>NC_134211.1:19086602-20336602 GCF_965140235.1 Caretta caretta | reverse complement strand
TCTACAGGTTCTCTTGGCAGGAGTCTGAAAGAACCGCATTATGCAGGAGTGGCTAAACCTCAAGAGAAGCCACCCTGAACAAGACAACCTCAGCCTCCCACTGTGCCATCATGCGTATTGCATATGCAGATGGCCCTAGACGCTCCATGACATGAGGAACCCCCTGGCTCCATCCCTGTGTGCGCCCCGGCCCTTTGCAGTGGTGGGAGGGGGCCCTCCCCTCCCAGAGAGGCAGGGGCAATGGAATGGGGCCTGGTTTCCCCTCAGCAGCAGTAGGGATCTCCCTTCTCTTAGAAAGTGGCACTGATGGTCACAGAGGCTCTCCAGTACTCACCCCACCAGTTCTGCTTTAGTGACTGGGCTAGGCCTGCTGCTCTCTCCTCCAGCATCCTTCTCTGTGAGAATGGTGTTTGCCAGGGCCCCAGATGCGCCACTGAGATGCATGGGACAGTTTGTGCTTTTCAGAGCTATTGGTTTGGGCTGTCAGCAGACTCAGGCAGATGTCACTGCACCAGTTACACGTGAGTCACTTTTCAAGCTTTTCTTCACAGTCATGTCATAAATATCAAGGGAAGGGTAACCACCTTTCTGTATACAGTGCTATAAAATCCCTCCTGGTCAGAGGCAAAACCCTTTCACCTGTAAAGGGTTAAGAAGCTAAGGTATCCTCACTGGTACCTGACCCAAAATGACCAATGAGGGGACAAGATATTTTCAAATCTGGAGGGGAGGGGGGACAAATGGTTCTGTCTGTCTGTGTGATACTTTTGCCGGGAACAGATCAGAAATGCAAGCCTTCCAACTCCTCTTAAATTAGTAAGTAATCTAGCTAGAAAATGCATTAGATTTTCTTTTGTTTAATGGCTGGTAAAATAAGCTGTGCTGGAGGGAGGGAACGTATATTCCTGTTTTTGTGTCTTTTTGTAACTTAAGGTTTTGCCTAGAGGGACAATCTGATTACCCTGTAAGGTATTGACTATCCTGATTTTACAGAGGTGATTCTTTTACCTTTTCTTTAATTAAAATTCTTCTTTTAAGAACCTGATTGATTTTTCATTGTTCTTAAGATCCAAGGGTTTGGGTCTGTGTTCACCTCTACCAATTGGTGAGGATTATTATCAAGCCTTCCCCAGGAAAGGGGGTGTAAGGGCTTGGGGGGATATTTTGGGGGAAGACATCTCCAAGTGGTCTCTTTCCCTGTTCTTTGTTTAAAATGCTTGGTGGTGGCAGCATACTGTTCAAGGACAAGGCAAAGTTTGTACCTTGGGGAAGTTTTTCACCTAAGCTGGTAAGAATAAGCTTAGGGGGTCTTTCAGGCAGGTCCCCACATCTGTACCCTACAGTTCAGAGTGGGGAAGGAACCTTGACAGTCATGTTTAAAAAAAAAAAAAGCAAGCTGAGATTCTGACATAATCCCATGACTCTGGGAGCCTAGAGGGCCATAGTGCCTCTGGCTGGCTGGCTGGCTGTATGTCCCTCAGATTTTACCAAAAAAAATCTGACACCTCCTGTGGAATGCAGCATTTTCAATTGGTTCAAGTTTTTCATATTTTTCTGCTTCTGCAGCCAGGCAACATAGGACCATGAGGCCAACTAGGCAGGCGTTGGAGGGAGAGAGCAATGATCACCAAAAATATGGTTCGAGCTTGATAGAGATTCTCTGTAAATCCGGATTTTAAAGCCTGGTATCTCACAGCTGCTATTTCTAGCCATGATGGTTCAGGAGATATTGGACTTGAAGGGCTCAATCCACTGTCCTTTGAAATCAGTGGGAGCCTTTTCCATTGAGGTCCACTTCCATGGACCTTGGCTCAGAACCTGAATCTGTCACTGGTCCAGGTCTGAATGATGGCCATCCCATAGTTCAGACTAGTGACATCTAGGGGAATGATGGCATGTGAGAATTCTACATGAGAGGGAGAAGAAAAACACATTAGTGGCAGTTTTTTGAGGCGGCGGTGGGATGTATGTATGTTAAATAATGGCTGCTTAATGCTGCTCACAGATTCTATATTAAATATTTATGTTGCTGGATGTGAGACTGGTGGAACAGAAATTCTTGTTAAAAGAAACACTGCAAAGTGCGTAGCATGAAAAAGCGAAATTATGCAGTTATCCTCCACATTAAATCCATCAACAGTCAGTGTTTTAAGGTGAGATATTCTGAAATTCTCTTTCATCAAGTTGTCCAGGCCTTGACACTTTCTGATCACGGGGGGTTTCAAAGATGGGGTTATTTCTGTTGAATGCTGGGCTACTGGCTGCTCAGATGTTCCAGTAATGAAACTTGACTTGTTTCGTAACCTTTCCGGCCAGAAGGGACTGTTAGATCTACTCTGACCTCTGGTCTGCCGTAAGCTATTACTGTACCTATAACCCACTACCCCTATTGTGAGCCCAATGACTTTAGTTAGATTAAAGCATTTCAATCCTGAGGAGACTAAATGTATCATTTTTAAATCTTGTCTGAAGGTTTCTTTGATGATGATGATGATTGTTACTGTGTATTTAGGAGCTGCTGAATGAAAATCCACACCAAAGTTCTGTCATAATCTTGGTTGGTATTTTACTCTTTTTGAGTATAGGATGGATGGGGAAGCTATGTGAGTGTTCTTCATCCACCCATCCATCCTATTCTTTACCTACCCTTAGAAAGTGCTTCAATCTCCGTGGATGAAAGACACTGTGTAAATGCAAAGTAATTACCCTACTGCACTGGGTACACACTTCTTCCATCAACTGACTTTGAATAAGAACAGTCCTGTCTTCCCTAACATTTGAGCTGCACATGGCTAATGTAAGCCTTAAAATTTACCTCTTTTGTGATGTCTACAAAGCCATTTACAATGAATAGGTAGCTGATGTGCTCTGACCAGTTTATTACATTGATCAGTCAACACCTTGTTAATGTGTCCTCCCCCTTCCCTCCTGTCTGTTTGCTTTATGCACCTGTTGTCTCTTGACAAACACTTAGGGCTTGCTTGTGCTTCCCATTGGCCAGACGTTACATAAGTAGTTCCATTGACTTTAATGGGACTGTTGTGTGAGTGACTGCTCACCAAGATGACTAATGGGTTCATAAGCTGGCCCTTCAACTGTAGGTACTGTGGGGCAGGAACCAGCTGTTCATTCTGTGTGCATACAGCACCTAGCCCCATGGGGCCTCTAGGCACTTCTACAATACAAGGACATAATAGCAACAACAGTGAAATGCATAACCTTGTCATGCTTCTGTGAGTTATATATAAAAAGATGACAACCATCTGACCCTCTTCAATATCTGGTGCTCAACATGCGTTAAGAGGCTCTCCAGAGGAAGAAGCATTTGTCTTCTTGTCTTAAAATATGAAAGAACTTTCTTCCGCTCAGTAACAGGCTGAATTCCTTTGACATTTACAGTGGCTGCCCTAAAATAATGACAAGCTATTAGTATTCCAATGTCCAAACTACTAGATGCTGACCTTTGTCCTAAGGACTGTCCCCCACAGGGACTCAGAATGGTCCCTATTTGAATGATGGAATCTGGGGCCCTGTCATCTGTTGTGTTTTTTTCTTCAAGGAAGCCGAGGAATGTTCTGTACTGGGACAGTTTGAGGGGATCAGGAAGTTTAAGTGATGATATTGCATGTTTACAAGCTCACAGGGGAAGTGTCCTGAAGCGGGCAGAGGTTTTGAACACACCTTTCTGCTTTGATACACCTCTTGCAAAAGGATTTAAATTTCCATTAGGCTGTGACCTGGCAGGATGGCTCAGGGCTGGTGAGGGCACATGTCGCTGTTTCTCTTAACAGGAGCAATGTTCATACCTGATCTGCTACTGTTGATGGCGACATGTACTGTACAGCAGAGTCTCCCCAAGCCTGGAATCAGACCGTACCGCTACCTCAGTTTCCCCATTCTTGTGTGAGGCAGCAGGCCAACTCCCCAGCCAGCTGTATCAATGAAGCTTCCACCAGTAACAATATTTCCTCCCCATTTACCAGGGATATGTGTGTGGTTCAAAAAACAGACACATCATTATCAGCCAAAACAGGAAAACCAAGCCTGGTCTCTCCTAAGGTCTCTGGCGCTCCCTACACAGCAGATATCCTGAGCCAGGCCTTTCCTTTAACACGCATGGCAAGGCCCTTTCCCCAATCCAGGGTCTCCTGCAGGCTATTCCCTGCAACTCTTCTTTCACCTGAGCTGCTGCTTGGCCATTTTTCTCACCCACAGGAGGCTGGCTAGTCAAGGCCATGCCCTACTATCTTAAAGGGATTACCCCCCTTCCCACCCCAATGATAGGCTTGTTCGGGGCCTATCTATACTCCCCTTTTCTCCATTATCACATTTCAGGAGGTCAGAGTGTGTCCTAGGGACACAGAGGCCAGGATGTCTGTGTGTGTGCCAGGGCAGGTCTCCCCTCGTTGAAACCATCCATTTTTCTTCCTTGTTCACGTGGCTGAGGTTAGAACTTCAAGCCAGTGGAAATCAGCACAGTTCTACTGAACGCAATAGAACTTTATTGAGTTCCACCAGCTGAGGATTTGACCCCAAGCCCATACAGACAGACGCAAACCCACCCAGAAAATCAATTTACCACGTAATGAAACCCTGAAGGCCCAAAAGACACAGGCGTCTTCCTGACCAAGGAGAAGACTAGTTTAGGTTCAAGTGGGGAAGGAGAATAAAGATCCACAATGTATATGATTGTGATTAGTGTGATGTGGATGTCTGTCCACAAGAGCAGGATTGAAATTATCACAATTCATTCCCCTTAGGCCACCAAACAGCCAACAGATAACTTTCAGTCTCTTCCCACCTGTGCTCAATTCGAATCAGTAACCTCATTGTGAGAAGGCTCTATACGCCCATCAATATCACGTCCTATCTTTGACATCATTAATGATTAGAGCAGGAGCACAGAGACCTTACCTGGTAGATTCATCATTACAGACTCCTAAGGGCTAGGGTAGTCAATAGGCAGACTGTGGGCCAAATCCAGACAAACAGACACTTTTGAACAACCCTTGAAATCTTTTTATTGAATTATTATTATTGTTATTTTATTTTTATTATTTTCTCTGGAGTCTGGATCTTGACTATATCTTGACCAAGAAATTTGGACCTTGACAAAAAGTAATTGACTACCCCTGCCTAAGGGAAACAGCTGGGAGTGCAAAAAGTGTAACAGACTCTTAAATGTCAACATTGTCAAATAGGATGCAATTTACTTCTGTGCACTGGGCCAGCACAAGACCTGTGCCTTCAACATAAATCTTAAGAAGGGCATAAGTGGTGCATATGTCTTCTGCTAGCCCTCTGCACAGGGATGAATTTCAGCTAAGGCACTAGGGGACAAAAAATAAAGGGAGGTGGGTTCCAGGATGGATACATTTAAATCAAAGTGATTTAAATCACTGATTTTAATCAGCTTCAGTGTAGACACTACCTGCACCAATGAGAGAGGTTCTCTTGAGCTGTCAGTGCTGGGCGGGGGGAGGGTGTGTGCAGGCTGTGAGCCTCATGTGGGGCTGAGGCTGTCAGTGCTCCAAAATGCCCCGCTTCAGTCGGTGGAAGCGCTCCTGGTGAGGACGTGCACTACTGACAGAAGGAGCAAGTGTAGACGTGAACCACCACTTTCGTTACTGCGGTGGCTATTCATTGACTTAAATCGACAACTTTTTAGTGTAGACAATCCCTCAGGTGCAAACCCTCACTTGGAGTTAGGGACCTACACTGTTTTAGCAGGAAGCTCAGGATGGGGAAACCTCCGTCATAATGCCCAGTGGTTAGGGTACTCATCTGGGATGTGGGAGACTGCTGGTTCAAGACCCCGCTCCAGCTGAGGGGGAGGGAGGATTTGAACAGGGGATCTCTCCCAGCTCTCAGGTAAGTGCTTTAACCACTGGGCTCTTTGGGATATTCTGACATGGAGCACCCTCAGTCTCTCCTGTTGAAGCTGTTTCACTGTGAATAAATAATGAAAGAATCATTTGGGGGGGAGGGGGAGCGAGAGAGAGAGAGAGAGCAATGCATGTATGAGAACAACTTTGTAGCCAGGTGGGTAGAGCACTTACTTTGGAGGTGGATGGAACCAGGATCCAGTCCCCCTGGTCCAATGACTTTAAAATTATTTGTCCACAAAAGTGGCAGTTAGGCCCCTAAATCCCTTTGTGACTCTATCCCATATGCTAGTCTTTAATCATAGACTGGAAGAGGAAAACAAGTTTTCCTACTTTTTCAATTCCCAATTGAGTTCTTACTTTGAATGAATGAGTCATTGTACTGAACTGTCAAATAAACTGAAATGAAGAAAATATTCTCTCTGTACCTACAGAAGGGGTTCCTGCTGTCAAAAGCTGGTTTAGCACTTCAACAATCGCTGGCTCCAGGTGCTTAGCCAGTGACTTCCACCAGTTCAGTGGGGTGACTTTCTTTAAAACTTGGCAGCAAATATGTACTGCTTAATATTATTTTTTCTTTAAATGATTTTAATAGATTGTTATCAATGTAGGCCTTAACGTAGGTTGTCAATTTCAAATTTAATTTTAAATAGGGTTTTCTAAAAAATCAACCTGTATATAATTTAAATAAAAAATCAGCTTTTTAAAAAAAAAAACACACCAACTTTTATCCCCCCCAATGGTTCCAGATTCTCTAATTTCAGATTCTCTAAATTAGACAATGTGGAAGTAGAGTATGTTGAGAGAGTGTAGATATATAGAGGTCTAGCCTGCTACGTTTATAACCAGCAATGCAGGGTTCCATGATGTTGTGGCATGATTATTAATTATTAATTATTATTATTAAATATTTGTATTGGATGAATGGATTCTCATGTTGCTTCGACAAATGAATGTTCAACTAGTATTGGCTTGAGTTTTGGGTTTGTTTATTTTTATGGCTTCACACATGAGATACGAATCCAATCCTTGATTTGCAAGTGCGGTTGCATGTCTTGTAAGTGTAGTTGCTGTTGGCAGGAGGGTTTGAATTATTGACCTTACAATGTGCTCTATTCTCTTGCTGAGACCTCACATGTCACATGAAAGTGGACATGGCCTCATGGCACCGACTTCTCCATCTGAGTCTATGCAGTGCAACAAATTCCCGGGTTTTAATACCTATCTTGCATGCACTGAGGTTGGCCTTTAAGGTGTCTTTATATCTGAGGATGGGTCGACCCTTAGAGCGGGTTCCCATGCTCAGCTGGCTGCAGCGCAGTGCTTTCAGTATGCGGGACACCTCCATGTGGACCACATGTCTCCCAGTAAAGTTGAGCCTGATGAGCATGCTCTCTATGCTAGGGATTTGGCACCTCTCCAGGACTTCAGTGTTGGGGATCCTGTCCTGCCACTTGATGTTGCAGATGGACCTTAGGCAGAGAAGGTGGAAGCTCTCCAGCTGTTTGATGTGGCATCGGTAGAGCGTCCATGTCCATGTAGAGGAGTGAGGTGAGCACAACAGGTAGATATGTATCTTGGTTCTGAGGCAGACTCCATGCTCCCTCCAGAGCTGCTGTGGCTGAGGCTGGCCTTTGCCAGGCACTGAATGATCTCATCCTCCAACATGGCGGCGCTGGAAAGTAGGCTACGCAGGTAGCAGAATTTCCTGATGGTGTTGAGGGGTGTGTTGCCGGCTGTGATGATGGGATCATGGTGCTCATGATTCTGGTGGCTTGGTGTTGGCTGGTACACGACCTCTGTCTTTTTCAGGCTGATTGTGAAACCAAAGCATTTTGATCCCATAGGCAAAGCGGTCCAGGATAAGCCGAACTGTATGACAGTAACACATAAAGGCTTCAAGCCAGGATTGGGGCCCCCATTATGCTAGACACTGTATAAACACAGAGGAGAAGACTGGTCTTGCTCCAAAGAGTTTACAAGACAGAGAAATAACTATATACAATGAGCTATTGCTTTACTAGGCACATCCCATCATAAGGGGAGGACTGAGCTAACCCGCACTGCATTAGCACCTCACATCAGTTGGTCTCAAAGCCGGTCAGTTACCAGTGTCTGTTCTGCTAAGCTTCACAACACTCCTGTGAGGGACAAATTATTTCCTCTGTTTTACAGATGAACACACTGAGGCACAATACAGTTAACATGGATTGCTCAACCTCACACAGCAAGTCAGGACTGGATCCCACATCTCCTTACAGTAAGCATTGTGCTGTGACCACCATCTGATGCTTCCTCTCATGGACCCATGCGCTGGAGATTATGCAAACCCCTTCTCTCCCAGGGGGAGCATGTGCTTGGACGGATATGGCACTGCTCCCATTAGGGGCTCTCTCCATTTCTATGGTGAAGATAAATAGGAAAGAATTAGGGCTAAAGATTCACAAACCCACATGGGAGCACTGAACTGGGAAGGTGCATTGGCTAAATCAAGTCAGTGGGGGAGCCGGGACTCAGAGGCCCATCAAATGCATGGAGAAGCCATTGATAATGTGCTCTCCACTCCCCACTACAGAGAAGCATTATGCAGGTGGTCTGGGATAGAGAAGGGGGCTGGTGCTTGCAGGGTGTGGATTCCCTGCCCGGCCCTCAGCTATCAGCATTGCAAATAGAGCTGGTCCAATTTTTTTCCCCCATTGAAATTTTCAATGAAAAAAAAAATTTTCATCAACATTCTCCCTGGGAAAATTTGAGTTTTCAGCAAAAGCTCGAAACTAAAAGATTTTGGCAAAAAACAAAGTTTTCCATTGGAAATGGGAGTTATAGTTTGCTCCTTATGTCCCCATTCTCCTCTATGGGCTAGGGCCCCCAGCTAGACTATATCTCATATAATGCACTCCAGTCTCCCCTTTCAGTGAGGGAAGCTGCGAGTCATGGAATCCCTGGGCATGGCTCATAGCAGGAGACATAGCCCAGCTGTGGATCCCATCTATAGAAGAGAATGGGTCGTGCAAACTACAACTCCAATGAGGCACTTCAACTACCATTTTTGGCCAAAATGTTTCAGATTTTGGCCGAAAACCTTCAGGTTTTGGCAGAAAATTTTTTATGAGAAAAACAAAAAGTTTTTCCTGGAAAGAGATACTTTATGAACAATTTCAGCTTATCATGAACCAAATATTTTCTTGATAAAGTTTTGATGGAAAATTTTCAACCAGCCCCAGTTGCATGGTTGCTTCTTCTGCCCTGGCAAGTCTAGGCAGAAGAACTGTTTTGTGATTGGGCAGGGCAACTTCAGCAGCAGAAGAGCCAGCTGATTCTTCTTCACCCACTAGGCTTCTGCTGGGTCCTAATGACAACCGGGCTTGGTAGTTCTCGACTGGTGGTGTGCCATTGGTGGAGAAATGGCGCTGACATTTAACTTGACCACTGAAACAGATAGTCCTTTTCCAGTGTGGGTGGGCTGTTTTTTTAGCACCATTATGTCTTTGCATGCCTGAATGGTTTTCCTAACTAAAGGTTCAGTCGTGCTCATCAATATCATTCCCAGGCAAAACTCCAGGTTGCCTCGAGTACACTAGGAAAGGGGAAAGCCTAGTTTCTAGGAGAGATAGAAAGCAGAATCCTTACAGTTAGCAATATGGGCATAAAACTCTTATGTGAGGCCAAAGGAGGTGTCAAGAACAGCAAGGCCAGTCAGCAAACATCCATCGCAAGCAGATGGCATCCCAGGGACGGGGATCACAATGGAGATTGATATCCCTGTGCTACCACAATAACGTGGGGAAGCTGCTGGAGAACAGGCAGCACGGAGAAGATGCTCATAAATCATGGGCACCTGGAGGAGTACGTTTGACTGGTTGACTCTGCCCCAACAAAGCCGTGGGTGATGTACTTTCTGACAGAAGCAGCTCAGGATCAAAGCATGGGGTTGGGAAGGGAGGGGTGGTCTCAGGAACACAGCTTCTGCTGGCACCAAAGCTTTTCAAAGACAATGATGCCAACAGAGCAGCAGTGGCAGACAGCATATTGAAAAGCAGGCTCCCCGGGGCAGGAATGAAGGAGGAGGAAGTTAAACAGGGCTGTTGCCAGCCAAGTCCCCTCCTAATGGAAGAGTTCTCCTCGGAAAAGCTGCATTTTAAATGAACTCCCCATCTGCAGGGTGTTTTTAAATAGAACACGGCTGGGGGCCTCAGAGGCAGCCGTGGAGTGTGAAGCCAGCAATGCCGAAGGATGGGAGATGACTGATTGTGGGTTGAAAAATGAGCAGTGTGCATGGTTGTAATTTTCAGTAAATTGCAGGAATCAGACACCTGCTAAATGCTACACCCGCCCAGGTTCTTTAACGATGGGGGCTTGTTTTACTCATTCCACATTCAGGTTGGCGTCCTGGAAAAACTCCATTCACTTCCTTCCGTTTCTGTGTGTGTCCAAAATCTTTATTTTTTAAAATTGCTGGTGAAGGATGCCAGGCTATCTGACCTCAGCTGAAGATGTCAAGGCACTTGACAGAAATCCTCTCCCTCTATCCTCCCCCAAAAAGACACCAATTGCCTATTCGTCAGTCAGCTTGGAGGAGCCAAAAAAAGAAACCAAGGTTAACTGAGGGAGCATGCCCAGAGAAAATGGAACGGACAATGCAGGGTGTGAGGGGAACTGGCTTGACAGCCCTGAAGACTGAGTCTTCTACCACAACTCACTCCAGGTGTGTCCTGAGAACACAGATGTAAATGCAGCTCTGCAGCTCCAACGCACCCTGAGAGACCTCTCCTGTCCTGCCTGAGAAATTAGATCTGCTGTTGGCTGCTCAGAGGAAGTCTGGTGTCATGACACCAGAATGGCCAAGTCGCTGCCAAGAAGTTGGCATCTGACAACATGCCAAAGTGCTGAAAGAAGGTGTGTGCAGGGTAGTTGTAGCCCTGTCGTTCCCAGACCTGAAGAAGGGCTCTGTGTAAGCCTGACAGCTTGTCTCTTTCACCAACAGAAGTTGGTCCAATAAAAGAAAGTAGGCCTGGCAGGCTCACTTGAGACAAGTAATGGAGGATTTGATCACGAGCCAGTTTGAAGGAGCAGCAAGAATGCAAAGAGAGAGAGGTCTGTCAGAGTTTACAGGAAAACAGAGAACTCCTTATTTATCTCGTTATTTATTCATTGCATTTAAGGTATTGAATGTTGGGAGACAGAGAGAGGAAAGAAAAAAAGGGAGACCCTCCTTCCCCCTCCCAATTTTCAATAAAACTGTGCAGATGCCTTAAGTGGGATGGTGAATGGTATTCTTACATCTGGGCAAAAGGATTGTGTTAGCTTAATCATATAGAACAATGAAAAGAGGATGGAGCACTCTTAAGGTCAAGCCTATGTCTTCTATCTGATACATTTAGCTAGAGAAATCCAACATCATCTCTTTGGGAAAATATCATCCGTAAAATTGCTCCCGTTTTGCAATCTGCCTACCGTTCCTTTCCATGCAAATCTACAATAAGCAGGACAGTGCATTTCAGGCTAGTCTTTGTTAGGGTTGCCAGCTCCTTGCTACCTCTTTGAAAATAAAATGCATGGACTCTTTGCTGTTTCAAGAACATCTGACTCATCCCGCAATGGAACTGCAGGGTTTTCAATGTACTCTGAACAGGTCTTTCAACTTTTACAACCCTGCTAAATCATGACAAATTTAAATTAGACAGAAGGCACAAAATTAACAGTGAGAGTGATTCACCATTGGAATAAACTACCCAAAGAAGTGGTGCATTCTCCATCTCTTGATTCCTTCAGACAAAGACCAGATGCCTTTCTGCAACATCTGCCTTAGTCAAACAGAAGTAACTTGGCTCTGTACAGGAGAAACTGCATGACATTCGATGGCATGTGCAATACAGGAGGTCAGACAAGATCTACTTGTTCCATCTGGCATTAAATCTTCAAAAGCTATGACTGTCCTGGGTTCACCCACTTACAAAATCTCCTGTGGCGAGAAGGAGCCAATCAAAATTTGTCAAATTTCAGGGAACATTTTTGAACTTAGATTAAAAATAATGGGGAATGACTTTTGATGAAATGTTCATAATTCCCCCTTCCCTCCCCCCTTGTTTTGTTGACATCTGTTAAGCTTGTCAAAATTTTCTGAGTTTTGAAATTTAGGCAAAACTTTGAATTTGAACATAAAAATGGGACAAGATTTTTGAAAAAAATGTTGTTTCATTCCTTGTTTTTTGACCAGCCTTATGCACCAGAGATCCTAATGTCTTACCAACAGTCTTCAATCCAGTATGCAGGACCCACTGACTATATGCAATACACTGGCTTAGGAAGTGAGACTGTCTCCCTCTAGAGGCTGGTGTCAGTCACTACACAGTCTACTACTATCTCACAGCCAGAGGAGCTCTCCTTTAGCTGTTTTTTTTAATGCCAAACACTTGCCCTCTGAAAATCAGGCCCCTTTATGGTGTCACAAGTTAGGAAGCCAAAATCACTAGTCACTTAGGTAAATCCTGGCTATCAGGGTTTGCATATTGTTTAGAACAGTTGCTTAGACTTTAAGGCCTTTGGGCAGGGACTGTCTTTTTGTCTTGTGTTGATACAGAGCCTAGCACAATGGGGTCCTGGTCAACGACTGGGTCTGGTAGGCACTTCCACAATACAAATAAACAACAACAATTAGGTGTGGTCACTAAGGTGACTTTAAACTGAAAATTGCAAGCTTAACCGTAGAGCCACTAGCAGACCTCAGCAACAATACAGACCTGTACCCAGTAAGCACATAAAGGGAAGCAGCTGGAGACTGGAAATACAGCTGAATTTAAGGGGCTGCAGACTTTGCAAACACACAGATCGAGCATCTAACAATGCCTCTTTCTGCACGAAGCAATCATTTTTGCAAAGCCAATCCCTTCACTGCCAGATATTTATCTCTCTTGAGGTCACGAATGCACTTTAGACAGGGATGCAGTCATAATAAACCAATAGCAGATAGCAGCTATTTGTAGCCATTTTGGTTTTTGCTGGCGTGGCACACCTGGAACAGCTGGGGCAGGATTTCCCATCAGCCAGAAAGCAGAGCATATCCTGTTTATAATGAGAATTAAGTCTCCAAAGTGATTTCTCCTCTTCCCCATGCAGCAAACAGCTGGAGGATGATATTACAGATGCTTACACCCTCCTGCAGGGCTAGACCAGTGGGAAGCATTAATGCACAGCTCTGCCATGCAGAAACCAGAAGAGACATTACATATATGAGCTCCTATGTTATTTGTATCAGAGGGGTAGCCGTGTTAATCTGTAGCCACAAAAACAACGAGGAGTCTGGTGGCACCTTAAAGACTAACAGATTTATTTGGGCATTAGCTTTCATAAGTAAAAAGCCCACTTCTTCAGATGCATGGAGACCTCATTGCTCATGCCATTCATCTGAAGTAGTGGGTTTTTCACCCACAAAGGCTTATGCCCGAATAAATGTTAGTCTTTAAGGTACCACCAGAGTCCTCATTGTTTTTATGTTATTTGTATTGCACCAGCAAGGTACTAGGCACCGTACAGATGTGTAAAGAGAGACAATCCCTGCTGTCAAGTTCTTACAGCCTAGGAGTACATCCAAATGCAAGGACAGGAAGCAGCAAATAGGACCAACATATGTGACATATGTACCGATTCTGGTTAGTGCTAAGGTTTGTCCCCATGGGAGTGGAAGATATCCCCTCCCTCCCAGGCTCCTTATTCCAACCTCTACTGACTCTGCCCCAGGGCCTGACTATTGTCCCCACTGCATTTGACTCAGGCAGCTCTCTGCTCCACACTGCCTGGGTGTCAGCAAGAGGAGCACTTAGAACACAGGTTAGATAGTCTCCCTCTCTCAATACCTGTGCCCCTGGTGGACAGGAGAAGCCATTTCAGGGAAAGACTTGCTCAGCCCTGGCAGCCCCAGGCTAGAACATCCTCAGTGCAGGCAGAATCTTCTGTACCTTTAGCAGCCAAACTCTAACAAGTAGCTACTGAGCATGTACAAACTGAAATTTTTATAGCTTGGCCATATTTGGGTAAATTTTCATGGGAACAGCAAAGGCATGACAGCAGGATAACCCCATTACCAAATTTCAAAGCATGGAGATGCTAGAGCTTCTTAGCAAAACAGCTGTATGAATTTTTTTGAACATGGGCAATGCATACTTTTCCCTAGCCCCATTTTTAAAAAAATGTCTGGGCCATTTTTGCTGAAACTGTCTCAAAATATTCAGCTTGAGGCAAACACCAGCATGGAAAACTTCAGCCTGAACAGTTAATGTTTGGGAAAGTTATGAGCAACTGAAAACAGGGTGTTAGACTGGGAAGTATCAGGACAACTTAACTCGAGGCAGCACAACCTGCCCCACCTATAATAAAAGCATTTCACCAAAAATCTAACACTCTGTTTCCTTGATACTACAGAGTGAATAGTTGTTCTTTCAAGAATCCAAACCTTTGCCCTTTCATTGCAGCGAAGAAGCATTTTTCCCTGTTATTCACCAGTTAACATTTTTTGTTGTTGATTTAAAAATAAATCAACCCGAATCCATGGACATAAAGAAGGCAAACTGTACCAGTGGAGAATCAGGATTGTGCTACATACATATCAAATATGAGCTTCCCTTTAATACTTCCCGTGTCTAAAGACCTTGACCAAAACCAAGGGGAAATACCACAGAGCTAAAGAGGCAGAAAAAGAAAGAGGAAGCTGAGCAAATCTAAGAACAGCTCAGAAGCCGAGCACAACCAAAAATCCCTAAACAAACCAGGAGTATAAAAGCCCACATTCAAACAGCCATGTTGCAACAAAGTATCACTTCCAAAAGGAAAAATAAAAGCATTATCCTGTTACAGCAACAGAAGTCAAAAGCACAACACTTCAATGGCAGAGGGAATCCAGCCTCATTGCTTCAAAATCAGGAGCCATGGAGCTACCGAATCAATAATTCCCCTCTACATCTTCAGAAAAACACCCTTCTAAAGTTCCCCACCTGGTGTCATCTTTTAAGTGGAAATAAGACCAAAGCTGGGTAAGCCCATTTTTAAACAATTCAGGTCACATCTGCAGTGAAAAGGGGCTGGACAGGACATCTGGGGGTTCCTCTCTTTGTGCCTCCCATATTCAGAACCCTGCTGGGGGGGTCTGCTCTCCCCCCACAACAACTTAATGCTGTCTCCATACTTGTAACTACCCCTTAGAAGCTGTCGCACCAGCTGGGATTAGCTGGTGTGCAGTGTGGTCTGGCCATGCCCAAACCTTTCTGTTCACTGGCACCCTGCCCTATACCGGGGGCTGCAAAAGGAGGTGGTATAAAGCAGACATAACAATTCCATGCCATCCCAGATGTGCTCCCCTGACCTTGCACTGGGGTAATCCTGGGGGGCAGGTTCCATTACCTTCACAGCCCCTCTAATGCCACGGGAGCAGCGCAAAGAGGTCGGAGCGGAACACACAATGGCCAGCAGGCAAAGACATGAAAGTGCTGACACCAACAGTAACACTGATTTCATTAAAGAGGCGGTAAGAGAGGGATGAATTCTCCCCGCCTATGTGTTTCCTACGTGTCTGGTGAGACAGAGAGCCCATTCCTCCGGCTTTAATACACTCCATCCATGACGAAACAGACCAATTTGGGCAAAGCTGCCTTTCGCACAACGGTGCTTTTGACAGCAGCTTTGGAGCAGTCACCAGAGTTCCACTCACCTCCTCGGAGTCAAAACACCACCCTTCCCTCCAGCCCTACTTCCACATGGCTGTTATTCTTCACAACAAAGCCCTTCTAACTCTGCCTGCTGCCTGCACATCCTGATTGCTTTCACCATCTGTCTTTTTAAGTACATGTCACTGAGTTATACATGTGCCATCACACAGTTAGCTCCGTTTGTTACAGGAGATTGCATTCACATCCTTGCCTTTCCTGAGCCATTCAGAATTGCAATGGAAAACTAACACGGCACCATCCGTTGTAATTGCACTCTGGGCACCCAGATGGATTACCAAACCCCACTTAAGCAGTTTCAGCAGAGTAGCTCTCAGGTGATGACACTACCCCTAAATATCAAAGGCTAAATTCCCGAGCTGGTGCAAAGCAGCTTTTGTGTGAAGGACCCTGAAGCCTTCTGCAATTTGTGATCTGGGCCTGGTCTATGCTAGAAAATTATGTTGGCTTAACTGTCGCTCAGGGGTGTGAAAAATCTGCACCACTGAGCAATGTAGTTAAGCCAACCTAACCTCCAGTGCTAGGCCAACAGAAGCTTTCTTCCATCGACTGCCTTTCCGGTGGAGTACCTATGCCAAAGGGAGAACTCTGAAGTGCTCCCGTTGTGCAGCTGTGCCACTGTAGTATTGGAAATGTACACAAGCCCATAGTTGTGGCACTGCGGGGGGTCCATGGGGGGTCCATGATCTGCGCGTAAACTTGGCCATTTTCTCATGGGCTGGCAGTGACCCTGCTGGTCACGCTGGGAACAGCATCCATCCTTCTTCAGCCAGAGGGAGGGTCACTGAAGTAGGGGAGGGGCTTCCAAGGCTGAGGAGAAGAACAAGAGAAGATGAGAAGGTCTGAGAGGCACTGGGACAGTCATGTGGATGAAGTGCCTGTTGTGTGACTTGCAAGCGGGGGGTGCAACCCACCACACTTCTGCACTGAGAGCCCTGTCCTCCAGCAGAGGTTGATTCACGTCACAGGCCCATACACTGACAGGACTCAGGAGTGCAGTGACCGGGAAATTGCAGGCCTGGCAGGAATTGCATTCACAGAGCTGTGTAGGGGCCCAGGATGGGAGCAGTAGGGGGGTGCTGCCAAATAGTAATGGGGCACAATGGCAGAGCTGTGAGGGGGCCACAAAAGGAAGGGCAAGAGGGATTAAGACGAGGCGCATTGGCAGAGCTGTGTTAGGGCTCAGGACCGGGACTCAAGATTCAAGATCCAGAGTCAAGTGTGGGAACTTTGCACGGCTCCTACCCACAGCATGCCTGGCTCTAGCTAGCGGGATCAGGCTTCTCTGCACCAAAAGAAGCCCCAAAGGCTGCAAAAACATTACAGGGAGGAACTTGGTGCAAGAAACCAGGATTCAGTCTTCCTCCCCTCCTGACCCAGAGTGCTAAACAGACACATTAGGGAGGTACCAGCAGGAGGGCCTAGCCTCCAGCATGACGCCTGCAATTTTAAACTGCACAGGGTAGGAGGCAGTGCAGTCTCTTCAGCGCTAAGACAACCAAAAGACCGTAACGTGCATCTGATGCTACTGGTGATGGGGAGAAAGGGAGGGAAATGCCCCCTAACCTGCTGGAATTCAAATCCTTTGGAGGAAGAAGTTTCCAGCAGAGCTCACAGCTGGGACATGGCACATTGCAATAATCCCCATGGAGACCCAGCAGCACGGAGGGAAGGAAGCCCTTCAGGACACTATTTCCCAGGGCATCCATCCCTAACTCAGTCCTTACGAACAGAAAAGCAGCCATACTGGCTCAGACCAGTGGTACATCTAGCCCAGCATCCTGTCTTCTGACAGTGGTCAGTGCCAGCTGCTTCAGAGGGAATGAACGGAACAGGGCAATTATCAAGTGATCCATCCCCTGTTGTCCAGTCCCAGCTTCTGGCAGTTACAGGTTATGGGACACCCAGAGCACTGGGTTGCATCCTGGACCATCTTGGCTAGTAGCCATTGATGGACCTATCCTCCAGGAACTTATCTAGTTCTTTTTTGAACCCAGTTTTACTTTTAGCCTTCACAACATCCCCAGCAACGAGATCTACAGGTTGACTGTGCGTTGTGTGAAGAAATTCTTCCTTATGTTAGTTTTAAACCTGCTGCCTATTAATTTCATTGGGGGGACCCTTGGTTCTTGTGTTATGTGAAGGGGAAAATAATACTTCCCTATTGGCTTTCTTCACACCATTCACAATTTTATAGACCTCTATCATATCCCCCCTTGGTCATCCCTTTCTTAAGCTAAACGGTTCCAGTCTTTTTAATCTCTTCTTGTTTGGAAGCTGTTCCATACCCGTAATCATTTTTACTGCCCTTCTCTTTTTCACATCTTCTTCAGATCTAATATATCTTGTCTGGAGATGGGGTGACCTGACCAGACCTGCACACAGTATTCAAGGTGTGGGCGTACCATGGATTTACATAGAGGCATTATGCTATTTTCTGTCGTCTTATCAATCCCTTTCCTAATGGTTCCTAACATTCTGTTCTCTTTTTTGACTGCCGCTGCACATTGAGCAGATGTTTTCAGAGAACTATCCATGGTGATTCCAAGATCTCTTTCTTGATTGGTAACAGCTAATTTAGACCCCATCATTTTATATGTATAGTTGGGATTGTTTTCCAATTAGCATTACTTTGAACTTAAAATTGAATTTCAGCTGCCATGTTTTTGCTCAGGCATCCAGTTTAGTGAGATCCCTTCTCCCCTGGAGTCTGGTCTGCCCTGTATGTATCCTCCCTGCAGACCCTTGGTGTCACAAGAGGACAGACCAGTGGCAAGGGCTATTGGAAATTATCCTTCTACATCCCTGAAGTTTTCTCTGTTCACTCTCCCATCCCTCTTCCCTCCCGCCCCCCCGCCCACTACTGCAGCTGAACCCAGAAATCAAGTGTTAAAGATTAATGCCACTCCTGAAACCATCCCGTGCAATACAGGCGCATTTGAAAAGCTAAATCCTCCAATCCCCTTATTCCAATTAGGGCCCTTTCTTATGAGGCTGCTGGAGCTTTTCTGAAAATGAGTGCAATCTGCTCCCGGACAAGAGCACAGTCACGGGCAGGTTCCTGCAGGGCTTTTTGTAAAATAAAGTTCTTCTCCTCTCCCCACTTCTCTTAAGCTGATTAAAGGGTATTTTACTTTTACATAGAAAGGATTTAGCCAGGCAGTCCCTAGTACCATCTGACCTCAATAGGCTGGCCTGGCATTTGGTGGGCACAATGCTAGGCTGGCGGTCATGACCTTGTTATGGAGTATTTGCATTGCGGTAGTGCTGAGGTCCCAGTCAGGGATTGGGGCCCCATTGTGCTAGGAGATGTACACGCAGAGAATGAAAACAGAGTCCCTACCTCAAACAGCTGATCATCTAAGTAACAAGAGACACACCAGTTGGATTTGGCAAACAGATGGCAGGAGCACAAGGACAAGACCATATCTGTCTAGGATAAGGTACTTCTATGGCCCCCACGAGTGTCATATAAGAGCACCTCAGGCAGAGAAGAACTGTTCTTTCCATTGTACAGATGGGGAACTGAGGCACTCACAGGGAGACTAAGTGACTTGCCTGAGGTCACGCAAGAAGACTGGGGCAGAGCAAGGAACTGAAAGCAGCTCTCTCAAGTCCCAGACTAGCATGCGAACCACCAGACCATCCATCCTCCCTTTTGGTTTCTGTTGAAAGACCAGTGAAACTTTCCCTAGAAATCATGACAAAGTACAACCCGAATGCTCCGATTAGGCAGACGCACACCCCTCAAGCCAAGCAGAGTTGTGCAGGGTGATGCCAAATGCTGGGATAGACTCCACAGCAAAGTATTATTGTGGCTCCTGGTTAGCAAGACACTTCCCCACACAGCTGCGTTGCTACACAAAGACCAGCATGATACCAATGGCCCCGACTTCCGCAGTAACATGACTGGAATGTGGAGGCTGTCGAATTGGTAGACATTTCATCAGAATACTGTATTATAAGGGAATGGAGGGAGAGCGTGAGGAACGATGATGGCTGGCAGTGACTGAGCACAAGTTAAAAGTCAGAGCGCTACATCCAGATCTCAGTTACAAAAGTGTAAAGCCAGAGTAATTTTACTCCAGTGGAGTTACCCCAGATTTACAATGGCCCAGTGCCTTGGGTGTTACCTCTCAACCTGCCAAAGTCCAAACACAGGGCGCAATGTGGAACAAAGACCCAAAAGAAGGAACACAAACGTCATCCAGGTAGGAAGCTTAAAATACTGTGGGGGATCCCTTCCTTTAGTGCAGATAGCTCTACCTACCCCTAGTTGTGTGATGATTTCTGCGGCAAATATTTGTTCAGCAATAAAAGTGAGGGTTGCATGAAATTTGCCTGGTAACTTTGGGACTAAAATGAGTGAGAGTCCTTGAAATAATGGATATTTGAGAGGCACAGTCTGGGGTCTGCAGTATTGCCAACCCCGAATGAGTCAGGCTCACCAAAAATCATGAGATTGGCATTAAAATCACGAGATTATGTAAAGATAACAGATGGGGCGATCCTTTTCTTTGCCTTTGGCTTGTTGAGCCTTTCGGGGGCACTGGGGTCACATTTTGAAGCTTTCTCCACAGCCACAATGTCTAGAAACTTACTTTTTCCTTAAGAATGAAGGCTGAAATCATCACCTAGCCACTTGACTCCAGGAGCTGGAGCTTTAAGGAAAACAATTGTTATCATGGGATGCATAACAAAATCATGAGAGCTGGCAACCCTGTAATCAGAATAATCACAGCGAAGATGTATAACCCAGGACTTGAAAAGGGGCTGCACCGCCATTCTGAACTCAAACTGCAGCTTGTCCAGTTGGTATGATCTCACAGCTGACAAGTCTGAGGATTGCCAGCTGGGCGAGTATTGCCAATACTCTGATGTTCTATTGAAGGGGATTGGTGTGAGACAACCTGATAGATGACAAAAAATTACTATAAAAATACGTCAGCCAGACAAGAAAGCGGCTCGCTCATAGAGGAACAGGCCAACATTTTCAAAAGCAACTAATGGTTTTAGGTGTCCAGCATGAGACACTTTGAAGAGGCTGGATTTGCTCAGTGCTTTCTGGAAAAATGAAAGACAGCGGCACTGCAAGTCACCACCATGTGGCTGTGCATCACGCGGCTCCATTTTCCACTTGCATCTAATCACATTGATTAGGTCTCTGAAAGTTCATTTAACCTTGATAAAATCAAAGGCAGAAACTAGCTGCATCAGGGCAGCCGCAACACAGGAACACCATGGGCTGAGGGCAGGTCTGCACGATCTGCTGTCCTGTGTTCCAGCTGGCTGGAATCGCCGGAGAACTTTAAGGTGATACATTTATGGCAGGGGTGGCCAATCTGTGGCTCCGGAGCCACATGCGGCTCTTCAGAAGTTAATATGCGACTCCTTGTATCGGCACCGACTCCGGGGCTGGAGCTACAGGTGCCAACTTTCCAATGTGCTGGGGGGGGGGGGTGCTCGATGCTCAACCCCTGGTTCTGCCACAGGCCCTGCCCCCCTCCACCCATTCCCACCCCCTCCCCTGAGCCTACCGTGCCCTTGCTCCTTCCCCCTCCCCCCGAGAGTCTCCTGCACGCCACGAAACAGCTGATCGGGAGGTGCAGGGAGGGAGGGGAAGGCGCTGATTGGTGGGGCTGCCGGTGGGTGGGAGGTGCTGGGAGTGAGGGGAGCTGATGGGGGGCTGCTGATGTATTACTGTGGCTCTTTGGCAATGTAAGTTGGTAAATTCCGGCTCCTTCTCAGGCTCAGGTTGACCACCCCTGCTTTGGAGAGACACTATAAAGGTTTTGAGTTCTGCACAGAGTCCATTCTGAACCCCGGATTTGTGCCTTCGGTGTCCGTATAGATTCATGCACTGTGCCTGTTGGCCCAATTCTGATCTTGCATGCATCAGTCTTATGTGGCCATTGGGGCTGATTGATGTTTGCACTAAGGCCTCTTTACACCAGTTAACTCCCCCTTAACACTGCCAGAGTAGTGCTGTGTCTATCGTCCATGTAGATTGCTTGGTTTTGGTTTTGGGGGGTGTGTGTTTAAAGCCATGTTACTTAAGCATAGGTGCTGGAACTGTCATATGTACAGGGTTTGCAGTTTGGTTCAATGGCTCTCAGCACACCCATGATACAAATTGTTCCAGCACCCCTGTTCTTAAGTGCTTTGCACAGCATTGTTGGAGTCTGTAACACCTTCAGCAGGTGCTGTCATTCAGGCAGTATTATTGGCAAGTAACCTTTGTGGATATTACTAAAGGAGATAACTGCTTCACATCCTGATCCACAGCTTCACACTAACACGAATTGTCTAACAGATGCTGTCACTTCCTCTATAAATAAACCAGCCTGGTGGCTGGGTTTTTTTTAAACAGATAATTGAAAAGCAGTTTTTTGAAACAAGAAAACCTTGAACTCTAACTTTCTTTAGACTTTCAGCTCTTTGTGTTTGTACAGCACCTGGCACAGTGTGGTCGTGATCCACGACTAGGGTACCTGGGGGCTACTAAATACAAATCATAAATAAATAATAGTTGGCAGTTGAGGGAGGAGGAAGACGTTGACATGTGGAGCGGGAAAGAGGGTCAGTTGGGGGACGTCTCCTAGAGGCTGCGTGCCGGAGAAAGCGCAGGTTGTACCTGCTCGTCTCTGGGGGTCGTGGGAGAGTTTGGCAGCTGGGATTGGTCCTGGCCGCCAAGAGATGTCTCTCCCTCTGTGGCCAGGACCTCCTGCAACTGCTACATGCAAATGGAATGATGTCTCTGTCGAGCAGTGGGGGAGGCGCACGACTGTCGGAGACAGAGTTGTCACGGGAGCCGGACCAAGGATATGGAAGTCTCTGCCAGACGAAGTGAGAATGGCCACTGCCCTCACTGCATTCAGGGCAAATGTAAGACATGGAAGGGAGGGGGTCTCACATTTGGCTCTAAACAAGACCCCCTAAGCCTTCCTCCTGGTGGCAGGAAAGAAAGAGACAGAACTGTCATCTTTTAAGTAGCAGGAGGTGTTCAGGTGCTAAGGTAACGAGGGACATATTTTTCCGTCTGTCTTGAGGATTTATTCTACCACCCATCACCATGGCATCTGGGCGCCTTCCATGTTAAATCTATTAGCAATAGCCAAGTCTCTAGCGGAATCTCCATGGAGTCTCTAGTTCTTCTCCCCTTTCACAGTAAAACCCTGCTTGGAGGAGGCTTTTTGTTTTACATTTTTTCCATTAATGCACTTTGAAGGCTGATTTGTTTCGGGCGTGTTGGTTTGGGGTCGGTTGTGGTTTAGGGGTTAAACAGCCCCTTAGCCCAGGCCTGCCAGCTGCAGGTGTCTAATTCTGACATACTCTCAGTCTCTCTAAGCCAACAGCAGCCTGGAAGGAAATACTGATGAGGACTGTGCTTTCGCCACTCTGCTGGCAGCGGTGTGCTGTGGACTAGGTGGCCCGGTGGTCCATTTCACCAAGCAGCCCAGAGGTGAAGAAAAGCCTCTGTGCAGGGGCAGGGGCTGAGTCCACATCATGCTGCCACCAGAAAACAAAAAGCTGCAGCATTAATTTGCCAGCTGGTTTGCTGCTCATGAAATAGGCGGGGCATCCACAGTGCTGCCAGTTCCTGTGATTTTGTTACAAGTCTCATGACAGTCAGAGGGGAAAGCAAGCCGGTACGCCCCGGTACGGTGTACCAGCAAGAGCTGGTGCACTGTACTGGGGCAGCCTGGCTTCCCCAGGGGGCAATTTAAAGGGCCTGGCGCTCCCAGCAGTGGCTGGAGCCCCAGGCCCTTTAAATTGCCTCCAGACCCCCGCTGCTGGAGCCCTGGGGTAGCGGCTGCAGGGCTCCGGTAGCTATTTAAAGGGCCTGGGGCTCCCCTGCTTCCACCACCCTTTAAATAGCCGCTGGAGCCCCGCCACCGCTACTCCAGGGCTCCAGCGGCTATTTAAAGGACCGGGGTGGTGGAAGCAGGGGAGCAGCGGTACCTTTAAATAGCTCCCGGAGTCCTGGGGTAGTGGGGGCTCCAGGGGCTATTTAAAGGGCCGGGGCTCCAGCTGCCTCTGCTGCCCTGGTCCTTTAAATAGCCACTGGAGCCCCGCCGCTTCCCCAGGGCTCCGGCGGCTATTTAAAGGGCCGGGGCGGTAGAAGAGGGGAGCCCCGGGCCCTTTAAATAGCCCCCGGAGCCCCGGGCTGCTGCTGCTACCCCGGCGTGGGGAGCACTTACCTTACAGGGTGGGCTGGGGCTAACTCTGATCCCCTCAACCCTGCCCCTTCCGCCCTAGGCCCTGCCCCTTCCAGGGGCCAGAGCTGGCCCCAGAGTACCGGTAAGTCACCGACTTAGTTTCACCCCTGATGACAGTTGGTGTTTTTCTCATCACCCCAGCTCCAATGGTTGTGGAGAATCTCAGCTTTCATTTAAAAGCAAAGTTTCTAGCCTGAAAACATGACCCAAGTACACCCTAAAGACTCAGAACCAGAAGGAAAAGAAAAAGAACCCAACACTCGTTATTTTGTAAAAGTCACATGATTGTTAAGCTGATCTCCTGAACTTTTTAGGTCAGACTCTTTAATTGTGAATGCTTGGGTCTGGCAATACTGCATCTCTCACTACATTCTGACCTTTAATTTGAAGTCAGAGGATGGTATCAGAGTAATTATCAAATACACCCTCTATTTGGGGACTACATCCTAATCTTGCAGGAAGATGTATTCAGTAATCTAATAGGTCTTTTCCATCTCTAGCTGTGATGATCTCTCTGTCATGAAAGAAGCACAGCTGTATATAATAGGACAAGTGGCATGACAGCCAGTTTCAGTGGGATTGCACTGGGTGATGCTAGACAGTCACATTTGGGTAACCCTTGTTTATGACAATGTGTACCCCATTCACAGCTGTCATGTTCATTATGATCTTAGAGGATCACACCAAGACCGGGGCCTGCATTGCACAAACACATAAAGATAATCCCTGCCCCGAAGACCATCCAATCTAAATAGACAGGACTGAGAAAGGAAGTATTGTTATCCTCATACTAAAGACAGGGAACTGAGGCAAAGACACACGAAATGACTAGGCCAAGGTCATCCAGAAGCCTGGGGCAGAGCTAGCTTTCCCCAAGTCCCAATCCAGTGCACTCAGCACAGAGCCATCCTTCCTTTTGGAATAGACTCATAGACTTTAAGGTCCGAAGGGACCATTATGATCCTCTAGTCTGACCTCCTGCACAATGCAGGCCAAGGAATCTAACCCACCCACTCCTGTAACAAATCCCTAACCTATGTCTGTGCTATTGAAGTCCTCAACTCGTGGTTTAAAGACTTCAAGGAGCAGAGAATCCTCCAGCAAGTGACCCGTGCCCCACGCTGCAGGGGAAGGTGAAAATGCACATTCTCTGCTCTGGGCTCGGCACTCCCAGCAGACACTATTCCAGTGTGAGACCAACTAACTGAGTCAATGTCAAGGTTTGCAAGGGGACTCCCCAGCATGGAATTTCCTCTCAGCCAGCAGCGCGCTGTGCCCAATACGCTATATAATTTGGTCATTGCATCCTACAAAAAAGCTTCTATTGCTCGAGTCAAGACTGGCAGCATGCCCGCTTTTGAGGCTGCAAACCCAGCCTGCTGCCGCACTTGTTCTTTAGTTTCCCTTTCAGAGCCCACTCCTGTTCCCTCCTGCCTCAAGAGAAGCTTAGTGGCAGCAGCGTCAAGGCCTTTGGGATGCTCCCGCAGGTTGTGAGGCACCTCGCTACCACCTGCCTTTAGCATGAGGAGGTCCTGTCTGAGCCTGCTGTGGGTCAGGTCCCTGAAACCCCCAGCCTCTGGCAACACAAGCAATAGCTTCCAGGCCTCAATAGGCCTTGCCCTCTCTGCACAGGTTAGCAAGGGGCACCCACCAACCCCCAAGTCCTCCAAACGTCCACCTGGAGTGCCCAGCCCCAGTTCCACTGAGCACTCACAGAGCTCTCAGATTCGCTCCTCCCAAAGGAACAGCACACACCAGCTTACAGGTTTTAACTCGGGATGACCACTCCACTTAACACACAGCGCTTAGCAATATTTATAGTGAAAATGAGAGTAAGTTTATTATGAAAGAACAGAGAGATTCAAATGACAGTAAACAGGATCACTGGAAACAGACAGTTACATATACAACAAAATCATAACACGCGTTCTACAGCCTCAACTTAACTCCTGTCTCCTACAGGAGAGCTTACTCCAAGTCCTTTTCCCAGCATTCTCAGCCAGGTTGGCTGAGATCCCCCTTTCATAAGATCAAGACCACCGGCAGCTTGTCGTCACAGACTGAAGGATGCCAGAGTGTCTCTGTGCACCCACAGATACACCAGACTGGACCACTGACCTTCACTTCAAAACAGCCTCCCTCCCCACGACTTTTTAGCTCTTCCTGATCATTTCCTTTTGAAGTCACCCCAAGCTCTTCAGCAGCATTTGGCTCAGTATGCGGATAGATTTCTATTGTGAGACGCACAATACACTGTGGTCCAGCGGGGAGATAAGTGTTTCCCACCTCCCTTCCGGAGAAGTTTGTCACAGGGTTCATACCTTTGAGTGACCTCCCTTTAACTTACTACTAGGCCTAGAGCACATAACTTTCCAGCATATATCCATAACTCCTCACATATTCCCCATACAGTCATCTCGCAGTGAATGTGATGATCGGTGTGACACAGGCTTTTATTACAGACCTTGCACAATATCCTTTTGGTGAACCGAGGGGATCCCTATACCCCTATGACTCCTTGGGTCGCTGCCAATTGGCATCAAGATTTCCCTGGGTCACACAGCCTTAAACATCTTGACTGATGGCTGTGCTGCCAAGGCCAGGAATGGTGCACACAAGCGAGGGCTGGCAGGACTGGCGCCAAGTCCTGAGGTGAGCAGCAGATGCAGCCTAACACATAAAGCCGCTCTCCTGGATGTACAGTCCTGCACGTGAATCAAGACGGGATATTACCCTCCATTCTGTGTCAGGGTGAGGGCTTTTCAGGGGGCAGGCTATCTTCAGGACTGAACATCCTATTGAAGCCACTGCTCCTCATTTGACAGCCTACCATGAGCATGATCCAACATCCACTGAAGCCAGTGGGGGTCTTTCCACAGACGTCCATGGGAGCTGAATCAGGCCCCTTGCTGGGGCTACAGTACCTTTTTTTATTAATTAGTTTTGACCCTCTTCTCTCTTTGGCTTCTTTGCTCCATGAATGACATTTCTCTCCCCCTCTTCTAACCCTCCTGGCCTAGCTGCCTAAATATTTAGCTCCTTCCTGCACTCAGTCTCTTCAGTCTTGTCTACACTAGGTTCTTGCAGCTGGATCCATTTTAACATAGCAGGTTTCATTGACATAGTGATAAAAATCCTGGGAGCTACCAGAGCCATGTCCACACTAGGGCCCACACTGGTGTTTGCTCAGTAAAATTCCCGAGTGTAGCCATGGCCTGAATGCTTGATCCCCTTATAGCTGGGCTAATGACCTTAGCCTGCCCCCTGCACGCTGACACTGCAGGGCAGTGCTGGCCTGGGGGAGGTAGTGGGTAGTGAACTGTGGGCATGCCATTCTTCTGAGGGGCCATTAAATAGTCTCTTGTGGAAGATGCTCCCTGTGGAACTTAAAATCCCAAGAAGACTAGTCATTATCATCATCAACTCCATTTTTATAGATGGTAAAACTGAGGCACAGAGGCAAAGTGACTTGCCCAAGGTCACGCAACGAGCCAGTGTCAGAGCTGCAAATAGAACCCAGCTCTCCAGACCTCCCAGCCCCATGTCTCTGATCACTAGACAGGCTCCTTCTCTGCTGAGAGCACCCTCTCTTTGCTGTTCATTACAGAAATACAGAGCAATGTTTTTCTCTCTGGTCAGCCAGACCCACCCTCCCATTCCACTCCACTGCCTCTTCCCCACGCAAACAAGGATGGTCCTTGGCTCAGCTGTAGGGCCCCATTTCTCTGGCTGAGTGGGAAGCCAGCTTCACACTCCAAACATTTGCAACCATATTAGCTCCCCACTCACGTTAATTGGATTTAAGTAATGAAGATTAAGGCAGGTCTCTCCATGCTTTCGGCACATGTGCTCAAACTGTCAGCGATCCAAGCAAGGGGCAGGATGCTGGAGGAGACTGTGCAAAGCTATCAGCTGCTCTACAGATGGTAACTTCCCTTGTAGCCAACACAGGACAACTCACCCTTCACTTAAGGCCTGATGCAAAACCCACTGAAATCAAGAGGGTTTTCCCATTGACTTCAAGGAGCTCTTTATTATTGGCCTGCTGCTGCACTGTGCCGCCCAGTGCCACAAAAGCCCATCATCAAGTTAATTTTCTTTCTGGGGATGGCACAATAATCATATTGTGTCACCTGCACCTTCACGTCCCCATGCTGCTGTGTGCAATGATTTCACTGTGTCATGATGCTTTGTCCCAACAGCCAGATTAAATACAGGGCTCTAATTATCTGGCAAGACTGCAGGCTCCAGCCAGTCTGGTTGAGAGTCAGGGAGGGCAGCAATATGACATGTATGACAGTAGCACCTGGAGGCCCCGAATGGGATCAAAGCTTCATCGTGCTTGGTGTTGTACAGACCCACAGCAAGAGACCGTCCCTGACCCAAAGAGCTTGCAGTCCAAGTGGACAGGTATTATCATACTCCATTTACAGATGGGGAAGTGAGAAACAGACTGAGCCTGATTATTCTCTCAGTTTTGCTGGTTTTACACGAGTATAACTCTGTTGACTGCAATGAAATCACTCCAGTGTAAATGAGAGGGGGTTTAGGCACCAAGGCTCACATTTTCAAAAGTGCCTAAGTGAGTTAGGCACTGCCTAAGGCTTACTGAAAGTAACAAACTGCTGACCTCAGGTCACCCAGGGCCAGGAATTTAACCACGGTTGTGTCCTGTAGTCACTCCAAGCCAAGGAGTCTGACAGAGCCATGCTTCATTCAATGCAATAAAAGACCCGCAGCACCACTGCAGCTGTCCTGGGTCAGCTGTCTCAGGCTCGCAGGTCTTGGGCTGCGGGGCTAAAATTGCAGTGTACACATTTGAGCTTGGGCTGGAGCCAGACTCTGGGATCCAGTGAGGTGGGAGGGTCTCAGAGCTCAGGCTGCAGTCTGAGCCCGAACATCTACACTGTAATTTTTAGACTCACAGCCCAAACCCCACAAGCCTGAGTCAGATGCCTCGGTGCTGCAGGTTTTTTCTCTCAGCCTAGACATATTGTGAGTTCTCACTGATCAGCACCATGTAACATGAGCCTCTGCATAACATCAAACTAACGAGATCTTATTTAGATGAGATTACAAATTTGGTTGATAAAGGTAACAGTGTCAATGTAATACACTGAGACTTCTGAGAGGCATATGACTTGGTACGGCATGACATTTTGATTAAAAAACTAGAACGACATAAAATTAACATGACACACATTAAACGGATTAAAAACTGGCTAACTAATAAGTCTCAAAATGTAAGTGTAAACAGGCAATCATCATCAAACTCGTAGGTTTCTAGTGGGATCCTGCAGGGATCAGTTCTTGGCCATATACTATTTAACATTTTTAATAATGACCTGGAAGAAAACATAAAATCATCACTGGTAAAGTTTGCAGATGACACAAAAATTGTGGGAAAGTGGTAAATTGAGTAAATAATGAAGTGAAGAGGAGAGGTCACTGACACAGAGTGTGATCTGGATCTCTTGGTAAACTGGGTGCAAGCAAACAATATGGTTTTAATATTGCTAGATGGAAACACTTATATCTAGGAATAAAGAATGTAGGTCATACTTAGAAGATGGAGGACTCTATTCTGAGAAGCAATGACTCTAAAAATGATTTTGGGGTCATGGTGGATCATCAGCTGAACACAATCTTCCAATGTGATGTTGTGGTCAAAACGGCCAATGCAGCCCTGGGATGCATAAACAGGGGAATCATGAGTGGGAGTAGAAAGGCTATTTCACCTTTGTATTTGGCACTGGTGTGGCTACTGCTGGAGTACTGTGTCCAGTTATGCTGTCCACAATTCAAGAAGGATGTTGATAAATTGGAGAGGGCGCAGCGAAGAGCCACGAGAATGATTAAAGGATTAGAAAACCTGCGTTTATAGTGATAAACTCCAGGAGCTCAATCTATGTAGCTTAACAAAGATAAGGTTATGTGGTGACTTGATTACCGTCTATAAGTATCTACATAGGGAATAAAAATTTAATAATGGGCTCTTCAGTCTAGCAGAGAAAGGTATAGCACAAACCAATGAGTGGAAGTTGAAGATAGAATTCTGGCAAAATTCAGACTGGAAATCAGGCGTAAATTTTTAACAATGAAAGTAATTATTGGAACAACTTATCAAGGATCATGGTGGAGTCTCCTTATCTGCCCATTTTAAAATCTAGATTGAATGTTTGTCTAAAAGACATGCCCTAGGAATCATTTTGGGGAAGTTCTCTGGCCTGGGCTATGCAGGAGGTCACACTAGATGATTTCAATGGTCCCTTCTGGCCTGGGAATCTACAAATCTATTAATCGCAATGGGTTCCAAAGGGCTCTTGCCAGAACCTCTTAAAGGTACAGTTCCCCATATCTCCCTTCCCCAGACAAATGTAACAATCAACATTAACATAATACAGAATGTCAAATAGTTATAGCCTGCCTACTGACTAAACTAAGTAGCAATGTTCAATAGTCTCTGAGGTGCACTGTGCCATTGCATAGACCTGTTGGGTTCCCCTGAGACGTCAGCCCCATTGCTGTCCGGCAGCAGTGAGTCCATGAATTCTGGTTGTGCCGTTTCCTGGAGTTAGCCATCTCAACCTGCTGTGGTTGTCATCTGTCTGAGACATTCTCAGGCAAGATGGCCAACTCAGTGCCACTTATCTCCCTCCCTTTGGAGAAGGTGTCATCTATTGCACTGCAGTAGGTACTCGTCTGGGGTGCCAACCTCATATGATCTTGGGGCTGCCTCATGTGATACCACTGGTGTTTGTAACCATTTCCTGCTATAGATATGCACAAGTGTCATTTTCACTAAGTGGTAGCAGCTCCCAGGATATAAAATCATATTGCTGTTGTTTAGCCGTATCCATGTATATGTCTTCAAGTCCCCAGTGCTCTGGCATCAGTTTCTAACTGCAGGCATTTTTGTTTTCAGTTTTCTGTTGAACACATCAGCAGGTGCCAACCCATCCTTCACTGGGTCCGTTCGGTCATTTAACCGGGCTAAATATGGGTCAGTTTCTGACTCCACAGCCTTTTCCAGTAGATGCTTTGTTATTATGGCACCATTTTCCACCAACCTGTTGACCTGGAAATAATGGGGACTAGAGATTACATATCGAAACCCATACTTCATTTTAAACTCATGCCCACTAAACTGCGGGCCATTGTCAGACATTACTACATCAGGTATACCATGTCTCGCAGAAACAGATTTGACACGTATAATCACCTGTTTAACTGTAGTATCGTCCAGTGAGGCTATCTCAGGGAAGTGAGAATAATACTTTAGGACAAGCACATATTTTTCTTTGCAGCCAATGTAAACAAATCTATGCATACTTTGCTCCATGGTGGGCAATTTTTCCTGTGCCACTAATATGGGCTCTCTTGCTTGATTTGGCCTGTATTTTTGGCATATACGACAAGCCTTGACAGCTTCTTCAACGTTGCTGTTCATTTGAGGCCAGTATAAAATGTCTTTGGACCTTCTCTTCAATCCCTAAATTACCTTAATCGATCCCTTTAAACATTTTTTTGTAACATCATCCTAGTGAGTTTAAAAAATAACCCATTTAGTACTGAGAGCTCCACCGTAAAGTGATAATAGGGACCAGGAATATACTTCCCTGGACACACTGTAATAGCCTCAATTATTTTCTCCAGGGTCTCAGCGTGAGATGTAGGCCTAGCAATCACAGTCTACATTTCATCTGAGACCGGACGGGTTTTGTTGAATCAGATTAACATGTACTATACCTAGCTCCAGACTTCGCTCCACTGCCCTTCTGTCAAATTCTTTAGCATGTGTCTGCGATCACCAAATCTCCCCCATGTTTGTGTTCCATTTGCAAACCAGACATTAGTAGCTGAAAAAATAATCTCTGTATTCTTGGGGGAGGGGGTGTGTTTGGCAGGTCCTTTCTGGCAACAGCAATCAGTGGTTTATGGTCAGTTTCCACTAGCACCAGCCTCCCATAAAAAAAGACATGAACCTTTTGACCCTATTCTTTGTAAAAGATAAGAAAAGCCATCCCATGTGAAATCTCCAAGCAAATCATTTTCATCCTTTTCCCAGACAGAGGCTGACTTGGGGCAGACATGAGGCTAGTTGGACCCTGATAAATGGACTGTAGATATGCATGACAGTCATCAAGAAAGTATAAATTCAGCCCTAGCCACAGATTGCAGATTTCATGCTTCTTAGTGTGCACGATGGGTATTTGAAGAGCAGGAATCAATCAGGGGCTATAATTTTCATTTCCTTGTCATTCTTTAAAGTAAATGAGTGGAAGCTTTTCACTGTAATGATGCCTGTACAGTGATTTTGGGTTAGATTATGGTGATTACAGCCAAGAATTAATCAAACTCCATGTGCTTCACTGGGAATCTCCACCCCAAGTTCGAATGCTTACTCAAATAGGGAGAGGAAGATATGGGGTAAGATCTGCAGCTGGGGTAAATCAGCAATGTCCCATTGACTACATCATTTTACATCAGCTAAGGATCTGGCCATGGCTTAGATTGGTACATTCTCCCATCTTTAAATCCCTGCTCTGTGGAAGTATAGTCCTGTTCGTGTTCCCTCTGAAGTCAGTGGGAGTTATATCATTGATTTCAGTGTGAGCAGGATTGGGCGTTAATTTTGGAGTAGGAAGTCATTTCTTTTCTTGTCAGTAAGCATTTGATTTTGGGATCTGTTTTATTCATGTATCCATTGCACTTTGCACAAGTCCTTGTGTCTAATGGCATCCTACAGCCATTCAAATAGCCACATGTACTTTTTTTGCTGCATAAATCTTTGTACCACATACTCATGAGAGGAAGGAGGGTCTTTCGGTTACAGCACAGGTGTTCAGGAGATGTGGGTTTCAATTCCTGCCTCTGCCACATTCTATGTGTCTCCTTGGGCAAGTCACTTAATCACTCTGTGCCTCAGTTCCCCTCTGTAAAATGAGAATAATGATCCTCCCTTTGTCTTGTCTATTCCGATTGTAAACTCTTTGGACAGGGAGAGTGTCTTATTATATGTTCGTATAGCACCTTGCATAATGGGGCCCTGATCTAGTTTGGGGCCTCAAGGTGCTACAGAAATCCCACTAATTATTACAGTCTAATGGAGCCAGAGCGCTCATCTCAACTCGGAACGCTGCAAGTTGGGAGTGGCACTTCCATATTAAAAATGAGGGTGGTGGTCACAGGTGGCATTTCAGTTCTCCATGGGTTTGGCACATCTTCTAGGATGCCCTTTGGGGACTACTCTTACCCAGAGAGGAGGCCATTTCAGAAAAGCTAGGGGATTTTGTGCTATAAAGAAAGCTTCCTACAACAGGGGGACTTTTAAAGGAGAGAAAACCCCTCTATTTAAAGACTTCCTTCGAATCCAGAGATGCTGAAAGAATGCTCTGCATTCTCCAGCTCTCCACAGCCCTTTCATTCTGTGCTGGTGAGAAGGGAAAATGTATTTTTAGTAGGAAGGTAGGTGAGTCCAGTTACTCCAGTTTTCAGAGGCCGTCACTCTTCAAGCATCCAAAAGCTCTCTCCTATTACTCACCCTCTGCTGCCATCATGGGGCCATTTAATTAATCATCATGATGAATCTTTTCCTTGTGCCTTTCATCTGAGTGCTTCAAAGGGCTTTGCAAAACACTAATCGAGCTCCATCAAAGGTGGCGTGAAATTCAGGACTATTAACAGATCCCTGGAAAAGGAGAAAATTGCTTGGGTCCTTTTTAGCTACCTATGATGTTAAAAGAAGCCTGAAAGCTTTTTTCTTCTTAGTTTGTACATCCATGATTCAGCTCCCGTGCCTAAGAAGGGTGTCTGAGTCAAAATGCCTCTGGGGGCTCCTCCTAGGGTGGTGAAATTTACACACCATTCCTTGTTTAAGGCTGTCCCTTATAGTCACATTCTGGCCCTCCGTCACATTATTTATAACTCTGTTATCTGTTTGCTTTTGTTAACTCTCGTTTAACCCTAATGTATGCCAAACAGTCAGGATAAAAGATCTCTTTGTGAAAATTCAGGTCCCTTCCATCTCTTTAACTGAGAGCTGAGAAAGCTCCAATCCTCTACTCCTCCAAAGAATCCTCCAGAAAAAAACAGGGAAGACAAGACTTAATATTCCTCAAACTTCTATGGTAGAGGACAAGGAGATTCATTTTTTTAATGAAAAATACTTTCAAGCTACCTTATATGTCATGAAGATGCAACGAAAGGGCATAATTCTATTTTCTCTCTCTTTCCAGCCCTTTAAGAACATTGACTGAACCTAACCTGATCCAAAGGCCACAGAAGTCAACGGGAGTCTTTCCACTGATGTCAGTAAAAAGAAAAGGAGTACTTGTGGCACCTTAGAGACTAACCAATTTATTTGAGCATGAGCTTTCGTGAGCTACAGCTCACTTCATCAGATGTATACCGTGGAAACTGCAGCAGACTTTATATACACACAGAGAATATGAAACAATACAAAAAAAGTATTGTTTCATATTCTCTGTGTGTATATAAAGTCTGCTGCAGTTTCCACGGTATACATCTGATGAAGTGAGCTGTAGCTCACGAAAGCTCATGCTCAAATAAATTGGTTAGTCTCTAAGGTGCCACAAGTACTCCTTTTCTTTTTGCGAATACAGACTAACACGGCTGTTCCTCTGAAAACTGATGTCAGTGTATTTTGATTAGGCCCAGCCCATTCCCCACACAATTCTAAGTAGGCAGCCCACTGCTGAGCTGCAGCAAACTCTGCTATTCCAGGAAATGACTCTTCCCTGGTCTGTCCAGGCAACTCCAGTCTCAGCAGCATCAGCCTTGTTTTTCCAAAGCTGGGGTTATTCCTACCTAAGACCAGTCAAGGTTTGCCCTAAAATGAGTCAGAGTTTAAGACCAGAAGAGACCACCAGATCATCTAGTCCAACCTCCCCTGTGTATCACAGGTTGTCAACACCAGCCAGCAGCTGCACACTAAACCCAGCAACTGAAATTAGACCAAAGTATACAGGCCACCGGAGATTAGACTACAATGTGATAAAGGCAGAGAATAGGAAGGATCGAGGTGCACCAGTGCCCAAGGCCCCTACAATGGTAGGACAATGAGCAAATGAGATATACCCAGAAAATGCTGACAAGTGAGCCACCCACATGGTGCAGAGAAGGATGAAAAAAACCTCACCGTCACTGCCAAGCTGATCTGGAGGCTCCTTCCCAGCCCCACCTATGGCCGTCAGTTAGATCCTGCACATGTGAGCAGGGACCAGCCAGCCCAGCACCTCAGTGCCACCCCAGAGACCCGGCTATCCCCATCCAATATACCACTTCCAGCTGTGGCCATCCCTGATGCTTCAGAGGAAGGACATAAAAATCCCTCACAGAAAACATTTGGGGGGTAAGGAGGGGGGAGAATCTCTTCCTGACCCCTGCTGGTGGCCGGTTGAAACTTTGAAGCATGAGCTTTAGGAGTCCCAGCCTGGCCCCCCACTGTCACAAGCAACTCCATCAGACAACTGCACTCATAAATTTTTCAAGCTCTCAGTTAGGTTGTTTGCCTCCACAGCTCCTACTCTGGGAGGGTGTTCCAGAACCTCACCCACTGTGCAGATACTGAATCTCGACAATTACTGTTTGCAAATTATTGTAATATACATCCAAATATCAAGAGCGTTCCTTGTATGGATACACACACTCTCTCTCTCTCAGCTATTTGAAAACAAAACCCTAACAAAAATGGGGGAAATGTATTAAAATCCCATCAAGCAGATAGTTAAAGCTAGGAGAGGTCATGCTGGTGACATTCAAAACCAATTAGTCATTACTGATATCATCAGTATCAGTCCAGGGATGTTTGTCTGACAAATTAGTTTTATTACATCCCCAAAACAGGAACCAACAAACATTGGCAAAATGGTCAGTCAAACGGCTGTACCTACCTGCTTGGGTTTACAGTGCAATTAAAAATACATTTCAGCCAGGATATCAGTGCCATTAATAAATGTTAATCTCATTTCCATCTTTACCTAATTTAGTGTACCTGATAAGGGATGAATATTTATAGGGGGTACAGGCAAGAATGGATTAGTGGCACATCGCGGGTGTGAGAGAGTGAAGAAGCCCTGCGTGAACATAGCAAGTAAGTACTGAAAATCTATGCTGACATTTGTTAATGGTGCTGAATGGGAGGTGAATTAGACAGAGGGGCACATTTCTATTGAATCACAGTGTTTTCTCTTTCTTTGCAATGTAGAATATGGTTATCCAGTGGCCCTAGCTCATGGCTTTTATTCCCCCTGGTTATAGTAAGAGAATAATGGGTCAGCTGTTAAAAATGAATGTTAGGTAAATGAAAATTCTTCACATGGTAGGGTCAGAGCAAGGCAGTGAGTCAAATGCCAAAAATCAGGGTTTTAGAGAGGGCTGAATAATTTTCTGACCAATAGCAAGATTTGTATGCATGGGAAGAGGCAAAGAGGCTAATGACATCTGATCCTTGTATGTCAGCTTCTCACCATTCACCTCTGTGCCTTTTCTCATGGGGCTCCCTGTGCAGAGTACAACCTCCCAGAACTCATCTGCAAGGCCCCTCCCCTCCTGTTCCCTTTGCTTCTCTCTACTTCTCTCTCCTTGGATAATAAACTCCTCAGAGGAATTGCAGGGGAACCATATTCTGTCAGAATACGTAGTTCTGTCGAAATTGAAAACAAGGCTGATTTTGCTGGAATTCTGTTTCAGAAGAAAAATGGGGGGAAAGTTCCAACAATGTCCCATTTCGACATTTTCAGAACAATACATTTTGATTTTTTGTTTTGAAGGGACTTTTTGTTTTGAATTTTTTAAAAATTTGTATTATTAGTTTCCTTCGGAAACTATTTCAAATATGTTTGGCTTTCATTCTGATTCAGAACAAAGTCAAATTTAAGAATCTCAAAATCCTTTGTGAAACAGAACTTCTGTCCTCCTCACAGCTCTCCTAACATATTGGATGTTACCTTAAGTAATCTCTTTCCTACTGTCTGCTCAGATTCTCATTTGAGCATCCAAGCATGAGGACCCTGAATTCTGTAGAAGTATTCTACTGTTAGCTCTCACATGCACAGATATGCACTGAGGGTTTTGAACCAAGACATTTGGGAGAAAATTGTGCGTGTTATTTTGAAATTTAGGATCTATTTCTTTGCAAGCAGAAAACCATGATATCTTTGATCTGGATAGTGGTTTAATTTATCTATCCAAAGGAGTATATGGCACCACAGTACCTGAGCACATCACAAGCTTTATTTTTTCTCAGCACGCCTCTGTGAGGTAGAGAAGTACTGTTTGCATTTTACAGATGAGAACGGCGGCACAGAGAGGCAAAGTAATCTGCCCAGGTTCACAACAGGCAATCAGTGGTGGAGCAGGGACTTGACTCCAGGTTTCCCAAGCCCTAAGAGATGTGCAGTAGGCTAAAATAATTTGTGCTGATGGCATGGGCTTTGGAATGGAGCTGTTTGGGTGTCTGCTGGTTCAGGGGTGATCCTTCAGACTGGAATTTAGTGAAGTTTAGGTATTCTTTCTGTGGGGTTCTGGGGAACAGGGAGGCCAGTACATATCTAGTCAGCCTAGACAAAGCTCACTGAAAGGAACCTCTCATGTAGCAAGCATTCTCTGCAGGTTGCCACTGTCCTCTTCCTCCTTCTCCATTCCATCAGCCTGGAGTAGAACATGCTTCTCTTCCCACTGCTTTCCTATGATCTTGCCCTTTCTGGGGGATTTGTCCTTATTTATGCTATGGCTACACCCCAATGTCCATAAAACATCTCATGCTCCAACTGCAGGTGATAATCTTTCAGGGTTTTTAAAAAAAATACACATATAAACATCTGCCTGAAGATTTTCCTTGAAGGTGCAGATGTTGAGACTGGCTACTCACCCCTTTCCAGTGTCAAATGGATGCTTGCACATGGCTATAAGCACTGGCAAGCCCCCAGCTTGTCCGGATGAAATATAGTGTTGCATATACTTTTTTGCCTTACAGTTTGAAATATTAGACTTGGATTTTCTATAGGTATTTTGACAGCTGAATGTGTTCAGTGGTGGTGGTGAGTTTTTTTTAATCCTCCCAATTCTAAATATATGGCCAAATTCATCCATGGAGTTTTGACTTATATTGAGTTGCAACAGAGTGGGATTTGCTCCATTGTGTTTTGCCCCAGATGTATTATCAGTCTATTCATTCTATATTGCGCTGAATACCAACATTAAAACATCAAAACCGTGGTTTCACTGGGGCATATAGAGTACAAACAGCTTGTAATTTACTGGCTGGGCAAATTATTTGGGTCTGCTCATCTTTTACGTTTAACAGAATGCTCTCTCTGTTGGCAAGAACTGCCTTATTTAATTAGAATGGTGTTAGTAACATAGCAATATCTGGTGCTGTGCAACCGGTAAATTGTTCCAAACAAATTACAGGGTCATTCATTTTACTGCTCACAAAACCTAGTGCTTCATTTCAGGAGACATCATGGCCTCCCTGCTGACTGGACTCTGGCAGCTAGTTATTTCTGTGGTTGTCCTGTCTCAGCTCTCAGCAACGCTTCCTCCTCTAGAGAGGTAAGAGTCTTTTTGGGACTCCATCCCCCTTCTTCTTTCCATGACTTTCTGTTCTAAGGCTCCAGCAGCTAGAAAACTAAGGTCTAGTCTATATAGAGAAGTTGCAACTGTTTGTTTGGTTTTTAAACTGATTTGGCTAAACCAATGCAAGTTTTTGTGTAGACACTCTTATTTTTGGCAGTCAGAACAGAATAAGCTAAACTGAAATGACCCACTCACTCTTCAACCATTTTAAGTGTCTACACTCAAGTTTGCAACAGTGTAACTAAATTAGGGCTTTTCTACATAGCGAATTCATGGGGAAATTAGTACAAAATAGCTAGGGTATTAATTTAAAGCACAATAGCTATTCTGCACTAGCTCCCTGTGTGCATATTCTTATTCCACACTAAGAGTTCCTCTGTATAGATTAGTTTAGTCCAACCAACTGGTGACAAAACATGGGTACTGCCAGGCCCTCAGCCAGGGTAAATCAGTGTGACTCCACTAAAGTAGAGCCCCTGAAGGTCTGACCTTATGGGCTCTGAGGAGTGATATTATGTAGACCCTGGACATTTCTTTTCAGTGAAACATCCATTTAAGTGAGGTGTCTTTTTTGTTTTGAAGAAGTTCTTTGCTACACCAAGTATCATTACCTGATCTACACAATGCCAAAACATGCTAGGTGCTTTATTAGACCTGTAGGCATAGAGATCCTTGCACCAAAGAGACACTCTAGTGGCCCAGGCTTGCAAATCCCATCTCTCTCAGGCATAGGTGCTGGAACTAGGAGTGCAGGGGGATGCTGCAGCACCCTCTGATTTGAAGAGGTTTCCATTATATACAGGGCTTACAGTTTGGTTCAATGGCTCTCAGCACCCCCACTATAAAAACTGTTCCAGCACCCCTGCTCTCAGGTACTTTTATGTCCCCTATTACTCTACCACCTCAGAGACTTTGTTGTATTTCTCCTCACAGCACCCCTGTGGAGATAGGACAGTACCTTCCGCATTTTACAGATGGGGAACTACAGCACAGAAGGGCGAAGTGGCTCGCCCAACATCACACAGGAAGCCTTGGAGTGTTTGTCCCTCCTTTTTATAATTTCAGGGGAATCTTATAACTTCACATACAATGTTGCCACACACGTTTTACCAGGACAATACTGACCCACAAATTATGGGTTTTCAAACAATATGTTACAAGGCATACTTTGTAAAAAGACTACTACACTCGTGTGTAGGGTGTGAACACAGGGGTGTATTCCATCATATATGATCAGCAGGCTTTTCTAAATCTAGCAAGAAAGGAAAATAAGACATTTTTACTTTCTGGTTAGTTTAAAATATATTTAAACCTTTAAATATTTGCTCCTTCTATGCTTTGAACCTTTGCCTTTTTACCCTCTTCCCCCGCCCCTACTTGGAAAGCTCCCGTTTCCCATTTTGGGTCAAGGTCATTATGATTTCTATTAATGGCTAGCTATGATCCTGCCTCCCAGGTTCCCCCCCTCTCCCAAAGGGATGGTTTTAAACACCCACACCATATAAAGCATGGCATTGCAGCCATTTTGGTTTTCTGTTCTAAACTCCCAGGGCTCGGAGACATGCTGACGGGGTATTTAACAGTGAACTCAGCAAGATGAATGAAAATGCCTACGTGCAGAAGTTAGTCAAATCTCTTGTGGGCCTCAATCAAAGGTAAAAAATACTGGTTCTTCCCTGCTTGGTGCTGTTGTGACCTCTGAACTCCAAAGTATAAGAAGATCATGATGAGCCTCAAAAAAAAGAGACTATAGACTGGGTCTAGAGATCAAGCCAGTCATACTAGCAAGCAAACTGCCTGGCCTTCTCCGGAGCCTGATTCCAAATCTGGGGCCAGATCCTCAGGTGCACCTTGAGTTTCTGAACCGTCCATCCTGACGATACCCAGAAGCCAGATCAGCTGCTGCAAAAGCTAAAGCCATCTCAGGGCTGCTCTAACTGGCACACACTGTAATGCCCCCCCCCCCCCCGGGGATGTTCCAATGGCCCATTACTTCCAACAAGAGGGGGGCTAGGAGTGAGTGGCATAAAGCCAGCTAAGCCACAGGTGATTACTTTCCACACAGGAATCCATAACTGCTGCTTCAAGGCAGCTTCAAATTCTCTAGGTGAAATCTTTGGTAGCGAGAGCAGCCCAAAAGGGGAGCCAGCATGGGGCAGAATCCAGCCCTAGTGCTTCAGGAACATACCCTACCTTGCATGCAACCAGGTCTGACTCTAGAGAGCTCATTCATCAGCCCTGCAGAGCTCACTCAGGCATAGCTCCCTCTGAACGCACTGGAAGGGAGTTTTGCCTGAGGAAGGTTGGAATAAGGACTTCCCCTTTCCCCTGGGGTGTCCATGCCAATGGAGGTGTGGTGTGTCGCTGTACACTCACAATTCCAAGCCTGAGGTAACAAGTGAAAAAACAGAGAGAGTCTGCTGCCTTCTCCTCTTCCTTGCATGTCAGACTAAGGGGCTAAATCATCACTCACCCTACGTGCCTGCACACCAAGGGGGAAAAGGTTATCGCTTAGAAGGTTTTCTTACCCTGTATGTTCCTTGGGGCAGGGACCATTTTTTTTTGTTGCTCTGTCTGGGCAGTGCCTAGCACAATGGAGTCTCAGTCCATGACTAGGGCTCCTAGCCACCACTGCAATACAAATAATAAGGTACGGTGCTCCCTTACTCCCCTGCATGGGACACCCACATTTCAGGTCGCAGCACCGGTGGGAGAGCAGCTTCTGCAGGGCCAGTTCTCCCCTTCCTGAGCAGGTGCAGGGTGGGAAGGAGCAGGGACTGGGTGCAGCCATGGGCTGAGCTGAGCTGGTGTGAAGTGGGAAGGGAACTGCTCTAATGGTGTAGTCTGGTAGCCGGCGGCTTCCCCCCTCGAGCAAGTCTGAGAGTCGCAATTCCCTCCCTGGTGTGCTCCTGGGCCAGCACAGCTGCGCAGGGCCACTTACCCAGGGCAGGTGGTAAAGTGACAATCTAGCCAGAGGTAGGGCCACATCCAGCCCACGGGACCCTCCTGCCCGGCCCCTGAGCTCCTGGCCCAGGAGGCTAGCCCGCGGCCCCTCCCCTGCTGTTCCCCCTCCCCCACAGCCTCAGCTCACTGCACCGCCCGCGCAATGCTCTGGGGGGGGGGGCTGCGAGCTCCTGGGGCAGCGCAGCTGCAGAGCCGTGGCCTGACCCGGTGCTCGGTGCTGCACGGTGCGTGGCTGTAATGCCGCCAGCCACCGGTGCTCCAGGCAGCGCGGTAAGGGGGCAGGGAACAGGGGAGGTTGGATAGAGGGCAGGAGAGTTCGAGGGGGTAGTCAGGGGCCAGGGGTGTGGATAGGGGTCGGGGCAGTCAGAGGGTGGGAAACAGGAGGTTTGAATAGAGGCAGGGGTCCTGGGAGGGCAGTCAGGAAGGAAAGGGGGGGTTGGATGGGGCGGGTCGGGGGCAGTCAGGAATGGAGGGTCCAGGGGTGGTCGGGGACAGGGAAAAGGGGTGGTTGGATGGGGCAGGAGTCCCGGGGAGGCTGTCAGGGGACAGGGAACAGGGGGACTGGATGGGGTAGGAGTCCTGGGGGAGCCATCAGGGAGCGAGAAGCAGGGAGGGGCCGGGCCATGCCTTGCTGTTTGGGGAGGCACAGCCTCCCCTAACCGGCCCTCCATACAATTTTGGAAACCCGATGTGGCCCTCAGGCCAAAAAGTTTGCCCGGCCCTGATCTAGCCCAAGGTTTGTAACTTTATACAGATGCCAACATTTCAAAGCTATCGTTAAGGAACAGGGGGAAGCGACACACCATTTAACTCCCTTGAAATTCATGCAACTAGAGGATGTTTTTGCCGGGGGGCGGGTGGGGGGAGAACAGCACCGTTATATAAAAAAAATTGATCATCCTTTCTAAATATGAACAGCTGGCTTGATCGTATGTTGTCTAGAGTAAGCCATATGCCCATCTAGAACTGTTCCTTTTCAGTTACCTACGCCAGGGCATAATTCATACACACAAGAGAGGCAGCTTGTCTCCCCTTTAAGTTCTGAGCCTGTGGGACAATCCCAATACACAGTGCTGGGAGCAGGAGCCTATCTGAGCGGGAAAGGCCCCGCTGTGCAGCAATGGCAGGTGTAATCGAAGTCCCGTAGAACAGAGAGAGCAGCCTCAGGGCAGGTCCATGCCTCTTCTCTCTTTCCCGAAGCACAGGTACCAGAGGCACTCTGACGGCACGTTCACCAGCGAACTCAGCAAGATGAGAGGAAACGCTCAGGTTCAGAAACTAATCAAGTCTCTGGTGGGCTACAAGCGCAGGTAACAAATATATCCACTGGGAAAGGAAAGTGACTTATTGGCCATTCAACCCATCACAGGTGTCAGCTTACAGCTAGAAAACAGGCACCCAGAATGCAGAGTGACAGGTCCCCATCCTCCAGGGAGAGAGAGCAGTGTGTACTTCCTGGACTTCTGAAAGCCTCAGACACCAGAGCTAGCTCTGTACTGTTCCCCGCCCACTCACTACGACAGCTCAGCCTTCCTTGACTGCCTGTGTCTGATGTACAGTCGCAAGCATGTAAACACCCCTCTGCAACATGACCCCGCCCCCACTTGTGTAGCATCACCTATTAAGGTTGCCCTACACATCTCATCATACGACACACGTGCATTCACAGATAGTAAGAGAGAGAGTTTGTCCTGAAGGGCTTACAATCTAAATAAACCAGGCAGACACAGGGTGAGTGGTGGGCAAACAGAGGTGAGATGACTTGCCCAAGGTCACATAGCAGGTCTGTAGCAGAGCTAGGAACAGACCAGAGGTCTCCCAAGTACCCGTCCAATGCCCTTTCCATTGCCCCACCTGTCAAGTCTTGCCTTTTATATCAATTTGCAGCGACAGGGGCAGGGACTGTCTTTTTCCATGCAATACCTAGTGCAATGAGCCCCAATCTAAGTCAGGCCTCTAGGCACTTAGTACAATACATTCCACCCCCATCCCACCCCTGGGCTGTAGCAAATAACTAGAGCACAACGATCAATGGAAGCATTAAGGCCTAATTCAGTCCTGGCCTTTTCCTGGTCAAGAGAAGGGAAAGGAAAGGAACTCCCACTGGCAGTGCTACTGAGGGGCATAACAAGCCATCTCTTGGTGTTCTTTTCTCTGGGCATCACTATTTCCCCATCTTTTCTCCCCTTCTCATCCCCATTTGTGACCATTGACTCATATAGTAACTCTAGCCATGTAAGAATACTGTGCATCTTTCTCCAGAGCTAACATCTACAATGGATTAGAAGGTCAGTTTATAGAGAGATGTTGCAAGATTGAGGCCACTGTTTCCCTGCCTTATCATTCCTCTTGTGTCAGATGAGGTTATGATAATCCTGAATTTCATTTCCATGTCTTGAATTTCATATTTACATAAATGTTTCCTGTATATTAGGGGACAGATAAGTCACCCAAAAACAACTCTAACAGCCTCTCTCTGCTGCCACTTCTGTTCCCCAGCTGAGGTGTAGCTAGAGACACTGTCTGGTTCATTGACCCCTACAGTGCACCTATACGTACCCGAAGTAGACGTGATATTTTGTACAATACAATCATTAGCATAGCAGGAGTCAGCTATATAACTATAGCCTGTCCTCTGCTAGTATGCAAGGGGAAGATGGTCATAGAAGGAAAAATCATTCCTCTTGCTTCAATACCACAAACGAGGCAGAATCCTTCCACACTACACAAGAATGCACTGGGAGGAATGCCGGCTTAATTGCTGAGCATATCCAGCCCCCTACTCCAGCTGGCTAGTATATATACTGCCATCAGCAGCCAGGAAGGAGATCAGAGCACAATTTGCCCCTATTCAGAGGATCAACAAAGTGGATTTCTGTTGGAGAGGAAGCATCTACCGGCATTTCTGTTTGTCTTTGTTGTATTGGCTTCCTCTCCCTAGAACAGAAGTGAGCTCCTAGAATAGCAGCAGCAAATTAATTAAAGGCCCAAAATTTTTTGCCCCAGAAAATTAATGATTTTCAATGGCACATGTGCTTTCACCTATGTCACAACCGCAATAAGCCTTCACACCCAGCTGTAGCACATCCCATCAATAATTAGGCAGGGAAGTATGTGGGAGGTCAGTTTGATATGTCATCAGAAGTCACTGCTTCTACATGTCACAACTGCAGCCTAGCAGGAGGTGGCAAGGCAACCTGTGTCAGTCTGTGAACATGATGGAGATAGGCCCTGTAATGCCATGCTTACTTGCAGTATATTATTCAGCCACTAAATGTCTCTGTGTGCTACATAGCGTTCCAGGCAGCATGCAGACCTTGCTGAATAAGGGAGCCAAAACTGGGACTCAAGCTGTACAGGAACTTGTTTCGTTTGTATCAGTTGTTGTAGCTGTTTTCTTTACTAAACTTCTCTGGTTTAAGAAATACTAGAGTGCCTTTGGAAACACAGAAGGAAACAGGCTGTCACTGTATATTAAGATACAGGGGAATCAGTGTAACCTTCAGGAACTGGCTTTACTCAAGGTGTCAGATCACAACATCTTGTTCACAGTAGCTCAGCTTTTGCTTGGAAAAACATTCCCCAAAAGCAGGTGGCATGGGTGACATTAACAGTATTCTTCCCCCCTCTCCTCCAAATCAGTGATGAGGTGGATGGCTCTGAAGGATTAATCCATACAGATATACCAAGGACACATCAGACCGGCAGCTCTTACGATGACTTTTGCTTCATGTGGTTATACCAGAGCTTTCTGAATGATAGGTATGTACAGTATGTTTCTATTCTATCAGCAAGAATAACCTGGACTGATTGTGGTACTTCTATGGCCTTCATTATCATAGCATCTGAGTGGCTAAAGTATTTACTTGAACAGGGACTTGAACCCTGCCAAAGGCTGATGTTCTGTCAATGGGCTAGCCAGGCTCACATGTCTAATTTTATTACACTTCTCTTTTCCTTCCATTGGCTTCAGTGGAACACTTCACATGAGCAAAGCTGTCCATGTGTTTAGCATGTGATTTAGGAGCACAAATCCTATTGACTACATGACATAGGACCACATTTACAAAGTTCTTTGGGCATTTAAAGATGCAGATAGGTGCCCAGGCACCTCAGTCATTCTCAAAGCATCTTAGATGCCTAAGGCCTGTTGATTTCAGTTATGAGTTAGACTTAGCCACTTTTCAAAATCCCACTGGGAGCCTCTCTGCATCTTTAGGCACCTAAAAACCTTTGAAATCTGGCTCTAAGTCACTTCGGAAAATCCTACCCTTACGGGCTTTGCAGAACTAGGTCTTTAGCTCATAGCTTCAACACAAGGGGAAAAATGCACAGCTGAGATGACAAGTTCTATGCCAATGGACTCAAGAGATGGTAATTAAGGTTTGTAGTGTTTTGAAATAATGGGGGTTAATTATAATGCAACTGATGCCAATTCCTTAGATCTAATGTTATAAATGTGATACTCCGATAGGATCTCTATTAAATTCTCATAAAGGTAATGGTTAGCCTCAAAAGACAATGTATGAGAGAGGAAAATGAACTGGATTCTGTACATGCTAGATGGTGACATCTCATGACTGGGTACTATAGGTCACTCATTTTAGACTCAAAGTTGTGGCTTGATCCTGCAAATACTTATCAAGGGTTCTGCTCTCATGAATCCCAATGGGACTATTCCCACAAGCGAGAATTCACAGGATCACAGCCTTAACTTTACATAGAACCTTGGTGTACCTCACTATTATCATCAGAGACATTTAACACTAAAGCTACCGGGACAGAGTCTCAGCTGTGTGAATCAATATAGCTTAGTTGACCTCCGTGGACTTACAGCAGCTGATCCAGAGAAAATTTTAAACACATTTTTAACTAAATCAAACCTGCATCATTCCTCATCCCTTCCTGAAGCGTTTTATTGTTGCTTATTTGTCTCTTATTTTGGGTCTGTCACAAATTTTTACATCCAGTGTCATCCTGCCAAGGCCTGCATGTATGAGAGGTTGTTTGCATAGAGATCAGGGACAATTCCATAGCTGAAACACAAGTTAGCATGTAGCTATCATCATAGAAATGCATTTAAATTCTATGCAATTCTTCAGGATAATTTTGATGTTATTCTTATGGAGATCTAAGCGCATACGACACTCAGTTTCACCTTCTGACACTTACCTGTCTTTGAGATAGATGGCTAAAAAACCCCTTGTATGAGGTAGTTATTAAAATGAAGTAATATGGAGGAAAATAAAATATTTCTCTGATTGTAGAGAGGCTGGATCTAACATTCTGGACCAAGCCATCTTCCACTTCTTGTTGAAAAGTCTAACTATTCTAACTCATTTTCCATACCATCTTTATTTAGTTTTTCTGAATTTGAAATATTCTGAGCCAGGTCATCAGTTAATTTTTAAAGTTACTGACAGTGCCACAAAGGTGATCTCACTATTTTTTCTTATTGGCATTTAATCAACCATCCTGGTCCCCTTAGGAGAGGGAAGGGTGGTCTTGTGGTTAAGGAACTGGACAGGGACTCAGGAGATCCGCACTCAGTTTCTGGCTCTGCCACAGATTTCTTGTGTGATCTTGGGCAAGTCATGTAGCCCAGTCTACACTCAAAACTCAGGTCGCCATGGTGATGGATCTCAGGGGTCTGAAAAATCCAGAGCCACGGAGTGCCGAAGCTATGCCAACCTAACCCCCAGTGTGGCCGAAGCTATGTTGATGGAAGAATGCTTCCAGTTGGTCCAGCTACTGTCATTCAGGGATGTGGTGTTCCTACAGTAGTGGAAAAGCCTCTTGTGTCTCAGTAGGATGTGTCTATACTGCAGGGTTTTCAGAGCATAGCTATGATGCTGTAGCTAGGCCGCTTTAGTCCCTACAGTGTAGACATGGCCTTAATCTCTCTGTGCCTTAGCTCCTCCATCTGTAAATGGGGATAATACTTGCCTTCTCCCACCCTTTGTCCATCTTGTCCCTGTAGGTTGTAAGTATTTTGGGACAGCAACTGCCTCTTACTTTGTGTTTGTACTGTGCCGAGTACAACGAGACCTGCTCTGGCTGTAGTCTACCACCATCAGGTGGATGATGATAATTTAGGGCAACTGGCAGGTGTTTCATTTTACTTTTTTCCTTAACTTTGTAACTCAGTCTCATCACTACCCTCTAGTCCACTTCCCCTGTGGAATCCTGGACTTCTTCCCTGTTGTTTGTCCTACTACAGCCTGTCAGAGAGTGATGCAAGAGAAGCCACTCAGATGACCGGCCAATACATTTGCCCAGCCTCCAAACCACTGATTGAAGAGATGAAAGAAGACATGTCTGTTCTGGACTAGAAATGAAGGGGACAACAGCAGCCAAACCTCTCCATAAACTACAGCCTGGTGGGGTGGGTTCCGTGTGCAGCCTACAAATAAATAAGGAAGCTACTGAATCAGGTTCAAGTGTAAATGATGGAATCAGAAACTGCCAAAATAACAGTAAAGCATGTAATCAAGGGCACTGTGTATATTAGTGTAAAATAGAGGGTGGGGTTAGTAGATGGTGCGTGAATGATGGAAGCAGCTTACACAATACTTTGTTCCAGGCCTGACTGTTTCTAAACTTTAATAAAAATTCTTCAGCATCTATTGTGCTTTGGCTTGTGTTTTGGTTCCTCTGGTCAAGCACCAGAAAGCAGTTGAGAATACAGGAGCAAGGCTGCTATGCACAGCACTGTGGGGATTGCTAGGTCAGGGCAAGAAATGTCCTTCCCTCTCTGTCCCATATCTATATATGTATGTGTGTACGTACGTGTGCGCACACACACCCACACACCCCCCTCAGCTGGCATCACACAGCATAGCTCTAGTGAAGTCAGTGGATTTAGCCCAGCTGAAGATCTGGTCCTCTTTGTTCAGCGAGAGTCTCACCACTACTCTGGTACCCCGATGTTAGAAAGACAGAGCAGGAGACATCACACAGACAAAGAGATCAGTGCTTTTGTTTAAGCAGAAAACGTCAGATGGGCGGTGGGTTTTGTGACAAAGATCTCCGTGAGAACTATACTACACTGATGGCAGCTACATATGGATCAATTTCCAATAGATTCTGCCCTTCTGTTTACAGGACTGGTCTTCTAGCAGTTAGAGACAGGCACTGTAGCCAACCAAAAAGCAGAAATTCATTCTTAATACTCAAGTTTGTACATGCTACTCACACTGCATGGTTTTGATTATCTTTCCTGAAAAGATCAAGGGATCTACTTCTAATGCAGAAGTAATAGATTCAGCTATCATCTCTAAACATAAGGCAGCTAAAGAACAATGTAGAGATCATTCCATGTTGCCTGTAAGACTGTTTATGATGTAGCTCATCAGAAAACTACCATTCATTTTTCTTTCAGAGACATCTACAAAGGACTTAGTCTTACACAAACATATGTCTTTCCCTTAATGTAACACTTAAAGAACCATTTCCACATCTCACAGGCCAGCTTCCATTTATTGCAGCATGTGGGAAACCATGCTGTTGTAACTTTCTATTACAAAAACATTAGAAAAATCTCAAAGGAATATTTGGAGGAATTTTTATGTGATTAAACCACTAAAAGCAGCATGGCTAAAATTTTCAAACCTGGCTTTGACAGCACCTTGATTGGGATTTTCAGAGCAGTTTAAGTGAATTAGGTGCCCAAATCCCATTGAAATTCAGCCCTACATGTTTAATTAAGTGCCTAAAACATGGAATTGGACTCTTCAAATCTTGCCTATATTCAAACATAGCCTCAATTCAGCCAGAGTCCAGCAATTGTTCTAGTGTTAACCCCTAAGAATTTGTTTTCACTAGGAAATGTAATCATGTTTAAACAGGCTTTAACAATTGAGTTAGCTGGCACAATGCTAACCTTGCCCTTGTCTGCAGTGGTCAGTCAGTTAAGTCACATTTTGCTTTGTGCCAGCCAGACATGATGCTGAGTGGGACTTGCACTGCCCTAAACTGGCCGCTCAGCATTGTGCCAGCTAACTCAACGGCTAAAAAGCAAAGTTAAGATATGATTACATGCCTGGTGAGGAAGGTGCCTCAGTGTAGCTGGGGTTTGGACCTGCTGCGCTTATTGGAGTTCACCCTGATTACAAGGATTATCCTGATTAGATCTACACTTAGGGGGTCAGCACTAGTGCTAGCTACTGATGTACGAATCAGGGTTATCCCCAAGTGTAGACAAGGCCTAACTTTAGGTCCCCACGTTTGAACATTTTGGCCCAGCTGAACAGCAGTGAATACAAGGCATTGTCATTCTGCACCCATTTCAAACGGAACAAAGTTACATTCCTCTTTATATGACTCTGTCTCCCACCAGAAGACAAGCTGAGTTTTGGATGATGCAGGCACCTAAGAGACAGAGGAAAAGAAAGAAAAATGATGTAAAAAATGGTGTGCTGTTATATTGCCAAGCAGCAGAACAAGGACTAAGATGGTAGAAGCAAATAACAGCTTCAGAATTGTTGTTAGATTGGAAATCACTAGTAGCAGCAGGTAAAGGAGCAGAGCACTCCATGCAAAACACACAGCAAAAAAGCATGTGTTATTCAGCCTTCCCCCCTGAAAATAATCCTCAAAACAGAAGAATGCCCATAAGGTTTGCCAAGTGGGGTGAATATCGAGAGGAGCGTTTCAGATTAGATTTCTTACACTCCCTTCTGTATTTAAAACCCCATTATGAGAAATTGCTTTCCAACTCCACAGCAGAAATAAGAAGTGACACAATCATTGCAGGTAAAAGACATGGTGAAATGTAATCTCACAAAGCCAAGAGCAAAACCAAACCAAACCAAAAGGGGGGGCGGGGACAGAAATCTGCAGAGATCCTGGTCTTTTCAGCAAGAAGAAAGTCCACCGCTTGTGAAAATGATTGGATTTTGTTCAGATTGGCTAAACTGATTGTTCTAGTACAGCGTATACTCTCCTTAGTCAAACCTGGGTTCACCTCACAGACTACTTGTATGACCTTGGGGAGGTCACTTAAGGGTCTGTCTTTGCTACCCAGGCTTAAGCAGCCCCCTTGCAAACCCCTACCCAAGTTACCGTGCCCGGACTGGTGCTGTGCCCACCCACGTGTCACTATGGTTTCTGGGGACACATCCCATAGTTCTCTGCGCTGCAGTAAACTGATCCACTCTGATTCTTCCCCAGTGAATTGTAGGAGAGAGTTCATCCTTTGGGGACACGGTGGGGAGGAATTGTTGGAAGGCACCGGAGGACTATCAGCACTCAGGGATTTAGTCTGCGGATTATCCTCACTGCAGTGTGGGCAGTGTTACCAGCCAGAGGTAAAGCAGCACTCAGGTTTTAGCCTAAAGCCTTAGGCAAGTCAGCCAGTCTGGGCTGAAAGCACCACTAAACTCCAGTGTGCGCTGTGTGTGTGGAAGGGAGACAGGTTAAAGATGACACCCAAGTAAGAGGCCTGGTTAACTCTCTGTGAAAACAGACCCTTAGAAGTCATTGGAAAATGAGTTCCCACCCCCTTGAAGACTGATGAAAACAAGAAGTTTTTGTTCAAATTTTAGCTGAAAGTTTCAAAATTTCCATAAAACCACAAAAGTGCTGAAAACATTTTTTTTTTTTGGCTTTTTATCAAAAAATCAAATTTGGAGAAAGCAGCCACTTTCCAAAGATTTTGTTTAATCAAAATCTCCGTTTTCCATGGAAAAAGTGTATTGAGACAAAGATTTTCAACCAGCCCCCACACCTCATCTCTGCACCTTATTTCCCAAGGTTTAATAGGGGAAGATAATCCTCCCTTTCTCCCACTTTTTTTAGAACATGAACTCTTCAGGTCAGAGTATCCAGTACCGGGTTTACACTGGTGCCAGGCCCACACTCAGACAGGGCCCAGGCACCCAGATTGTGACCCCACCCCCTGCTCTGCCCCAAGACCCTGCCCCTGCTCAGCCTCTTCCTCCCAAGGCCACACCCACTGCTTACCCCTTTCCGCCCCCTCCCACCCTGCAAGTGCTGGGCGGGGCCTTGGGGGAAGAGGCCGAGTGGGGATGGGGCCTCAGGGCAGAACGCAGGTGGAGTGTGGGGGCGGGGCCCCAGTCCAGGCGCCGGGGCCCACAAAAGATTAATCTGGCCCTGAGAGTACGTCATTGTGTGTGTATGCACATTGCCCAGCACAATGGGACACTGATTGCAGAGAACCATTATTATGTCCCTAGTCACAGATATCATCCTAAAATACAAATTGCGAAGAGTCAGGAAAGTAACAAGCTTCAAATTATCCATCAACCATTTCACAGCCAGCTCTCAAGTTCCTTGCTTTGTAAGGTACTTAGTTACCTCACCATTCTGTTATGGAGATTAAACCTATTTTCACACTCATCTAGTCTCATTCTCAGTAAATTTTTTTCTATTAATGATTCTCATAAGTGAATCATACCCTACTAACAAAAGCCACCATATTCTCTGCAGCCCTCAAGACTTCTATCCTGAAAGTGGCAGCCTTGTCTCATTAAGTAATGACCTTGCATCCCACAAAGAATCCACTCTGCTTCGTGGCTGGCTCACTACAGCAATCAAACCTTTTAAACATCTTTAGCCAACGTGTGCCACACAAAGAAACATCAAAATGAATTAAAGCTTGAGGACAATGGCTTGTCATGAGAGTGCAAGATACTGGGTATAATAAGAACATAAGAATGGCCATACTGGGTCAGACCAAAGGTCCATCAAGCCCAGTATCCTGTCCTCTGATGGTGGCCAATGGCAGGTGCCCCAAAGGGAATGAAAAGACAGGTTATCATCAAGTGATAATAAAAATCTTTGCTTATCTTCAAGGCCAAGCCACAAAACACTGCTGTAAAATTCCTCTTAGGAAAGCTTTGCCATGTGCAGTATGACCGTCTGTAACCGCAATTACAAGACTATGGTGAATTTTGTACAAAGTATGCCTTGTGAAGTATCATTTGAAAACAGAGAAGTAACTGGTCATTATTGCCCTGGTAAAATAAGTGTGGCAACATTGTATGTAAAGTTATAAAAAATTCTACTGTATGACATTACTGAGACATATTCCAAATCTGGGGAAGCAGACACAAACCAGTTCATCAGAGAAAAAGGCAAACTGATGCCTCAGCCAGGTATCAACAAAATCAAATGGACCATCACCTGGTTAAGTGGCCATTCTTTGGCAGGAAAAACGGTGTGAGTGAGAAATTTACACTTTGTCTCCTGAACCCCAGCTGGAGATGATTCTCAAAGAAGGGAATAAGAATGGGGAACAGGTGCCCCCAAAATATTCCTCCCTTTCTCTCCATCCTCAGCAACCACAACACCTAGGGAACAAAGTAACAGCTTTGGACTGAGGGAGGGATCCTATCTGAAATGAATTCAGCCAGTAAGACAGCTGAAGCATGTGCTGAGAGACCTTTTGCTTTGAATTCACTTAGCTTGTTAAGTTAGGTATTACCTTTAATTTCTTTGTAACCAATTCTGACTTTTATGCCTCATTACTTGTAACCACTTAAAATCTGTCTGTAGTAAATAAACTTGCTTTATTATTTTATCTAAACTGGTGTGTTTGGACTGAAGTGTTTGGGGAAATCCCATTTGAGAACAGAATTTGTGCATATCATTTTCTATTAATGAAATGATGGATTTATATGAGCGTGTGTTGTCCAGGAGAGGGCTGGGCTGTACAAAATGCACATTTCTGGGAGAACGTCTGGGGCTGTGAATTTTCTGGTGTTGCTTGAGTGTAATTCATGAATAGCTGGCCATAGCACTCATACAGAACAGCTGGGCTTAATTTACATGCTGGAGGCTGTGTGTGAGCTGACCAGCAGTGTTTGCTCTCACAGCAAAGCAGTGTAAAAGGCATCTCAGGCTGGAGAATTGAGTCCAGATTGTACCCTGGTAATGTCACAAGCAGTCAGATGAAAATCCAAAGGAAAGGCAGGGAAGACAAGTTAGAAGTTGTTTTATTTGTGTTATGGTAGTACCTCAAGATTTCACCTGAGGGCTTGTACTTGAAATGCTGCAGCTGGACTGCTGTAGCACTTCAATGTAGACACTACCTACGCTGACAGGAGAGCTTCTCTCATCGGCATAGGTAATCCGCCTCCGCGAGAAGTTGACAGAAGATTGTCTACACCCGGGGTTAGGTTTGCTTAACTACGTCACTCAGGAGTGTGGATTTTTCACACCTGAGTGATGTAGCTGGGTCAACCTAACTTTTTAGTGTAGACCAGGCCTGCGATGAGGGCCTCAATGTGCTAGGTGCTGTACATACACATAGTAAGAGACAGTCCCTACCCTCAGGAGCTTACAATTTAAATAGACATGACAAAGAAAGGTTTATTATCCCTATTTTACAGATGGAGAACTGAGGCACAGAGAGTTTAAGTGACTTGCTCAGGATCACCCAGGGACTCTGATAGAGCAGGGAGTTAAACCCTGATTTCCTGAGTGCCAGTCCAGGGCCTTAAAACAGAGCCATCCTCTCTCATTTTCCCAGTCCAATGCTTTCACCACAAGACCTGTCCTCCTCTTCAAGCGCAGTAAAATCAGTGGCTCTCAACCTTTCCAGACTAACATACCCCTTTCAGGAGTCTGATTTGTCTTGTGAACCCCCAAGTTACATCTCTCTTAAAAACTACTTGCTTACAAAATCAGACACAAAAATACAAAAGTGTCACAGCACGCTATTACTGAAAAATTGCTGACTTTCTCATTTTTACAATATAATTATAAAATAAATCATTTAGAATATAAATATTGTACTTACATTTCAGTGTATAGTACACAGAGCAGTATAAACAAGTCATTGTATGAAATTTTAGTTTGTACTGACGTTGCTAGTGCTTTTTACGTAGCCTGTTGTAAAATTGGGCAAATATCTAGATGAGTTGATGTGCCCTCTGGAAAACCTCTGCATTCCGCCAGGGGTACATATACCCCTGGTTGAGAACCACTGCAGTAAATCAATAGTCCATGCATTCTTCTGTTACAGCCTCCAGTCATTCACCCTTTCACTTCAATGATCCTTTTAATAAGATTTTTTTAAAACCTATTTAGAAAGTTTTAGGTTTACAAATCCTTGCCAAGTAAATATAAGAGACAAAACAATAATGATTACAACAGTGAGTTTTTGTTCAGAGAAACATCATACAGTAATATCAGGTCTCTATTTAACAGGGTGTTACCATAATGCAGCGCGAGCCTCTTTACACAAATGAGATTTTAAAGCACATATTCCTCTATTGAGCAATCTTCTCACTAACTAGCATCTTTGTTAGTAACTCCATCACTTGTTAGGCTCTGACATGGTGCATGATCATATGGGAATCGACTGACTTATTCATGCTCCAGTAGTTTTATAGAGAGACAAAGGGAAACGTTCTATGATAGAATTTGAATACTCTGAATGCACCAGTGCCTTTCAGCCCAGGATGGCAAAATACTTTGCAGATACGGCAGCCTGCAGCATTTGCAAAAGTGATCGGCAATTCTGGGCACCCAGCTTGAAACAGTTTAAAGAGCAGGAGTACTTGTGGCACCTTAGAGACTAACCAATTTATTTGAGCATGAGCTTTCGTGAGCTACAGCCCACTTCATCGGATGCATTCAGTGGAAAATACTCACGAAAGCTCATGCTCAAATAAATTGGTTAGTCTCTAAGGTGCCACAAGTCCTCCTTTTCTTTTTGCGACTACAGACTAACACGGCTGTTCCTCTGAAACCAGTTTAAAGAGCGTAGATTTTCATAAAGTGCTAAGCACCAGCTCTCTGAAAATCAGCCTCCCTCAAAGGTGTCTCAGGTCGGGCAGCCAAAAAATACTTGTCACTTTTGAAAATTTAGGCCTTCTAACATCCCTCTGAGGTAGAGAAGTTTTATCAACATATTACAAATGTGTGTGGGGGGGGGGGGAGGGGGGGGGACCTGATTTGCTCCAGGCCACCAAAGAAAGAAGCAGCAGAGTTAGTAGGAGAACAGAGGCTTCCTGCTGGTCCAAACAAAGCAGGAGTTCTAGCTCCCAGTCCATTGCACTACCAAGATCTTTCATTGTAGTTAAACATCCCAGAGAGCTATGAGAAGCAGGAGGAGAGCATAGAGAATGTGCTGGAGAACACGGCTTGCTATGGAGCTGAGCATAGACCTGATGTGGGCTGCATAGGACAGTACTGGCTAGTAGTGAGTTGAGATCTGACACGGAAGGTTTGCTTAAGCCCATATTATTTCTACCATGAAACATTCCCATGAAGTAGGGTGACCAGATAGCAACTGTGAAAAAACAGGATGGGGGTGAGGGCTAATAGGCACCTATATAAGAAAAAGTCCCCAGAAAAGGGACTGTCCCTTTAAAAAAACAGGTCATCTGGTGACCCTACCATGAAGCAGAGAGTCTCTGTGGTACATCTGAAGTGCAGCCCTGCTCCAAATCATTGGCTCAGTACAACACTCTAGCATGCACTCTGTGATTACAATCGCACCTGCCACTGAGGAGCACTGGAGGAGACAGACAACGTAACAGGTGCCAACGTCCACCCCCCCTCCACTATATTTATTTGGGGGTATTCAACACCAAATCCTAACGCAGTTAAAAATCCAGAGATCCAGAGCCAAGAAGAATGCGGAATTCACAGCTTATCGCATTCTGAGAACAGGAACCAGTAAATAAGTCATAAATAAGTTAAACAATAAAGCAGGGAGGCAAAGGTTGAAGTGCCGAAGGTGGGAGTCTGCTCCAGACATGCAGTGTTCTTTTCTTCCTGGGGCAGCGAATGGGTGAGCACGCTTCAGTGACAATACGGAGAAAAAATGTGGTGGATTAGATTTGTCCAAAGACGTGGGCTTCCTTCTGCTTCCTGCATGGCAGTTTCTAATCAGTTCCCTGCTGTTGCACTCCTTCTGCTGCTGCCCTTAACACAAGTTCTTGCACAGAGCACCACAGGTAAGTCCGCATCTGTTGAGTCCTACGAGCATGGAGGAAATTTTCCCCATGAGCAGGTTATTCCATAACAGCCTATTGCAGGGTGTCTTGCACCTTCCTCTGAAGCAGCTGGTGCTAGCCACTGCCAGCAACAGGGTACTGACCTAGCTGGACCATGGGTCTGATCCAGTCTGACTGTTCCAATATCCAAAGAGAACTGGCTGACAATTTTGTGCCAACGTTGATACAAATGATTGTGTGCTTTTTCCAGAATGTTCTGTAGGAAATGAGAACCCAACAATAGACGAGAATAATCAGCTGGGGGCTATTGTTACCACCATTACAATGCAGCCTGGTGTCACAGTAACAATTGAGAACTCACTCGACTCCGGATCGTTTACCATTATTGGCACAGAATTGAGTCTAACCAAGTCCTTGGATTATGAGGTAAGTTTTTATTTGGAAAAAAAGAGACAATTAGCAGATGAGTTAATATTGTAAAACACTCTTCATAGAGTACAGGTCACATGAAAGGGACATGATCTAATAACTCTGACAGTCACAGCACAGCTGGCTTGTAAAATGGCGTCACCTTTTCCATTTTACTGACGTTCGGTATCCTGAACAGGGAACTTGTATGCGTAAATTCAACCTTTTCTGCCCCCACCAACTCTCTCTTTTTCAAGGGAACACTGGGGGAAAGCCGACAGGTGCAGAGATAATAAGACAGAAAATATCATAATGCCACTGTATAAATCCATGGTACACCGACACCTTGAATACTGCATTCAGTTCTGTTCACCCACCCCATCTCAAAAACATATATTAGAGTTGTAAAAAGTACAGAGAAGGGCAACAAAAGTGATTAGGGGGATGGAACAGCTTCAGTATGAGGAGACATTAAATAGACTGGAACTATTCAGTTTAGAAAAGAGACGACTAAGGGGGGATATGATAGAGGTCTATAAAACCATGACTGGTGTGGAGAAAAAAAAGTGTTATTTACTCCTTCACATAACACAAGAACCAGGAGTCACCCAATGAAATTAATTGGCATCAGGTTTTAAACAAAGAAGTACTTCTTCATACAATGCACAATCGGCTTTTGGAACTCCTTGCCAGAGGATTTTGCGAAGGCCAAATGTACAAATGGGTTCAAAAAAGAATTAAATATGTTCATGGAGGATAGGTCCATCAATGTCCATTAGCCAAGATGGTCAAGGAAGCAACCTCATGCTCTGGGTGTCCCTAAACCTGTAACTTCCAGAAGCTGGGACTGAATAACTGCCCTTTCTGTTCATTCCCTCTGAAGCATATGACACCAGCCGTTGTCAGAAGACAGGCTACTCATCTAGATGGATCACTGGTCTGGCCAGTATGCCTGTTCTTAAGTTCCCTACCCAGGAAGTCTATTCCAGGGGTCCATAAGGTGTGTTGGAGAATATGGTGCAGGTTTTAAAGCAGAGACTTGTAACTGCATTTCAGTGGAGTTTGGATACTCCCCACGGCTGGTTTAATATCGTACACATACATACACAAAATGACAACAGTCTAGAGCTGCGAGATGATTCTGTTCACCTTAGTGGAGTTCTAATTTGGAAATTGAATAGCAATTTAAATGGCAGAGTTGTTAACTATTTCACTGCCGATTATTTTAATAGCCAGCAAATGTGCCAATCCTAAACTGTCCCCCAGCAACAAAAGCCTCCAGCTCCTTCCCACCCTCTCAATAGTTTCTGCAATGCAGTCCTGCTTTTCCCAATGTACAAATCTGCAGCATATCGAACAATGAAAGATTTCCTGTAAAAACAGACTCTGTGGGGGACATTGTACTCATTGTTCAATATTAACCTCTGTTTAATTTACCTGGATCTGCTGCAGATTTTCCAGCCAGACTCACTGTAATGTGGGAGCAATGAAGGGGCACTCTAGCAGGGTGGATGTTAATTCTGCAGTCAGATAGACAGGGTTTTGGCTATGGGAACAGATGTAGCCATGAAGAAAGGAGCTGGACTGATTGGTATCTGTATAAACAGAAACCTCGCTGAGCATCAGCGTCAAAGAACTCTCTCTCACTGCCCCACTTTTGGTCTGGTCTAAACTGGGAGGGGGAGGGGGAAAATCGATCTAAGTTACACCACTTCAGCCTCATGAATAACGTAGCTGAAGCTGACATACTTAGATCTACTTACTGTGGTGTCTTCACTGCGGTGAGTCGACGGCTGACACTCTTCCATCAACTCCGCCTGCGCCTCTCACCCTGGTAGAGTACTGGACTTAACAGGAGAGCGCTCGGCGGTCGATTTATCGCATCTAGACTAGACCCAATAAATCGACCCCCGCTGGATTGATCATTGCCCGCCAATCCGGCGGGTAGTGTAGACAAGCCCTAGCATCACGCATGGGGGGGAAGTGTCCAATCCTATCTGCAGCTATGTAAATCTAGAGTAACTTCACTGAAGTCAATGGAGTGATTTCACACTGACACCAGTGTAACGGAGATCAGAAGCTAATTGAAGGCCTGTAAAAGGAAGAAAGAAAAATATCTTAAAAAAAAAAAAGTATAAACACAGCTGAAGCAAAGCACTTATTCACTAGCTTTATTTTAAGCATATACTTAAATTCTATTGATTTCAAATGAGATTTGTCCCTAAATCCCAACTGAAGTAAAAGGGATTTAAGCTCGTGCTTAAAATGCACAAAAGCATGTGCTCAATTACTTTGTTGCATCAGGACTGGAGTGAGCCACACCTGAGAAGAATGTTGGTGCCACAATGGATGTTTTTAAAATGACAGACTTTTTGTTTCTGTTTTTAAAACACAGGCAGAAAATGTATTACTAGTAACCCTGCTTTGCTGGAAAGGGGGTGTCGAGGTGAGTATAATTTCTAATATGCTGCCATATTGCTAGATAGAAACTAGAAACAGGACACCATTCTTGGCTCGGATGTTAACTATTCACAACACATACCCCTTGTGAGAAACTGCTCATTCTCATGGTTAAAATGTTGTCTTCTCCTGGAAAGAGCAAAAAAAAAAAAAACAAAACAACCCACTGCCCATGAGATTTCAGTGCCATCATATCCAAATTCAAACCCAGGCCTTCATTCAGCCTACAGCCCAAATGCACATGTAGTCCAGTTCCAATTCTGATTCTCACATGGTCTTCTCAGCTCATGCCTACCAGTCAGTGCTGCTCCGAACGGTCTTACTTTATTTGTGATTTTTCTCCCCTCTTCCTACCTCCCGACCAGGTCAATTCTGTGAATGTTGTAGTAAAAGTTGGCAATTTGAATGATAACAGCCCGACATTCAAGGAAACAAATATCACTGCAAAGGTTCCTGAGGTAAGGGTTTTATTAAAGTGTTGTCATAATAAAGGGAAGATTACAGATCGGATAATTCCAATTCATGTGGGACTCTAATTTGGCAAGAGGAAAATGATTTATAAGCATGTATGAAACCTGTTCTCGTCCATGAAAATTAGAGAACTATGCTTCCTTGACATTTCAGGTTAGAATTACTGCCCGTGCAGTCAAAGTCATTTAAAACCTGACTGTCAGAAGTGCTGAATCTTTGCTGCTTCTGTTGACTTCAGCTGTTTTGTTGTAGGTGCTCAGTACTTCTGAAATCAGTACTTAACCTATTTAGCCAAAATCAAAGCACACAGAGGAAAGCAAACTGAAGCCAAGAGTGGCACCCCTTAATGTGCAGCTCTCCAGGGGCTTTGTCTATGGAACCCACTTCTCAGTACACGTTACAGGTCCCCCTCTGTGCTGACTGTCACATTTCCTAAGGTAACTGCACCTCTGACCTCTTATGGGCAGCCTTGAGGGATCCCACCCAAGTTTCGGGCCTCTGGTGGTCGACTTTCTTGGGGCAGGTTTCAGAGGAACAGCCGTGTTAGTCTGTATTCGCAAAAAGAAAAGGAGTACTTGTGGCACCTTAGAGACTAACCAATTTATTTGAGCATGAGCTTTCGTGAGCTACAGCTCACTTCATCAGATGTATACCGTGGAAACTGCAGCAGACTTTATATACACACAGAGAATATGAAACAATACCTCCTCCCACCCCACTGTCCTGCTGGTAATAGCTTATCACTATCCTCTCCCTTCAGACTTAGGCTGCAGATTTCTGCAATTCACTGTGATCACCTCAGCAGAACTGATTTGAGTTCAGCACCTGCAGTCCTGCTCTCTCAGAGGCAAGGACAAGGTTCATCAGCGACCAGCCAGCTTTCATAAAGCAAAGTACTATTTAGTCAGAACAAAAGCTCTGCACAGAGAAGACGCATCTTAAAAAAAACAGGCAGTTTATATTCAGGCTTAGCTACCAGGTGTCACCCATCTTCCACATAGAGAGCCTGGCAGGTTTCAAAACACTTCAGGTCCTCTTGTGAGGCCTGCCCTTCTTGGTCACACTGATCAGAGGATAGGAACCTGTTGCAGCCACAGCTTGGGAAAACTTGACTCTTTAGCTCAAGCTACAGCAGCTCCTGCTTTTAGCTCTGGTTAAGTCCCTGGTGTGTCAGCCAAGATGGCAGCTATCACATCTACACCAGGGAATTTTAGAATACACACTTCTGCTGGCACCATCTCAGTTCAGCAACACCAGTTCCGATAAGGGCCCTAGTGTAGACAATGCTCTGGGGGCATCCAGCATTTTTACCACCATGTCAATTAAACTTGGTCAGAGGTGGCAGTGGGAGGATTCTCTCTAATTCAAGAGCACTGACCCATACAGCACAAGGGGACTAGGAAGGATTTACCAGTGAGGACACTATATCCAGCATGTGACCATTTGCCAAAATGGAAAAATAATCATGTATATTTGTTTTGAGGATACAAAAGTGAATACGATCATTATACCCGAGAAGAGCGTAACTGCTAGCGACCTTGATCTGGACAACATACAATATGAACTTACAGCGATCACCCCGGTGAGTACGTTCATTGCAAAAGCATAGAACTCTTTGTTAGTGATTTACACTGGCACCAACTTTGAGACAGGTGACAAGTGGGACATTCAACAAGAGTTGGTTATTTCACCTGCTGGAGTACATGTGAGATTTCCAGAAAGATAAAGCAAGGACAGAGCAAGGAGGCACTAGTGAAACAGAGAAATCCATGTTTTAGATAATTAATTCTTCAAAAATTCACACTTAAAAATATATATATTACCAGAGCACCTCTTCAGCATTAACATTACAGTAGTGCCTAGAAGCCAACACAAGGTTGGGGAAGAACTGTACTAGGCTGTACTACAAACACAGTAAGAGAGAGACCCTGTCCTGAAGAGCTTAGACTCTCAATAGGTCAGCAGACAGAGTGGGAAAGGAAGTACGATTACCCCAGTTTTACAGACAGGGAATTGAGCCACAGAGAGATTAAGGGATTTGCCCCAGGTCACACAGGAAGTCTGGAGCAAAGCCAGAAACTGAATCCAGATCCCCTGAGCCCCAGTCCAGGGCCTTAGCCACAAGATCAGCCTTCATCTTTAAGGATTTTGTTGAAAGACCAATGGATAATTTATATTCAGTTAAACTGATGCCAATCTGCAGTATAAAGGATGGTGTTTTGTCATTTTGTTTGTTTTAAGTTTTAATTAACAAAGGAATGGATAAAAACTTTTTTTCAAACAAAAAAAGAAGAGAATCATGTCAAGGGCAGATGGGGGTCAAAGTTCTGCATCAATTACACTTGTGAAACCTCACTGATTTTAATGGAGTTAAACAGGTGTAAATGAGTTCAGAATTTTACCCATCAGGTCAGATTCTGGCCTCAAAATGGTATAAATCAGGAAGAATGCTATGAAAGGCGCTGGTGTAAGTGAGAGCGAAGCCAAGCCTGTTATTTCCGACTACAGTAGAAAGCGATGTGCCAAGTTTTGCTCTCTGTTCCACTAATTTAAATCTGAATTCAGCCCTATGATCATTTTGAGAGAAGAATGTTCAAAATTCCACTAATGATCCATACTGAAATGCCAGAGATGATTCCATTTTACTAGCAAGAGACCAAAAAGAGTTCAAAGCATCAACAGATGAACTATGCATGTATTTCTCCTATAAATACCCCGCCTTGGATGTTATATATGTTAAGCAGCTAACAGTATTTCAGAGTGTGTGTCTGTGATGGAGACAGCTATCATCCTTCCCCGCCCCCTTTTGTTTTTCAGGAAGCAACTGACTACTTTAACATACAAGGAATTAATAACCCAAGCATTTACTTGCACAAAACCCTGGACTATGACAAATATAAATTTATGCAGTTAATCTTGTATGCAAGGGTGAGTTTTATATGTGAGCAAAACATTTCATTATTCACAGCTGCTATGTCCTGGTGGGTATTCTATCCACCAACATAGCTGTAATTGTCATACTAACAATAGTTGCAGGGCTAGATTCTCAGCGTGTATAAGCTGGCATAGCTCCATTGGAAAAAAACAAATCGATGAAGATACACTGATTTACATCAGTTAAGGATCCAGCCCATTAGATTTTGCAGGGGCTTCCGGGAAGGGGGTTCTAAGGTTGGAAATATGCCTTGCATCTAACAGGAATGTTCTGATTTTCTGTATAGGACAGGGCACCTGGCAGCGCAGATGGAAATACAGCTACTGCAACAATAAACATAGACATCCAACAAGCCGACACCAAACCGCCCTGGTTCCAACCGTGCACTTTCCTTAATGCGGATAAGAAAGTTTGCATCAGCAGCGGGTACATTGGAAGGGTCAACATCTCAGAGAAAACGGTAGGCAGCCCACACAGGAGCTTATGCTTTCAGTCTGTATCCCAGGACAGGTCTTTAGCATCACAGATATGGTCCAGGCCCGATCGGATCAGAGGCCTAAGGCCCTGGTTCCTGGATTCACGTGATGTTGGAACCTCAGATTTAAATTACTATATTCCTAGCTCCCATCGTGGTGCAGAAAAGCTTGAAAACATGAGGCAGGCGTAAGTCAAGGCAGTGACTTCTCCCTGAGTCTGCAGCACAGTCAACAGGGAGGAAGCCAACTGGTCCTGCAGCCACCATCAGGGAGCAGACCAGGTCCACTCCTTGGGGAAGGGGCTTGCCATATTTGGCAGGCATCCTGCCTTCCTGCCTTTCATTGCTGGAAGCATGGAGGAGACCACCCCTCTAGTTCACTCCTCTACTGGGGTGTAGGCCATGGGAACAGCCCCAGTGTCGGGGTGTGCCTACGGCTTCAATCCAGCCCTCAATACGGTGCCCTTTCTTTGAAAAAGCTTAGGAGAGATGCCTGCTGCTGCACCCATGTGATGCAGCCCGTATCTATGCCATCACCATACTCCATCAGACGTGCTTGTTGCTTGAGTTTACAGCACGGTATTACCATCCTAAGAGAGATGAGAGCATTGGCATAGAGTCAGTGTGGATGTGCTTAGCAAAACAGTTGCTCAAAAAGCCCTTTGGGAAATTAAGGCTTTGTAATGCGAGCTCCGGTAACTCCCTCTCAATAGTGAGGGACGATAATAATGACACTAGAACATCAACTCTGAACACCTGTCTAGCATTGATCAGCTCAGTTCATGAGGCGTTTGGAAAATCTGTTCTGAATCAGATACTGGTACACATTGGTCTCTCTCTTGCCTGAGGACGGGCTGCAGGACTGGACCCTTTGTGGGGTTTGCTCAGCTTTGTTCCATGAGACAGCTCTTTGCATGTCTTCACACCCCACACGGAAGAAGGTTACAGTGAAACATGGTTTGTTTTCCCCAGCAACTATTTGAGACTATGGTCAGCAGAATAATGCATGTTGGGGAGGCTGGGAGAAGACTGGTTACACTGAACAATAAGTCACCCTCTCCCCCAAGGATCATGCCCAGTACCAGCTGTATCACTTAGTCATGAGCAGGCTTTTGACGCCAGTCATAAATGAGGACATGTCAGTGCAGTGGCAAGTCTGAGTCAACCACTGAGACTGAAAATTCCCAACAGCAGAGGGTTCATTGCTTTTGATGCATACCTAGAGCAAGGAAGGAGCTACACAACCCCAAATCCTATTCTCTGTCGTCTCTGTTCTGCAATAGTCAACCCCTGGCAATAAGCATTGTGTTTTCCAGTAATAGAGTGCACGTGAGCTAAGTATCACTTGGATTGGAAAGTTCTGCAGGCATCTAGTGTCTTGTTTTTAAGAGTCTCGCCTTGTTGTTGCAGACTGAACCGCTGATCCTAAAACCTGGGCCCCTCTATGCCATCGACCCTGACTACACTTTGAATGAAAAAATAGTGTATAGCATTGTTGATGGTGAGTAAAGTTCCTATCTTCCCAAACATTCATTTCCCATTGGTAATATTGTCAAGTTTCCCTCACCAGTGGGGGGAATCCTCAGAATTAATATTTAGTCACAGCAATGTAGCTCTAGATCAGAAAAATAATTATTGCAATTAATTGCCTGTGTTCCTGTCGTGTCTAGAGGCCCCATCAGGATAGAATTAGGACCTCCATTGTGCTAGGTGCTGTATAGACACATAGTGGGAACCTCATAGGTTTCTTGTCTCTTTAGACTGTAGAGACGGGGAGAAAAGGAGCAGCACATCACTACAACCAGAGCTCAGCGCAGTGTGTTTGTTTGGGGGGGGAGGGGAGAGGGAGAAGCTCTTTTCTGTCAGCTGATACAGATCTTTATCCTAATGGCTGGGGCTGACTTTCTCCATTCCAGTCACACTGATTCCAGCTAGTCTTCAACCTGCCTGAACCAAAAATTCCTGAAACCTTCTGTGTTTTCATTTTTAGTTGAGAATTTTGTATTCGCACCACTGGACATTGCGAAAAGCTCTGACTGGGATTCCATGCGTTAGTCTTGATTTCAAAAGATAAAGGCTGGACTATAATCAGCTGATTTCTCCATGGTCAAACAGCACATTATTTCAGTCAACGTTTTTTTGTTTTGTTTTGTTTTTTTTAAAAAAAGAGGTCAGTTGATTGACAAATACAATTCATCCATATCAGACAGATTGTTAGTTCTCTGATCTTTTTAATTTGTTCTGTAAGGCGTGGCCTAGCTGCATACCCATATGGCAGTGCAGAACTGAGTAGGGAACATGATGCTGACAGTGAGCGACGTGTCCCACTGTGTTGTAAAAAAATCTCTTCATTCCTTCCCAAGGCTTGTGTTGTCACTAAGGCACTGGAGTGGGACCCAGGAGACCTAGATTCAACTCCTGGCTCAGCCCCACAAACTTCCTGGGTGACCCTAACCATGTCACTTAGTCTCTCTGTGCTTCAGTTCCCCCGCATCGGTAACATGAGGGGAGCACCTCCTTTGTCCTTTTAGATTGTAAGCTCTCTGAGGTAAGGACTGGCTCTTACTATGTAAGTACTAGCACCGTCGGCCTCATACATCAGCTGGAGCCACTTAAGTGCAACTTAAATAAGAAGTGTTGCTCTCTTACCTCCGGTCAGGCTTGCATGTGTCTTCCTGTTGTTCTCATCAGGCTGAATCTACGCTTTGAGGTAACACTGTGTCCATGTTACGTGTCCCCAGTCCTAAAGCCTGGCAAGGGTGATAAGGAGATGATGTCATGGGTTGCAATATCCGAGGTGCAAAACACATAAGCCACAGCGAAATCTCTTAAAGCTCTAGATACATTTACTAAAGTATCTCTTATGGTCAACACTAGTCCTAATTAACCTTCCCATTGTCTTTAGGAAACAAGGACGATGTATTCTTATTGGATAGTGATACAGGGAATATAACTATGAACAAAGCAGCAAATACTACAGACACGTTCATTTTGCATGTCATGGTAAGTCTATTGACATTCCAGAACCCCAGGTCTCAGCTCCAGAGCTTCTGGCCAGGAGGACAGTGACTTTACATGTGCTAGGAGTCAAGGAAACCACAGTGCTTCGGCTTGTGATGAAGAGTAATTAAACACAGGATTTCTTCTTGAAGCATCCAGTGTGCGACAGGTGTCTGGAAACGGGTGTTATCCTGCCTTGTTCCTACAAGCAAAATTCCTGCTGGGATTTCTTAGTGGGAATTTTGACCTGCGTAAAGATGACTGGATTGTGCCCTCAAATCAGCATGTAGGAAGCAACCTTAACTGAAGAGCCATCCATCTGGGTTAAAATGATCATAACTTAACAGAAAGGACTAGTGCTGGGGACTTGGGCATGATCTGTGTGGGCACAAAAGCAGCTATTTAGTCTGCCCATATGAATAAGCTCATTTTCCAACTAGAATATAATCAAAGGAAAGTCAAGAGTTTTAAACCGTTTTTGGGAAAAAAAAATATGTGCCAAGCTCTAGATTTTCAGGCTGTAAACACAGCTGCAGGTGGAACCTCTTGATGTTATGCAGCATAGCCGTGTCTGCTGGCTTGGATCATCCTATCCTAGTAATATTTTGCACTTCTGTAGCCCTTGGCATTGAAGAACTGAAGGCACTTTACATATATAAATTAAGCCTCAAGCACCTCCCATGTGATAGGGGGGAAAATTTTAGGCACAGGAAGGTTAAGAGACTTGTTCAAGGTCACAGAGAAAGCCAGTGGCAGAGACTGGGCTAGAACACAGCAGTTCTAACCATCAGTCCCCTGCTCTAAATGTTAACTTAGTCCTATCCCAGCCTCCCATCATGGGCCTCATCCAAAGCCCATTTGATCAACAGAAAAAAATCCCTTTGACTTTAATGGGCTTTGGATCTGGCCCCACATCCTCTTGTGTCTCACCAACAAAGGGAATAGTTGTGTGTCTGTATTGTCTCCTTTCTCTATAGGCCACCCAGGCCAACAATGCACTGAGATACTCCTTCACCACAGTAGAGATCAAGGTCATCGCTAAAAGTAGCCACGCACCATACTTTGAAAACTCCAGGTACACAGGGACGGTGTCTGCCGGGCTGGCCACTCTCAGTCTGGTCATGGACTCTAAAGCACCTTCAATACCCCTGAAGATCTTTGCAGCTGATGACGACTTCCCTAATGTAAGGAACTGGAAGGGTTTGGTCTGTTACTCTACATACTTCATGCGTGGATCTGGATTGGGGCTGGGGGATAGGAGGGAAGGGTTTGCCACTGACTTGAGAGGCAACCAGATCAAGCCCATCGAAAGCTGCTGATGGCATCCACTGTGACAGGGAAGCCCAGAAATCCCAAGTCCGGATCTCATAGCCTTTCAGTCTCACTGCAAGGCCCATCATTTCCTCAGACATTGAAGGACGGCTCAGCTTGATGGGGACATTACTGATAGGAGCAAGCGAGGATAGGTATTTATCTGTCTGCAACAGAGTGATTGATCCTGGGTAAAGAGAGGAGATTGACAGTTTTAATTGGCGTAAGGGCAGCCAGGAACACAGTATGGGTACCTGTTAAGGTGCACCCTCACCTCAGGGGCACTCCCTCAGGCTTGGATGCAGCATTGCACAGGGTGGGCTTTGTCTCTCTTGCACCCTTTGTTGACCATTTTTTCAGGCCTGTGATGGCCTGTCTCTCTCCAAGTCTTCCATGGCCTGGCCCTCCAGTCAGGTCTCCTCTTAAGTTCAGCCCCCTTCCTCTGCAAGTCCAAATAAATACCCACTCGGGTTCCACTGACGTTCACTGCTTCTTGGCCCTTTCCCTCAGCCCCTCCACAAAGTTTCTCCTATGCTGCTTCCTTCTAGCAGGTCCCCTGCTCAGGGATCTCCCTGCTCTTTGCAGGCCCCATCTTAGGCTCCCCCATAGGAACCTACCCTAATCCCTGTGGGCCTTCCAGCCTGACTCCCCCAGGCCCTTCCCAGAGAGGGAACTCCCCTTGTTCTGGTCTCCTCTCCAGGCTGAGTTCACAGCTCCTTTTAAATCATCCTTGTTCTGAGGTCTATCACTGTAACTAAGCTCCATCGCACCCAGCTGGGATCACTAATTCACTGCATCACCAGTGAAGCTGAGGGATAGCTCAGCTGCTCAGCCTAGCTTGCTCTAAAGGGCCAGCCAGCCTGTGACAGGAACAGGACATATATAGATGGAACAACATATAGAGATACAGCAACAATTACCTCAGTCCAGAAGCCCAGCAATAGGCTTATGCAACGTTTTTATCCCATTTAAACCTTCCCAACAGGATTCCCTTGTGCTGGTTCTTTGCATGGGAGTGAATTTCGCCCTGAGGGAACCATTTTTATAGGAGTAAGGATTCCGCTCATTGTTATGGGCAACAATTTCTGGGAAAACACAGACAGCCAATGCAGACGCTTAACTCACTTTCTTATCTAATTTTTCAGAAACTCAACCCTCAGATCACGTACAGCATTCAAAACAGCAGTGATTTCACTGTAACCAGAGACGGACTTGTCCTGACAAACATAATGCTGCAGTCAGCCGCAACTCTAACAGTATTGGTATGTCATCTTTCCTGATAGGCAGAGGATAGTTATCTGTATTACAGTAGCTCCCAGAGTATCTGGGGTCCCCGATCAGAGCTAGACACATCATAAAAATGACAGCCCCCACCCTAGAGACCTTACAATAGAAACAGATGATGAGACAACAGCTGGGGCGATAGGGAGCTCAAGGTAATAGTGATCATAGAGCAGAGGTGGGCAAACTACGGCTCAAGGGCCACAGCTGGCCCACAGGACCATCCTGCCTGGCCCTTGAGCTCCCAGCCAGGGAGGCTAACCCCCGGCCCCTTCCCCACTGTTCCCCCTCCCCCGCAGCCTCAGCTCGCCGTGTAGCCAGCGCTCTGTGCAGCGGGGCTGCAAGCTCCTGCCAGGCAGTGCAGCGGCGTGGCTGGCTCCAGCCGAGCGGCGCAGCTGCCAGACATGCTGCTCTGAGCAGCATGGTAAGGGTGCAGGGAGCGGGGAGGTTGGATAAGGGGCAGGGGGTCCCAGGGAGCCGTCAGGGTACAGGGAGTAGGGGGCGGTTGGCCCGGGGGGCCTGTCAGGGGACAGGGAGGGTTGGATAGGGGGTGATGTCCTGGGGGGGCAGTCAGGGGACAAGGAGCAGGGAGGGTTGGAGGGGTGGGGGGGTTTTAGGGGAGCAGTCAGGGGGCGGAAAGTACGAGGGGGCGGATAGGGATAGGCACAGCCTTCCCTATCCAGCCCTCCATACAGTTTTGGAACCCCGATGTGGCCCTCAGGCCAAAAAGTTTGCCCACCCCTGTCATAGAGCTAACATGCCTGAGAAGCCTGTAAAATACAGGACTGTCTGCCAGAGCCAGTCAAGAAATGGGTTTTCCCTCTCACCCATGGAAAATTTCAACGAACACACACACACACACACAAAAGTTTTCCAGAGTTTTCGGTAGAAAATTTCAACTTTTCATTTAAAACAAAACAAAATTTTCAGTTTTCCAATGAAAAGTTAACAAGTTTCAAAGAAATCAGACATTTTTCACAAAATTTTTTGTTTAGTCAAAAATCCAGTTTTCCACAGGAAAAAAATTGACAGAAAGATTTCAATGAGCTCCGCTGTCTACTAATCATTGCAAACCTGGTGTTACATATGCACAGAATTTAACAAAAAGAAAACAAAATTTGTCTTCTTGGAAGACTTTAGGACCCAGCTAAAAGGTTGACTGTGCAATTAACACCGTTCGTATCTACCAGGTTCCCATTTAGGATACAGACCAACTCTTGTTGGGAAGATGAAATACTAAGGGACTCATCCTTGGTGGATGTAAATCAGCATCAGTGGAGCTGTGCCATGTTCCAACAGCTGAGGTTCTGGCACTTAATATTTTAAGTTATTTGCGATTGTCGTAACAATGTTAAGAGCTCTCTTTTGTGTAGGATTTTTCCTCTGAGCTGGCTTTTTCCGAACGATCATGCACACAGAAGGGTTTACACAAAGAGGGGAAATGTTTCTTAAAATTAAGAATCTGCCTTCCGTAGACCCACAAAGTCACCAATGACTTAACTGGGAGCTACGTCCAAAAGGGACTGATGAGAGAGAAAGACTTTTACTGATTTGGTATATGCACCAGCTGTGGGGACTCTGAAATCCTCTGATAAAGCCTTTTGTTTTTTTCCCCCCTCTGAGCAAGAAAGGGGGCTTATGCCTTTGGGTTTTCTTAAAGGATAGATCTTTTTTGTCACATTGTGTATCCTTCTGCCAGTGCCAGATTGTTCCCTGCTGCATTTCTGGAGGAAATATGGTCTAGTGTTGAAAGCACAGGACTGGAACTCAGGAGATCTGAGTTCTGATTCCAGATCTGTCAGGCTTCCTGCGTGAATTTGGGCAAGTTAGTTTACCCCTTCATGCTTCAGAGTCCCCATCTGTAAAGCAGCAAAGAAAATGCTTCCCCACTTCATAGTTGAAAAGGATGCTGCAAGGATTGTTATAGAACGTGTATAAAGCTCTGAGTGCCTCAAGCGGGAGGTGCTGTGGGAGTGTACAGAGTACTATTACTTCAGGGGATGTTCGGAGAATGAATGAATGAATGAAGCAAGCAGCCAATGTCATCTCCTTCTCATGTCTGCATAGGCCACTGCTACCGATGAGGAGAGTCTGCAGGAGGCAAACACTGTGATCACGGTGGAGGTCACACCTTCCACAGGTACGCTGGGCATCCCATTGTTTTATGGTTCTCAAAGAGTTATTTTACATTGCCCCAGGCAATCTAGAGAACACAGATCACACATTAGAGACTATGGTCCCAATTCAAAGCCTATTCATATCCCATAGGAGGCTCTATTCTATTCTCCAGCTAGAGCACTCCAAGTGTAGCCTTAAAACACTCACAGCAGCCTCCCCCACCCAAAGTGCCAGGAATTTAGCCTTTGACAGCTCACTTTCCTTTTCCCATGTTTTTTATACATGTGACTAGAGCTAGGATCATGCTTCATTGTACATACAATGCTTCATTTTATTGGTCAGAATGAAGAGGGGTGCTGAGTGTTGGCAAAAGTGAGAGTCACAAGGGTACCTTGCTAACAGGTTTTTCCTAGTTTGCTTAAAAAGGAGCAGATGGCAGCTGCTCTTATCTTTAAAAAAGAGAAGGGAAGCCAAGAGGTCCCAGCATACTGTGCTTCATTTTGATCCCAGCAGCCTCCTACTCAGGTCAAGATGGAACATTAACTTCTGGGATCTTTAGCTCTTACTAATATGGAGCTGTGACTCATGCAAAATAGGATAGCCATAGGGCAATGCATGGAACTTTTCACGTGGCTCCCTGGCCATCACGGAACCTCTTTGGAACAAGGTAGTTTGTGCCTTCCATACTCATTAGCAATTGCTGTTGGACAGAATTTACACTCAATCAGATTTGAAAGCTTGATGAGCACCTCGTAGTCTGCATGAAGGCAGACCAATATTGCATTGCACATTAAATACACGGAGTGGGTCAGAAACCCCAGGCCACCTTGCCAAATATCCTTCTTGGTTTATATCCTACTACACCTTGCAGAATGTTGCAGTTGATGTCCTGCATTACCTCACCACTATAACAGTGTTTGGATAACAGCAGCAAAATGGTGCTTAGACGTGCACAGAAAGATACAATAGGCCAAGTGGCAAAAAGTTTTCCTGAAAAGTGTCCATTATACTTGAGGACACACCCATCTGTGTGGGCAAACACCTGCAGCTTCACATGCAGACAAGAATTTGCATGTGCAAAAACAGGAGGAGTCCCCTTATGAATGCAGATTTGCCCGCACTCACAAATATTGCTGGTGCATTTCGGAGGCCCTTTTAAAATATGGCTCCACAAGTCTTCTGCTGATTGTTAAGGTTCATGCCAGTCCTGGACTTGAGTAGGTTTTAAAATTCTGCCTGCCCATGAACATAATTCCACTTTTAAAGAGTTGCAAGGAGGGAGAAGTTTTAGCTCCTTCTCCTCCAGCCAGTAGAACACACACCTTTCTTGGTTATTTATATTGAAACTTTATGGCTTGTTGTATCAATCGTCACCTGCTTTACTTTTGCTCTGTTCTGATGAATAAAATGTTTTGCCATTGTCAAAAATAAAGTAACATGAAATTGTAGCTAAAAGTTAAACACCACCTCGGGTACCTTTGGGTCTCCAGGGACAACAACTCTTCCTACCTCTACCACCACCACCACCTCATCTGCTGCTGGGACAGGAACCACCACTCCAAAACCTTCTGGTTCATCATCAGCTTCACCACCTGGAGTAACTAACACGGCTTCTACATCCAATTCAGGACCCATAAAATCCACTTCTTCAGTGAACATGACAACCAACAATGCTGGCACATCTGGGCCAACTGGAAAGCCTGTGACAGGTACTCCCTCAGGCTCACTTATCCCGCCTCTTGAAACCACAACAAAGCCTGCTACCACAAAGTCTTCTACCAGCGCAGTATCCAGCATGCATCCAGTGGGGTCTTCAGAATCCGGAATCACCAAATTCCCCATAACAGGAACAAACCCAGGTGGAACTGTTCAATCCACTGCTCCGCCATCTTCCCCATCTGGTGGGCCCAGCCCTCCTCTTACATCAACTCTAGTAGCAAGCAGATCTCCGAGGCCATCAGACCCTGTGTCTTCTCAAACATCCTTCACAAACAGTCATCAGACAGGTAGATAGATGTGTGTGCTACTCAGAATCAAGGCGTTCCCCCCCTGCCCCACCCCGCAATAGCTCTGCGCTCAGCAAATTCAGTTTAATTCTCGCTGTCTGTTTCTGATTTGTCCTCCTTACGAATGGGAGAGGTTTCCAAGGAAGTCTCAAGAACTGCTGCAGTATTGATGACTCAGTAGGATGTACTCACCCTTTGGGATCAATATTCCTCAACATAGCAGTATGCTATTGGGGAACACTGTGCTACTGGAGATAGCCCTTTTTTGTGGTGCACAGCAAGGCTCTGACCACTTGGTGTCATCAAGGTCCCATGGCACCTTTTGCAAGAGAAGGGGGGGCTAAACCCCCATGTCCTGGGGAAAGCCCAATCTGGATAATTACTTTTTAGTGCCTAACTAAAATCCCAGTGCAGCTTTTACTGGATACAGCATTCTTCTTCACTTTCTGTTCTCAAATGTTGCTTGGTATTGCCCTGTGCTGTTAAACTGCTGTATTCCGAAGGCAGCTGCCTTTCAGTGTTGGGGAAAGGGACTCCTGTGCCTATTTAGTTTGTAAATTGCTTTGGAATTCTTTCAGATGAAACCTGCTAAATAGATTGTGACTTTAGGAACAGCCCTTTGAAGGCGGTTAAGTGTAAGGTGCTCCACCCCAGATGCAGCCATGAAGGGCATTGTGGCTCAGAGACCCCTCTCCAACTCAATTCTACCAGTACTCAGGAGGGTAGCACTTCATTGCTGCTGACCAGAGCTGGTCAGAGAAACTTTGATGGAACCATATTCTGTCAAAAATCAAAAAACACTGCAAAATCAGATTTTTGCCAGTTTTCTGAAAAATTTCAGTTTCTCATTTTTTGGTTTTCCGTGTTTTAGAGTGAAGAACTAATAGGGATTTTAAATATATATATATATATATATATATATAGTGCCACAGTACAGAATCTGTCAGAATCCATTCTAAACATCACAAAGTGTGAAGACTTTTGCCCTGGATAAGTCAGGCAGCAGGTCCTCAACCGGATAATGACTTATTTTCAATGTTCTGTTAAGTGGTTCTGGATCACTGCAAATCCTCAGTTTACCTGGAGATTCTCTCACCACTATTAGGCTGCCGATCCACTTTGAGCTAGTTTCAACTGGTGTAACAATGCCTCTGAGCAGTCTTGCTTCTTTTCAGACTTGCCAGTTGCTCTGTCAGTGGATTCATCAGGCTAAAACTGTTTAAGAGATCTCACAGGCAGCATGTGGGGATGGTTTTCTAACTTCAGCTTGCCCTTTAGGTGCCCATCTTCAAATATGGCCTTATATTCTGTTAAAATGCTGGGCAGGGCCCTTACTGGCTGTTCTTCCTCCTCTCTCATGCAGAGGATATTCTAGCGTTGTACTACAATCCAATCCACGGCTTGCACTGCCCTGCTACCTAGCAGCAGCTGGTGCTACTGTGCATCAACTTGTATAGACTCCAAGCGATAGCCATGAAACAGGAGACGTTTTCTTATCAACAGCCTGCTGTTCTCAGAATGACCAAGTCCTGGTGGTGTACAATGAAACCACATTTCTCCTGTCTCATATTGCTATGTCACTGTTGCTGGGATTACATTTGCTGCTGACCCCACAATCCAGCCGGAATCAAATTGGTCATTGAGCTAATAGCTGAATGGCTGACCGCCTTCTTTGTCAGTGCACACAGATAGCCTTCGGATTTGCTGAAGTCACACTGCAGACATACTTTTCTTCATTGGAAGCCTCTACATCCACAAATCGTTGCATGTCCTGCTGCTTTTCTTTCTTTCCAGGGTCACTGCAGCTCGGGGACAAAGTGGTTGTGTTTCCCACTCTCCTTGCAACACTGCCCATTGGCTGGGCAATTTCTTTTTTCCTTGTTATGTTGCTTTGCGCAGTACATACGCTGGACAATGATGCCTACTGTCTCAATTCGTCTGTCTCTGTCCTGCTTCCTGAGTCTGTGTATTTGTTCTGCACTAATGGCTATCATGGTTTTGATCTTTTCCCTGGACAGTTCAGCTGCTCTTGTTATTTGGAAGCCTTTCTCTAAGGTTAGACTGTTTTCCCTTCACAATCTTTCCTGTAAGCTGGAATCAGGTGTGCCGCAAACGACTCTGTCTCTAAATCATGGCTACAAAGTTACATGTGGATGCCAGAATTCTCAGCTCTGTAGTGTACGCATCTATTCTCTTTTCGGCTTCTTGGTTTGGGGTAAAAAAAACGATCACCTATCTCTACAATCTCATTCTGCTTGAGACCCCAGCACAGAAACACTTTCATCGGCTGTTCCAGTGTCTCACTCATGTCTCATCCCCAAAGAGGTAGTAAAAAAAGCTTTATCTTCTTTTTCTCATAGTTATTTTCCATGGTCATGTGTGTATATGACTCAGTTCTTGCTTCCACTGCTTCCCTGCTCGTGCAAAGATTTGTGTGTGGAAATCCAGCTTTCCCAGTCCCTCCATGCTACCAGATTGCTCCGTTTCTAGGTGCTGCTTAGTTTGCGTGTTAATCATACTCTCTTCTTTGCTGTGGGTCTCACTAGACTGACTGCTGTCACCGTGGTTTCACGTACTGCATTCTGGGTAACAACATATGAGGAGTTCATGTTTCTAAAACTAAACTGGCTCTTTAGTAAGAGAACTATTTGCAGAGGTGCTGTAGCTAGCATTCTAGCCATGTGCACCCAAATGGGGTTCTTGGTGCCTTCTCCAAATTTTTCCCTCCTCCAGCCTGTGTTTTTCTCCAAGATCCAGGCTAGAATGGGTACCTCCATTTCTGGATGCCCAGGCTTAGACTGATGGGGCCTTATTTTCAGAAATGCTGAGCACCTCCAGCTCCCAATGACTTCAGAGGGAGCTGCAGGTGCTTCAGCCTCTCTGAGGGAAAAAGAAAAACACCACCCCACCCCCTGGCAAGTTATTAAGTGCCAAAATTAGGCCAACATTTTCAAGTCTTGGTACCTAAAGTATCTAAGATTGAAACCCCAGAAACTGAGGTACCCAAACATAGATGTGACTTTAAAAATTTGGCCCTTCGTGTCTATTTATCAAACAAACAACATACTGGTAACTAGGCAAGGAAATGGTTTCACCGCTGTACTAAAAATATGTTGGCTTGGGGTACTTAAAGTGACAGAACTATTGCCCTATTTTCCTGTATACACAGTATATTTCAGAGGGCCAAGTCAGCACTATCAAAGGCAAGGAGGAATGAGCCAATAGGCCTGTTCTGGATCTAAATGCTCTGACTCCTATCCTCAAGGCTGTTCTTTGGTGTCAAGGGATTTGTATGCCAAGGACTGGAGTGTACTTTAAGGGTGTGAGCCAAAGTGCATTGAAGAAGTCAGTGGGAAAGTTATAGTACATTTTAATAATACTCAACTTATGGGAGGTTGATGCTGAAGTACACTTTAATTTCTAGGACATGTGCACCAAAGGGATAACTTCACACCCACTGACGTCAGAAAGAGTGAAGTCTTGCATCAGTTCTACAGACTGCATTTCCCATCACTAATCATGGTATCAAACACAATTAAGTAGTAAAATTTCATACAAGTGCCAGTCCTTCACTGTCACGTTAATAATAAACAGTTGGCAGTATCACCAGCCCAGGTAATATTCAAAGTCCACAATTAAAACATGCCAGCAAAAGGGCGAAACACGCTATTAATTATTGTGAAACTTGAAAGAAATTGGTTTACTATTCAAAATGAGGATGGAATAAGAAACAAATATTCCTAGAGGTAAGCTAAATAGATGAATCCTCTGGAAGTATAGTACTGTGTCTCAGTTTTGATGCTGATTCTGGTAAGGGCTTCTTGTACCTGCTAAATGCTGAAAGTATAACACAAACTTACAGCCAGGAAAAGCTGGCAATTTGCCATAGGCATGGAATATAAGAATCAGAGTGAGATGCTGTCATCAATGAAGGATTAAAGACACTTTAAAATAGTGCAACTTAATGCAACTCCTAAGTCAGTCACTTTCCTCTGCGCTTTACTGCAGCATAGCAACAAGCACAATGGCCAGTATAGTAGCTTTTATCAGCATGACAGCTGTAATATGGCACAGTAAGTCCACCTGTTAATAGGGTAGAAGGTGCTTCTCAGATCCCACTGACGTCAGTGCAAATTGCAGCCATGTAACAGAGATCGGAATGCTATTCTGGTCAAGTTTTTATTCCCTGTTTTTACTTGGCCCCAAATCTCTGGGCTAGAACGCTGCACAAAGGATGCCTCATTTTTCCACTAGAAAACAAAAAAAAATGTTTTCTTTTGCTGGTGGAAATTTGTGAAGCAAATATTGTCACAAAGGTCTGCTCTAGGAAACACCACTGTTTATTTGCTCATTCAGTTACACAGTCTAGGCAGTGATAAGCAGGTACAGGGATGAGAATGGATCCTACTTGCCTTTTAATCATTTGAAACTTAAAGTAATAAACTCCAGCCACAATCTGCCTTCCCACAATGGGTGTAAACTTTTGTCTGGCACTGTACAGAATGTGCCACAGACATGTTTGCTAAGCCACAGGTACTGATCCCCGCAGCACTGGGCACCTCAGCTCCCACCTCATTCAAGGTCCAGGATGAGGAGCTGTGATTAAGGAAAGGATGCTCTGGGGGTTAAATGTGGTAAGCCAAATGTCAACACAACACTCCTGTCCCAGTCCAGCAATTCTTTCTCAGGAAAAATTCCCCATTTGCTTAAATGGGAAAGTCACCTTTGTAAGGCCCAGCCTCTCCATTCGGTGTCCTTCCAAAAGCCGACGCCTCAAGCACGCCACTGCAGTACACCCTGTCAGATTAAATGGGTCCATTTCCTCACTTGCACTCTACAGGAGAGTTTTCCCCTTGATCTTAGAAAAGCAATTTTGTCTTCTCCTCCTCCAATCAAGTCTTGCATTAAAGGCCACCTATAAGTGATTCTGAGAAGTGTAACATCCATTTGTTTTCCTCGTAGGTACAAAAGGCGCAAGAGCTAACCTGCAATACACTGCACAGGACATGGCTGCTTTAGGCGCCACGTTGGCGGTACTTCTGGTAATAGCCTTACTGTTGCTTGGATTGATTGTCGGCAAGCATTATGCAAACACAATTAAGCATCTGGTTGGAAAAGAGAGCGACAAAGTAAGTGGTTAATTTGTAACTGTTTCGTTTCAGGGTTGCCTTAGAGCTCGGAAATGATGCCTTGGCATAAGGGCCAACTTTTCCTTTTCCCGGGGGATGCTCCACCCCCATTCTGCCCCGCTCTTGCTCTGCCTCTTCCTGTCCCCTCCTCGAGGACCCCTGCCCGCCCACTGCTCTCCTCCCTCCTCCCCCATCCGCTGATTGGTGCCACCGTTGCCGACCTCCTTTCCCCCCCTCCCACATCAGCTATGGCTGGTGGGTGCTGAGCACCACCCATGGAGTCAGCACCTATGTGTCTTGGGGTTAAAGAAAGAACCAGGGTGCTGGGATATCCACGTTCTATGTCCTGCTGCGTGACTGTGACAGGTCGCATGGACCAAAGTTTAAGCGTCGCACTGAGTATGCAGGCCTCCATTTTTTGGTGAGCCAAACATCACGCACTGTCACAGTCATTATGATTTGTATTGCCATAGCACGTCGAGGCTCCAGCCCCTCTGCTATGCACTGTACAGATATAACAGCAGGATGACCCATGCCCCAGAGAATTCAAAGAATAAGAGGCCAGATAATAGGTGGATTCAAAGAGATAGGAGTAGGAACTCAATGGGAGCTGCAGGTGTTCAGAACTTGAGAAGTCAGGAACCCAGAAATGGAGGACCCTAAAAATCAGTGGCCTCTTTTGAAAATGTTGGCTTTAACGTCTTTGGGCTTCCATTGTCTCCATCTGCAAAATGGCACTAATACTTCTGTTACAGGAGTGTCAGGAGGGGAGATTCACTAACGTTTGTAAAGCGAGACCCTTAGATGGAAGGTGCCTTAGAAGTGCAAAGTATTAGATACACTTCTTATGGGTGTCCTGTGACTGCAGCGGTGGTACTGAGAGATGCATCAAGTGCCTGCATCTCAGGTGATTGCTGCAAGCCTCTGAGATGAGACATGTTGACCCAAGTCAGGGCTTCCATAGGAACAAATGGGCCCCAGCAAATGCTAATAACACCTAAACGGAGTAATGGTGCTACTGGACAATCACTCTGCCAGGAATAAACGTCCCAATAATTCACCAGGCTACCTGGGGTTAGGAGCAGCTTACAAAAAAAAACCACTCTCCCTCAAGGTCTGATGGAAGAGGGGAGGAGTCATGGAGGTGAGGCTGCTGTTGATTAGTTCACTGGACTGTCTTGCATCCCCCCCACCCATCCTTAAACAAATCGAGCTGTTCTGAACTTGTCCTTTCCCATAGGGCAGGGATGGCCAAACTGTGGCTCACAAGCCACATGAGGCTCTTTTACTATTAAAGCGCAGCTCACACAGCCCCCCACATCCCCCTCCCATTCTCCACCTACCAGACTGGGGTGGGGGAAGCTTGGGACTTCTGCCTTGCAGCGAGGTGGTGGAGATCTCAGGGCTTCTGCCCAGTGGGATGCACCTGCCAGGGCTCTGGGCTTCAGCAGGAGCTGGGCTGAAGCCCTGAGCCCATGCAGGCACCCCCTGGCTCTTGGGCTTTTGAAGATTGTCGTATGTGGCTCGGAGGGTCAGTAAGTTTTGGCAGCCATGCCATAGATTGTTTGATTCAACTTTTCTGATGGTAGAAAGGAAGGGAGGGGAAATTACATCTCAAAAGTTACCACTAGGGTATCGCATGCCTCCTGTCTGGGTCCCCTCGACAGCCTGATCCTCAGCTGGCAGCAGGGGTGCAATTCCACTGATGTCCGCAGAGCGGTGCCCGAGCATTTCATTTCTCCCCCTCCCCTCTCCCCCCTCCATCATGAGACATTTCTGCTCTTGCCATTCCCCCAGGATCCCCTTGAGGATTTAAGTAACCAAGGCTACCAAGATGATGAAAATCCTGTTTGGAGCACGAAAGACAATGAATCGCTGAGAAGCGACACTTTGGAGAACGGTACCCCTGTCGGGCAGCAGCCGTCAGACGGCTTCCTTCCTCTGGAGCCCAGGGTGGAGAGCACCATTGCAACAGCTTCCGCTGCCACGAAGGGTGGGGAGGAGAACAAAGAGGGAAAGGACACAGACAGCAATAAAGAAGTGAAATCTATCCTCACAAAGGACAGGAAGACAGTGGACGATGGATACAAAGCTGTGTGGTTTAAGGATGATATTGATCCAGACACAAAGGATGATGTTGTAGTGCTTGAAGACCAGGTTGACAAAGAAGATGATAGTGATGGGGACGGGGATAGGAATGAGGAGGAGGAGGATGAGGAGGATGAGCAGGGCAGTCAGCACGGTGACCCAGTGGTGTCCTTCATTCTAGAGAGAGCTCAGCTCCAAGCAACGAATGGGAACCTCAAACCTGACCAGGATGCAGACACAGAAGACGACATTTTGTTATAGGCTCAGCAAAATGAGTTTTGCCAATCTGGAAATTGTGGGTAATTTGAAGCCACTTTTCTAAGGGTCCCAGGTTCTTTGTGCTGTGAGAGAGACAGGCCTGCTAGCAAACAGGTGGCTGGCAGATTTCACGAACATACTCTCCGTGATCCCCTTCTGCCTTCTAGTGTAAACAGATTTTAAGGCCAGGTAGGACCATTGTGATTATTTAGTCTGACCTTCCTAGAACAGGCCATAAAACTTCACTCAATGATGCCTGCACTGGGCCCAATAACTTGGGGTTAAGCTAGACCATCTCCTTCAGAGCTGATATTGATTTAAATCAAGTATCTTCTTACTCCAGAGGAGAGTCCAATCCACAGTTCCTAGCTTCAAAGGCCAGTGCCTTAGCTATTAGGCCACCGGCACTATGCCCAGGTCTTACTTCAGCCAGGGGGCTCCAAAAATACTTCTGTTCCCTCTTTCCAGTTTTTCTGAGGGGCAATCAGGAGAACTCTTTGGCAGTGATCTAGATACCCTTAAGCTTCCCTTGAAATGGCTGAATAGATGTGAATTTCCTATGGCTTTCTCTACAGATGAACCCCTCCCAACTTAATTAGTGGGGAAGTTCCCAGGGACAACTTCAGGTTTTGCTTCAAAATGATGCAGAGAGTCCATTTTAATTGGTTTTGACATGAAACAGGCAATTGCCACAGAAGTTTGCTTTGAGGCTCATTTAAATCCCAGTGCTAGTTACACCACTGAGGCACCACCATTTAGTGGCACAAAATTAAGGAAAGTACAGTTTCCCACTGAGACTGAATGAGCCTCATTCACCCCCCAGGTAAAATTAACAGCCTCCCACTTCACTACAAGCTCATTCTGCCCACAGAAGCTAGAGAGCATAGAAACAAGCGTAGTGGGAAATACCATTACATTTCCTGTTATTAGCATAACTTAGTCATTTCCTCCCTATGTCAGGAATGTTTATTTACACAAACTGGTAACACTTTAATGGAGTATTTTATTCTTTATTGTTTTTAATTTAAGACTTGATTCTTCTTGCGGGGACACCGCTGTGATATCAAGGCCATTACTCCCGATTTCCACTGGTGTAATTTAGAATAGGAATGTGACCCACTGTGGCTTAGCGAGTCCAAAGCCAGGCCCCAGTCCTGCAGACGTTTAGGCACATGCTTACATTTATGCGTGGGAATAGCCCCAATGAAGTCAACAGGGCAAAGCTGGGCCTCATCCAGCATTTTCCTAACCATGAAGACCACAACGAAGGATTAAACCTATTAATTTACAGAGGATTTCAGCATGTGCTGCCGCTGCCCGCAACTACTGTAAAGTAGCCCTCTGCTTTGGTAACCGTATTGTACTTGGTTTGTTCATTGATCTGATTTACTGTTGGGGCAGAAGAGGGTAAACTCTCCTTCACAGAGCCCTTTCCCAAATCTACAGGGACACTGGTATACAAATCTCTTCAGGGGGAGTCACACCTGGGGCCAATGCGAGGAGACCTGGGCCACGAGTTAGTAGAAGGCTCCTTGTTTCATATTTAGATGATGATCAAGGTGGGTTTTTTTATGGCTCTCTGATCGCTGTCATGCTAAGCCGAATGGACCACACATGTCTCTGGAATAAAGCTGTGGCATCCAGGAGTGCAGATAAGATTGTCATCTTTATTTCTTGGCTCATCACGAGGCATAGGTATTGGCCTTTTGTAACCCTATCCCATGGCAGGGCTTGGTCCCCACTGGCTCCAGCAGCTACATTTAAACCCACAATAAAGCAATAGTGATCTCTTGCCCCAGCAGGTTCTCTCTGCCCCTTAGAGGAGGAGAGCAGAATAATCTAACATCATTATCAGAACCAAACTGAACTGGCCTAGTACAGTAGCCAGCCTGAAAGCAGATCAGATCCTCCCAGAGGGGCAGGGAACCAGCTACCATGGGATATGTTAAAAACCTGCAGACTTCCTGCTGTGTTCTATGGTTTGGCTTCACAGAAGCTTTGTTTTTCCTTCTCCTTATTGTCCTCCTCTAGTACCCCCTTTATGCTGCCATGAACCTTTCTTCACAGTGGAGGGGTGACTACACCATTGCTTCCTTTACGGCCCATCACTGCCTGTCCTTGTGTCAGCCATTGGCAATCCCTAACTAACAAGGTGCTTCCAGACTGTGGAAGCAGAGAGTCTTGAGTAAAGGGATCGATTCTTTGGGCCAGATTCTCAGCTGGTGTAACCCCACTCCCAGGGCAGCGCAGTACTTCTCATGAGGACCGCAGAGGGGGCTTAATAGTCGACTCGGAGCAGGTCCGAGGGAGGCTTAGCAGTCGTCCCTCCTGGGCAGTCAAGGGGGGGAAGCTTAGTAGTCGTCCCCCAGGAGATCTGGAGGGAGGCTTAGCTATCATCTCCTGGGCGGTCCAGGGGGGATGCCTAGTAGTCATCCCTCGGAGAGTCGGGGGGGTAGTGGCGGTCAGCATCAGGCTTTATCATCAGCCTCCGGAGGGCGAGCATCCTCGGACACGAGGCAGCCACCGCTGAGAGGCAGACTCCAAGGCTGGGAACGGAGCGTCGAGTCTGGGGGGAGGAGGAGGAGGAGCAGCTGCGGAGGGGAGAGGAGGGGGTCCCAGGTCGCCACCTCTCAGAAGCTCGTATCCCAAGCTGAGAAGGGAGCACCAAGGTCGGGCGGAGAGGACCAGCGGGACTGCCGTCCCTCGGTTCTCGTGGGGTCAAAAGGCTCCCTCCGGCGGCTCAGTCCGGGGCCCCCGCGGAGGAAGCCAGGGAGGGGTGGGGGAGCCGGAGCCCGACTCCCCAGCCCTGGGTACCTGTGAGGCTCGGGCTAGGGGCAAGTGGCCGGGGCCCCAACGGTCGGCCTAGGTCAGGCTGAGAATCGGGTCAAGACCCCTGGGGAAAAAGGGCCAAAAAATTTTAAAAGTCTCCACTGGGACACCAGGTCGACCCCTGGGAAGCAGCCAGACGTTTTTGTAAGTCCCCTCTGGGACAGCAGGTCAACCCCAGGGTGACACCCGGCCCCGAAAGCAAACCGGCCACCAGGTCAACCCAATACATGCAATGGGTTAACCTGGTGGCCAGAAAGTTATGCATCACGGGCAAGGCATTAGCAGAGCAGGATTTCTGGTTTATTCCACTTGTTCAGCTTCCTATGGTATCAGGGTTTCATCAAGATAAGTCTGTTTTTCTAGAGTCCTGACAGCAATACACAACCACACCTATTCCTGAGCTATAAACTTGGGGCAAATTCTACTTTCACTGACACTACGGGCTTCAGTGGGGCTACTCCAATTGACACCAGTGTAGCTGAAAGCACAACTCCGTTTTAAGATGCTCATCGTCATCAAAAGGCAGAACAGAATCTTACATGTATTGATAAGCTGGGGTGCAAATTTGGGGCAAAATCCAACTTATTTACATCAATGCAACCCCACTAAAGTCACGCAGACCAGTTGTCTTCTGGACTTTGTTTTCATCTATCTCCTCTGGTCTTTATTAATATCCCTTGGTGCTACTGTACTTTGGCTGCTGAATCTTTGTGTTTGAATGACCACACCTGGGTTTCCATGGAGCAGCTGTCTTGCAGAGGGTGGGAGTTAGACAAGGAAGTCTCTGTGGCTCAGAATACATACACAGTTTATCAGATAATGGAGGAAGCCAAGCATTAGTTCCATCTGCATAGAAGGATCTCAGGCTGTAAAAGCATAAAGCTTCCACTGACATCACAAAAATTTCTCAATAGCAAATTGCTGAGCCTGTCACCTTGAATCAACATTATATGTGAGGGTATGGAATGGGCAGCTCTCTCAACTGCAGTACCATCCCAGATGAGGATTGTTTACTGCTGAAGTTGCCCCAGGGTTCCCCTTCACCTCATCCTGGGTCTCTGCTCTGACTCACTCCTGGTCCTAGTCTTCTTGACCTTGTGCTGTTACTGGCCCAGAATAACCCTGGGCCAGGGAAAAGTGGATGCAATAGTTACCATTCTGATTTAGCAGCATTTGAAACCCACCTTTGCGCAGGGGGAGGGGGAGGACAATTAACAACACAAGGTGCAGGGTAAGGGAGAATCTCTCTTCCATGTCCCCTAAAAAAACACCCCAACGAGGAATCCTTGTGGCACCTTAGAGACTAACAAATGTATTTGGGCATAAGCTTTTCTGGGCTAGAACCCACTTCATCAGATGCATGGAGTGGAATATACAGTAGGCAGGTATAAATACACAGCACATGAAAAGATACATCCCCTAGTGCACCAACCTCTCCACCATCACTGGACTTCTGGCTCTGCCACAGCCTCCTAGGAGCAGACCCTCAGCTAGTGTAAGTCAGCCTAGCTTCTGCGCAAAAGTCAGTGGAGCTAACCTGGTTTACACCTGTGCTTTGAGATGGAGAAGGCCCTGCTAGATCATCTAGTCCAGGGCCAGACTGGGCTCGGTCTAGTTCATATTCTTCAGTGCTTTGCCCAGACTAGCTTCACTCAAACAAGGGGACTTCCCCCACATCCCATGGGAAAATAGAGAGCGGATTACAATAAGCGTACTCAGTGCTGATGCTATCTAGAGCATGTTCCCAGCACAGCCCTGATAGGCTGGTGGTGGCGACAGGGAAGACGAGGAAGAGTCATTAGCAGTGCCAGGCAAACAGTATTTTTTGTAAGTTGTGTGTATGGAGTGAAAGGCAGGAAGGTGAGCGGGTGGTACAAGGGAGCATGGAAAGGAACAAGGAAAATACTTGCTCTGGGGAGGGAAGAGAAGAGAGGTGGGGGTAGAAAAGGCCCAGGACTTTCACCATACTGTTTTCTCTTTGTGGTGCTGCTCAGCCTACATCAGAACCCTGCTAATTTTAGGCACAGATCAGTCATGCTGGCTGCAATGAGCTACTTCTCCCTTAGCTAATCGATAAAGAGCTTTGAGCTGCTTTCATGTGGCATAATGACTTGAAAAGTTTCTGACTGACGACAGGTGGCAAAGAACCCAACTGGAAGATTCCTGATCCCTTTTATTAACCAGGAAATAACAGATCAGAGAGACAAGTTTATCAAGAAGGTAGAGTTCCAATACGGGCAGGAGTCCATCCCAGTGCATTCAAATGTTCACACTGATGGTGCCAAGAATCACATGTTGCCCTTGCACGAAGGTACATTGACTTCAGTGGAAGCTCGCAGAATTTGATCCCAGGCGTATTACACACACTTCAAACAACATTATATGAAAATGAATTATTAACAGTTTAATCCTCCAAACACTTATGCAGTTGAGAAACTCTACTTGCACAAATAATCCCCATTTAAATCAATGGGACTCCTCCCATGGGTGAATCTACTCACATGCATGTAGGATTTGCAGGATCAGGGCCTAAGTCAGCAGGTATCCTCCATGAGCATTAAAACAGCAATATTGTTTTAAATTCATCATGGCTGCTAGGACCGCATGCCTGAGCTTTAGCAGCAGGTGAACGTGGAGCATCCATTCATTCTAAAATGTAGCAGGTAAGTCAGATCACACTGGAAGAGATTTCCCCCCTCAAATATGCTCAGTGGAACAATCCCCTTTTCAAATGTTGTTTTCTCTTTAAATTCTTTTCCTACCAAGATCCACATGCAGGCAGCTACTATTTCTCTCCCCATCTTCCCCCCAACACAGATACCATTTTTTTGCCTCTGGAATATTCAAATGGAGAGACCCTTATGATCTCCAATTATAAAAGAGTGTTTCCCCATAGACTATTTCCATTCTCAAATCCCCTTCCTTGCTCCCTTGTTGTCCCCCATCTCTCACCCGCCGGTATGCTGGGGTGTGACATACACTGGGGTGCAATCCAGACCAGCAAGGGCCCGTGTCACTCCTGCCCTGCAACCTTGGGTGCCTTACAATGCCCTTGCTGAAGTAGCTCCCACCTGGGTCACTCACAAACAGCCTTCCGCAAGCCACACCCTGTGTGTGTGTGTGTGTAAGTGTGTAAGTGTGTGTAACTGCAACCGCCAGCCACACTTGGATTACACTCTGGCTTTTACCAACCTGGGTTACTTCTGCCTGGTGACCCCAACACACATGCAGTCTTGTATTTCTCCTCACCCGTCCCCCTAAATGTATGTTCTGTACTGTCCAGTCCTTTCCTGGATAGACCAGAGATATTAGGCATGTTGTCCCTTTAGGGGAACAATACACAACAACTTGCCACCTTAAATGGAGTTACCCAGCCCAGACAATTTAACTTAAACATACTGGATTAGCTTCAATTAAAGATTAACACAAATTTAACCATAATGAGATAGATTTTAAGTGAGTACAAGTAATGATGCATAAAAGTTAGACGTGGTTACAAGAAAAATAAATATAAGACTTCCTAGTGCCTAGCTTAACAAACTATACATGATTCAAAGTAAAGTTCTTACCATAACCTTCTAACAGCATTACTGACCAAACCTTCAGGTCAGGAGCCCACCCCCAAAGTCCAGCAGCTGTTTCTTTTGTCTTCTTGGGTACAAAGAGGCAGAGATACACCTTGAGGGTGTTTGCCCCCTCACAAAATTCTATTTCCTATTGAAGTCCTAAGAAGTTGAGCTGGCGCAAGCTAAAATTCTATTTAGCTGAGCAGAAGAAGACATGGAGTCTGGTAGGGAGGTGGGGGTTGCTAAGTGGTTTGCTAAGATGCAGATCTGTTTGTTCCTGCTCCCTTTCCTTGCCAAAGAATTTCCATTTAATAGGTGATGGCCCATCACCACTGATGACACCTGGCCAGGCATCAGCTTGTCCTTAGTCTTTGAGAAACAGGTTTTTTTTACCCACTTCCCAGACCTATCTGGAAAACACACTTCAGTCATGATTTCAGCTTATGTTCATAACTGTACATATAATATTGTCACATACACTATGATATCATTGACCAGTGAAAAGAAAAGGAGTACTTGAGGCACCTTAGAGACTTACCAATTTATTTGAGCATAAGCTTTCGTGAGCTACAGCTCACTTCATCGGATGCATTCAGTGGAAAATACAGTGGGGAGATTTATATACATAGAGAACATGAAACAATGGGTGTTACCATACACACTGTAACGAGAGTGATCACTTAAGGTGAGCTATTACCAGCAGCAGAGCGGGGGTGGGGGGGAGAGAACTTTTTGTAGTGATAATCAAGGTGGGCCATTTCCAGCAGTTGACAAGAACGTCTGAGGAACGGTGGGGGGTGGGGGGTGGGCGGGAATAAACATGGGGAAATAGTTTCACTTTGTGTAATGACCCATCCACTCCCAGTCTTTATTCAAGCCTAAGTTAATTGTATCCAGTTTGCAAATTAATTCCAATTCAGCAGTCTCTCGTTGGAGTCTGTTTTTGAAGGTTTTTTTTTTTGAAGAATTGCCACTTTTAGGTCTGTAATCAAGTGACCAAAGAGATTGAAGTGTTCTCCGACTGGTTTTTGAATGTTATAATTCTTGACGTCTGATTTGTGTCCATTTATTCTTTACGTAGAGACTGTCCAGTTTGGCCAATGTACCTGGCAGAGGGGCATTGCTGGCACATGATGGCATATATCACATTGGTAGATGTGCAGGTGAACAAGCCTCTGATAGTGTGGCTGATGTGATTAGGCCCTATGATGGTGTACCCTGAATAGATATGTGGACACAGTTGGCAACGGGCTTTGTTGCAAGCATAGGTTCCTGGGTTAGTGGTTCTGTTGTGTGGTGTGTGGTTGCTGGGGAGTATTTGCTTCAGGTTGGGGGGCTGTCTGTAAGCAAGGACTGGCCTGTCTCCCAAGATCTGTGAGAGTGATGGGTCGTCCTTCAGGATAGGTTGTAGATCCTTGATGATGCGTTGGAGAGGTTTTAGTTGGGGGCTGAAGGTGATGGCTAGTGGCGTTCTGTTATTTTCTTTGTTGGGCCTATCCTGTAGTAGCTGACTTCTGGGTACTCTTCTGGTTCTGTCAATCTGTTTCTTCACTTCAGCAGGTGGGTATTGAAGTTGTAAGAATGCTCGATAGAGATCTTATAGGTGTTTGTCTCTGTCTGAGGGGTTGAAGCAAATGCGGTTTGTATCGTAGAGCTTGGCTGTAGACAATGGATCGTGTGGTGTGATCTGGATGAAAGCTGGAGGCATGTAGGTAGGAATAGCGGTCAGTAGGTTCTGGTATAGGGTGGTGTTTATGTGACCATTGCTTATTAGCACTGTAGTGTCCAGGAAGTGGATCTCTTCTGTGGACTGGTCCAGGCTGAGGTTGATGGTGGGATGGAAATTGTTGAAATCATGGTGGAATTCCTCAAGGGCTTCTTTTCCATGGGTCCGGATGATGAAGACGTCATCAATGTAGTGTAAGTAGAGTAGGGGCATTAGGGGACGAGAGCTGAGGAAGCGTTGTTCTAAGTCAGCCATAAAAATGTTGGCATACTGTGGGGCTATGCGGGTACCCATAGCTGTGCCGCTGATTTGAAGGTATACATTGTCCCCAAATGTGAAATAGTTATGGGTGAGGACAAAGTCACAAAATTCAGCCACCAGGTTTGCCGTGACATTATCGGGGATACTGTTCCTGACGGCTTGTAGTCCATCTTTGTGTGGAATGTTGGTGTAGACGGCTTCTACATCCATAGTGGCCAGGATGGTGTTATCAGGAAGATCACCGATGGATTGTAGTTTCCTCAGGAAGTCAGTGGTGTCTCAAAGGTAGCTGGGAGTGCTGGTAGCGTAGGGCCTGAGGAGGGAGTCTACATAGCCAGACAATCCTGCTGTCAGAGTGCCAATGCCTGAGATGATGGGGCATCCAGGATTTCCAGGTTTATGGATCTTGGGTAGCAAATAGAAAACCCCAGGTCGGGGTTCCAGGGGTGTGTCTGTGCGGATTTGTTCTCATGCTTTTTCAGGGAGTTTCTTGAGGAAATGGTGTAGTTTCTTTTGGTAACCCTCAGTGGGATCAGAGGGTAATGGCTTGTAGAAAGTGGTGTTGGAGAGCTGCCGAGCAGCCTCTTCTTCATATTCCGACCTATTCATAATGACAGCACCTCCATTGTCAGTCTTTTTGATTATGATGTCAGAGTTGTTTCTGAGGCTGTGGATGGTATTGTGTTCTGCACAGCTGAGGTTATGGGGCAAGTGATGCTGCTTTTCCACAATTTCAGCCCGTGTACGTCAGCGGAAGCACTCTATGTAGAAGTCCAATCTGCTGTCTCGACCTTCAGGAGGGGTCCACGTAGAATCCTCCTTTTTGTAGTCTTGGTAAGAAGGTCTCTGTGGGTTAGTATGTTGTTTAGAGGTGTGTTGGAAATATTCCTTGAGTTAGAGACGTCCAAAATAGGATTCTAGGTCACCACAGAACTGTATCATGTTCGTGGGGGTGGAGGGAAAGAAGGAGAGGCCCCGAGATAGCCCAGCAGAAGAATCTGTCCTAAGAGTGTAGTTGGATAGATTAACAATATTGCTGGGTGGGTTAAGGGAACCACTGGTGTGGCCCCTCGTGACATATAGTAGTTTAGTGTCCTTTTTCTTTTGTAGAGAAGCAAAGTGTGTGTTGTAAATGGCTTGTCTAGTTTTAGTAAAATCCAGCCACGAGGAAGTTTGTGTGTAAGGTTGGTTTTTTATGAGAGTATCCAGTTTTGAGAGCTCATTGTTGACCAGTGAGTTATTAGTTTTTAAATGATCTCACAAGGAATATTTTGTACAAAGACTATTACAGTAGTGTGTAAGGTGTGTATACAGAGGGATATTCTGTCACAGGGTGAAATTTCTCAATAGTATATTTGGGGAATTTTCTAGCAGTATTTAAGTGGAAATACAGCTGGATTTCCCCATCACCACCACTCTAAGAATGCCATAAGTTCCTTAAAGCAATAGTTACAGTATTTTAGACAGAAGTAGCAAAGCAAAAAAGAGGAGGTTTACCACTATAGGAGGTTTTGGTGTTCAGTCCACAATGCCCATAACTAAAACCTAAATATTTGTGGAAAGGGTTGAGGTATTTGGAGGCTCAAATAATGAAAAAGGAGAGTGGAATGGAAACTGAAAGAAGGAATTTGCTTCCTGTGTTCACTTTCAGGAAGTACTCTTGCCGTTCCCATGATTATTTGTGTGTTAAAGAAGTTTCACTGAATATTTGGTATTTGTGTAAGTAAATCATAGAATCATAGAATCATAGAATATAAGGGTTGGAAGGGACCCCAGAAGGTCATCTAGTCCAACCCCCTGCTCGAAGCAGGACCAATTCCCAGTTAAATCATCCCAGCCAGGGCTTTGTCAAGCCTGACCTTAAAAACCTCTAAGGAAGGAGATTCTACCACCTCCCTAGGTAACGCATTCCAGTGTTTCACCACCCTCTTAGTGAAAAAGTTTTTCCTAATATCCAATCTAAACCTCCCCCACTGCAGCTTGAGACCATTACTCCTCGTTCTGTCATCTGATACCATTGAGAACAGTCTAGAGCCATCCTCTTTGGAACCCCCTTTCAGGTAGTTGAAAGCAGCTATCAAATCCCCCCATATTCTTCTCTTCTGCAGGCTAAACAATCCCAGCTCCCTCAGCCTCTCCTCATAACTCATGTGTTCCAGACCCCTAATCATTTTTGTTGCCCTTCGCTGGACTCTCTCCAATTTATCCACATCCTTCTTGAAGTGTGGGGCCCAAAACTGGACACAGTACTCCAGATGAGGCCTCACCAATGTCGAATAGAGGGGAACGATCACGTCCCTCGATCTGCTCGCTATGCCCCTACTTATACATCCCAAAATGCCATTGGCCTTCTTGGCAACAAGGGCACACTGCTGACTCATATCCAGCTTCTCGTCCACTGTCACCCCTAGGTCCTTTTCCGCAGAACTGCTGCCTAGCCATTCGGTCCCTAGTCTGTAGCTGTGCATTGGGTTCTTCCGTCCTAAGTGCAGGACCCTGCACTTATCCTTATTGAACCTCATCAGATTTCTTTTGGCCCAATCCTCCAATTTGTCTAGGTCCTTCTGTATCCTATCCCTCCCCTCCAGCGTATCTACCACTCCTCCCAGTTTAGTATCATCCGCAAATTTGCTGAGAGTGCAATCCACACCATCCTCCAGATCATTTATGAAGATATTGAACAAAACCGGCCCCAGGACCGACCCTTGGGGCACTCCACTTGATACCGGCTGCCAACTAGACATGGAGCCATTGATAACTACCCGTTGAGCCCGACAATCTAGCCAGCTTTCTACCCACCTTGTAGTGCATTCATCCAGCCCATACTTCCTTAACTTGCTGACAAGAATGCAAATCTCATATGCATGCAAAAATGTATGTGACCATTTGCACTGCAAATCTGACTTAGTGTTTTCCATGTTTTGCTTTCCAGCTCTTCTTACCTCTTACCAAACAGTCAAACCATTTTTTCTAACCATGTTTTAATTTTCTGTTTGGGTGTTTCCAGATGCTTTAGTATTGTGATCAGGTTTGTGCATTCATATGTATGAATATCAGGGGGTATATGCTGCTTCTAATCAATGCATATAGCTCTCAAAGCCATCAAATAGGCATTTAATGTCACAATGTGGCTCAAGATCACTCTGTGGATCCAAGTGATTTACGAGACAATATGATGGGCTATTTTCTGTTGTGTATCATTGGTTTTAATCAATCACATTTTTCCTGTGTGCAGATTTTGTCTTTCCTGGGGAAGTTCCTGGGGAAGTTCAGTAAATACTGAATGCAAATGTGAGTTCTCACCAGAGACCTGATTTTAAGAGTTACACTCAGCCAGCCAGAGAACAGAAACAATACCATATGACTTGTGTCCAATCAACACCAGCCCATGTGCTCAAATATCAAACACAGGCCAGGAATTTAAAAGATGCGTGCCTAAAGTCAGGCTTCCAACACTGTTTATAGGCACCTAAATAAACTGATCAATATTCAAAAGCATTGAGCAGCCAGCAGCTCCCATTCTACTTAGGTGACTAAATATGGATTTAGTAGCCTAACTTTAGGCAGCTTTAAAAATACATATCAATGAACAATCTGTGAACTTACAAACTAAACATTTCCCTGCAACAGGTATTTGCATTTCAGAAAAATCATAGGGCTGCTCCTGGAGAATTTGTGAACAGAAAAGAGACCAGATAAATTTGCTATGAATTATTTGCCTGTCTATCCAAAACAACTGTGCATACACTTACTGCCCCCTTATGGTTATAGGGATACTGGTCACTGCCATAACAGCATTGTGTTGCAAATGATCAGCTCATTCTTTCCAATGAAAGAAGAAAAGGAGTACTTGTGGCACCTTAGAGACTAACCAATTTATTTGAGCATGAGCTTTCGTGAGCCACAGCTCACTTCATCAGATGTGTACCGTGGAAACTGCAGCAGACTTTATATACACACAGAGAATATGAAACAATACCTCCTCCCACCCCACTGTCCTGCTGGTAATAGCTTATCTAAAGTGATCAACAGGTGGGCCATTTCCAGCACAAATCCAGGTTTTCTCACCCTCCACCCCCCCACACAAATTCACTCTCCTGCTGGTGCTAGCCCATCCAAAGTGACAACTCTTTACATAATCAAGTCGGGCTATTTCCTGCATAGATCCAGGTTTTCTCACTTCCCCCCCACCCCCATACACACACAAACTCACTCTCCTGCTGGTAATAGCTCATCTAAACTGACCACTCTCCAAGTTTAAATCCAAGTTAAACCAGAATATCTGGGGGGAGGGGGGGTAGGAAAAAACAAGAGGAAACAGGCTACCTTGCATAATGACTTAGCCACTCCCAGTCTCTATTTAAGCCTAAATTAATAGTATCCAATTTGCAAATGAATTCCAATTCAGCAGTTTCTCGCTGGAGTCTGGATTTGAAGTTTTTTTGTTTTAAGATAGCGACCTTCATGTCTGTGATTGCGTGACCAGAGAGATTGAAGTGTTCTCCGACTGGTTTATGAATGTTAGAATTCTTGACATCTGATTTGTGTCCATTTATTCTTTTACGTAGAGACTGTCCAGTTTGACCAATGTACATGGCAGAGGGGCATTGCTGGCACATGATGGCATATATCACATTGGTGGATGTGCAGGTGAACGAGCCTCTGATAGTGTGGCTGATGTTATTAGGCCCTGTGATGGTGTCCCCTGAATAGATATGTGGGCACAATTGGCAACGGGCTTTGTTGCAAGGATAAGTTCCTGGGTTAGTGGTTCTGTTGTGTGGTATGTGGTTGTTGGTGAGTATTTGCTTCAGGTTGCGGGGCTGTCTGTAGGCAAGGACTGGCCTGTCTCCCAAGACTTGTGAGAGTGTTGGGTCATCCTTTAGGATAGGTTGTAGATCCTTAATAATGCTGTTTAATCAAATTGGAGGGGTTTTAGTTGGGGGCTGAAGGTGACCGCTAGTGGCGTTCTGTTATTTTCTTTGTTAGGCCTGTCCTGTAGTAGGTAACTTCTGGGAACTCTTCTGGCTCTATCCAATCTGTTTCTTTACTTCTGCAGGTGGGTATTGTAGTTGTAAGAAAGCTTGACAGAGATCTTGTAGGTGTTTGTCTCTGTCTGAGGGGTTGGAGCAAATGCGGTTGTATCGCAGAGCTTGGCTGTAGACGATGGATCGTGTGGTGTGGTCAGGGTGAAAGCTGGAGGCATGCAGGTAGGAATAGCGGTCAGTAGGTTTCCGGTATAGGGTGGTGTTTATGTGGCCATTGTTTATTAGCACTGTAGTGTCCAGGAAGTGGATCTCTTGTGTGGACTGGACCAGGCTGAGGTTGGTGGTGGGATGGAAATTGTTGAAATCATGGTGGAATTCCTCAAGGGCTTCTTTTCCATGGGTCCAGATGATGAAGATGTCATCAATATAGCGCAAGTAGAGTAGGGGCTTTAGGGGACGAGAGCTGAGGAAGCGTTGTTCTAAATCAGCCATAAAAATGTTGGCATACTGTGGGGCCATGCGGGTACCCATAGCAGTGCCGCTGATCTGAAGGTATACATTGTCCCCAAATGTGAAATAGTTATGGGTAAGGACAAAGTCACAAAGTTCAGCCACCAGGTTAGCCGTGACATTATCGGGGATAGTGTTCCTGACGGCCTGTAGTCCATCTTTGTGTGGAATGTTGGTGTAGAGGGCTTCTACATCCATAGTAGCCAGGATGGTGTTATCAGGAAGATCACAGATGGATTGAAGTTTCCTCAGGAAGTCAGTGGTGTCTCGAAGGTAGCTGGGAGTGCTGGTAGCGTAGGGCCTGAGGAGGGAGTCTACATAGCCAGACAATCCTGCTGTCAAGGTGCCAATGCCTGAGATGATGGGGCGCCCAGGATTTCCAGGTTTATGGATCTTGGGTAGTAGATAGAATATCCCAGGTCGGGGTTCCAGGGGTGTGTCTGTGCGGATTTGATCTTGTGCTTTTTCAGGAAGTTTCTTGAGCAAATGCTGTAGTTGCTTTTGGTAACTCTCAGTGGGATCATAGGGTAATGGCTTGTAGAAACTCGTGTTGGAGAGCTGCCGAGCAGCCTCTTGTTCATATTCCGACCTATTCATGATGACAACAGCACCTCCTTTGTCAGCCTTTTTGATTATGATGTCAGAGTTGTTTCTGAGGCTGTGGATGGCATTGCGTTCCGCATGGCTGAGGTTATGGGGCAAGTGATGCTGCTTTTCCACAATTTCAGCCCGTGCACGTCGGCGGAAGCACTCTATGTAGAAGTCCAGTCTGCTGTTTCGACCTTCAGGAGGAGTCCATCTAGAATCCCTCTTTCTGTAGTGTTGGCAGGGAGACCTCTGTGGATTAGTATGTTGTTCAGAGGTATTTTGGAAATATTCCTTGAGACGGAGACGTCCAAAATAGGATTCTAGGTCACCACAGAACTGTATCATGTTCGTGGGGGTGGAGGGGCAGAAGGAGAGGCCCCGAGATAGAACAGCTGCTTCTGCTGGGCTGAGAGTATAGTTGGATAGGTTAACAATATTGCTAGGTGGGGTGAGGGAACCATTGCTGTGGCCCCTTGTAGCATGTAGTAGTTTAGAAAGTTTAGTGTCCTTTTTCTTTTGTAGAGAAGCAAAGTGTGCATTGTAAATGGCTTGTCTAGTTTTAGTAAAATCCAGCCACGAGGAAGTTTGTGTGGAAGGTTGGTTCTTTATGAGAGTATCCATTTTTGAGAGCTCATTCTTAATCTTTCCCTGTTTGCTGTAGAGGATCTTGATCAGGTGATTCCGCAGTTTCTTTGAGAGCGTGAGGAAAGAAACTCAAAGAAAGAGTTTCACTTCAATCTCTCTGGTCACGCAATCACAGACATGAAGGTCGCTATCTTAAAACAAAAAAACTTCAAATCCAGACTCCAGCGAGAAACTGCTGAATTGGAATTCATTTGCAAATTGGATACTATTAATTTAGGCTTAAATAGAGACTGGGAGTGGCTAAGTCATTATGCAAGGTAGCCTGTTTCCTCTTGTTTTTTCCTACCCCCCCTCCCCCCAGATATTCTGGTTTAACTTGGATTTAAACTTGGAGAGTGGTCAGTTTAGATGAGCTATTACCAGCAGGAGAGTGAGTTTGTGTGTGTATGGGGGTGGGGGGGAAGTGAGAAAACCTGGATCTATGCAGGAAATAGCCCGACTTGATTATGTAAAGAGTTGTCACTTTGGATGGGCTAGCACCAGCAGGAGAGTGAATTTGTGTGGGGGGGTGGAGGGTGAGAAAACCTGGATTTGTGCTGGAAATGGCCCACCTGTTGATCACTTTAGATAAGCTATTACCAGCAGGACAGTGGGGTGGGAGGAGGTATTGTTTCATATTCTCTGTGTGTATATAAAGTCTGCTGCAGTTTCCACAGTACACATCTGATGAAGTGAGCTGTGGCTCACGAAAGCTCATGCTCAAATAAATTGGTTAGTCTCTAAGGTGCCACAAGTACTCCTTTTCTTTTTGCGAATACAGACTAACACGGCTGTTCCTCTGAAACCTTTCCAATGAAAGACACTTTGCTCACAATTATGAGGAGAGTAGCAGGAACTTCCCCAGGAAAGACAAAATCTGCACACAGGAAAAATGTGATTGATTAAAACCAATGATACACAACAGAAAATAGCCCATCATATTGTCTCGTAAATCACTTGGATCCACAGAGTGATCTTGAGCCACATTGTGACATTAAATGCCTATTTGATGGCTTTGAGAGCTATATGCATTGATTAGAAGCAGCATATACCCCCTGATATTCATACATATGAATGCACAAACCTGATCACAATACTAAAGCATCTGGAAACACCCAAACAGAAAATTAAAACATGGTTAGAAAAAATGGTTTGACTGTTTGGTAAGAGGTAAGAAGAGCTGGAAAGCAAAACATGGAAAACACTAAGTCAGATTTGCAGTGCAAATGGTCACATACATTTTTGCATGCATATGAGATTTGCATGTGCAATTAGCATAACTGTAAACCTCAAGTCAGCATGCACGGTCTTTAACTGGACAGGTAAATTTGGTATGTGGTTCTGCACCTGCAGCTCTAAAAATCTGGCTCAGATCAGGACTGTTACCTACTGGTTATAGCTGGGACTCACAGGAGTCAGGATGCCTGGATTTTTATTTGGGGGAGATGGCTCTATATAGTTATTAGGGACTGTGAACCAGGAGTTCACATTTTATTCCCAAACTTGTCTTGCTGTGGACTCTGGATTACTTTATCCAGTAGGAAAAGTGAGTTAATACTTATCTACCTCCTACTTGTATTTGTGAAGTTAAGTTCACTCAGTGCTTTGAGATTCCTGAATGAAAGTGGCTACTGGTGTATGTAAAGTTTCAATACTTAACATGAGACAGCAAACCAAGAGACAGTTTTCATACCAAAAAAAACCAACTTCAAAATACAATGGTCAAAGCACAAAGACCCTCACCCACTATTCTATTAATGTGCTATAAAATGAATAAACTCTTTTCCAAGCCAATGTCTCTCACTCATTCACAAGAGCAGATATCTTCCATCCTCTCAGTGGTTTTTATACCCTATCCTACTCCAATTGGAGAACTGGAATTCTTCAGCACCCGAATAGAATTTTCAATCCACTCCAACATGATAGTTACACGACAGTACATCCAACATCATGTTGCACCAATAAACTTATATATTAAAGCAATAGTGCACTGATTAGGCTAATGTACAGCCAATATCAGTAATTCAATTGTCACACATAGTCACTTTATATATTAGGGTCCCTAAGTATGCAGTAACATGGGATATTTACATGCTTTGGGTATGTTGTGGTAAGTTCAGCAAAACACACCTTCAGCTATCCTTCAAATCACACAAAAAACTCAGGTCTTAAACTCAGGTCATCAGAGCACACAGCACTATTAATAAGGGCAGGACTGCAGCATCCCAGCTAAATTTAAACCTCTGTGATTGTATTCTGCATCCCTGAATGCCACTAGACATTTCAGCTGGATACAGCATTCATCTCCTCCTGACCCAAACTGCATTCTGTACACTGTTAAACAGCCACCACATTCCACAACAAAGGAGGCTGCATCTCAGTGGTGAGCAATGCAATACCTATGTACCCCTTATGTGCCTTACTTAAGGTTAGCAGAACATGCTGAAATCCTGGGTAAAAGGCGGTGCTATATGTGGGTATTGTCATTTTGATGATTATTCAGCCACCCTCTTCCCCCCACCCCAAAAAAATATCATTTACATCTCCCAGCACAGCGACACGCTCTTCTTGCAAGTGAGTTATTGCTTTTATGAAGTGTTTTTGTTACATCCTCAAACTGGTAATGCACAGCAAATCCAATAGATGGTGCCGGTGAATCAGCTTCGTGCAGAGATTCTGAAAGGAATGAAGTACTATGATGATACCCAATTCCTGGACTCAGGATAAATTGAAAAAGGACTCATTCCAGTTACTGTAATCTCATCCATCTGAATGTTCAGCACCTCCCATCTTGAGATCTTCTCTGTTCCTTCCCCACAGTTCTATGTCGTTGGGGTCACTTATTCCTCCTGTGCTGCCCAATTTACCCAAAACTCCCAATCACTCCCACTTTAGCCTAGGATCGACATTAAACCAGATGCATTAATCACATTGGTAGCACCTCACACCAGGAGGCCTTCCCCTCCCTGTCTTCAGTGGGACTCTCTGCTGAGGAGTCAACATGAGGAAGGGTGTCACAATTTGGCCCTTATTTATGAGCATCTTTATGGCCCTCAGCTCCGTGGTCTGAGTGCCTCGCAAATCTTAATGAATGTAATGATCCTGCACCATGGAAATCAACGGGAGTTTTGCCGTTGGGTTCAATGGGAGCAGGAGAAGGCCCTTACTGCTCCCACACCCCTGTGAAATTGGGAAGGGGTGGGGAGATGGAGCCAACCCCTACCTAACAGGGAAACCAAGTCACAGAAGTTAAATGACAGGTCACAGGAAACTTCTGGTAGATCCAGCAATAGAGCCAGCTGCCTTCCTGTCCCATATTTTAAACCTGAAGGCTGTCGTCTCATCCCTTTCTAATTCCTGCCTCCACTGTCCACAGCATTCATCCCCAGTCCACTCAACGTCCTCAGCCGACGCAGAGGGGAGCACACAGGCACTAGAGTGACCCAGCGATTACTCCAGCTTTCCATTGCACGTTCCAGCTCTTTGCAGACATGAGCAAGCAACACTTCCCTGCACCCCTACAGGGGACTGGAAGTATTGTCCTCAGTTTACAGATGAGGAACTGAGAGAGAGAAAGTGATTTGCCTGGGCTCACACAGAAGTCAGAACCAGGAATTGAACCCATATCTCCTGACTCCTAATCTTGGGTCTCTGGACCATCATTAAGGGCAAGACCATGCAGGGGAAGGTCAGGCCAGTCTGACAGCGAAATCTTTGTTCTCCCTCCCACTGCAAAGTAGCATCATCTTCAACAGGTTCTCACTGAGGCCCTTGCCAGCAAAGCACTTAAGCTTTGCTTAAGTTTAAGCATTCCTGAAAACTGATTGATGTCAATGGGACAACCCAGGCCCTTAAAATGAAACCTGAGCTTAAGTGCTTTGCTGGATCAGGGCTTGAAAGAGGTGGACATTTTCAAGAAAGTTGTCCAGACTACACACATCAGCTCCAAGAGTCTTGGGTATCCTTTATGGCAGGAATAAGGCTAGACAAAGGAGGCTGTAACCTGGATTTCTCTAGGGACACCAGGCCCTATTGTACATTAGGAAATTCCACAGATAAGCCTGGACCACCACACCACTGAACTTCGGATCCACATTGGGATTTTGCAACTCAGACCCATGTCTACTTGAACAACCAGACATTTCAGCCACTGGTGTATTCCTATTGGTTCTCATTACAGGAAGCGCGTACGTCAGCGTTAAAAGAAGTCCCTTCTCGCTGTGAAGAATTTATTAAGAGACCCATCTTTTTAATGAATGAACTGATACACAAAGTCATTTCGTTGCCAGATCCAAGCAGGCAGCTTGCAAAAACAGAACTCCTTGCAAAAGCAGAACGCCCCCGCCCTAGCTTTTGGGTGTGTTTATACTGCAACTGGAAGAGAGTCTCCCAGTGCAGGTAGACAGACTCGTGCTTGCGGGGGCTCAATTCAGGGCTGGAGCACACACGGAAAAAGATTAGTGGGTGCTTAGTACCCACCAGCACCCCCGCTCCCCTCCAGCGCCTCCCAAACACCGGTGGCCCCGCCGACCAACACCTCCCCCTCCCTCCCAGCGCCTCCCACCCACCACTATTAGCTGTTCCACAGCGTGCAGGAGGCGCTGGGAGGGGGAGTAGCCGATATGGGGTGCGCTCAGGAAAGAGGGTAGAACTGGGTCGGAAGAGGTGGGGCAGGAAGAGCAGGGGTGGGGTCATAGCAGGGGCAGGAAGAGGAGGGGCGGGGGCATGGGTCTGAGAAGCCCCAGGGAAAGGAAGAAGTCAATGCCTGTGTGATTCAGTGTGCTAAAATTAACAGTGTGGACATTCTGGCTCAGGCTCTCAAGGTCACTTGACCCCCCCTCGGCTTCAAAGCCTGAGATGTCCACATTGCTACTTTTTAGCACAGTATTTCAAGCCCTGCTAGCGGGAGTCTGTCTACCCGGGCTGAGAAGCTCATGCTAGGCTAAAGTGTAGACATACCCTTCTTTGGAGGCCAGCCAGCCAGCCAGGTCGGATGAGTTTCACTTTCTCAGTTTATACGTAGTGAGAATTGTGTCTGGCCACAAGATCCTGCAGATGGCTTAGTTCAGCAACTCCTGAGTCCCAAGGTCATGATAGAAGCAAAAACGAAGAGCCTGTTATTTCAAATAAATACAGCAGAGGGTGCTGGTTTTGTTGTCCAGAGTGCTTGTTATCTATACAAGTAGGATACAGGGTAGTAAGAGCTAATGAAGGACCTGATGGCTGGGCTGTACATGAAAGACCCCTCTGTTGGGCAAAGTCAGTCATTTGGAAGCTCTAGGCTGAATGGTAATGCTGCAGAGCTGCTTAATTTTGCATTAGCCACATTTGCTTATTTTTGCACCCTGGGTGATTTGCTGCCAGAATGCAGAAGCTCTGGAGTGAACAAAGTACAGTTGAGAAGAGTCAGCAGAAGCTCCTGCAGCAGGTCTTTAAGTCAGCCCCACTGAGTCTCTATAAAAGTGCCTAGCACGGAAGTCATGCAGACAGTAGATGCCGTTCCTCGCCGCAGCATATCACAACACAGAGGGATATTGCAGCAAGCCCCGAAAGAAGAATGAGCCCTCGCTGTGGCCCAGGTGACTGCCAGACTTACGCTGGAGGGGTAGGGGGGGTGGTATGTCAGAGGGGCATCAGTGGCAGGAAAAAGGCAGAAGTCTCCCAACACTGAAATGCAGTGTCAGAGGGGGACCCCAAAACAGAAGCCTGGCAGCAGCATGTAACCACCACCTCATAGCTTCTTTTGCGTCTGCTGTACAGGCCTGTTTCCCCAGCATCTACATTGGCCAGTTAATAAAACAAACGCCTCAGGCTGTACAAGCCGAGGTTGCCGGAGTTTCAGTGTCCAGCTACAATAGCACAGACAGCAAACACCTGGGCCAAGAGACTATTCAGACACCTGGGATTGATTAAGGAGGTGCAAACCCCTGCAACTGCAAGGGATGCTGCACCTCAGGGTGGAGGATGGAAATGGGAAGGGGATATTTGCACTCATCTTGCTCACCTTTAGGAGCTGTCGGGGGTGGGGAGGGGGAGAGAGAAAGAGGGGAACTGGAAGACCTGGGTAAGTCATTTTCAGCTCCAAGGTCTTCTGAGTCAGATTCTAATTACCTTATTTACACTGAGCAGACCCTTACTCTAGGAGTAGCCCAAATGAACCCAGCTGGGCGTGAGTAAAATCAAGCACAATTTACTAAGACAAAATAATATGGCCCCATGATTCTACTCTGTGTTCAATCAGCAGTTACTCTCTCCCATAGCACCCCCTTTACCAAGTGTGGGCCTAATTCTCATTTACCAGAAAGCCTCCCTCACACTGCTCTGGCAGCATGAGTTCACAGCCACTTTATGGTCCCTTTCCACTGCCAGAGCATTATGAAGGGGTCCTCCTAAGGCAGTGGCTCTCAAACTTTTTTATTGGTGACCCCTTTCACATAGCAAGCCTCTGAGTGCGATCCCCTTTAGAAATTAAACACACTTTTTTAATATGTTCAGCACCATTATAAATGCTGGAGGCAAAGCAGGGTTTGGGGTGGAGGCTGACATCTCGTGATCCCCCATGTAATAACCTCGCGACCCCCAGTTTGAGAACCCCTGTCCTAGGGTATGTCCACACAGCAGCTGTGGGGTAGTTCCCAGCTCAGGTACACACACAACCTCTGCTTGAGCTAGCATCTAAAAACAGTAGAGTGGCTGCAGCCGCAGGGCCTAGCTGCCCAAGTACCAAGGCCATCCCTAGCCATTTTGGTGCCCTACGCAGCCGCCCCCTCCCCCCCCTCCGTGGGGGGGGTGTGTGGCCCCAGGCTTTTGCAGGCTGGCCCCAGGCCTCTGGGAGGGGCAGGAGCAGGCTTGGGGAGGAACTGCCCCCCAGTACTCACTTCCTGCTGCCCAGTGAGTGCAGAGCAGGCCCAACCCCGCACTCACGGGGCGGCAGGAAGTGAAGCGACCTGGCCCCAGCCCACTCTGCTCCCCTGGCTCCCAGCCTTGGGCGGCAGGGGGAACTGCCCCCCAGCACTCACCGCCGGCGTGGCTGGGAGCCGGCAGCATGGAGTGGGCTGGGGCCAGGTCGCTCCACTTACTGCCACCCGGTGAGTGCAGGGCGCCTGACCCCTGCTGCAGTCCTCAGGGGAAGGGGTGGAGTGGGGGCGGGAAGAGGCGGTGTGGGGGCAGAGCAGGGGCTTTGGGGAAGGGGTGGGCGGGGGTCATGGGGAAGAGGCAGAGCAGGGGCTGGAGCAGCAGGCACCTGCATAGGGCACCAGGAAATTTGGTGCCCTATGCAAGTGTGTACTTTGCGTATGGGTAAGGACGGCCCTGCCAAGTACATACCCCAGGATTATACTCAGGCAGGCAGCCCATGCCACTGCAGCCACATTGCTATTCTCAGGCCCAAATTCAAGATGAGCTGGTACATTTAGTCAAGCTGTGACGCTCACCCCACAGCTGCTGCGTAGCTGTACGCTTAGTGTGAACAAGAATGCTCTCTGGTGGAGATGCGGTTTTGAGATATCTTCCTGGGAGGTTTGTACTGATGGAAGCCATGATACAGTGGAGAAAGTCGTTAGGTTGGGAGCTAAAAGTCCAATGAGAAACTGCCACCCTTTGCCTGTAGCAGGAGAACTCCGCACTTCTGCAAAGCTATGACAGAGTAACACAGCAATGAGCCCAGCCGCTGCCAAACAGGGTCACTCTGACCCACACACTAAGGGTATGTCTACACTATCAAATTAGGTCGAATTTATAGAAGTCGGTTTTGTAGAAAGCAGTTTTATACAGTTGATTGTGTGTGTCCCCACACAAGTGCTCTAAGTGCATGTAGTCGGCGGAGTGTGTCCACAGTACCGAGGCAACCGTCGACTTCTGGAGCGTTGCACTGTGGGTGGCTATCCCACAGTTCCCGCAGTCTCTGCCGCCCATTTGAATTCTGGGTAGAAATCCCAGTGCCTGATGGGGCTAAAACATTGTTGCGGGTGGTTCTGGGTACATATCGTCAGGCCCCCCTTCCCTCCCTCCCTCCATGAAAGCAAAGGCAGACAATCGTTTTGCGTCTTTTTTCTTGAGTTACCTGTGCAGACACCATACCACGGCAAGCATGGAGCCCGCTCAGCTAACCGTCACCGTATGTCTCCTGGGTGCTGGCAGACGTGGTACTGCATTGCTACACAGCAGCAAATTGCCTTTTGGCAGCAGACAGTGGAGTATGACTGGTAGCCGTCATCGACGTAGTCCTGGGTGCTCTTTTAATCGGGCGCCTGGGCAAACATGGGAGTGACTCAGCCAGATCATTTCCCTTTTAAGTTTCGTCTCGTGGCGATTCAGTCCTACTGGCAGTGCAATGTCTTTTAACCTCCGGCCAGCAGAAGATGATGACTAGTCGTCATACTGCACCGTCTTCTGCTGAGCACCCAGGAGATGATGACAGCTAGCGGTCGTACTGCACAGTCTGCTGCCAGCAAGATGTATAAAGATAGATGAAGTGGCTCAAAACAAGAAATAGACCAGATTTGTTTTTTATTCATTTTCTCCTCCCTCCCTCCTTCCCTCTGTGAAATCTGCGGCCTGCTAAACCCAGTTTTGAGTTCTATCCTTGAGGTGTTGAGTTCTATCCTTGAGGGGGCCATTCAGTTTCTTGCAAAGCCACCCCCTTTGTTGATTTTAATTCCCTATAAGCCAACCCTGTAAGCCATGTCGTCAGTCGCCCCTCCCTCCATCAGGCAGTGACAGACAATTGTTCTGCGCCTTTTTTCTATGCAGACACCATACCATGGCAAGCATGAAGCCCGCTCAGATCACTTTGGCAATTAGGAGCACATTAAACACCACATGCATTATCCAGCAGTATATGCAACACCGAAACCTGGCAAAGCGATACCGGGCGAGTAGGTGACGTCAGCGCGGTAATGTGAGTGATGAGGACATGGACACAGACTTCTCTCAAAGCAGGGGCCCTGGCAATGTGGGCATCATGGTGCTAATGGGGCAGGTTCGTGCAGTGGAACGCCGATTCTGGGCTCGGGAAACAAGCACAGACTGGTGGGACCACATAGTGTTGCAGGTCTGGGACGATTCCCAGTGGTTGCAAAACTTTCTCATGCGTAAGGGCACTTTCATGGACCTTTGTGACTTGCTTTTCCCTGCCCTGTGGCGCAAGAATACCAAGATGAGAGCAGCCCTCTCAGTTGAGAAGCGAGTGGCAATAGCCCTGTGGAAGCTTGCAACACCAGACAGCTACTGGTCAGTTGGGAATCAATTTGGAGTGGGCAAATCTACTGTGGGGGCTGCTGTGATGCAAGTAGCCAATGCAATCAAAGATCTGCTGATATCAAGGGTAGTGACCCTGGGAAATGTGCAGGTCATAGTGGATGGCTTTGCTGCAATGGGATTCCCTAACTGTGGTGGGGCCATAGACGGAACCCATATCCCTACCTTGGCACCGGAGCACCAAGCCCGTGAGTACATAAACCACAAGGGGTACTTTTCAATGGTGCTGCAAGCACTAGTGGATCACAAGGGACATTTCACCAACATCAACATGGGATGGCCGGGAAAGGTACATGACACTCGCATCTTCAGGAACTCTGGTCTGTTTCAAAAGCTGCAAGAAGGGACTTTATTCCCAGACCAGAAAATAACTGTTGGGGACGTTGAAATGCCTATATGTATCCTTGACAGGTTTCAGAGTAACAGCCGTGTTAGTCTGTATTCGCAAAAAGAAAAGGAGTACTTGTGGCACCTTAGAGACTAACCAATTTATTTGAGCATAAGCTTTCGTGAGCTACAGCTCACTTCATCGGATGCATACTGTGGAAACTGCAGAAGATTCTGCAGTTTCTACAGTATGCATCCGATGAAGTGAGCTGTAGCTCACGAAAGCTTATGCTCAAATAAATTGGTTAGTGCAGTTTCCACAGTATGCATCCAATGAAGTGAGCTGTTGCTCACAAAAGCTTATGCTCAAATAAATTGGTTAGTCTCTAAGGTGCCACAAGTACTCCTTTTCTTTTTATGTATCCTTGGGGACCCAGCCTACCCCTTAATGCCATGGCTCATGAAGCCATACACATGCAGCCTAGACAGTAGTCAGGAGCTGTTCAACTACAGGCTGAGCAAGTGCAGAATGGTGGTAGAATGTGCATTTGGACGTTTAAAAGCACGCTGGTGCAGTTCACTGACTCGGTTAGACCTCAGCGAAACCAGTATTCCCACTGTTATTACTGCTTGCTGTGCTCTCCATAATATCTGTGAGAGTAAGGGGGAGATGTTTAGGGCGGGGTAGGAGGTTGAGGCAAATCGTCTGGCTGCTGGTTTCACACAGCCAGACACCAGGGCGGTTAGAAGAGGACAGGAGGGTGCGGTGCGCATCAGAGAAGCTTTGAAAACCAGTTTCATTACTGGCCAGGCTATGGTGTGAAAGTTTGTTTCTCCATGATGAAACCCACCGTCCCTTGGTTCACTCTATTTCCCTGTAAGCTAACCACCCTCCCCTCCTCCCTTCGATCACCGCTTGCAGAGGCAATAAAGTCATTGTTGCTTCACATTCATGCATTCTTTATTCATTCATCACACAAATAGGGGGATAACTACCAAAGTAGCCCAGGAGGGGTGGTGGAGGAGAGAAGCACCAGGACGGGTGGTGGAGGAGGGAAGGACAAGGCCACACAGCACTTTAAAAGTTTAAAACTTATTGAATGCCAGCCTTCTGTTGCTTGGGCAATCCTCTGGGGTGGAGTGGCTAGGTGGCCAGAGGCCCCCCCACCGCGTTCTTGGGCATCTGGGTGAGGAGACTATGGAACTTGGGGAGGAGGGCGGTTGGTTACACAGGGGCTGTAGCGGCGGTCTGTGCACCTGCTGCCTTTCCTGCAGCTCAACTATACGCTGGAGCATATTGGTTTGATCCTCCAGCAGCCTCAGCATTGAATCCTGCCTCCTCTCATCATGCTGCCGCCACATTTGAGCTTCAGCCTGCCACTTACTCTGTTCAGCCTGCCACCTCTCCTCCCGGTCATACTGTGCTTTCCTGCACTCTGACATCGTCTGCGCTATGTCAGTGTGGGAGGACACCATGAGCTCAGAGAACATTTCATCACGAGTGCGGTTTTTTTGCCTTCTAATATTCACTAACCTCTGGGAAGGAGAAGATCCTGTGATCATTGAAACACATGCAGCTGATGGAGAAAAAAAAGAGGCAGTGGTATTTTAAAAGACATTTTCTAGAACAATGGCTACACTCTTTCACGGTAAACCTTGCTGTTAACATTATATGCACAGCATATGTGCTTTCGTTCCAAGGTCGCATTTCACCCCCCCCCCCCCCCCCCGGCTAACAGCGGGAAACATTTCTGTTCAGCCACAGGCAAACAGCCCAGCAGGAATGGGCACCACTGCATGTCCCCTTAAGAAAAGCATCCTATTTCAACCAGGTGACCATGAATGATATCACTCTTCTGAGGATAACACAGAGAGATAAAGAACGGAAGTTGTTTGAATGCCAGCAAACATACACTGCAATGCTTTGTTCTACAATGATTCCCGAGTACGTGCTACTGGCCTGGTGTGGTAAACTGTCCTACCATGGCGGGTGGAATAAGGCTGCCCTCCCCAGAAACCTTTTGCAAAGGCTTTGGGAGTACATCCAGGAGAGCCGCAAATGCCAGGGCAAATTAATCCTTTCACATGCTTGCTTTTAAAATACTATACATGGTTTAAAAGGTACACTCACTAGAGGTTCCTTCTCCACCTGGTGGGTCCAGGAGGCAGCCTTGGGTGGGTCTGGGGGGGGACTGCCTCCAGGTCCAGGGTGAGAAACAGTTCCTGGCTGTTGGGAAAACCGGTTTCTCCGCTTGCTTGCTGTGAGCCATCATCTTCCTTGTCCCCAAAACCTGCTTCTGTGTTGCCTCCATCTCCATTGAGGGAGTCAAACAACACGGCTGGGGTAGTGGTGGCTGAACCCCCTAAAATGGCATGCAGCTCATCATAGAAACGGCATGTTTGGGGCTCTGACCCGGAGCGGCTATTTCCCTCTCTGGTTTTCTGGTAGGCTTGCCTCAGCTCCTTAAGTTTCACGCGGCATTGCTTCGTGTCCCTGTTATGGCCTCTGTCCTTCATGCCCTGGTAGATTTTGACAAATGTTTTGGCATTTCGAAAACTGGAACGGAGTTCTGATAGCACAGATTCCTCTCCCCATACAGCGATCAGATCCCATACCTCCCATTCGGTCCATGCTGGAGCTCTTTTGCAATTCTGGGACTCCATCATGGTCACCCCTGCTGATGAGCTCTGCATGGTCACCTCTGCCGATGAGCTCTGGCCAGCGTGGCAAGCTGCAGGTGACCATGCAAACAGAAAATTGAAATTCAAAACTTTGCGGGCCTTTTCCTGTCTACCTGGCCAGTGCATCCAAGTTGAGAGCGCTGTCCAGAGTGGTCACAACAGAGCATTCTGGGATAGCTTCCGGAGGCCAATACCATCTAATTGCATCCACAGTACCTCAAATTCAACCCAGCAAGGCCGATTTAAGAGCTAATCCACTTGTCAGAGGTGGATTAAGGAAATTGATTTTAAGAGCCCTTTAAGTAAAAAAAAAAAAAAAAAAAGGCTTCATCGTGTGGACGGGTGCAGGTTTACATCGATTTAACGCTTCTAAATTCAACCTAAACTCCTAGTGTAGACCAGGGCTAAGTTTTAATGACAGGTTTCAGAGCAGTAGCCGTGTTAGTCTGTATTCGCAAAAAGAAAAAGGAGGACTTGTGGCACCTTATAGACTAACCAATTTATTTGAGCATAAGCTTTCGTGAGCTACAGCTCACTTCATCGGATGCATTCAGTGGAAAATACAGTGGGGAGATTTATATACATAGAGAACATGAAACAATGGGTGTTACCATACACACTGTAATGAAAGTGATCACTTAAGTTGAGCTATTACCAGCAGGACAGCGGGGTGGGGGAGGGAACCTTTTGTAGTGATAATCAAGGTGGGCCATTTCCAGCAGTTGAGAAGAACATCTGAGAAACAGCAGGGGGTTCCTCATTGCTCTGCTATTTTTTTCCTGTAAATCTTTGCATCATTCGTTTGGTTCCAGTGAAGCCATTCTATACCAGTCTGCCTCAGAGTAGCTGTGGAGCCTCACTCCTGCCAGGGGGTAAGCAGTTACTATCTCCCATAGCACCCCCTGGCATCAGGGCATGGCACTGCAGAGGTCTGCACCCCTAGAACCCCTGTTCATTTTCACTAGGACTTTGAGATGGCCTGAGTCTGTCCACAACTCAGCTCTCCTTGGCTAAGTAACACCTGATCTAGACCCCTTCCCAGGTGACAAAGGTACAAATGAAAGTCCCAAAACAGGAGGCTGGGGCTATTCCTCAGCTTGTCCTTCACATTCCATCCTCAGCCCCACCCTGAACACACAATAGCCCTTACATCAGACTTGCATGCCCCTTCCTCGGAGCTGGTAGGGGAATAGGCCCAACCTCAGCTCCAGGTCAGGGACCTTGTATTAAGCAGTTAGGTCTACTCATTCAGATACACAGCTGTTTCCCTGGACCACTTTCTGCCCCTAAGCCCCTTTGTGCTGCTTCCTCAGAGCCTGAACTTAACACAGCCTCTCCCCTAACTCCTCCCACCATCTCTGGAATATCAACCCCCCTGGAACACCCCCTCTCTGTCTTTCCAGCGCTCACCACAGGGTACAACTCCATCCTGGTGACCTTCTTCAGCCAGTAATATCTCCCTACAACCTCACCGCATTCTCCCTCTTCATGTAGTCTATCCTGACCCTTTCACAGCTGGGATCACTAATTATAATTAAGCTGCCAAATCAGAACCAGCTGGGGGATAGCTGCTAGGCCACAGGCCAGGGTGAGTCTGACTCCCTTTAAAGGGACAAGGTGGGTAAGGACATATCTTTGATTGGACCCACTTCTGCTCGTGAGAGAAACAAGAAGAGCTCTGGGTGGCTTGAAAGCTTGTCTCACCAGCAGAAGTGTGTCCAATCAAAGATATGACCTCACCTACCTTGTTGCTCTAATATCCTGGGACTGACACGGCTACACCAACACTCGCCTTAAAAGAGTCAGCCAGCATGGTAAAAGAGGGCAGAAAGGACAGTCCTGGGGAACCCCTGTTCATTGTAGGCCCAATCCAAAGCCCACTGAAATCTATGGAAAGATTCCCATGGAAGTGTTGCCTGCTTTTATGATTTTATCACAAGTCTCATGACATTTTTTGTTTTTCCTTAAAGCCCCAGCTTCTAGAGTCACATGATTATGGGAGAATGCCAGCTTTAATATTTTTTTTTTTAAAAAGTAAGTTTCTAGCCTTTGTGGTTGCAGAGAAAAGCTTGGAAATCTGACCAAACTGCACCCTAAACACGAAACAAACCTCCCCAATTTTTTATTTAAAGTCAAGATTGGGCAGGGGATTGACTCATGGTTTTTTTAAGGCGAGGGGTTGGTAACACTGCACTGACTTCAACAGGTCAGTTGAACACTGCACTGACTTCAACACTGCACTGACTTCAGCTCCTTAAAATACTGGCTCCATCTGCCAAGGCATTTTAAGCAGTATCACAAAATGAAGCCCTCCTATGAAAAAAACAAGGGTGTTTCAGAAGACTGAGGCAGCTGTACAAAATTATTCTTGTGAGAGAGGCAAAGAAAACCTCATTCATTTCCCATCCTCATCTTGGTAAAGGAAAGGCAGATTGATTCTGTGCCTGGACTGGTAAATTCTGGGCAATTATACAAGACTGGGCTAAGGGAATTCCAAATATGTGATACTCTCCTTTCACAAGAGTGTGTCAAAGCAGGAAGGGGGATAGAGTTCAGGGTTTGTAGATTTTCAGGGCCATTGGGGACATTCTCAAAAGGTGCCTAGAGATGTAGGGGCACAAGTCAGATTGCCTTTCAGTGAGACTGGTGTTCCTAAATCTCTTAGGCACTTTGGAAAAGTCCACTCCATATCCTCCCCCTTTTCCCCCTGCCAGTGGACCTGAAGAGGCATGGGGCAGAGGTGGCTTTCCACTGTCCTTCGGCTCCATCCAAGGCCCTGATTCTAGGGGTAGCCAGGGGCCTGGTTCTCAGTGTTGCTCTAACTAAGGCCATCTGGAAGGGCTATTTCCCCTGGTATTGCCATAGAACAATGTGCTTTAGCCACACGCGCTCCAGCTCCAGCAAACCCCCTCTGTTGCAGTGGGACTGGAGGGGGAGTCAGGATCAGGTAGCACAGAACTAATTAGTATGGTCTCAGAGCATTCAGGGATTCCCCTAGGCACTGGGAATTCCGGTTTCCTGGTTAGGGCAGTTCCCAGAGTGCAAAAACATCAGATTTGAGGGCTTGGGATCTGGTCCTAAACATTTTGCAGGGAGAATCTCTCTTCCAAAACAATTTTCCAGGAGTTTGGTCCCTTCATCCTGCACCTCTCTTTGCAATGGTCATTTCTCTGGCTTAGGTTTTATTGCCAAATAAGATCTCCTCCGCCAGGAAAGTGCAAACAAGAAGACTCAGATGGATTGGTTGAGGGTCCATGACATTAGGAGCATGGAGTATCGTAACAGGAAGCTAGCAGTGTCGTAGAGCCACAGGCAGGGTTTAAGGCCAGAAGGGCCCACCAGATCGCCCACTCTGACCTCCTGTATATCAATCACCTAGCACCTGCACACTAAACCCAACAACCGGAATTAGACAATGTTACCAACACTCCCAATGGCCAGGAAGCAATTTTAGCTCCTGCTTGAACAAGTGTGGTGCAGGAAATGGCCCAACTTGATTATCATGCACATTGTGTAAAGAGTTGTCACTTTGGATGGGCTATCACCAGCAGGAGAGTGAATTTGTGTGGGGGGGTGGAGAGTGAGAAAACCTGGATTTGTGCTGGAAATGGCCCAACCTGATGATCACTTTAGATAAGTTATTACCAGCAGGACAGTGGGGTGGGAGGAGGTATTGTTTCATATTCTCTGTGTGTATATAAAGTCTGCTGCAGTTTCCACGGTATGCATCCCATGAAGTGAGCTGTAGCTCACAAAAGCTCATGCTCAAATAAATTGGTTAGTCTCTAAGGTGCCACAAGTACTCCTTTTCTTTTTACTCTCCTACTGGTTGCCTTCCCCACTTCCCTGCCTCCTGGGGAAGAGCAGTCAGTCAGAATTGCTGCGGGGGGCAGGCAGTACTCCCCCCATATATCCCCTTCCCAAAAAACTCCATCCTCTGAAGTGATGAGAAGGAGCAGCCAGTACTACCTTCACATGATGGGGGCCGGGGCGGGAGAGGAAGCAGACAGATCCCCACAGCTCAGAGTGGCTCTGCTCCCCCCTCCCCTCCTGTGAAGTGAGTCAACTCCTCTGCTCTTCCACCCTCCCCTCCCCATCCCTGCAACACCTGGGTGGGGGGAAGCGAAGGACTCCTGAGGGGCTCTCCCAGGTCTGGGAATGGGGCAGGGGGGAATGTAAGAGGAGCAGAGATGCTCTGGGGGTAGAACTGATGTGAGGGTTTGGGGAGCATAATTAATTGCTGGGATGGGTAGATGTGGGGCACAGGCGTAATCAGAATTTGGGGGTTTGGGAAGAAGCTGGAAGCACCGCAGTATTTCACACAGACGTGTGTTTTGGTCTCAGCTGGGTCTCCCAGCAAGAGCTCCTGCAGTACGGCCAAAGTCCCGAATTCATAGAGTACAGTGAGCGCTGGCAACACTCAGACACACGGGTGGAAGGGAGTTCAAAACTCAGAAGACAGACTTCCCAAAAAAACACAAAAACCTGATGGATTTTGGGGCTGACTTGTGATTTTTGAACTTTTGGAGTTGGCAATATTGAAACAGTCACATGGACTATGCAGAGATGGTCGTCTCTCCCCGCTGAGGCCATTCAGAAGTGCAAGGGATTCCCCTTGTTACGGCCTTAACCTAAACACAGATAAAGAAACTGTGGAAGTGGTTTCTACCAGGGCCAGAGTCTGAACAGAGAGAAGCACTTCACAGGAGACTAAATTTTAAATATAAAAATACCTCACTCCATCCATTTCAGGAGTTCTGATGGTTTAACCAAAACAACAACCTGAGCAACGGTCTCTGTAAAGCAGGAGGAAAGAAAACAGTGGCCAGTCAGTAAACTTCCAAACCAGCCAACAAACTGCCAGTTGAATTGGCCAAGAAGCAAAGTGCCAGCACCTTGTCCATGCTATTGCTCCCAGAAGGACTAGTGCTGTTACTGCTGAACTCCAGGTAGCCCTGATGGGAATTTTCTTTCTAAAATTCCTTGGTGTAAACAAGGTGAGAGGTGTAGGCAGGGCTGTAGCAATGTTTGCTGAGCGGGGTTTGCACAGTGAAAAAAAATAACCATGTGTGAGCGGGGGAATTTGTGTGTGTGGTAAATGAGTGCATGGAGTCCTGCCTCCCTGCTATGTCTGAATGACAGCGGATGCCTTCAGCATTTCTGAGACTCTCCAGGCGCCCTGGATTTTGCATCATGGGGCAGTCCAGGCTGTGTGTGACGCAAACCCCCGGGCACAGAGAGAACAGCTGAACTGCTTCTGCTGTCATTCAGACAAGCTGTTGGAGGGGATTGATCCTATTTATTTGCTGCCAGGGAACAGAGCTGCAGACAAAACAGGTCCACATTGTAACTGGGAGGTTTTCTGTGATCTGTTTTTGGAAGTCTACTTATGAGCTCACTTCACTGAAGCTGGGGCAAGGAGGTATAAGTTACACCAGCTGGGTCACCTAGGTTCCATGTGGAGGGTGGACGCCATTTGTTGACAAGGGTGTCACTCCACCTGTCCCACACTGGAGTTTCCACTAGGTAGGGGCACCGTTAATATTGGCTCCATAGCAGCCACAGCTGGTTGGGCTACACTGAATCAGTGCTTACCCTGGCTGCAGCCCTCCTCAGCGAGCACTGCCCCCTCTTTGGGCTACACAGGTCTCATAGGCTCCCCTGGTAGAGACGATACAGCCACTTACTACCACTGCAGTCTCCCTTCTGGCAGACCTTCCATCTCAGGGACCCAATTAATGCCAGCTTTCCGGAGAGCACACCGGCCCTTTAAAATACAGAGGGATGTATTGCTGCCAAGACAGTCTCGGTCTCATTTGCTTACACCTGGTGGAGTCAGGTGTACTTGGCACAGTCTCTCCTGAGTTTCAGGCAGCATTTCAGAGACAGTGAGCTAGCCAAACACTTCAGTGCCCATCCGCAGCCAGGGGGAATGGAGTGTAGCTCAGAAAGTGACCCCTCAAGCATGGCATTAGACTGGTAAGTACCCATGGAAACTGAAACACAATGCCGTAGTTATATCTATGCCTCAGAGGAAGCTTGAAACTGAAAAGGGGGAAGCCCCAAAACAGGAGAGCGAGAACTCGGAGAGTTACTTTTAAAACTGAAGCATAGTGCTGAACAGTGGGTACTCCCCGCCCCCAACGTACCAGTGCCATGTTGGTACGGGTTCCTGGGCAGAAAGAACTCTGCCACACTCTCTTTCATGAGAATAGCTACACAAGGTCACAGCCCTGATCATCTCTCCCAAAGGTTCTGGCTTTGCTCTAAGAGATAATTCCTCACATGGCACAAGACAGCATAGCTCCTCTGGATCTAGCCCCCTGGGCACAGCAGAGATGGGCCCAAACCACAACATTCAGATTTGGATGCAAATCCTCCAGGCTGTGGGGCTGTTTGGATCTGAGAGGGTGGGTTGTGTTGGCCCCGTTTCTAGTGCATATTTTGTTGTCATGATGAAGAAGTGGTGAGAGACACTCTCCTAAAGGAGAAGCTATTTCCTCCAACTATTGGAAGCTGTAAGAGAAACATCCCTATCCCCAGACAAAAACCAGGAAGAAAAACTGTATACATTCAGGGAGAAGAAGAGAACAGGTGGCAAAAGTGGCCTTGTTCCCCCATTGCAATACTATTGAAGTTGACGGGAATCACTCATATCCTGCTGCAGAAGAATCAGGACCAGAGCTGGGCAGGCATTTTGACAATTTTTTTTTTTTTTTTTTTTGGTGATGATGGGAGGGGTGTGTGGAAGATGACAATTTGTCAAAAACAAAACTTTTCATGCGAACATCTCCATTTTGGTGAAGCTTTCTCAGAACCAGGGTGGAATTTTAGGAGCGAGGAACTCCAGAATAACCAACAGCCTGCCAATTAGGGCACTCACCAGGGATGTGAGAGACCCAGCTTCAAGTCCCTGCTCCAAATCAGGCACAAAACGGAGTTCTTTTTTTCCACCCAGCCATAATTGGGACCCAGAAATGGAGAGCAATACAAAAGTCAACAGTGCATTTCACTTCATTACCACCACCACAAAACTGGGAAATAGCTACTTGGAGCCAGATCGTCATCGGGCATGAATGGGCGTAGCTCCAGCCACTTCAACGGAGCCGCATGTATTTACACAAGATGAGGATTGAGTGTCTCTTCAGAGTAGAGCAGTCAAGCAGGAGGGCAAGCTAGACTAGGACTCAGAAGACCTGGACTCTGTTCTTGGCTCTACCCTGAGAGGTAGATGTTATCATCATCAGGCCCTCCAGGTACTGACTTTACTAGTACCTAAGCACCTTGCCATATCAATAAAGTGACTCAAGTTTAAAGCTATGCACCTTATTACTGAGACGACACCCAGCACTCATTTAATTTCCTCTCCCCTTCCTGTCACTCCTTATGGTTTACTCTTGTGAGCAGCATTAACACGGAGGGGTAATTGAAACTAGCCTGATCAGAGATAAAATGCAGAAGTAAATATCCTTAAGAAACAGCAGATAAAGAAGAATTGAGTCAGGATAAGAGGTTATTGCAGATCAGAAACACTAAAAAACACAGAGAAGCAGAGTGTCAGCCTGAAGTCTCACACAGCAGATCAGCAGAAGAATCAGGCATCAAGCCTAGTCCTCATAAGGCCTGGGCCAGCGCCCTGAACCACTGGACTACATTACCGCTATAGCCCACCAGAAAAGGACTCAAAACCCTCAATCTTCTGATCAAAAGCGTGGTGTATTGAAAACGGTACTAAAATTGTGATCAGTCACTTGAAATTTCAGGGGTTTTCCTGGTCCTTCTTGTAGCCTAGGGGGCTCTGTAGGGAAGCGTGCGATCTAGGCCCAACAGCAGGGAGTCTGCATACAGACAGCCTCGAGTCAGGTCGGGTGAGGTGTGCCTCTTTTAGGGAGCAGCCTGTTTTCTCTGTTTTAGGGTTCTTGTGTGTCATCATTCTGATTCTCAGAAAAAGTATGGTTACATTGCAACTTTCCAGCAAGATTATTTTTATTTAACTTCTTTTGTGTGCCATGAACATAACAAATCCAAGTGAGTTATGCAGTAGGTTATGTTGTCATTTCATGTATTTCTCTCTCCTCACAAGCCCCATCCTCTTCCAAAGTCCCTGTTGCTACAACTTTGGCCATGCAGCCCCAAAGGAAGAAGCCTATCAAACATCTGTTCTCCAAATCAGGAAAAACTTGCCCTAGAAGAGTTGTGTCTGAAGGCTTGCCTATCTTGTGACCACATCAACTGGACCTGCTGAAACGTCTACCATTTTGCAACATGTTAAAGATTTTAAATAAATAGCAAGTCAAAAGCGGTCAACATTTTCATTTCCAGTTTATTTTGGGAGTTTCATATGCTCCCTTGTACAGTTTTGGGGATGGAAGAAGGGGTCTAGAGGCATTTCCTGAAGGTAGAACAGCATTTAAAGTGCTTTTGCCTTATCACAAGCCATACCACCTTAGAATGAGCTCTCACTGCCAGATCCCATGATATCTGCTGATCCTCCAGCCCTCATGAGTAGTTTAATGGGAAACCTCTAAGGAAAATCCAGTGTGCGGCAGCAAGTGGCCTTAGCGGAGTGAGCAGGTGCTGGGCTGCTGGAGCTACCATCTTTCAGATGAGATATATTAACCCTTCGCTCAGATGGAGCCAGCAGCAACCAGGGCTGGGTTCAGTATCTCAGGGTTCCTTTTTAACAATGCAACACAGAACTGGCTTGAGTCCCCACCCAATAACCTGGGAAAATTACACATCACCCCTGGGCGCCTCTGTGAGGCAATACTTCCCCACTCGCAAGCACAGAGTCTGAGTGCAGAAAAGAAACTTTTAATGAAAGGAGGGAAGTCGATTAATTAGAAAAAATGCCACAAGCAGGATTCCTAATCATAAAACTGTGAATAGGACACTCACCCCAGAGTGCGTGGGGCAGTGCCTTCTGCCTCATGTTCTTGAGTTCTACAACCAAAATTTCCTTTTTTGTGCCCCTCTCTGCTCACTCACCATACACCACTCACGGGGTTGCCCTTGGTCGGCGAGGACCCAGGGTTCAGAGGTGGACCTGTGGGAGTTCACCTTCCACCTAGGGAAGAAGGCACCTTGCTTGCTCTGCCATCTGAACACTTCCTCCGCTGGCCGCCCTGCCAGCCGCTCATTCTGCTCCTCTGGTCACTTTCTGCCACCTGCCTTTCTGCTGTGACCTCTGCAGCTCAGTCTCTTGAGGGTCCACCCACCCAGCTCTTAGTGATTTTCAGCTCTGAGGCTGGGCAGAGAAGCTGTCCCCCACAAGTGTCTGTCAGCTCTTTTAAGCATTTAAAATAACAAAAGGCTCCTAATGGAGCAGATTTAGCTCCGTCTTTGAACAGTGGGGAGAATCCTGGCTGGGACACCTGTCCCCATCCCTCTCTGCTTTCACAGGGGTCTGGCATGAGGTCCTTTCAGCTGAGGGTGACCCCCTCATTTGGGCAGGGAAGCACAGTTCTGCTCCCCTTTACTCAGACAAAGACAACAACATTGAGAACAACATTTCACTACTCCTGCATTCAGATTTTATTAAGATGATGTTTAAAAAAAAGTGAACAGTACAGAGTTTAAGTGTAGAAGTTTCTGGTTATCAGGGAGTAACGTACAGATTATCAAGGGGTGCAAAGTTTGGTTTAAGATCAGATGGCATAAGGAATACATAATCTGCAATATCCCCAATTGGGGGTAAAAGGTTAACAGGTCAAAGTACATACCCTCATATCTCAATGTCTGTTGTTCATATGATGGCTATGTTCAGGTGTGGAGTATAATGAGTGGATACGATGAGGAGGATGAATTGACCCTCATTTGGGGAGATTTAACATTCAGTGAGTTTATGGTTCCAGTTCATGTGGTCCAACGGAAAAAGTATCTCAGTCCCTTTCTCAGAGTCGATGCACGATGTCGCTCCGGCTCACACCTCCTCAACATAAAAAGCAAATACAGTACAGTACTGTGTTAAATGTAAACTACTAAATATAGATAGATAGAGAAGATCAAGGGAAAGCAGCATTTTTCTTCTGCACAGTCAAGTTTCAAAGCTGTATTAAGTCAATGTTCAGTTGTAAGATTTTGAAAGAACCACCATCATGTTTTGTTCAGAGTTATGAACATTTCAGAGTTCTAAACAACCTCTATTCCCGAGATGTGCGAAACTCTTCAGGTTCTACTGTACATACAAACTGAATAGGAAGCAGTGGGGACTGCCTCGTCCGGTAGGGGCCTCGGCCTCATAAATTGCTGCAGATGCCAGGATAGTTGGGGACCTGACTAACAAATCCTATGGAAGGGGTATCAGCAATGCAGGCAGTTTCTAAATCCTCACACCAGATGGAAGTTAACCCACTCCACCTGGAAGGTCATTGTTTGAAATGGTTCTCATAGGAATTAATCAGATTCAGGTTACAGGAGAATGAGCCATTCTTTCATGGCCAATTAAACTTTGCTTTGGCATTTTGTCAGCCTGCCTTCATGTACATTCCATACAATAGGTCCTAGCTAAGGAGCAAGTGTACACAACCTCCCTGCCTCAAAGGTGCCAGTGGGGATGTTGTCATGGCAATATGCCCTCAAATCTAGTGCTTTAAAAATAGCAATGAGCAACCCTACAAAGGCGTTCAAACTTCAGATCATAAAAATAAATGGCACTTATTTAGCCTTTGTATTACAGCAGCATCTAGAAACCACAAAACAGATCAGGGCCCTGTTGTGCTAGGTGCTCTAAATCTCTTCTCTGAAGAGTTTACATTCTACATAGACCAGACAAAGGCAGTATTATCCCCATTTTATGGGCTGGGAACGTCAACATCTTTCGACCACAAAGCACTTTACAAACACTAATAATTTAACCTCAAAACATCTATTTGAGGTAACTAAGTATTTATGATCCACATTTTACAGGAGAAACCAGTGTACAGAGACCTTAAGTGACTTGCCCACAGTCTCAAATAGTCTGTAGCAGAACAAAGAAAATCACCCAGATCTCTTAACTCCCAGGTCTGTGGTATTAACTTCTAGACTGTTCTTTCTTTCAGGCTAACTTCTTTGCTCTAGTAATATCAGACTGCAAAGCTCAGTGGACGAGGCTTTCTAATGAGATATCCAGTGCTTTCTAGTTCTGACCAAAATATCACAAGGACAGAGTCTTACTTCCGCTGCCCACTAAACTAGAAAGTGCAGGGAAGAGTTGAAGTAAAAAAAAAAACCACAGGTTTCTAAGACTCCAAAAGTGTTTGGTTTTGATTTGCGTTTTAGGCGATGGCTGAGGGTCAGTTCTTATTTATACGATGATTCCTCCAGCCCTCGTCCTGACGTTCCAGGCAACACAAACAACATTCAGCACAACCTAATGCTCTGGTTCCAATTCAGAGTCCCCTCTACCATCATTCTCAGTGTGTTGAGCCTTAGTGTAAGAGACTTCATTTCTACACGGACAAGTTGCTTAGGAGTTAGGTTACAGGGATAGGTCTAAGGTTTGAAAGGCCATAAGTGACAGAGCCCATGCACAGGTCAACATAGCTCCCTCCTTGCCTGTGACCCATTTCTCCCCCCCCCCCCCCCCACCAGCAGGTACTCCTGATCAATAAACACAGTCACCGCCTCCCCGCACCCATCAGGCAGCTACATCTTGCTCCCCACCCTGTTTGGGTGGCACGGTCAGCTCGGGTGAGCTTTCATCCTCTCTGGCAGTAGTTGGAGCTGAGGTAGTGTTTGCCAAACAGGAATGTGCAGTTTGGGTATTCAGTCTATACCACTACTGGCCCTCAGGAGGAGGCGCTGGGATCTTAGAACTAGGTATTGGGTGTTAGGAGGGAAATGAGAGGAGCTGAGCCCATCTACCCCACCCTCCCCCACTACAGTGGCCAGCACAGAGGGTGGTGCTATTACTGCCAGCATTTTCCTAAGGAATGCAGGAGAGTGAAAGAATGTGGTGATAATGCAGGCAAGACTGAATGGAATTTCATGGGACAAAGAAAAAGCACCTCTCTAGCCTCAGGGTGTGTGTCCTGCTGAGTTTCAATTGCTGTGTAGAGGGGTGGTTACTCCGCTCCTGAATTACTAAGTTTTATCTCTTTTCCAAAACACTATTTTAATCATCATGATTACTGTACAAAAGCATCCAATCCCTTTTTTGAATCTGCTAAACTCTTGGACTCACTGATGTCTTGTGGCAATGAGTTCTGCAAGCTAATTCCGTTTCCCAAGCAGTTGTTTCTTTTCAATAAACTAATTTTTTGGCTTTGAAAACATTCTTTATTGCATTAAATAAAAAACTGTAGTCCAGAAAAGCAACGGGCACTGCAAGTCAGTGCATGATACGTAGCAAACACAGATGCCTACTAACATTGGAACAACTGTACTTCACTCCCGTGCAGGGCACCAAACATTACTGGTGGCTTTCAGCATCTAATTGCTCCCTCAAGGCATCCCTAATCCTTATAGCCCCGTGCTGGGCCCCTCTAATAGCCCTGCTCTCTGGCTGTTCAAATTCAGCCTCCAGGTGTTGAACCTCCATGGTCCATGCCTGAGTAAAGCTTTCACCCTTCCCCTCCCAAATGTTATGGAGGGTACAGCACGCGGCTATAACCAGGTCCAGCTTCCCATACAGACAGCGCCAGCGGCCCTTTAAATGGCCAAAAGCACACTCAACAGTCATTCTGCACCAACTTAGCCTGTTGAACCACTCCTTGCTGCTGTCAAGGCTCCCTGTGTAGGGTTTCATGAGCCACGGCATTAAAGGGTAAGTGGGGTCTTCATGGATCACAATGGGCATTTCAACTTCCCCTACGGTGATCTTCTGGTCTGGGAAGAAAGTCCCGGCTTGCAGCTTCCTGAACAGGCCTGTGTTCTGAAAGATGCATGCATCATGCACCTTTCCGGACCAGCCTGCATTAATGTCCATGAAATGCTCACAGTAATCCACAAGCGGCTGGAGAACCATAGAGAAATACCCCTTCCAATTTATGTACTAGGTGGTCTGGTGCCAGAATTAGAATATGCGTCCCATCTATTGCCCCTCCGCAGTTAGGGAAACCCATTTGTGCAAAGCCAGCCACAATGTCATGCACGTTGCCCAGAGTCATAGTTCTTCTGAACAGGATGCGATTAATGACCCTGCAAATTTGCATCAACACAATTCCAGCGGCCGACTTTCCCACTCCAAACTGATTAGCGACCAATCAGTAGCTGTCTGGAGTAGCCAGCTTCCAGACTGCAATAGCCACCCACTTCTCCACTGGCAGGGCAGCTCTTAATCTCGTGTCCTTGCACCGCAGGGTGGGGGCGAGCTCCTCACACAGTCCCATGAAAGTGTCTTTCCTCATCCGAAAGTTCTGCAGCCACAGCTAGTCGTCCCAGACTTGCATGACGATGTGATCGCAGCACTCAGTGCTGGTTTCCCGAGCCCAAAAGCGGCATTCCACGGCGGTGAGCATGTCCGTGAATGCCACAAGCAATCTCGTGTCGTATGCGTTACGTGAGTTGACATCATCGTCAGACTCGTCACTGTCACTTTGTAGCTTAAGGAGTAACTCGACTGCCATTCGTGACGTGATGGTGCGACCCATCAGAATATTCCTCACAAGTTCAGGATCCATTCCCGCAGACCAAAAGAGAAGACAGTAATTAACAGTTCCAAAACCGTTGAAAGATGGCGCCAAATGTGGACGGAAGCACAGGGGTGGCTGGGTGGCGAAGTGATGCATCACGGGGCATTGGGACAGGACCCAGAATGCCCTGCACCCCACCCCACCCCCTTTCCGCAAGGGACAGCACCAGAATGGGAAGAGGTGCTCTGTGGGATAGCTGCCCATAATGCACCGCTCCCAGTGCCGCTGCAAGTGCCGCAAATGTGGCCACGCCACTGCGCTTGCAGCTGACAGTGTGAACACACGGCAGCGCTTTCCCTGCTGCGGTCTCCGAGGGCTGGTTTAACTCACAGCGCTCTACACCTGCACGTGTAGCCACGCCCTTAGATTCAAAAAGTGATCTTGGGCATACAAAGGTTGGAGACCACTGTCTTATATTATCCAGAGTCCATTGTCTCAAGAGTCAGGAAGACTTCCTGAGGGTGCAGACTCGGCCCCCAGCTATGCTCACTAAGCTGTTTCCTCCGCCACTTGTTAGCTTGATTGCTTTGTTTACTTTAGACGTAACTGTACTTCCAATGTCTCTGGCCTCACCTTGCTCAATTTACTGGAGACACAGGCAAACAGGTGAAACAACTTTCTTTTGTCTACGACAAGCTTGTTTATCCGCTCTCCTCAGATCGCTTGGTCTGAACGTATTTTAGGAATATATTTTCGGCAAACTTACATCATTCTTTCCACACTAACCACACATACCTCACACAATAACATTAATGACTAGGGCCGGTGTTTTCTGGAAGTTGTCGCTATGGTCGTGTTTTTTTTTCTGAAATCACCTTTCTTTTCTGGAATCGCCAATCAGAGGCAATGCACGGTGGGGGCACACAGGGTCAAGAGACAGCCACCCCCCAGATTTCTGCCAGGAAATATCCGCCTCCTCCCAACAGTGCAGGGCAGAGGCTTGGGGCTGACTGGTGCTGAGACTCGCCGCCAACTTCCCTCCTCACACAGGCCTGGGCTCAACAAAACTGCCACAGAACTTCCCCTGGGCGAGCAGGGCACTTGGCAGGGGGGCGCTGGACTCCCTCGGCCACACTGCTGAGCAGACGGTGCTTGCACCTGCTCTTGGCAACATCCACAGCACCTTTGACCCGCTCACCTACCCTGCACACAGCTGGCCTGGCTCTAGCCCTTAGTGACCAGAATCTGTCCCCTGCACAGCTGGCTCCTGCCCGCTCCCCCAGCACACAGCTGGCTGTAGGCACCCTGCTCACATCTCGCTCCTGCACACAGCTGGACCTTGCCCCAGCTGCCTGCAGGCTCAGTGTTGTTCCCCCACAGCTAGAGCCCCTCCCTGATCCTCCTGCATGCCGATTCCTTCTGATTTTCCACCTTGTGCTTTGGCCCTTCAAAGCTGTTTACTACCAATGCCTAAAACGGTTAAGGCTTAGGCTAGAGTTAAAGAATTCGGCAAACATGTGCTCCATGTGGGTGGAGGGAAGTTATATGGTACAATCTGCAGCAAAGTTCTTGGCCGTGTTCAAAAGGACTGTATAGTCGGCGACATGGAAGGCCCACGTCATTTTGCAGCAATGGAAAAAAGAAAACAAAGGGCAGAGAGCAGCGATGTGACAGCAGCAAAGCAACGGCTCACAATTACTGGTGTGTTTGCATGACAACATGAAAATTGGAAATACAGGGGGAAAATAGTACATGTATATATTGTATTATTATAATGCCTATCCGAAATAGACAGCTTTAAAATCTGAAATTACTCTGTTTTCATTGCCAGAAAAGACGGGCCCTATTAATGACCAGTATGTCACCAGTTTTTATATGATACCTTACAAGACACCTTCTGGATACATTTTAGGACAACAGTGTGTTAGGGGTGGTGAGTGTGTCAGGCCTCACATGAGAGAAGAATAGTGGGCCCCCTGCCAGTTGGCACTGAGGGGCTCTGCGGGTTGCAGTGAGCAAGAGAGATTCAGAGCACTTAGTCGCAGGGAAATCTAAACAGATCCCAGCCTGTGGCTGTTTACCTGCCAATCACTGACCATTGAGAACTACAGAATGTAGCAGAATTCCACCTGCGCCTGGAGCTGCACCATCTCATGCTGTGATCACATCTGATGTCATAAGCTAAACAGGGACACGTCTATCCAATATCTGACTATGAAACTGCAAAGAAAAGCCCAAGATGCTGCAAGTGGTGCACTGGTGCCCTATCGGGTGAGCTACACCTTGTGAGTTTGGGCACTGACTTAGACATTTTCCTGGAGCATTTGGCATTTCCATATTTTAAAATGGACAAAACCCACAAACATTCCTTATACAGGCTTTCCCCTCAACTCATTCAACAGAAAGTTATTTTTGTAAACAGCTACCAACCAGGACAGCTATTACACCTCTTAAGAGTGTTGCCGGCACCCAGTGCCAAGAGGCTGAACAACAGCTTGAGTTGGTTTGTTACCCGGTGTGCTACACCCAATAATCACAATGGGGTGGAGAAGCAGAAAAGTTTATTTGAAGCTTCAAAAAGGTACAGGGAGATTTGAATCTCAAATCCTGTACAACAGAGCAGGAAGTTACACAGGCTTTTATACATCCTTTTTCCCAGCATACTTATCCAATAGCAAGCTGCTCCAAGTATCCATATAGCCAGCCAATCCAGTTCCCAGCTAGTTCCCTGATTCTCTGTATCATTTGTTAAACTATACATAAAGCTGCTTTATTCAGCATTGTTCTTCCATATCTCCCCTGTTTGGCCTTGCTTAGTTTCAGGCAGTCTGACTCTGCAACATACTGTTGCAGATTCTCAGCATAACTGCTGTGTGTGCCTCCAGGCGGGGGGGCCCCAAGGACACTTGGGCCTAGCACGCAGAGCTGCTGCGAGTGCCTCCAGGCAGGAGGGTGGGGGGCCAAGGACACCGGGGCCTAGTGCGAGGGGGCTTCATCGACACTCGTGGTCTTCCATCCCCTCGAGTTACCTAGTGGCCATGCCCCAGTGTTCCCAACAACTCCCCCCTTTGAGAACACTCAACAGCCTTGGCTCTGAGTTTTCTCACTTGGGCTACTTATTTCTTTACAATATGACTTTGCATAAGCACTTTGTGATAGCCCTGAAGAGAATGACTTATTAACTTTTGCAAAAGGGCCCTGACACATGATACCGCACAGCATAATACCAGTAATACAAGCAATACAGGAAAGAGAAATTTCAATAGCAGGCTAAAAATAAACCGCCAAGCCAAGACAACAAACCCCAGCCTGAAAACAAGGTTTGCAACCAATCGTTCTCTGGGGCAGTATAGGCAACCTGTGCTCCGGCTCGGGCATGGGCCTCAGCCTGTACCACCTTTTCATAGATCTCATAACTGCTATCATTTACATATACACAACATCGGGGCCCGATGAGGGCACAAACCCCTCCTTGGGATGCCAAGAGATAGTCCAAAGCCAGCCTGTTTTGGAGGGAAAACGTCCTGAGCTGCTGTACCTCTTTATTTAATGTTTTTACTGCTGACCCTAAATCACTAACCGAGTCCTCTAACTCTAAGGCCACTTTCTCAAGTACCATCTGCAGCCTTACAGTATAGTGGCCTATGCATGCCAGGGCTGGCCCGGTAAACAGTGGCGCTATTCCCAGTACAGAGCACCCTACCAGCTTCTCGGTTGTGAGGGGATTTTTCATATTGCCCTCCAATGCCTTAGTCAGTCGCCGCAGGGTCTTTTCTCGTGACTCAACAGAGGTGTCTCGGGCATTTTTAATCTTTTCTTTGGGCAGTGTGGCAGTTATGGAAAGATGAGGAACTCCATGAGCTATATAACAGCTACCTGTCCAGTTGGCTGGCAGCACCTTGTAAGCCTTTCGGCCACATACAAAATAGTGACCCTGTAGGGCCCAGTAAGGACTGTTTCTTAAGGGGATTCCTGAGATATTTAAGGCTGCTTTTCCAAACAGTTCATATGCCCCTAGGGGGGCATCCCATCCTTCTGATTGGGTACAAGTGGGGGCATTTCTAATTGTGCCGTTCAAATTACACTTGCCATAGGGACCACTACAAACCCACCATTGGCTTGCTACATTGGAGATATTAACTGGACGGCAAGTTACATTTCCAAACCCCTTTTTTTGTGGTAAGATTATTTGTAAGTGTTTCCCTAAAAGGGGAGGAACCATTACACCCACACTGTTGGCCTTCCCTGTTGGTCTTTATTTAATACCCATCAGCCCACTGTGTAATAACACAGGAGCTCTTTTCCACAGGATGCCCATAGTGATCAGATTGGTTTTGGGTAAAACATAACACTCCCTTAGTGAGTACTGCAACTGAATACTCCTGGTCCTGATAGGTGGCTTGCTGTAAAGAGGTCTTGTTCCAGAACGGTGAGTTCGTTCTTTCCTGCTCTTTGGTGGTGGCTAATTCTGCTAGGGTCAAGGGCAGCATGTCAAGGGGCATTCCCGTTTTGGGGGATAGTGGAGTTGGAGCACACACCCAGCAATCAGTCTGGTTTGTTAAATTAGCAACATGGTGCGCAAGCAAAACAAAGGAGTTATGCTCCCGATATGCACAGTTTGGAAATACCAATACAAAGAATAACAATGTTACCCAATTAATTATTACCAGAGTCTTCCCAACCCAAGGTCTCCAATACCTGGGTGGGCCCATTTTAGCATTAAGGTGCCCGCTATTTGTGTCTTTTTAACAGTAGCTTTAGCCCGAGATCGTCACTAGATGAGGAGTCAGCAGGTTGGACGGTCCACTGTTCTGCTGACGAGGGGGCAGGTACTGCCTTCAGACGAGAATGATGGATCCAGTTCTTGCATCCCTCAATCTTTGCCGCTGTATGGGAGATCAGCAGGACGGTATAGGGTCCTTTCCACTTTTCCTGGAGAGGCTCGTCTTTCCAGGTGCGAACAAGCACAGAGTCACCGGGCTGTAAGGAGTGAACGGGAGAGTCCAAGGGGAGAGGCTGGGAATCCTTGGTATGCTTGTGAAGAGACAAGAGAACAGCAGACAGGGAACACATATACTGTGACAAAAAAACATTACCCAACTCCCATTTCCCTGACAGAACCGGGGTGCCATTCATGGGCCATGCCCTTCCAAACATAATTTCAAAGGGACTGAGCCCTAATCTACCCTTTGGGAGAACGCGGATACGGAGTAGGACGAGGGGCAAAGCATCAGGCCATCGCAGTGAGGCTTCTTGGCTAACTTTTGAAAGATGCCGTTTAAGGGTCTGATTGGTACGCTCCACTACAACACTGGCTTGCGGTCTCCAGGGCGTATGGAGTTTCCAGGGGACCTGTAAGGCATGTGAGATGCTTTGAATGATTTTTGACGTGAAGTGTGTCCCATTGTCAGATTTCATCCACAGGGGGAGTCCAAAGCAAGGAATGAGCTCCTTAACAAACTTGAGGGCCACTGTTCTGGCAGGGCAGTTACGGCATGGGAAGGCTTCTGGCCATCCGCTGAACCGATCCACTATAACAAGGAGATATTTGAACCCTTGGGTCCGGGGAAACTCAGTAAAGTCTATTTGCCACACTTGTCCGGGGCCCGGAGTGGGTTCTAGGGCAGCTGGTGGCACAGGATGTCCCAGTCAGGGGTTATTCTTTTGGCAGACTAAGCAGTCCGCTTGTACCTGGGCAGCCAGGGGACGGAGTCCGGAAGTGATAAAGTATTTTCCCATTAGCTGGATAAGTGCTTCCCTGCCAGCATGAGTGGTTTGATGTAGTTTCTGCAGCACTGGCCGGATTAGGCCCTTTGGTAAGAGGACCTTCCCTTCTGGGGAATGGAGCCATCCCTCCTTTTCCCGGAGACAGAGTTTGTCAGTTAGCTGTCTCTCCTCCCCAGAGTACTGAGGGGTTGGAAGCTCCCCTACTGATGGGATAAGGGCATGTATATGGGCGTTCTCAGCCTGAGAGGATGGCAGGGTGGCAGCATGCTTAGCCTCTCTATCTGCCCGGGCGTTACCTCTGGCCACATCTTGATCCTCCCTTTGATGGGCTTTACAGTGTACCACCGCCACTTCCGAGGGGAGTTGTATGGCTTCTAGGAGCCGGAGGATTTGGGGCCCGTACTTGACTGGGGAGCCTTGGGCTGTCAGCATTTCCCTTTGCTTCCATAGGCCAGCATGAGCATGCAGCACACCAAAAGCATACTTTGAATCAGTAAAAATGTTGACCCGCTTTCCTTTTGACAGTTCAAGTGCACGGGTCAGGGCTATTAGTTCGGCAAGCTGGGCAGAGGTCCCAGCAGGCAAACCTTCAGCTTCCACAGTGTCATGGAGCGTCACAACAGCATAACCCGCCCTCCTTTGCCCATCTATTACAGTACTGCTACCATCAGTGTACCACTCATGATCTGCATTTGGGAGAGGTACATCCTTTAAATCCGGACGGCTGGAGTACTGGACATCTATGATCTCTGAACAGTCATGTTTCTGTTCCTCTGTTTCTGGCAAGAGGGTGGCTGGGTTAAGGGAGGGGCAAGGCTGTAGGGTGACTTCAGAGTTCTCTAACAGCTTAGCCTGGTACCGAGCAATCCGAGCCTGGGTGAGCCAAAGCCCTCCCTTTGCATCCAATAAGGCTCGGACCATATGGGGAGTATAGATTTGCATAACCCCTCCCAATGTTAGCTTCTCGGCTTCCTCAAGCAATAGGGCAGTAGCTGTGACCGCCCGTAAACATGCCGGCCAACCCTTTGCAACCTGATCCAATTGCTTAGAAAAATAAGCCACAGGACGCTTCCATGCTCCTAACAGCTGTGTAAGCACTCCTAGGGCCACCCCTCTTCGTTCATGTACATACAACTGAAACGGCTTAGAGAGATCTGGCAGGCCCAGAGCCGGGGCTTCCATCAATTTTCTTTTCAGAATTTTAAATGCCCTGTCAGCCTCTGGGGTCCAATAGAAGGGGTCATGATCCGCTCCTTTTACACAGTCGTACAGGGGTTTAGCCCACAGTCCAAACTCTGGGATCCATATCCTGCAAAAGCCTGCCATACCCAGAAATGCCCTGAGCCGCTTACGGTTACTTGGGGTAGGAACTTGACAGATAGCTTCCTTTCTTTCGCTTGAAAGCTGACGCTCCCCTTGCCGTATGTGAAACCCGAGGTACCGTACCTCTGGGAGGGCAATTTGAGCCTTACTCCGTGCTACACGAGATCCCCGGAGTCCAATAAAATTCAGGAGGCTCACGGTGGCTTTAAGGCAGGATTTTTGGCCCACAGTGGCAATTAACAAATCATCTACATAGTGCAGAAGGAGAGCCTCCTCATTATCCCACTCCTGTAGGTCCCTGGCCAGAGCCTGGCCAAAAAGGATGGGAGAGTTTTTAAATCCCTGGGCCAACACTGTCCAGCAAAGTTGCTTTTTAACCCTTTTTCCGTCCTCCCACTCGAAGGAGAAGATCTCCTGTGATGGGGTGGCAACTGGGATGGTAAAGAAAGCATCTTTCAGATCAAGGACTGAAAAATGGGTATACTGTCCCCCTATAGAAGCCAATAAGGTGTACGGGTTAGGGACAAGAGGGTGCAGAGTCTTAACCCGTTCATTGACTGCCCTTAGGTCCTGTACCAGCTGATACGTGCCATCAGGATTCTGTACGGGTAGAATGGGAGTGTTCCAGGCTGACTGACATTCCCGGAGAATACCATACATTAGGAATCGATCTATAGTTTCCTGGAAACCTTCTCTGGCTTCCCTCTTGATTGGATACTGTTTTACTTGCACTGGGCCTTTCCCTGGTATGAGCTGAATAGTAATAGGGGTCTGGTGGGTGGCCTTTCCTGGAATCCCTGATGCCCACACGAGGGGGTACACCTGGTCTTCCCACGGACTCCATTCTGGGGCTTGCATGGCTGAGGGCTCAACTGCAAGGGTCATGATCCAGGCATTCTCAGGGGGTAAGGTAAGGGTTATTTCGTCCTCAGTAAAATGCAGGGTGGCACCGAGGCGACAAAGTAGATCCCGTCCCAGCAGAGGTGTTGGACACTCAGGGAGGTATATCAGCTTGTGGGATATAGTCCTGTTTCCCAAAGCACATTCCGCTGGGGCATACACTGGGCACTTGGTGTCCCTGCCTGTGGCTCCCACCACAGTAAGGGAATCTGCTACTGGCAACTGAAGAGGCTGATTTACGGCAGTTCGGGCTGCTCCAGAGTCCACTAAAAAATCTATTTCTGAGCTTCCCACCCGCATCTTTACTCGGGGTTCCGGGGGTAGGGTGGTCCGTCTCCCCTGACACCCCTATTCCTGCTCCACCATCGCCATCATAGGGGCACCTCCCTGTTCTTTCCTCTTTGGGCACTCATTTTTCCAGTGTCCCTCCTGTCGACACAGGGCACACTGGTTGCGACCCAGTCGTCTCTCCTGCAGGCCCGGACGGTCGCGTCCACGGCCCCTTCCTCCCCGGCCACTTCTCTTAGTGCCGGCCTGTACCGCTGTTACCATCAATCTCACTTGCTTTCTCTCCTTCTCTGTCTCTGCAAACCGAGCTTATAGTCTGAGAGTCTCTAAAATTTGTGCCATGGTCATACCCATTAAATCCTCCTTTTTTTGTAACTTTCTCTTAATATCAGGGGCTGCTCTGCTCGTAAAAATTCCCTTAATAATTGACTCAGTTGCCTGATCATCGGGGTCTGCATTAGTGTTCTGTCGAATGGTGTCCCGAATACGCTGTAGAAAGGCCCCTGGGCTTTCTTTTAAATCCTGCATTACTTCATAGGGCTTTGCCCAATTATTATGTCAGACAGCCGAGTGACGGAGTCCATGCAAAAGCAACTCCTTATAGGAGGTAAGGCGGGTCATATCCCCAGGATCATTTGGATCCCACCTGGGGTCTGCTCGGGGGACTTGTGCATCCGGGTCAGGGACATTAATACGATCCCGGTCGTACTGTTTCTGCACCTCCTCCCTTGCTTTGGACACAACCTGTTGTCTTTCAGCCTCAGACAATAGGGTTCGCAGGAGGACGTTACAATCATCCCAGTCCGGCTTGTGACTACTGAGGCACCCCTCAAAGACTGATATAAACCTGCTTGGGTTGGTGGAAAACTCTCCTGCCTGTGCTTTGAAAGCAGCCAAATCCACAGGATTAAAGGGCACATGAGTATAAACCTGCATAGTTGTGGCCGGACGCCTGTCCGATCCAGACCGTGCGACTTTAGTTTCGGTGATTAAGGGGTATAGGCCAACCATTGGGGACTTACAAGGTGTGGGTGTAGGGGCCGAAGGGGACACCGGCTCTGCCATTACAGTGGGGGTGGGGGTCTGGGGACTAACATTAGCTGCTACCAAACCAGTCGGAGTCAAATTACAACTTTGCAGAATTACAGCTCTTTTCTATTTCTTAAAGCCATAAATGCTTGTGCATACAAATATTCATTCCATTTACCCATTCACTGACAAAACAAAACTAATTGGAGGATCGTGTTGTAATTAATTGACCCTCCTGGTGGCCACCACTCCTGGTCCTCTAGTTGATATTGAGGCCAGTCAACTGTACAGAATCGTTTTAATTGGCTCTTAGTCATCGGATCCGCACCAAATACCTTCCAGTTTGCTAGAATGCACTCTAGGGGCGTACACCGTGCCCTAACCTCTGAGCTCTGTCCCTGTCCCATACCTACAGGGTAACTCTGGGCGTCCCCAGGTTCCAACAGAGCATATAATCCGGATTTTAAAAGGTTCCTACCTTATCCAAGGGACCGGTTCTTCACCGTGGCCTGCAGCTGCTGCTCCCCCACGTCTAAGGGACCGGTTCTTCACCGCCGTCCACAACAGCTTCTCCACTATATGAGTGCGTTGCACCGTTGTGCCCTCTGGGGTCGATTAAATCGCGTCTCCTCCGAGGCCCCCGATGAACTCACCGGTGCACGCTGGGCGTCGGTTCTTGCCGCAATCCTCAACCTCCAGGAGGGGTCCGGGCAAGGCTAAATTGCAGCCTCGAGCCCACCCAGGGACGCCAAAAGCTGTTGCCGGCACCCAGTGCCGAGAGGCTGAACAACAGCTTGAGTTGGTTCGTTACCCGGTGTGCTACACCCAATAATCACAACGGAGTGGAGAAGCAGAAAAGTTTATTTGAAGCTTCAAAAAGGTACAGGGAGATTTGAATCTCAAATCCTGTACAACAGAGCAGGAAGTTACACAGGCTTTTATACATCCTTTTTCCCAGCATACTTATCCAATAGCAAGCTGCTCCAAGTATCCATATAGCCAGCCAATCCAGTTCCCAGCTAGTTCCCTGATTCTCTGTATCATTTGTTAAACTATACATAAAGCTGCTTTATTCAGCATTGTTCTTCCATATCTCCCCTGTTTGGCCTTGCTTAGTTTCAGGCAGTCTGACTCTGCAACATACTGTTGCAGATTCTCAGCATAACTGCTGTGTGTGCCTCCAGGCGGGGGGGGCCAAGGACACTTGGGCCTAGCACGCAGAGCTGCTGTGAGTGCCTCCAGGCAGGAGGGGGGGGGGGGCAAGGACACCGGGGCCTAGTGCGAGGGGGCTTCATCGACACTCGTGGTCTTCCATCCCCTCGAGTTACCTAGTGGCCATGCCCCAGTGTTCCCAACAAGAGGAATGCCACAAAAAACGCACCAAACTGATCCTGGTATACAGGAATGTACCATATATATCAATCAAGTTGAGCCTTTCTGCACTTTCTTACATCTAACAATGAGATTGTCACTAGATCGCGAAAGATCCAATACTTTTCATAGCAGCCCTGGCAGTTTCCCCAAATTCCAGTTGCCTAGACGAAATTCCCCACTGGTTTCAATTGGATACAGTATTTACTTCCTGTCTTGAATTGTTGTGCGGTTTAGCTAGGAGCTGTGGAAAGTATGAACCCACTTTAGGTCTAGCCAGCCTCTGCAAAGTCTTGTCCTTGATGACTCTTGGAATGGACACTGGCCTCTATTTATTGTTGTGCTCCAGTCTCTTTACACTAGCTAGGGTGATTCAAAGGGGATGCACACTATGAAGGTCCCTCAGGGAGCTGCAGAACCAGGCTTCATTCTAGAGTGGGCCCAGGGCAGGAGCCACAGGAGGAGGAAAGGGCCAGTGCTGCATCCTGGCTATTCTGCACCCTCAGGAAGCCCACAGGGGCCACTGAAGCAGGGTTGCGCCAGTCCCTACAGCCTCTGAATAAGGAAGGTGCAGTTGGCCTCCACTATCTCTGTGCCAGTGTAGAGCTGAATCTGGCTCTGAGGAATGATTCACTCTGCCCAAGCTGTTTGCACCTGATTGTTAGAGGTAGACCAATAAGCATAAATTATAATTATGGGCTCGGTATCTGTTTGGTGTCTGGCTGGAAATACCCAAATTGCCTGGAAGTACTGGTTCAAATCCAACAGGGTGAACACAGCCCTCTATCTGCCTGAGGCAGATCAAATCCAATTCCACACAGTTTTCTCTGTGAGGAGATTTTGGATGGCCATTAAGGATCCCATGACAATTCGAGGGAGAGTAGAGATTTTAATCTGGCAGCCTCGGGCAAGCATCCACTAGCACTGTTGTGTGGTGTCACTCTGGTTGGCTGCTGCCTTTCCTCCCCAGAGCCAGCACCATTATGGTGGCAGACAGCAATGCCTGCATATATGTAGTTTGCAAAATACTTTAAGATCCTTCTGATGAAAGGTGCTCCATAAACAGACACAGACATATAGGACCATTAGGTTAGAACCTTTTCCTGCTTCTATTTGTCCATGTCAAGAGGCCTTTAAGCAGTTTCAGCTGTGGGGTAGGAGGAGTCACTTTTTGAATCTACCTGCATGAATCACAGGGAATTTTCATATTTTTCCAGGAGCCCTTACCCTGGAATTCTCTGCATTTCCTTATTTGGGAATAGGATATTCTTTATCTCAACCTATCTTCCAGACTCATTCAAAGAGATGACTATTTCACTGATACTGGCTGCTGGCCAGGACGGCTGTTATGTGTCTGTTTTTTTTGGAGGAATGCCACAACTGCACTAGGTAAAAAGAATCTTTGTATGCAATATGGATGTGTGTGTCATATTCAAGAAAATAGAGCCCTTCTCCACTTGCTCTTACGGTAGTGGTTGTTTAAAAGTAGCTGGATGCAGTATGAAGGGCTGTGGGTGGGCCCTCAGTGGAAGAGGGCCTTCCACCCCAAGTGTGGACATGTAATTCACCCCTGTGCAGAGAACCTACGCCACTAGGCCTGTGTGCCACTAAACTCCTGCTCAAACCCTCTGTATTCAAACTTCAAAACACACTGGCTGCTCACTAATGAGCCAAGCTAGAACTCAAAACGCTCAAAATACAGGGACATTCACTGTCAGCTCTGATTCTTGACCCATACTTTGCCTCACCAGCCATTTTCTAGGCAAGCCTCTGATTAACTCCTGACAAGCCCAAACACCATCTGAGATATCCACCGTCCTTTCAGCAGCACACCAAGGCTGATTCCAAAATAGGATTTAAAGCCTGATTAAGAGTCAAAAAGTCATCTCTGAAATATACATTATAGGCTCCATAAATCATCTCTCTCTGGCTTCCAGATCAAGATTGCTCCCCAGCTGGTTGGCTGAGTTAGCTATAAGCCTGCATGATACTGCTGGAGCAGGGTCAGAACTTGGCCTCAGTATTTTCTGAATCAGTAGGAACATCCTTTTGTCTCAATTGCTCGCCACTTTCCTCCACCATCCTTCAGTGGCAGGTTTCCCTCCATTTTTCTGTGCTGCACCCTGCCTCTCATAGTAGAAGGCACAGGTGCCGACTTTCCGCTGTGCTGGGAGGGGTGCTCGACCCCTGGCTCTGCCCCTAGATTTAAGTGTAGGCCAGCCTAAGCCAGACCAGCCAGAGGCACACTGGAGAACCTAGAGAGAATTACCGTAAACCAGCTGCAGTCTGTAGGGCTTGTAGAGCTTCCTCTTTCTAGTACACTCATTCCCTCTGCCTATCATGGGGGAAATAACCAATATCTCTGCACATTTTGATTGGTCTTTGAATGGAAGGAAACCCTGGTCAGCAAGTTGTTTTTATTTTTTGCCATACCCTTGACTGAACATATTGTTGTTTGTGGTCAGCACCACAGGCCAGATTTCCCTTCCTGGCTTCGAAAGAGCTTCCTGTCCTTGTGCCTCATCACGGCTATCAGATCCATGCTCGCTGTGGGTGGGACACCTGCTTGAATCATCTCTGCCAAGTATCAGCCAAAACCTCAGGCAAGAAACTTGGGTCCGCAGAGCTTTCAGGCACAATGTAGCTGCACCATACACGTTGCTTTCACAAAATTAGGCAGCAGTTTCCTTCTGAATGAGATTCCACCCTCTTCCCCTACTCAGAATTTCCAACGATTAAAAAAAAAAAAAAAAAAAAAGCACCTCTCTCATGGAAGGAAAACCCCACTTCCTTACCTCTCAATATAGAGAGGGGACATAAATTGACTGACCAAGTACATTGGGCATAACATCTCCTCCATCCTCTATTGAGGACAGCATCTAGCACAGTGACCGTCTTCTGTGGCTGGCAGCATGTCACACATTGACAGTTCTATGGGCCAATCCAACTCATCTATAAATGTGAGTCTAAGATTTTCGTGGGAGTTGGATCCAGCCCTACATGCATAGCACATAAAACAGACCTGGAAAGATTATCATTATTTTGGAGAGGTGGAAGATCAGTTAAGTCTCAGCATAAGAAAAGCCCAAAGACAGGATCCCATTACACAGGTTCCCCCATCTCTCTTTCCATTGCCCCAGTAAAGATTCATACCATGACTGGGGCTCAGTCAATGTGATAGGTAGGAATAAAGTGGGGGCTGCGTTTTAGTGCAATCATTCCTGCTGGCTGCCTGCTTTATCAGCACTGTCCCCTTAGTCTTTGTTCACTAGCTGCCTGCCCACTATGAGAGAAAGGCCTAACCAAAGCGGTGTTCCAGGGCTGTATCTAGACATCATTAGCTCTGGGGTGTCTGTTGCCAGGGTTTTGTTCAGTCCTTAGAGATGTGGGCCATCTGGGGCACGCAGAACCAGATGTCACCAGAGTTCAGAATATTTGGGTCAAGGATTTTGATTTAGACCAACCTCTAGATTGGATAGTCATTTCCCTCCCCCGTCCTTCAAGAGTTGGGTCAGAATTCAATTTGCAGAGGGCAGTGCAGAGAAATGCCCAGCTCTAAGCTCAGCTGTTGGCCATTCACACAGGGCTAGTTGCCAAATTTATGGAAAAACTAGCTGAAGCACTTAAAACCCTGAAAAGTTCAGTAGCAAGAGTTGGCCTGAAAATTAATTGGGAGAAAAACCAAAAATCTTCTGGTTGTCCATTTTGAACACGCTGCAGGCTGTGTCATCTTAGTGACAGTCACCCAGTCGACAGTGTCTGTGATTTCACCTACCTTGGCCCTTCTGTTGAAAAGATGGCCAACTTTAAGAAAGAACTTGAAGTTGGACACCATTCCAATGAAGCATCTCCGAATGATCAAAAACGAATGGTATGAATTCAAGTTGAACAGAGAGATCCATTTTCAAACCACACAGGTCCACCCCTCTAAGGTAATATTGGTATCTGCTCCAAATGCCTACCAGCACTCCTGAGAAAATCATCTTCGACTTTGACCTTATGAATGCAGCATGGAAGAGACCCTCCTGGAAGACCCAAAACACGATGACTGGATGGCATCAGACTTCTTTCCCGTACAGGTAACACATTTGATTGGGCACAGGACAGGACATCATGGAGGTCCGTAACACATTCAGTGACCCCTATGCTGTCCAAGTGACAGCATGAAAACTAACCTAACCAGCGAATAGCTCATTTACAATCACACTGCAGCCAGTTACCCACAGTTCCATCACAGGGCCATTTCAGACAATGCCGCTATGCCTGTAGCCACAGGGCCACACCACCTTCTTCTCCCAGGTCATCTCTACTTTACCACAGACCTGGATGGGGTATGAAGAGCTCCTCCCTCAGCCCACTCATGTTTAAGAGGCAGCCTCCATACAGTGTTCCCTCGCCTCCCTCCAAAAACACCATTTGGAACATATTTCCTCCTGCCTCATGGGACTAACCCCACCTAACAGGCTTGGCAGAGGGGTTTGGGAGAAGAGTGTGGTTTTTCGGGGGGTGGAAGGCAGAATTCACATAGTGTATCTAGTGCCCATGAGGGAAGGGCTTTTAAGGCAGTAGCCTGTGGTGGGAAGGGGCAGGGTTTCAGATTTACCTGAACCCATTCTGATCACTCAAGCCTGCCTGCATGACACATCATTAGGCTCTGAAGCAAACACTGGCCAAGATGGTCTGTGGAGTGTGCTCCTCAAACATGGAGGGACAGTCCTGAGTCAGGAGACCTTCGCTCCCCAGTCATGCAGATAGACCTTCCATTGAGAAATGCTGTGGAGGACATTTGTTCTGAAGTCTAGGGAAGAGGGAAGTCGTTGGTTCATGCTAAGCGAAAAGCATCCTGTGCTGCAGGTGATCTAGGACTGGATCGTCCAAGGCGCCCAGCCTTGGCCTATTCTGGCTCCAGTTAAAGTCAAAGTCAATAGCAGCAGATGTAGGCCAAGAGGAGCGTTTGAATAGACACTGTTTTAGATGCAGAGATACTGGCAGTGAGTGTCTGGAGCATCCCTGGATAGGTACAGAGTACCAGGGGCACTCGTGCCACTTGAAGCATGGAAAGTTAGTTGTCAGCAGCATGGTGCATATATACTCCTAACAGTCTGAAAGGGAGCCTGGCCTGAAGCTGATGCTTTGTAACACCATAGCAGACAGTCTGAGGTGATGGTGAGTTGCTCCCTCAGCCTGAGGCTCAGTATCTCTTCTTCTTGGAAGGTTATCAGGCGTGGGAATTTTCTGTTCCTTGGAGCACACATTGAAACAAAGTTACACATGTGGGGTTTGATCCAAAAGTCACTCAATAGGAATTTTTCAATGGGTTATGGATCACGTCCTTCGCATAGCCTTTACACGTGATCTGATTTCCCCCTAGAATTTTTCCATGAAGCTCAGTTTACCACAAGACCAGCGAATTGCGCTTTGATGCGGATGTCTAAGCAATTTGTTGCCGTCTATACTGGATCAGCAGAAGTAGAGAATTTAACTTCAGCAATTTCAGGATCAGTTTGCTTTTGATATCAAAAGTCCTTCATGACCCTAACAGAAGGCATTTATAATAAGGCACTCAGTAAGCCTCAGCCTGAGCTACTGCTTTAAGTTAGGATACCTGCCTACCTAATACAAAGCAGAGACACATAGGGTTGCCAGCCCTCCAGGATTGGCCTGGAGTCTCCAGGAATTAAGATTAATCTTTAATTAAAGATTATATCACGTGATGAAATCTCCAAGAATACATCCAACAAATATTGGCAACTCTAGAGACACATGCACAAATATATATAAAAAGATGAGATTTTCAAAACGACTTTGGGAAGTAGTCCCCAAACGTTTTTGGTCTTGCCGCCCCAGGGAGCTGGAGGCCTTGGCCAGGGGTGGGGGGGCCAGGGGCTGGAGCTGGGTCATGCTCCCTCCCTGCCCCCTTTGGGGGCAGGCCCAGGCTGCGCTTTCCCCCCCCCACAATTGTTCCACTGTGTCCCCCTATGGGGGCATACCCCACAGTTTGGGGACCACTGACGTAGTGGATTCAGCCATGAAATTCCTATTTTAAGGGGAGTTGTATGGTTAAATCTCCTGGCAGTTGGCTTTGAAAATCTCAAGCAACACATACAGAATGCAGCAGAACAATTTTACTGGCACTCGTTCAGGAAGTTCACTCATGGCTTTGCCACTCGTGACTAATCCAGGTATCCCACACTAAAGCTGCAAGAACCTTGGAACACAATGAAGACTGAGAAAGCTAGAAAAGCACGTCGACAAAATGGCCAGTGTTTTCCAGGTGGGAGAAGCAGTGATGTGAAATGATAACAGAATCCTGGTGCACTTCAGTTTAGACTAGGGAATATAATCCAAGTATTTTAAATCCTTGAAATTCAAGGGTTGCAGCATCAGATCCAGAGACAGCCAGCTCTCAAGAATGCATACATCTCTGTCCAGGTGATTTAGGGGACATGGACTCCTGTCCGCTAGATGCTGAAATGAGACCATTCAACTCATTTCATATAAAATAGTTAACACCCTATAGCCATCTGGTCACAACAGCTCTCAGCCCTACCAGCCTGTACTAGATGGGAGTTGAATTTCAATAGTGTAGCAGTAGCCTATCTTCCTGACTTTCAGATCACCAGCTCTGTAGCATTTAATCCTTCAGGACTGTGTCTCCTTTGTCCATAGATTAAATGGAGGACAGGTGTGAGAAGGTAAATTTAAACCCGCAATGGGAGACAGTATGAAAGAAGTCTAATGATTGGAGAATGGGATTCAAGAGATGTAGGTTCTACTTCAAAATGCCACTGATTTCCTGTGCGGTACTCAAGTCACAGAGCCTCTATGTGCCTCAGTTTCCTCATCTATAGCACACAACGAATATCGCCAACTTTTGTGAAGTGCTTTAAGATCCTCTGATGATGACTCCTCCGTCAGTGCAGAGTGCTATAAGAAGCATGGACTATATAAATAACTGATCATTAAAATAGACTGCTGTCCCCCAATTCTTCTAACCCATTTCAGCACATCAGATGACCACAAAAAATAGCAGAGGAAGCAGACTGAAAAACTGGTAACCCCCTGTAGGAAATAGCTGCAAGTCATTGCATACAGTATGAAAGCCAGCCATGCCCTAAGGGAATTGAGTAGCTTCACTACAGTTTCACTGTATTCTTACTCATGTGTGAAGCAGTGGAAGGGGAAAGTGGCTGAAGGGCAAACTGAGCGAATGCGGCAGCCAAGGTCCCATAGACCGGCTAGTTAATGAGAAGCAGGAGCAGAGACAGGATGCTAAGCTGGCTACATGCACCATAACAAATGCACAAGAGCCGTGGTCCCCTCACTTAAAGGGGGAGATCATCACTGGTGCTCAGAGGGACAGATTCACGCCTGGGCTAGAACTATTCAGGGAGAGAGACAAGGGCCATATGCCTCCCCTACCCAGGATCTCTTGGGGCTGGCTCAGCCCCTGGCACAGGGTAGGGCAGGTGTAAGTTGCACTCCTCTTGCCCCTGTTGCCATGACAGGGGAGAAGAATCGCCAAGGCATAGGAACAGCCCAGCCAGGCTGCCCTCCTGTTCTGGTCCACCCTACTCAGAATTGCGGGCAGAGGCAGCTTAGATTCCTTTGTGCCAGCTAAGATGGTGCTAAGGAACCATATGGCAACAATCAATCAAGCCCAGAAACACGTTACTCCACAACAGCAAAAAGAAGATAAATAAATAAAAATAAAGTTTCAGAACCTAGCTGAGGAAGATTGACATATAAAGCAGATTTTAAAAGTGGTATCGACACAATCAGAAAGATGTAGCTAGAAGCTGGCAGGTTTGGGGGATTTTTTAGCTATGTAAACGTAGAAATTAGAGAAAGGACTGACCTAGTAGATCAACTAGTCCGTTCCTCAGGGCCAGGGCAGATTACTCCCTATGGTATGTTCTAAAGAGCTTTGTCCTGTATAGAGACCTCAAGGAATGGCACTTACAACATTTTACTTGGGAGACCAGTCACCAGCCTGGAGCAGGGGGACGACATTGCTGAGGCACCAGGGAGACTCCATGCTGTACTAGATTAATTCAAAATAAATCATAAGAGGGGTTCTGAGCTTATCATACCTGGGCCTGATGCCCATGTGTTTTTAGAAGTGGAAAAATAAGATCCCAGCAAGCCATCTGGCAAACAGATACAGCCATGCCAGAAATCCAAGAGTTCAAGAAAACGCCCTTAAGTGTATACACAGGCATCTGTTCAAATCCCCATCTCTTAAGGGCAACTGGCGAGGGGGTTTTGCTTTTAATTGGGTTTGTGCTCCATTTTTCTTTATGAAGTAAAGAAATCACCTGTAAGCTTTAAGTAGCAGAAAGAACAGGTGGGTTCCAGCTTTCTTTTTACATTAGAAATATCAAGAATGTCAAGTCTCATCTTGTTTTGCCAGAGGATTTCTTGGGGTGGGGGTCTCAGGTGATGTTTGCTGTGAGCTGTTACACCTCAACTAAAAGTAAGGGGGAAATGATTCTTTAAGAAAAGGCTACCTTTCCCTCAAGCGATCATTATTTGTTGCTCTTAAACAGTACTAATAAAAAATACAGTTTCAAACAGTCCAATTAAACATTACTTCTCATTAGCTTAGCTTTCACTCTCGTCTCTTGTGATGTCACAGCTACACTGTCTCCATGGCAGAAAAGACCAGATTTCCACTTTATCAAACAAGCAGAAACTTCCCCAACTTTCTCCCCTCCCCCACCCACCCTTTTAGACGGAAGGTATTAAAATCTTTATAAGAAAAAAACCCAAAACAAATGAATTCCTACCATACACCTTGGAGGTCACCTTTAGTTTAAAAAAGGTGATTATTTATGGGCATGCAGTTATCAAACACAACTGTATATACAAAGAAGTGTACAGGCCAGCAACCCTGAAGAAGTCTGCAGAACTAATGGCTCTGCTTTGTCCAACTCAGTTCATCGTCCAGAAGTGCTGGAGAAGAAATGGCAGTACCCAGAGACTAAAGTATTTCTTGGGATCCTTTAGAGCTGGGACTGCACATCTGCATTATTTGAGTCTCTTCTCTGTTCCTAGAAACTAGCCCAAGAAATCAGTCGTTATTAACACTGATAAACAAGGTCCATATTTTGTGATTCCCCCTCCACCGGAGCGGTTCTCTGCCACCTAAGCCTCCTGTTGACAGCTACTTCCCATTAAAACCTTCTAGATCAGCGGCTCTCAAACTTCATTGCATCGTGACCCCTTTCTGACAACAAAAATTACTACACAACCCCAGGAGGGGGGGGACTGATGACCAAGCTCGCCTGAGCCCCACAGCCCTGGGGGGGGTGGGGGAGCAAAGCTGAAGCCCAAGGGCTTCCGCCCTGGGCGGGGGGGCATGTAACCTTAGCCCTGGGCGGTAAGGCTTGGGCTTCAGACTTGCTGGGGCCCAGGGCCAACACCAGACTTGGCAACCCCATTAAAATGGGGTCCCGACCCACTTTGGGGTCCCAACCCACAGTGTGAGAACCCCTGTTCTAGATCTTTTGCCAATGTGTGTGATGAATAGACTAACCTCAGATGCAGGCTTCCACCTGAATTAATCTGCAAGGGAAATCATGCGTGTCTTTTTGAAAAGGAGAACATACCCTGCACTGTTCTCCCCGCCAGGCTCTTCATTTAGTAGCCCCTTACTATGAAGAAATCTTGGAAATATCCCCTGGTCAAAAACCCTACGATGGGTGGGATTTTCAAGAATGCCTAAGCAACTTAACAGCACAAATCCATTGAAACTCAACAGGACTTGTGCCAGTCACTTGGGTGTCTGAAAATCTCAGCCAGTCATTTTGCTACATCTCCTGCATCAAATCATATGAGAGTACTTGACATGATGTCAGAGGACCACAGCATTGTTCAGAGTTTCTGAACTGATGTCGTTTTCCCATTGTGTGTGAGGGGTGGGGAGTATGGTTAAATGTCAATCATGAGAGTAAATCACGAGCATCACCCACCTGTTTCCTTCTGTCACAGCAGTGCCAGGCATTTGGTTGACTATGTTCCTACATGACAAGAGAGCCTTTTGCATTGGCACATGGATTCCAGAAGCCTAGAGGGATAGGAGACCAGCCAGAGCCTGTTCAGAGGGAAGAGATTGATCTACAGTAAGGGCTCCAGCAAAGCATATGCTTACCTTATGCACATGAGTAATCTCATTCAAATCAATTGGACTACTCCCATGTTTAAAGTTAAGCATGTGCTTGAGTGCTTTGCTGACCAGGGCCAGAGGCCTCAGCACCTTTCAGGATTGAGCCAGACATGAGAAATCCTGCTGTCTACTAAAGTTCAGCACCACGCTGATCTAAACAACCAGATCCAAATTCTGACCTCTTAACAGGGATTATTTGCAGTCTGTCTGGGCCAAATTAAATTGATATCTTTAGCTACAGTGTGGAAAGTACGTCTCACCCATTCGCCTCCTTCCCCAGGCATAGCTATTGTAATCTCCTCCATAGGAGGCACAACTGGTTAGTAGAACATTATCCACAGACTGTTTTCAGTGTCTCCCCTTCCAAACACAGACTCCAGAAACTAGACTCTTTATAGCAGAATCCTTGAATCCCAGGAATAACTTCTCTGGTGAATTCCCCTCCTCCCCCATACAGCTGCAACAGTCTTCAAGGCCAATGCCTGTCTTGTTCAGAGTGTCTGCTCATCTCTTCATTGGCGCTACTTTTAACCCTTCCATCTTAATTGCTGCAGAACTAAATGGGCCCCTCAGGGAGGTGTCCTTTTCTAATGGAGTAACCAGAAGCTTGGTTCCAAAGGCCACCAGCTGCTCTGGAGACAAGCACAGCAAGCCAGGCTGACCTAGGTTCTTCTAACCACCCACATCACAGTTGTAACCGAGCACCTCAGATTAGCTGTGAAGGGATTCAGTTGGTCAGGAATTAAGGGATTTGTCATCTTCATAGTAACATTGGTGCACTGAGGAAGGGGCAGTCCTTTACTGGACTCCCAGAATTGTCACCTATTTGCAGGTACCAAGCACTTGCCCCAGCTTGCTGGGGTATCGGCAAGATTTCTTTTGCTTGGAACCCTGTATAATGAGGTGTGACCACACCACTTCCCAATCAACCCACAGCGTTTAGTTACAGCAGTGGAGAGGTGAAGTCAGAGCAAGGCTTGGTATATACAGAAGAATGAAGCACCTAAAGCATTGTCTGCACAGAGGCTTGCTGTGGAATTAGGGGAAACACATTCCTGCCATTGGTACAACAGAGTGCGTGGCTAACATGAATCCTCCCAGAGCAAGAGGCAACAATCCAGCACTGAGAAATAAGAGTTAATGGACTCGAATTTAACAGGTGGTGCTCGATTCTCTGCTGGTGTAGACCATTTCAGCTCCATTAACCTCACAGGAGCTGCATCAATCTATATCAGCAGGGTATTTAGCTATAGTGGGTTTCGACTGAATGCATCATCAAAACTACCGGCATTTACAGGTCTCCCCAGCAACACAACTCTCACTACAAATGTGATCAAGGAAGTCACTTCTAAGGCAGCTTGGCCTAGAAAGCGAAAGCCATAGAAACATATCCATAAGTCACCAATTAGAGTTCTGTGTACTACCCTGGCTACAAATAAGGAGCAATCCACCTACCCCTTGAGGTACTGAGGCACATCAGAATAAGAGTCTAAGGACAAAAAAGAGCTGATGAAATCCAGGAGGATCCCATTTATATCCATTCCATGATTACCACATAATCCTAAACCATGGACTCAGTGGGCAGCAAAACCCCATCTACAACCTTCAAAATAAGATGTTGCCATTTTAAGTGTCTGGCCCCATCTTCACTGCGAGACCTCTCCAGTCCCCTTCTTTACTCACCAGAGCAAAGCAAAAAAAGGGAACTCTTTGCACAAGATCCTGTTATCAACAGCCTAGCAATTCATTGCAGCATTCAACCCTGCCACACTGAGGGGAATGTGTATGTGTGTCTGAACTGAAGCCTCAACTCCATGCCTGTAAATACTTAGGGCTCCTGGGGAGAGAAGCCGCCTATCCTCACTGGCTACTGCTGGCGGCAGCAGCAGAACAGAAGGGCACCAGAGGGAGGAGGTCCTGCTCTCCTAGGCCATAGGACCCCTTATAAACATACACCAACCATTTAGAAAGAGATTGCTGCTTATCAGGCTGCAGATGGCTCTTGCCATTCTCAATTTGGGTGTTATTTTATTTACTCATCATCACCTTCAGCTCCTCCTCCAGCCAGGTTACTCACACAATTGCACACAGATCTTGTATGCTCACACCCTGCTGCACCCACTCAGGCATGGCAGTGGATAAGCCATTATACATCATGGGTAGTCAAAGCCCCTCTAATCCTCTGGTCTGCAGTGCTAGTGTTGGGTGGGAAAGGGAGTGGTTTAAAGTCATCTTTCTCCAGGCGGAGATGTAAGCAAGAGAGTCTCTAATTAGCACCTCTTTCACAAGCTCTTTATTATATTTCCCTGATGGTTGGTCAAAGCTACAGCACCTGGTACTTAAGAGTACTTGCAGAAGCTACATAGTTTTCCCATTATCATGCAAGGGCATGTAATTATGTGGTACGTGGGAGCTGTCAAATGAACCAAGAGCGGTTGCCAGGGAAGGAGAGAGCTCTTACCTAACATCTGAGCTCTGGAACATTCTATGGTAACACAGGTTTCAGAAAAAGAAAAGGAGTACTTGTGGCACCTTAGAGACTAACCAATTTATTTGAGCATAAGCTTTCGTGAGCTACAGCTTGCTTGCAGGTATCTGATGCAGACAATGACCCCATGACCATAAGGTTTGGAGGGGGTTTCATCTTCACTTCCCAATGAACAGTCACCGCATCTTACGAAGTGGTACAGGACTGCCACCTCCCTACATGCAGCCAGCCTGTCTGCCAGCCCAAGGATCAGCCCCCGCTTCCTTGCCTGGAGCAAGGATTGCAACTGTCCTTTCTTGCGCTCTATGCTCAGCATTGCACTCACATAGCAAGGGAGGACACAGCAGGCCAAATGAGAGGGTGGGTAAAGAACCATGGGGGTGGGGGGAGAGAAAAGGTGGGTGTGGACTCGCATGTCTTTCTTCGCCTAGGCACTGAGAAGCCCAGGCTGGCCCTGCTCTTAAAGGCTCTAGTGAGAATTCCTCTGGTATGTCTGAGCAGCAAATGGGTAACTACCTTCACTTGGCAGAACAACTGACCAGTAATGCTGCCAACTAACAGACAAAACCAGGGGTTCATGCTTTATGGGACAGGCAACACAAGCCTGCTCTTATCCCCTCCCTCATGTTTGAAAGGAAATACCAGGGCTAGGAACATAGCATGGCATGGTATCTGGTACCCATTGCACCTCACAACACTTACCACTCTAGGAGATTCCCCTGGTGAAGTTCTCAGCCACATGCTGGCAGCTGTTTTGAGTGGCCTGGAGCACCCTACTATAGGGGTGGGGCCTGTTTTAAAGGGGAAGGGTGAGACGAGTGAACTCCCCCCCCACTAGCAAGGATTGGGGGTCTGATAGCTTGGTACTCCTCCCTGATAATTACGTATATGGGGTGACATCAGGCTGACTGAAAGATTGACCTCTGGCTTCTTGACCAACGCTATTGGCAAATGGGCCAATTAGCACCAGTTGCGAAGGCTGGTCCACTAGGAGTTAGAAGGAGACAACTCAACAACCGTCCAATGGAAACTGCTGGCCTGCCCAGGACAAGACTTGAGCTTGTGGCAATGAAAGACTGAGTCCCATTACCAGTCTCCCAAGTCCTGCAGATCCTCCCATGTTGACGTTATTGTGAGAAGTGTATTTGAATACTGAGCATTTCTTACGCTGCTTGTCAACAGCCAATAGGCTTGACAGCGTTCACTGCCCTGTGCTTCATTGGCACGGACAAATTATGCTTTCAAGAAAATGAAAGCACGCCAAACACTTGGGTTAGCTGCACCACCCCCACACACACAGCAGAAGAGAAGCACTGTATTATAGCAGTGTCACGCTGTGCTTTAGTACACATGTAACATATTAATTGGACTAGGACTGGCGTCTCTCTAACTAGTGATCTATACTGTGCCCATCACGGATGTACTTGAATACATTTTACCTGGAGTCGCACTAGGCTATGAGGGAGATCCATGGACTAGTGTTCTGAGCACAGGACTGGGAGCTAGGAATGTCTATGCCCCGCTCTGACACTCACTTCCACTGGGGCCCTGACCAAATCATTTCAAATTTCCTTCTCAGTTTACCCATCTGTAAAACAGAAATAATACCACCAACCCGGCTCACAAAGCTGCTGTGTGGAGTGATGTGTGTTTTCAAGGGTTTTAAGGATTGTAAATGTACAGACTTACCCTTTTGGCTTGCACCAAAATAACACTTGGGTAGTACTGACTATCAGGATACACGGGAGACCTTTACTGCGTCCGTATTCCAGGCTACAGTTTTGTTGTGGCTCATGCCCTTGGAAAATGCAACTTCCCTGTCCATCCACTTACCCAATGTCACACAAAACCCTCTTCCTGTAAACCACCTCTGAGCAGCATTGGTAGCAGTGTGTGGTGCAGCGCTGAATGGGTTAATGTCATGTGTGCATCTGCTTGCATAAGTGCAGGCCAGGATCCAGGGGCATTTGTGTCACAGCGAAGCCAGGGATCACTTCCCTCTCATTATGTCTGGGCTACTATTGTTCCCCTTTCATCAGGTTGTCTCTTGCCTCCAAGTTTATAGTTTCGATTTCTTTGTACTGGGTCAGAGGGAACTAGTGCCAATTTCCCCAGCTGCACCTCCTGCAGTGGAGAGTGGGAGAGCTTAGAGCTGTCTGTGTGGGTGGCAGCATTCTTCTAATATAAACGCTATTGTTGAACAACAGGAAGGGGAAGCCCTCCCAAACCTCTCTTGGGCTGTTCTCTTCTTCAGCCTACCTGCCACGCTTTCCCGTGGCATAGAGGACACTCAGTTTTTCCCTCTCCCCTGCTTGGGGACTTCAGCGTCTCAGCCTCTCTTAGGCCAAGAGAGGTAGTATGCATGGGTATGTGTAAGAGGCCAAGGCAGGCTAAGCCTCCCTAAACAGCCAGCCTGCTGCTGAAAGGGTGCCCGGGCCATGGCCCCGCCCGCACTCCGCCCCAAGGCCCCGCTCCCGCTTGTACTGTTCCCCCAGAGCCCTGCCCTTTCCCGTCCCCGCTCTGCCCTCATGGGGGGCCTCAGGGGCAGGGGTGAAGAGGCACATGCAGGTGAGGGGCTGGCTGGCCAGTCAGCAGGCAGGTAGGGCGGAGGCCTCGGGGGAAGAGGCGGGTGGAGGGGGGAGACCTCAGGGGAAGGGGCAGGCAAGGGGGGGGCCAGGCGGGGCCACAGCCTCCCCAAATGGAGGAGTCCTGTGCCACCCATAATAGTATGATTAGAGAAAGGGGCAGGGAGACAGCTGCTGGGTTCCATTCCCAACTCCACCACTGACTTGCGATGTGACCATGGGCAAGTCATTTAGGGACCAGTTTCCCCGGCCCCTGCACAGAATGGGCAGGAGAGTGCAAGGAGGCTTCTCCCGTGGAACCCACCATGCAGGGCCATGGCCCTGTCCCCCTTCGCACCAGTCCATGGAGTGGGGCAGGCTGCATTCTTAAGGGATGGTGCAGTGCACGTGTCCCCCCTGCATGCCAGGGAGCTCAGGAATGGATTGTACCTCCCTGAGCTCTCCCTGGGGACTGGTGGTTCAGCACCGCCTCCAGCACAGGGCAGTGGATAAATGGCACCCTCTGGCCCTTTCCTTTGCTGTAAAATGGGGATGCTAGTAGTGACCTGCCCTACGGGGTGCTGTGAGGCTCACTCACTGTTTGTTTGGTGCTCTGAGAGCCCCAGGTGATACGTGGTGCAGGGGAGTTGTTATTGCTGCTCTCACTTTCCCGCCGTGCTAACACTTGCCGTGACCCTTCCTGCTGCATTATGTGAGTGGCCCCCCCCCCCCCCCCCCCACAGACACAGTGAGGTTGGTGCTGGGTAACAGACCTTTTGTGGAGAGATTAGATCTAGAACTCAAAACCCCAGTGTGGAGGCTTTTGGAGCAAAGTCCAAGCCACAAGCATCCATGGAATGCCAAGGTGTTACAGGAAATAGCACCTGTACAGAATCTGTGATGTGTTTTTGTGCCCCTGTCTGCACCTTATCCCTGGATCACACCTGCCATTTCTACAGTGGTCTGATTTTAATGAAGCAGAGGCTCAAATACCTTATTTCGGAACGAGGGATCAAATGAGGGGAGTCACCACAGTGACTAAATTTAACATTTTTTCCTGTAGGACAAAATAATTCTACTGAGGTCCATAGGCAATGCTCGCCAGCATGCTGAGCACCTCAAATTTTGACCACCCTAGCAGGTCTGGAATCCATGAATTTTGGCATCATAAGACAACACCGGCAGCACCAAGCCATGAAGCTGCAGCATCGTTACGCCCCGAAACAACATCAGGGTGCAAACATCCAGGATCAAGTAATCTGGGGACCTGTCACATGTCCTGCAAGCCATGTATGACTGCTGTGCGACAATCAGGTCCAGCAGCAATCCACAAGGGAAGCAAGGATTGTGTGTGTGTGTCGTTAGAGCAGAAGTTGAGGAGCTGCTTTACCCCTGGAGCCAGATTCAATGCACAGCTATGGGTCCTCGGCTGCAGAAAGTCCATGAGTAAGGATGCAGAGAAGCAAGGATGCACCCTTACTCTGCTGAGAGATCTGAAGTCAGCCACATGTCTATAAGAGGCTAACCCCAGAGCTGGCCCCAGAGCAACCAAGGCCAGGCCAGATGGAGGGAAGTTGTACTGTTCCACTATCTCACCTGGGCTCCCATCGGGTGAATCCCACCTGTCCCCCCCTCCCCCACTGCAGCAGCTGCAAGGGAGTCACACTTGCTCCCCCAGGGTGAATCTGAATCTGGCCTCCGAGTTCTAGTCCCAGCTCTGCCACTGACTTGCCATGTAAGCTTGGGGAAGTGATAGTGCTCTGTGCCTCAGTTTCCCCATCTGTAAATCAGGGGTAATGACCCTCACCTCCCTTTCAGGAGCCTTAGTTAGTTAATTGCCAGTGTAATGCAGCTGTCGGAGTGCTCTGCCATCCAGGGGTGAAAAGAGCTGTACAGAAGTGGGAAGGCAGACAGAGGGGTTCCCCTCCAGCTCCCCATTATAAAGACATTTCATCTCCTGTGGCAGGATAAGTGGATGCAGATGAAATACTTGAGCCATGACAGGCAGGGGGAGGAGGAAAGCACCAATAGCCTGCAAAGGAGTTAATGCTAGGGAAGAATTCTCCTTTTGAGTCACCACAAAGGGAAGCAGCAGCAGCCACAGCCGCAGCCCTGGGAAAGATTCTTGGTACGAGAGCAGGAGTTCTGGGGATGTGTTGAGAAGAGAGAATAGAAACCAGAGGGCCCTCGCTTCTCAGTTAACCTGAGGCCCTTTTAAGCTACTCTGGCAGCATAAAGGGAGCTTAACGTACGTGGAAGCCAGCCCTTGAGAATACCCCCTGCACAGCTGGCTCCCCAGCCCATGTAGAACTGGTGTAAAGGCTCTGCATCAGCTCTGCTGCCAGGCCCCAGCGTGGAGGGTGAATCAGGCAGGCATATAGCCAGAGTGTACTGTCCCAGGGCTGGTCTCTGCTTCCCAGGGCCCCGAGACAGCAGAGCTTAAGTTTAGAGCAGCTTCATAAGAATAACTTACTTGATCTTATTATTAAGAATTATTAAGAATCCTGGGAAACTACATTAGATTCAAAAAAGGAAAATCTCATGGGAATTTTTGGCTACCGGAAAAAACCCTGCCTGCCCCGCCTGGATTGGAAGAGTTTGCCGCCTCAAAGAGCGAATGGTGGCTGGGCGGGGTGAAAAGCCGCATAGCAATGGGAAATCCCCAACCTAAGGAAAATCCAAAACCATTGCTAGAGCAGGACAGGCTCTGAGATCAACCGCAGAAGCGTCCTGCAGCTCCAGCATTCTTTGTAATAAATGAGGGGGGGGTCTGCCCCTCCACTCAAAGATGGTTAAACCAGCCCTGCAGCCCTCTGGGTTGTGCAGACTGGCAATGAACGTACAACCCATACACTTCTTTAAGTATTAACATTCTTTCCTGTTCCTGGATCCTGCACTGGGGCAGAGGATGAGGGGGGCAGGGCGGGGGCAACGCGGACGGGAAGTGAGAGGGCGTGATGATGGGACAATGGGTTTGCCATGAACCGGATGGCCACAGCGGGAGGCCGTTCCGCAGAGATGCCTGTGGGAAGAGCGTGGAAGAGGGGGCAGCTAGTGCGAATGGGATGACACAGCTCCACTGACTGCAGCTGGGGCTGTGACAACTGACAGCAGCTGAGGATTGGCCCCAGGGAGCGAAAGGCCTTCTAGTAGGAGGCGACAGCAGCACCAGCGTACGGTCAATTCCGTTTACATCCCAAATAAGCCTGTTTTATGATTGACAAGCTGAGAGATTCTCTGGACAGGGTTCATCAAGGACTTCGCTAGTATCACAGAACTGCCTTCAGCAATGGGTGAAAGGATGCATTCATATACTGACACTCTCATACCCTGTGGACACATAATATAAAGCAAATATGTCAAGCTTATTCACCTTTGCCCAGGGCAAATTTTTTTCCCCCTGACTGGCAGGTAAAACATCTTTCCCCTCCTATTACAGTCACCTGTGCTGCAAATGTGATTATTATGTGTATGAGCCCAGAGGCCTCAGCCAGAATCAGGCCTCCATGGTGCATAAACACAGCAAAGAGTGAGCTCCTGGCCTGAAGAGCTTACGGTTTAAATAGACAAGACAGACAAAAAGTGGGAGAAAGGAACCATCCCCATTAGTACACATCAGGGAAACTGAGGCGCAGCGCGATCAGGTGATGTACCCAAGCTCACACCGGAAATCTGTAGCAAAGCCGGGATTGAACCCAAATCTCAGGGCTTTTACACCAAGTCCAGCCCTTCAATTTTGGGCCTGGTCTGGTCCATTTTCATACCAATTTTGCAAAGCGGCTCTACAGCACAGCCAGCACAGCGGCAGCTGAATGGGTTTTTAATGCACATCCTTCTGATGCAGTACAGGCCCCCAGGGACATGCCTGCCTTTGCTCCAGGAGCTTAAATCAGCAGCGTACATCTAAAAAACACCACAGGGAGCGCGGGGATCTTCAGCGACATCATAAGGGCCAAAGCATCATATCACTGCCACAACTTGCCGGCTGGGTCCACCATTATCACGCAGCACGGCGGGCGGAGGGATTAAGGGATGCCGAGCTGTGAAAGTGGCTACAGTGCGAGTTAACCTTCTATGTCGGGCAGAGCACTTACTTACCTCCCCCTGGGAAAGCTGGGCAGGTATCCAGCCTTGCAGACTCCAGTCTGCCCATGAACACATTTCATTGCCTCGGTACTGAGGTGAGAGGTGGCGAAGCTGCCTCCTCTGGTGTCTGTGAGCACGGCAAGAAATCTCACCCAGGAAGAGGATTTTTGAAAGCTCTGCAAGGGGATGCAGCAATAAAGAGCAAAATACTATTGCCCAGTTAGGGGCCAGATTCCCACCTGTAGACATGAGGGGTGTGTCTGCAGGGGCAGTTGCGCTGGAATGGGAAGATTTACCCCTGCAGGAAGGGCAGCTGTGAAATCCAGGCAGAGGCTACGTGTGAGAAGCACTGAATTATTATTATTACGACTATTTACAATATGGATGCAGCTCAGGACCCCTATTGTGCAAATTACTCTGCAAACAGACCAAGACGCAGCCCCTGCCCTGAACAACTTTCAGTTGAATCTGTGTCTCTCCTGTCTTGCCCCGGTTGGCTCCATCAATTTTTAGGGCTGCTGCTCCAGCAGCTAGTTTTGATTACTTGGTGCAGGGGGGCCAAGGGGTTGCAACCCCTGCTCCATGTGAGCTTACTGTAACCAGGGGCTACGATCTGGGGGTGAAGCCGGTCCCTAAATTAATGGAGCTTGCACAGGGCCGAGTGAACGATTCGCATTATGGAACTCGCTAGGCTAACGTAACATCTTTTCTCTGCTCATGCTCAGATTGCGATTTCTTCTGCTCTATTAATGAATCGTCTCTAAGTTCTTGCATTAATCATGAGTGCTCGGTGTTCACGCTTGTGCTGCTTGGTAGGGATTGGTCACAAAAGCCACACGGTATTCCGTGTCCTGAATGGGTGAGCAGCCGAGCACTTCCAGCATGAATTCTTGCGGCTGCAAATGAAACACTCCGTTTCCTTGAATCCTCCTATGCGCGACCCTAATAGTCGCTTTCCACAAATATTCATGCCAGCAAAACTCGATGGCGTGAATATTTGCAGAAAGCTAATGTAACAGCCCCCTGGTCTGTCACTGGGAGTTGACAACACCACCTCCAGCGCTAAAGAATGAGCCTCTGCAGCTGAGGCTAAAGGACAGCCCCCTTTGTTGGGAGCGGTAGCTGACTCCTGGCTCCTCTGGATGCACAACGGAGGGGGGGCACATAACACAGATGGAGCAGCAGGAGACACAAACATCAAAAGGGCGTAAGTAAGGCTGAAGTGAAATGGTTAAGAAATTCAAACCCATATTTTTGGGGAGTGCTTTGCATCATTCACCCAGCTCTGCTCCTGCATGGTTGCCGTTGGCTGCACTGGGGCGCCTGAGATGTGCTGTGAAGCAAGGACATTTTCCAAACAGAGCTTCACTGATCCTTTTTCAGAATGCACACAGGCTGTATAACTGCAGCCGGCTGGACTGGGCGGGCAGTCTAATGAACAATTGCCATCCCATGAGCAAATGGAGCGTGTCCTGAAATAGCAGGCTGTATGCTGCTCCTTAGCAACCCCTTCTGGTAGAGGCACATCTGATGTAGGTAGGCTCTAGAAGCAATGGTCCTCACTTTCTGCTGCTAGAGGAAGGTGTGGCATGTGGTGAGGAGACTGCATATAAGAGGGGGAAGCCCTCCGCTCTGAGGACACCACCTGGGCAGGGGAAAGCCTTGACTGACTGACACAAAATTATATTTGAAAACAAACCATCCTCAAAGTACACATGCATCTCTTGCCTGCTCTGCCAGCCTGCTCCAACTAATCCCTCCACCATTCAGTACAGCTACCTAGAAGGCCGTGAATGCAGCTGGAGCGTACGCAGATAAATGCTGGAATTCACATTTGGAATGCAACACAAACAATGGCACAGTCTCTTATGTGACAAAGCTCTGTCCTTGCCTCCGTGGGTCCCACGTTTCCTGGCGGATTTCACTAGCCTCAGAGGCTCACTGTGACCCTCCACGTAACCCTTCTCTCTCTAGAGACAAGGGTCACACTCTACTGAGCCATTTTCATCATAAACCAGCGAGGGAGGTGAGAAGAAGTTATCCTTCCTTGCACAGTCTCTGTTGTCTCCCAGTCTCAGTGATTAATCAGGGGGCAAAGGGGGGGGGGAGCCCAGGCCCACCCTCTACTCCGGGCTCCAGCCCAGGGACCCTAATAGTATCAGCTATGGTAGCTGACCTTTTAGAAACATGACATGTACAATTCCCTGGGCTACTTCCCCCACAGCAGCCCTCACTTCCTCAAGCTCCACTTCACCCTTACCTCAGGGTCTCCTTCCTTGTGCCTGATATGGTGTGTTCTACTCAGCTTCTCCAACAGCGCAACTTCCTCTCACAGCTCCTGACATGCACACCACCTGACTAACTGGGAGGCTTTTAACTAGTTTCAGCCAGCCCCTGACTGGCTTCAGGTGTCCCAATCAACCTAGCATTCTCCCTGCCTTCTGGAAAGTTCTTAATTGGCCCCAGGTGTCTTAATTGACCTGGAGCAGCTGCCATTTCACTTAACCTGGTACCAGGGATTTGTTTAGCCTGGAGCTAATATATCTATCTCCCACTACTTTTCCATAGCCATCTGGCCTTGCCCCGTCACATATCTCCTCCCCCCCCCCCCCCCCCGCTCAACACCATAGAGTTGGGCAACTAGGGATGCCAGGCAGTATGCTCGTGACAGACCATCAGCGTTGCCATAGTGGCATCCAGCCCTGTGCCGTATGCAGAACTGGAATGGTTGCAGGGATAAGAACCAACTGGTGACCCTTGCATTCTTTTCCTTATTCCGCTGCATCCACTGGAGGGGTGCATGGTCCGTCACAAGAGTAAATCGCTGGCCTAAGAGGTAATAACGCAGTGTCTCCATAGTCCATTTGACAGCAAGGCATTCTCTCTCGACTACTGCACATTTCTATTCTCTTGGGAAAAGCTTTCGACTTAGGTAGAGGATCGGGTATTCCTCTTCTCCCACCATTTGCGACAGAACTGCCCCCAACCCCACCTCGGAAGTGTCTGTTTGTAAAATAAATTCCCTGTTAAAGTCTGGGGCTGTGAGTACAGAGGGCCGTCCGAAGGTCTGTGAATGCCCACTCTGCTGCGTCGGTCCACTTTACCGTATCTGGACCTCGGGCCTTCACCAGGTCCGTTAGGGGACTTGCCCTAGTGGTGAAGTGGGGAATAAAATGTCGGTAGTAGCCTACCACGCCTAGGAACGCACGGACCTGCTTCTTTTGGGTCGGCCAGGGCCAGTTTTGAATTGCCTCTAGCTTATTCGTTTGGGTCTTCACTATGCCCCTTCCCACAATATATCCCAGGTACCTAGCCTCTGCTAGCCCTATGGTGCATTTAGCGGGATTAATACTGAGGCCAGCCCACCTTAAGGTGCGCAGTACTGCCTCAACTTTCTCCAAGTGGGTTCCCCAGTCTGGCGTATGGATGATGACATCATCTAGGTATGCGGCTACATAACTAGTATGGGGGCGCAGCAGCTTATCCGTGAGGCGCTGGAATGTGGCTGGGGCTTCATGTAGCCCAAAAGGGAGGACGGTGTACTGGAATAGCCCATCCGGGGTGGAAAATGTTGTCTTTTCTTTAGCTTCTTTGGTCAGAGGAATCTGCCAGTACCCTTTTGTCAGATCCAGTGTAGTCAAGAATCGGGCACTACCCAGTCGGTCAACCAGTTCGTCGATGCGTGGCATGGGGTGTGCGTCAAACTGGGATATTTCATTCAGTCGGCGAAAGTCATGACAGAATCTCGTGGTACCGTCAGGTTTAGGCACTAGAACAATGGGACTGGACCACCGACTGTAAGATTCTTCAGTAACCCCTAATTCTAACACTCTCTTTACTTCGGCCTTGATTTCTTCTCTTTTGGCTGCTGGGATTCGGTAGGGTCTCAATGTTACCTTGGCTCCTGGGATCGTGCGGATATGGTGATAGGTTTCAGTTGTCTGCCCTGGTTTTGTAGAGAACACATCTCCGTTGCAATTAATCATAGAATTATAGAATATCAGGGTTGGAAGGGACCTCAGGAGGTCATCTAGTCCAATCCCCTGCTCAAAGCAGGACCAATCCCCAATTTTTGCCCCAGATCCCTAAATGGCCCCCTCAAGGATTGAACACACAACCCTGGGTTTAGCAGGCCATGCTCAAACCACTGAACTATCCCTCCCCCATTTTAATCAACGGTAGATAAGCAGTAGATATACATGTTACATATGAATTCCTTCCAGTGAAACATATTCCTATTTAGGATTTTACATGCTGCTCCTACATCTATAATTGTGGTTACAGAAACATTCTCCTTAATCAGAAGGCTGATCTGGGTGCTGTTCCATCTCACCATCTTTCTTCATGACCATAAGCATAGGCATGAAAAAATATTTTGATCTGATGGGTATTAAAATAAATTTGTTGAGTTAAACATGCTTAGCACTGACATGCTTTAGCATTGACATGCTGATTTTTATCTCAGACCCTAAGGTTACCATGCTTAAGAGCCAATCTCCAATTACTCTGGTCCCTTTTCCATTTTTAAAAGTTATTTTTACAAAATACACTAACTGTTGTAGCCCTCCTGCTAGGAGATAAGGACATGAGTTGCCTTTAAAGGGATTCAAGTATTTGAATCTTCAGAGTCACATAAATTTTGCCAATGTGTAAGGAAGAATATCCCAGGCTTAGTGTCTGAACAACTGTTTAAAAACACATGAAGAGTGTAAACATCAAGGAGAATAATTGATTATTGTGGTCTGAGGAGCTATTCCAAAATGTAGGTGATGCCTCTAATAGATAGGAGTAATAGGGCAAAATTAAGAACTTCAGTTTAACAGTAGGAAACATTCCTAATGGTAAGATCACCATTCCCAAGAGAAGTAATGGAAACCTACCAAACACAAGACAAAGTAAAACGAAATAAAGCAAAAGGTAGCCTTGTAAATTGAAATAAAATTTACCAGCCAACCTAGAATATCATCTGTCCTTTCCCACAAGAATGAAAATAATAATGAACAAAAAAGTGACTCATATTTCTCTCACCTTGGTTGGACAAGTAGAATTTAGCAAAGCTGCTAACAATCCTGAACCGGCAAGGTGGAAGGTGGACAAGATACAGTAATCTAATTTGGCTTTTCCATCTCTAATTTTTATAATTCTTTTAAAACTGATCTGAACAGATGAATGAATGTATTTGTCCTTGTCCACTTTGTTAATATTGAATTTAGCCTGAAGGGAAATCCTGCAAAGGACATTATATGTTACTCAAGTATCACCCTTTGTGATGTTAGAGACAATAGCAAAACTTATAACAGATTTTATTTGGACTGGAAAAATGCTAAACAAGGCAAGTGCTTGCTCATGGAAATAGACCAAGGTGGTTTCCAACATGTGAACATAAAATTAGATACAGTAGTAATTTAAGGCAAATAAATTGCATTGCAGGAAAATGCTTATATATTACTCCATATTCAGATACTGTATTTACCCCAAATTTAATTTATATACAAAAGGTATATAAAAAGAATGAACTAGTAATTAAGTATTGACTTAATAGTTTCTTGAAAACAGATCTCATTTTGCAGCAGGGCACAAATGACTATGAGGAGTCAGAGGCTATCATTTACCTGGTAGACAGGTTTAATAATTGCTGTGTGAAGTTGAGGCTTTTACATAAAATGTATTGTGTTATTAGCCAATGGCTAGGTTTAGATTCCCGCTTTGAATGCTGTGGACAGACTTCTGCAATTATTACAGAACAGGGTAAACAAAGCAAGAACCAATTACTTCAAAATCTCCATTCCTTCACGTTTTCCAGGATTTCTAATTAAAGTTTCTGTTCTGGGATTGCAGAACAAGACACATGGACACGTTGTATAAATGATATATATAAAGCTTCCCATTTTCAGTTTTATTTAATCTTATATGAAGAAAGAAAGAAAGAAAATTTTAGTGCCCAGTAATGAAGCTGGGAGGAGCTGCTGTTGCTGCAGAAACAGCTTTGGAGAAGTCCCTGACACCCTGAGACTGCTGATTGTAACATTTGCATTTGCAAACATAGCCCAGCAGATTGGCTGGGCCCTTCCACCTCTGGAGAGCCTTGTTGCTTTTTGCGAAAACAGACTCACACAGCTGTTACTCTGAAACTTGTTGCTTTATAGAAATGAAACTTTTACTTTCAAGAAGATCATGTGATTTCCAGGAAAGGAAGTGCCATATTTGGGCAGGACCAATAGAAACCACTTGCATCATCACAGCTATACTAGAAATATGCTCTGAAGAAGTTTCATGTTGTTGTTTTATTAACCCCCGTCTTGGTACAGGGTCCGCTCTGATTGGCTACAGGCTGTGATCCCGCGAACACTGTTGCCAATGTGCTGGGCTGACGACATAGTCCAGAAGAGTATAAAAGGGAGACTGGTTGCTGGAAATACTTTGATATTTCAACTATTCACAAAATCCCTGGTAACATCCTCTGGTAACAGCAAAGGTAACTGATCTGTTTTTTACTGATGCTATTAACTGATTAGAGCTGGGGAGCAGTGGGAGGAGGGAATTGAAAATAAGAGATTTGGCAGCTTCTGTGGAAAAAGCAAGCAGAATTCATCACAATCCCATAAAGCTGCCTTCAGTAGCTTCTCTTGAAACAACAGTGCAGTTTTGAATGGGTGCCAGGAGATACAAACGTTGGCTGGATTTCTTGGTAACTGGTGCACCAGGGGTGAGAGTGTGCATAAACTGGGGCGTGTGAGAGTGTGCGTGCACTGGGGTGTGTGAGTGCAGTAGGGGGTGTGTGAGAGAGAGAGAGATTTTATGCAAGTGCTGCAAATTGTGCTGGAGGATGGAAGCTAGAGAAATTCCTTTTCTACACTTTGATTCCTGACGGTGCATGAACTGTAGCTTTGCAGATCCCTCTCCTCCTCCTCCTCTCTGTTTTCTTGTGGTTTGCAGAGGTGCTCTGAGGCATGTTCGCCTATATCTGCAAAGGCCTTTGCGCGCCTCAGATGAAAGGCAGGCAGAAGTATATCTCCAAATGCTAAATATATTCTGACGAGACTCATGCCTCAGCCTGCAGCTGTGGCTTCCCCTTTCTTCCCTCTATGAATGTCACCAATACATTACTCAGCTGATTTGCACCATGTTTGCAATTCAGGGGAAGAAGGAATAATACAGACTTCTGGTGTTTCAGTGCTTAGATTGAAATACCTATTATTTCCCATCTGCATAATGCCAAACAGCAGGCTAACTTTTACACTGGTTCCTCAGCAGTTATAGTTGCTCACTTAGCACTTGCATTGCAATTTGCATTTGCAAAAGCACTTTAGAATATCTCTGCTGGATCTCTGCAGCATCCATGTGCCATAGGTGGGAATCATTATTCCCACTACACAGATGGGGAAACTAAGGTATAGAAAGGTGGGGGCGGGAGAACTAAGGCATATGGAGGTATTTGTAGCTTGCACACGATCATGCTGCAAATCAGAGATCGGGTCAGGATTAGAATTTAGCATCTCCTGACCCAAATACCTTATGCCTTCACCTTGTGAACCACTTCAGCTCTCAGTAAGGGGAATTTGATATTGCATGGATGAGACAGGCTGCCGGGATTGGGTTGGCTCAAGAGCCAGACATTAGATGCTCCTGAGATAGCTTAGCCGTCTCCTCTACTGAAGATGGGTACCAGCTGAGTAAAGGGGGAAGGGGGACTGATCTTGTGTAACATTGGAATACAGTGGAGAGTAAGGTGTGGCATGAATTGCAGAAGATTTTTCTTAAACTCAAGGAGGGCTGAGGGTTCAGCATGTCTGCAAATCCCCTTCCCTCCCTTGTGGTTTGTAGCAGGAAGCTAGAGAGGAGCGTTATAAGAAACACCCCAGCAAGTCAGGTTAACTATTGGTTCCTCAGCAGCAGTATTGTTCATTAGTCTGTAAGCTCTTAGTCGGAGGGACTGCGGGACTGCACCTGGGTTGCAGATGCAGTACAAAGAGGAATGGCTCCATCTGCCAGCAAAGCCTGCCAGCTGCATGTGCCCCTCCCTTTCTCTGAGACTGGCACCTCCTGGGGGTTTCTGCTGGGCAACCGAGCTCCCCGCCGTCCACCCTGCCCTGGCTCGGGGCTCAAAGCCACCAGTCGCCTTGCTCGAGTGGTTGTCAGCACACCCCAGAGAGGGCTCCGGTGCTGACACAGGAGTTGATTTGGGGTTCCATCATGGCGGCGAATGTGAGTGACTCTCCCTGCATCTGCCTCCAGTTCATACAGGTCCTGCTTGGAGGTTTCCAATTCACCCGCAAGAATTCCGTTTGGTACCAAAGGAGCGAACTCCCCAACCCTTCCTCCTGCAATTAACCCAAGACTGGCTGCCTGATGGCCGCATCCGAGAGCGAGGGGTAAGTGGCTTTGGGGGAGCCGGACGCGGGTGCGGTCAGTGCAGCCTGGGTGACGTACACAAGCCGGTGGGAGTAGTGCGGCCTGCACTATCTGGCTGTAACCGCTGCCGGCAGGCCGGAAAGGACACACCCCTGAGCAAGTGGATCCCACGGCAACAGCTTTTGTGCTTATCTCCCGCGGACAGCAAAGGCAGCCATGCCTGGCTGATATCTGCCAAGGAACTGCTGGAGACTGGCCCTCCGGGCTGTAAGGGTCGCCGTCGTTCACCTAAGCGGCTGTCTACTGTGGCACATGGCTGCCCGGTGACTAGCTGCTCTGTTAAAGGGAAGGCGCCACTGCCAAATTGGACGTGAGACTGCCGTGCAAAAGTACTGTCATGATTACAGGTTTGCTGAAGTGTGAAATATGACCACTTCTGTCTGCTGCAGGAAACGGGAATGGGAACATCTCCGTGAAGTATTTTAAGTTAAGGAGTGCCTGCCCTTTCTTTATCATTTGTATTCCCTTCGTGCCCACGGCCCAGAGCTGCAAAAGTAACTAGGCTTCTAACTCTTATTGAAATCAACAGGAGCTAGGTGCCTAAATACCGTTGAGGATCTGAGCCTAGAGGGCCCAAGTGAGATGGGAACTCAGTGGTGCTAGGTGCTTTGCCAGGGCTCACCACACTGGCGCCTCCTGCTGGTCTTGGGGATTAGCTCTGCGGGTCAGTACACCTACTCCCAGTGGTGCTTCACCCAGTGTCCCTTCTGCTCCCAGACCCTCATCACTCCAAGGACTGCGGCATTCTCGTCACGACCCAGCCCTCTGGACGTGTCATGATCTGCGTTCCCCCCTTCCAGGGGCAAATGTTGCAGTCTAACCGTCCCACCACTTTCCCAGTGGCAACTACAGCCAATTGTCTGGCCACTTCCCCGTGGTCCCAGCACCCTCTTCGTCCTTCCCTCAGGGCTTCAGCCTGCAAATCCCAGCAGCCAGCCAGGAGCTTTTCTCTGGTCCCTGCTAGCCACACAGCTCAGTCCAGGCTGCAGGCTTCCTTCTGCCTGCCAGATACCCAGTCCTCCCTTCTTGCACTCTAGGGAGTAACTGACCCGACTCTTCTTATAAGGGCCTGCTGGGCCTTGATTGGCTGTTCCTCACAGCCACTCTCCTATTGGCTGCTTCTTGAGCAGCCTTCCTTGGGCCCTGTTAACCCCTTGGATGCCAGTGTGGGGCAGACGCCCCATCACAGTGCTGTAGAAACTCATCAATTCATAGATTCCAAGACCAGAAGAGACAATTGTGATCATCTGGTCTGCCCATGTATCACATAACAGTCCATGTGACTTCCCCACAATAATTCCGTTCGAATATGGAAAGAGATGTACTCAATAGACCAGGTACACAACACAAAAAGCACGGGGAGGGAAAGGAAGCATTGTCATCCCCATTTTATAGATGGGGAAATGGAGGCCCAGGAAGATAGAGATTTGCCCCAAGTCACACAGGGAGTTTGCAGCACTGAGGCACCTAATTTTCATATTAATTAATTATTGACTAACAATCCATTTATAGCATTTCTGTGAACGTGTTTCTTCAGAATAACTGCACACATCCACCTTGTGTGTGCGCTTTTATCTCTTCTGATAGATGCCTAGCAGCTGTTGCTTGTTTGCGCTCACCAGCAACAGAAACCTGCAGCTGATCAACTCTGTCCTCCCCATTCATTCCCAGGGAGAAGGCAGCATTTCCTTGGGCTGCATTTTCTCCTTCAGCTGTACACACTTAGCTGGAACAGCAGATGTCTTCCCTGGCGGCTCTGGTATTACTCGATTGCTGTTATTTGCAGGGGTTGGTCTTTGATCTGCCATTGGCCAATAGGCCTGGCATAACCTCTGTCTCTGTCTTTACAGGGGTTCTCAAAAATTACGGTTTGCCTGGTGGCTGATTAAGCAGATCAACAGTGAAAACTACGAGGGGCTCTGCTGGGTAGACAAGGACCACACTCAGTTTCGCATCCCCTGGAAACACACTTCCAGGAAGGATATCAACCCTAATGACTACAAGATTTTCAAGGTAGGATCCCAAATGATTCTCTTTTCCCCATCCCCACCAACCCCCATCTCCTGCAGAAGCCAGTCCCAGTCCAGGGTAACTAATTAAGAAGAACTGGCAAAACGATCAGTGTCAATGCTCTGACGTTGCTCTGTGACATTTGCCTTATAATGGTGTGTCACTGCGTGATGCCATTGCACTGGGGGGAGGGATAGCTCAGTGGTTTGAGCATTGGCCTGCTAAACCCAGGGTTATGAGTTCAATCCTTGAGGGGGCCATTTAGGGATCTGGGGCAAAAATTGGGGATTGGTCCTGCTTTGAGCAGGGGTTGGACTAGATGACCTCCCGAGGTCTCTTCCAACCCTGATATTCTGTGATTGTAAGGATGCATCATTGTCACAGTGTGGCACCGGGCAGTAATTGGCTAGTGCCCTTTCATTCGATGGAGTATCCATCCACCAGGGTATCAGAGCACAGAAGGGTTCCTTGGCAGAATGCACACCAGGCCTCAGAATAATGACCAGCTTCAATTCCCATGGCTGTGGGAGGACCCCGATGACCCTGGTATGGTTTGTAACATGTTCCCTTGCAGTACATCATCCAGTCACTTGCTGGCCCCATGTGCTGAATGTTTCTAAGTAGAGCGTGGTTTCTAGTAAACAAAAGGCAAAGCTGGAACTCAGGCAGCGTGGAAGCTTGTTTCTGCCTGTCGTTTCAGTTATTTTCTTTAATAAATACCTCCTATTTAAAAGACTGTTTCTATACATCATAATAGGGCTTCTGCCCCTTTTGGAATTTCCTGGACTTTCCACATTTTAATGGGGTCTTCCCTGCAGACTGCAGCTTACAGGCAATTGAAAGGTTCCTAGATAAATTCTGAGCATTATGAGAGGACAACGTTGTGTTGAGATGTGACAGGAAATGTCTCAGCTCAAGCAGGTTAGAAATTTTCAGATGGAACGTTTTTCTGTTAGAAAATGCTGATTTGTCAAAATGGAAACATTTTGCCGGAATGTGTGTCAACTTCAGTGAAATATTGATGGAAACCAGGCAGGTTCCTAATCACACCCTGCCTGCCAGGGGGAGTTCCATAGAGCCCCCGCTTCCAGGTTCCCCAACCTGCCTCGCTCCCTGCCTGGTGGGTGGCTGGGATTCTGAGCAGCTCAGGGAGCTAGGGAAAGGTTTCCAAAAGATTGGAATGATGTTTTGGAATGTCACTTTTCTGAAACGAAATTTCAGAATTCTCCTTCCCTGGGAAATTTCAAACTTGCATTTTTTTTGTTCCGTTTCAGAATGATTCCCCCCCCCCCGCCCCCCCGAAATTTCAGAATTTCCTGCAGAATGGGAATTCCAGTTTCAGCCAGCACTAGGCACGGCTAAGAGTAGGATTAGACCCTCCCAAAGACTGAGCTGGCAACAGCCCTCAGAAATCCTGAAGCTGGGCTGTCTGACCACACTGAAAATTACAATAGTTGCAGTGTCACGGCTGGTAAAGGCCAAAACAATCTCCCAGTTGATTCTGCTTAACTTTTGTTTGTGATCTTTCCCATGGCAGCCAATTAACGGGCATGTGCCTTGGAAAACAAAAATAGTCACCCAGGAGACAGATCTCATTTTCAGGCTTGTTACAAAGAGTTGGACAGAACTGTGTTAACAGATCGTAGGCAATTCAGGGCAGGGCCTATCACTATACTTGTATGGTGCATAGCACCATGGGGCCCCAGATACTACCATTATATAATAAATAATAATACAGAGCAGTTGGGAAGTAGCCTATTGTAATGAATGAGCCCAGAACAACAGTAATCGAGGGGGTACCTTATAAGAAAAAGGGAAGGGGGAAAATGGGATCCACTGATGATTTTGCCTAGTATTTCTCCATTGTACGCTGCATGTCTGTATTTAGACCCACTGTCCAACATGCTCAGATGCTGTGATGATGGGAGACTGTATATGCACCTAGGCAGAGCACATGTCTGAAATCATGCTAAAATCAGCACCAGAATCCTCGGCATCCTAGGAGGAGGCTGGGTCAAGTTCTAAGCTCTTGGGTGTTTGAGTCCTGGACCACAGTAACAAAAAGGGAAAGATTACTCCACCACAGTGGTCTGAGTGGAGGTTGTGGCGGGAAAGGAGGTTTACACTTACGGCAAAGTGCTTGACGGATCCTTTAAAAAAACCAACGGTGCTAATAGAGAGCTTGGAAGGAATTGTACAGAGATCTTCATGCCTTGCTGCCCGTGGGGCTAAGATCAACATGGCTTTCTGCTTGACGGCACTGACAGACTGCTCCTTCTCTAATGCCTTCCTGCCTGTCTTCTCTCCCCCAATCCCTCTCTTTATGGAAAGGCCTGGGCCATAACCAGCGGAAAGTACAACGAAAAGCTGAAAGATCCGGCCAAGTGGAAAGCCAACTTCCGCTGCGCCCTGAGAAGCACAAACATGTTCCTGATGATGCAGGACAACTCAAAGACCTCCGAGGACCCTCACAAAGTGTATAAAATCATCAGCCCAAGCCCCGATGCTGTGGCAGCCGCTAAAGCCACGACTACTAAAAGTAAGGATGCTGGCAATACAGGCTGAAGACAGGCGCAGACAGACATGGTTCTGATTTGTGCAAGGAGCTCTTTTCTTTTACTCTCTGCCTGGCACCACTCCAGATCCAGTCTGAATAGAATGTGGCGTCATGTGGGAGAGATGGGATTTTAGGTAACTGCCTTTAAAAGTGACCAGGGCAGGGGAGGGCAATATTTCAAAAATACTTGTCCCCCAGCAACTCCTAGCGTTCTCAGTCAATGGGAGCTGCTGAATACTCTTGAAAATTAGGGCCTGTGGCCTGAACTGTGGGTGACATGGTTGGCGTGAGATCATGGTGCTTAGTGCTGCTCCCTGCTGGTAGGGCAGAAGTGCTAACCGTACCGGATGTTTTCCGAGGGCAATCTCACTGCCCTTCTCCTGCAGATTTCTGCTTTGAGGAAACCCCGTGAGCCAAATTCTAACTTAGTTGCACACGCGTTACCCTGTAAAGTCAATGGAGCTGTGAAGGCTATGGTGACGCAGGTATAAATGAGGGCAGCTTTCAAGGCTTCCCAACAAAGTGTGCAGAAGGTCATGAAGAACTGGATAAACTGGTGGCATTAAGGGCAACATTTTCAGAAGTGCCCACTAATTTTTTGGGTGCACAACTCAACACCGTAAAGGGACCTGACATTGAGAAAGGGGTCTGCATCTGCCCTCTGAAAACTAGACCTCTTCAAAGTGTCTCAAGTTGGGCACCCAAATTCACCAGTCACCTTTGAGAAGTTAGGCCCTTGGTGTCTCCAGTTGAACTCCTAAACTTGAGGGAATCCAAATTAGTGAAGAGTTTTCAACATATGGGCCTTAAGCCCTGAGCAAATCCCACTTCTTGGAACTATGGATCATGCTTAACTTCCCGTGTGAGAAATTCCATTTGCTAAACCACTGGTTTTTTCCTCCCCATCCCTGTGTAATTTGCTGTTGTCTTTTAGACAATAACCTGCATGACAGTAAAGAAGACATCAGCCCCCCTTCTGAAGAAGCCCCTAATCTGCATCACCATATGCCACAGCAACTGCAGGTACCAGAACTGGGGACGGGAGAAGCTGGGGAAGTGCTAAGCTTGAAGGAGCCCTGGAATCATCAGAACCTGATAACGTTTCACTAAACTTAGTGGCTCATGGGAAATTAACAGGGATAAACTCCCCACCCCCACGCTGCAGAGTTCTGACTCAATCAACGTCACTGCTAGAGCCCTCCATGTGAATGTGTCTCTAGACAATGTCCCTGGGAGTTGCTTATACCCTGCAGGGACAGAATCTGGCCCCAGGAAAACAGCTAGGCGAATGATCATGCATCTCTTTTTGCAAGAAGTCATGTTTGCAACACCAGATCTAAATACACACACAGCTAGCTCCTGAGCTGCAATCACAGAAGATGATCCAGCTCAGTCTTCTCACTGTGTGAAAAAAGTTTTCCACAACGGAATGAAAGAGTTTTTGCCTGGGGGAAAACTGCTTTTGTCTGCTACCATGTAACCTTTTCATCCACACAGTGGATTCAGGTGAGGAGGGAATAAAAATTACCTGTTCTGATTTTGGCATGAAAACATCCACACATTCAGGACACACTCTCTCCCCTCCAGCTCTTCCAGGAACCATGTGTCTGTCAAAGGCCTTGTCTACAGGAAAAAGTCTAAAATTTAACTAAGGGTGTGATTCAAAATCAGTTAAGCTAAACCAGGGCAAATTCTTGTGCAGACACTTTTGGTTTGGTTTAAATCAGTCTTGGTTTGGTTTAGCTTAAGTCAGTTGGGAATCAGTTTAAAGCTAAACTAGCATAAGCTCCTCTTAAACTGCAATAAGTTCCACCCAGTTGTTTGGAGCGGTTTAGTTCAAATCAGTTTTAAGTTAACCTGGTGCAGCTTTCTCATGTAGGCCTAAGACCCTGGGAGGATTCTATTGGCCGCTGTGGAACTGCTCTAATTCACAGCAGCTGAGAATCTGGCCCCTGGATCACACTGGGGGGAATTGTCTCCATTCCAGCCTCCAGTGGCCATATGCCAACATAGCTACAAACCCTCATGTCCATAAAGAAAGCCACCATTTGCATCAGGGGTGCTTATCCCTGTGTCAAGCAGGCTCCCAGGTTCTCAGCCCCTCCCTCTTGGATGCGTCTTCAAGTCAAGAACGCAAAGCGTATTTGGCTTGCCTGCATATCTGAGTAGCCACTCTCCTTGGCTCAGGCTGGCCTTAGCTGGGACTTGCATGTTTCTGCTGGGCCACTGGGAAGCAGCAAGACTAGCAACAGAATGAGGCCATGGCTGAATCCACTTCGCTGGTCAAAGCCTCTCTGTGAATGGGTGCAGAAATGCCCAGCTAATTGTAGGGGTGTTGCTTCACTGATGCACTTTCTCACGCACATCTCTGTGATGAATCCAATAAAACAAAGAGAATGGTCTTGGGTGCTTTGTTTTGCAGCCGCAGATAGAATTAGATTTGGAGATGTCGCTGGAAAACCCTCCCCAAGGTAAGTTACTTGCTGATTTTTGTTTTTTTTTTTTTAAAGTGTAAATGATTGGATTCCGGAAGATAAAACCCAGAATAGAAACCGTGGTGCTGCATATGGCCCTATGCTCCTCCATTGTTTGTTCATTGAATTGGATCTCTTTACTGAAGGCTTGGGCACTCGATTGAGAGTTGGGAGCCCGGGGTTCTCTTTCCTGCTCTGCCACTGATCTATTCAGCACCTTGGTTGAGTCTCTCGGCATTTCCACATGCCCTGGGGCAGGAAGCAGGATGAACTAGCCAGGAAATTATCCTGAGGCATACAGACTTTGAATCAAAGTCGTTGCTTCCTAGTGCAATAGCCCTGCGGCTTTTCCACCTTGTCTGGAATTCTGGTGGAAGGTCGGTGTTGCATTTAATTCTAATCGAATAGAACAGGAATGAATAAACATAATACATGCTTGGGAAGGAGATAAGAGAGAATAACAATATGGCGGAGCTGATAAACCTTTGCTCGAATAAGCAGTCAAGTTTAATCCTTGTTCAGTTCAGATTCAGTGCCCAGTAGTTGGACTGTGGTCTGATTGCCTTTAAAACCAGCCTATTCAAGATCAATTTCTAACCCAGCTATCAAAGACACTGCCCCATAGTCGGTGGGTCTGTGGCAACAAGTCTGTCAAAGAACCCCTGCGTGATGCCATCAGGGGCAACAGCCCCGGGCAGGTTCAAACGTGGTGCCAAGGTCATTGGGGAGACAGACCTTGGCCAACAGTGTCACACCCCCAACAGCTCGCTTTGGCCCAGCATGGTGAGGTCCTAGCCAAACCCCATGGGCAGGAGCAGGGCTATTGCAGGCTTCCACTGTGCAAAGCGAACTCCTGAGGAAAACCAGCTTCTAGTGGGACAGGTGGAGAGGTGCATGAGAAAAAACTTGTGACAGGCATAGAGACGTGCATGTGATTGAGACCGTCCTCGGCTCTTGTTGCTCCACAGAGATGGACAGCGTGCAGAACGAAAGGCCAGCCTACGACCCTGGCAGGAATCTGTCCCAGGGCTACACCACCAATAATTTGGTGCCAAACGGCTACCAGTGCAGCCCCGACATACTCCAGTGGATTCTGCAACAGTGCAGCTTAACCCAGAGTGGCTGCAGCCCGCAGCAGCTGCCGTGGGCTCTGGATGGAGGTTCAGGTAGGCTGAGACCCCAAAGAGCAGAGCTGTACCCAGAGGCACCTATGTTTCATAATACAGCTGGCTCTCACTGGACCTCCCAGTGACTTCCTAGGCCTGTGTTAGAAATGTTGGGTGCGGAGTGTCGGGACAGTCCCATTGTATTCCAGGGGTGAGGGAATCCTGCCCTGCCTTCTGATGTGCTCGTCGAGAGCTGTGGTTCTTCACCGTCCCATGCCAGCAGAGCCTTCTCCCACAGCGCGGGCAGTTCCAGACAGGAAGCCAATGGGCTGCAGGGAGGTGCCTAGGAGGTATCCCTCTCAACAGCTGCTCCAGCCCACGTACTCAGCTCAGAAACCAAGTGGCAGGTTATTGTACAGCATCCAAGCAAAAACAATGAAGAGGATCTAAAGCAGGGGTGTTGCCCGCCCCCACCCTGTGGCCCTTGAGGCTCTTAATTGTGCGCCAAGGGCGACTGCATAGAAGAAAATGTGTACTTGGTTCTCAACGAACATGTGTCCCTGAGCAGCATCATGTGACTTTGCAATGCAGTGTTTGTGTCAGCCTGGTTGCTGCAGCAAGGTGCTGGGAATGCTGCTGCCCAGCCAACACCCACTGCATCTCCCTCAGCAGCTCTGATGTGAGCCAGAAAGACGGGGAGCGGCTACTCTCCCTTCCCTCCTGCAGCTGCTCAGCAGCACCCCTGCTGGCTGCCTGCTGCATTACAGGCGAGAGAGGTTGCTCTCTTCCCTGTGGGGCTATGGGAGCTGTAGGGAAAGCGGGACAGGAGTTTGACTAGCACGGTGTGGGTCCTGGAGGAAAGCCTGGCAAAGGACTTAGTCCCCTTCCCCACACAGTCATCCAGGGCTGCCCAGGAGAAAGGAAAGCCAAAAGCCATTCTGATTCTCTGCCCCATAGGCTAGAGCTCCAGCTGTGACCCCTTCCTCCTGCATGCCCGCTGCTGGCAGGACGTCTAGGAGCCAGCTGTGCTCACTCTGGCTCCTGCTGGGGACTCCCCCACATAAGCGAACAGTGTTGCCCACTCTCAGGATTTTAAGCATTGAGTCCTGGGCTATTTGATATCTTGTTGTAGAGCCCCAGCTCCTGGAGTCATGTGATGAGACAAAATTCCCACCTTTCATTTAAAAAATTAGAAATAAGTTTCTGGTTGCAGAGAAAAGCTTGAAACCGTGAACTTGAGGCTCAAAACCAGAAGGCAAATAAAAAGAGCCCCAAATTGGGGGCAGGGGGGTGGTTATGTTTGGGGACTTGCATGATGATTTGAGAGCAAGATGGGCTGGTGACACCATGGGAGTCCTGCTGGGTAGGTTCCATGCCTGCCTCAGCAGTGGAAAGCAAGCCAAATTTTGGATTGGGATCCCCCCTGCTCTTTCTGAGACGTCTGACCTTCAGGCTGGGAAGCTCTGGGGCCATTTCTGTAAAACTAAAACAAACGGCAAGGGTCATTCACCCTGCCCACCCCAAGACCAGACCTATGCTAGCTGCGGGCAGCAAGGGCCCTGCACTGAGCCACTCACCCACATCGGGTGTGTTGCATCTGGGTGGATCAACCCCCGAGGTCAGGGTCGGTCAATAGCAATGAAATCCATCTCCCCTCCCTGTTTGGATTCCCAAAAGTGAGGTTCGGGCTAGGGTTGGGAAGCATGGGGAGTGGTGGATACTGCAAAGGGCATTGCCATGGTAAAGCTTTATCCAATAGGAAGATCTTGCAGCATTTCCAAAAGGAGAGAGCGAGCACGCTCAGCAGCTATTGAATTGTCTAATGTAATGGCCAGCATGCTGCAGTGCCTTACCCAACTCTGGTAATTAACACTGGGTTTCTTTCCCCCTCCCCGCCCTCCATCAGGGGAAGTACCATATGAAGACAGCCAAGGCTATCCAAACCAACATATGGGCCAAAATGGCTACCCACCGCAGGGGAGCGGAGCGGCAAATGGACCAGTGGAGAACTATCACCAACCCGTTGGCCAGTGGGTGACCCAACCCATGCAAAATGCTTACGACCCTTCTGCGGCCTCACTTCTACAGCAGCCCCTCCCATCCAGAACAGTTCCTGGCATAAGTCAGCTTCTTAATAGTGCAGGTCAGTATATCCCCATTATCTGAGAGCTGGCCGGTGTAAACAGGCACTTGAGACAGAAAAGACTTGTCGGATCATTGGAAGGTTATGCTCCCCCCCAATAGCAAATGAAGCAGATATGGAACTAGGCTTCGGAGGGTTAGATTTTTATCGGTAAATGTCGGTAATCGATTTCACTCTACACACAAACCGAGGAATAAATAGTCCATCGATAAAAATTGAAATGTGCAGAGAAGCAGCATTTTTCTTCCTCTGCTGAACAATTCACGAGAGTTTGGTTTAGGGCTATGGGCTGTGCACATTTTGACCAGTGAGGTCGACAATTCGGGTTCTAACAGTTATAAAGCTTTAGCTTTTTGAAATCAAGGTCAGTCGTTAAAGAATTACTGCCTGGCCTGGCCTGCCCTGCCATCTGACCCCCTCCCATCACTTCCCACAACTGTGAACATTTAAACTGGGGGAGGGGAGGGGGGAAATGCTTAAAAATAAACAATCACCATTATCCTCCAGTTCTCAGAAATAAACACCGAGCTCTGCCAAGCCTACTTAGAGCTGATCCTGCACAGGAAGCCAGTTTGCCAGAAGAGCTCAGCTCCCGTTCAGCACCGAAATGAAGCTGTTTGCTAGATCTAAAACTTCCCCCATTCCCTTGCAATTACTCATCCCGCACCAGCAGGACGTGAGGTGCATTCGGGAGACAGTCTCTATCCCAAAGAGCTTCCAGTCTAAATGTGGAGGATGGGAGGCAGCAAAAGCAAAACAACCGAGCAGTGACGCTGTGCGGGCATCTGGGCAGTACTGTCGTTTGTCAGAATGATGATATTGTTTCCTTCTCTTTAAAAACTGCCTTTTTTCCTTTGGACAGACAGTTTAGGGCTTAAAGCAGGGGGTTTTCAGGAGGGACTGTAGAAGAGAGTGGGTGAAAAGAGCGGAGCTAAGCAGAAACTAACGGGTTCGTTACTGCCTACCCGTCTCACAAGCCTATTGTTCTCCATCCTAGCGGAAGTCCTGTTTGCAGGGAGACCTCACTACAATAACCACGCGGGCGTCCAGAGCACTTTCCCGAGCGAAGCGCCTGCAGGAAACGCAGTGATCTATCAGACGCTGAATGGCCTGGGAGAGAACAGTTATCACCAGCCGGCGAATCAGTGGGCAGCCCCCGAGCAGAACAGGTTGACCCTGCTGGCCGCCCCTCTCCCAGAGCAGCATCCTCCTCCCCCCAACACAGTGCCATCGCAGAACAATACAGGTCAGTGACACCACCCCAGCTGCCTGCCCCAGGGAAGGAGACCTGCCCCAAGCACAGAGTACATCCGTCACCCACCCCTCCCTCTTCCCTCTGAAGGTGAACAAGGACTGGGGCAGACTTGTCAAAGCTTTAGGAAAACACAGCTATTGGAACCGAATGGCACCGACCTTTCCCACCCCACCCCTAGATTAGAGGGCCCTCTTCACTTCTCTTGGAGGTTTAGACATCTCGGCTTCAGGTTTGAAATAGATACCCCGCCCCACCCCCATCCACATCTCCGCAGCCCCGTCTCCGCTTGCAGAGGGGGATCCAGGAAGTTCCATGGGGACCAACTGCAGGGATGGACAGGTACCATAATGCCAAGGCAATGCTCTGCTGAGACTCCCAACAAGGACACCAGTGGCAGCCGGGCATGGGGACAATGGGCTCAGCATGTTGGGGGCTAATCCAGCATCCACTGAGGTCAGTGGAAGTGTCTTCACTGACTTCAGTGAGCATTACATCGGGCCCTTGGCAAGCAGCCTGTTCGGAACCAGAGCGCACCTGTTCCTGTCAGGCCCTATATAGTCCAAGCGTTCCCTCGTCTCTTGCAGAAACCATTCCTCCCACTATGGACATCACCATCTATTACCGAGGGAGGCCGCTCCATGAGGTGCAGGTGGCCACCAGCAGCTGCCTCTTCGCGTACAATAACGAGGACCCCACCTTTGCTCCGAGCTGCACACAGGTGGTCCAGTTCCCAAGCCCAGATGAGCTGTCTGACCAGAAGCAGGCCCAGTTCACCAGGCAGCTGCTCTTGAACACAGGACTGCTGCTGGAGCAGAAGCACAAGAAGATCTATGCCAAGCGCCTGAATAAGTGCAAGGTTTTCTGGGCCCTCTCCAGGCACTTGGTGAACATGGCTCAGAGCCCTGAGCCCAAGCTGCTGCCACGCGGCATCGAGATGGAGATCTTCGACTATGAGGTGTTCTCAAAGGGTGAGTCTGCATCCGGGTGTGGCTTACTCTATGGGGCCAGATTTACGGGTAGCAGTTAGATTAGCTGAGAGAAACTCCAAGAGACGTTACTTTCCATACGTTTTCCCCATGGGGCTCCAGTGTGGTCGAGGCGCGTAGGCTGACCAAGGGCCGGAGCCCAGCCTGCATAAGCACTGGGCTCCAGGTTTTGCCTGGGCGCTTCGGAGAGAAGAGAGAATGGCCAGGAGCAAGGGTGAGGGAGCCCCAGAATCTCCTAATTGGAAAGCTCCTCTCGTGGCCACCGTCCCCTGACCATCCTAGGGCAGTTTATTTAATCCAGCCACCCCAATGCCTGCCTTGTCCTTGTGCTACTAAAACCATCCTGTTTCCTTCTGCAGAGCTGAAGGATTTTAAGGAACATCAAAGGGCTGCATCTCCCGACTTCACCATCTACCTTGGCTTTGGGCAGTGCTTCTCCAAATCCAAGCCCAAGGAGGCCATGTTAATCCTAGTGAAGGTGAGCCAAGAAACATCATTCTCCCTTAGCTATGGAGGGAAGTGATGGCTAAATGCCAAGCATCCTTCGTCTCTGGCGGGATGGTTCAGGGGTTAGTGTTTGTTCACTGATGGCCAGCTCCACTGACTTCAGTGTTGACGTGCAGCCGCTAAGAGGCTGCGCCCCTCTTCTGCGTGGAGTGGCCATGGGTCCATGTAGCTGGTGAGGAGCTAGTGCTTGAGTGGAGATCCCTGAGTAACCAGCGGGGAGAGATTTACCCCCCCCACCCACTCAGCTTCACAGCCACATGGCAAGAAGTGGAGAATCCTCCTCTGCCTCTAAAGCTTTACAGTCCTGGGAGGGTAACTAAGCATCTCTTTCTAGCTTAATTATTAGTCCTCTTTGACTATCCAAATTCCCCTCCAGTGAGCCCTGCCAATGCACAGACCAGTCCTGGCTCGCCGCTGTTTGGGAGGGGTGGGAACGCATACCGTTTAGCACTCTGACACTACCATGACGGGTACCAAGATGAGAACCTAGACCGATCTGATGGGGCTGCAGCGTAGGCATAAGGGCCTTCTAGGGAATAGCCCCAGTGCAGAAACCCCTTTGGTCCAGTCACAGAGCCAGCCCTATGCTGCTTTCACAGCAGCCCTCGCTGCAGAGTGTAAGTTTAAGGAAGGAAGAGGTGGATCAGGCACAGAAAAGCTGTGGCCAAGACCGACCTGTACCCTGGCTATTCTGCATGCCTGCAAAGCCCACAGCAGGCTGTTGCAGCCAGCACAGGGCTGAATCTGGGGTTGCCAGACAGGTGAGAGATGCACTTGCCACACTCTTGCACCGCAAGCCCTCACTTCCTTGTCTCTGGGCGTTGCTGACAGAGCATGTCTCCCCCAGCAGTCACCCCCTGGGGCAGGGGAACAGATGGAGGCTCTGACGGGGCCATTCACGTGGCTCATTCAAAAGAGGCAATGCATAGCAATGTGGCGGCACAGGTGAACGCCTCCTGAGGGGTGTTTGTTTCTCTCTTGCAGCTGGTGCCCAAGTTCTGTGAGTATGTCCATGACATGGCCCTGCGGGAGGGAGCCTCGTCCCTGAACAGCGGGAATGTGAGCCTCCAGGTGTCAAGCTGCTTCAACAGCTTGTATGACCTCATTGAGCAGTACAACATGCAGATTGACTGAACCTCCTCCCCTCCCTAAGATCTGATCTGCACGTGGGAGAGCAGCATTGGCCCGTCCTTGCCTAGGTCTCTGCCTGACTGGCCTGCCTTTGAAAACACTGCCGCCTTTCCCCTGCCCACTTGCATCAGTTTGCCCCCATCAGGAAGTGTGTGTGTGAGATGATGGGTGGCCTTGTGGCTTAGCCACTTCACTGGCCTCAGTAAACCTGGGTTCAGTCCATGCTGTGCCACCTCCTTAGTGACCTTGGGCAAGTCACTGCAGCTGGGGGCCTCACTTTCCCCATCTGTAAAATGGGAACAATTCCTTATCTCATAAGGTTGTGAGGATAAATGTATGTGAGGTGCTCAGATATTACAGCACTAGACAGCTCAGTCTTCCCTACTCAGGGCCACCAATTGAAAATAGAGATTTTTTTCCCCAGCTGAAATAAACAGGCTACCAGACACTGTGCTCTGAAGGTAGAAGCAAGAGAATCTTCCTCTCTGCTTCAGGAGTTCAGCAAGAAAGTCAGGGTGTGCACGGGGAGGGAAACGACAGTGGGGTGGGGCATACTCATCTACAGCACTGCAATGTAATGATCTTGTGTCTCTGTCTGGGCTGAGCTGGCTGGGTTTTAAGCTGAGTGAAGGGTGGTGACAGGGAAAAAATCCTTATCACCGCCTGTTGCTGACGTGAGTGAAGCAGGAGTCCTGGGGGTGGGTCGTACAGTAGCCCTGGCCAGCTCTCCTGGGGTCACAGGGTTGGTACAAGGTGAACTAATCCGTCAGACAGTGACTTAGCCACAGCTCCTAACTTCCATTGATTTGAATGGAAGTTTGGAGCCTAAATACTTGAGGATCTGAGCTTTAATCAGCTGATAGACCACTATGGAAAAATCCCCACCCAGGGCTAGGAACAGGGGAGAGGCCCCTATAGAAGACACAGATTCCACTTTCTCCTCATGCTATGTCCCTTTCAAGCGCTCGCCTGTCAGAGATCTGTGAAATGGAAGCACCCATGGTTCGGTAGATCTGCTAGACACGTCAGCTGTGCCCAAGTAGCATACAGACAGCTGAAGTAAGCAAGCTCGAGGAGGGCTGCTTTAAACAGCTGTGCCATGCCTCAGGCCCTCCCCTTACCCCAATGCATTGAGAGGGGAACGAGGAGAATGAGTAACACCCTGAACAGTGTAGCGGAGGGGAGGCCCGGAAGCCACAACAGAGGCTGGTCCTGCTCCCAGTGGAATTTTGCCATTGACTTTCCTGGGAGCAGGATCAGTCCTATTCCAAAGTAGCTTGCTCCCCCAAATGTGCCCGGCTAATAAATTAAAGTTTAGCGCCGAACACTGTATTCTAACCTCTCCACACTCTGCCTGAGTTCAGTTTGCAGGCCCAGCCGCGCTCGGCCTTGCGCGTGTTGTATGAGCCCATTCGCCCTACAACTCCTTGTCGTCCTTGAGCAGGGGGCGGTCACTGCCTGAACCAAGTCACACCGACAACACTCCACTTCATTCTTTGCCAGCTTCTTGCCCCACAAAGCACAGTCACACAAGAGAAAAACATGCCATGTTCCTGTAGTCCACCATACCGCCGCCCTACCCCTTTTTCTGTCCCGCTTCCCTTGGACACCACAGCACGCACGCGCTGGCCTGCTGTCATCTGATGAACACACAGCATACATAGGCACAGATCCATAAAGCTGGCACTTTCCTAACCATACATGCTCAGGGTAACCTGTTGTTTTAATGGGCATAGGCCAGCAGTTCTTAAACTATGGTTCACTGGCTGCCTACACCATGCTCCTTATTTCCTGCACCTCTTCTTTTTTTGGTAATTTATTTATTTAGTACAGTTTCAGAATGCTTGTCAGGGGCACCCAGAGTGTAGGCGGGGTGCTTTTTTATTTATTTATTTTTTTTAAACTGCAGTGTAGCCAAAATCTCAACACCTTAATTGCCTTTCAAACAGCCGCACGGGCACTAAGTGCCACCGGTGCTCTGCCCATGTGAACAGTTGCGCTAGTGGCCACAGTGATGATGTGCGATCAGAGCAACGCCGCTTGTGCGGCGGGATGGGTCATAAGACATTGGGTCGTGACCAACACTGGACCAGTAGGGGAAGGCCGACTGCTGTAGACTACTGCCAGGCAAGCAGGCTGGACTCTGACAGGAGACCTGTATGAAACTGACATTGCACACTGGATGTTGTTTTCCTCCAAAAGCAACTACAGATGTTAGCTTTAGGACCCTTCCCTGTCCTAGCTTAGGGGTTGCTATTGCTAAGACACCTGAGTATCAGCATGTTATCTGAGCACTGAGCATCTGTGGAAAGCAGCAAGAGGGAGACGAGCTTATCTTCCTCTTTTTGCCTGCCCACAATTCTGAGCTGTATATATTTATTGTGTTAATATGATTCTGGGTAGTTTCAGTGATATGTCATTTGAAATTTCTTGCATTCCATGAGTTTAGGAACTGAGGGTGAGTGAGGCCGTAAACGAGTGGCAATCCACTTGGTCATCGCAATGTGTGCGTGTATCACACACACACACACACGGAGGTTGGCCTCCTCACCAGCAGCTCTAATTGCTTCCTCCTTTTCCTTTTAAGGCTGCTTGGATCTTTATACAGGTCATCCTGACTGAGCTGTGAGTCTCAAAAATGCAAGTGTCTCAAGGACTGACAGCTGAAAGTTTGATTTAAATAGAAAAATTAATGGACTCCAGGAAGTCTCATCCTCTGCCCTTCCTTTGAGCAGGCAAGGGCATTTTAAGAAAAAAAAAGAAGGGGTGGAGGGGGCGTATAGAAATCAGGGAAGCAGGTCTTCCCAAACCTATGCACTGATGGAGCCCAACATACCTTACAAAGGGTGAGTGAAACCCTGGCCCTGCTGAATTCAGCGGGTGTCCTGCCATTGACATCACAGGGGCCCGGATTTCACCTGGTGTGTCTGGCAGAATGTTAAGCACTAATATTAAAGTATAATTTATAGAACACCTGCCCCACTGTGGTACTTTCCCTAGGTTTTTTTTATTGCTTAGGTAAATTGGGCATGTTTATGTTTTAGCTTCCTTTTATTAGCACAGGGCTCTGTGTGTCATCCAAATGGACTTTGGCCTAAGTTTTCAAAAGTGACTTGGGGGCCCCGCTGGGACACTTTTTAAAAGGGCCTGATTGTCAGAACATGTAGAACACCTGCTCTCTCAAAGTCAGGCCTTTTAAGGTGTCAAGCCAGCACCCACAAACTGAACCCCTCTGCCCCCCACAAATCACTAGTAAATGTAGGTGATTGCAGGTCTGTGTACAACTCCCTGCTCCTGGATGGAATGTCACCTGTTTGAGTGGGTCCAATCTGGGGCTGACCTAGAGGACCAGCACTTGAGCAGCTAGCGAGGCCTTTGGCTTTGCAGCTGAACTGTGACTTCCAAATAGAGGCAAATCCCTTTACATGGGCTAGGGTGTAATTCAGTTGGTGTGGCAGTCCAGCCCTCCCCCAGCCAGCCTGAGAGTGGAGAGGGGCTCTTCTCCTGACATCTTGTACTGGAGTTCAGTTTTACACCACAAGCGGGTTGGTCTTTGCTGCTGTTGGCCTCACAGAAGTCGTTCCAGCATGAGCAGAAAGGCTTTAGGAGTCTAATCTGGCTCCAGTTGAATTCAGTGGCCAAAGTAAACGATTCCAGGGGGAGGTGAATCAGCCTCAAGGGGCTGCTTGCCTATAGCACGAGGAGGAGATAGACAAGGGCAAGAGGAGGGAGACATGAAAGCAGCAGGTCAAGGTGTGCAGGGTTGAAAACAGCCCCACACGCAACTGGCAAGATGTGCCAAGCCCCTTCTCCCTCTTCTCTATGGAGCAGCAGCAGGTCTGGTGCCTTCTAGCTCAGGTGTTGAAGGCTTTAAGTAGCATTTGACTTTAGTAATATGCCTTTTTCTAATGTCATGTCTCACGCAGCCAGAGGGTTTTTGCACTCTCTGTAGAGCAGGCATTGCATTCACTGGGAAAGGATTGCACAGCCCGAGAACACTCAGTGGTTAACGAGACTGTAGCCTGACAGGGCGTAACTTGTCTCGCAGTGTTAGTGCGGTGTGTGGGAGGGATGGATGAGTCACAAGCCAGTCCTTCAGAAGCAGGCTATAACTAGGTTCTAAATGGTCCTTCCTCGTTATCTGCTGTAACGAGGAAGGACCATTTAGAACCTAGTTATAGCCTGATAATGATGCTCATGAGAAAAATCAAAGCACAGTGTATCCAACATGATTGCGTTACCAAGAGCGTGTGTGGACACAAACTGGGTAGGGAGGCAGCCTCAGTACAAGCTGTACAGTAGAAGGGCCTCTCGCTATTGCCCTGAAATGCCAAGCTGATCTGAGTTGGGTGCTACGGACTATTTTGCCTTTTTAATAAAACGACCCTTGTGATTTGATTTAAAAATTGCCTAACTCGCATCACAGGTACAGGGGGGATTGATTGTGTTCTCTCACACCTCAGTTGTGATCATGGGAGTTCCACACAAAGCAACACATTAAAGCCCTTCATTTTCCTTCTCTCCACAACTTGGACTGCAGAAGGAAGTAGGAAATAAAAGGACACTAATGACCAGCTGCTTCATACTAAGCCAGAAAATCAAATTTCATGGATCAGCCTCTGCACTGCACCTTTGGGAGGCAATCAGTGAGAGTGTGTTAATTAAATATGGATTTTTGTAGTGTACTTTTTGATACTTGGTTAATGACTGCTACTTCCCATATGATGGAATAAATAGGCTGCTTCCCCAGAGGTTGTAAACTGGCATAGCTCCTGACACAAATCATGCTTTCAGCAAATCAGAAGACCCGGAAGTTCTGGTTCTTCGTTAACAGGCATAAGGTGAATATTGTTTCTTAGTGAAGAAACAGGGCCTTGATCCAAAGCTTAACAGGAGCCTTTCCAAAGGGGTTCAGTGGGCTTTGGCTCCAGCTGCTAATGTTGAAGGGATCACAAAATCTGAAAGCTTCTTTCCGTCTTCATTAAGAAATGTTTCTTAGAACTGTAATTGAGGCCAACTGTAATTCTCTTCTAACACCAGGTCAGTTTTTATACATTGTGCCAGTTTTTTGTGTGTATTCTGAGTAGTGCAAACCTTTCAGCTACTGATGTGAGCGAAGCTCTCTGTTCACATTGCTCATCTATGCATCAGCACGGGCAGGAAAAGTGCCCTTTTCCCCTCTTGTGTCTGTGTAAATAAACTGACATTCCACTGTCCTCCAGTGGGTAGAAATTGTTTATTGCACAACACCGCCAGTACACACACTGCAAACAGTGAAATGGATCTTGCTGTACAGAGCGCTTAAGAGATTGCTTAGCGTGGCGCTCAACACGCTAGGAGTCTTGGCTAAAAGGACGTCCTTCTCAATGGACCTCTTGGGCAGGCCGAGTCATTTGTCCAAGATACTCTGAAATAAGAAAGACAGTGAGTAACTGCAGAGTTGCAGCTTCTGTTGCAAGAAAGCAAAGAAACTTGAAGTTTAAGCAGCCCAAAGTTTGGGAGTATTTGGCTCTGGAGTTCCAGTTCAGAACCCCACTTAAATAGAAAGAAAAAAAAAACCCAACACTATCAAGTTGTCAGACCACCAACCCCAGAGCCCCCTAGGGCGTCCAAGAAGTACACAGTGCCTGTCCCTGGAGCACTGCCTCCTTCAGAAAGGAGGGAAAACAGAATTTGAGTAAAATCAAATAAACCAAACCTCAGCCTGGCTCTATGGTGCTGTTCACAGTGCAGCATTTCCATCTTCCAAGGGAAAAATCCAGGGGGGGGTTGCTGCTTCCATGTGCCAGACTGTGCAGCACACATTGTACTGGGGGGTTTCCAAAGCCTGAAGCAAGACCTGAGCCTCTTCACTGACCAACTCAACAGCCACAGTGAGAAGATTTGGAAAAGTGCCTTTTGTGAGTGCATGTGCAGCTAAGGATGCGCCCAGGTGCATCCAGCTCCCAAGACAGCAGGGTTCCCCTTGGTTGGTAATGCAACCAGTGCAGTTCCACTGGGCAAGAGGGGAGAAGTACACAAGGGGTACACACCCCACGTGAGATGGCCAAGCTCTGTAGGGGCTCCCTGCACTGGACAGTGGTGGGATCGCTGCCATCTGGGCTGAAGTAGCCTCTAGACATGGGGTTCCAAATCATGCCAAGGGCGTGGGGACGAAAGGACGCTTCCTTCATTCTCCCCCTTGCCCACAACCAAGTTTCCCTAGTGCCCAGCCCAACTATGCAGGCTGGGAACTGGGAAAAATTATTGGCTGCCCTGGAACAATGACCAAGGGCTGCCACGCCACAATGCTTTTACCAAGGCCAGCTCAACCATCCACAAGGCAATTGGCAGAGCGATGCTGCAAGGGTTTAACTTTCATTTCTGTTTGCTCCTTATGTAACCCTCATTAACTCAGGCCCTTCACAGGGTCATTGGGTGACAATTCCATGGGAATCTCCATGGGGAGGTAACACCTTGGAGAACCGAAGCCTTAGATTATAAACGCCTTGGGACATAATTTCCCTCTCACCCCATATACGCCAACAGCACTATGATCTAAATTGTGCTGAGCACTGCAAGGACGGTCTCAGATTACACACCCATTACACATTTAAAGGAACTGACTTCCATGGATTTAGAATCTAACATGCCATTGCCCAAGTGATTTTTATATACATCAAGGATGGGGCTTTCAAAGTCCACCTGGGGATTTAGATGCCCAAAAATTCCCATCCATTTTAGAAAATCTCAGCCTAAACATACAGCGTCTCCAGTCATTTAGGAACAACACTGATAGACGCAGAAAGACTGATCAGGAAGAGGGGCAGAGACAGAAAGGCATCCTTCAAGCTAGCTGTATTCCTTAATAAAGAAGGATTGCTACATCAGGACGAATGCTGAGTCAGGATGACTGACACTGGAATCACAGGGTGAGGTTCTATGGACTGTGTTATGCAGCTGGTCTGACGAGACCACCACATCGCTCTGTTCTGGGCTTGAAACAGACGGCTCTATGAAGTCTATCTGACCAGTGTTCCAGAGTGGGTATTTTCAGTTCAGCTCCCTCGTTGTTCTAGGGCCCGTTCTAATTCCCTTTAAAATCAATGGAAAAATTCCATCTATCTGTCCCTGATCATCACTGTATCTGAGTGTATCAATCAATAGATCACTTCCCCACCTGGGAAGTAGGGACGGGCTATTATTTCCATATTACAGATGGGAAACTGAGGCACAGAGAGGCTAAGTGACTTGTCCAAGGTCACCAGGAATCCACAGCAGAGCAGGGAATTGAACTTGGGTCTTCCAAATACCAAGTCGGTGCTTTAAACCACTGGGCCATTCTTCTCATTGACCAGGATGGGAGCTGGCGTTAGCACAAGCCCAGCTCCCCACAACAGAGAAAGAACAGAAGCCAGAAGCCAAGAACAAAACATGAGGAGCAAAGCTACAGCCAAGTTACCTGGCGATTGACGTGGATGCTGCTGGGGCCGAAAGATGTAGTCCCATAGCTAGTGACATAATAGTGAGCAGGGGGCGGGGGCTGCGGAACCTCCAGGTCACTTGGAACTGAAAGGAAAGAGAAGGAGACATCAGCCTGCCATGCCACAGCCATGGAGTGAATCCCCAAAACCCCCCACCCCACTGACAGTGTAAAGTGCTTGACACATTAACTCATCCCTCCTGGCAGTGGAGGCAGAGCCTCAGCCAGTGCCAGCTGGCTTCAGTGTAGCTAGGGCGATTTATACCAGCTACGCATCTGCGCCAGAACGTGAGAGGCAGATAACAGAAGCCTGTTGTAAGGGAACAGCCGAGGGGCCAGCAGGAGCTGGCCGCCAAGTCACAGTGGTCTTTAAATAAAAAAGAGTGGGGAAAATGGCTCAGAGAAACTTGGGAGTTTATTAGGAGCAGTTCTTAACACTAGGGAGCTGCCTGTCAGAGATGGATTGTAGGACACTGCATTGTTGGGCCTTTTACAGATGGGGAAACTAAGGAAAAATGGTTGTGCGGGTCAGGGCAGAGCTGGGATAAGAACCCAATTCCCAGGCCTTGTGTTGCTGTAAGCCCTGACCATGCTTATGGTCATGCTTATCTGATTACAGTCGTGCACTTAGAAGACTCAACTGAGATCAGGGTGCCATTGTGCTAGGTGCTGTGCAAACATGGCGAATGACAGGCCCTGCCCCAAACAATTCATGATCTACATAGACCAGAGACAGAGGAAGTATTAGCACCCCCAGTGTACAGATGGAGAAGCACAGCAAAGAAAGACGACGACTCAGGGTATGTCTACACAGGGATAAAAAAAAAAAAAAAAAAAACCACAGCAGCTGACCCCAGGCTCCAGGGCTGAAAAATTGATGTATAGACCTTCAGGCTCAGGCTGGAGCCCAAATGTTGGGACTCTGCGAGGGGGGAGGGTCCCAGAGTTCCAGCTCGAGCCCGAACGTCTAAAGCAATTTGTAGCCCTGCAGCCCGAGCCCAACAAGACTGAGCCAGCCGTGGGGCTTTTATCCCTGTGCAGACATACCCTCAGTGACTCCTTGTACAAGGACACACAGGAAATCCTTCTACCTTCATCTTGTGGCAGAAACTGGCCCCTATGCTATAGCAGGATTCTAACCCTCTGCCCATACCTTTGGGTAAAAGCAGCTCAGTTCGAAACCGATGGCCACATGTTCCACAAGTTTTAATTTCTTCCTTCGTCCTTAAAATAAAAAGAAAGGAAAAGAAAAAAAACTAAATTAAAGTGCCACTAAACACCTTTACAGCCATGGAAGACTCTTTGGGATTCAAAACAAATCATTTCTAAACAACTGCTCTTTCTAAAATGTTATGGACAAAAAAGAGAGAGAAAATGTTGCCTGTGGTCTAAAGGGAGGATTTTGTAGTTGAGATACTAGACTGGTAGCCTGGGGTTTATTCCCAGCTCTGCCATGGGCTTCCTAAGAGACCTTTGCCAAGCCACTTAAAATGAAGATTACATAGCAGCAAATGGAGTTCTTTGAGATGAACCCCTGCATATTCCTGCTTGTGGGACCAAGACACCCGGGCCACAAGCCGGTGGCAATAGGGGAGTGGGAATATGCAGAGGTCACTCAAAGAAGGACCACAATTTTCAAAGCTAGGTGTTTAAATACAGATGTAGGGTCCCATTTCCAAAAGGGCTCAGAGTTGTTCCCCTTGAAGTCACTGCCAACTTCAAAAGGAGCAGAGTTAGACCAGGCTCGGTGCTTTTGAAAAATCCCACCCATAATCCCTATTTACACACCACAATCAAAGTGGATCAATTTTCAGAAGCACTCAACTCCCAGTGGAAACAATGGGACTTCAGAGGCACTCCGCCCCTTTGAAAGCCAGTCTGCTTTGGTTTGGATGCCTAAATTCGGATTTAAGGCCTGATTCAGCAACGATTAGGTGCTGAATTACTTAGCTGTCTGGGGCAGGGACTGTCTGTTCTGTGTTTGTACAGCACCTACCACAATGCGGCCCATGACCAGGGCTTCTAGGAGCTACTGCAATACAAATAACAAATAATAATAGAAGTCAAGCACACACTTAAGTGCTTTGCTGCATAGCTGTTCAAGTACCCAATGTTGGACACCCAAGTTTGAAAATTGTGTCCTTAACCTCATGGCGCTTCTGTTTCCTGTTCCGTAGAATGGGGTTCGTAGTTATTTGCTTCACTGGCATGCAGTGAGGATTCAGACCGTTGTAATGTGACTTGCTCTGCTCTGATGGAAGGTATTATAGACATGCAAAGAATGGGTCTGTTTTTAGAACTGATCACCATTTGTACTGTGGTAGCAGGTGCTCACACCCCCACTGCGGATATTTCCTCTAGGAAAAACAGGTTACAGGACATACGTACACTGTGTTCTTGTCATCCACATCTGGCCAGAAAAATTCTGCAGGACATTCTGCCGTTCGACAAGGTGCCTTCATGCACATGTGGAGACCAGGCCACTCCTCTGAGAGCTTCCGGATGATGAAGATGATCGCCATGAAAAAATCCCATGTGAACTGGAATTCTTTAGATGAATAAGGGAAAGAACCGGCTGCTGTTAATCATCACAGTTACCTGGACTGAGTTAGCCCATTTAGAGCACAAATGGTAATGGGCAGGCAAGAGTTGCTTGTAGGCTGGGTTATAGGCGAACAGTTGCACCAGGTGAGTTCTTTCCAGTTCACCCAGACTAGACACCCTGGAGGAGCAATTTAAAGTGTGGGGGAAAGTATTGTTGGCCTGACCCCATCCCACTCTGTGACAAGATCTATGCACTATATGCAGCATAGGCAAGAGTGGTAACGCAAGAGGCCTACAGGCCGGCATCCTGTAAGACTTAGCTTAAGCTAAGAGCATTTGCATATGCTGGGCCGTGGTATTTTGACCCAGATAACGAACTAGGCCAACCTCTAGGCTAGCTCAAGTCCCTAGCTGCCCATTATATGCAACCCCCCCCTTCAAACCTGCAAAAGCCCCTAGACAAAACGCTGCCACAAGCAAACTGCAGATCTTGATAACGACAAAGTGTGTCAGCACAGTGCTAATTATGATCCTGTTTACTTTGGCTCCTTATGAGGCTTTATGAACAATGCTTGAGTGATAAAAATTAAGGAAACGTATCATTTGACTTGAATGATAAAAAACTATAGAAGGCTGATATTCTAGGGGCAGGGCAGAGAGAGACCAAGGGGGCACCTGTGTGTGATCATCTCTGTCTTCCTCTCCCTGTGTGCTTGTATTCAAATAAAAAGGACCTTAGCCTGTTTGAACCAAACAGATGAGGTGACTCGTTTTCCACAACAGAAGGTGGACCAAAAAACAGTCCCCAAAAGCCACGTCGTGCCCTTCTTTGCTTATTATTTGTCTTGCCATAACACCAAGCAGCCCCAGGCATAGACCAGAACCCCAGGGCGCTAGGCACTGTATAAACCGAACAAAAACAGAGTTCTTGCCCAACAGAGTTTATGGCCTCAAACTTTTATTTAAAAGTATTTTTCCTGCTTTTATTCCCATTATGGTAGTGAGGCCCTTCTTTCTGCTAGAGCACCAGAAAACGGTGACACTAAGACACTGAGCCGTTGGAGGGGAGGGAATATTTAAAACTCTTTTAGGAGGGGATGGTTGTGCGAGTCAATGTCTGTGTAACTCAAACATCAAGAAGAGTTCCCTTTGTGAAAACTTCAGTCTCGCTCTCCCCTTTGAAGGCTGAGAAAATTCTGTCTCCAGCCCGCCAGCAAGGACAGGGAAGATGCGGTCTGAGGATATTGCTCCTCATGCCAAGGTAAAACGTAAAACTTAATGAAAGGGAAGAAAAAAAAGTTTACTTTGAAAAATCTCAACCTGATCTTAAATGTGGAATCGGTCTCCTGTCATCCCAGGCAGTTTATTTTGAGAGAGACACTGTGGGACCCTGATTTCATTAAGATCTTGGGAACACCCAAATCTTTAAGAAGTTGGAAGTTCTATTAATCAGGGTTTCCCCAGGTTAGAGAGAGATGCTCCAATGGGACAAGCCAGGGGAAGTCACATGGTTCTCTGTAGGCTAGGGAGCTTCAGAGAGTTCAACTCTTGGAGACACAACCCAGCTGTGGCTAACCAAGAGTGGGGATCATGCTGTACATGCACTGGACCAGCATGCAACACAAGTGCCAGTTTGTTTAGGGGAGTTTGGGTGCAGTACACGAAAGCAGATGGCAAGCGGACAACTACCCTCCACTCCCAGGCCAGGGAAAGCGAAAGAGAACATACTCAGTAGAGAAATCAGTGCCTTCATTTTCACCTGTCCTTTGCGCTGGCTTTCTGCTCCGGAGTTCAATATAACTATAGCCCTTCTGGTTGTTCTCTTTGATCAGCAAGGGTTTGCCACTGCATATGAGCAGGCAAGTGACCTTCGCAATCCAGTGGGCCGAGTAGAAGGAGCAAGCTTTCACCATGAGCCTGCAATGAGATTGGAGAGACATCAGCCAAAAGATTGAGACAGTTCTGCCCTCCAGCATCATGGAAACTATTTTCAGCCCCACCTGCTGCCAGAATATATGTAGCCAACCCCAGTTGGGACAACAATGGGGATTGAACCAGGGACCTCTCATACTATATTAAAAACATGAGCATCTACCGCTGGAGCGAAAGGACTGAGACCCATTGCTAGCAGCTGGAGCAGACCCATTAAGAGAGCTGGTTGGGAATTTTTCTACTCAACATGCAGATTCATTGGAATCAAAACTTTTTGCGAAAATGTTCCAGATTCAAGAAAAAACTTTCATCAGCAAAGGTCTTCGGATCCAGGATGGAATTTCTGGTCAAAAAATCAGACCGAGTGCCCAGAATAGTGCAGAACTCAGGGGTGAGGCAAGTCCCTGCTCTGACTGATTCAGAGTAGTGTCTTGAACCTGGGTCTCCATATCCCAGGTCTGTGCCTCAATCACCATTGGCTAGTCTGGGGTGGGAGGAGCCTCTGTCTCTCTTTGCACAACAAATTTTGAAAGGTGTCAGTTTCGTTCCACTTCGGAACAAAAAACTCCAAAGCCTCTGCATTTTTTGCAACAATTGAAATGTTTTCTGGGCTGTCCTACTCGTTAACCCGGTGATACTCGGACTGAAGCTCGCAAGTCACAAGCACCTCCTGTGTCTCTCTGCAGCACAGGATATTAAAACACTGTGATTTAATTATTTACCAGTCTAAGTTATTAACCAATCAGGATGTTTTTACTATTTTATTAACCAATTGTAGTTGATAAAATGTTAATACTTGGTCAGTCATTTTGCTGAGAGAGAGAGAGAGAGAACACACACACCTACAGTATGTATTATTTAGTATATAATATTTAGTGTATATATACACACACTAGATATTTCCCCGTCATACTTTTAAATATGAAGATATTGTACTGTGGTAAATGAAACAATGAATTCATGCTCCTTTGGCTCTTTTGATCCCTTATTTGACTCCTGAATCACTGAGGTCTGAGTATCACTGCACTAACTTCTTCTGAGGCTCAGCCACTAGAGGCTGACAAAGACTCACATTCTCCTAGAGCATCTCTCTCACACACACAAACTCACTCACTCATTTGTTTCTCTTTCTTGCTGGCTTTTCCTTCCCTTCTAGCCCTAGAAAGGCCAGCAGTCAAAAGCTTCTTCCTAAAGTAAATAGCTGCCCCATACATCAGACAGCCTGAGTGCTTGGTACATGTTGGGTAGCTAACAATCCCACAGGCAAACCACAATATTATTAGTATGTATGGATGGATTCATACACGCATCTCGGAGAGTGCCTCTTCCTGCTTCTCTCACTCTTGATGCAGCAAGATGACACTGATTTGAACAAGCTACCTTGCCAACATGGATCCGTTGGGTACAAATCACTTCTTTATGCAGAGATAAGAAACTTTAGAATGGATTGTTGAGTCTGCCATTCATTTTCTGGAAGGGAAGAAATGCCCTGGGCTCTAGTGTGTCATTCAGCAAAGAGGCCCAGCTTCCCCACCAGCTGTTAACAAAACCCCTCAATGCTCTAAAAGCTGCATGAACTGAAGCTTGGTGGCCAACTGAAAAGAAAAAAATTACCACCAAAACAAGACACTCCACTACACATACTTCTCCCTTAGTGAGAGGATGAGAGAACAAGTGACAGATGCGTAGTCACTACAGTGATGAGTACACCATAAAAACTTATACAGTGAGAATAGAATTAGATGTTCCTTTGAATATTGGGGAACCCCAGATCCTGACTGGATGGTATGATATGGCTGATAATTAACTCAAGAGGCGATGAATCCAGATCATGACACATTGTGTCCAAACTCATCCCCATGACTGGGTGAAGAGGAGTGTTTGTGAAGGTTCGGAGACGGGCTATCCTACAGGGTATAAGATCAGCTGAACTGCAGGAGGAGGGAAACCTCACAACTTCTTCATATTACAATGACTCTGACTCTCAGCCTTGCCCCAGCTGTAAGCAGAGATCAACCAGAAAGGTAAACTACCCTAGCTGGATTTGTTTTTTTGCTGTGCTAACTCAGAAGTCACAGACAGCCAGACTCAAAGGGGAAGGCAATGACCCAGCAAGTCACCCAGGACTGTCTGAGCTCATGAGATGAAGTAGAAGATGCACTCCTTCACCATGGCATCCAGAGTTTGGTTTTTGCCCCACCAAAGGGATGATTCCAAGGAGCACAAGCTAGGTCTGTGGAAGTAGTTTGGGTGTGCTAGACCATATCTCCCTCTTCCCCATGAGTCCTTGCACAGTATATATGCCTCTTCTAGAACAGGGCTCTCTAAGAGATGAAGCTCAGCCATTGCTGGCTCTTTGTGAAAGAGAATATGGCTCAGCAAATGGGATTATGAAAGCGTCCTCCCCGTTTTCCTGTTCTCCCCTCCATAATGCTCCCTGCAGTTACTTTGTTCAGCTCTTCTACATACTAATAGATGACTTAGCAGACCCATAAAGGCTGGAGACCAATGCTCCAGAGAACCCACCTCCCAGCACAAATCTCCACATGCATGTGGTTTGCCAACTCCCGGCGTTTCAGGATTACTGGCACACCCGCTTGGATAGAAATAAAGCCATAGAGAGGCATGTGATCAAAACAATATGCAATGACTTACACATGCAGCACCAATCAACACAAATGAGAACCATGCGTTATGAATTCCTGGGCAGTACACTGCTAACATGCCCTATTATTAATAATTTATATGACAGTAGCACCTGCAGGCCTCAGTTGAGTTCATAACTTCATTGGGCCAGGTGCAGTACCCACCCAAAGAGATTTCCACTCTAGGCAGACAGAGGGAGAATCATTCTTCCCATTTCACAGATGGAGAACCGAGGCTCCGAGAGAGGATGAATTGACTTGCCCAAGGTCACACAGAGTCTGTGGCAGAGCTAGGAGTTGAACCCAGATCTCTTGAGGCACAGTCCAAGGCCTTAACCACTAGGCCAACCTTCCTTTTGATAGCTATGAATTAATGTATTTGTTTATACTAGTACCAACTACATGCTTCCCAGACAGACAAGAAGGAATGACCCCTGCGCTGACAGGCTCCCCAGCTCACATGGCCAAGGCAAGTGGGCTGGCTTCTTACCTTTGGAAGAAGCCCTCTGGGATCTCAGGTGAGAAGTAGGCCCGGATGTGGAGATCCTCCAGATGATCTCCTCCCCACCTCTCAGAAACCTCCTCGCTCTGGTTGAGATACGTGGGAAACAAGTAATAGGCCTCACGGCAGTTCTGCGTTGTTTCCCACAGCTTCCCTGGCACAAACTCCCTGGCCCCTGGGTTGAGGTCCTTGGCATGCCTCACCTCCAGGCAGATCTCAAAGTGCTCCAGAAGGCTGAACAGCTTCCCCTTCTGGGCCTTGTGCCCTACCATCTCCTCAAAGACGTCCTTCATCCCTTCCAAGTAGAGCTGGTGCTTGACCAAGGCTCGCATGGCCCGCTGGCACAGCATGGCCTTCGACTTGAATGTCCACACCCAGTTGGACTGGTCTCTGATGGTAGCGTGTTCTCCCACCAGCAGGTCCACGGAGATGCTTTCCAGCTGCTGCACCAGGCGATATCTAACAAGGATCTGAACGGGAAGGAACAAAAGCTCAGCGAGCCAGGGAAGATTTCAGTAATGGATGCAGTTTGGCTTAGGTACTTACAACACCCACATCACCATTATATCTGAGGGCCTCACAGTCTTTATTGTATCTATCCTCACAACACCCATGAGGAGGGAGGGAAGTGTTCTAATCCCCATTTTATGCATGGGCAACTGAAGCACCGAGATTAAGCAGCTTGTCAAAGGTCACATAGAAAAAGTCTGTAGAGAAGCAAGGAATTGAACCTGGTTCTCCCAAGTCCTCGGCTAGCACCCTATCCTTCCTCCTAGCCTCATCTCCCTGCAACACAGCAGGCACAAGGCTCCTCCAGCAATCACAGGGAATGGGACCAGGTTCCTTCTACACAGCGCACACCAGTACGAGGAAAACAGAGGCCATAGTTGCATCCAATGAATGAGCTGTAGCTCACGAAAGCTTATGCTCAAATAAATTGGTTAGTCTCTAAGGTGCCACAAGTACTCCTTTTCTTTTTGCATAGTTGAACTGAGGCCGAAAAGGACTATTTTTAAAAAGGGGGCAAGGGGAGGAGAATCCGAATCAGAGGCATTCATTCGCTCTTCAGGATAAATTCAAATGCTATTGGATGGCTTCAAGAGACTGGGGAGAGGATCATCTAAGCCAGGTTGGTAAGAGCAGGGTCTAACTGTATTGTTAAATTTATTCACCAAAATCTGGATTACTACAGATAATGCACTATAAGTATCTTATGACTTTTAAACCAAACTTTGTATTTGTGGATAAGCACTATACCGAGATGTGCAGACACTCGTTCCTTAACCTGTGTATTATATAATTTTAACATTAGCTTTAATAAAATGTTTAAATCTGCTGGCTGTGAAGATAAATTAGAGGCCTCAGTCCAGTTCCTAGTAGACAGTGTCCACATCACAGTGGTTAGATCAGGAGACTGGAATTAGGGACTCGTCGGTTCTATTCCTGTCCATGATTTGCAGCATGACCTTAGGTATTTTGCTTCCATTTACCTATAATGCTGACTCTTTCACACAACTTTGTTAGACGTCATTGATTGCTTGCAAAGTCCTTTGAGAAACTCAGCGGATAGGCCTTAGTAAGTGTAAGACCATCTCCAAGACTTGCCCCAGAAACTGAGGCATGGCTGGAGAGCAAAATGCCTTTCTTTAAGGCTTGTTCTTTCCAAACCACCCATCACTCTTGTGCCTGGACAATGGTGTGCAGGGTTGCATGAAACAGAACACGCAGGGAGGCAGGACACTGCTTCCCAGAGAAATAACCTGGTCATGGAGGGAGGGTTCTACAGGGACCCATACGCTCACCTTGAACATGGTTATTAGAAAGGCTGGCCGGAGAAAGACTGTGCTTTCCAGCTGCTTGATTTCTTCATACCATATAATCAGCCCGATGCGGTGGAGGTATCTCAGGATGTCCCGGAAAAGCTCTGTGCCCAGATGGCTCAGGTGCTCTCGGCGGGTGATTTCACTAAGTAAGTGGTTGAGGTCCATTATGCCTAGAGAGAGAACAGGATCACATGGACACTATTAACACAGGGTTTCAAACAGCAGCTGAAATGCCAGTGTGTGGGTGCTTGCCCGAGGCTGAGTCCTAAAAGGGCCAACATATATCAGTGCTAACACCCAGGTCTTGGCAAATCCCACTCCAGGTCAAAGGCGACTTCTGGCAGAACTGGACTCAGGAATCCTGAAGCACCAGGAGGGGTGGGGGGTGGGGCGCGGCGGGGAGCGGGGAGAAGAGAAGCTGAGTGCCTTTGTTTGCATGACAGTACCCAGGGTGCTTGTCCAACTCTCAGCTATTTCACTGCAGGGCTGTGGTAGGAGTATTCAGAACAAGCCAGAGGTAATTAGATATGCACACGTATACAGATATGTACCAGGCTCTTTGAAAAGGTTACTGAAATACACAGCTCTCCCCGTTACGGACCTAGTCCAGCAGTCCTTACTCAGATTAGTAGCTCCACTGAAGTCTAACCCTTTACATGAGGAAGTGTTTGCAGGATCAGGCCTTTGGCTGTGCGCTGCCAATATGTTCCTCTAAGGAACTTAATGCAGCTCAATCTAGCCCAATTTAAACAAGAATGGACTTATTTACTCCCAATGAGCCCAGAGTGGAGACTGATCATTGGGGCTGCTACACTTCCCCTTACTCCGCACAACACAGGAAGAGAAAATCCACACAAGAGGAACAGAGCCTGGAGCACCGAGATGGCATTTCAGCCTAACTTCTGTGTCTGACATCCCTGGCTCTTGTAGGTTGAGCCAATAGACGCAGGCACAGGAATGATCTACACTGCAGCCAGGAGATCCTGCTGCCTCCCCAGTCTCTGGTTCTCAGATACACTTTGCTCATTATCTCTAGAACCTCTCTAGGTCTAGGCTAATCCAAGGTGGGCTATTTTAGAACATAACTAGGCTGGCCATGTGCAGGGATAGTGCTGCTATGTCACTGGCTGGAAACAGCAGAGCTCCTTAGTTACTAGACATACAGTGAAATCGCAGCCCCCATTGTGCTGACGCGGGAATAAACGGAAGACAGAATTGACTAGAATATGGTTCAATGCTCTGCCCTGCAATAGAACGGGGTTTGCTTCCCAATCTCTCACCCCCTAGCCGTGCAGCGCCTGGGACTGCTACAGGCCACCACCGGCTTAGCTCCTAGATTGGAAACGGTGTTGAATCTCTGAACTGCCGCCGTGTCTCCAGTGGACTAGGGAGCAGTGAGTTTATTGGGCATCAAAGGGAGTCCTTGGCCAGCCTTCCTTAGCCAAAAAGATGGTGGCTGTGGCGTAGGTCCCCTAACGCGGTGAACTCTCAGTGGGAAAGGGTGGTGGGGAGAAGAGATGATCTATCGACACCTACCATGTTCTGCTGTCCCCTCACTCTGCTCAGTATCTACGATTGCCGCTTCCACTTCCTTATAGACAGGGGGCAGCACTCGGATAACATTAGGAAATATTTCTTCATTCCTGACATGCTCCAAAATAGTAGTCTCAAGTTTTTTAATATCCCAGTAATTAGTGCAATTGACGGGAACAAGGTTTAAAATCTGGAAGGAAAGCACTCGGTTACTATGGAACACTCAGGGCGCCATATGCCATATTCTGTCTAGCTCGAGCCCTGATGCTCAAGCAAGTACTAATACATAACGGGTACCAAGGTCCTCTTCAGTTGGTGACGAAAGCCAAATGCTGACAGATTTTGGTGGGTTGTGGTGTTGGGGGGAGTTTTGTCTGTCATTTATAAAGGTGTTAAGCAGCTAGTAATCATGGGCTGAGAAGGAAGATTGCCCAGTGGTTAGTGTGCTGGTCTAGGACTTGGAAGACATAGATTCAATTCCCAGCTCTTCCACAGACTTCCTCTGTGACCTTGGGCAAGTCATGTCATTCCTGTGTGTCTCAGTTCCCCATCTGTAAAATGGGGATAATAGTACTTCCCTACCGCCCAGGAGTGTTGCAAGGATTAAAATATTAGAGATTGCTCCTACTACTCGGGGCCCATATAGGTGCCTTAGATAGAGAGCAGTGTCCCAGAGGGGTCTAATTTCATGGGAAGAATAAGCAGCTGGCACAGGGACACAGGAGCTCTTTGAAATTCTGTTTTCATTAAGATGTCCCCAAGAACAAGAGATGGGGTGAGGGGGAAGAAAAGAGAAACACAGAAAGTATCAGGGGAAAAAACAAAATGAAATTGTTTTCTTAATACTAAGGCAGGTTGGACAGAATATTTTAAACTCTGAACTTGACAAAAAATTATGAATTTTGATGAAAAAGTGCGGGAGGAGTCAAAATTTGTTGCTAAATATTTCCCCCATCCTCTCCCTTTTTTGTCCACCTTGTTTTTAAATAAAGCAGCTCTACTAATACAGGTTTCCACAAAATTCACCATATAACCGTTCTTTATAGCCTGGGGGTACCCCAGTGATGGGCTCATGATCCAGAGATTAAATTAAAAGCAGAGATTTAGTTAACCTCTCTGGGACTAAGCACTAGAAGCTCCTTGGAAAAGAGACTGAGTCTCCCATTGGCCTGTACAGCAGTGTGTACACCTATAGTGCTGTGTAATAACCAATCAATAGCCCTACAGTCAAGGTGCAGCTCTCCATCTCCTTCAGTCGGTCCCACTGGTCCACGTAGAACTCAGACTCCTCACTGCTTTCCAGGTTGTTGATGAAGTGGGCGAGGTTTGCCCTCCTTTCCTCCAGCATGGCCTGGATCTTGCTCATGATGTCCCGCTTCTTTTCTTCCACTTCCTCCTCAGTGCAGCAGTCTGTGTGGGTTCCCACGGGCAGGACCACGGAGTTTGGGACTCGCATGAAGAGGTTATTGATCCAGAAGCCAACCAGCTCCTGGAAGATGTCATTATTGAGCTGGTACCTGAAGAATCAATCAAACCAACACTCAGCCAGTTACTGCCAGTGCAGGGCGTGACAATCTGCTCTGGGTCATCCCGAGGATTGAACACAACGCTGCCATAGTAAAGAGCATGTGTCTCTACAGCTTGAGCTAAAGGACTGTGTCTCCTAACTGGGGTCTGTAGCAGACTCGTTTTCCTCTATGGATGAGGCAGAGGAGAGGACAACATACACTGAACAGTGGCTTATCTCAACACCTTCCTCTAAAATAGCTGGTGTTGGATACATGAGACTGGATGATCATTCTATAGGCACTGCCCAACTGGTGTAGACTTATACATTCCACAATCAGCACTAGATACAGCAGCTGTTCAGTGGCTTCTGTAAAAGGAGTTTGATCTCCATCCAAGGGGCTGGCAGTCACATTGCAGAGAGGGCAGGCAGCATGCATAGTGGACAGGGCATGGGACTGCACCTTGGGAGCCCTGGGTTCTATCCCCAGCACTGCTGCGGGACCTTGGCCATGTCACTTCCCTGCTCCGTGCCTGTGTTTCCCACACACACGCACACACCCTGTGCCTGTCTGAGCTAGTTAGATTGCGAGCTCTTCAAACAAACCCATTGCATAACACTTACTTCTGGAAGTTAATGACCAGGATGACGAGGGCCTGTGGGGTGATGAACACATGGTGGGTCACGTAGTACTCCAGCTGCCCAGCAAAGTCCCAGAAGAGAAACGTGAAGTCCTGGATGTGGAATTCGCTGATCTCAATCCCCACTGTCCGCTCCTCCTCAGACACCAGAACCACTTGCCTCTGCTTCAGGCTCTTACAGATCGTGGATTTTCCTGCCAGCGAGGCCCCCAAGAACATGGTCTTCACCCTCCTGTCTTCCTCCACATGGCAGTTCTGCAGCTGGCTGAAGTAGCTCAGGATCTGCTGGATGCCCCCAGCACAGACTTCATTGGGAGGCTCCCGCAGCGGGTTCCCATTTGCCTTGAACATCTTCAGCGGCCTCCCTTCGAACAGCTCCCTGGGGAGCTGGCGCAACGTGTTATTCTGCACATAGAGCTCCTGTAAACTCACCAGCTCCAGGACAGCTTGGGGGATGGCTCGGAACAAGTTGTTGGACAGGTTGAGGTACTGGAGGCTGCTGCTGCAGGTGGCCAAGTCCTTGGGCAGAGCACTGAGGCGGTTGTTGCTCAGCCGCAAGTGTTTGAGCCTGGGAAGACAGGAGAAGATCCCCTCCGGGATCACTCGGATTTGGTTCTGATTCAGTTCCAACTTCTCCAGGTGGACCAGGCTCTGTATTTCCTCGGGGAAGTCCGCGATCTCATTCTTGGACAAGATCAACTTTCTCAAGTTGCCGAGCTTCGAGATCCCGGCGACGTGTTTCAGCTTGTTCCGGTCCAGGTTCAGGCTCTCCATTCTGGGGTCCTGCAGGACCGTAGGAGGCAGGACTCTGAGCCTCATCGTGGAGAGAGTCACTTTACTCGCGCGGTCATCTTGCTCCTGACCTAATGGACGGAACAGATCATTACAGCGTGTGAGCCTGATTTCCAAGAGCACTCCCACTGCTCTCGCCTGGAAATCTGGCTGCTCATTTAGGGGTCTGAAAGGAACGTGTTGGTGGCTGAGCACCGTTAGCCCCACGTTAATGTAGCACTTTTCCTCCCTAAGGGGCTCAGAGCACATCACAAACTCTAAAGGGTCATTTACAGACCAATGACAAGCTGCTCCTGCTGCTGCAGTGAAGCACGGGAGCGGTTTTAGCGGTACCTGCCCTGCACCCCTTACACAGCACGAGACGACAGGCGGGAAGAGGACATGAATATTGTGTCTGATTGAAGCTGCAGGGACAGTAGAACTGCAGGGCTGGAAGGGATCACGAGAGGACATCTAGTCCAGCCCCGTGAGGCAGGGCCACATCAACCTAGACCATCCCTGACAGGTGTTGGTCCAACCTGCTCTTACAAACCTCCAACGACGGGGATTCCACGACCTCCCTTGGAGGCTTATTCCAGAGCTTAACTACCCCGATCATTAGAACGTGTTTCCTAATATCTACACTAAATCTCCCTTGCTGCAGATTAAGCCCATTGCTTCTTACCCAACCTTCAGTGGACATGGAGAACAATCGATCACCAACCTCATCACAGCAGCCCTTAAATTACCTGACTTGAAATTTGACTAGGAGACAAGTTTAAAGAAGCCATACTCTCTCCCAAAGTGCCAAGGGATCTTTCATGCCAACGGCTCAGGGCCCCTGGGCAATCGGCTCAGGGCTGACTCGGCTAGAAATGCTACCTGCTGAGTGCTCACTAATGGGTTTCCCCTCAGGAACCTACTAAGCCGACCCACGCTCTTTGCTGGCAACAGACAGGGTCACAGCGTGAGGCACACCACTGCAGCTGTAGCCAGCTAGATGTATTCACGGCTCAGTGGTCAGGAGCTGAGTTCAGGACCTTCCCTCAGGCCCTCACTGCCCTTGAAGTCTAGGGACCCCCCAGGCAGATATATTGGGATGCCCGGGGGGAGGGAGGGGGGCAGACACAAGGAGTTACAGCTTGGGAACTGCTGGCAGCCAGGGCGTCAGAGGGACTGGTGGTGTGAGCAGAGAGGTCTGGGTGGGAGGAGCAGCTGGGTGAAGAATCACCCCTGGGGGCTCAGAGGGACTAAACCCCTCAAGCAGAAGCCTAGCTGGCCATCCCCAGCCCAAATAGGAAGGGTGCCTACAGCAGAGGGGTAAATGCTGGGGGGGCGAGGTCTCTCCATGGGCAGAGGGGGCTGTTCTAAGCTAAAGTAAATGAGACCAACTTCTCCGTTCTGCTTCCTGTCTGGGCCTACGGCTGTGGTGCATCCTCACACACAGCTCGGAGCTCAGGAGCTGAACTCAAATGACTCTCCCCACAGTACAGATCCTTGGGAGGTCTCACCCCTCATTGAGAAAGAGTTAACACCCCTCCTCTCCCCCCTCCCCCCACATCCTCCCCTCTCCATCCCCACATAGGGCAGAGAAAATACATCTGCCTCTCCCCATTCCCCCTCCCCTCCCCCGCTGGGGCAGTGAGTGAAACAGCAAAGGCAAATCTATCTCACTTCCTCCCTCCCTTCCCCCCCACCAGGAGGAGTTTGGGGCTGGGCAGAAGAAATAGGGAAAGGGGGTCGTTTGCTACTCACAGGCTCTCTGCTGGGCCATGCTGTCCTTTCCTGCCTGCAGCAGCTGGATCCTTTCTGAACCTCAAACGTCCCTTCTGCAGTTCCCACCTCCTGTGGAAATGTTCTTTTGAGCCCTCCCTCCTCCACCCTAGAAGATGATTTCAAAATATCTTTATCACCCTTCTTACATAAGGCACAGTGAGAAGGAACTGGGTATTCATTAGTACACACAGTAAGAAGGAGAGATTCCCTTGGGACCCCAGCTGTCCACTTCCAGCAGCCTCCAGTTAGCAGGGACAGCAGGTAAAGGTGTTGGTAAGTTTGCTTCTCCTCGCTCCTCAAAGGGGCTGCTGTCCTTTCCTAACGAACTGCCTTTTGAAAGGCAGGACAGGGTGGCTGCGTGATAGAAAAGCAGTAAACATACTAACGACACATGGCTTGGTTATCCCCACACCCCAGCCAACTTCAGGGGCAATTAACATCAATGTATATCACATTCTCAGGGACAGATGACCATTCTTAGGAATCTTATCACAGTAGTGTCTAGGGACCAACCAGGAACGAAGATTGCGCTAAGTACTGTACAAACCATAGCAGACAGACAGTTTCTACCCCAAAGAGCTCATGATCTACATGCCAGTTCTAAGATCATGCCCAAGCCATGCTGTCCAGACCAGCCACAAGCCTTCTCGACACTATGGTTAAAAGGATACATGGTTCAGCACATGTGGACGTCAGGCAGAGGTGCCAAGAATGCAACTGACATCCGACAAGCATTTCCAAGACCATGTAAAATAGACAAAGATTTTCTTCCCGGAGGCCCCCTCAGCAGGGACAGCATTTTAAAGCCAAAGCACTGTCTGGACCTGCCCTCAACTTCACAATGGCCACCCACTCATCAGCCACGGTCAGCAGGGGCCGAAACATCTAAACAAGAGCCAGCAAGGCATCAAATGAGATTAAACTAGCTAGGGATAGAAAAGTGCAATAAGAAAACATTTACAAATACATTAGAAGCAAGAGGAAGACCAAGGACAGGACAGGCCTGTTACTCAATGGAGGAGGAAAAGACAACAGAAAATGAAGCAATAGGTGAAGTGTGAAATGCTTTTTTAAAACAACAAGGAGTCCGGTGGCACCTTAAAGACTAACATTTATTTGGGCACAAGCTTTTATGGGTAAAAAAGCACTTCTTCAGATGTTTATGCCCAAATAAATCTGTTAAGTCTTTAAGGTGCCACCAGACTCCTCGTTGTTTTTGTGGATACAGACTAACATGGCTACCCCTCTGATACTTGACAAAATGCATTTTTGTTTCAGTTTTCACCAACAAGGTTAACAGTGATTGGATGACTAACAAAATGGGGTAGGATCTGAGGCTAAAATAGAGAAAGAAGAAGTTAAGTTAGCTATCTTCAAGTCAGCAGGGCCTGACAAAAATACATCCTAGAACACTTAAAGGAACTGGCTGAAAAGATCTCTCAGCCATTAGCAATTATCTTTGAGAATCCATGGAGGATGGGAGAGATCCCAGAGGGCAAATATAGTACCTACTTATCTATAAAAACGGGAATGAGGACATCTCAGGGAATTCTAGACCAGGCAGCTTAATTTCAGTACTGGGAAAGATAATGGAGTAAAATAATCAATTTGTAAGCACCTAGAAGATAATAAGGTGATAAGTAACAGTCAACATGGATTTGCCAAGAACAAATAACGTCAAACCAGCCTAATATCCTTCTTTGACAGGGTTGCAAGCCTTGTGTGTAGAGGGGAAGCAGTAGATGTGATATATCTTGACCTTAGTAAGGCTTGACAATGCTTATGAGAATATCATGTGAGACGAACTAGGGAAATACAGCCTTGAAGAACCTACTATAAGATGGGTGCACAGCTGGTTGGAAAATTGTACTCGGAGAGTAGTTATCAATGGTTCAAGCCGTAAAGTCAACTGTAAAGGCATATCAAGAGGGATCTGTCCTGTGTCCAGTTCTGTTCAATATCTTCATAAATGATTTGCAAGATGACAGAGAGAGTACATTTATAAAGTTTGCAGCTGATACTAAGATGGGAACATATCACAATTCTGGGTGCAACCCAGACTAGTCAGGGGTTTGCAAAAAGAAAAGGAGTACTTGTGGCACCTTAGAGACTAACCAATTTATTTGAGCATGAGCTTTCGTGAGCTACAGCTCACTTCATCAGATGTATACCGTGGAAACTGCAGCAGACTTTATATACACACAGAGATCATGAAACAATACCTCCTCCCACCCCACTGTCCTACTGGTAATAGCTTATCTAAAGTGATCAACAGGTGGGCCATTTCCAGCACAAATCCAGGTTTTCTCACCCTCCACCCCCCCACACAAATTCACTCTCCTGCTGGTGCTAGCCCATCCAAAGTGACAACTCTTTACATAATCAAGTCGGGCTATTTCCTGCATAGATCAAGGTTTTCTCACATCCCCCCACCCCCATACACACACAAACTCACTCTCCTGCTGGTAATAGCTCATCTAAACTGACCACTCTCCAAGTTTAAATCCAAGTTAAACCAGAACATCTGGGGGGGGGGGTAGGAAAAAACAAGAGGAAACAGGCTACCTTGCATAATGACTTAGCCACTCCCAGTCTCTATTTAAGCCTAAATTAATAGTATCCAATTTGCAAATGAATTCCAATTCAGCAGTTTCTCGCTGGAGTCTGGATTTGAAGTTTTTTTGTTTTAAGATAGCGACCTTCATGTCTGTGATTGCGTGACCAGAGAGATTGAAGTGTTCTCCAACTGGTTTATGAATGTTATAATTCTTGACATCTGATTTGTGTCCATTTATTCTTTTACGTAGAGACTGTCCAGTTTGACCAATGTACATGGCAGAGGGGCATTGCTGGCACATGATGGCATATATGTTCTGGTTTAACTTGGATTTAAACTTGGAGAGTGGTCAGTTTAGATGAGCTATTACCAGCAGGAGAGTGAGTTTGTGTGTGTATGGGGGTGGGGGGGATGTGAGAAAACCTGGATCTATGCAGGAAATAGCCCGACTTGATTATGTAAAGAGTTGTCACTTTGGATGGGCTAGCACCAGCAGGAGAGTGAATTTGTGTGGGGGGGTGGAGGGTGAGAAAACCTGGATTTGTGCTGGAAATGGCCCACCTGTTGATCACTTTAGATAAGCTATTACCAGCAGGACAGTGGGGTGGGAGGAGGTATTGTTTCATATTCTCTGTGTGTATATAAAGTCTGCTGCAGTTTCCACGGTATACATCTGATGAAGTGAGCTGTAGCTCACGAAAGCTCATGCTCAAATAAATTGGTTAGTCTCTAAGGTGCCACAAGTACTCCTTTTCTTTTTGCAAATACAGACTAACACGGCTGTTCCTCTGAAACCTAGTCAGGGGTTGTGTCACCACCTACCCTGCAACCTTGGGTGTCTCACAATGCTTTACTATTTTAACTCCCAACTTGGGTCACTCACAATCAGCCTGCCAGTGACACCCTGAGGTCTGTGTACAGCAACAGCCCTGGCCCAGCAACTCTGACCCCAGCAGCCTGTTAGCCGTGCTTTGGCTTCCAGCAGCCTTGGTTCCTACCTGCAGGTTGACCCCATCACACTCCTAGTTCTGAATTTTCCCTAAAAACATGTGCTCGGCACTGACCAGCCCTCTCCTTGACAGTTCAGATATTATAGGTTCATTGCCCCTGTAAGGGGTTAATATACAACTCACTATTTCAATTGGATTTACCAAACAATTCAGTTTAACACACAACACTGGATTAGTTTGATTAAAGAATAAAACAAGTTTAACTCCAAAGAGATAGATTTCAAGTGAGTACAAGGCGTTAAAGTCACAAATGGTTACAAGAGAAAAAGATAAAATGTTCTCTAGTAACTAAAACTTAAATTAGACTTAGTTCAAGGTGAAATGCTTACCATGTGTTCCCAGCAACACGGCTGACCAGACTGTCAGGTCAGAATCCCTCCCAAAGGAGTGTGTATGTACGGGTGTTTTTGCCCCTCACTTTTAAAGTCCAGTTACCTTTTGAAATGCATTTTCCTGAAGGTCACCCCTAGATAAAGTTCCTTCCCACCATGAGGACGGAGACATGGAGTCTCATGGTGAAAGAGGTTCCATGTTGTTTGTTAAAATGCAGATCAACCTTTCCTGCTCCCCTCTCTTGCCATCTGGTTTCTAGAATTCCTTCTCCCAAAAAGCCTCTATACACGTGACGTGCTGAAGGCAGTCAAGAAGTTCCAGTACCAGGCCAGGCCAATGGTGACTCATTAAAAATAGCATTTGCCTTTAACAGCATTGTGTTATACACCTTCATTCACTTAGTGCAGTGGTTCTTAAAACTTTTTTTTTTTGCGGACCACTTGAAAATTGCTGAGGGTGTCAGCGGACCACTTAATGATCTTTCCAAGCGTTGTTTGTACCATTAGCTAACTATTCTATGGCGCTTTGGATAAAAGTGCTATATAAAAAAAAAAACCCTTAATAATAAAGTTTTTTTGTTCTACAAATAAAAGCACACTACTCATATTTTAATATCAGCAGTCTTACCTTTCTAAGGCAATGGATGTGCCTTGTCTCCCCCGCCACAGCACCCACAGAGCTGAGGCTGGGGAGGAGGGCCGTTTCTCCCTGGCAGCCGCAGCCCTGGAGCTGGGGAAAGTCGTCTCTTTCAGCCCTGCACATCCCAAATTCCCCCCACCCCCTCTTCTCACTCCACTGCCCCCTCCCAACTACCCCCTTTCCCCCCTTTCACCACCTCACCTTACATGTGCATCTTCTCCACAGTCCAAGCACCTAATTAGTGGAGTCACACCTGCGCAGGTCCACTAATTAGGGAAAATGCATTTCAAAAGGTAACTGGACTTTAAAAGTGAGGGGCAAAAACACACGTACATACACACCCCTTTGGGAGGGATTCTGACCTTCATTCTCATGGGCAGCCACCCAGGAGTGCACCTTAGAGGGAACTGTGGTCCATGGACCACAGTTTGAGAACCTCTGAGTTAGTGGTTCTTTAGACAGTGTTCCTTTTAAAACTGGACAGATGTAAGGGAAAGGGTTGTTCAAGCCACATAATGAGATATCCAAGTACCATTGAACTAAATTACCTAATCTATGAAGTATTCAGTTGAGACAGTTCTGAGTTCATGTCAAAGAGCATGCAACAACGTAAACACAGACGTAGTTAAATAAATAAGATTTCCTGGTATGTTGAATATAACAAGAAGGACAAATTCACACACTTTATGTACTTTTATACATATTTTTCATGCAGTTGATCTCAACAAGTGTTTATTCCAAACAATGGCAGAGCAGTTCTAGTCTATATCTGTGTACTTGTGATCTTGTAACCTGAGAGCATGGCAAACGCAGACTGCATGCCTTGATGTGTTTTCCTTCTACCATGTAATCCTACCACAGGTGATATCACATATAAATTGGGCCCTACCAAATTCAGGGTCCATTTTGGTCAATTTCACTGTCATAGGAATTTAAAAGTCGTAAATTTCATTATTTCAGCTATTTAAATCTGAAATTTCAGGGTGTTGTAACTGTAGGAGTCCTGACTCAAAAAGAAGTTTGGGGGGGGTATCACAAGGTTATTGTAGGGGATGTTGCGATACTGCTACCCTTACTTCTGCACTGCTGCCACCTGCGGCACTGCCTTCAGTGCTGAGCAGCTGGAGAGCGGCGACTGCTGGCTGGGAGCCCAGCTCTGAAGGCAGAGCTGCCGCCAGCCGCAGCGCAGAAGTAAGGATGGCCTGGTATGGTATTGACACCCTGACTTCTGCGCTGCTGCCTGCAGAGCTGGGCCCTCAGTCAGCAGCCGCCACTCTCTGGCTGCCCAGTCTGAGGGCAGCAGCACAGGACTATGGGTGGCATGGCATGGTATTGCCACCTTTACTTCTGCGCTGCTGCTGGCAGGGTGGTGCCTTCAGAGCTGGGCATCCGGCCAATAGCCGCTGCTCTCTGGCTGCCCAGCTCTGAAGGCAGCGCAGAAGTAAGGGTGGCAATACTACGAGCCTCTAAAATAACCTTGCAACCCCCCTACAACTCCCTTTTGGGTCAGGACCCCCAGTTTGAGAAATGCTGGTCTCCCCCATTAAATATGTATAGAACAGGAGCACACGAAATACCAGATTTCACAATGCGTTTTTCATGGCCATGAATTTGGTACGGCCCTACATAAAGGGGTGATGAATTTCAAACCTATTATTGTAATAAATACGTCTGGTAATATGTTTTATTAACATATAGCACCACCACATTTCCCTTTGAACAATTCTTGACAAGTTCAAGACTGATGCTGCAAGAAAATACAAATTAGGAAACAGTCAAAAGTTGTTTTAAAAGTCCACATTTTTTTTATGAAAGTCTGGCAGCAATATGTACATCTCAGCACCCCCAGTGTTAACATTTTAGTGGTCAATTCATCAGAAAAGTAGTTACACAGAGTACACACGCACCCAACATGATGATTGACTCTACAAGCTCCAGTTCAGAACAAGAGCTCACTTCAACATCTTGTCCAGACGTTCTTTTGCTTCCATATGGCCCTGAACGATAGGACCAAAATAAAGGCTTTGCAGCAAGGGGAATAAAAATGTGCCCAACGAGCTGTGGGTTTGGGGATTTTTTTTTTTTTTTTAAATAATGGGTCAATATCCGATTCAAATAAGTAGAATGTTCACTCTTTCATGTGGTGCTGAAACAAATAAAAGGGAGACCAGATCTGAGAGCTGTGCACGAGCCCTGCAGCTGTGCTGTCGGGATCATCTACAAGCTAGCGAATGCTGCTATTTTTTGGGCAGTGGGCAGGAGGACAGAAGACCACTTCTCCCTCTTTTCCCCCACCTTGGTGGCAGTGCCTGTGAACTTAAAAAACATGGGCTGAGATTTTTTTTAGAGCCAACTAGGGTGTTCAGCCACACAATTTGCATTCAAATTATTGGAAGTAGTGTGGCTAGATGCCTTGGGGAGCTTTGAAAATTTCAACCATTTAATTGGTCTACTATTGCAGTCAACCAAAATCAGCTTCCAGTTACATACACATACCAATTACCAAGGCTAATGAAGGCGTAAGAGGGTAGCGTACTGCAGGGGCTTTCAATCTTTTCTTTCTGAGGCCCCCCCAACATGCCATAAAAGTTCCATGGCCCACCTTTGCCACAACAGTTTTGCTGCACATACAGTAGATTAAAAGCCAGGCCCAGCATTAGGGGGTAGCAAGCAGGGGAATGGCCTGGGGCCTGACACAACAGGCAGCCCTGTGAAGCTAAGTTGCTCAGGCTTCCGCTTCAGTCCTGGGTGGCAGGGATTGGGCTTCAGCTTTCTGTCCTGGGCCCCAACAAGTCCAACACCGGCCCTGCTCTTTGGTTTATTTTGGTGGACCCCCTGAAACCTGCTCAGGGTCCCTTCAGGGGGCCCTGGACCCTTGGTTGAGAACCGCTGGAGTATTGTACGCCAAGCAATTATGCACACAAATCCAGGCTATTTACACACACTGTAAAGCCCTGTGTTACCTGGAGTGTCTCATTTTTTAAAATCAAATAGTAACGTAGCAACTCAGAATCATGACCCAACCACAGAGCTCAGAGGAAAAAGAAAGCCAAGGTAAATACTGGAAAGATAAGATAGTTGAAGATATTCAGAAGGGCAATATAAGAGCGGCTAAGGAAGTTCTGTCACATGTGAAGCTTTAGTTAAACCCTTTGGCCAAAAACAAAAAACGCACTCAGATTTATCTATCTATTTAATTAAAAATAATGAGATCACCTAGAGGGCACCTTGTTCTTGGCAGATGAACCCACCATCAGTAGGGCACAGTGTATCCAAATGTGCTCCAAGAGGTTAGGTAAGCATTCGTCTTCTAAATTTTACTACACCTACCTTCCACAGCTTCCTACAGTCATGTATATTATATTCTAATTCTTATGACAGAGCCCTTTCCTGATCTGTAGCCTAATCGTTTCCACCTTAATTTCCTTACATATAATTCCCTCCCCTTCCCAAACAATAACATGGACACTGATCAGTTCAGCATATTAAACCCACCAAAAAACAACCTAAACCATTCATCAGCCATTACTTTCTAGGCATCTGTCTTGGAAAAGATTTGTGTCAGCCTGATTCTGCAGTACCTGGGGACAAACATTGCTATTATGAAGAAATCTGAGGTGTTCAAAACTCATTACATGTGCTGTAACTCAATAATGTGAGCACCAGAAATCCTAAAAATAGGTAACACGTTAATTCAAGAAATTACACACCCGACACTAGAGGTATGTTTACACTACAGCGGAACAGCTATAGCAGTGTAGCTGTGCTGCTGTAGCGTAGATCCTTCCTATATCCAAGGAAGGGATCTTCCCATCAATATAGGTATTCCACCTCTCCAAGAGGTGGTCGCTAGGTCAACAGAAGAATTCTTCCGTCAAACTATCCATAGCCACACAAAGGGTTAGGCAAACCTAACTACTTTGCAGATGGTATGAAATGTTTCACAGCCCTGAGTGATGTAGCTGGGAGAATCTAATATTTAGATGTAGGCCAGGCCTTAAAAGGATACCCCAGGCTCTATTTAAGACCCAAGAGTGGAGATTTATACAGAATAGCTACTGAAAGAGTAAGATGCAAGGATAAGGACAAATAAATGACACTTTCTGCATGGCTAAAACCATTCAAAATAACTTTATAAATTCTTTCACATTTCTGCTTTGTACATCGTTCCCTCTCACTCCTCAAGCTTGTTACTGAAAATTCACAATCTTTGCTCTTTGTTTTCTCTGAAAGGCAGCTCAGTAAAACGCAAAAACAACCATCGGCACGTTATTTACAAAATTGCAACATAATCTGCCCCCCCCTCAAAAAAAATTTAAGATTCTCATTAACAAGATACTCAACAAAATGTAAATAAATGCCACATCTTGAGCAGTGGTTTCTGAAGACAATTTATAAAGGTTAGCTCACTTTTGCAACTCCTGTACGACAGAGCGAGTCAAAGTTTCACTCACCATCGACCAGGCTAAAAATACCACATTTCAAGTATTAAATCAACGTATGAGAAGTTTTTAAAGACAATCCATAGTTTGATAAATAACACAATGGAAACAGTCTCTCTCTTTATGTTCTGAATATAAAAATGGTGTCCAGTTTTAAACTGTTAGCAAGACAGGTGCACAGACCAAAAATGTGATCAAAGTAAACCCTAAAAACTGTAGCAACTTGAGAGCCCCCAAAGTTTTAATATTTTCTAAGTCTCCGCTGAACTATGCTGCTGGTTTGGGGGCATTTGATTTCTGTCATTTGGATCTACAACGGGAGTTCATTCAAGACAAGAAATTCTATTCCCACGTGGAAAACAATTCAAGCTTCATTGGCAGATAAATCCTATTATACCCAGCTTCTTTATGTCTTCTTTCCAATGAGATGCAACTGCAGACTATTTATTCCCTCCAGAATAATGTCCTTGGCCAGGATAACCCCAATTTGCCTCATGATGGATCTTACTTCAATTCTCCATTTCATGCAGATCTTCTTCAGTGTCTGTCTTCTTGTGTTTCCTCATATGTTTGTATTTCTCAACATATGCCTTTACCAGATTGGCCACCTTCATGGGATTGATTTCTCCACTTTTGCTATGACAAATCTACAGGGCAAAAAACAGGTCATTCAGTTAATAAATATTGTTACAAGTGTCCAGAAGGGTGAGAAACAGATGTCAAACTACCATTTGTACCTCAGACCTGCTTTCCCAATTATGCATTCATTGTGTAATATGAAACACTAGCTGATAAAAAGCATAAAAAATTAACATGTGAGCAGACAGCATATAGCACTGTGTGAACTCCAAGTGTATCCTTTAGCTCAGGGGTGGGCAAACTATGGCCCGTGGACCGGATCCGGCCCCTCAGGGCTTTGGATCCGGCCCGCGGGATTGCCCCCCGGGGTGCCGCAGGCCCAGTGCCGCTCTCAGAAGCGGCCTGCACCATGTCCCTGTGGCGATGGCAGCAGCGGGGGGGTTGCCCTTGCCTCCAGGCACCGCCCCCCGCAGCTCCCATTGGCCGGGAACAGGGAACCGGGGCCAATGGGAGCTTCAGGGGAGGTCCCTGGAGGCGTGACAAGGGCAGCACATGGAGCCCTGTGGTCCCCCCACAGAGCCTGCCCTGGCCCCGGTGCACATCGCTGCCGCCCCAGAGCCGCTTTAGATAAGCGGCACCAGGCCGGAGCCCGAACCCCTCCTGCACCCCTGCCCCCCCAACTCCCTGCCCTAAGCCCCGCCTGCACTTTGCACCCCTCCTGCACCTCAACTCCGTGCCTTGAGCCCCCGCCGCACCCCACACACCTCTTGCACCTCAACCCCCTGCCCTGAGCTCCCTCCCGCAACCCTCCTGCACCCCTGCCCTGAGCCCTCTCCTGCACTCCACACCCCTCCTGCACCCCAACCCCCTTCCCTGAGCCCCATCATACACCCCGCACCCCTCCTCTGCCCCAATCCCTTACCTGAGCCCGTTCCTGCATACCGCACCCCCTCCCACACTCCGCACCCCAACCCCCTGCCCCAGCCCTGCATACAATTTCCCCACCCAGATGTGGCCCTCGGCCCAAAAAGCTTGCCCACCTCTGCTTTAGCTGGCTTTATTGGTAACTCAAACATAACAGAACACAGATGTCAGTCTAAGCTTGCGCCGCAGAAAGGGCTCCTCTGAGGTTTTCCCTGGAGGATTTCTGTCACTGGAGCATGATTCTCATCATTTCAGAAAGACTGACTCCTCTTATGTACCTACAATGAATCTTATTGGACATAACGTCCAAGTGGCTTGGCAAAATCTCTGCATCTCTATGCAGAATTCAAAATCCTGAGACAGAATGACCCAAAATAACAACACTAAAAGCTACATTTAAAAGAATGGTATCAGAGGAACAGCCGTGTTAGTCTGTATTCGCAAAAAGAAAAGGAGTACTTGTGGCACCTTAGAGACTAACCAATTTATTTGAGCATGAGCTTTCGTGAGCTACAGCTCACTTCATCAGATGTTTACCGTGGAAACTGCAGCAGACTTTCAGTTTCCACGGTAAACATCTGATGAAGTGAGCTGTAGCTCACGAAAGCTCATGCTCAAATAAATTGGTTAGTCTCTAAGGTGCCACAAGTACTCCTTTTCTTTTTATTTAAAAGAATGTTTTACAGTTGCAAAGTCAAACACTCAAAAGTTAGGAAATGCCAGAATTCAGGTTGCCTGTGCAACCTTAATTCAGCCCCCTTGTGTTTATGCATTTGATATGGTCTTAAACACATGATCCACATATTATATGTTCCATAGGCCTCCTGCCTCATTCAGGGAACAGGATGGATCTGCTCTAGTGATGAATCAGAGTTGCGTAGTGAAGCAGCCTGTTGTCTATAGGACCCCAGCCTAAACTGTTGCAGAAGCTGGAATGTGTGCAATGGAGGAGTCAGGAGATTGCAGGAAGAGGAAGGGCAATCTCATAGTTAAGGCAGTTGAATGCTACCTTAGAGAATTGGATTCAATCCCTGCCTCTGCCACAGAGTTTCTATGTAATGCTGGGCAAGTCACCTATATGAAACTTTTCACAGGTGATCAATAATTACGTGTTCCTTAATTTCTGAGTGGCTGACTTGCAGAAGTGCTGAGCATGAAGTCACCAGGAGCTGTGCTTTGAATGTATGAAGTGCTCTATAAGGCTAAGAACTCTGAAAAATCAGCTCTACGTGTCTCAAATTGGGCACTCAAAATAGTGGATTTCTTTAGGCAACTGTGGCATGAGAGGCCAATCTGCAAAATGGGGATAATGCCACTCACCACCACCACAGAAGTATTATGAAGATAATATTTGTGAAGCACTTGGATACTATTGTGATGAATGCCATAGAAAAACCCATGAGGAAAATAATAATTGTGTCTTTGAAGAATTTGATTAGCGAGCAACAAAAAAGGCCTAAAGCCACACACAGAACAGTGAGCATAAAACAAAATATTAAAAGCTGCTCAAGAACTGAGCACTGTACTGCATGATCATGTAATTAAAGACTGCATGATAATGAAAACACACAAAAGGGCTGAATTCAAGTTGCACAAGCAACCTGAATTCTGGCATTTCCTAACCGAGTACTTGACTCTCCAACCTTAATGTTTTTTTAAAATGTAGTCTGTGTGTAATTTCCTAGGTTTTTCAACAAAGCAAATTGAAAGTATAGAAATTCAATTACATGGCATCATGTACACATCCCTATGGGTCAGCAGCAGGGTTAAAACCTTTACATCAACTGCACAGACCTAATAGACTACCTGACAGTAGTAAGTTGTCACCCTCTATAGGGACCAGCATTTAGAATAGGATGAGACACATACTGTGCCAACAGAATTCATGGATATTTGCTGACAGCAGAGGAATGGCGAGACTCAAGAATCTCTAATTCTATTCTAGAATCAGGAGGTGAGTATCATCTAGTAGGCACAGAATATTTTGCCCGTTTCCCAAGCTTGATCCCTTCTGCCCTGTCTCCATCCCTGTCCCAGTTCCGTTTCTTCCATACCCTTGGCTCCTTATCCCAGTACCATTCGCCTTGTTTCCCCAATCTCCAGTTCCACTCCTCAGTCCCCAGTCTGCTTGCCCCATCGGTTCTAATAACCCCCTCCAGGCTCCCTAAATCCCAACCTCTCCCATGCACTGCCAGTCTCTCCCTCTCCCAGTTCCTCGTCCACTCTCTCCTGCTTCCTCCTCACTGACTCCTACTCACAGTCATTCTCCTCATTCAATTTCAGCCTCCCTTTGCCTACCCCATCCCTGGCTCCTTGCCCAGTCAGCCAGCCCAGTCTCCTCATCCAGTATCAATGTTCCACCCCCAGCTCTTGTTCGCCACCCCTCCATTTCCTTCATTAGCTCCTAGTTCTAGTCTCTCTCCCTCTGGTTTTGAATCTGCCTCCTTGCCCAATCTCAGTCTCTTCCCAGCCCGTGCCAGTTTCTCTCCCCTACCCATCCCCTCCCAGTCTCAGACACTAAGCCTGAATCCAGCCTTGCTCTCCCCCAGTCCAGTTTTTATTCCCTCTGCATTTGAATCAAATGCTTCCTCCAAGTTACATGGATGCCAGCAGGGAGAGGTCAGGGAGAGTGCAGGAGAGAGAAACTCCCTGCTCTCACTGTCAATGCCCAGCCCACCCCAGAGCAGTGGGGATCAACTATTTCAAGGAAAGTCTGGCTTTTCCCCTGGAGTTCTGGGCTGGAGGGAACATGCTCAGCTGAGCTGTGGGGATGGTACATGCGCAGCCTGGTCAGCACTCAGAGAAGCTCAAATGAGCTCAATGAATTGAGAATCTTCTTCTATTTTAGAAGCTAAAACTAAAGAAGCCCAAGTACGCGTGAACCGCGATTTTTCAAAGTCTTACAACTTGGGCAGATTTTCAGGGGGATGGCAAAAGGCACATCTCTGACAAAAAGGCCACCTCCTGCCAAATGTCAAGTCCCTGCTCCAAAGCTTGGGGACATGTGCTGTTCCAAGAAAAGGTCACAGAATTTAGCAGGAGAAAAACAGCGTATACTTCCCTAGCTCAGTCTTGGAAATGAGACTGTTTTGGCTGAAATTTTCCAAAGACAATTCAGCCTGAGGCAGAACCCCAACATGGAAAATATCAGCCCAACCAGTTAAAGCTTGGCAAAGTTATTAGCAACCGAAAAACAGGGTATTAAAACGGGAAGTGTCAGAGAACTTTAATAATAGGTGATGCTATCAGCACTGCCTAAAACACCTAGTTCTTATGTCGAAGCTCTGCAAGATCCCATGTAGAGTTCTAGAATCTGCCACTCTGTTACAGCATGTAACTACAAGAGCTTATAAATGTAATCCAAGCTTTGGCACCTAACTGTCCGTGCAGTTCCCCTTCTGTTTTAAAAGTAAACATTTCTTTTTTTTTTTTTTTTTACCTTTTGTACTGCTTTTCGGAGAATATCTTTGTATTCCTCCTTGGTAATCTCCCTCTTCTGGTAAAAGGGCTTAATGGCAAGTTTCACTTCTTCCACAGCCCTCTCTTGCATGTGGAGTTTCTTCATATACTATAAAGCAAAAAGGAAGAATGAGTAACCCAAGATTATCTGTAAGCAGCCTCCCAAGTCCAGCCCTATTAAAAAAGTCAGCTGACAAAGTGAAGATTTATTTCAAGACTTAAAGAGTTACAAGTGCAGTGAAACCCACTTACAGTGAACTAGAATGAAAGTCACACGTTGTGCAAACTACAATTCCTGTTCCAGTGAAACCCTGCTCAGTGCCAAGTTACTCTGAAAAAAAAATGAGGGTTCTACTACATTTTGACAGTCATTCCTCAATTCACTTGTTTATTAATTTTTTGAACTAACCTCCCTAATCCAGCAGCCTTGAATGTGAAGCATCCATCCATTGATAAAGAGAGTACCTAAAAGGCTCTGAGATTGTTTATGAAGGCAATTCACAGCTGGGAAGATAACACTTCAACTTCAAATAGCCCTAACATTACACAGAAAACATAGGTAGTAGAGAGGTCTCCAAGATAAAGTATTACAAATCACATCAAAAGCAGCTTACAATTCTTCTGTTGCAACTGAATTCACACTACATAAAAATTGCTGCTCAGTCATGGATTATCAGTGTTAGTAAGCCTTTTTTTATGGACCCAGCAGTAGATATAATAAACGTGATTTTTAGGACTTGCACCTAGGTGTTAATAACTATTACAGGCCCAAAGATAGATAGTGAATCCAATCAAGAAACCCAACTCAGCATCAAGGCACTGGCAGTGGATGTAATGCAGGTAGGACGAGAAGTAATGAACTTAATATGTAGCAAAGGAAATTAGGTTAGGTTAGATTAGATAGCAGGAAAAAGTTTCTAATTATAAGGATCATTAAGTACTAGAATAAGTTACTAAGGGAGGCGGTGGAATTTCTATCATTGGAGATTTTTAAGAACAGGTCAGACAAAATACCTGTCAGGGATGGTCTAGGTATATTTTGTCCTGTCTCAGCAAAGGGGGATGGACTAGATAACCTCCTGAAGCCCACTCCAGCCCTACATTTCTATGATTCTCTAACTAAAGTATCTAGACTTCTGCTGTACCCAAATTATGTCCATTTCAAAACAGAAGAGAATTAATTCAGGTATTTATCCAAGTTTGAACATTCTGGCTTTCAGGAATTTACCATTTGGCATTTGATAGTAGGTCAAGCATCCCAAATGTTTTAAACTGCACTCAAACACCCCTGCAGAGAAATTTCACACTTGTGGTGGTTTGATGCCAACAAACAGAAGCAAGAAACTGATGCAGTCCTAGTCAGTTTCATTGTGATGGGCAGGAGAGAGGGGTAGGTGGCTATGCAGAAAAGAGCCTCACCTCCTCTTTCTAAGAGCACTCAGCTACAGCAGAGGTCTGCTCCTGTGGTCTAGCAGAAGCTGCAGAGTGAAACTAACTAGGGTAGAGACCTAGGAATGGGTCTGACACACAAAAGAGTTGTCACACAGAGGAAGACCCAGATAAACCAAAGACAAGGTTGGTCCAGTGTTCCACTGGCAGCACAGTGATCCAAAGCAAAGTTAGTCACTCTGTGGCATTAGGGACAGTGAAGTCACACGGCATGAAATAATATTTGTGACCCTAAAACAAGTCAAACAAAACAGAACATCTCATTCATCTCTCATTTCTGATTATAGTGACAAGCCACGGAAGTGTTGCTCATGATTTATGACAACACACAAATGCCTCAGTGGGATTGGCACAGCCTGAGCACATAACTCTAGATATATGTTAACATCAGGGCTTTCACTCACTTCTTCATTTTTTGTTTTATCCAGTGGAGGCTTAGGTGCTTTGATTTTCTCTTCCACGTCTCCAACCGAAGCAGCCTGATTTCCTGGTTCAGAAGCCGTAGCCAGGCTGTCTGGCTCTGGAGTCAAACTCTGTCCTGCCACACAGCCAAGCAGAGGAAGACTCCCCTGCATTATGAACTGAACTGTGGGCTGACTGACTGGTGCATAGGGTGGCAGGCTTGAGGGCAGAGGTGGTGTCAAAGGTATGTTTTGACTGTATACCTGCAAAATAGAGACACTTTGGCAAACGCTTCTTGATATTACAGTGCAGAAAAGCAGAGTTTAGGGAATTTAAAAGCAGCTTTTACCCACTGAAACAGAGAAGTGACTTACTGCTAAACATTTCTTTAAGTCAAAAGGGCTGAGGTTTCCATGCCACAGCAAGACTTCTGTGCTCCAGCAGCCAGCACTACTTCTACTCAACTTCTCACTGGCGGGCAGCACAGACGGACAAGCATTTATAGTATGAACCATGGCCAAAAAGCTGGGTTTTACAGCAAGACAATTTGTTCCCCAAAAGCAAGATTTTGGGGGGCAAATAAATGCTGGAAAACAGAAGCTGTAAGTATATTGCAAAGTAAAGTAATGAACTTTGATTTTTAATCTAAGTGTGAGCACGGTTTGAAGGAATAAGCAGTTAGCGGATTGCTGAAGTGCATGGGCTGTATGGAATGTACTACACGCAGAGGAAGGAGCAGAATTCTGTAATGAAAGGGGCAGGGCACAACGAGGTCACGGATGAGGTGGAATGGCCTTCCATGACACTTTGCTTTTGGAGTCAGAACCAACCTGAGAGGAATCTAGATCAGGAAACATAGGCTCAGGAATCATATAATTGGTTGGAGGAGGCTCATTTAACTGCACCTGATTTAATGTTTGGCTCAAGTCCTCTGCTTTCCAGGCCCCTTCCTTTGCTCTCTGAAGTTTGTAAAACGGCACTCCTAAAATTCCCAAGAAAAAAAGCATTTAACAACAGTGATAAACCCAATGCATCACAAGTACAAAGCAAGCCGTAAGATCTAGCGATGTGACTGGCTAAGAAAGAATTCTGTGCAGTGACTAAGTTTATATTTCACAACTTCTGCTAAGTGAGGATTTTCAGCTGCAAAAAGAAAATATGATTACACACACTAGCCCACATTTTCAAAAGTAACTAGTGATTTTGGGTGACCAGCTTGAAACATCTGAATTTTAGAGGCTGCTCATCACTTTTTGAAAATCATGCCCCAATAAGATGTTTGTGATGCAGTTCTACTCTGAAAGAGGTTTAACAGCCTTGCAAGGACAGACTTATGTTCATATTGTCTCACTGATTTCCATATCACATGTGCTAAGTAAAAAGATGATTTTTCTCCCAGTCTTGCACACTCAACCTGGGATCTGAGTCCAGCTGGATTCTTTCCATCACAATCACACACAGCACTGAGGCTCCACAAGACAAAGAAGGTCTGTGGCTACACCTGAACAATCTCACTGCCTTTCAATTACGAGCCAAGAGACATCTGTGTAAGCCTATTGTTTTTATTGGGTTTGCACAAGTATAACTGATTGGAACTTGTCAAACAATTCAGTTGATGCACAAGAAGGAACAAAATCCCGTTATGTCCCTCTTAGCTGTGTTGGCTCTGTAGGGCTAACAAGAGTGAAGAGCAGTTATCTGTGCCACTGGTCACTTTAGACAATGAGAGACCTGGTCAGCACCTAAAAATTAGATTGACCCAGCTCCATCGCACAGGGCTGTGAAAAATTTCATACCCTCTGTGATGTAATTAAGCCAACCTAACCCTCCCTCCCCCCATAGATGCAGCCAGGCTGATGGAAGAATTCTTCCGACTACCTAGCTATTGCCTCTCAAGAGGGTGGATTTACTACAGGAATTGAAAAACCCCTTCCATAGCTGTAGCAACTATCTATGCAGTGTAGTTGCAGCTGTGCTGCTTGTAGGGTAGACATACACAGTTATGACAATGACTTTTCTTCAGAGTTTCACTACACAAGTGTGAGACAGCTTTCTATTTCACCAACACGGTCCCTTACAGACAACATACTCAATGCATTATGATTATGGATATGATTTTGTCACAGTAAAATTAGGCAAAATTCACAGAGAAGTCATAGCAAAAATGTACAGAATCATGGCATGGTCATGGTGGGGCTGAAGCCCAAGCCAAAATAGTCAAGGAGATCTGTTAAAGTCATGGAATCTGTGACCAAATCATATCCTTAGTTATGACTTTTTTTTGGCAAAACACACACAAACCCCCCACACCCCACAAACTTACTTGGTGTTTTTTCAGCAGTCAATGCATCACTTTCTTCCTCTTGTAAATTCCATGTAACCCTTTTCACAAGTGCTTTAGCTTTCAACACAGGACCCTGAGATACTGCCTCCAGCTCAGGCTTATTTACATCATTGGCTTTTTTATCTAACTCGGGGCACTCATCGTTAGCATCTTTCACACACTCCACAACTTTATTTTCAGATAAGCTTTGGGTTGGTGTTGCGTCACTTTCATCCTGCACAATAACTTCCTTCTCTCGAGGTGATTCTATTAGAGATGGACACACTTCAATATCTTCTATTTTAGTTGTAGTCTCCTCCAGGTTCACACTGTTGTGGCTACTAACCACAGCTGAATCAGTCCCATCTATTAATTCCCTCTCAAGGGAAGCATCTATATTGTCGTGTGAAGCAAGAAAATGTGTGTTCTCTGGCAGCGGGGGCGCAGCTTCATTTGTAAATTCCTCAGAGATTTGCTCCATCTCTGCACTCTCTTGGGCATTTTCCTGTCGTACAGCAGTGTCTCTTGGAGTCTCCTTTTCGGGTATGCTGGCTGACTGGAGGTTTAAGGAAACATCTTCTGGTGTTGGCTCTTCCAGCTCTTGTTTCGAAGAATGACAATGTACAAAAACACTAGATATATTGTCATCTGAAGACCTCTGATCCTTCTCTGGAGTAGAAAGCGATGACCCCTCTTTTGGCTTGTGCTTTCTTTCCTTGGAGCGTGATCTAGATCGTGGCCTTTTCCCTCTAGATTTAGTGCTTTTGTGCTCCCTTGACCTCGATACAGAGGGTGACCTAGATCTCCATTTTCTCCTCTCCCGTGACCTGGATCTTGATCTCTTTCTCTCCCGTGGCCTTGAGCTATTATCTTTTTTATCGTATCTCTCATAGCTTTTGTCTCTCCTGTGCTTCCGCCTTTTAGTTCTCTCAATGCTATTTGATCGGGAACGCTCTCTTCCTCTTGATCGAGAGCCAGATCGCCTTTTCTTTTTTCGACTTTCATAAAACTCAAAAGAGGAGCTGTCAGGACTCCCTGAGCGTGACCGGGATTTCTTTCTGTCCCTGGACCAGGAACCTTTTGCTTTTTTGTCTTTCGTTTTATCCTTTGCTTTCTTTTTTTTTGATCGTTCATGACTACTGGAACGATCACTAGAAGACCTCCTGTTCTTGGATTTCAATTTGCGCATTTTACTGTAGTCCTCTTCAGCTGACCAAGAGGCGGACCTGGAGCTTCTTTCCTTCGAGCGTGTTCTTGACCTGGACCTTGATGGGATTCTCTTATGTTCTTTGAGGAGTGTCTTTTTTCTTTTCAATTTTTTCCGGCTTCGGGAGCTGGAGTTTGACCGGGATCGGGAACGCGTCTCTCTCTCCACTTGTTCTCTTTTATGGATTTTTTGCTGCCCATCATTACTAGAGTGGCTATCTGGCTCCAGCTTCATATTAACTCTAGCTAGGTCTTCTGCATCAAAGAACACACGAGGACTTTCTCTGCTTTCTTCTTTTAAATACTCCAGATTAGAAGTTCGTTTGACTGCAGAGGAAGTACAGGGACTGCTTTGAGATTCTTCCTCATCCATTTTTTCTTGTTCAGTATCGGAGATCTGTTCCACAATCCTACCCTCTATTGTCACATCATCATGAGACTCTGTGTTACTTGATGGAACATCAGATGATTCAGCACCCGACCCAAAGATATTTTCTACCGTGTAAGGGGTAAAACGACGTACAGTTTGAAATGTTTGAACTCTGGGACTTTCAATCGAAATGGTTCTGGTGATATTTGTTAGCGGCACCCCTGAGACAAGCCTTTCAGGACTGCTGTTTGTTGAACTTGAATCTGAGCCTGTTGGATCAAAGGGATCGTATAATATTTCACTTTTGATCTGCTTTGGTTTTTTAATTGAGAAGAGAGGGGAAGGATTCTCTTTCTGTTGCACTTTGTTGTCTACAGGGCGGAAGGTATTACAAAACCCAGGATTAGACAGTCTGCTGGAATGCCCTGCGTTTCCAGGAATATTAATCTTAAAGCTCTCAAAAGAAGAGCTTACACCTTTACTCCTGGATGACCCCAGCAGTGTTGTACTCCCATAGACACCTGTATTTGTGGAAAAAGAGCCTCCACTTGTGTGTGTCTGTTGTTGAGATTCCTTGGTATTTGACTTGTTGCTTTCCATCTTGCTACCTTTTCCTGACTGATTAGTGCTCCCTTTGCCAGTCAGCTGGGTTATACAGGAACTGGGGATGTCACAGTTTTGGTTCCCTGAAGGTTCTGATTCCGAATGCCTGCTGACGACTTCCTTTTTAATCTTTGGTATCCTGGGAAGCTCAGAGATATCAAGCCTCTTGGGAGCTGCTGGTTTTAGCAGCTGTCTCACTTCTACACTTTTTGAACTCAAATTAGAGTTACTGTTGAAGGGTTTTGAAAATGTGGAGCAAGAGGGCACTGCATGTTTAGAATCCCCATTAAATCTAGACATTTCATCTGATTTTAGACCAGGTCTGCTTGGATTTGCCACACTGAGAGTCTGAACAGATCTAGGAGTCATTGAATATTCTAATCTAACAGCTGCTCTTCCCGCTGTTGTCTGTGCCGGGTTCACTGCCTTCTTGAACCTGCTTAATGAGGATGATGTTGAAAATAAGCTTGATGAGGTGGTGTGAGGATTCAGCCCCAATGAAACTGAAGGTTCTGCACTGGAGCTGCTTGCTATGGTCCCTGAGTGCAATGTACTTGGTTGAAGATTTTCTCCTGATCCATCTTCTACTCTTAAGTCACTAAGTGAGTTTCTCTGCAGTGACGGAACTAAAACATACAAAAGAAAAAGTTACTCTTTTCAACATTTACTTCTTTTATTCCAAAATGAAAGTAACATTAACTCTGTACAAGTCTTAATCTTCCACTTTTGCCTGTGGAAGCATTCTTGGCAACAGCAAGCCACCACACCCACTACCATTTTAGTCAAATGCTCAAGGCTTATGTTGGACAACGGTGTCTTTGTGGCAATCAAATATCACTAGTAGAGTAGAAAGTGCACTTGGAAACACCAAAGGCCATATAATGAGATGGTCTCTAATCTTTTAGCCATAGACCGATTAACGTATGTGGACAGCGATATGTGGGGAACTAAAGAACAATTAGCTTTAAGAATTATGTTTAAGTTTTCAATATGAACAGATATTTTCCAAGATAAGAATGATTAAGTCAGGAGAGTGCATGTACCTGAATATATGAACACAGCACCTACCCTACCAAGTATTTAATTTTCTTGCCCAGCTCTTCATCGCTGTACTTTGTAAATGGTATGAACAGATAGCTCAGTGTACTTCACAAATAAGAAGGCAGTAAACATGTAAAATTCCAGGAAAAATGGGTTTTAAGTTCCCTTTGCTTAATCCAGTTCACTGAGAGTTGTGATAAATGACAAAACAGCTACAGTGCAGTACTTATATATAGGGCCCTACCAAATTCATGGTCATGAAAAACGTGTCACGGATCATGAAACCTGGTCTCCCCCCATGAAATCTGGTCTTTTGTGCGCTTTTACCCCATACTATACAGATTTCACAGGGGGAGACCAGTGTTTCTCAAATTGGGAGTCCTGACCCAAAAGGGAGTTGTAGGAGGGGAGGGGGTTGCAAGGTTATTTTAGAGGAGTCACAGTATTGCCACCCTTACTTCTGCGCTGCCTTCAGAGCTGGGCGGCCAGAGAGCAGCAGCTATTGGACGTGGGCCCTGCTCTGAAGGCACCGCCCTGCCAGCAGCAGCGCAGAAGTAAAGGTGGCAATACCATGCCATGCCACCCATAGTCCTGTGCTGCTGCCCTCAGACTGGGCAGCCAGAGAGTGGCGGCTGCTAACTGAGGGCCCAGCTCTGGCAGGCAGCGCAGAAGTAAGGATGGCAATACCATACCAGGCCATCCTTACTTCTGTGCTGCTGCTGGCAGCGGCTCTGCCTTCAGAGCTGCGCTCCCGGCCAGGAGCCACCATGCTCCAGCTGCCCAGCTCTGAAAGTAGCGCCGCCAACAGCAGCGCAGAAGTATGGGTAGCAGCACCGCAACACCCCCTACAACCTCCTTACGACCTCACCCACAATTCCTTTTCGGGTCAGGACCCCTACAATCACAACACCCTGAAATTTCAGATCTAAATAGCTGACATCATGAAATTTACAAGTATTAAATTCCTATGACCGTGAAATCGAACAAAATGGACTGTGAATTTGGTAGGGCCCTACTTATACAGTGACAACCACCACCTCCCATTAAACCAGTTCTTCCAATGACCTTGTCACTATGCAATTAAAACAGAAGCATGGGTGTACATGTCAAAAGCTTACTATTTTGACCCTAGTTACTACCTACCACCCTGATCCCATAAACGTTTATGTATATGCTCAAAGTTAAGCACATATGTAGTGTTTATAGGATAGAGACCCATGTGACTAAACACGAAACAGTTAATTAAGAACTGAAGCCAAACCCTCACCTGCCCTCTTTGCTGTTAGTGAACCATCTCTGTTGATGACCACATCAGACCCACTCATCATGAGGAGGCTCTGTCCAGACAGGATGCTTCCCAACAGGTCAGGCGCAGGGGAAGCTTCTGTTTCTTGATCAGGAATCAAGACAGGCACACTTCTCCTGCATGTTACAGATGGGTTACATTTTCCTTACTTTTACATTGCTCTCAGACTGTACAAATGGATTACATTACAATGAGACTAAGATCAGCTATTGGGGGCTTGCAAAAGAACTGTGTGCTCAGCCAGTACAGTTCCCTTTATAGGAGCTGACTTCACAAAAGGCATTCAGCTTCTGCTGCCCTCTGCTGAGAGGTGGTCAAAATACCTACTCTCTGGACTGGTGCCATACAATGGCAAAGTGAGTGGTTATATCAGATACCTGCATGTCTTCAGTATGCTCTGAAGCATGAAATCAGAATTAAAGCCAAATGCCTTCAGCCACTACAGTGGCCATCTGAAATAAAACTACTTGGAAGTGTCACTCAATTGCTTGAAAAACACACACTTTTTTACCAAGACCTTATTAATTTTTTTAATAACCATAATGTGTCATTCAGAAGTTTATCATAAGCATATCTCCCAACATAGCTGTCTGGTCTATCTCAACCTTTCCTCCCCATTCCCCAGTTTACTTTTCAGCAGACCTATATTACTATCTCATAGAATTTACTTAAGTTAACTTAGTGGTTTATGGGCACCTATTGTAAAAGAACCGGAGTGCATGACAAATTAAATCCAAGAGCTAGATTAATGGGCTCAACTACAGACAACACAAAGCCCTCTCCCTGTATTACCTAACCATTAGGGAAATTACTTACCTATACTTTGTCTCCTCTGGAGACATCATTTTACTGGATGCCTACTCTTGGGTCTTTTTTCTAGAACTTCCATAACTCTCAAATATTATTGGCTCACTGAGGCACCAGTAGGCACAGCTGAAGGGCAGACTAAGTGCCAGTGTCTCAGTGCCGTTTGGGGCACTCCACTTCAGTTCATGATGAGCACAACGCAAATAGCAGTCCAACCTTTAAAGTATTATTTGTGCCAGAAGTTTATGCCTACATGACAGAACTACCAGATAGTGTAAAAATGTTTGCCTTCTAGCTCTGATGGGAAGATGAGCAGTAATTCAGTCAAGTGATGTCTTCAGAGCTGCTGAATTACAGGTAAGTAATTCTGCCTTCTGAACAAGAAGCTACCCCCAAAGCCATCCCACAGGATCACTGAGACTTCCCAAAACCTCTTCCTCCAAATGAGAGGTGGGGAAGTGGAGAAAAATATCAAATAGCCAAGAGGCATGACCACATTATTCCTGAGATTATCTTGCTTGCAAACTAAAGACAGGCAGCCACTTAAACCCATCATACCATCGGGGCAGTGAGATGACAACCTGGAGCTCCCTTATTTTTCCAGTGGGGTGGGTGGGTGTGGGTGTGTGTTTCCAGTCTTCTCTCCCCCACACTCACTTTCTCCTTGCTCTAGTGGTTTTTTTACTCTCCTTTTTCCTTTCACTCATACCCTAATCTGTCCCCCGGCCTCCCTCATTCGCTCAGCTCTGTCCCGTCTCCGCCAGCCACCAACACACTGGAATCCTGAAGCTCTCACTGCACTTCCTTCAGCCAACTCCTCCAATCAACTGCAACTGAACGTCCCAGTTCCAGCATTCCATTCCTGTTTATTAAAGGGATACTGTCCCAAATATTCTGCTGCTTATTTGAACAGAGGAAAGCTGAATCACTGACTGCCCAGTACACACAACCAGAGGTTAAAAGTGAACACTCTTTCCTCAGTCTCCTTCTAACCTCTATCAAATGGCAGAGGAAACAGATTAGTCACCCAAATCATCTGCTAGTTTACTGATCTCCTTCTCAGATTATATGCAGCTTCTTGCACCGCATTGTGTAGAACCAGTTATATGCCCACTCTTCTGAAGTGCAATATGAGGACCCTTTTTTGTGGTGCACGCCACTTCTCAGACACAATTTTTAACTGAGAGAGACTGCAGGTTCCTCAGTGCTCCCAGACAAATGTTGCATTTTAAACATATAAGGTAACAAATGGCCCAACCACGTCAGAACAAGAAGGGATAACTTCCAAATCTGAAATTTCAAAATGTTAGTTAGATCTACTGAATGAGGAGCAAGCAAGGAGGATGTAAAAATGGGATACAGTGAATCACGAGGAAAGACAGCCAAAGAAAGCATGACAGAGTTTAAAGCACAAGGCTAAGTGCTTTAAAAAAAAAATCTCCCAACTGCAGGTGTCTCAATGTGACTAACTGAACTGTTACTAGTGTAAAATGTATTATAGTTAAGGCTATGTTCTAGTCACAGGTATTTTTAGTAAAAGTCATGGACAGGTCACAGGCAATAAACAAAAATTCTCAGCCTGTGACCTGTCCATGACTTTTACTATATACCTCTAACTAAAACTGGGGGTGGGGAGGGTGGCTCAGGAGGGCGGCCCTGGGGGCGTGGTGGGTGCTGGGGGGCATGCCGGGTACTTGAGGGGTTGTGGCATGGGGGGTGCCACAGTTGTTTGGGGGGGTGGGAATTGCAGCCCGAGGGGTGCCGCGGGTGCTGGGAGGTGGTTCAAAAGGGTTGGTGGGGCTTGATCAGGATCCCTGCCCAGCTCCTGGGAAGCAGCAACCCCAGCTCCTAGCTGCATGTGCTGCCTCTGCTCCACCCCAAGCCCCAGGTCTGCAGCTCCCATTGGCTGGGAACCGTGACCAATGGGAGCTGCGGGGGCAGGGCCTACAGGCAGAGGCAGCATGTGGACCTAGGAGCTCAGGGAGGGGAGTTCCTGTCACCCTTCTGGGGAGCCCCCCACCCCGAGGTAAGCACTGCCTCGCACCCCAACCCCTATCTCCCCGACACCTAAACTCCTGCTGCTGGGGGGCAGGGGAGGGCCCAACTTTGCCTCAGCAGTGGCCAGTGTACCTGGCTTGGGGGCTGCCCAAGCTGCTCAGGCAGCCCCCAGACCAGGCGCATCCATGACTTCCGTGACAAACACAAAGCCTTAGTTGAAGTTCCTTAGCAACTGCCCAAGAAAGGCCAAAATGTGCTCTGATTCTGGATACCCAGAGTCAAAAAGCTCATTCAGTCTTATGACCCAGATTCCTTCGGTCTGTTTTTATACAATTAAAAAATAATAATAATTTGGCTGCCTTACCCAGAAAGTCCAACAGAAACGGGTCTAGCCACAGGCCGATGAGATCTTAATGCTGACTGGGAAAGAATTCTCCTTTTGGCGCTCACAGGTGAAGCTGGGTTGGCTGGAATCTCTTCATTACTGCAGACACAAACACACACAAAGGGAAACTGTCAACTTAAAAACCCATGTTTAAACAATTATCTACTATTGACACCACAGCGAAGGCTACTAGACCTGAAAGAACATAGAAAAAAAGTTTCCTCCCTTTCTTTTAGTTAACTTTTTGCATACAATAGTTCTTTATAGTGGTTTGTATGGGTGTCTCAAACTGCAGCAGGAAGGAAGTTTTTTTGTTTCGTTTTTTTTAACATATGGATAAACACAACTATAAAATCACAAAAGTTAGGGGGATATTCAAGGGAAGGTGTCTTATCAGAAACAATCTTTAAATCTTTTCTAAAATATATTAGACTTCAAATGGGCAGTATCCCTTTAATGACAATGGTCAAATATGCTTTTTCAATTTAAGGTTAAGCTTTAAAAAGAGGTTTCAGACTTATTCATGAGATAAGTGACTCAGAAGTGGCATTTTGACATGATCTGGCAGGATTTCTTCTGATTCAAGATTCTAAAATTGAAGGGGAATGGGAGAGAAGAGACCCATATAACCCCACAGATTCATTGTACTTTTAGAGTTAAGGCACTGCATCATTATAACCCCCAAAATTTGCTAACTACTTCTTAATAAAGAATATCACATTCAGTCACTAGTTAGTTAACAAGAATCAGATTCTAAAGACACTTAAGTAGCTTCACACAGGTGACTAATGATTTTTGTATGCCCGACATGAGACTTCTTAAAATGGCTTGATTTTCAGCGGGTGGATATACTCAGCAATTTCTGAACATCAGGCCCCTCTAAAAAGTCTGAAGTTGGGCACAACCACTAGTCATCTTTTGGTCTGTAGTTTTATATTACTGGTAAATATTATGACTAAGGCTAAGATTTTGTCACCGTAATTTTTAGTAAAAGTCAGGGACAGGTCACAGGCTTCCATGAGTTTTTGTTAATCATCCATGACCTGTCCCTGACTTTTACTAAAAATTACGGTGACAAAAATGGGACTGAAGGGGTGATGCAAGCCCAAGACTGAGCCCTGCTGTGGTGGTGGGGGGCGGTCCAACACTCACCCCCTGCAGCAGCTCAGAGGTGTGGGGGCCCCCTGCCACCTGAAAGCTCCAGCTCCGCTGCTCCGGGGTGAAGCAGAAAATGTCACAGAGATCTCTGGAAGTCGTGGAATCTGTGACCTCTGTGACATAATCTTAGTCTTAATTATGACCCCGCCTCCAAATACATATATATTTAAAATATTTAATTTTGAAGGCATCCAGGTATTTAGTATTAAAATATTTTAACAGCATTAAAACACATCTGAGAAATTATCAGATCTGTGGTCTTGATCCCAAGATCTTACCTGTCATATGGGTCCAGTTCATAGGGATCTCCAAACACAGACAGAGAAGCTGCACCAATATCTGCTCTCATAAGGCCAAGTGAGGGTTCTATTGTTTTATACACAGAAGGGAATGAAGCTCCATGTACAGGTTTACCAAGGCCAAGAGTTCTTGCAATACGGGAGCGTGCAGTAACCTCATTTTTCACCTGGACGGGGTGAGGAAAAAAAAGTTATTAACTACTATGCATTGCAAGATCGGCTTCTATCAACATCCAAATTAGCTACAAGTGTAAGGAGGGAAGAGGGGGTGATACCTGGCACTAAAAGCATGTGGCAGTTTGCAAAAAATTGTTTTACTTTGATTTGGGTTGAAGTTTGCAGAGCAAGCAGGTTAAGAATGCGTGAGGCCTGCAGGTGTTGGGCATGAGTGTGCTCTGTGTTCGAGGCCCTAACTTCTCTCACTAGTGTCCAGCTGATATGGTGAGGACTGCAACGTTTACTATTTTTATTTAGTGTACTGTAGTCAGTAAAATGGAACTTGCATAGGTTGATGAGGGTAATTTTACATTTCTGTGTAAAAACATTTTTATTGAACCTGTACGTCATGCTTCTAGTATATACACTCAGTAAGTTGCACATATTACATTGAAAAGACCACTCAAGTTAATTTCTGAAATACGATACCTTAACACAAGGTTCTGTCGTTCAAAAGGGATGCTATCAAACTCCACATGATCTTAACTACTCTAAAGACAGTGGAAAGGGAAAATTGTAACTGTAGGGAATAACCACCACTTAAAGCAGAGTATGACAAGCTGCAGCACTGCAGTTGTGCCACTGTACTGCTTGCAGTGTAGACATACCCTTAAGTTTGACATGGATGTAAAAATTCCATAGTTTATCAGTGGGCTTAGAAACAGAGGGTGATGGAGACTCACATTTCAAGTGAGCGTGGACTGCTGTCAAACAAAAGTGGCAGTTCATGCGCAAGAGCAGAGTGTGAAATCTGCAGGGTTCAGTTTATACATTGAACCATATGTTTAATTCCAGGGTTTGGCAGCAAGCCATGCAAATATGCTTAGATGTTAGTTCAAGTAGACTAACTTCCCATTCTCCCATAGTGCAGAAGGAGTGAAGAAACTCCTGTTTCCCAGGGATTTCAGTGGAAGAGTTAGGGGCAGAAATGCTCAATCCCTAGCATTACTGGTCCAAATGAGAAACATGAAGAAGCTCTTTTCATACAGTGCTACAGTAGGAACACACAGTTACCAAAAGAAACTACACCATTTGCTCAAGAAACTCCCTGAAAACGCACAAGAACAAATCCGCACAGACACACCCCTAGAACCCCAAGCTGGGGTTTTCTGCTACCCAAGATCCATAAATCTGGGAATCCTGGACGCCCCATCATCTCAGGCATTGGCACCCTGACAGCAGGACTGTCTAACTATGTAAACTCCCTCCTCAGACCCTACACTACCAGCACTCCCAGCTATCTTCGAGACACCACTGACTTCCTGAGGAAACTGCAATCCATCGGTGATCTTCCTGAAAACACCATCCTGGCCACTATGGATGTAGAAGCCCTCTACACCAACACTCCACACAAAGATGGACTACAAGCCGTCAGGAACAGTATCCCCGATAATGTCACGGCTAACCTGGTAGCTGAACTTTGTGACTTTGTCCTCACCCATAACTATTTCACATTTGGGGACAATGAATACCTTCAAATCAGCAGCACTGCCATGGATACCCGCATGGCCCCACAGTATGCCAACATTTTTATGGCTTACTTAGAACAACGCTTCCTCAGCTCTCGTCCCCTAATGCCCCTACTCTACTTGCGCTACATTGATGACATCTTCATCATCTGGACCCATGGAAAAGAAGCCCTTGAGGAATTCCACCATGATTTCAACAATTTCCATCCCACTATCAACCTCAGCCTGGACCAGTCCACAGAAGAGATCCACTTCCTGGACATTACGGTGCTAATAAGCAATGGTCACATAAACACCACCCTATACTGGAAACTACTGACCGCTATTCCTACCTACATGCCTCCAGCTTTCACCCAGACCACACCACACGGTCCATTGTCTACAGCCAAGCTCTACGATACAACCGCATTTGCTCCAACCCCTCAGACAGAGACAAACACCTACAAGATCTCTATCAAGCATTCTTACAACTACAATACCCACCTGCTGAAGTGAAGAAACAGATGGACAGAGCCAGAAGAGTTCCCAGAAGTCAGCTACTACAGGACAGGCCCAACAAAGAAAATAACAGAACGCCACTAGCCATCACCTTCTGCACCAGCTCTCCAACGCATCATCAAGGATCTACAACCTATCCTGAAGGACGACCCATCACTCTCACAGATCTTGGGAGACAAACCAGTCCTTGCTTACAGACAGCCCCCAAACCTGAAGCAAATACTCACCAGCAACCACACACCATACAACAAAAACACTAACCCAGGAACCTATCCTTGCAACAAAGCCCGTTGCTAACTGTGTCCACATATCTATTCAGGGGACACCATCATAAGGCCTAATCACATCAGCCACACTATCAGAGGCTCGTTCACCTGCACATCTACCAATGTGATATATGCCATCATGTGCCAGCAATGCCCCTCTGCCATGTACATTGGTCAAACTGGACAGTCTCTACGTAAAAGACTAAATGGACACAAATCAGACGTCAAGAATTAACATTCAAAAACCAGTCTGAGAACACTTCAATTTCTCTGGTCACTCGATTACAGACCTAAAAGTCGTAATTCTTCAACAAAAAAAACTTCAGAAACAGACTCCAGTGAGAGACTGCTGAATTGGAATTAATTTGCAAACTGGACACCATTACATTAGGCTTGAATAAAGACTGGGAGTGGATGCACCATTATACAAAATAAAACTATTTTCCCGTGTTTATTTTCCCCCCATACTGTTCCTCACGCGTTCTTGCCAACTGCTGGAAATGGCCCACCTTGATCACCACTACGAAAGGTTTTTCTTCTCTCCTGCTGGTAATAGCTCACCCTACCCGATCACACTCGTTACTGTGTGTATGGTAACACCCACTGTTTCATGTTCTCTGTGTATATAAAATCTCCTCATTGTATTTTCCACTGAATGCATCTGATGAAGTGAGCTGTAGCTCACGAAAGCTTATGCCCAAATAAATTTGTTAGTCTCTAAGGTGCCACAAGTACTCCTTTTCTTTTAGTAGGAACACTAGCACTCTCAACATTAAGCAGTCATGGGATAAGATGGAAGGTGCTCTCATGAATTGGTAACTGGTTAAGAGATAGGAAACAAAGGGTAGGAATAAGTTTGCAGAATGGAGAGAGATAAATAGTGGTGTCTCCCAGGGGTCTGTTCTAGGACCAGTCCTATTCGACATACTCATAAATGATCTGGAAAAAGGGGTAAACAGTGAGGTGGCAAAATTTACAGATGACACAAAACTACTCAAGATAGTTAAGTCCCAGGCAGACTGTGAAGAGCTACAAAAGGATCTCTCAAAACTGGGTGACTGGGAGACAAAATGGCAGATGAAATTCGATGCTGATAAATGCAAAGTAATGCACACTGGAAAACATAATCCCAACTATACAGATAAAATGATGGGGTCTAAATTAGCTGTTACCACTCAAGAAAGAGATCTTGGAGTCATTGTGGATAATTCTCTGAAAACATCCACTCAACGTGCAGCAGCGGACAAAAAAGCGAACAGAATGTTGGGAATCATTAAGAAAGGGATAGATAAGATGACAGAAAATATCGTATTTTCTCTGTATAAATCCATGGTATGCCCACATCTTGAATACTGTGTGCAGGTCTGGTCACCCCATCTCAAAAAAAGATATATTGGAATTGGAAAAGGTTCAGAAAAGGGCAACAAAAATTATAAGGGGCATGGAACGGCTTCCATATGAGGAGCAATTAATCAGACTGGGACTTTTCAGTTTGGAAAAGAGATGACTAAGGAGGGATATGATTGAACTCTATAAAATCATGACTGGTGTGGAGAAAATAAATAAGGAAATGTTATTTACTCCTCCTCACAACGCAAGAACTGGGGGTCACCAAATGAAATTAATAGGTAGCAGGCTTAAAACAAACGAAAGGAAGTATTTTTTCACACAACACACAGTCAACCTGTGGAATGCCTTGCCAGAGGATGTTGTGAAGGCCAAGACTATAACAGGGTTCAAAAAAGAACTAGATAAATTCATGGAGCATAGGTCCATCAATGGCTATTAGCCAGGATTGGCAGGGATGGTGTCCCTAGCCTCTGTTTGCCAGAAGCTGGGAATAGGCTACAGGGAATGGATCACTTGAGGGATTACCTGTTCTGTTCATTCCCTCTGGGGCACCTGGCATCGGCCATTGTCGGAAGACAGGATACTGGGCTAGATGGACCTTTGGCCTGACCCAGTATGGCCGCTCTTACGTTCTAAATTTACTGAAGACAGTACTGAGTAGTAAATAGATGAAAAAAGCTCCTCTATTAAGTATCGTTCTCATAGGACTATATTATATACATTGTACATAATTCACCTGTATTCAAGTCATGCTTGTGGCCATTAAAACAATGTATTTAGTGTGTGATGGCTTACAGTGTTACACCAGAGAAATTAAAATAATGGCAGAGACTTTTTTATACCAGCATAAACTGATATCTGAACTTACTCGTATCTTCTTCCCCTTTCTCCTCTTTACTCGACGCTTACGTCTCTTGATCCATGTCCCTGAACTCTTTTTTCCAACGGAAGACTTTGTCTGAGTTCTTTTTTTGCCTGCTTTCTTCTTTCTACCTGAAGAGACAAGCATAGCAAAGTATTTGACTGACAAGCAGAATTGTGTACACACACACACACACACACACACACACACACACACACACACACGTAAAGTTTCCCTACAGACTACAAACAAGTTTACAAAAGAAAAAGCTGTGATGTGCTGCAAAGGATCCAAAAACTAGAATTAAATAGTGCAGTTGGAAGGGTAGGGATATAAAAGCTCGGTTTAAATGCGTCACTGGTTTTTAACTGAATACAAGTTCTCTTTAAAAGCATTAGAGTGATGTAATCATGCAGTACCATGGAGGTAAGCAGACATATCTACTGTACTGTTTTCAGTTTGTCTCATGCTTTGTTCACTGAAACCTTTTACTTTGTAGACTAGGAATCCTGGAAGGGTTCTGATCCCCTCACCTGTTTTTCTTTTCTGCCTAGCTGGCGCCCGTGGTTGCAGAGGTCGCTGGTATACCGCTGTGCTTAGCCCTGCTGCAACTGCATCAATTGTTTCATCAAGAAGAGAAGACATCAGATACCTCGGCACATGCTGCATTTCAGAACAAGAAATCACATAAGTTATACATATTGTAAATGAGCAACAAAAGTTTGAGATTGCTTTTTAAACAAGTGCAACAAAACTATTTGTGATTCAGCACCAAAGTTCGCTTTTCCCCGACCATCATGAATCAGGCTGTCAACAAGAAATGGTTCACCTTTAACATTAAGTCACTTGTATCACCAGCACATGCTGCATCTCAAGTGAAAACTGACATAGCTTTTTAAATCTGCCTCAATGTTTAAAGCCAGGGACATTTTTACTCCAATGCTTTATTCTGTTGGGAGAATATCACATCCACTGTCACTGTGAAACCTCCCCAACCCCACACAACTGTCCACTGGCTTCTCCCAAAGCAGGACTAATCCATACTGACCAAAAATGAAAGCAAAGTTGAGGCAGTGTGGGGCCCAAGATCTTAGCTTCCTCACTTTTCAGGCTACATTTTCCCCTTAAGCCCCCACAGACACACCAAAGGCGGCAAATCTCAACACCAACATCCTGGAGCTGAGCTTAAGGATAAGAGAGAGACTCCTCTTCAGTGTCACTTCCTCGCAATAAGCAGGAACTACTATTTCATGGCTCAAGTCCCTTTTCCCTTGCACAAGAGGTGCGCACCCACCTCCAAGATCCAGCTCCTGAAGGTCCTGAGTTTAAAGTGCGAAACTCAGGACGTGAAGGGTATTTCTACACAGCATTTTGAAGCAGGCTGCCAACCTGGGCTGACAGGAGTAGGCTAGTGGGGCTTGCACTAGTGCTGTAAAAATAGCTGTACAGACAGCACTCTGAAGATGTGGCTCGGGCTGAAGCTCAGGCTCTGAAACCCAGGAAGGGGGGTGGGTTGTGTAGACCTAACCGAACTCTGATCATCCAGAGGAGATTAGAGAGCTCCCTTGATTGTCCAGTGGTAGCACAGCTTTTAGTAAAAAGGTAAAAAAACAACAACAACGTACTCTAACCCAGTAGTTCTCATCCAGGGCCATTGGGGGTACTCAGAGGTGTTCCAGGGGTATATCTACTCATCTAGATCAGTGTTTCTCAACATGGGGGTGCACAGGATGCATTTAGGGGAGTTGCAGAGTGCAGGGCTGGTGTTAGGGGGTGGCAACCACGCCACAGGGAGCTCCGTGAAGCTAAGTTACATGCTTCAGCCCCAGGTGGCGGGGCTTCGGCTTCAGGGGTACACTAGCTTGGAAAGGTTGAGAACTACTGCTCTAACCTAACCAGCTTGGTTAAGTGCTATGGTTTTGTGAAAGCCACATCTACACCACATATTACATTGAGAGTTCAAGGGGAAAAGCAATTTCAAACCACCATAAATTCAGAGATATTATTGCACTACTTTAGAATAACTCATGCTGATACAATGCTTGCAGTGTACCAGCCTATTACATTTGTATATATTTACATAAAATATGTAAACAAACTTACAAAAAATGACTTTTACATATAAACTCCTATACATGGCATACACAGGACAGAAAAACTGCTCTAGAAGTGTTTTATGGTTGCAAAGTAAACAAAATGGGAAATTAACAAACTATAGCTGACAGAAGAAATTTCATCTCAATGTGGTGTTAGCATTGAAGACTAATGAACACACTTTAAAATGTGAAACACACCCCACAAAACTTTTTCTTTAAAAGGTATTCATTAGGGCAGAACTGCATTTTAAGCTCTGTGGATGCCAACATGTGCCACACACAAACATTTTCTGTTGGGGGGTGGGAGGCGAGAGGAGTAGGGGGTACCTAAACATTGAAGATTTTAACTATACCAGGTACATCTGGAATAATGCATGAATTACACAATGAAGTTTCTCCTTCCCCAAATACTAGAGGTAACTGAGGATATGAAATCAACACCTTTCTGTATGTGCCATGGGGCACAGCAGAAGAGCTTCTCTTAGCTATTGGATTTTTACTTGAGCTCTCGGGTCAAATTTAAGTATCAGCTAGAGTAAGAGAGGTGTGCTTTTTTTAAAAATGAAGTGAGCAATAATACCTTTCTAGGGAAAGTTTGTAATCATCTCTGCAGATTGGAGAAGTGGAGCTCGGAATGATTTCTTGAACAGGAAGTACTTGGCACCCAGTCTTGCACTACTATGCAACGATTAAGTCCCCGTGCACCACCTCTCTCATCTGCAGGGAGACAGCTACACACTGTATTTATAAAACAACAGGTAGGGAGAGAATAATAAAGCACTAGCAGTTACCCTGCAAAACCTTTGATTTCAAAACACTTTTCTAGTGTGACTGTATTAAGCAGTTACCATCTAGGGTGAGAAAGGGAACATCATCTACCAACGACTTTCATCTATATTTTTCAAAAGTACGTCCAACATTTTGTGGGATTTTTACTGTGTTATTGATCCTTTTTTAATTTGGGGGGCTGAAGATTGGGAGTGAGGAGTTGTGTCAACATACCATCTGGCATGACCTACCTCCAGAAAAGAGACTAACAAATTTAAGGCCTATTAGGGCTCTTTGGGGAAAGTCCTAAGATCATTTAACCTAAACCATGTTAAGGAGGACCCAGTGCATGCTGGAACCTTGCATGCACTTTGTTTTGATGACTGGACTTTTTGCTATATTTCAGATTGCTTTGAGTTTGTTCAAGATCTGTTTTTAAATAGCATTGTTTGAATTAGATGCACTACTGGAAAACTCTGAAAGGAAAGTAATTACTTCTCAGCCCATGGGAAACCGAGACAAGGTATCTTAGACTGAGTAACTTAGAAGGGAAAGTCTTGGTCTTTTGTTCTGCTTTTGTCATTTTGTTGCTTCTTTATGTCTCTACTTTGTTCTTCTTTATTTTTTGTTCCTAGTTATAGGTATCAAGGCTATTGAGCATCAGGCCATGGTTTTTCTCAGGTTTCATCTAGATTTTGTTTTACTGTCTTGTCTGATTGCCAGCTTTAACCATTGGGGGGATGGGAGGGAGGGAAGAGAAGCATCATCTCACCTCTGATCCAGCTTTCTTCCAAACCAGACCTCAGGATGATTAGACACTTTGCGCATCACTCAAACTGACACCAACCTCAAACTGACAATCACCACCCACTCACCCTCCACTGGACTATGAAAAGAAACCTATTTTTTCTTCTTCTCCCTTCTACTGTCTTCTCTCTTATCTATGACAGGTTTCAGAGTAACAGCCGTGTTAGTCTGTATTCGCAAAAAGAAAAGGAGTACTTGTGGCACCTTAGAGACTAACCAATTTATTTGAGCATGAGCTTTCGTGAGCTACAGCTCACTTCATCAGATGCATACGGTATGCATCTGATGAAGTGAGCTGTAGCTCACGAAAGCTCATGCTCAAATAAATTGGTTAGTCTCTAAGGTGCCACAAGTACTCCTTTTCTTCTCTTATCTATGTTTGACTATCTCTGTAGAATTTGACTTGACAAAGCTTGCAGCTTTGCAAGTATGTAGAGAACGTTTTGGTTGCAACTTAGATATTTTCAACAACTGAAACAGATTGTTTTGCAACTTGCCAGTTTTCCTGTACTTCCAGCAAACGAAAGGGAAGGGATAACCTCATATAGCGTTACTGAAAAATTAAGTGTCTGAGACCATTAAAAAGAACCCAAAGATATACTGCCAGTCATGGGTACAGAAATAACCTCTAAACAGTCTATAAGCCATGACAGGTTGGGGCGTGAATTAAGAATTTTCAGGTTTATGCAAGTGAAGCCCTAACAGCATTGGCTAAAGCCTATACAAGAGCTTCCTGAGTTTTCAATGCACTTCAGTAGTTCTCATCTGGAGGACCCTAGTTATTCCAATCATGACCACGGAAGAAAAAAAACTAACAGTTTTGCACAACTGTGGGAGGACTTTGCACTGTGGACTAATATCCTCTGGGGTTTCAGAAGGATAAATTCAATTCCACTTGTGACTCAAGTATTAAAATGCAGGTCTCCAGAGCGGTCTGCAAATTAGTGGACTTCTCAAATCAATTTTGCATCTATATGATTTGCTCACACACTGCACAACTGGTACTGCAATTAGTCTCAATTTACCAGAATGCAATTATTTAATCCTGGACAATCAGAATTCCATTGCTACCAAACCTGCTGAGCTAGTAATGAGCGGGCTTGTTTTAACTCTCTTAAGAGAGCCTTTCAGAGACTTGATTTTAAATTTTAAGTTCATATTTCTAGGCTATCTGGACACTTCCCAATACCTGAATTTGCTGTGCAGTTGTTATTCGGTTTCTGTTCACTGTTGCCCTAACTCGTTCGCTCTGCCGAGTCCTGGCTATTGCTCGAGTTCGGACGTTAAGACGTAGCCTACTGGTGGTAGGGGTGACATCAGCTATGAGGGCAGCAACCTCTTCTTCACTCACATGATCTGTATCTGAAAAGGAAAAGCCCTCTGGGTCACTTGTCAGTATACATTCCTTCAAGAGTTGAAAGTTTTACTATAGAATCTAAATCAAGATACTCATTCTGTTTTCTGCACACATACACCCCCCCTACATCACAGCAAACTGACCCTTTGGCAAGGAAGGCAGCACAAATATACCCAGAGCCAGATAACGTCACTCCTTCAGCCAGCTAGGTGATTTGCTGGGCATTGAGAAGAGTTGCTTCTACCCTGTCGTTCCCAGCCAGGCTAGGGCTGGTAATAGACCCACTTCCAAGTCACCACACTGTAGCTTACAATCGCTGAATAAAATCTTAATATACAACACTGCTTTCCCAGTCAATGAGCCCAAAAGCGGCTGCCCACCAAAACAAAGGTGTCAAATCTGGGGCCTAAACAACTCGACAACATTTCTTCAAAGAACAGCTGTTTTCCATGATCAGAATCAGAGTAAAAAGTGTGATTTGATCAAAATACTTACCAGCAGCAGCAACAGCAGCATTAGCTGGTGCACATGCTGGACAGAACCATTCATCTACAGGTATCTCACTCAGAGGTGGATTAAGGCATTCCATGTGGTATCTAATACAAGAGCAACACACAATGAGAGTCTTATCAACACTGAAAGAAAAAAGTTTTGTTTTTTTTTTATTTCCATCCAAAGGCCATATAAGGTAGTCATCTCATATGCAAACAGACACCTAATAATTCTGAGAACCACTGCCCTAAACTGTGGTCTATGGAGCTGCTTCTATTAGTTTCGAAAGCAATAATGCTTCCTGATAGTTATACCAGTGTCATGGATTCTTGCAGGATTTCCATAAGTTCCTGTAACCACTTAAAGCTCCAATCCTCAGAAAATTCTGCACCCCTGATGGTTGCTTCGTGTTTTGTTGGGTATTTGTTGTGACTGGGATCAAATTCACAGAAAGAGATAGCAAATACAGAGCAGGAAAAACACTTCAAGGTGCTTTGGAGAAATTAAAAGCAGTGGAAAGGGTAATAGAGACATCAACTTGAAATAATGTTGGTTTCCAAGGATTAAAATAAGTGGTACTGTTGGAATCTTTACTTTGCCACACATCACAGACTGGATCTGCCTCTTAAATCGTGTAGTTTTGAATACCCGCCCCATATCAAACATAATCCAGGCATTACTCAGAGACGACTAACATCTGCTGAAGTTTTCCACAATATCACAACCTTGTGTAACTGCACAGGCTAGGAGCTTCACATGCTCTCAAGGTTCAATCATATAGAGCTGTCTACACAACTGGGGCCCAAGTTTGCAGTCCTCCACATAACGTTTTACAGAGGTGCATATGTCCAGTTCAATTTTTAAGACAAAAAATGGGATAATGCTCATTCCATAATAAATATTTTAAAATGTTATTTGCCTAGCGATTTGAATTACTAGATTAAATTGTCTCATCAACTGTAGTCAACAGAAGCTGTACCACTGAGCTTTTTAAGATTATGCAACTCTGTTCCTTTTATTGATTCTACTCCATTTTCAACACCATTAATACAAGACAGCATAGCATTAGCTAAAGTCAGGATTGTCAGTGAAGTGTTTAATCTTTTGATGCAGCTTCTACTCAAACTACATGGCTACAAGACAATCAGTTTTAAATGGATTTTCTCCAGTGAATTACTCAACCTAAAAAGCTAAATGCTTGGACTGAGTTACATGCCTGAGGTTATACATTGTATTAGTGGCTCTCTCCAGCACAGATTTAAGACAATATCAACTATCAGATTAGTATGTTTCTATAATTGATGCTTTTTGCCACAAAGGAAAGCCCTCATGCAATTCTTACACATACAGAAAATCTGGACCTGTTTTCCTGGAGCATGTGACACTTTCTCCATTAAAAGAGAAGGATGACCCTATATATGTGATTACAAGCTATAAAGGGTGAACAGTGAACAAAAATGGGAAATATAATTATTGTTCCTGTTTCAGATCACTGAGACACAGGTAATCTTAGAAGTTAGGAGACTTAAAATTTGAAGAAAATAATTCTAGGTTTCTTTAGGACTTATCCTAGCCACAGCGTCCTACGAGAGAAAGCTAGAAGAGATGAAAAGCACTTTCTGAGAACAAAGCACTGAAAAAGTTGTAGTTCTGCAAAGAACAGATCTTTCTAAGAGTGAAACTTATTTTGAGAAAAACAAAATTAGCTGAGATGCAAAGTGGATGAGGTATTATCTTCTATTGGACCAATTTCCATTAGTGAGTTGTCTCTCTAATACCCTAGGACCAACATGGCCACAACAACACTACATGCAAAATTAGCTGAGACAGTCACTTAAAAAAAAATAAAATCAGAACACAAAAAGTGAGGACAGACTTGCACAAGTAAGAATTTGAGTTAAGTTAAGAGTTCTACTTATCAAATCTTATTTTGTTAGGAGTTCTTTAGTTATAAATATTTACTATATTTGTTCAGTGTTTCAGCAATATGCCTGACTTTACAGTTTCTACCTCCCAATCCCAACCATGAATGAATGTTTAAGTTCCCTGGGGACTATAGACTGTGAAGGTACGAACAAAGCTATACTTACTGATATCCATTCAATTTATTAAATTTCAATGGACAGTTTTGCAAGGTTGATACAAGTGGTGTAACAGCTTTAAATCCTTGCATGAGACTTTAGCCGCAAGCTATATTTGAGTACCTTGATGCATCTGTATTCAAATATTTAAAATAAGAGTATTTTTTAAATTGCCTTAAAGATACTACCTTTTGCTTATTCTAAGTAAGGAAAAACAAGAAGAAGAGAGCGAGGAGAAAGGTAAATAGACCCCTTTTCCTCTCCCACTATAATAATCTCCTTGTTATGAATGGTAGCCCACAAATATTCAGTACTGAAAAACAGCTGTGAATTATAACCACTTCACTCCCTCAGAGGGAGCTCTTTGAGACCTCAAAGGAACTAACTCAGGCCTTCAACTCTTCTTACCCTGCATCACAGCCATCACACAGCAGCAGGCGGTCTTCTCTGTCACTTCTGCCACACACCTCACAAAAGGTTGGATCATCCTCCCCGCTATCACCATCCTGAGCTTTTGTATTCTCAACAGGAATCTAAACAAGAGAGTTTCACATTTTAAGTAGATGCTTCTGTTCTTTTTATCCACCCTGTTACATCAGCAACAATAGTAGTTCACTGCTACAGTGACTGCCTATTCTACCCTAATAGAACCTCCATTTTATTCAAAGTATCTAGAACATGATCGTTTATGAGGTAAGTGCTACAACTTCCACCATCCATCTTCCTTATTTATGGGAGGTTTGACTGGATATCATCAGCAATAGAAAACTGCCATTTAAATCAACACATTAGGTCACAATTCTGAATAAGACTGAGATGAGAAAGGCCCAAGAGGTGTATAACTAAGAAAACTTCAAGTTTAGATGCTTCTGACTTCCTTGACATTAGTGGGATGCCACAAAGAAACACCCCTGGTGGTTATGAAAGTAGCACTATGAGTTGATTATTTCAAATTAACTTCACATAAACAGATATGATTAAAATAAATGGGAAATATGGTAGTAACACAGTAGAAATACATAAACTATCTTATGATAAGATGCCACCAGATCCCTAGAATTCTGAGAGAGGTTCTGTCTTCAAGACGGACAGTATGATGACTGACATGTTAAAGAAAAACGGACAATGCTAACTCATCAAGACCACAGATTATTAGAAGTTATCAATACATTGAACCTCTGGTGCTAGGAATTGAGACTCCATTATCTGATCTGTCATCTCCTCTTGCACATCTATTTACCAGTACAAAACAGTGCTAATGTGAAGAGTTCCATCGCCTTATCTCTCCACATACAAATAGGAATAAACCTTGGTTAAATGTATTGCAGCAGCATGCACGCAGTTCTAGGCACTTTCTACTTAGTCAAAGATGGTCTCTGCCCAGAACAGTTTACAATCTAATTCCTTTTTTGCAAAATAGGTAGTTATGAAAGTTAAACATACCATATTCCCATTCCTTGTGACTTAAATAAGGCACCACACTTTGTGATGTGCCATAACTAGTATAGTTAGATAAAAGGTTTTAAAAAGCTAAAAAACAAACTTTCCCAAAGAAGTGATCAAATTAGTATGGAGGCAATCAGTCTAACAACTGAATATTAAATAAATTGTATGAGAGAAACATAAAATCTCTGAATAACTATTTTCTGGTTACATGGACTTTAGTTTTTTGAAGGTTAGTAGATGGCCTACCTTTTTTAAGATTTCACCACCAAAGCGCACCCGAATGCAAATATATTTAAAGAGGATTCGATCCACTGGACAGGAATTGGCATTCTAGAAGGAAAAAAACCAAAATTTAGTACCTGTCCCATCAGTTAGGGTCATATGCAGAGTTCTCAACTCAAATCAGTTTTAAAAGGGCTGTTTCCATTTACTTGTGTGATATGTACCATCGTAGTTAAAGGACTAAACACCTACATTTTAAGTTTGCTTTCCTGGGTTTATTCCTTGACTGCTGCAACTTACACCAGACTTGCCAGACTAGAATCTTATTTTGCAGAAAAGTACATACTAAATTGTCTAAGTTAGCTCTAGGTCATTTAAATGTCCACACAAAATTGCCGAAGTGGTATAACCATTTTGCCAAACATTTCCTTGGGAAAAAAAAAAAAAAAAACCTGCTTTTTTTAAGACATGCAGACAAGCTTTTTTGAGGTTGGGAGTGGGGCAGAGTTAATGAGACAATGACAGCTGAAGCAGCCAATCAACAATTTTAAAATGTTGAAAAATGTTACTGAGTGCAAACACTACGTTTCTGTTTATTTGTTTAATTCTGGATTAAGACTAAGTAAGTTTCAGAGCAAACCATCTAGTCCGCCTTCTTGTGGCCCTTCCCTATGCTCAAATATGTAACAGATATTTAGCCTGATTCTGCAATAAGCGTGCAGAAATTCCGCTGAAGTCAGTAAAAATTCCATACAGAGCAGCTATGAAACTAGGCTCGTAACATGCATGCCTGCTTTTTAAACATGCAAGAAGTCACCCACTCACTCGGTAGTGACCTGCTCTACTATGCAAGAGACCTAAGATCAAGACTCTGAGCCCAATTTCTTACTTCCTAAAACAGAAGCCCAAGAGACAGTGGAGCAGAAGCACTTTGTCATCTTGCCATCATTGCTCTCGATTAAATCTCACCCCTCTTTGGCCTTAGCTGCGAGAAGGGAACAAAAAGGGATGCAGGGAGACTGAATGGCTAGGAAGGGAAATAAGTTAACCCTCCACAAAATGTGATCGCTGCCAAATAAAGCAGTATCCAAGTTTTTGAAAATGTTTAATTAAGAAAGTGGATTTGAATATTCCAGCTACTTGCTGATATATCCTACCATAACTCAATAGATCTTTACCAAGATATTACTGCAGGCTGATCAGAAGACAGACAGGTGTGAAAGCTTAACACGCTATCTTGGATAAAAGAAGAAAAGAAAAAGGACTTACTTTAGACCACTCCACTATACAGTCCAAGCAGAAGTAATGGGCACAGCTCTCAGGAGTTCCAACAGCCTGATTCCTAAAGGTGTTGAGGCAGATGGGGCAGTTTTCAGCATCATCATCAGAAGAAATGTCCCCTCCATTTGTCTGTGGCGTTGTTTTCAGAGAAACGGTTGTTTCCCCAACAGCAGTTTCCATTTCTTCCTCTTCAGCATAGTCATCTTCTTCCTCATCTTCAGAATCTTGAATATCTTTAAAAAAAAAAAAAAGCTTAAATGTACTGCGGGGTTCCAGCATAGGAAGACACTAGTCCAGAAAGAATCCTGAGTGAGGAGATGCTTTTGGGAGGGAAGGGTAAGTACAATCTTTTTATCACAAGCCGAGACTGATTTTTCTCCCTCTTTTTCTTCCCTCCACTTTATCAAAACACTAGATATTCCTTAAAAAGAAAAAAAAAAAAGGATGCTATTAAAGTCTCTCGGTAATCAGAGTTGTGATTAGTCTTGCAGAAGATTAAAAGGAGAGACAGCAAAATAAGTATATCGCTGGTGGTGGTGAAAGAGTATAAATCAGGTTGGTACCATTTCTCCAACACAATATTCAAAAAGAGTAGTCATTCACTTTTTCATAGGAACTCTAAAGGGTATAGAGCACAGCCAGACATTCCCAATCATTCCAGAATAGGAACAAGATTTTTTGGAAGCGACTAGCGATTTTGGGTGTCCCACCAGAAACATTAAAGTCTCGTTAAAGTACAGAGCACTCACCCTCCAAAAATATCAAGCCTATTAAGGTGTCTTCAGTGGTGCACCCAAAATTTGAGATCCAAAAATCACTAATCACACACTAACTAGTATTAATTCTCATTCTAGGCAAATACCAGGGCATTTCTCCATCCACAATTTTTAGAGAAAGGTTAAGTGTCCAACAAATACATAATTCATCTTCAGAAAGGTTCCTAATGCAGTTATCAGATAACACCAAAATATTATGTAATACTTTCCTCATAAAACAGGAATAGCATATAGTGTATCATATATTTCACAGTCAAGGCTCAGGAATGACTATTTTAGAGGACTGATAAATATCTTTCTGGCACGCAGTGCTCAAATCAAACCTGTACTCAATCAATCTAAACAGAGTGACTTGGAAAACTCTGGTCCATTCAGCACATCTTGCAGGTTGTGGGGAAGAAATAATTAAAATCCTAAAATATTTGATTCTCCTGGTTGAACTTCAGTTTCAGTAAAGTACTACTCTACATAAGCAGACAATAATCACATAATAATTGTGAAATTCTATTAATTTCTCTCTACTTCAGTTTGTTTGGTTTTTTTAAGTGAACATTATTAAGGCCAAACACACCTTGAAAAACCTGAAAAGTCACAGCATTTTATTCCCAAGGGTTATGCTCACAATTTTAGCTTTGTAACCTCATACTTACAAAAATCAAGTGTTTTTTGTAATAAGCTGTAGAATGCATTGCTGGCAATCTTACAGCATTTCCATATGCAACCTAGGGCACAAGTACGCCTCTACAAGATTCTGGTTCTTCAACGAATCCAGGCAATACTGCTTTTGTCAATTTTAACATATTACTTGACAAGATTGGCCCAGCAGCAGCAGAGAACTGAGCGCATTCCACAACAGCTGCAAGCTTTTTATTTTTTGAAACTACATGGTATTGTTCCTTTTAAGTTTTCTTAAATGCCTATTTAGATTGTGGTTGCACCCAGAACATGTTATGCACTTCCTAGACACAAAGGAAGACAATCCCTGCCCTAGAGAGAATACAAGCTATAAGAAGACAGACAGGTGGGGAAAAGGTATATAACATACAACCAGGAAGATTAGGACGATGCTGAAAGAAATTAAATATGTGCACTACAAGTGTAATAGTTGTTCACTGCATTTCTTTAACGAATTTCCCTAAAAAGCACTTAGCACAGATTCAGCACTTTCAGGACTTCAGTTAGAGTAGCTTGAGCACAGTCCATTTCACCAATACTTTCAGAATGACAGACAAAAATATCACCAGTCACTTAATACCTGCATGGATAGCTGAGTAATAAATGCAAAACCAACAAACATACACCCCATTTTACCACTGCCTGTAAAAGAAACTGAAGTTACAAAATCCTACTTTAGTTTGAGCATACAACAATTTCCACTGCTAGACTCTGAGAGACTCCTCTGCACCACTTATTACCTAAAATTGGTGGATTACTTTCCATGGTTAAGTTAGAGGTGTGTTTTGGTTCGTTTGTAGTTTATAAGCAGGGGGTCCCCTTCACCCTCCATAACATCATTTTGCCAACGAGGAAGTTACATTTGAATAGAAATTAAAAATGAATTGGGAAAAAACACAAGACTTCTGAATAATTAGCAGGTGCTAAGAGTACATTATTATTAACATACTATGGTGATAAGTGTCACAGAATATTTAATAAAAAAACATTCATTTATATGGCATGTGTAAGAGTGGCTCAAGGCCATTTCTTACCAAGATGCAGTTGGAGAAAGGGAAACAGTCACTAAATTCTACTTTATTAGCTTAAATACTAGCATTTTAGCCAAACACAAGAGCCAAAAATGCTTAGACTCCTCTTTTAATGAATCATGAAAATGGTTATAAACATTGGATTTACATTTTGTTGCTACTTTTTGGAAGGAAAACCATAGCCCCAGTTTCTCTCTTCCAGCCATCAAACACATTTGAGGTAAACAAACATACAAAAGCATGTTTAACAGACTCACCCTCTAAATCTTCATCTTCACCTTCTTCCTCATCCTCCTCACCCCCATCTTCATCAGTGCCATCTTCTTCCTCACTTCCTGTATCGTCTTCTGAATCCCCACTATTTCCATCATTGCTTTCTTTTAAAATGACAAAAGGGAAAACACTAATTGCATCTACTTTGCACGTGACCACTCAATAAGCATATACTGCAAATAAAAAGTATGTGGGATAGTCAAGTACGTATCAGAAATCCTGCTGTGCACAAATTCATATAGAAACTGAAACGACAGCTATCCAAGGTGCTTTTTGCAGAACATCATTTATTATCAAGCTGTGACGGCACTGTTCAGTGTTTAATTGGCTAGTAGTGTAAAAAAGCCAACAGCTGGAGGCACAGAACCTATGAGATGGCATAAAGATTTAAGTTTTTCTCCCCCAGAACAGATATTTATCTATAAATACTACTTATTTTGGATAGGCAAATACTATTTCTAACCAAAACGGAAAGTATACAAGTACAGAGAGTGGTTTGAGCTACCTGCTTCACTCAGGACCACTAGATTTGGTTTTTTGCTTAGTGCAGCATTCTTGTTTATCAGTTCGTCCTGACTGTCATCATCCATTGCAGGGCATTGGGAATCAGCTCCCTGAAAAAAAGACGACTCAAGTAAAACACACATTCTAAAAAGTTTGACAGCTCACTGTCTGAATAAGCATAATAATTTTCTGCTCAGCACACAATGAGAAACAGTGGCTCTAGAGAGGTATATACATTGTAGAGGATGTTTGTAAAATGCATATCATGCTTTAAGTGAAAAAGCCAAAATGCAAATCCCTCAAATGTGTAACTTGTTCCAGTTTTCAGAGATACACATTATGGGTCAGAAGAATGTAAAATTTGTTCCCAAATTTGTAGTTAACGTTTTTCAATCCTGCACCTACTGACATCCCTCTTGCTGAAAAGTGGCATTTCTGACAGCACCACAAGATCCCAAGATAAGACTACTAATATTAAAGCAGAATGTTAAACACTTCAATTGTTACTCCTTAAAAACAATTTTTCTTTGATTACTTATCACTTATGTAAGCTGGAAAAAAAAAGGGTACTTATGGCACCTTAGAGACTAACAAATTTATTGGAGCATAAGCTTTCGTGAGCTACAGCTCACTTCAGCTGGAAACTGGCTTTACACTGGGCTCCCGAACTAGTCACTTACTGAAAGTGGCCACGCCCACTACACTTAAGGATACAAAATGTAACTAGAAACTTTGTTTTCCAATTCATTTCACCCATGATCCCCAGAGAACCATATTTTGTCAAGTAAAGTTTTAGAATGTTGTGATGAGCTAAATAGAGGCAGCTTTTTCTCAAGTTTGGTTTACACTTACAATTCAAAATTTCTTCGTTTGGGCCACTGAGAACAAAAACAGGGAAAAGAGAGTATCCCATGTTATATCCAAGAGCCACAACTGTAAGGGGTTTTTTGCTTCCCTGGTTGTTAAAAGTTTAGAGTGGCAAGAAGTCAATTTGCGAATGTCAAGGGAGCTGAGTGGACCATTTATAGAGGAAGTTACAGATATCAGAGTCTACAGCTCACTGTATCCTTTGAAGGGAACCCAATCCTTGTACATGAGTACATAAATTCCAGTTCTCAACAGAATTCAAGGACTAATTGAAAAGAATTTATTAAAGTACCAAAGCACAATCTCAGTATTTTTTCCAGGACAAAAAACCAGGCAAAAGAACACGGTGTTTCAGACAGTCTAAATAAGTCTTTTCCTTGCACAGCTCCATAATGAGGTGTAACAAAAAACCCCCACAGATCCCATGACCAATCTTTCAAAGAAACAAGGAGACATGGTTTAGTGCACACTAATGCAACTAAAATTAATTGTTGTGGGTCAGTACAGGCTGGTAATAAACTGACAAACACTGAGTGATGTGCCAGGATACAAATCCATAATTAATGACAATCAAGCCATTGCTTTTACTCCACATGCTACGAGTACAAACTAAGAAACAAAGATTACTGTACAATTAAATATATTAATCTCTGGCTTGCTTACAGAAATCTTGTTTAAAAATACATGTGTTATGTCAGGATTCCTAGAGGCTCTCTTCAGAAAAGGGATATAGAAATTCTCCTATGAATGTGATGAGGTTCTAATTAGTTGCCTTGTTCTCCCTCCCACTGCGAATAATAGATACTAAAATAAGCTCTGAAACATCTCAGCGCTGTATGTTTCATTGAGATGCTCATGATGTGCCCTGAATTACACATCTTCACTCAGTCATTTCCTTTTGAAGCCATGTAGCATAACCCTGCACTAAATTAACAGCCTTAAAAATGCAGGTTTCACTAACCCATAAGACTAAACTATAAAAGCACTCTTTAATGTTAAGTGAAAAAAACAAAAAGTGTATCCTTAGTCAAAAGTTCCATTGACTTCAATGGGAATCTATCCTGAGTACAGGATTAAGCTTCTAGATGATTTAGTAACAGGGGTGTTTAAAAAACATTTACATTTGATGAAGACTGAATCACTTTCAGCCAAAGTCAATCAAAGTGATGTAACTGAAAGGATAAGAAGCACCTTAAAACTGCTAGTTTCCATGATCAGTTTTTCAAGTTTCAGTAGTGCATATTTATGTATTTAAAATGAGTCTCAAAGCCATCATATACAATATAATTAAATACTACACTAGTTCATTAACTATACAACCATAATATTGTGGTAAAGTTGGGAAATTCCAAAGCTAAGATTCCTAGAGCAACTTTAGTCAGGCTACATTGCTGAGGTGGTTAAGTTTCTTAGAAATTCTTGTTAAATTTATAGAGTACAACTTGGAATTTAGTTAATATTTCTATTAATGTTACATGTATCATCACAAAACACACAGGACAAGCAATGTGGCCAAGTTCACATCACTGTAAGAACCTTAATATTTGTACTTCCTGACCTTTTATTTTAATTTTCCATCTTTAATCCCAATCCAGGTTGATGCATTTCCTCTTTATCTTTTGACTGTTATTATCCACACTCACCCTTTTACACAATTTCCAAACTATCAAAGGTCCAAAATTTTAAAGAAAATGTGAAAGTTACGGAATCCATAGCTAAAATTCAGCTTTATCATAAAGTTCACCTTCTCTCCTTTCCCCACTCTCTTTACAGCATGAACTTCCATCTTTTCTCTCTGTCCTATGGCTTACAAATGAACTTGAATATCCCTATGAAGCTTATTACAACAACAACAAAATCAGACAAGAAGTGAACTGGAAGAGTAAGAATCAAACTTTTAATGATAGTTCTAAGAAATGGTCAAGTACACGTCTTCATGATTTCAAATGTACATGTATTCATTCATTCTGTTGCTTTGGAATGACATAGCCACTAGTACTATCTTAATTTGTACAATATTTTCACTCTGCTTCTCCAATGAAAGGTATCCATGAAGTACAAACGCAGCCAAATTAGCCACTGTTACTCCAAAAACCTACCTGATATAACTGATGACACAGTTATGACCAAGGCCCCATTCTGCATTTGCAATGTACTCAAAACACTCAGTTAAGTTAATGGGAAGTTTGCATTAATAAAGAACACAGAATCAAGCCCCAAAAAAGAAAGTTTCACATAGGCATTTGCTCCATGAGAAATTTGGGATAGAGAAGGGGGAAGACACAGCCTATGCAAATAGAAGGTGACAAACTGAAGCTAAAACAGATTCTAGTTTCTAAAGAGAGCAAACAATGGAGTTCACAAAAAACAAAATCATATTCGACAGCTGCCCTTTAAAAGAAAAACTGACAACGACAATGCATTTAAGGAGCAGTATTTTCTCAATGGCTCAGGTCCATTGTTTCTGGAATTCAATCCCACTGAGCCTGAGCCTAGCCACTTTTAGAGCAAGAGGATCTTTTTTTCCACCAGATCTGGAGTATATCATTTGTGCATTTACATATGTTAACCTTTCACAACTGGAGATGCGGGTGCAAATTTGGTTTGGGCCACAAGTGAAGATAATTTAAACGCTGTCCAGACCCTCACAATTAAACATGCTGTCAGAAATAACAGTCTCTATTCTGGAAAGCAACATTACTGGAATACCACACTCGCAGATCATGACGGAGACACACTAGCAGACTTTGTGGAGTAAGACGGAAGCTGGGGAAGCTTACACAGTGATAGTACTGTGTAAGTCAGAGCCCTCAGCATCCATCCACCACACCACCAAACCCAAAGAGACCTTCACAGCCTTCTGATGTTCACCTAACTCTGAAACTTGCACTCTGGATGTTTTCTGCTTGGATGTGTCTTGCCATTAAGTGTTGGTCCACTTGCATCCTGTCAACATCCCCAGTTACTCAATCTCACGACACCTGTTCATTGTGCCTTATCATTCTCCCCCTATGAGTCCCCTCCCTCTTTACATATTGCCATCATACTCTCCCAACCCCTTCCCACAATTCTTTCCCCTTACCTTCAAACCCAACAAATGTCTCAAAAAAAATTAAAGCTAAGAGGGGGAAGGTTGTTACTATTTACTTCAAATTCATAAAAAATACTGAAGTGCACCTCTGTGCATATAGTTTACGCACCCTTCACACAACCTGAATACACATCTTATGTACACCAATTTAAAATAAGCCCTAGAAATAATCACACACACACACACACCAAAAAAAAAAAAAAAAATTCAAGTGGCTGTAAAAAAATTTAAAAGATGAGCTCTGCAACATCTTAATAAAACATCTATATATAAAACAATAAGTAAATGTCAGCTGCCCAGATCACTGCTTGTATGCTGATCCTTTCCCTCACTGTTCTTCTGTCTTCATCTTTATAAACTGTGAACTCAGAGCAGAGACTGTCTTCTGTAGGTGTGTGTGCACAGCACAGTGTGAGGTCTACCATAACATACATCATAACCCCATACTTTCCTGTGAACGTTATTTATTAGTCTCAACATAGAAACAGAGTTTTAAGTCATTTACATTTAATTATGAAATAGTTAAAAAGCAATTTTCAAACTTGTACTTACAAGAGGTTCTCTGAAGGAACAAAAGATTAAATGCTGAATGAATCTGTTTTGGTGGAAAAGGGGTATAATAGGTCATTTAAAAATTACCCAGGACCCTGACATTTTTATAAATCAACATTTTAATCCAACTGCACTGTCATCTTCTTATGTTGGGTACTTCGAGCAACCTTTAGGTCTACCATTCATTTTAAAAAAAATGAAAAATTTCTTTTAATCTACTTGCAGAAGCATTCTGGATTACAGAGACTCATGAGCCAAGAAAGCAGAAGTCAGTTAGATTTTCTCATATCTTTGAGGTTTTCAATTCCATTATTTTGGTCAATTATTTTGTTTTGATGACAGTAATCGGGAAGATACACACCAGAGAATACCTACAACTAAACTTAAATCTCATAAAGACTCGGCATGTAACTTCCAGACTGCACTAACCAGGAAATGTCTATTTTATTTGGGTTTCATAGTACTGAAATTGTGCAGTTCCCACTTAATGTCTGACATCAGAAAATCACTGGATGTGATTCAGGTTTCAGAAGCTGCAGTAACTAAAAACGCACATAAAAGTTATAAAGATCAAAACCTCATGAGGCTGAGAAAAAGGCTGGAGATACACAGGTTGACGACCACCATGATATGCTGAATGTAAAGCAACAAGAAGTTAAATTGACTCGGAAAAAAAACAATAGACTTAGACATATTAGATAAGCTTTGGGTTAGCAATAATTCCTCTACAGTTTACTGCTGTATATTTCAACTACATTATACATAATGTTGGAATTTGCAACAATAAGTCTAAATCTTTATTCCAGGCAGATTACAATCAGACTTATGCCTACATATTAGGAACTAGAACCACATAACCAAAGCCCTTACTATATTTTAAATAACTGTAAGGAATGATGCAAAACAACATAATCAACTTCCTAGAGTCCCAGAACCCATAACTGCAAAAAATGTGACACCTCTTCCCCCAAAATGAGGAATCTGAGACTATTTCAGATCTCTCTGTAAGCATCCGATTTGGGTTTTAATATCTGGCCTAAAGAAGCTTCCAGTGACAGAAGCCATATGACAAGCTTTCAGCATGAGAAAAGGCAATCAGTGTATGTACAGTATTACAAGACTTGAATCTTGACTAAAGATTGCAGTCTCAGTATTAATGGTTTAGTGTGAGATCTTTAAGGGCTCCCATTCTTCTGATGATTAGATGCTCTAATAAATAGGCCAAAGCAGCTAAAATCAGAGTAGTCATAATAAACAGATCTCAAACTATTACAGGAACTCAGAGAACCAGAAAGCCGCAGTTGAACTTGACTTGCATGTGGTTAGATAACATGGGAGGCAGGAGAGGAGGTTTGCAACTTCCTAATTATCCACTCCCTGGCCTACAGTGGCTTTCACCAGATAACCCACTGACACTTCTGAGGTGAAAGACCAGCATGTTACAGCACTGGCTGAGTATCCCCTTGTGGGCCAACATCAGACTGCTGTATTGGACCCAATCTTTTGCTCCCATGTGCTTTTAGATACACTGGGTCCAAGCTGTGTCCAAATATTGTCTCTTAGTCTGACCCTTTCAGGCCCACTGTCAGGATAGACTCCACCCCTTCTTGGATGTGGTACCCCACAGTCCAGCTGCCCTGAGCCCCAGAACCAGTGCTAGCCCCTCAAAGTTGCCCAATATCTTATGCATGCCCTCCCCCAAGCTCCACCATTGGTTCTCTGTGGTACTGTTTAGCCTTTCAGGGACCTCATGAGAATTGAAGTAAGTAACACATAGACTTTACAAAACATCTTTAAACCTTGCACACTTCACTCAAAAAAAGCAAAAGATATACAGATATATGGAAAAATACCCCCCTGCAAGCAAGACGCTTCCCCAGTTTCCTCAACCTCCTGAGAGACCTGTGTCTTAGGGTCCTCCAGCATCCTTTTGTGTACACACACACACACACACCCCCCACACACACATACACACACTCCTCTTTTGGTTCTGATCTCTCTTTGCTACAGAGTCGCCTTTTACCAACAGCTTCTCCACTATCATTCCCCTGAGGCTTTTCCATTCTCCCATCCTCTATGGACAGGGACAAAAACAGATCAGTTGTGTCCCCCTTGGACGGGGATACAACAAAACAATACAGGGATCAAGACCTGGTAAGTATCACTGATTGGGTTATCCACAGCCATCGTCTGCCTTCCTGCAGATGTCTGAAAACACCCAGGACTACCTTAACGCTTTGCATCCATGTAGCAAACATCATGCTATAATACTCATAAGAATTATAGCTATGTAACACTATTTGATTATCTCTCATATCAGATCAGAGATAACATTTAGCAACTTAAGTTGCAAGAATCATACTACAGTCAAAGAACTGAAGGCACTGAAAGCAAGGCACCAGTGCTATCTGCACAATGTTAAAATGAAATTAGATAACACAAGGTAATCTATATTTGGGGAAAATACATTCAAGTATTAGCACCACAGGGTCAAATTTTAAAAGTCTCCTTCCAAATCTACACACAATTTAAATGCTGTGAAAAGTTTATACATGTAGACATGTATACATGAAGGTTCCATGCAAGCCTCACCTATGCAGATAGCTGAGATGCCAACCAGCTGGAGTAATTCTAAATATTACAAAATAGTTTAAAACATGCGAAAAACTAAAGCTTTTTCCCATTGGCTGTTGATATCACACACACACACAATCCAATAAATGACGTGTGATCATATCAACAAAACTAGCTAGTTTTCTTATCTTTCTGTATGTTTCATATGATCAGTAAGAGGCACTGCAAACAGGGCAATTACTACACCCAACACCCCTGAGGCAAGCTATATTCACCTCAGTGTGTCTTTCACATCCAGTTTTATTGCTAAATTGTACTTCAGAGGACATTCGAAACACTGAGATCAAGCCACACAGTGCCCATATCAATGAAGTAAGCAGTTCTGTGATGGTCCGTACTTTACTAATGTTAACATTCTCTGCCTAAAGGCTTGATACTGCATTTACTACAATAAGATAGCTTTTTAAGTAATATTTTTAACGGTTTAGTAAGAGACACCCAGAAGTTACAGCTCTGAGCTTTAAAACCCTAGCCCATCTTGCTGGGTGGGTTTGACAGCAACCAGATCGTCAGCCTTTGATTTGACAGAACTGCAGTCCTGCCCCCTAAGTCACACGGAGAAAACGGCCCCTGCCACACATTCGTTTAGTAGAAAAACCGCTTCAGAGGGGTTAGCCGTGTTGGTCTGCATCAGCAAAAACAACGAGGAGTCCTTGTGGCACCTTAGAGACTAACACGCTTATGTGCCACAAGCGCCCCTCGCTGTTGTTGTTCTGTTTGTCTTGTTGTTTTGTTTTTTAAAAGAAAAAACAGCGTTTCTGAAATGTAACCTCCAGCACCTCGGTCGTGTTCTCAGAGGCCAGTGGCTACCGCTTATGTAAGCGGAGCTGGGGCTCCGCCACCCTGAGCTAGAGCGACCGCGGGGAGGGGGGGGACGCTGCGGAGCTGCCCGACGGTGGAGTCCCCTGCCCGCGCGGAGGCCGGCTGGCGGGTGCGGGGAAGCGATGTGGTCTGCGGCCAAGGACGACGAGCGGCCAGGACAAGCCCCCGCAGCCAGCGCGCGCCGAGCCCCCCCCCCCACTCCCCGCAGCCTGCGCGCGCCAGAGTCTCCCTCCCGAGCCCCGCGCGCGCGCTCCACCCTCCAGCAAGCCTCTCAGGGCGGGCTGCCCACCCGCGGGGCTCCCTGAAGGCGGGGCTCTGCCCGCGGGGAGCGGGGGACGCTCCGAGCGCTAAGCCGGCGGGGGGGGACTCCGAGCGCTAAGCCGGCGGGGCCCTCCGCTCCCAGCCTCCGCGACTCACCCCCGGAGAAGACCCAGCGCCGCCGTCGCGGCCTCGCTCAGCAAACGCGCCGCCGCTGCGCTGCCCGGCTGACAAGGAACGGGGGGGAGGGGAGGGGGGGGCAGACTAGGCCAGGACACTGAGTGGGGGGGACGCAACGGCGCTGGGATCCTCACCCGGAACCAGGCTCGTAGCACTTCCGGGTCACGCCGCGAGCGCCGCTTCCCCCACAGGGCGGGGACACAAGCTGCCGGGTTGAACCATCGAGTCTACGGCGGGGATGAAGGGGAGGAAGAGTGGGAAGTAGCGGACCGAACCATTGGGAGGCTGTAAGGAGGGGGAGGGTGTATCTCCACCCTGCCTGGGCTGTGCACAGCGGGGCTAGGGTGTAGTTTGCCTGTACAAATTTAGGGCAGCTCAGTAGCTGCTGAGGAGCATTCCCCCCTGCTAGGGGGAAGGGCTGGTTTCCCCGTAGCGCTGGCTGCCATGTGGGGGGCACACACACCAATCACCGGGCCCTGGCACCGGCCCCAGCAAATACTAGTGGGCAGGGGAGCCATATCACCCAGGTTTTGCTTGTCCCACTAGGAGCAAGACACCAACACCTCGAGGGCGCTGCCCCCATCCTCCGTACACCGCCCCCAGAGACCGCCCTGGGCATGCCGTGTGCCTCGCTGCCAGCATCGGGGTGGCGCATGCCAGGCAGGGATCTGCCATGGCCACAGGCCACATGAGCTGCAGCCTAGGGCATGCTGGGCCCACTGTCCACACCGTCATGGGTTCCAAGGCCAAATGGGACCAGTGTGACCTTGTCTACGCTACAAAATTAAGTCAACCTAAGTTAGGTCAATATACAACCACCACAACAATTATTGCAGTTTTTCGTGTCCACACTACCCTCCTCAGCAGGAGAACTTGCACTGATTGGGGACGTGGGGGGGCCTCACAGCTGGATCCCCCTCCACCCTGCTTGCACAGGGCTGACAACTTGGCCCACCAGCCTTGAGGCAGAGGGGCACCACCTATGAGCCCACGCAGGGCTGACAGCCAACAGGTGAAGTAAGTAACATGTACATTGTGATCTTAACTACATCGACCCAAGCACTACGCCTCTCACGGAGGTGGAGCAGGTCGGTGCAGAGGGTGACTTACATCAGCGGTAGCAATGTTGTAGCGTACATGCTTACAGAGTTAGGTTGGTGTAAGCTGCCTTACATCGACCTAACTCTGTCGTGTAGTAGACAAGACCTGTGATCATCTCATCTGACCTCCTGTGTAACAGGCCATAGCACTTCCACAACATTATTCTGAGAGCATATCTTTTAGGAAAAACATCCAATCTTGATTTTAAAATGGTCAGTGATGGAGAATCCACCACCACCTTTGGTAAGTTGTTCCAATGGTTAATTACTCTTACCATTAAAAATTTACACCCTATGTCCAGTGTGAATTTGTCTCACTTCAACTTCCAGCCATTGGATCATATTATACCTTTCTCTGCTAGATTGAAAAGCCCATTATTAAATATTTGTTCCCCATGTAGATACTTACAAATATTTTGCCCTCCCCTGCTCTAGGATGTTTCCTTCTAGTTGGATATCTCTCCCGTTTACCTTTTCTTTCTTTACTCAGGGATATATTTACAGGCTACAGGCCTGGGACACCAGCAATTAAAGGGCAACACCCACCAACCAAAAAGAATTTACCCATATTATTAAAAAAATCACCTTAACTTGACTTTTGTATAACTGTTGTTCAGACTAGATTTAATGGTCCCTTCTGGTCTTAAAATCTATGATCTCCCATATTACACAGGCCATAGAATTTCACCCAGTTACCCCAGTTTTGAGCCCAGTCACTTGTGTTTGATTAAAGCATATTTTCCAGAAGGGTATTCAGTCTTTATCCAGGGATGAAGAATCCATCCTTCCCTTGGTAGTTTGTTCCAATGCCTAATCACTGTCACTTAAGAAAAAATGTGCCTTATTTCTCATTTGAATTTCTTTGGCTTCCCCTGCCAGCCACTGGTTCTTGTTATGCTTTTTTATTATTTATTATTATTATTATTATTTTTGTTGCTAGATTAAAGAGTCCTTTTTTTTTTAATTCCCTATGAAGGTACTTATGCACTGTACACTCAACTCACCTATCCATCTTCTTTTCAGTAAAAGACTGAGCTCTTTAAGACTCTTACTATGCCATTTTCTCCAGCCCTCAATCAGTTTTGTAGCTCTTTTCTGTATCCTCTCCAGTTTTTCAACATCTTTTTTAAAATATGGACACCAAAACTTTATGCCACATTGCTATATTAGTCTCACCAATACTGTATACAGAGATAAAGTCATCTCTCTACTCTTACTCACCCTTTTATACATCCAAGGATCACATTCGCCCTTTTTGCCACAGCTTCAAGCTGGGAGCTCACATTAAGTTGCTTCAGAGTAGCAGCCGTGTTAGTCTGTATTCACAAAAAGAAAAGGAGTACTAGTGGCACCTTAGAGACTAACCAATTTATTTGAGCATAAGCGTTCGTGAGCTACAGCTCACTTCATCAGATGCATTAGCTCACGAAAGCTTATGCTCAAATAAATTGATTAGTCTCTAAGGTTCCACTAGTATTCCTTTTCTTTTTATTAAGTTGCTTGTCCATTATGACCCATAAAACCTTTTCAGAGTTACTGCTTTCCAGGATACAGTCCCCCATTCTGAAGGTATGGCCTGCTTTCCTTGTGCCTAGACTATGACCTTTTATTTGGCTGTATTAAAACACATTTTGTTTGAATGGGCCCAGGTTATCCAGCGATCCAAATCACGCTGTATGACTGCTGTGTCCTCATCACTGTTTACCACTCTGCCAATCTCTGTGTCAACCACACATTTTTTCAGCAGTGATTTTATAAATATTTCCAGATTGTTGATGAAAATATTGAACAACATCAGGACTAGAACCAACCCCTGAAAACCCTAGTCAAGTTAAAGAGTCTGAGGCAGTCTTCGGTTATCTTGACCTCCTACCTCAGTTGAAACCTACAAATTGCCCTATCACTAGGATTTTGCCTCCAACGACATAACTCAGGATAAGAACAAGCCTTTTTTCCTGGTGAAGACAAGACCACAGAGGTTGGTGGAGTTCAGATACTTAAGTTATTGGAGATAAGAAAAAAATTACATATTTTAGCTATTTATCTATTTATTCACTGTCCAGTAATTCAGATAGGTCAAGAGATTTTTCCTCAACCTGTCAAAATCATCGTCGTCAGACTCTGGGCTACCCCAAGCATAGAAAGTTTGAACTCCAAACTTTTTCAGAATGTTATGAGCATGTGAAAATGGGAGGAAGGCTTTAAAATGAACATCTTGACATAACTACAGAGATTGCAAACTAGGAGGCATCTAAGATGAAATACTGGCTCTGTTGGAGTCAATGGCAAAATGTGCATTATCTTCTTATTGCCAGGATTTCAGCCCCTGGAATTTTTTTTACCTAAGGAAGAGGATTGTAGAGTTGCCTAATTTTGTGATTTTATCACAATTCTTGTGATACATGGTATTTTTCTAAAAGCCCAGCTGCTGGAATCTATAGAGCCTGAGAAAATCTTAAGAAGTTAATTGAATGTACTCTAAATGCTTAGAAACCAGAAGGCAAAAAAACCCCAAACCCCGCTCAAAATTTAAAAAAAAAAATACTCTTGTGATTTTTTAGCCAATTTCATGATTTTTGTGGGTGTGACTAATGATTTTTGAATGCCTGGGATTGGCAGTACTGGGAATGACAGAGGGACTATGGTGAAAAAGCAAGTTAGGATGGTGAAAAGAACAAGAATGAGAAGCAGACTGCTGCATATAAATGTTTGGGGCCTGGTTTTATAGGGGTACTACTGAGCACCCACAACTCCTACTGAAGTCAACTGAAGGTGCAAGGACTCAGCACTTCTGAAGTTTTTCAAAGGGCTCAGCGGACAGCTGTTCCCGTAGTGACATTATGGCCAGATTTTCAAAACAGTGGCACATCCAACGTTCTGAGCTCATGCAAGTCTAGCCCTGATTGTGGCGGGTGCTGAGATCGTTTGAAAACTCTGGCCTTAGCACGTTCTAAAAATTCACGTTTGAGGGTACGATAAAGGAAACAATAAACTAGCTCCACCACTAGAGGTTGCTCCTATACTCATTAAGAACAGCACACCCTCCTATCTGACTAGCCCGCTGACGATGTATGTTATCAGCAGTGTAGCTGTAGCTCTGGCGGTCCCGGGATATTAGAGACAAGCGGGGCGAGGTAATATCTTTTATTGGACCAACTTCTGCCGGTGGGAGAGAGACACGCTTTCACGTCACACAGAGCTCTTCCTCAGGTCTGGGAAAGGTATCCCAGCCTCACAGGACAGGGCATTTTGTTCCATGGGGCGGTGGGTATAATAGACCAGGGAAGGCTAAGCGCTGCCGTCGCCATGGTGGCCCCGCCCCTTCCCCGAGGCCCCCACCACCTGCTGCTACTGCCTGCCATGTCTCCTCCAGTCCACACCCCACCCTGCTGCTTGCCGCGTCCCTCCTCCTCGGGGACAGGGGTGTGAGGAGGGACGCGGAGAGCCAGTGGGAGTGAGGCGGCTCGGCTGGGCGCTGGGGCCAGCGGCTGGGCCAGTGGCTTGGCTGGGGGGGTGGGGCCTTCAGGGGCGACTGGGCCCAGTGCTCAGGGGGCTGGCCTGGGGCTCGGGGGGCCAGCGGCTCGGCCAGGGGAGGGCCTTCAGGGGTGGGGGAACTGGCGGTGGTGGGTCTGGCCCAGCACTCACGGGGGCGGTGGGGTGGCAGCTCTGCCCACTGTGGCTGGGATAGGTGGGCCAGGGCTGCTCCGGTCCTGGGGAGGCCCCTCAGGGCTTCTCCTGTTACAGGGGGTGGTGGGAAAAGCAGGGCCGACGAGCTAGCCTCCCCAAAGCAGGGGTTGACCCGCCACCCATGTTTTGTTCCAGCTTGCCTTTTGCTGCGACACCAGGAGTACCTTTCCCAGACCCGAAGAAGAGCTCTGTGTGGCTCGAAAGCTTGTCTCTCTCACCCACCAAAGTTGGTCCAGTAAAAGATATTACCTCATCCACCTTGTCTCTCGTATCACAGTTAATAGAAGGGAGAAACCTCGTACTATTAATGCTCAGAGCCAGAGGAGAGAACGCAGCTGTTTCCATGCAGCCAGAGAATAGAAACTAGGCAGGACGAAAAGATCTGCTGATGACCACTCACCTACTGGCTGCATGCACATCTGAGAGAACCTAGGCAGTGCTCAGCTGACCTGTGCTTCGCTGCACTTACGCATCCCTGAGACCTTCAACTCCAAAGCAGCGATGAAGGACATAAAAGGATGCTGCAAAAATATGGTTTTAACAACACACTGGAAACCTGTGACCAATACACAGAGTGGGAGTTCATCCCCACCTGATGAGAGTTCACCTGAATAATAGAAAAGAGCAAAACTCAAAGGCTGGTAAGCAGTCTGTCTGCTGACACAGACACCTCAAGGTGCTTACTTTAATGGGGGTTGCCACACTAGTCCTGATTCTGCTTTATCAGGGTTTCCCCCGACCCTGCGAGCTGGGGAATGGGGGCACAGAAAAAGATGACACAACAAGGTAACCTTGCATTCCTCCAATCCCCCAGCTACCTCCCACCTAGTCGCTTCTTCATAGTACTCCAGCACCCACCCATCATGCCACTAATGGTACATTCTCCACTGCATTAACTGGTGGAGGGAAGAACTCTACTGGGATTTATGGAGGGATAGCTTCCCTCCTGAACTGGGCCAGTTCAGCTACAAACAAGAGCAATCCTCTTCCCCCTCTAAAAACATGGGAGGGAATGCAAAGAAAATACAATGATAACGGAGACTAAATAGTAATATCATAGGTGCTGACTCTGTGGGTGCTCCCAGTGCCTCCCACCTGCCGTCGGCCCCACTGGTCAGTGCCGCCTCCCAGCACCTCCCGCCCGCCACGGATCAGCTGTTTAGCAGCTTGCAGGAGGTGCTGGGAGGGAGGCGGAAGAGCGAGGGTGGGGTGCACTCAAGGGAGGGGGCAGAATGGGGCAGGAAGAGACAGGGCAGGGGCTTGGGGGAAAGGGTGGAGTGGAGCAGGGGTCGAGCACTCTTCGGGAAAGGACAAAGTCAGCACCTGTGAGTAATATCACACTTCTTGCCTCCTCCAGGCCCAGATTCAATGCAGGCAGTGACTCAGGGAAAGGCTGGTGACCCTTTACCATGACATCTGCTTTGATGGTGTGAGTGTCTGGCCTCTGCCTCACATGATGCATAGTTCAGAGCCCCATGTAGGACAGAACATTTCAAAGCAGTTATTGGAGCAACTAAACAAATATATAGCAGATGCAAACATACATGTGATACCTTATCATAAACATTAGGCATTGTGGGATAAGAGCTACAGTTGCAGTGTGATTCTCTAGTGTAGATGGGGCTTGCATGGGGCTGCAGACCCTTTGCCTAAGGTCGAGATTCACAAAGGTATTTAGGATCCTAACTTGCATTGAAATCAATGGAAGTTAAGAGCCTGTATACCTCTGTGGAGCTGGGCCTAAGATCCCAAGATGGCTGTTGCACTGTCAATGTACTAACAGTTGACCATAGAAGGGAGAAGAATTGGCAACAGGATATAGAGCTTCTGGGTCACCAGCTTAACTCCAGGCTGGAAGTTTTTACCATCTGATGGTTGATGTGCAGTGTGAAAGGAGTTTGGTGGTGCCCCAAGCCTTGATTCAAAGCCCACTGAAAAGACTCCATTGGCTTTGGAGAATTTTAGATCAGGCCCCCAGCTGGTCCATCATGCCTGCAAGGTGTCAATACTGCAAAATCCTCTCTTGTGTAGTGCCAGCCTTTTCAGCAGTTGCACCAGGAAGGCCAAACAGAATTTCCCTCTGATTCCCTAGAAGTGATCCTCTCCCACCTCAACTTGGACTCTCATGGTTTGTTCAGTGGATAAGCAGAGGACTTCATCTTTCTCTAACCCCATAAAGACATGTAACCTCCATCCTGCACACCAAAAAAACCTGACTATGGTTTGGTGAATCTCATTTTGAAAGGAAAACGCTGGTATTTCTATGTATAGATGAAAGACTTGGAAGGAACGTGTGCCATCTAGTCAGACCCCTGGCAACAAGGAGTTCACCATCAGCCTATCAGATCTCACTCAGAACACCTCTGAATTTGCTGTAACTCCCTTGTCAGACATCCTGTTTCTCTCTCTACTTGGGATTTGAGTTGATCTCCCACACCCCCATCATTATCTCTTATTTACTAATGAAAGTGGCCAGTAGCAGCATTCCTATTTTCTAGCAGATGCACAGAGACACAAAACCAGCAGGGTAGCAGCTTTGCTTAATTTCTGTTTGTACTGTAGGCTGTGTTATCAGATGCCGTTTTAAACAGCAGGCTCTTTCTTTATTTACAGGACTGACGCCCACTATCTACAGAACTAAGTAAATGAAACAAGAGTGAATCACATCACAGGGGTGTGGATCTATATTGGTTTCTTTATAGTTTTATCACTTTATCTATACCCTACCCTCTTTCTCATTCTCCCTTGATTTTCCTGTCCCAGGAGCTGAGGTGTTTGAGTCAATTGCTAACCATGCTCCTTCCACCATCAGATTGTTTTGCTAGAGAGTTTTTTTAACCTAGTTAGCAAGAATGGGCAGGTGAGGATTATGCACTGTGACATATCAGCCAAAAATATTTGCTGAGGTTATCCTGATAAAAATTGTACAAAAAGTCATAGGAGTTGGGGGTTCTGGCTTCATTGTAATGGGTCCTCTGAGACATGTTACAGAAGGGAAAGCTGAAATTAACATAAAATAACTCACTGGAAATAAAATTAATAAATACACAATATAATATATTAGAATATTTAAAGATTTTTATATATCTTTTTTAAGTAATCAGGTTAGTTCCTGGTTGAAAATTTGAGATTTCCCTCTCAAATCTGCACAGCTGATCTCAACCTCAAATGTTTGGATCACCTGCTGGGGAAATCACACAAGAAGGGAGAAAATAATTTTTCCTGTATTATTTCATCCTCTACAGTCTTCTATAGGTCTTTAAATCTTGACAGTCCATTGGAAAGGGGAACTGAACCCACATTACTCATGAGTCAGTCAAGAAAACTGCCCTATCTATTTATGAAAAAAGGAAGCAAAATAAAGCATTGGATCTGTGAAATCTGTAGAGCAATTACATACAGGTGCACGCATACAACCAAGAAACAGGCATGTTCCAGGGCCAGCACCGGGCTGGCACCTTGTCAGAAGTTGAAGAAAGAGAGAAACAGAATTCCCTTCCCTGATGATCCCAAAGGTAGCTAAGTGAATGTGTCAGTGTATTCTGTTATTTTCTCACTGGTCTGAGAGAGAGATGAAGAGAGAGGGGGGTAGAGGGCTGCCTTAAAGCAACAGCCACTAACCACTGTATACTTTAAAAGAAAAACAAGCCCTTCATTTTGAAAATATTAGTTAAACACTGTTAGGATACAATATGGAATTGCACAGTTTTGATACCATACAGCATTTGTGGCCCGCTGAGAGAATCATTCTTATTATAGGGAACAGGAAAAGTCCAATCCTGGTCTCTTTTCACTAACAGAGCAAACAAAATAATTTTGTTCCTCTTTGTTTATGCCAGTTCTGTACCAGTTTCACCTCGGCAATGACCCTAGCAAGGAGAGAGGCCATGCTGATTCCTATCCTACAGTATACCAGAGGAGGACATCTTCCATCATCCCAAAATGTGATCATCTTTAAAAATAAATTCCATCTTTTGCAAATTCTTGGTTTCAATGTGTTTTGAAACTGAGCTGGAGACAAAGGGCCAAATTCTCCATTTGGGTTAGCAAGTACTACTCCATTGAAGTACAGGGAGGTACTCCCATGAATGTCCCAGGGCCCTGGTCTACACTAGGACTTTAGGTCGAATTTAGCAGCGTTAAATCGATGTAAACCTGCACCCGTCCACACAATGAAGCCCTTTATTTCGACTTAAAGGGCTCTTAAAATCGATTTCCTTACTCCACCCCTGACAAGTGGATTAGCGCTTAAATCGACGTTGCCGGCTCGAATTTGGGGTACTGTGGACACAATTCGATGGTATTGGCCTCCGGGAGCTATCCCAGAGTGCTCCATTATGACCGCTCTGGACAGCACTCTCAACTCAGATGCACTGGCCAGGTAGACAGGAAAAGAACCGCGAACTTTTGAATCTCATTTCCTGTTTGGCCAGTGTGGAAAGCTGCAGGTGACCATGCAGAGCTCATCAGCACAGGTGACCATGATGGAGTCCCAGAATCGCAAAAGAGCTCCAGCATGGACCGAACGGGAGGTACGGGATCTGATCGCTGTTTGGGGAGAGGAATCCGTGCCATCAGAACTCCGTTCCAGTTTTCGAAATGCCAAAACATTTGTCAAAATCTCCCAGGGCATGAAGGACAGAGGCCATAACAGGGACCCGAAGCAGTGCCGCGTGAAACTGAAGGAGCTGAGGCAAGCCTACCAGAAAACCAGAGAGGCGAACAGCCGCTCTGGGTCAGAGCCCCAAACATGCCGCTTCTATGATGAGCTGCATGCCATTTTAGGGGGTTCAGCCACCACTACCCCAGCCGTGTTGTTTGACTCCTTCAATGGAGATGGAGGCAATACGGAAGCAGGTTTTGGGGACGAAGAAGATGATGAGGAGGAGGAGGTTGTAGATAGCTCACAGCAAGCAAGCGGAGAAACCGGTTTTCCCGACAGCCAGGAACTGTTTCTCACCCTAGACCTGGAGCCAGTACCCCCCGAACCCACCCAAGGCTGCCTCCTGGACCCAGCAGGCGGAGAAGGGACCTCTGGTGAGTGTACCTTTTAAAATACTATACATGGTTTAAAAGCAAGCATGTGAAAGGATTACTTTGCCCTGGCATTTGCGGTTCTCCTAGATGTAGTCCTAAAGCCTTTGCAAAAGGTTTCTGGGGAGGGCAGCCTTATTGCGTCCTTCATGGTAGGACACTTTACCACTCCAGGCCAGTAACACGTACTCGGGAATCATTGGAGAACAAAGCATTGCAGTGTATGTTTGCTGGCATTCAAACAACATCCGTTCTTTATCTCTCTGTGTTATCCTCAGGAGAGTGAGATATAATTCATGGTCACCTGGTTGAAATAGAGTGCTTTTCTTCAGGGGACACTCAGAGGAGCCCATTCCTGCTGGGCTGTTTGCCTGTGGCTAAACAGAAATGTTCCCTGCTGTTAGCCACAGGGAGGGGGGAAGGTTGAGGGGGTAGTCACGCGGTGGGAGGAGGCAAAATGCGACCTTGTAACGAAAGCACATGTGCTATGTATGTAATGTTAACAGCAAGGTTTACCCTGAAAGAGTGTAGCCACTGTTTTATAAAATGTGTCTTTTTAAATACCGCTGTCCCTTTTTTTTTCTCCACCAGCTGCATGTGTTTCAATGATCACAGGATCTTCTCCTTCCCAGAGGCTAGTGAAGCTTAGAAAGAAAAAAAAATGCACTCGCGATGAAATGTTCTCCCAGCTCATGCTGTCCTCCCACACTGACAGAGCACAGACGAATGCGTGGAGGCAAATAATGTCAGAGTGCAGGAAAGCACAAAATGACCGGGAGGAGAGGTGGCGGGCTGAAGAGAGTAAGTGGTGGGCTGAAGAGAGTAAGTGGCGGGCTGAAGACAGGGCTGAAGCTCAAATGTGGCGGCAGCGTGATGAGAGGAGGCAGGATTCAATGCTGAGGCTGCTGCAGGACCAAACCAGTATGCTCCAGTGTATGGTTGAGCTGCAGCAAAGGCAGCTGGAGCACAGACTGCCACTGCAGCCCCTCTGTAACCAACCGCCCTCCTCCCCAAGTTCCATAGCCTCCACACCCAGACGCCCAAGAATGCGGTGGGGGGGCCTCCGGCCAACCAGCCACTCCACCACAGAGGATTGCCCAAAAAAAAGAAGGCTGTCATTCAATAAATTTTAAAGTTGTAAACTTTTAAAGTGCTGTGCTTAAAGTGCTGTGTGGCATTTTCCTTCCCTCCTCCACCACCCCTCCTGGGCTACCTTGGTAGTCATCCCCCTATTTGTGTGATGAATGAATAAAGAATGCATGAATGTGAAGCAACAATGACTTTATTGCCTCTGCAAGCAGTGATTGAAGGGAGGAGGGGCGGGTGGTTAGCTTACAGGGAAGTAGAGTGAACCAAGGGGCGGGGGGTTTCATCAAGGAGAAACAAACAGAACTTTCACACCGTAGCCTGGCCAGTCATGAAACTGGTTTTCAAAGCTTCTCTGATGTGTACCGCGCCCTCCTGTGCTCTTCTAACCGCCCTGGTGTCTGGCTGCGCGTAACCAGCAGCCAGGCGATTTGCCTCAACCTCCCACCCCGCCATAAATGTCTCCCCCTTACTCTCACAGATATTGTGGAGCACACAGCAAGCAGTAATAACAGTGGGAATATTGGTTTCGCTGAGGTCTAAGCGAGTCAGTAAACTGCGCCAGCGCGCCTTTAAACGTCCAAATGCACATTCTACCACCATTCTGCACTTGCTCAGCCTGTAGTTGAACAGCTCCTGACTACTGTCCAGGCTGCCTGTGTACGGCTTCATGAGCCATGGCATTAAGGGGTAGGCTGGGTCCCCAAGGATACATATAGGCATTTCAACATCCCCAACAGTTATTTTCTGGTCTGGGAATAAAGTCCCTTCCTGCAGCTGTTGAAACAGACCAGAGTTCCTGAAGATGCGAGCATCATGCACCTTTCCCGGCCATCCCATGTTGATGTTGGTGAAACGTCCCTTGTGATCCACCAGAGCTTGCAGCACTATCGAAAAGTACCCCTTGCGGTTTATGTACTCGGCGGCTTGGTGCTCCGGTGCCAAGATAGGGATATGGGTTCCGTCTATAGCCCCACCACAGTTAGGGAATCCAATTGCAGCAAAGCCATCCACTATGACCTGCACATTTCCCAGGGTCACTACAGCACTAGAGCTGTTTGCTCATTGAGACACTGCTTCTTTCCATATTGCTGTGTGGTGTGTTGGTTTCAGCCCCTGCTTTACACTATATGTTTTCAATATGAGGCACAGAGATTTAGCTATGTGCAACACTTACTGTATTAACAGTGGGAATCATGCAGCTAAGCCACCCAGAGCTGCTTTGAAAACACACTCTAGATCTCCTTTGCTTTTCACCTAAGGCTTGCATCCAGATTTAATAGGATTTCATTAGCACAAGGGGGCCTCCATCCCTGATTTGGGCCCAGGGGCACTGCTGCAGTATAAAGTAATAAATAAATAAATAATAACAACAGTTTGTAAGGATAACGTTTTACATGAGAAAACTTTAGATCTCTCATAGCACAAAGGGAATGAAGTGTGTCTTGGAAGTTAAACTAACATCGGTGTCAGATTTCAGAGTAGCAGCCGTGTTAGTCTGTATCCGCAAAAAGAAAAGGAGGACTTGTGGCACCTTCGAGACTAACAAATTTATTTGAGCAAAAGCTTTCGTGAGCTACAGCTCACTTCATTGGATGCATCTACTAGTCCATCTTGACTCACGGAAAAGGTTGAAGCACTTGTGAAATGTAGCCGGTGGATGAAAAGTATTGCAGAAAGAGGGAAGGATCTAGTAACTCCAACACCGAAGTTGTTAACCATAGTCAGAACTTAAGTCATGAGTAGGGAACACAGCAGAGGAATTGATCAAGTTGGCTTTCACATGGTTCTCCTCAGTTCCTCTTCTACTGTGTTTACAAGATCACCCAGGCTAGACAAATCATTGCTTTTGCCTTCATTTCTGAATGCATATATGGATCAGGATTAGATTCTCCAGTCTGGTTCACAGCAGCACAAAGTGGCCTTAAAGCCACTTTGAGAAAGGGCCAATGGACAATTGTCCCTGCCCAAGGGAGCTCTGCCCACGGAAAGCTGTAGGACTGTTCCAGGTTCAAGGTGTGGGGCACAGAGAGCGTAGGGAGAAGGGCTCTTACACTGGGGCTGCGCAGCTGTGGATCAGGAAACAGCAGCCAGCCTTCTAGGTTCCCTTTCCACTGTGCTCAAGCAGAACTCAGGCAGGATGGAGAATCAACAAACTCAGTGTACAAAAACAGGGCCAAAGGTAACCCTGGTGCAAGCAAGTGGCACTCCCATTAACTTCTAAGGAGATTGCACCTGCTTATATAAGTTGAATTTATCCCCCTTTGTTAAGCATCCAAAAAGAATCTTAGGTCAACCAGTTACCATGGAATCATGTGATGCATCTTCCAAAATGAGGCCAAAAACAAATGGCCAGAAAGAGCCAAGTTTGTGTCCTGCAAAGTAACTGCGTAGGGCACCATATCAGTCCCTGCTTTGTGGGTCCACTCTGTGGCCTCCCAAGTCAGAGCCAGCACACCAAAGGGCCACCAGTGAGCACATGCTCTTCAGCCATCTCTGTTCCTTTAAAGTACTATTAATCCTGCAGATTCCCTTATAGTGTGCTGCACTCCGTGGCATTCATCCCCATGGTCAGGCATAGGCCAGGTTAATAGTATCAGCTGTGTTTTCAGCATACTGCTGCAGAGAGGAGGACAAATGGACAGGTGCCAGTCCCCCATAAGATGCTGCTAAATGAAACTGAGGAGGGAAACTGAGTTCCCCAATGACCCCACAGTGTCTTGCTTTAGCTGTCAAAGCCCTCCTGATCCTCCTGATGACGAGTGCCTTCCTTGACCCCAGTATTCCGTATTCCATTCTGACTAGATTGATGTATTTGTAAGATGGGCAGAGCCTCGGGCAGACGCCTCAGATCCATACAGCTGACTGCTCCCAAGGCCCAGAGATTGCCATTATCTGCATTGTCACACAGAAGTACACGCCCCTCATCCTACCCCCCAAACTGCCCACACAGTGGAGAGTCATGGCATAGATGTCACTGCTGTTAATAAAATCACTAGAAATGACATAGGTGGTGTCATGATGCTTACTTACTCCGTAATATAGTAACACCCTGTCAAATAGAAAGCTCTGATGACAGTATTTCTGTATAATGTCTCTGTAAACAAAAGCTAACTCTTGTACGGACTGTTTCAGTTCTGATGTTTGCATGGCAAGGATTTGTAAACTTGTTGAAGCCTCCAAAATAAATAAAGAGTTAAAAAAAAAAGAAAATGTCTTTGCTAGTTGGAGTGCTGGGTGGGCACCTTTCTTTCAGAGGTACATGAACTGGCTAGCACCAGTTCTCTGTATTACAGCATGTGATATCTTTAGTGTTACAGAATGAGGAATTCAGAGTAGCAGCCGTGTTAGTCTGTAGCCACAAAAAGAAAAGGAGGACTTGTGGCACCTTAGAGACTAACAAATTTATTTGAGCATAAGCTTTCGTGAGCTACAGCTCACTTCATCAGAGCTGTAGCTCACGAAAGCTTATGCTCAAATAAATTTGTTAGTCTCTAAGGTGCCCCAAGTCCTCCTTTTCTTTTTGCAGAGTGAGGAAGTGGACTTTGGCTTCTGTCTAAAAACCACCTATTGTCTTCACCCTGTGGATTTGAACCTACTCCAAGCTCTCCTCTCCACTGTGTGTCACGCACAGCTAGGCACTGTGATAATTAGAACGGCAGCTACATTCTCCTCAGAAACCCCATCCTGGCGAGTTCACATCGTGGCTGTAACATTTATCTCTGGAGCAAAAATTAGCAAAGACAGCCTAGTTGGGATGGTGTAGTGAGCTAAATGTCCAAGTTTGAAATTCTGAGAGTCCCCGGTTCACCTCTCAGCAGTGTTGTCTCAGCCCTTCATCTTTCCAGTGAAAATAAACTTGGATCTGTGCAGATTCCTATGTAAAAGCCTTTAACCTGCAACCTAACCACATGCCGGTCTATAAAGATCCATGGCATTCTTCGTAAGAAAAAGAGCTTGTCCGAGGACACTAAAACCACCTGTCTCTTCCCCTTACTGTTGTGTTGTGTGCTGATTAGTGGAGGATAGTTTGATCATAATTTGTGTGTTGCTGTGAATGTTCTTGGCACTCCCTGGCAACCTGTGTGAGCTGATCCCCTGTAGTGATTGATTTACTAGATGATACCTGCTTGCCAGCAGCTAATGGAGTTCCTCAAGAGGTAGAAGATGCTGAAGCTTTTGTTTTCAAATCTTGTTGATGACCTCTGCGGGGGGATCTTTACATTTTCCGCAAAATTCTCAGTGAAGTCAATGGACCTGATTCTGATCTCACAGTGCTTTTACACCCATATAACTTTGTTGACTTACATGGCATTACTCTGCATATACGCCAGTGTAAATGAGAGCTGAATCAGGGCCCAAGGGAATTTTGCTTGAGTAAGGAATGCTGAATAGGACACTACATATAAAATATAACCATGGACATTAAAAAAAATAATTAAAAAAAGCTATAGCTGATTCTAAGCCAAACAAGGGTGATAATATATATAGACATTTATGAGACTTAATCATGTTTTTATAATTCAAAAACTTCTCTGAAGTTTGGGTGGGTGGCCATTTTCCTACATTTAATTAATTTCTCACCAGCTTCGGCAGGGATTGCCCAAACTTTGCCCAGCTGAAGGCAGCACTGGCAACTTTACAAGACTCTAATGGTCAAACCAAATTTGCATAAAATGGAACAGAGCCTCCCTCATTAGTACTACAGAAAGGTGGTCTGCAGAGTGCAAGACCCAGCATACCATGCTTCATCTTGATCCTGAAGACCACCACTTAGCTTTGCCAGCTATCCCAAAAACTCCAGGTTCAGGTTGGTTGTTGTGATTGCACCTCTGACAGAATGCTGAAGCTGCATGCCAGAGTCTACCACTGACTCATTGTGTAACCTCAACTAAGGTACTATTTGGGGCTTAGTTCATCTATCCATAAAAATAACTCTGGTATAATATAATTTATTTCATAAGGGTGTTGTTAGGCTTACCTAACTCTTGTAAAGCACTCTTGAGATTCTCAAGTGAAAGATACTATGTAAGTGAAAAGTGCTACAATTGCTCAGAGGACAGCATCAAAACCCCAAAGATTACAGAGAATGTATCTGACCCTTCCAAACCTTCAAAGGATTGTCTTATAATTTGCCCATCATATTTTGGGGGAAAATGCTAACTTCTTTGGCCACACTAAAACCTTGACAATCACCCCAACCCCCTGCAATGTGTCATTTGTGCTCTTCAATAGAATCATACAGACACAATTATACGTACTGTACAATTTCCCCATCACGCTTTGTTGAGCATCACCAATATGCTTAGTGGTAGGAGCATAGATACTGTACTGCAAACACCAGCCATGCAGGCTCCAAGGATTTTTACAATCTAGTGGACAGTCCATATAGCATAGTCACAAACATTTATCAGATGACCAGGGACTTGAAACTCCCCTCATCAAGTGTTGTTATAGGATTACTTTGGAAGATTATTGTATTGCATATTATCATATTGTACAAATTCTTCATGCCCTCTTCATATATCATCTGCACCAGTTCTCCCCCCACTCCCATGTCTGCACTAGTTCTGCAAAGCCCATTGTGTGCAATGGAGTATTGGTACAATGCATATAATGAGCTCGGGGGCGCAATGCAAATAATCTACACCGTATCTATTCTCCGTGCAGATTACTACGCATTGCACTTTAAAGAAGATTCCATACGATGTGCTTTGGGAAGGACTGGTACTGTGGAAATCGGATCCACTATCTTGCACTGTAAAAATCTCTCCCTTCCCCGCCTCCTCTCCAGAGGACAGGTGGCGGAGGCGATTGCACGTTACTTTTAATCATTAGCGCTCAACAGCCCCCAGGCACAGGCAGACACGCACTCTGCGCAGACGGGCAGAAGGCTACAGCCCGGCAATGGGATGTGCAGCTCAGGGCGAGCGCTTCGCCTTGCGACGCTGCAGCCAGCAGGGAAACTTGCACGCGCAGCGGCAGGAGTAGTGGCGCGCGGCGGGGCAGCCACAGCCAGCACCGCGCGCCACCAGGGTCTTGTCCTGCTGCTGCTTCTGTGCTTGCTACGTGCACATTGACACTGTCCTCATGGCAAAGCCCAAACGGACCGTACCACTGCGCATCCCCTGCGAAGGGGGGGGTGTTGGGATGGGAGCAACCACCACATCAATGGGTGCCGTCCTTCTCCCCCTACTGGGCGCTTTCCTGGTAGCCAGCCCCTGGCTGGGGACGTCTATTACGGGCAGCTCGGGGTCGGATGCGGGTGGGGACGTGAGAGACGGTTCCACAGGTACAAATGGTTCCGCCCTAAAATAAGGACGTGCAGAACCGAACGCGCCCGCACCCCGCGCTGTAACTGGCAGGGGAGGGGAAAAGAGCGCGGGCCGAGCCCGTTGTACAGCGGGGGCGCCCGCTGATTGGAGGGCGCGGCGGGGGGCGGGGCCCCCGGGCTTCCGGGCGCACTCCCCATTGGCCGGCGGGGGCAGCGCGTCACAATGGGTGATTTGCATGAAGCGGGTTGAGCGGGGGAAAGAGGGAGAAGGCGGGTTGCACGGCAGCGGCATGGGCAGGGCGAGGGAGAGAAGTTGCAGGCGGCTCCTGCCGGGGCTGGCTGGGCAGGACGCGGGGTGCCCGAGGCCAGGGGGCGCCTAGCGGGGCAGGGTCCCGGGGCAGCGCCGCGGACGGGACGAGCCCCGGGGGGAGGCAGAGACAGGAGTTGCCAGCGCCTCCGAAGTTGAGGTGAGCGAGGGGCTGGGAAATGGGGGTACGGCCAGGGCTGGGGTGCGCGGTTATTTGGGGGTGCACCCAACCCCCCTCCCCCAAGAGGGGTAACCAGAGGCGGTGACTCCTGGCTTCCCTCCCGCCGGGGAACGTGCGCTGCCGGAGAAGGGAGCAAAGAGCTAGAAATCCGGGCTTCCCTGGCAAACCCAGCCCCCGCCTCCTGCCCGGCTGTGCAGGACTCTTCCCCAGTGCCAGCTCTCCCGTTCCTCCACCCGGGCACCGGCCATGGGTCTCATCATGGCTTTGCAGTCCCCCGTCCCAAACCATGGACCGTGTGTGCAAAGTCGTCCGTCCCCCCCCCCCCCCCCCCGCCGGACTGTGTCTCTCTCCAAATTCCCCGGGCAGAGTCAGAGGCACTTTCAGTTTTGCAATGGGAATGTTAGGGGTGAGGCTCTTCGAAACCTAATGTCAAGCGTTGAAGCGCCATTGTCATTGCGGCTCAAATAAGCGGCACCTTGCACTCCCTTCTCCCCCCCCCCCCATCCACCCCAAAAGAAAATCATCAATTTAAACAAAATGCCAAACTTGGCTTTCAAAAAGGAAAAAAGTTCATAATTTAGCAAGACCTGGCAAATAATCAGTAAAAGTATCTGAGCAGTTGGTGTTTTTAAAGGCATTTAAAAAAAATGCATAGGAAACCTTGGAGATTAAAGTGTTCAATTTAGACAAGGGGGTGCTTAAGGTGGATTTTGCTGTGATAACTGCTGACTGCATTGTGTCATCCTCTGAAGACTTGTGCTGTCCCCTGTTGACAACAGGATACTACTCTGGGTGGACCTGATGTAGTAGGGTATTTTACATCATTTAAATTTTTTTATTGGATTGTAAACTCTGGGGCAGGGACCACAGCTTGGTATGTGTCATACAGTGGGGGTCCTGATTAGCACTGGAGCTTCGAGCTGAAGTTACAAGATATGTGTTAAATAGCTAGAGAGAAAGGAACCAGTTCAGAGTTAACCTGACAGGGAACTGTGAGCTGTTACTGACACACTCAAAAGGAAATTAATCAAACCACCAGCCCTATTGCATGTTGTGACTGACTCAAGCACTGCATGAAAGCTTTCTAAGGACTGACTAGATTGCATGCCTTATGCCTAGGCTAGGGAAGGTCATAAATAAAGTACTCTCACGTCTCAATGCATAATGGTAGCTTGTCTCTTCCTGGCTGTTGATCTGATTTGTTTCTTCTGTGTTTCAGGTCAGTGTGCTGGGGTGGGAGGTTGTTGCTGGCTTCTTGGAAGCATGCATCCGTCTGCATTGGGTTAATCCTCCAGAAGCTGGTGAGCCACTGACTAACGCACATTGTGCTGTTAAAGACTCCACTGTGCGTGTGACAGCGGCTAACCTGCTTTTCGGACATCACTGTATACACGCCATCATCCTGCCCCATGAAGAGGCATTACTTGATCCTGGGGACTGCACCTAGCTTCCATCAACTTGGTAGGAGAGAGCTGTTCACATCCCGGCAGCAGCCCCTGACAAATTCACTGACCTGAACTATTGTGAAATCTTCAGAAAAGTTTGCTTGCAATTTGTTTCTTTCCTTTAAAACTCAAGCTGAGAGGGAGCACAGTACCTTTTCTTAAAATAAGTTCATTGATTGTACTATGTTTAATGAGTTCCCCTTGATACATGTGCCTTTCAGACACTGTGTGTTTTTGTTTTTTTTTAAATTAGCAACCTCTCAGTGGCAGAGCATTGAAAGACTTAATGCTTCTGGGCCATTCTGCTACAAGGACCCAGTGAAGTGTATACATTATGACGTGAACTAGGGCTTCTGTGACAGGAAACAGCTATAAAGTCTTCCTGGGAAGACCGCAAATGCGATAGCACATCTTCGAAAATGAGACCCTGCTTCCCTCCACCTCACCCATTCCTTCCAAAAAGCTAGTGACTTGGGGTTTTGTTTAAATCATGTTAGTTGGAGAAACTCTTCAGCCAGCCAGTGACATCTTGGTACCCAGTCAATGACTAATTGAACTCCTGCTGCCAAGGGTGTGTTAACAGAATAAACTATGCTTGGTATTGCCCTGGTGAGTCATTTTAAAGACTCTCTTAAATCTCTTTTAGAAGTAAAGCATAAACCAGTTTCACCTTCCAGTTTTTCTTAGCACCTTTGCAGTTTCTTGTAGCTGGCTGTGTCTTAAATGAAGGCTCTGCTCCTTTCCAAGCCAGTTTTCTCTCCTGATTTGATCCTGCAGTGAAGTCTTACTGATAAAACTCAAGTGACTCCATTCATTTCTCTAGCAACAGAATGTGATGTCACAAATGCAGAATCAGCACTTCATTGCTTGCGTCATGCGGAAAGCAAAGGCGATGAGAGGGAAGTTTCAGATATTTGTGGTTGCATTAAACAGCAACAGTAAAGAGGACAGAGGAAGTGACCAAGCAAATTGTGTTTGGTAAAGTTCTTTCAGTTTTGCTCCATTATGGAAACTCACTAGCTACAGAGTTTGCTCTTAGGGTGAGGTGTGGGGCTGTTTTACTTCTAGATGACTTCATGACTCCAAGCCAGGTTAGTAGCGACCAGATACTGCTTACTGATAGCTGTTTAGTGGCCTCTGTGAAATGATTTGGTGCTCTCCATTTCATTCCAGCCATCCCTTGGGGGAAACCTAGCATTTCATCCCATGGGGAGAAAAAAGAGAGGTTCTTTTAGTGGCCGAAAAGGCTCAGGTTTGTTTGTACGTAATTAGTAACACAAGAAAGTTTGAAGTCAGGTCTTTCTCATACAGCTACAAATCCGATAAAGCAAGAAACTGCTTTAAAAGAGAAAGTGTAAGTCTGTACCTTCCTGAGCAGCATATTCTTGCTAAGCATTTTTTCCCTCACATCCTGAAGTGGGCATGTTTGCTCTCCTGAGAGGAAGTCAACTCTTCTGTCCTCTGATCACGGTAACTAAGTCCAGCTGGCTGGGTCAGAAACACAGCTGTGTCCTCTTAGCCCAAATAACCTGGAAGGGAGGAGAGCAGTTTTGGCAGCTGCTGGTGGCTGCATCTACACAATAGCTGCCTGGCTCTCTTGTGATGTTAAAAATAGGATCAGGGTGTTTGTGGTTCCCCTACCCCCAAATACCCTGTCAAGAATCTGCAAATGCTCATAACCTCCCTCCCAAAGTTGGCTTGCTCAATAGAGAGGCTGAGAACTGACTGGGTCGCAGAGAATTAACAACCTTCTCCTAGGGCAGTTAAGAGGCTGGTCAGTGGAAGGGTAGAGCAGGGGACTCTTGTATTGTAGATATCTGTGATGCAACAAGTCTGCAGACAAACAGAGGATGTGAGTTTCTGAGGCCTTCTACTCTGATTGCTATTTATATTACCACCAGTCAGTGGCTTAGCTACACAAGTGATTCTACTCACAGAGCTGCACTGGTGGGACACAGCAGTAGGGAAACTTGAAAACCACTAGTGTAGACCAGGCCTGGTGCTTTTGCACCTTTCTCAGTTCAAACTAGGACAAAACTTGGCTATGGTATGGAAGCCTCCAGGGCTGGCTCCAGGCACCAGCATTCCAAGCAGGTGCTTGGGGAGGCAATCTGCAAGGGGCGGCCGTCCATGTGCCATTAGAGCATTTTCACGGCAGTGGCAGGAATTCGGCACGCTGCTCAGGAGAACAAAAAAGAGTAGAGCCAGCCCTGGAAGCCTCCACTTAATAAGTCTGCACTGAAACTTACAGCTATACAATGGGACAGTTCCATATTTCATGTGTGTACATAGTCTATAACATGCATTGTGCTGAAAAGGAGTCCCTTGGACTGGCCATGGGGAGGCTTTATAATGTCAAAATGTGGACTCCCTAGGCTGATACTTGCTGGGTGTGAGATCATCTTTGCAGACATGTTGATTTCAAATTCCTCTTAGGTGGTAGTTGCATTTCTACCTATGATATCGAAGTGTGACAATACCATACCTGAGAACCATATTTCCCCCCAAATTTACAATATTCTTGTACTGGTATCACATCCTGTGCAGCTCCAATAAGATAAGTGGGGAGTGTGAAGCAATAAACTCCCCTGCCCCCCCCTTGTCTATTCCCCATGGAGAATGGCGTGTTGCTGTTTTTTTGTTTTGTTTTTTTTTTAAAAAAAAATGCTTCTATGGTAAGAGTCTAGTGCCGTGATCAGACTAACCTGTTGTCACCTACAGTTCTCAATAAATACTACAATATCACTGTGTATACATTCATTATTACATTCATGACCCTGGGATGATGAAAGCTTAAGCAGATCCAGCTGTGAGGCATGATAGGCTGGCCCAAACAACTGAAAATGAAAATCCCTTCCTTTCAGTATCTCTGCTACATAATATTAAAGCCTCTGGGTTTTTTGCCTCTGCTTTCACTGCCTTGGCAGTAGTGGACTGTCCATTGGCTTGAGTAGGAAAGTGGAGTGGACTAGCTGTGCTGAAGAAGTGTGGTGTTTGGAGGTGTCTGTCTGTACTAGAACAAGCTGAAATGTTCACCTTACTTTCCTCTTCCAATAGCTCTGAGAAGAACCTCTCAGCTTTGAAGCATAAAAACCTTTGATGTAGGTGGGTTATAGTCACTCAGAAAGACAATTCTGCCCCCAGTTAAATGGTGTGTGCTTGTGTGTCATTTGCCTGGGGGGGCAGGGGTTTGTAGAATATAAAAACTTAGCAATTGTTAAGAAACAGATACTATAACCTGGAATTCACATTTACAACAGGAACGTTCAGGGCTAAATTAAAGCAAGGGCTTAAAAGCCGTTGGTGTACAGTCGGAGAAGTGAGTGTCTTGTAGTAGTGGAGGGTGCTGAAATGAAGCCTGTTTAGCAGAAAGATCCTTCAGATATTTTATATTTATTCTGCTTTGATTTCAAAGCCTTGCAAAGGAGGCTGGTAGACCAATAGAGTTCACCATTAGTGCTAGGAAATGCAAGCACCCTTGTGTGTTTGTAATGCACACGCCACTTGCAAATCACATGGTGTGTATTAGGTGCGTTTAGATCTGAATATCAATGAAGAGAAGCTAGTGTGTTAGGAATAAAAGAATAACAAAAAGTTAAAAGAGGGTCTGTGTTACTTTTACATAAGTGCAAGTAGGAGCTTATATAATACTTTTTAAAAAACACTGCTGTAAGGAGATTCCATTGGGAGAGAAACTTGCTCATCCATAAACCACTAAGAGAATCTCCCAGAGCCCTCCAGGACAGAGCAAGAACCAGTGGGGAAAAAAATCATAAAGCAAGGTAGAATCTATTTTGTCTCTGTTTACCATGGTAGGCAATTATCTACTTTCATCATAAGGAGGAAAATTATGACTGTGCTTCATTAATCAAGTGATCTTCATGGCTTAAACAAATCACCCCTTCTGTGGTTTGTACACCCAGGAGCAATAAATAGAGCATTTGTAACTCACCTGGAGAGGCCGTGGGGCCAGCAGGTGCATTTTCCGCTAGTCCCCTCCACCTTGCATTATATAACATGCTGAATCCTGAAGAAATGCACTCTGTAGAAGCTACTTGCAAGAATTAAGAACCTAAGAATGGCCATAGTGGGTCAGACCAGGGGCTGGGAAGCTAAACTGCAACTTCATAACTGCAGTTTGCATGAAACAAACAGTCATAGAAAATGTGTGTGTTTTGTTGCTGTTTGTTTCACCTAATAGAAACCAGAAAGCTAGAGTAAATTGCTTGTAAGAGCTCATTAACAATCTCAGTGAAGTGTTTTAGGGTAACAAGCAGAATGCTTGCCATAAGAACTGGGAATAAGATAGGCGGATGACTTTAGAAGTGTTTGATGCATGTATTTTTGGTAACTTGTGCTATGTTGAATGTTGGGTGGGCATGTAAGACAAGATACTACAAATTTCTGATCTTTAATTTCATTGTGGGAAGAGTGGACAGATGCCCAAATATGGCTGGCTATTACAGTAAAAAGACAGAACCCACTGTACGCTAGTGTTGTTTAGGGTGGGATGAGGAGAAAAGGGGTGTAACTACTACTCCCTGTAGCCTGTTTCTATGTTTTTGCATCCTGTCTCTTACATCCATGTTCTTTCTTCCCAGTCACCTCTCTTCCTCCTTTATGATCTACAATTTTAAACCTGTTTTTCCCCCTTTCTGGCTGCCACTAGTGCATGGAGAGTTGCCAAGTACAACTGTCTGCATCTAGTAAGGGTGGCACTTATTCCAGCATAGTGCATGGCATGCAGGCTCACTGACCTTTGAAGAAAAATCATGTACTTGACACAAGATGACTAAAATTCTGCTCGTGGTTGTGATCATTTCCACCCAGGAGCTTTCCAGATGGATGTAGTCCGTAGGTACATTAGGGGGATCTTACTCATCCACTTCAGAGAGGAGAGGCTGGATTAGGTGGACCATTGGCCAGTTAAAATATTACATTATATAATATAAAATAAGACATATAAATCGGTATATCCTAGCTGGTTAAAAATCAAATGCCTCCACTGTGGTGAGCAGAGTAAATCCAATACAGCACATTGCTCGTGGCCAGCTGGGCTTGGGGGGAAAATCAGTGTAGTCCTGGACTGAAGGGCAGGGCAAGGCCCTTTCTGACAGTCTGCTTGTCTGAATATGGTACTTGCTCTCTAAGGCTGTCCCTGGAAGTCTATGAATTTAGTTCTTTTGCAGTGGGAGCTGAAAGCATTTGTAATAGACTTTTTAGTATAGCTAGGAGTCAAAGTCAACAGACTGAAACCATCCATTGGCATAATGGCTGCTACTGGTACTATCTACATCAGCTGATGGGGGCATTTTGGCTTTTAGAGAACGTGACTGCTCTGCCTATATAGTATTTGCGTTTCAAATATAAATGTGTAGCTGTTAAGTTGTTTTTAAATACAAAGGCTGGGGGTGCATGGCAATGCCACAGGGAAGACCACACAGACTCTTGGAGCCCCAGGCCAGCAGCCCGCTCCATCCCTAGCTGGGGAAGGGAAGGACTCAGCCAGAGGGCGGCACTGTTGAGTGATCAAGCAGCAGCTATGCCAGGAATTCCCATCCATTTCTCTCTGGCCGGGAAGATTAGTGGATACAACATGAGGTCTTGGGGCAGTGGTTAAATGGGCAGATGAGGAGGGGGGCCTTGGGGTTCTGTTGGGGATGCAGAGTTCTTCCTTCCACTGCAGCAATGGAAATGGCAAAGCCCTGAGTTGCACAACAGGAAGAAGCAGCTGAGGGATCTGACTTTTAAGTGCTGATAGGAGTATGCAGTTGCGGGCTCCAGGGAGTTACCTCTGTTAATGACATGGGAGGAAGTTGCAAAAGCAACCTAGATTATAAAATAACTAAAGCAAACAGGAGTCCTTGCTAGAGTCATCATCGTTTTCTGCCCCCTCATAATGCAGCAAAAGATGCCTGTTGCCTGTGTTTGTGGCCAGGGGCTAGGCCTCTTTAGTCAAACTGGCTCTGTAGGATGTATCAGACAGCAGTTTTATATTCTGTGGGAGCTGGTGCAGGAGCGATCTTGGGGCTGTAGCTTGCTGACTGTCTAGAGTAAGCATGGGGATGCAGTGTACACCAGGTTCAGGCGTGGGCAAAAGTTGCTTGCTATTCAAATGCATCCAGCCAACCAGTTCCAAATCACTCTGGTATCCCCCATAAGGCCCCCGTGTTGTCCAGAGGAAACGCATGGTGAATGTTCCAGATTAACTGGCTTTGCGGGGAGGCGGGGGACAGCTGTTGAGGGAGACTTTACAGGGTGAAGGGGACAAGAGGAAAACAGTTGACATGCAGCGCAGTTCCCCCTTTTTGGGATAATCCTCAGAACAAATCAGAGATTGGTCCACGTTTATTACAGGCCATTATTTTTTTGGCTTCCTGGAATAGCTTGATACCAGGGCTATACTATTTTTATAACTGGCATAGCCTGACTCCTGGGGCAGAGGGGAGAAAGAGCTGCTTTCAGTATGAGGACATAGAGAGCCTACATCAATGGCAAGCTCACCTTGGATGAGGGCATCAAAGGTTGCAGGAGTTGTTACCTTTCCTTCCACTTGTGAGACAAGGAAACGGCTGGTGTTGTATTTGGGTGTCCATTTCTTCTTGTTTAATCCCCTTTTTCTCTTTTATGCAGCCCAGGGAACATCAGACTAATTTCAGTATTTTTGCCACTTCTAATTTAGCAGAGCGTGTTCACAGCCATTCTGAGGCCATCGGTGACGAGGCTTATGGCTGAGAATTGCATATGCCACGCTCATATATCCTGCACTACACCACGGGAAAGCATGAGCATTACCCCTTAGCACACGGCATTGAGAGACCTTGGGCCTCTGGCCTTCTTTGGACAGTTAAGATGTAACTGACACTATTGTTGGTAAACAACCTAGGGGGATCAACACTTCTATCCTCACAAACAGGATTCAGGACAGGGTTGGGCCTGCACAATAATACAGTACACCATCACATGAGACAGGCTTTTATCTGCATTTTAAATACAAGGGATTTCTCTCTCTTCCTTCGCTCCTTGCTACCTTTTAGACTCCCAGTTTCTAGTAAAATCACCCACCAGCCACCTGGAAATAATTACTATGACACCTAATCACTCTTTTTCCTTGCAGACATCTTGTTTTTATTTGTCCATGTCAAGAGGGAATTTTTGTCTTTTAGCTGACATTTGTTCGTTCTTTTCCTGTTAAGTTTGAAGGAGAATTCAAGCCCTTCCTCATCTTGGGAAGAAGAGGGACTGCAGCTGCACATAGGGTTACATTCAAGTGCTGCTCTGGGCCACCTGCCAACACAGCCCAGCTGTTCTAGAAGCCATACCCAGAGAGCTGTGCTCTTCCTTACTGTGCCAACCAGCTGCAGTAGCCCTGTAGCTGTCAGGAACTGGTGGGAAAACGGCCACACTGCCATCAGCTTTCTAGAATTAATGAGGGAGGAGAGGGGTTGGATTTTGTCGAACCAAAGGACCAATAGCACTGACTTTACCTTGGCATACAAGGGGCAGGTATGTGGCAAGATTTACTCCTTCCACCCCACCCTGAAACAGCACTGGGCAGCTCCTGCTTGTCTTACCAATAACTAGCAAGAGCCTTCACATGCAGAGACTGGCAAACTCGCTTCACTTGTAACTGGCAGACTTGATCATATGCAAGCAGCAATGACACGCTAGTGTCCTAACCCATGGGTGTCTGGCTCTTGAGGTTTTTTTAAAATCCTCTCTCCCACTGCTTTACAAATACATCTGCTGTCATCAGTTTATTTCCCTTACTATTTACATGTTACTAAAGAAGTGGTCCTGGGGGCTCATCCCTGACCTATTAGTAGACATCTTGCCTTTTGCTGAAGAGATTAATTCTAACACAAAAAATAGCAGGTGTGAGAGAAGCTGGTTTGGAGGCATGGACAGAGCAGTGTGGAAACTCCATCAGAAAGATTTCTAAAAATGGTATAGGTCAGCAATTTCACTGAGAGGCTTTTCAATGGAGCTTTAACAACATAGTACCTGAATGCCTCACAACTAGAAATGCGTTAATGCTTCCTACCACCCCAGGGGGAGGAAAGAGGTCATTTCCCCAGCTGGAGAAATGGAGGCACACCCATCTAGTTGCCCATGGTCATAGTACATCTGGCAGAGCGAGGAACAGATCCCCGCATAGCACATACAGCCAGTCCAGCATCTTAACTGCATGAGCAGCCCTCCTCCTCAATCCCCAGTACACACACTGCGCTTTATTTAAAATATATTTTTAAATATTGTAGCACAGGATAATTCCTTCCTGCTGCTCTGTCGTGGCCTAGAAAAGGACAGCATCATCTACACTATAGCACAATGGGTTTTCCCAGGGCATAAAATTTTAATTAGGAACAATCAGGCTGCCTTGAAATGGGAATTGCAAGCAGCAAAAGTCAAATCATCAATAAAATATTCAATGGCAAATTGTATTATTGACACAGCCTTAGAGCATGTAAGAGCTAAAAGGCAGAGAGCTGTGGCTAGTTAACCTAAGAGCTCTAGGTGCTGTTCACTCTTGTTAGGTTAAATGCAGAAGGCATTAACTGGAAGCAAACGCTCACTTCAGGGAACATTGGCGTGGATCGGGGTTGTGCAGCAGTACTCCTCCAGCTATTACAGCAGAGGGGACGTTGGGCAGGGAAGCCCAGCTACTGAGAACTCCATAGACGACACACTTCAGGAGGGATTCTGGCACTTCAGCTCACTTACTGGAATGGTATGGGGTGGGGGTGGGGTGTGTGCACACAGGATAGTGGGGAGACTGCCTGGATTACTCCTTCAGTCCAAGCCTCTATGCTCTACAGCACAAAGGCACCAGGGTTAAACGGGAGATAATTCGGCTAGAGCCGAGACTAGAAAATTCAGTTTGATCAGAACAAAGCTCAGAAACCTTCGCCCGGAACTCGGTGTGCATGCCCTCCATGCAAACAGGTGCCAGGCCTGGCTAATGTATCCCCAGGGGAGGATTTCAGCGGTGCTAGCTACAAAAGGGTCAGGCTGAACTGCTCTGCATTCCCTCTTTCACACAGAGAACAGGCCAGTCGGAGCTGAGCGAGGAGGAGTGGATTGGCCATTGGCTGAACAATTCTCCTGAACAGTGATGGTGTGAATTTGTGACCAGAGACCTTCACCTGAGAACAGCTAATGAGACTAGATTCTGTCTACATCAAATCAGAGTGTTTGGCTCCCTGTTACACATTTCAGTAACAGCTGATGTTCTGATAGGGCTCGAGGAAGCCCGAACTGCAGTAGAGAAAATGCTGTAAACAGCTTCCCTAAATCATAGAAGTGTCATGACATGATTGATATAGGTCATCACAGAGCCCTCTTGCACTGCAGGACCAGCCAGTCCGTCCTAGTTGTACTACAGCCCTGGGTGGACTCCAGGGCTCCGCACTCGTATATGGTTCAGTCCCTCACTTACATTCACTCCAGGTACTAATTATGTCAGGGCCCTGCTTTCTGTACTGTAGCTGGTGAAGGTGTAACTCGCAGCCAGCAAAGCATTACTCCCAAGTGAACCCATTTCAAAGTGCTTTGGGAGATGAATTTAATAGGCATGGTTGCAATCAACACAACCTTGGTAAAGGAAGGAGGGGGCACAAAGTAATCTAAAAATCTTTGATTTGCAAAAGTAGCAGAGGAGAGCATGTCCATGTCTCTTTACTGTTGTCTAAACAGTGGGAACTGTGATACTGAAATCTGTATATAAGTTTGTCTAACGGTGGAGACGCTATTCAAGAATCAACTTGCAAACTACCACCATCAATAGAATCCTCCAGGGACATTAGCACAGTCTCACTCAGGGAGGGGAAGTTGGCGGGCACATTTTCTATTCCACTTGGCCTTACTCCTCTCTTTGTAATGGCAGATGACATTGTAAGACACAAGGAGGGTCATTCACCAAAGGCATTTATTACCTTGTTAAACTCAACTGCCTTTGCAGCGGCTGGACAACAGTTTATATGAGGCCCACAAAATCCCACTAGCAGCATCGCCGGAATCTAACACGATGTAGCTGGTAGCAGTGAAAATGTCACTTTAGCCTTCAAACTGCCTCTCTCCCCCTCTCCTCTCCACACCTACACTTACTCTGAGAGGACAATTCCAAGCATCTCACTTATGGGAGTAAGCAAAAGAGCACCTGATCAAGTGTTCCCATCATCCGAACTTGGACCCATCTTGCCCAGGAATGAAATAATCAGGCCTTTGACAGCCACATGCCTGCTGTAAGAGCGAAACACAGGAGCTGGGTAGTTCAACCAGCAATTAAATGGTTAACAATGTTTAAGAGATGACTCCACCAGCAGAGTTAGAAATGCTCTGATTCAGGGCAATGCAGCAGACTCTCCAGTCGTGGAGAATGCTGAGGTTCCATGCTGGTGGGGTTTTCTTAAAACCATCCCTATAAGTGACAGAGTTTCTTTTGCTAATCTGAATTGAAATACACTTGCCCCCTTTATGCAGTCCATGCACAGCCTGGCCAAGCAGGAGCCTTCGGACAGAGCACTACAAGTGAGCTGTTGAATGGAGGGTGAGGAAAAAGAGGACTTGTTTTTGCATATTGCGAAAACATGACTATACACCAGGGTCACTCACATTCAAGCAGGAGTCACAAGGGATCTAACTTCCTGAGGACAAAAGGCACATAACTGAGAAATAGCTCATTTATAAAAGAAGAAAGCTGGGTTGAGAAAACACTGGTTTGAAGCAGGGGTTGTGGGAAACCAGAGCGAAAGCAGCGCACTGCAGCCAGGCAGCTCATTTTTACTCTGGAAGAAAGCTAAATGTTAAGCCAAGTCCCCCCCTTTTGGAGGGGATTCCCCCTCCCATACAGAATGGGTGTAGCCCATTGCTCAGATCAGCCTTGCGTGGGAGGCTCACTTATTCTCAAACACCCTCCTCTCCTTCATGAATGGGAAGAGTTCAGCTTCTGCCATGCAAAGCAGTGTGCTGGGCTGAGAACTTAAACCCATCTTGGATTTTATTTACGCTGCAGGCCCTGGGGCTTCTGTCTCTAACTGTGTTTCATAAACTTATCTCCCTGCTTGCCCCTCCTTTTCTGGCACATACTGCAGATCGGATGCCATGCTCCAGCAGTTTGCTTTCCAGCAGCATCTGCCTCCTTGGCTGATTACTCAATGGGTGGTGAGCTTTAGCTCTGTCCCACTCTTGGCCTGCTGCGCCCTTTCAACAAATTGCAATCATTAAGTTCCTTGGCTTACACAGCCATCCAGTCCCTGACCTATGCCACCCTACCTATTCATTCATAGGGATTTTGTGCAAGTGGCCTGGAGCAACTACTCAATCTGAAAATAGTACTGGCTCGAGAAGAACCTGGACACAAGCAGCAAGTCACTAGGAGAGAGCCAGCCTGTTTGCCATGGTAATCTGCATTTGGAAGGAAAGGGCCAAATTCCACCCTTAGAGCTGGCATGCATGCAAAACCTTCCACAAAAGTCAATGGAAGTTATGTGTGCATAGCAGAGGGCATGCTCCAGCAGCCACACGTGCAGAAACTCAGCATCTAAATACACAAACCCAGTGAGTCTCTGGTACTGTGAAATAAAAAGTTTCTTTCCAATGCAGCCTGAGTGCTTCGAACACTGAATCTGCCTTAGGAGTTTCAGAGCATGTTGAACCTAAACTGAGAGGGTGGTCAGAAGAGAGCATGGGTAAAAATGACAGCTCTCTACTCAATAGATCTGCTCCCGGTGTGGATTCAGTCACATCTGCTCAATTGACTGAATAATGTGATTTTGCTTATCACCATCAGCCCTGCAGAGTCACTACAGCTTCGGAGAGCTCATGGGTCAAAGGGAGATGTCCATTCATTCCAACTGCTGGCCCCAAAATTTGCCCCCTTCTAGGCCTGTGCAGGGACAGGGAAGAGGAGCATAGAAACACACGAAGACAAGATGAGCACAGTTTGGCCAACAGCATGCTTTTTAGGGGGGTAAGGACAGACGAGACAGAGCCTACTCCACCTTTCAGACCCCAACCTAGTTTCCCAACAGACCACAGCAAGCATGTGGTAAAGCAACGTAAAGAAGGGCAGGGGATCTGCTATAAGTTTAACAGTAGATATGTAACTAATGGATGGGATACAGACAGAACCAGCGGGAGCATGAGGGTCTGATGCTTTGCAATAAGCTGCAAGTATTGTAATGAACATCCAGTAGTTGATGGGGTTTGGTAGTTGGAAATTGAGACTACCTGGGTTCTAACTCCACAGGAACATACATCCCTAAGCATCTGTGCCTCAGGATTCCCACCGACAACACTTATTTCCCTCTCAGGGGCAGTGGTAACTTCTAAATTAAGCACTTGCAGAGCCTTGAGAGGAGGACCAGCTAAAGGGCTAAACATTCTCATCAATTTGTATGGGGCTGGGTTCAGCTAAAAGCAAGAGAGGGGCTGTTCCTGAACCAAAGAGCAATTTTCAAATGTGCCTTAGGGATTTAGGAGCACAAACCCCATTGACAGTCCCAGGGAATTGTGCTTTGGAAGATTCCCCTCCACTTTCCCAGATTAGAGATCTGATCTCCACAGCTGTAAGGCAGCATACCAGAGGAATTCCCCTCCCACGTCAATTGCAATCATCAAGCTAAAGGGAGCTTGTTTACTACAGTACAGCAGAGGCCTGTTTAGAATGGCAGCTGGAGCCCAGGGTTTATTAGCTAACCCTGACCACAGTTAGTCAGCCTGCCTTGGAGGAGGAAGTGAAGAGTGGTTAAAAGCAGCAAATTGCTCAGGACTCAGCCTGAACCATAGCTCCTTTTCCCCTTGGGGGCTCCATATAATGCTGCTTTTGTACCTGCCTGGCTGTTGGCCCCAGGTGTTCAGTCACTAACTGATCACATCTGGATTTGAGCCACTGCAGTCTGAAGCCACCCTCTAATCGGAGCTGTCCTATGCTACTTCTTTGCCTGTGCTGCCTGGAAGGATGGTGGGTATTTTGACACTAGCAGGACCCCATCTCTTGGGAGCAGAGAGCATGGCAGGGTACTTAGCTGTCACAGATACCTGCTGCAAGAGAAAAGGGAGGCGGTAGGGAAAGAAAGCAGCATGACAGATATAATTGAATGTGTTCCAATTAGAAATTCCAGTGAGGGAAAGGGTGTGGTGTCCTTGCACATAAGCCAACATTAGTCCAAGTCATGACAACACTAGTAAGCCCTTCCCCCTCCGAAAACACCCAGTTCCTTATGTGATCTCTTCCTTCAGGATTTCTCCAGGAATGGTCTATCACCATTGCAGCTCTACCGGTGGGAGCACTAGTGTACACCAGGCACAGGTATTTCCATTGCATTGGCTAGACCCAATAACACAAACAGCCACCCCTGGCCTATAGTAATACTCCTCCCCCGCACTACTCCACTGAGAGCTCAGCCATGGGAGATCCGAAAACGGTCAGTGCAGATGCAGCCATGGAGGAGTTGCTCCAGCTGGTGCTAGCCCATCACGCCACTTAGGGAGTTAGGGTCGTTTTCACACTTGAGCTATTGGCACCTTGGTTAAACCCGTGCTGGAGGAGGTCAGACTAGGTGAACACAATGGTCTCTGCTGGCCTCAAATTCCATCAGTCTATGAAAAGGGGTTTAAAAAGTCAGAGGAAAGACACCTACAGCAAGCAACCAACCAACCCTAATCTACAGAAGGCAACGCGGGAAGCTACCATGTTTTGTTGTTACTAGAAAGCTTTTCTGCCATTACTACTTCCAGAAATCGTCCCTGCTGAGCACGAGGTGAGGGGACGATTTCCTGTGAAACAGGATGTTTTCCAGGTGGCAGCAGCTTTCTCCCAACACAGCAGTGAAGAGGTCACAGCTCTTGAGGAAGGGAAACAAAAAGTTCAAGTGACCCCATACTAGGCAGGTGGCCCAAAAAATACATTATAAAAATATTTTAAAAAAATTTCCAGGAAAAACTGAAAAGTTACAGAAAGCAATGGCAAAAGTTTCCCCAACTTTTTCCCTTATTTTTTGACCTGCTTTAGAAGATGAATGACCTTGTTTCATTGCTCTGCTTGTCTATTTTGCAAAAGACATAGTAAGATAGTGCATTAAAAAATTTTTTTTTTTAAATCTCACAGTAATCAGTTCCAGACCATGTTAAAAGTGGCAATGAGACTTCACCCTAAAACTCTGAAAACATAAGGAATTTTTTTTTTGCCTGTGTGTGGGGGTGTGTGCACGCGCATGTTAAAGGTGGGATTTCAGTGTTTTTCTAGCAGCACCATGTCTGCAACCATGTGTACAAAGAGGTTTCCCAGTCCCTATAACAAACTCCATCCACTTGCAGAGCCAAGGCCAGAATGGATTCCAGGGGGGAAGGATAGCTCAGTGGTTTGAGCATTGGCCTGCTAAACCCAGGTTTGTGAGTTCAATCCTTGAGGGGGCCATTTAGGGATCTGGGGCCAAAATTGGGGATTGGTCCTGCTTTGAGCAGCAGGTTAGAGTAGATAACCTCCTGAGGTCCCTTCCAACCCTGAGATTCTATGAACTCCTAAACTCATCCCCCTCCATAGACCCCTCCCCTACATTCTCACTGAACTTGTGGCAGAAGACTCCCATTGAAATCACAGAGCCATGATTAAGCCCAAAGCTCTCACCAGAAGTTAACAACATTGCTTAATTACAACTTTTTGTTTTGTTGTTTTTTTATATAGCCAGTGGATGGATGAGTTGTTGGAGAGCTGCAGTTCAAAGGAATGTTTGAGGGGTTAAATAACATGCAGGTGTTGAACTAAAGGAAGGAAAACATTACACAAGTCAAAATTTCAAATCCGTTACATTTTTTTTAAATAGCCTGCAACTCAAACAGGTTTGATGCTTCTTCAAATTTAGGGGAAATGTTCTCTCTCCTCTGCCTCAAGATAAAAGTTCCAGGGCAAACAGATTTTTAATCTCTGGTTCAGACAGTGCTAAAATAGGGCTTTATAATAGAAGTCTGTTTGCAATATACACCATAGTCTGTCTCTTCCTCTGCTTTTCTCCCTGCTGCTGCTTAAACTGGAATTTAATAGCAAATGGGAATTTAACTGGGCTTGGGTCCCTGGAAAAATCCACACTTTGACCTGCAGATACGCATTTCAGTAGTCCATTAAATAGCAGTCAGTAATATAGTAAGCAATCAAGGTGTCTGCTGTGTTTTCTTTTGCTATACACATGACAATGTTTATTCTTCTAGTATATTTTGTCTGCAAATTTACTCTTCGGTTCCTTTAAAGTATAAACAAACCTATTTCTCTCCTACCTTGTGAAACAGGATGGCAGATGCATCTAACTGCCTCCAGCTGCAAACAAGCAGATCCTTTATTATAGACCTCACACTCCACCTTGGCCCAAGAGAGAGTTCAGATCTGCTGACTATTAATTCTTGCTCCAAGGCTTTGGTTCTCAGGCTTTCTGGATGGAGGATGAGCAGGCTCAGATCAGTATTAGTGGTCAGTTAGCAGGTCTGTGGATATTTAATGTGTGCACATGAGTGTGTGATTTTTTTTTTTTTTTTAAGAATCAAACCTAGGGTAGCCAATTACATGTTTCCACTTTGCCTGATCACATTATGCCTAACCCACCCTGCATTTGTCATCTAATACCATACTCTTCACTTCCTGTCCTAAAGCGTTATGCAGTATTAAAAAGCTGCCATGTTTCATCCCAGAGATGGCTGCTATTTCAGTGACGATTATCTTCATCTCTTGTTTGTAAAGTACTTTAGGGGTTTTTAGAAAAGGCATCATGAGTGTAAAAATCATTTGCTCATAAAATACTTAAAGCTCTAATTCACTGCACATGTGAATGGCAAGAGGGGGATTATAAGGAAAATTACTTACTTACCATGAAGATATCACTCCAATGTATATACATTGTCTTGGGGTTACAATTCTGGGCCTTGGCACTTCCAGTCAAATGGGGATTTGTCCCTTCATGGGTTCAGAGCAAGGGAAGATAAAGAACTCCCTGCCACTCTCAACACTTCTTCCTTCTACACAAGGCCTTACCTGCTGCCCTGGTCAGCTCCATTATATTACATGCCCAGTGAGGCTGATGGGAAGAGTTAAGAGAGAACCACTGGGGTTGTGGAGGGGGAACAAAACACTCCTCCAGGTTAGGGTAATCTCACTGGAGATGCAGAGCACACCGGAAACCAGAGCCTAAAGGGCAGGGCAGGTCTGCAGCTCAGCTTCCCTCAATAGCAGACAATTAGGGAGCTAGGTGCATGGAAAGGCCAGAGTTTCAGATGAGTAGAGCACCATAATAGAATTCAATAACATTAATCAAACAAGGGGGGTTGGTATACAGAGTAGCTGGTATTCTCCAGCTCAACAGGAGGAACAGTAGGGTCATACTGGAGTACATGTGCATTAATATCAAACACAGCTGCCCTAAACCCTTCTATGGTCCAATTCCTGGCAGCCAGCCATTGGGTGTTCAGGAGTTAGAGAAATGTTATAGTGGGTATGTATTTATTCATACACAGAAGGATAAAGCATTGGACTAGGACTCAAAACATCTGAATTCAGTTCCCAGCTGTGCCACAGACTCTGGGACCTTGGGCAAGTCACTTAATCTCTGAGCCTCAGTTTCCCATCTGTAAAATGGGGGTATTTTTTCTGCCTTGTTTGTTTTGTGTGGGATTTTCAGAAGCTCCTGAGTTAGAAGCACAAGCCCCATTGGAAGTCAGTGGGATTTATGCTCCTGTCTCTGAAGTGCTTTTGAAAATCCTTCCCTTCGAATGTAAACTGTTCAGGGCAGGGCAGGTCTTTCACTAAGAGTATGTCCAACACCTAGCACTGTGGGGCCTAGATCTTGGTTGCAGATGCTAGGAACTTGTAACAAATAGTGTGTGCGCGCGCACTTCAGAATTCTCCAGTACGCTTCTTCTGCGGGGAAGATGGAAAGCAAGTGGGATAATTTTGTGAAGGGGAATATGAACAAGAAACCTGTGAAGGAAACATACATTTGTGGGAGAGCAAGAGAGGCCCCCATTAAGTGTCTGAAGTCTCACACACACACACACATTATGGAAATCACTTGACACAAATCCTTTCTGTACGTTTATTTAAACCGGACAATGTTTGAGAACACAGAATACATTCATACATAGAAAGTTTTTACAAAGAACACAGCATCCAGGTCACATTTTGTAGATAGGACTTTTGTAAAACAAAAATCAGGACTTTGGGGCCCTCTAGGTATGTCCAGTCCCATTCCCTAGACTTGCCCATTTCCAATTCACAATTAAAATACGGAAAAACCTGTTAGGACAGAGGGGTTTTTTTTTAAAAAAGAAATTTTTTACTGGCCATCAAGTAAAAACATTCAGCATGAAATGTTGGACAGCGTGTCCATCATTCCCCATATCACACAACCCAATAACGTGCACTTGTTAAAGAGCTTGTTCTGATGGAGGCTTGAGAACACTTTAAAAAACAGGATTATGGTGAGAAAAGTAACTCCCAAGATGTGCTCACCTGTTCCCAGTCTCTTGCAGTTCAAGCCTGTTTCATTTAGACAAACGTCATGTTTTTGCCTGTCAACCCTATCCAATTTGTACATTGAGTAAGATTTGAGAAAGCGGCTTGATTTTTAGAACTGGAAGGAACTCTCAATGAATCTCAGAGTGAATATTAATCCCAATGTCCTGTTTACAGTCTCTTTTCTGACCATCCCTGCTCCCCCTCCCCCCACATTGGAGAGTTTCAAGTTGAATGGTATCCATTCACACCTAGTAAAACAGGTCAGGGAAAGCTAAGCAGTTACTCAGCCCTGGAAAGCAGAGGTTTATAAAAACTGATGAATGAGCACTACAGAATGTTTGGAGTCAACTGCTCTCTCTGCTCCTGAAAGTCTCAGGCCAGCAACACAGCCTGCTGCTCACCCTGAGAGGAGAAACATAACACAATGGTCATCTTTAGTTTGGGACGCATCTAGATCAGAAATGTTCCTAATGCAGTATGCATTAGAATGTATTTATTTGTTTTTTTAAAAGGAGGAAGGGCTATTTGGGTTCCATCCTTTGGAACTGTAAAGAGAACCCACAATGAAAGACCAGGCAGCAAGCTTCTAGGGGTAGGAACTATGTCATCTTACACCTGGTGCAGCACCTAGGGACCCTGATCTCAATTGGGGCCTATAGGTGCTACCATAATAAGTGCAGAATAGCAGCAAGAGGCTGTTTCCCTTCTACTCCTCTCCTTTTAGCTCATGTCTATTGTATGACATGAACAGCAGCCTGGTTCTGAACCAGAGCCTTTTCAAGGAGGAACATTTGGATTCTCTGCTGTGTATTTTAGGCCAATTAGGGCAGTGACAGCCACAGCGGAAAACCAATGGGATGCTCAAGTTAGAGTAAGCCACCATCTGAATAAACTTGTTTGCCAGTGTAAGCAGTGAGCAGGCACAAGACAGCTGTCTTGACAAATGAGAGCGGCAAATACCTAACTAATGAACTACTCTTTTCAGTACTTCCATTAGGAAAAGGGTGAATGGCTGGAAATACTGGTTAATGGCAAGAATACACATCACATTTTAGTATTGGGGACAACGGCCAAGACACTCCCCACAGAGCAAGCGTTCAACTTTCCTTTCCCCAGACTACAGCTCTCTCTGGATACAATCCAATCCTGGCTCAGTTAGATGTACAACTGGGCTTCTGCAATGTGGAACCAGGTGTAGACAGACCTTCTGCAGAGTTACAGGGCATGGTAGGTAGACATGCAACCTATTCAGCTGGCTGTAAGAGAGAGGCAGACATCTCTGGAGGAGTTATATGGGCGGAGGTTGAAGGACAATGAATCCCAAGTCAGGGTGAAACTACCTGTAGCAAAGATAGTCCTACTGGAAGCTTCATGCATATGCCAGTTTGCCATTCAATCATCAACATTTTTACCTCCATTTTTTCAATGACCTGAATGTGTTTTAGAAAGCAGGAGGGGTCCAGCATGTAAATACAAATATGAGAGTTGCGGTTCATTAGGAACTAGACGTCACTCCAGCTATTCCATTTCAACTCCTCTCTACTTTGCAAATGATGCTGTTGGAAGATGATGCACTTGGCACAAGACATCATCATCAGCCCCTCAGTCCCATTATACCACATCTGGAAAGTCTTTGCTGACTCTGTTCAGCATCAGGCAGAAGCTCCTAGTCATGCTTCTGCCTGGTCCAAAGAGCAACAGGTTGTACAATTTCTCCCCCAGATCATACAAACCTGGCTTTCGCAGGACCACCAACCGAGTTCCCCATCTCCCAGGCAGCTGGATAGTTCCTTATGTTTCCCAATAAACATCCATTTTCCTCACGTTGGGTATTAACACGAGCGACCACAGGAGCGTCACAGTGCCTTATATGGGACACAGTCCTGGCTTCCATGGCTCCTTCATTGTACAGTAGTAGCACATAATATCCCCTGGGAAGTGAACATCAGAGCATGGCACAGAAGACCCACTATATGCTTTGAGTTTGTTTAGCCCAGACAAGTCTTGTATCCCTCATCAAAGGCAGTCCTTTGCTTTATCGACAAGGGTCTTTCGTCGTTTGAGGCATCTTATGAGGGCTACATGGATTCCCAGAAATATTAGCATCTTCATTTTTTGTTTTTAAAAATAGATAAAGCATTTAAAAAAATACAACAGGTCTTTTTCATCCAAATGGGGTGGAATTGTTTTTGTTATTTAAAACACATCAGTCTGTAAAAATACTTCGTATGGCCATCAACATCCATTCATGATACAAAGGAGTTAAAAAAAATATATATATATGGAACATGGTTTTACTTATATACAGTTACACTTGCAAGGCAAATCACTCCTCCAGTGGCTGGGCCTTTCTACCTCCAGATGCTCTGCCTTGTTGATACGACTGCAAGACATACAAAAATAAACTAAGTGACCCCATCTTGGTGGGTTAGTGTTTTAAGAAGAAAAGAAAAAAGGAAGATGTATGCTGCAACCATGCATTTGCAATATAAAATTATATCCTTCAATCTAAAGGGAGTGGAGATGAACCTACAGACACCAAGATGATTCCCGCTAGTGAAATGAGCAGATACAATATTCCAGGTCTGGTGTTTATGCTCTTAAAATGCTACAAGGGAGAATTACAGGCGGATCTTTGCTGTACCACTGGAGACAGGACTACGTGGAGAAATGCTCGTGTTATGCAGCATCTGTAAGTACTCAAGACAGTGTACACTGCTGTGTGTTCTGATATTGACCCAATGTTATGGTCACTGTCTCTTAGGATGTTAAAAAGGGCAAATGTTTAGCAGAGAGGGGAAAGGGCCAAAGAAAAGATCAGCACAATTCACTTGCTTTTGCTAAAGAGAACAGGCACCAAGAAGAAGGGTGCAGGTTAAATTAGCATAATTAACTGGACGGTTCCCAGGCTGGTTCTGGGGGAGGGGCAGAGATGCCACGGCCTGGTATAGAAAAGCGCTGTTATGAAGAAGATCTGTGCAAAGTCATTCCTCTCCAGTGCCATAGGCTGGGTGGGAAGAAAGGGTCACCAGGTTTGGCATGCCCTGTGCAGCTCTTTGAAAGTGCTCCAGGGTTTCCTGGAGTTGACTGGGTAGGGCTAGATGCCAAGTTCCAAAGGGGGCTGCTGGGAAGAGCATGAAGCTCTCCCTTGTCAAAGGTACAAATTTCTACCTCCCAATAACTAATTGGGCAATGCCTCTTCGTGCCCTCTCCCATCCCCTGCCGCTCCAGCATGAACCAGCTGGAACGAGGAAGAAACACCACCCAGTGAAAATTCAGGCAACAGACACATCCCTATAGGGTTTTGTTCAAAGCCCACTGAGGTCAATGGAAAGCCTCCTGTTGACTTTGATGAGCTTTGGTCCAGGACCTAAATCCTCTCCTTTGCAGGTCTCCATTCCCCTCCACCAGGACCAGCAAGAGCAGCAGAAGGATGAAAAATCACAATCAGTGGTGAAGAAAGGAGAGTGACTCAGAAGCGACCACTTGGTCTGAGAAGGAAGGTGCTTTATTTGAAATGGATGGCATTGGGCGGTGGCACCTCTACCCCCTTGGCTAAGTGTCTCAGATGGATGGGTGGAGTTTGCAGCAGTCCTTTGGCCTGCGAGAGGGGACGGCGCATTACAGGGAGGTGGGGGCAGCTGCGGCTCTTTCCCCGTTGGTCGGGGCAGGATGCTGCACCAGGCCAACTGATCTGGCACAGCAATAACTTGATTCTCTGCAGAGAATCCAAAAAAACCAAGAGACACTCTCCAGGTGGGAGCTGTAACTGCTCTATGTTGGGATCTCCCACGGGACATCTCCGGCAACTACCAGCACAGGGGCAGGGGATTTGCGAGTCCTTTTGGAAGTGCAATACATCATGGGAGTCTGGGTGCAGGCAAATGGGTTCCTGCATGTGCAGAGCAATGCCTGTCACTTGCTGGTGAGGAAGCTCTTAGTACTCAGCACACAACGTCCCAACCCAGTGAGTTTTTAACAGGCTTGAACTAGCAGAGATGACCCTTTAGCTGAACAGCAAAGACAGGCTTCAGGAGCAAAGTCAACTGCAGCGCTTGCTATGGCAGCGAGCTTCTCCCTAGTGGTGGGACGCAGAGAAGGGGACGCTGCCAGGTATAAGCATCATGGTCACATTGGCACCTATCCGTAGCGCAGACATCACGCAGCAGGATGCTTTTAATGCATTATTTCACGCCACGCCACCATGGCCCCACAGCCCATCGTTTCAAGTAGTATGGCTGCCAGACCCCATCCCAGCCCTCACGCTTTGGTTGCCGCTTGCTAACTATTATTTAAGGGCCCTAACGCACAAGGATTTACGGTAGGCACTGCAGGACAACCAAGCCTTTGCTGTTTTAGAGCAGCTATTCGTTTTGCAATCAAATACCAGAGAAAGGAGGAGAGAGCAGGAGAGAAACACCAAACGGTCTGAGAGTTGGGTCACAGCCTCCTCCACGCAGGCGATAGCTGCCACCGTCGCAAGGAGACTAGACCTTTTGCAGGGCTGCTTGGCAAGATTGGGCATTAGGAGCACAACCGGGCTTAGGCCAGTTCAAACATACACACCCTCGGGGTTCAGGCTGGACACCAATGGGTTCTGAAGGTTCCGTGGATGGCCGAGGAACTGCTTGGCGCTTGGTCGAGGAGGAGAGTCTGTGCTGGGATGGAGAAGGCCTAGGGAGGAAAAACAAGTTCACGGTTCAGTGTAAAGCTGGATTTGTTTTGCTAGCACCCTTGGAACAGGTCAGTCCAGAGCTCCCCAGCAGGGACGCTCATGCAAAACATGTCCAGGGCCTGTGCCTGGACTCTTCCCAGTAATAAAGGGGGATCAGAAGGGGCTTCCCCTCTTCTAGATTACTGTGGAGAAAAGCCTACCCTGACTCCACTCCTGGGGATCCTCTTTCTAAACCACTCATATGGCTCAGAGCAGCCTTTAAAGGCTATGCTAAAGCAGCTTCTTTATGGCCCAGCAAGAAGGAGTGCTACTGGAAGAAGTGGCCAAACCTTTGTTCCATGTCCTTCCTCCACCACCCTCAACTCAGATCCCTGTGAATAATCCCCGTCTCAAACACGTCTCTGTAGCCTTCCACACCCCACACACCAAGCGTTCTTTATAGCACTGTGCCCGCTGCACAGGATCACGTCCTTCATACAGCGGGAATTCTCAGCTTTGTGCTGCAGTCAAGGCAGGTTTTCCAGTCTAGATCTGGATCATCAGTACACACAACTCTCATCTGCTCCAGCATCCACAGTGCCAGTGGCGAGCGAACGCCTCCTCGGCTAAGATCTGGCAAGTCATAGTGGAAGTTGCACGAATATATAACTCAATGGACAGACTTTACACCAGCTCTTCCTGAACTGAATAGCATCAAATCCCCATGCGGCTGTGTTTCTCGCTTTGTTACAAACCATGTGTAATACTTTGAAAACTAGCTAGCATTTACGCTTCCTTCCCATCAGCAAAAGGGCTTTTCACACCGTCGCACTCGTGTCTCTGCACTCAGCCTAGGAATCAAGAGCTCTTCTGATGTCATCTTCCCGTGTAAAGAGGCTGAACTGCTTTTAGGGATGAACGCAGCCACAACTCAGCTAAGATCACTGAAGGAAAGGACTCCCCACCCCGCTTCCAAAGTTGCACGTGGCTGCGTGAAGAACCCATCTTTGGCTTGCAGTCCCAGCTCGGCCAGAACAGAGACGAGTTCCGTCTCTGGGCGTTAGGAGACACCAGACTGGTCTCTGGAATCGCAGGATGTTGATCCAGGGCCAGACCCTCAACTGGTGTCAACAGGCACAACTCTACCGCTGTCAGTGGAGCTGTACGGATTGACACCAGGGGAGGACTGGCCCCGCAGGGATACAGAGCCGTAACTGAATGGAGGCAGATTCCCAGCGAACTGTCACTGCTCTGTGTTCCTCTCCCCCTCCTGCCAGCTACCACAGCATTTGGAATTATGGGTCGGTTCAGTTTCTCAGCCACCTGCTTCTCCACCCAGACACGTACATTTAGTGAGGTCACACAGTCGTCCAGAATGCAGAGCGGCCAATTCAGACACGTGGGCTCCTGACCCAGAGCAGAGCTGCCAATGGCAACAGAGCCGTATGAGACCAGGGCCTCTCCCCACTTCAGCTCTTTCTTGCCTCCTGGCTGGGCAGAAACAGCCTCTGCAGCACCACAGCGAGGAGAGGGCTCAAGTGTACCGTGTGCCTCTCCAGGGCTGGTCACTTCTGCCCAAAGGGGGTGGGAAGCCCCGGGACAATCACCTCAGGAGATGGGAACACCCCTCCACCCCAGACCCACGGGAAGGTGAACAGTCTCCTCTAGTCTCTGCTGCTAGAAGCCAGGAATTGGGTGTCTCTCTCACTCACCCTGTCCACCACACACATAATGGTGGATGCAGCGGGAGGCCCAGCCGCAGTCCTGTCATAAAGATAAAGGGAAGGGTAAACCCCTTTGAAATCCCTCCTGGCCAGGGGAAAGCTCCTCTCACCTGTAAAGGGTTAAGAAGCTAAAGGTAACCTCGCTGGCACCTGACCAAAATGACCAATGAGGAGACAAGATACTTTCAAAAGCTGGGAGGAGGGAGAGGGACAAAGGGTCTGTCTGTGTGCTGCTCTTGCCAGAGACAGAACAGGAATGGAGTCTTAGAACTTTTAGTAAGTAATCTAGCTAGGTATGTGTTAGATTATGATTTCTTTAAATGGCTGAGAAAAGAATTGTGCTGAATAGAATAACTATTTCTGTCTGTGCATCTTTTTTGTAACTTAAGGTTTTGCCTAGAGGGGTTCTCTATGTTTTTGAATCTAATTACCCTGTAAGATATCTACCATCCTGATTTTACAGGGGGGATTTCTTTATTTCTATTTACTTCTATTTTTTATTAAAAGTCTTCTTGTAAAAACTGAATGCTTTTTCATTGTTCTCAGATCCAAGGGTTTGGGTCTGTGGTCACCTATGCAAATTGGTGAGGCTTTGTATCCAACATTTCCCAGGAAAGGGGGGGTGCAAGTGTTGGGAGGATTGTTCATTGTTCTTAAGATCCAAGGGTCTGGGTCTGTAGTCACCTAGGCAAATTGGTGAGGCTTTTTACCAAACCTTGTCCAGGAAGTGGGGTGCAAGGTTTTGGGAAGTATTTTGGGGGGAAAGACGCGTCCAAACAGCTCTTCCCCAGTAACCAGTATTAGTTTGGTGGTGGTAGCGGCCATTCCAAGGATAACGGGTGTAATATTTTGTACCTTGGGGAAGTTTTGACCTAAGCTGGTAAAGATAAGCTTAGGGGGTTTTTTCATGCAGGTCCCCACATCTGTACCCTAGAGTTCAGAGTGGGGGAGGAACCTTGACATGGTGGCACAGTGGTGGGATTAACCTGAAATCATTTGAGATCCAGTTGAGATTTTTTGAACTAGAAATACAGATTTTAAAAAGGAAATTTTTTTTTCTTTGGAAAGAAAGTCCAGAAAGCAGCTTTGAAACTGAAAGCAGCTTGGTTTCTCTCTGCTTTGTGGCCAAGCAGAGACAAAAGGGGATTATCTTGTGAATTGCAGGTTTTCTTTGCCTGGAGGCAGGGTACTTAACTCCTGCAGGGAAGTCTTCCAACCCAGAGGTTTTTTTTTTCTTTTCTTCCTAAAAGTAAATAGGGGGTGTGTGTTCTACCCATTTGCTTTTTCTTTGGGCTGGGTAAGCAGGTTTCCAAGCAGTTGGAGGTTTTTTGCTTTAATTTGGGCCCAGAGCAGAGACAAGGGAATTGTCTTTTTCTGTAGGCTGACAATCACTATCAGAGAATAGGTATTCTATTCCAGCACAGCAAAATTTTACAGCCAAGTTTTGTTTGTTTATTTCTAAACCTCGGGTGTAAAGTTAGTAAAAACAGAGAGGTTAGAATGGCAAAATCCGCGGCTCGACTACAGCTCGAATTAGCCAAATTTCAGGCTGAGGAAAGACAAAGGGAACATGAAAGACAGATAGAACTCATGCAGCTGAAGAAGGAACAAGAAATGGAGGCAAGGAAGCATGTGGAGGAGGAGAGGGAAAAAGAGAGGAAGCATGTGGAGGAGATGGAGAGGATAAAGGCCCAGCAGAATATACCAACAAACCCTAGCAATCCTTCTCCAGGTACCACTTCCCATCCCAGAAAGTTCCCCACCTACAAGGCAGGTGATGATACTGAGGCCTTCTTAGAAAACTTCGAAAGGGCCTGCCTTGGGTACAACATCTCTGCTGACCAATACATGGTAGAGCTGAGGCCGCAGCTCAGTGGACCCTTAGCTGAGGTGGCAGCTGAAATGCCTAAAGAACACATGAACAAGTATGAACTGTTTAAATCCAAGGCGAGAGTCAGAATGGGGATAACACCCGAGCAGTCTCGTCGGAGGTTCAGAGCCCTAAGGTGGAAACCAGACATGTCATTTACCCGACATGCCTACCACATTGTGAAACATTGGGATGCCTGGATATCAGGAGCAAGTGTTGAATCTCCAGTAAATTTGCCCTTCCTAATGCAAATGGAACAATTCTTAGAGGGTGTTCCTGAGGAAATAGAAAGATACATCCTAGATGGGAAACCCAAAACTGTAATTGAGGCAGGAGAGATTGGAGCCAGATGGGTGGAGGTGGCAGAGAAGAAGAAAACTGGTCGCAGTTGGAGCGGAGACCAGAAGGGACCACCCCAGACCACACCCTATTACCGGGGGCCGCCCAAAGCCCCACCTACCTCCCAAAGAACCCTCCAGACCCCTTATCGTCCCACCACCCCGTTCTCCAGCAACCCTCCTCGCCCCAGTGACCCGTCAGCTGGACGATGTTTTAAGTGTAACGAGCTGGGGCATGTAAAGGCCAACTGCCCCAAGAACCCCAACAGATTACAGTTCATTGCACCGGAATCACACCAGAGGTCCACAGGCCCAGATACCTCCCAGATACCCTTGGAGCGGAGGGAAACTGTGAGTGTGGGCGGGAAGAAGGTCACCGCGTGGAGGGACACCGGAGCACAAGTGTCAGCTATCCATGCTTCCTTAGTGGACCCCAATTTAATCAACCCAGAGATCCAAGTGACGATTCAACCCTTCAAGTCCAACTCTTTCAATTTGCCTACAGCCAAGTTGCCTGTCCAGTACAAGGGCTGGTCAGGAATGTGGACTTTTGCAGTCTATGATGATTATCCCATCCCCATGCTGTTGGGGGAAGACTTGGCCAATCATGTGAAGCAGGCCAAGAGGGTGGGAATGGTCACCCGCAGCCAGGCTAAACAAGCCGTGAGGCCTAGCTCTGTTCCGGAAACTTCTATCAGGACCCAGTCAGAGGTGATGGACCTGGACCCCAGGCCAATGTCTGCAACAGCAGTAGTGGATCCAGTCCCAGAGACCCAGACGGAACCAGTCCCAGAACCGGAACCAGCCGAACAACCAACACCAGACCCCGTGTCAGCACTGAATCCAGTACTTGCAACCTCAACACCAGAGGGCCCCACCGAACCTGAACTGGCAGCAGCCGATAACCCTACACAAGAGGCTCAGCCGGAGCCTGAATCCCAACATAGTGCACCAGCGGAGAGCGGTTCACAGTCAACAGAAACAGCTCCATCCCCTATATCGCTTCCAGAGGGACCAAGCCTAGGTCCACAATCCCATGAGGAACTGATGTCTCCAGCATCAAGGGAACAGTTCCAGACCGAACAGGAAGCAGATGAAAGCCTCCAGAGAGCTTGGACGGCGGCACGGAGCAACCCACCGCCTCTCAGCTCTTCTAATCGATCCAGGTTTGTTGTAGAAAGAGGACTTTTATACAAGGAAACTCTTTCTGGTGGACACCAGGAAGACTGGCATCCTCAGAGACAGTTGGTAGTTCCAACTAAATACCGGGCCAAGCTCTTGAGCTTAGCCCATGATCACCCTAGTGGCCATGCTGGGGTGAACAGGACCAAAGACCGTTTGGGGGGGTCATTCCACTGGGAGGGAATGGGCAAGGATGTTTCTACCTATGTCCAGTCTTGTGAGGTGTGCCAAAGAGTGGGAAAACCCCAAGACCAGGTCAAAGCCCCTCTCCAGCCACTCCCCATCATTGAAGTTCCATTTCAGCGAGTAGCTGTGGATATTCTGGGTCCTTTTCCGAAAAAGACACCCAGAGGAAAGCAGTACATACTGACTTTCATGGATTTTGCCACCCGATGGCCGGAAGCAGTAGCTCTAAGCAACACCAGGGCTAAAAGTGTGTGCCAGGCACTAGCAGACATTTTTGCCAGGGTAGGTTGGCCCTCCGACATCCTCACCGATGCAGGGACTAATTTCCTGGCAGGAACTATGAAAAACCTTTGGGAAGCTCATGGGGTAAATCACTTGGTTGCCACTCCTTACCATCATCAAACAAATGGCATGGTGGAGAAGTTTAATGGAACTTTGGGGGCCATGATACGTAAATTTGTAAATGAGCACTCCAATGATTGGGACCTAGTGTTGCAGCAGTTGCTCTTTGCCTACAGAGCTGTACCACATCCCAGTTTAGGGTTTTCCCCATTTGAACTTGTATATGGCCGTGAGGTTAAGGGGCCATTGCAGTTGGTGAAGCAGCAATGGGAGGGATTTACACCTTCTCCAGGAACTAACATTCTGGACTTTGTAACCAACCTACAGAACACCCTCCGAACCTCTTTAGCCCTTGCTAGAGAAAACTTACAGGATGCTCAAAAAGAACAAAAAGCCTGGTATGATAAACATGCCAGAGAGCGTTCCTTCAAAGTAGGAGACCAGGTCATGGTCTTAAGGGCGCTCCAGGCCCATAAAATGGAAGCACCGTGGGAAGGGCCATTCACGGTCCAGGAGCGCCTGGGAGCTGTTAATTATCTCATAGCATTCCCCACCTCCAACCGAAAGCCTAAGGTGTACCATGTTAATTCTTTAAAGCCCTTTTATTCCAGAGAATTAAAGGTTTGTCAGTTTACAGCCCAGGGAGGAGACGACGCTGAGTGGCCTGAAGGTGTTTACTACGAAGGGAAATGTGCTGGTGGTGTGGAAGAGGTGAACCTCTCCATGACCCTTGGGCGTATGCAGCGACAGCAGATCCAGGAGCTGTGCACTAGCTACGCGCCAACGTTCTCAGCCACCCCAGGACTGACTGAACGGGCATACCACTCCATTGACACAGGTAATGCTCACCCAATTAGGGTCCAACCTTACCGGGTGTCTCCTCAAGCTAAAACTGCTATAGAACGGGAGATCCAGGATATGTTACAGATGGGGGTAATCCGCCCCTCTGAAAGTGCATGGGCATCTCCAGTGGTTCTAGTTCCCAAACCAGATGGGGAAATACGTTTTTGCGTGGACTACCGTAAGCTAAATGCTGTAACTCGCCCAGACAACTATCCCATGCCACGCACAGATGAACTATTAGAGAAACTGGGACGGGCCCAGTTCATCTCTACCTTGGACTTAACCAAGGGGTACTGGCAGGTACCGCTAGATGAATCTGCCAAGGAAAGGTCAGCCTTCATCACACATCTCGGGCTGTATGAATTTAATGTACTCCCTTTCGGGCTGCGAAATGCACCCGCCACTTTCCAAAGACTTGTAGATGGTCTCCTAGCGGGATTAGGAGAATATGCAGTCGCCTACCTTGACGACGTGGCCATATTTTCGGATTCCTGGGCAGACCACCTGGAACATCTACAAAAAGTCCTTGAGCGCATAAGGGAGGCAGGACTAACTGTTAAGGCCAAGAAGTGTCAAATAGGCCTAAACAGAGTGACTTACCTTGGACACCAGATGGGTCAAGGAACTATCAGCCCCCTACAGGCCAAAGTGGATGCTATCCAAAAGTGGCCTGTCCCAAAGTCAAAGAAACAGGTTCAATCCTTCTTAGGCTTGGCCGGTTATTACAGACGATTTGTACCACACTACAGCCAAATCGCTGCCCCACTGACAGACCTAACCAAAAAGAAACAGCCAAATGCTGTTCAGTGGACCGGAAAGTGTCAGAAGGCCTTTAACAAGCTTAAAGTGACACTCATGTCTGACCCTGTACTAAGGGCCCCAGACTTTGACAAACCGTTCCTAGTAACCACAGATGCATCCGAGCGTGGTGTGGGAGCAGTTTTAATGCAGAAAGGACCTGATCAAGAATTCCACCCTGTAGTGTTTCTCAGCAAAAAACTGTCTGAGAGGGAAAGCAACTGGTCAGTCACTGAAAAAGAATGTTATGCCATTGTCTACGCTCTGGAAAAGCTACGCCCATATGTTTGGGGACGGCGTTTCCACCTGCAAACCGACCATGCTGCACTAAAGTGGCTTCACACCGTCAAAGAAACTAACAAAAAACTTCTTCGGTGGAGTTTAGCTCTCCAAGATTTTGATTTCGACATCCAACACATCTCAGGAGCTTCTAACAAAGTGGCTGATGCACTCTCCCGTGAAAGTTTCCCAGAATCAACTGGTTAAAATCGTCCTTGAGATGTGGAAAATATTGTTAGTCTTTATGTACTTGGTAGTATATTTAGAGATGCATGTGTCTTATTAACTCTGTTTTCCTAGAGCTCCAGGAAGAAATCCCAGCCAGTGTTTCACCCTAGCTGAGATTTGGGGGGCGTGTCATAAAGATAAAGGGAAGGGTAAACCCCTTTGAAATCCCTCCTGGCCAGGGGAAAGCTCCTCTCACCTGTAAAGGGTTAAGAAGCTAAAGGTAACCTCGCTGGCACCTGACCAAAATGACCAATGAGGAGACAAGATACTTTCAAAAGCTGGGAGGAGGGAGAGGGACAAAGGGTCTGTCTGTGTGCTGCTCTTGCCAGAGACAGAACAGGAATGGAGTCTTAGAACTTTTAGTAAGTAATCTAGCTAGGTATGTGTTAGATTATGATTTCTTTAAATGGCTGAGAAAAGAATTGTGCTGAATAGAATAACTATTTCTGTCTGTGCATCTTTTTTGTAACTTAAGGTTTTGCCTAGAGGGGTTCTCTATGTTTTTGAATCTAATTACCCTGTAAGATATCTACCATCCTGATTTTACAGGGGGGATTTCTTTATTTCTATTTACTTCTATTTTTTATTAAAAGTCTTCTTGTAAAAACTGAATGCTTTTTCATTGTTCTCAGATCCAAGGGTTTGGGTCTGTGGTCACCTATGCAAATTGGTGAGGCTTTGTATCCAACATTTCCCAGGAAAGGGGGGGTGCAAGTGTTGGGAGGATTGTTCATTGTTCTTAAGATCCAAGGGTCTGGGTCTGTAGTCACCTAGGCAAATTGGTGAGGCTTTTTACCAAACCTTGTCCAGGAAGTGGGGTGCAAGGTTTTGGGAAGTATTTTGGGGGGAAAGACGCGTCCAAACAGCTCTTCCCCAGTAACCAGTATTAGTTTGGTGGTGGTAGCGGCCATTCCAAGGATAACGGGTGTAATATTTTGTACCTTGGGGAAGTTTTGACCTAAGCTGGTAAAGATAAGCTTAGGGGGTTTTTTCATGCAGGTCCCCACATCTGTACCCTAGAGTTCAGAGTGGGGGAGGAACCTTGACAAGTCCTATCACCCACATTTGCTGACAGCTCCTACCGAGACACTACTGACAACATTTTCAATGCCCGTACCTACAGCACAGGCTCCTACAGCCATACCTAGGCCCCTAAGTAGAATCAACCTGTCTTTCAGGGGGCAGAATAATCCCAGCACCCACTGAAGCCACTTCTGTTTTAATGCACCATGGTTTGAAAGTGTTGACATATGGACTGTCCCACAATCGCTCCCTCTAGGAAAGGAGTAGAAGGGGCGGGTACACAGGTAGCAAGCCAAACCCCCAAATCCAGCATCTAACACTGCTCAAGGTCGTGAGTTACAGCAGCGCAGATCTGTCAGATCACACCAGACCTCTGGTCCTCCAGCCCCGATATCCTGCCGCTAGCAGGGCCTTATGCTCTATGCTCTAAAGGAAGATGAAAAACCCCACAATGCACTTAGCCATGGCGAGGACAATCTGTTCCCAGCCCACATGGCAGATGGGCTGACACTGAAGCAGGAGCCCTGGTGACCCTAATCTCAACACATGTAACAACAGAAGTATTTTGGTCGCGTCCATCCAGCTTTGATATTTTAACTACGTCCAAGCGGTGAAGGAACCAGACAGGAGGCAGTGGCGGGTAACAGAAGGAGAAAGCTACAGACACCTTGACAAGGAAATCTCAGGGAGATGACAACAGTTAGAATGGAGTTAGGAGGTTTTAAAAGCAGCATTTCAGCCCAGCATAGTGGCAGGTCTTAAAGCAAGCGCCCCTCTCCTTAAATAAATGAGTCTCCAAACTGCGTTCTGACCTCCGTTTCTCTGGCAGGCTGGCAGTTCGTGGTTAGTTTGATCCAGCTGGGGTTCATCCTCAGGTCTGGACTGCAAAACAGTCACTGTGGCTCCCGTCTGCTGAATAAACTGCTGCAAATTACATTGCCTCAGCTCCTTATTTAACTCCTCCAGCTCTTGATTCTGGGCCTGCAAAATACAGGGTGAACAGGATGAGCTCCACAGCCGTGCCTCATCTGCTGAGCAGAAAGGGTATCAATACAGTGGGACCTCCAGAGATGAAGCTGCCAGCAAGGCTCCTGATTCCCCTCCCCTTGCTCACCTTTCATCCTACTACCTCCTCCGAGTCCCTAAATCAAGAGACAGCAGGGCCACCAAGAGGGCAAACAACATCACTCCTCTCAATACCAAACACGCCAGCTTGTGCTGAGTGGCCACCACGTCTGTGCACTTCACACGCCCTCTTTTGGGCTGCACTAACACAATACTTCCAAAGCCCACAACGGAACCTGCCATCCTCCACCTGTGAGGTCAGACCTGACAACAACACAGAGAACCAGCATGGCCCGAGGTGATTAAGCCAGTTCTCGGAAGGCAACATTGCCGACTTTGCCTGCTGTTCATTTTTAAATGTAAATTAAAACTCAGATAGGGCACCCAGGCCAGAAAAAAAACCAGTGAGTGCCACAGGGGCTGACGCACCAGCTGGCCACTTCTCCTACTGGGGCTCTTATCCAGCCGGGATAAAGGAGTCTATTCTGAGTCACCTCATCAGACTCACTGGAATGGGCCTTCTGCTACTTCCCCTACCTAGCAGGGCGTGTAATTCCAGCAACGTCCTTCCCACAAACTCCTTTTAGCCTCTTGACACACTACCCCACGGCACTCAAACTCAACTAGGCACCCTGTCACACTCGCCCTCCTTTCTCTCGCAAAGGGCAGACCCAGATAAAGACAGAGCATGCTTCCCAGCTGGCCAAGCATAGGCAGGCAGGGTTATTGCTCAAGGCTTCCTAGCAGGGTTCTGGTGGAGACGCCTGTCTGCAAAGAGATACAAACGCACGCTTTGAATTCATTGGGTGCCACATATTTGGAGCTCTGACTACACCCACCTCTACTTCCTCCTCCTCCTTCCAACTCATCTTTGCGAAACCCAGGAAGTATAGCAAAGCAGGTATCCTTGAGAGACCTCTCGTTTGGCTGCATCATAGTATCCAGATGACACAGAGGAACTATTCCTGAGAAGACGATGGAGCAGAGCTGGACCAAAAGAGACAGGATTTCCACCCCCGGGCAGAAGGGGCCACAGGAAACCAAGCTGGGTCCTGTCTACATTAGGGTTTGAAGAGCTTTGGTTCCAAACCATGCTATGCACTACCAGAGCATAGTCTATAGCACTATCCTCATTAATACGTAGCTCTTATATAGCACTTTTCCTCAGTCGCTCTCAAAGCGCTTTACAAAGGAGGTCGGTATCCTTGTGGCTACAGCTAGCAGTCTGTGCACCAAGAACAGGGAAACCACACTACAGGAGCTTCAGCCCGGAGTTGCAGCTGGCACAGCGTCAGCTGCAATGCGAACGAGGTTTCAAGAGGCATCAGAATGGAATAGGGGTCATCTCAGGACAAGACTGGCACACTCAAACCTACTGACTCCATCTGCAGCCTGAATCAGTCACTCCACTTTCACACAGCCCGGCGGGAGAACAGAGTCGCCGGGAGGTAGTCTTAGGATTTCCTCCGAGATGAGGCAGCGTGGGGGGAAGGGGAAGGAGAATCAAACAGGATCCTCTCTCCGGTTACCCCACCGGCTGCTGGGCCCAAGTTAGAGAAACACCGGAGTGCAAAACCGCTTCAGTCACGGATGGTCAGTCACACACACATAATCACAAGTCAGTATTTAATCAGCAGGAATGCCAAGACAACATTCCCGTCGGAGGATATGGACTGAGGCTATGTCTACACTCGGAGCGCTTTACTGGGATCCCGCACTGGCAAAGTGCTCCGAAACGTGGACGGAGCCATACCAGCAAAACGGCACTTTGCGCTGGGATAATCAAACCAACCTTGAAGTAGGAATTTTGAGAATGGTCAGTTCTCCATATGTCCACAAGGTGGCACCAGTGTCTACTAAACAGAAAAGGAAGAAAAACTAAAGCCGTGTGCTTAGCCCTTCTATTTAAGTAAAGTATAAGCACAATTACAAAACAGGCTTTGCAGCTACCCGCTCGGAGCCACCCACGAACAAGCAAGATGCTCCGATGGCTGCAAATGGAAGCTCCCCTAGCGAGGGGTGACTAATGCTGCTCTGTCCCGGGGGAGGCTGGGGAAGAAGTGTTTACATTCAATCAGGCAGGGGTTAGGTGAACACAAGAGACTGGGAAATGGGGGCAACGTCACCTGTAACAGGCATCATACTAGAGCTGCCCTGCTTTTCTAGAGAGTTCAGGAGGGGTGAGAGCCTTTTTACACCAACAGGAACAAAGACATTACCCCCCAGCCCACCTATTCACCCAGACCCCAGAATCCACCCAGCCCAGCGCCCTTGCGCCACCAGCGAGCCAGAGGGGCTGCCGAGTTGTTCCAAGCCAAACATACGCCCAGCTCCCATGCTGCTCTCCTAGCCCAGCATCACTGTTCACACCCTGCTCTCTCCCTCCCTGTTGCATGGAGTGACTGCTGTCCTGCTCCCGCTCCAGGCTTTTGACCAGAAGGAGTCTGTTAGGGCACTGCGTTTCCAATGAGAAATGCGAGCTGGTTGCCATCCGGATCTCCCACTGGAGGTAGCATGGCCCAGGAGTCCGGACTGAGGCTCAGGACGGCTGGGTTCTGCCACTGACCTTGGGTAAATCACTTCCCCTCTCTGCGCCTGGTTCCTGTTCCATAGAGTTTGTCATCTTAGAGGTGGGGATTGTCCCTCTCTCTCCCCTAGTCCCCGCTCTGAGCTGGGGCCTCCAGGGGTGTCTACACTGCGGTAAGACTCCCAGGGCTGGTCCGTGTCAGCTGTCTTGGGCTTGAAGGGCTGTATAATTGTAGTGTAACATTTGGGCTCAGGCTGGAGCCCACACATCTACCCTGCAGTTTTCTAGCCCTGCAGCCTGAGCCCCACCAGCAGACCGGGGCCAGGCGCACGTGTTTTATTGCAGTGTAGACACAGCTGAAGTGGTGCTGTCCTACAGCTAACAGCAACTTCCATTTTACTGGCAAACGAGTGCCAAGTGGCTGTGCAGGGGCTTGGGACGTTTCAGATGTAGCCTCCTCTGGTTAGTGTGCACAGGTCCTCGTCAATTCCACCCCCAGCACCTTATGCCACAAGCAGAGCGCAAGAGCAGCACCAGTCAGAGGAGAGTTCCTGGGGAGGCTGGATGCCAGCCGCACCTGCTACCTTGGTTTATTCCTTCCTAAAGCCAGAAGAGCAGAAGCCTTTACACCACTGTGTGGCTGTGAGGAGAGGCTGGGGATTGCTGTTAGCGAGGCAGCACATTTGGCTTCTGGCTCTTTTCACAGGCAACGAAGACAAAAGAGGGCAAGATCTGGTCTACACAGGGTCTGATCTCCAATTTAAATAGCACGAGGAAGCCAGATCAAGAGCATGTCTACACTACAGCGCCACGGCCGTGCTGATGTAGCACCAGACTGTGGACGCCTCCTACATCAGTGGAAGTGGTTTTTCCGTCAGTGTAGGCGATTCACCTCTGTGAGAGGTGGTATCTAGGTCAATGGGAGAATCCTTCCGTCAACCTCACTGCGCCTGCAATGGGGGGGGGGGTGTGTGTGTTTGTGTGTGTGAGGTCGACCTAAACATCACGCTCTGTGAAACAGTTTTCACAGCCTGGAGCAACACAGCTAGGTCGCTCCATTTTTAGGTGTAGACCAGGCCTTCGTGCTAAGCGACTCCCTCTGGGTGTGAGAAACTGTCCAGAAACACTAGGCCCAGGTGCACTCCCCCGACAGCTGCCTGGGTAGCTTTCAGTCAGTCCCACAGGTTTTCCAGACACACGAGGAGAAAGATGCCATTTCTTGTACCTGCTATTTTAAAAGGGGCTGGTGGGCAAGGCAATTCTCTGATCTCTGCTCTTCTGCATTTTCTCCCTCCCACCCCACAGTCCTTGAAGAAGATTACACAATGAGCGAATTAACCTGAAGCTCTAGCTCACTGTAGCAACTGCTGTCCATACAGGACTCAGGTGTAGTGAGTTTTCCTCTCAGGACTTGTGATCCTCACTTGGGGTGGGGGCAGGGAGAGCAGGCTGAAGAGAAGGAAAAAGGGCCCCTTGCTTTGCCCTGAGATTCATAAAATCTTCCTGGGTTTAAAGTTTTTAAGAGGAATGATGTTTCCCTCCCGTCTTCCCTGCTGCATTGCTACAGCCATTGAAAAGCCCGCAGCACCCTGGGACCGGCTGCATAAGTGCTCCCTGGAGGGATGTCCCGGATACCACAGTCTGGGGAAGGACAAGTGCGCCCCTCAAGCACCAAGATGTGTGGCTGGAAAGCACCATAGAGTGTTCCCTGCGCAGATCCCACTCCTAGCCTGAGCAGGCATGACCCAGCACCATGAAGCCAATGCTGCTCCAAAGAGCCACACTCGATGAGCACTCTCCAGCGTGGACATAGATTCCTAGATATTTAGGTCAGAAGGGACCATTATGATCATCTAGTCTGACCTCCTGCACAATGCAGGCCACAGAATTTCACCCACCACTCCTGCAAAAAAACCTCTCACCTATGTCTGTGCTATTGAAGTCCTCAAATCGTGGTTTAAAGACTTCAAGGAGCAGAGAATCCTCCAGCAAGTGACCCGTGCCTAATGATACAGAGGAAGGCGAAAAACCTCCAGGGCCTCTTCCAATCTACTCTGGAGGAAAATGCCTTCCTGACCCCAAATATGGCGATCAGCTAAACCCTGAGCATATGGGCAAGATTCATCAGCCAGATACTACAGAAAATTCTTTCCTGGGTAACTCAGATCCCACCCCATCTAATATCCCATCATATGTTATCCCATCATACCATCTCCTCCATAAACTTAACGAGTTTAATCTTAAAGCCAGATAGATCTTTTGCCCCCACTGCTTCCCTTGGAAGGCTGTTCCAAAACTTCACTCCTCTAATGGTTAGAAACCTTCGTCTAATTTCTAGTCTAAATTTGCTGGTGGCCAGTTTATATCCATTTGCTCGTGCCACATTGGTACTGAGCTTAAATAATTCCTCTCCCTCTCCGGTATTTATTGCTCTGATACATTTATAGAGAGCAATCATATCTCCCCTCAACCTTCTTTTAGTTAGGCTAAACAAGCCAAGCTCCTTGAGTCTTCATGTCCACAAGTGTTCCAGCCACATCAGGAGGAGCTGTGTTTCGCAAGAGTCAGTCCCTCTCCCCACACCCTGCACTGTAAGGTTTGCTAAGCTGGAGCCCACATGGCACTGAGCAGCAAAGCAGGGACCCATAGGAGTGGTACCACTGAACTCAGTGGGATTACTTGGGCACGTAAGGGCTTTGATTTGCATGATCAAGCCTCGGTCTGTTAATTCTCCCAGCCATACTGCACTTCTAGTGGCTTTCTATCCACCCAAGTAGTATTGAACCCTAACTGTTGGGGTTGTAACATTGCCCAGACCACTCCCACTATCCATCGATGGCAACCCGACCAGAGCTGCAAAGAGCTCTCTATTGGTCTGAACAGTCAGGAGGGTTCTGGGGTTTCAGGCCAGGTTCAGCAGCTGGTCCCTGGGCAGCTCCCTAACAGTCTTGTTTAGGCCCCGCTCGGGAGGAAGGTCCGAGCGCGAGCGGAACGCGGCTGCATTCCACTGCTGACTCCCAGGGGCACGCGTTACTGAGACTGTACCTGTAAATTCCTTTCGGCTTCTTCCAAGGCCTTCCCCACGCTCTCCAGGCTGCTCTCCAGCTGGGCGCTCTGCTTGGTCTTGGCTTCCAGATCCTTTTTCATTTTGGCAGCCATGTCCTCCAGATCTGCAGGAGCCTCCTTTGCCCGCCTGGCCCTCTCTGTGATCTCTAACTGGATCTCCTTCTCCAGGGCCTCCGTCTTGGTGGTCAGCTCGTGGATTTTCTGGGTGTACTCCTCCATGGTGGCCCGCAGGCTCCTCACCTTCTCCTGCCGCTCCCTCTCGCACTCCTTCTCCAGGTGGAGCTCACTCTGCCAGAACTCCTCTTCGCCCAGCTCCATCTCATTCCGCCTGATCAGGTGCTCCAGATAAAGGATCTGGTCTTCCTGGCTGGAGCCCCTGTCCTGCTCCCAGTGCCTGAGGTCCGTTTCCAGGGAATCCCCATGCACCTCCAAGGAGTGCAGCTGCTCCTGCTGGTGCAGCACAGTCTTAAACAGCTCCTCCTTGGATGGATGGCTGCGACTGGTGCTGTCCTTCGAGTCTACACTGTCCCTCTTGTGCAGTCTCAGCTTGCTCTTGGCAAGCCGATCGCTGGAGCCCATAGGGCCCAAGTTAAAGGTCATAGACTTTTTAGGTTCCCGGGACCTGGGCACCTCTGTGCTGACCAGCCTGGGTTTGATGGGAAGGCTGGCCCGGATGAATGTCCTCTCGGGAGCCTGGGGGGCACTGTCAGAGGAAGGGCGCTCGGCCAGGCTGGGGCCCGTCCGCTGCAATATGAACTGCACGTCATTGGCATACTGTCCACACTTGGCCAGCGACTCCAGAGGGCATTCATGAGGTAGAAGCTGCCTCTCCTTCTCCCGCAGCTTCTGGATGAGAATGTACCTTCCTGTCTGGCCTGAGAAGAGAACAGATGAGTCACTAGGAGCTCAGAGAGAAATGGGGAATATCACACTTGGCAACATTTCATCACGCTCAGCCGCTCCACTCCCCCGGCCTGTACCCGAGAGCCCATCTGCATTAGAAACACGTAGAGCCTCTGGCAGCACAGCTCACAGCCGTTACCTGAATGCAGCTCTTCCCCACCACACTAGGGGACAACTTACCTGTAACTGGAGGTTCTTCGAGATGTGCGGCCCCTCCCTGTATTCCACTGATGCAGTGAACTACAATAGGGACCGTCACTTGAAGAAGAACCAGGAATCTGGGGGGGGGGGGTGATTTCCGCTTCCACCAAAGACCACCAATGTCAGTGGCTGCAGCCAGGCAGCATGTGTTCTTCCCAAACAATGCTGTGTCAATGCACCTCCATCCAGCCCTATGGCTCCCCTGGTCCTATCTGACTTCACTCCAAGCAGGGGCATCCATCTTCCCCCCACCCTGACTTTTCATAGGTCTATGTACTCCACCCCCACCCCCAACCAACTTTGCAGGCTATAATATAATCACACAACGTTCTATATACTGACAACTTTGCCCCCATTCCCCTGAATTCTTCTGAAATGACACCGCCGGGTTCCAAGTCCTAGGCATTGAAGACTCCCCACTGAGTAGCAGTGTTTTCAGCACTAGGAGAATCAAGTCCTGTAATTACCCATTGCACACTGCTGGGGCTCTGGGACTCACACCACCAGTTTGTCTGCTTTCAGGATTAGACAACACAGTGGTGACGATTTTCAAGCCCTAGCTATACTACTGTCTCCACCCTTGCAGCCACCAGTGGGGAATTACAAGTTTTAAAATGTTCCTAGTGTAGATGAGCCTAAAAGACCACATTTCACGTGTGACCTCAGGCAGGATTAGAACCTGGGTCTCCAGAGGGCCTGTCTAACATCTTATCTCACTGTACCACTGCAGCCTCCGCTTGCTGGATGGAAAGGATATTAGTCATTAAATAAGATCATGAGCCAGCAGGTTTTCTGAGAGCAGAAACATCATAACTCAGCTTCAAACACTTTCTGATGCTTCTGAGATGGAGTCAGGAGATTTCGAGCACACAAGGTTTTGGCCCTGAGCATGGGGGTGCTTCTCTACTTGCACGTCCAATTAATGATGCTGCAGGTGGAGACCCGATTTGCCTCATCAGATCAGAGGCATTTGTAACCTGGTGGAGGGCAGGAGCACATATTGATGGAAACTTCAGCTGCAATTTTAGTGAATTTCCAAATCCCTAGACAGGATTGCCACTCACCATTACCCGCAGGATATTCAGACAGCGCAATCAGCACTAACATGCACAGCTCAAGTTCAAGGAAACTGCAAGCACAGGCTGGGTGACTCATAGGGTATCTCACGCTCCCAGGCCATGGCCTGGCTTCTGCCTGCAGAAGAGCACATGGCCACTGACTGTTGTTTGTGTCCAGGGAACACCAGAGGAGGTAGAACCTGGGGCTGTCCTGCATTGCTCAGCGTGCTGACGGGAGGAACACATCTGCCCAGCCTCGCCTGCTGTGTGACTCACTCTCCAGTACAGCGTTATGGAGTTCACAAGCCAGGAGGGCTTCTCCTCTCCCTCAGTGCAGGCTGGCAAGGCAGGCAGGACGCTTGTGGTTAAGGTACTCGCCTGGGACTCTGGAAATCCAAGTTCAGCTCCCACACCTGCCATGGCCTCTCACTTAGGAAGGTCCCTGGGGTATGTCTACACTGCAATTAAAAACCCCTCCAGCTGGCTGGAGATCGCAGGGCTCGGGCTAAGGGCTGTTTCATTGCTGTTTAGACACTGGGGCTTGGGCTGGAGCCTAGGCTCTGGGACCCTGCGAGGTACTCAGATACTAACATGATGACACTCATCCAAACACCCATCTAGATAAAGCTGCAGGGAGCTCCAGGGCCAGACTCAGCCGCCCAGCTACAAACATGACCAAGGAAAGGTGCCGTTCTCGACCGGAAACGCCATGAGAGAGGAGGTCTAAGAACCACAGTACAGTGTTTAGTGCTATGGAAACCAGACTGGACCTAGCCACGTGTAATGGTGCCAAAGCCACCATTTCATGCTACAGACGGTTCAGCGAGCTGAGAGATTGAGCCCTGGCTCACATGGGACCCTTGTCCCTTTGAACCCAGATCTGTGCATGAAGAGTCCTCCAGGTCCCGCCACAGGAGGGTAAAAGATCTTTTATTCCATTCCGAGTCATGAGGGAAGATCCGCAAAGGAGAGATTCTGAAACGGAAACTGCGATCTGGAGATAGGGATCTTTTCAAAATCACAACCACAGTGTATCTGTCAGGCAAGGAGCAGTCCATGGTAGGACTGCTGTCCCCTGCTGGGATTAGAAGCCAAACACCAATTTCAGCCCTTCTGGAGGAAGGAAGAAAAAAGAAAAACCTGAGCTGTGCATCTAATCAAAGCCAGGGCAGCGGGGTTGTTTATAAAGCTGGCATTGTTAAAGATGGGGGGTTGTCACAGCTGGAAGCCCAAGGAACAGGTGTCAAATCAGAACGTTAACAGAGCCTCTCTCTAGTTCATGCTTAACTGCAGTTTTCAAAGACAGGGTTTTATTATCCTCCTTGCTGCCTAACCTGCTTCTTCCCTCTGGGAGCCCAACGGCTGTGGCATTACTGTAGCTCCCATGGCCAGATGGGTGGGCACCTACGCCCATCTGACCGGCTAAGGGTAGAAGGGATTTATGCAGAGAGATGCCAGACTCTTCTTCCTTCTCCTTCCTAGTAATTACTGCATTACCCATGCAATCCCTTCCTTCAATTCAGGCCCCACCCCCAGTACACCTGTAACCCAGCACGGAACCTTCAGTGCAAACAAGGAGTTAGCCACAAACACGGGGGCAGAGATGGGTAACAACTGAGCAGAGATTTCACCACAATTCCAAAGACATCCTGCCAGGTGGGCTGTTATAGCTCACATTTAATGTGACATTAATGACTCTCTGATGCAATAGGTTATTTTATGACTACATCTGGAAAGACAATATACCAGAGTGGAATAGAGGGAAAGTTAGGAGTGTATCTGAATTCTACTGGGAGGGGACGGGGAGAAAAAAGGAGTGAGTTAATTGGACAGTCCCCAGGGGAAGCGGAAGGGAGGTTATAAAGATAGTCCCAAGGCATTCTTGCCAACTTTTAAAACCTCACAACAAAGCAGACACTAGTCTGTCTCCTCCACAGCTGCTGTAACCTTTCACAGCCTTCATGGGAGAACAAACATGCTTAATTCAAACAGAGGAACCTGGCTCAAACCTGAAGCTGCCACCATCACCCGGAAGGTCCCAGTGAGTCGGCAGTTTGATGTGGTGCGATGCCTCCATCATACGGAGACAATGTTCTAAAGGTGGTACATTTATAACCACAGTGGAGGGCGTGCTAAGGTACAGGCCTCCAAGAGCCACCCCAAGTTTCTCCAGCAGGCACAGCCCTATGGCAGGCACCAGGCGACTTATTTAGCACCATAACAGCGTTTGCTGAGCTTCCATATGAATAGGGATTGAAATAAAAAGGTGATGTCCTAAAAGCAGAAGCCAGACGAGAGTCCTTGTGCCTGAGTGTATGTCTATCCTGCAATCACAGGGTGTGACTGCAGCTCCCAGAGACATACTCAAGCTAGCTTTCATCTCCCTAGCTTGGGTCCTGGAGCAGCGAAGCCATGGCAGCACATGCGTCAGTATGGGTTAGTACCGCGAGTAATTACCCAGGGCTCCAGGAGGACTTGTACAGCCCAGGCTGAAGTGGGCACTGCCTGCAGCTTCACTGCTCCGGGGCCTGAGCTAGCGGGATTAAAACAACCTCGGGAATACAGGATGCAGTCACACCCCATGACTGCGATACAGACATACCCTGGAGACCTTCAAGAGCCAGAGGCAAACTCAGGCAAAACTACCACAGTAAATTGATCTTAGCGACGCTACTTCAGTTACATGAATAACGTAACTGAAGTTGATGTAGCTAGATCCACTTATCGCAGCGTCTATGCCGTGCAGTGTCGACGGGAGACGCTCTCCCACCGATTTAGTGCATCTTCACCAGACCCGCCAGATTCTCGCTTGCAGCAGCGTTGAGTTAGCTCCTTAGCGAAGATGGGCCTTCAGAGAGCGTGTGTGTGGAGCTGGGTCTTTTCACAAGCCAACTGAGGCTGGGGCTCCTGGGGCAGGGCTCGGTATTTATGGACAGTGGGTTACTGGAGAGAGGCTGACATTGGCCCATGTTCTCTACTAGTGCAAAATGGAGCAGCTCGACCAACGCCAAGTCTGCACCAGTACCGCATTCGGGCCAGCACCTTGCAAATGTTACGCCAGGGAGTGCTGCTGGCTACTGCCCTAGGGGAGAAGAGGAGATGCCCATAGCCTGAGCAGCAAAACAGCACCTGACACCTATTGGCTACGCTAACAAAGCTTTGTTACTCTGCTCACCCACTGACTTTCCACCGCAGCCAGCTCCCCAATAGCTCCTGGAGCACAACCGGGCCAGAGTCCTGCCTCACTCACAGTGGTGCTGAGACTTCGTCAGTGCTTGTGAAGCACTCCTGGATCCTCCGACGGGAGGGGACGGTGAAGGACGGGCTATTAGTACAATTAGAGGGATTTCTCTTAGAACATGGAGATTAAAGGGGATCTCAAAGCTTGCCTGTGCTTTAATTATGCACGTGCTCCAGGGCCTTCTCCCAGTGTCTAAGGCCACATCGAGGTACAACCCTGCAGGCCATGCCTCGGTTTCCATTCTACTGCATAAAGTGAGTATGTAACAGTGGCAACTCCTTATTTCACAGATCAGAGGTGTGCAGTCTTAGATCCGCCAACTCCAGGGACAAAACAACATTTCTGTTGCTGGTTCCTGTGGTTAGCCCTGCAGAGCCAACAGAGCTAAGTGGGAGGGAGACAGCTGGGTTCTAGTCTTTCTTGTGCCTCAGAACAGAACCGTTTACTACAGTAAATCACGCTCAGTCATGCCTAAGCAAACCCAGCAAAAACAACGGTGTGGCTGAAGGCCCAATTACTCCTGGTGGTTCTGTGCAAGATGGAAGAATCCAGCTGGCGGCTCAGAGCCCAGGCTGACTTTCCAGAGCTGGGAGATAATTTTCATTCTTATCTGTAAGAGTGTATGGGAAATCACAGAGATCCTGATTCAGCGAAGCACTGAAGCCTGGGCTTCACTTCAAGAATCTGTTTAAGACCCACTGAAATCAATGGGATATAAGCATGCATTTAAAGGCTGTTGTGAATCTAGGTCCGAGACAATTAAATAGAACCACATTTTGGAGCCCATGTCTGCATCATTTCCTGATGCCAATGACTGACCTCACTGCCTATTTCTAATGCACAGTCTGGGAGGAAAAGGAGAAATAGCTACAGACACCCTGCCTGTATCCGTGCTCTGCTGGGTCCTGTGGGACAGTCTACTATAGTACATGGACAGGTACTGGCCCAAGGAGGTTTCTTCTCTCCTATGAAGGAAGAGAATTTCCCTAACAGAAACACTTAGCTGTGCAAGAAAACACATACACCGCTTCAGATCTGTAGGTGCAGCCACCTCAGCCAAAGACCCTTGCACATCCACTGCTGAACTGCGGGTCAATTGTTTGACATAGTTCTCTGTGGTACGCTCCCTTTCTCCAGCAATCCCACCCCATCCTGGCGTGAGCTGCTTAGATCCCAAGTGAGGCAGTGCTGAAAGACACAGCTGTACCAATGCAATTAAACACACTTGTGATCCCACAGATGATCGTTTGCATCATGCTGTTTATGTGGCAAAGATCTAGAGAGTTTAGCTGTGCCCTCCCTGTGGCAAAGACAGCCTCACGCTCCCTGGAGGTCTCCTGCTACCTCAACCGGAGATTACTGTGCAGATGTGGACATGAATTTAATTATGAAGAGATTGGTGGGTTCTGAGGGAGGGGGAGGGGCAGAAGCAGGACTATTTTAATGATCTTAAATTTTTAAAAGGTTGAAAGTTAAAACCTGTCATCAAAGAAGAACTGGCCTGGGTCAAGCCTTTTGTGTTAGAAGTGTAAGACTTCTAGAACTAATCCACCAGGAGGCAGCGTTGGCTGCTGGTGAGAACAGGGGACTGGAGTCAGGATTCTGGGTTCTAGTCCCATTTCTGCCACTCACTGGGAGACTCCCTTGGGCAAGTTACTTCATCTGTATGTCTCAGTTTCATCCAGCTCCAAAGTGGATAATAATCCTTGACCACATCGCAGGAAAGACTTGAGAATGTATAGAAGCACTCTCTCAGGTATTGCAATTAAAATTGATGTAGGTCATTAATGAAACTTCACCAGACATGGTGATTCAACACCTTACTTACCAATGGCCCGTGCCAATGCTATGACAACCTCCTGGCATGTGGTCTGATCTGAGACGCCACACACAACCCGCTGGATACCATCGACCCAGACCTTCAGCTCCATCACCAAAGCTGCAGAGGAATTAGACTCTCTGGACCATCGCAAGGTGGCTTCCCTGTAGGGATAGAGAAACAAGCGCTTGATTTCATGTGTGCTGTCTGATCTACTGTGCCAGCCCCTAAACACTTCAGAACAATCAAATTAATAGGCATGCAAGATTCCCCTACAGAATACCCATTTGTCAAAATGGCCAAGAGGCAGTTTGTTAAGGACAAGAATGGGAGTTAGCCAATGGAGCCATGTTTCGGGGGGCCTAAGACCAGCTACCATTTGATGCAGCCGATTTCAAAGAGCTTTAGAAGAATACAAGACATTTTAAAGGCAGAGGGAACACACCTATAATGCCAACATCTCTGTGCGATCATCCCACAGCAGCAAGCGGTATCCCACACTTGACTGGACCTAAAACCAGCTGCTTGAAACCATTCTCAGCTCAGCTCTTTGCCCCTTGCCCTGTTCCCTGGCTTCTTGTAAAGACCGCCAGAAATTAGTTTGTCTCAAAAGACGTCTCGAGTCCAGGACTGGGCCTAGAGGTCAAGAAGAATTTGTTCATCCCATTGTAAACCCAGTAACATTGAGAGGTCTCAGAGAACAGTTCTAGCATCTGACAGATATCACTAGCTTGCACTTTTCACCTGACAGTCTCAGGTTAATCCTGGCTGGAATCTCTTGCTCATAGCTGGTTGTGGCTGCCAGCATTGCCACTGTCAAAGCAGACGATACGCTACACTCAGGTTTTAAGCCCTACTAGACAATAGTCTTTCTCTTGCAGTTTCACAGGCCGCCATCCACCCTGAACAAACAATGGGGATAAGATGCGCAAGTCACAATGACTCCATAATCCTCCATGCACACGCAACTTCATGAGAAAGTACTTAATGTATCAGCTAACAGTTACCTTGCCTAGGGATTTTAAACTACATGGGGATTTTAAACCATGGGAGAACTACATTTAAACTTCTGTGCCCTATTTTAGAACAACTCATGACCACTCAGACACCACAGGAATGAACAGGGTACAATTGCCAGATGTGGCCAGCCAGCGTGACAGAGCTGGACTCAGATTAGAAACCGTGTTGAACAGTTTATAATTCAACACTGACTAGGCTCTGGGTGTATCTAGCCACCACAAATAGTGCTGCAAATAAAACCTGCAGCTCTGTTTTAGTTGCTGTTTGCCAACAATCAAATGGGCAAGGCTTTGTTCACACCCACCCTGCAGGTTAAAGGAAACTTGTGATCACAGAGTCATCCAATCAGAATGCAGAAACCATTTCATGCAACTTGGGTGACCAATCACAGAGTTTGAAAACATAGAATCATAGCAACTTAGGGCTGGAAGAGAGCTTGAGAAGTTATCAAGTCCAGTCCCCTGAGCTGTGGCATGGTCAAGTTAACCTAGACCATCCCTGACAGGTGTTTGTTCAACTTGTTTTTAAAAGCTTCTGATGATGGGGACTCCCCGACCTCCTTTGGAAATCTATTCCAGAGCTTAACTACCCTTGTCATTAGAAAGTTTTTCTAAATCTCCCTTGCTGCATTTTAAGTCCATTGCTTCTTGTCCTACCTTCAGTGGACATGGAGAATAATTGCTCACCATCCTCTTTATAACAGCCCTTGATATTGGGAAACTTATCAGGTCCCCCACCTCAGTCTTCTTTTCTCAAGACTACACCTGCCCAGGTTTTCCTAAGCTTTTCTCACAGGCCAGGTTTTCTAAGCCTTTTGTCATTTTTGTTGCTCTCCTCTGGACTTTTTCCAGTTTGTCCACATCCTTCCTAAATTATCACTAAGTATTTTCAACAGCCCGTAGGCTAAAATTTGTTCCCATAAAGTGACTGAACAATTAACAGACTCACCAATAAAACTCACTGTTCACAGGAAATTTGGAAGCAGAATAAAGGGGTTAGAGTTGAATAAGTTGTTCACTGCAAACATTTTAGCTAGTGCAGGCATGATTTGGCTCTGTCTACATTGGCCAGACAAAATGCCTTTTGCCTCATTGTTTCCTTGTGCTCCCAGTCTGTCTGTCTCCACCTGTTGTTGCTTGTCTTATATCTAGATTACAATCTCCTCAAGACAGTGACTGTTTTTGTTCTGTGTTTGTAGAGTGCCTGGTATACCAGGGCCTACTCTACACTTGGGCTCCCTCAGTGGTACAGCAAAACAAAGACATAATGGGTCTGCACCTTGTTTTGGTTTATTTATAGAGTATTTAAAAGATCTGAGGTGTTTTCCAGCTTGTGCTTTTAGCTTTAGAAATATGAAAAGTGTCAGGTTGCTTCTCCCTTGTCCTTGCTGGGTGAAGCAAGGCAGGAAGCACACCAGATACCAGAAACCGATCGACAAAGATTACGTGAGCCACATCTCCAACAACAACAACGTTCCTATGGTGTGAATGTTCCTATCAAATCCAGCTTCCTATCAAAACTATGAAAAGAATCCCGAGTGAGGACATCTGGTGCTGCTACTCACACACCGGAATCCTAACTAGAAAGCCACTTTGCTGGCCACAATACCACACCTTGGTATGTTCCCTGCTGTCAGCCAAAGCAAACTCCAGAAATAGGACTTCACCCAGAAGAGAACACAATGCTCGGAGATGCCTAGAAAGTTGGGGGAGGAGGGTTCAACTCAACTAGCTAAATGCTTTGAATTCCTCTCTCTCTCCACCTAGGAACCCACTGCACTCTCTGTATGTGACTAACTCTGACATCTTAACTATTCACAGCTGTTGCCAGAAGACTGGGAGAAGGCAGGTGTAACGAGAAGCACGAGTGTTTAAGAGAACGCACTGCATACGTATCTTCTAGCGATGGATGAACTACAGATTGTCTGGAGACTTCGCCAAAGTCTATCTGAACCACAGGCACCAACTTTCCAATGTGCTGGGGTGTGCTTGACTCCCAGCTCTGCCCCAGGCCCTGCTCCCACTCCACCCCTTCCCCCAAGGTCCCACCCCACATCTTCCTGCCCCTGCTCCACCCTGCATCTTCCTGCCCGTTCTGCCCCCTCCCCTGGAGCACACCGCATCATTGCTCCTCCCCCCTCCCTCATAGCCTCCTGCACGCTGCAAAACAACTGATCGCAGCGGGCGGGAACTGTTCGGGGGGCGGGGGAGGGTGCTGACTGGTGGAGTCTGCTGCTGGGCGGGAAGCACTGGGGGGAGCTGCCGGTGGGTGCTCAGCACCCACCTTTCCCCCCCCCCCCGCCCCGCCGGTGCTTGAGCGCCGGAGCACCCACGGAGTTGGTGCCTCTGATCTGAACTCTCTACATAAGGGCGATTGCAGCCTGGCTGAATGAGGAAGATTCCACAACCACCTGCTCTAGTAGGGTGGGCAGGACCACCCCAGGAATAGCTCTTCCCTACAGGATTTCAATACTTCCCCAAGCCAGCAAGGGCTGAAGTATATGATCATGGAATTTAAAAAAAAACAAAAACAAAACCCACCTTGAAAAATACTTGGTTTGAGTTTTGGGCAAGGATGGGATGACGGAAGGAAGGGACATTTTAAAGCTATTAATTTGTATTACAGTAACCCTTAGGAACCCAAAGAAGAACATAAGAATGGCCATAGAGGGTCACAATGCCAGATGCCCTAGAGGTAATGAGCAGAACAGGTAATCATCAAGTGATCCATCCCCTGTCGCCCATTCCCAGCTTCTGGCAAAACAGAGGCTAGGGACACCATCCTGGCCAATAGCCATTGATAGACCTATCCTCCATGAACTTATCTAGTTCATTCTATAACCCTGTTATAGTCTTGGCCTTCACGACATCCTGTGGCAAAGAGTTTCACAGGATCAATACCCCATTGGGCTAAGAATCAGATAGACATAACTATGTTAGCCAAAGCAACTAGAGAAACTAACTCATGGAGACAGTCACATTGTACACAACAGTGAAGTAGTTCTATTCCAGGCCCCCTTGTCTCCCCCAAAATTTATATCTGACTGGGAACAGCTGGTTTAAAAACACTCCATGATGAATTCCAGCTGTTCTAACATGGTGCGCGTGACCAGCATGGATGGGGCTGGGTTAGAGATAGGCACAAACTGCTGATTTCAGACCAAGATAGAACCTTTTGGCAAGACTGGAGATGGTTTGGACTCATCTCTAGCCTAGAAGAGTCTCTGATCTCCATTTAACCCCCTTCCACAGCAGCCAGAGTACAGACCAAGTTACTACTGGAAACTGGTTCAGGCTATTTAAAAGGGGTTCAGGTTTCCCAGCCCAGCATACACAGAACTCAGAACAAGATGGCATCTCAGTGTCTGGCTGGGTAGTGGCTGCTGAATTTTCTCTGGCAATTAGATTTCCAGCCAGAAATGTTTTCTTCCATGAGGCTGGCTCAGTGCAGCGAAAGTGCCCAAGTATTTCTGCTGAGAGCATGGGTTCTTGTGGGTTAGCTGGATTTATTTCTTCTTTTTATTTCAATTACTCCAATGAGTTGGCAACAATTCACTGGGGATTTTCCAGGCAATAACTGAAGCAGAAAAAGCAGCTCTCAGTCATTCTCCCCGCCCCAGCTGTGGGGTATAAAGGTGATGGCGTAGGTATTTTTTTGTTTACTCCCAGTTATCTTTATCTGGGAGGAAATAAAAGACCTTTACAAAACAGCATAAGCCATTAAAAGGTTTCCAAGATGTACCAGAGGAGTGTGCTGAAGAAAACCTCAGAGCTCAGATTGCCTTTGACAAACTCATTGTAGAGGGTCTTTGTCAGAGTCCCCCACCAAGTTTATCAGCGTCCGAGTGAAACTCGCTACTTAATGCTTTACAGTGAGACACTGGGAGGCAATTTCTATACTTGGAAAAACGTATCAAGTTAGAACAACAACCTTTCCAGTACCCTGACCCCAGGTTAGAAGAGAAGGGTACTGGAACTCCTGCGCCCATAAGTTGCAAGATCTTCCCATCCTTACCATCTAGCCACAAAGAACGGAGTATAGTCACAACCTCCTGAAAGCTATTGCGAAGGCCAGGCTGAGAACCCATGTGTTAATGCACGTGTTCTACTTAGCACGAGGTTGCCCTTAAACACAACTGTCCTTGTCCACTGTAAGGGCATATTAGTTGGTCCTGGTTAACCCTAGAGTCTTATTTGACAGGATCCAATTAGCAATAGCAAGTTTGCATCTTTATGTATATCACAAGGAAGGGTTGGAAATGCACAGTTTAAATACTGGGGATCACCCAGCGACCATGAAGACCTGAACAGACTGGTTAGCCACAGACACTGCATACAGTCTGTTCCTCACTTTAAGTGAGCTCTCTCTTTCACACATTCATCTAGTCTGAGGTGGGAGGTGTCTCCATTTCAGTTTCACCTTAGACATGTTCTAGAGTTGGCCTACTTGGGTGTGAAGTCTCTCTCATGGACTCTAGTTTGTGTGAGATCATTGGTTCTTTATGTGGTAAGCTCGGTCTTGGTTTTGCACATTCTGCAGTAGTGTCATGGTCCGCTACCATGAAGACTACTGTGGGGACTGATAGCTACCTAGCTTGCTGGAGTTTTTCACCTTCTTTCTAGTAGGCAGTATACATCACGCTCACTAATTTTTGATAAATTGGCTATTGTAGATCCCCACAGCCAAGCGCCTGGAACAATCCTAAGACTTAAAATGACCTGCCAAGGATTTTAAATATTTGGGCTTGTGCTCTTTATTATGTACAAAGGCAGGCCTGAAAGCTGAGTCTTTTAAAGCTTCCTTCAACCGCTTTTGCTTTTTTAAAACCCTAGAAAGTCAGCTCTGGTCTTCCCTGGATTTGCTGAGAGGGCCTATAAGTTGCCTTTGAGATTGCATGTGGTGAGCTCTCCTGCCTTAACCCAGGAGGCTCTCAGACTGGGGTCTATGGAGAACTGGCTGCCCATATGATGCTAGTGCCTTTTCAGTTCCAGCTCTACAAAAGGCAGCTAAAAATAGTTTCTTAACATGGCTTTTTCACGTGAGCCATCGCTTTAGTTGCCACAGGCCTATTATTCAATCAGGAGGAGGGCATGGTGTCCTGACGTGCTGCACACAACAAGCAAGTGCATAAGAGGAGGGCTGCATGAGGGAACTAGATGCGACAGACACTCAGCTTTGGTTAAAAATGCATTTCTAGCCCTTCTTCCATGCAAAAAGCCTTACAAACAATCCCAACACAAATAGACTATTAGGCCTCAATGGAACAAGCAGCTGAGCCCAATTTAAGCAGCATACCTGGGATGATAATTTGTTGCATTCCTGCAGTGCCTAGCAGCTCCAACTAAGATCAACTGTGCTCGGTGCTGTATATACACTAGTAAGGGATAGTCCCTCCTCCAAAGAGCTTACAGTCTAAATAGACAAGGCGTTGTCCGGTGCTAGGGGAAATAGAGGCACAGAGAAGGTAAGTGACTTGCCCAAGGTGATACAGCACGTCAGTGGCAGAGCAGGGAATAGAATCCAGCCTCTCAAATCCCAGTACACTGCCCTATCCACTGGACCGCCACTGCTTCGGAGAGGATTCCTTCCACCCCAACAGTTTTTGGGTCAAATGAGTTTCAAATGAGAATCATCATGCCAACCGTCCCCAAAGTCAGGTTTTTACAGTGATGCAATCAATGGCAAATAGGAAGTCAGAAAAAAATGGATCTGCAGGCTGGCCCAGAAGGGTGGCTCTCTTGATGATGCTAAAGAAATGCAAGTATGTATGCGAGAGAACATTTTTAACAAGCAAGCCACAACATACATATTTCCATTAGCTACCGAAAGCCATGTAGCCATGTTTATTGATCCATAATTCTCAGATCTATCAGAAGGTTCCTTATTTGCACGCCTCACAAGTATGCCTGCAGAGCACAACTCCTTATAGAAAGGAACCCTTTGGAAGCATGGCAGGGCTGGTCAAATTCTAAGGCTTTCGCCAGTTTTTCTCCACAGGTTTCTATAGGACCATGGTTCTAAATTAGGCAATGGATGCTCAATGCCAACAGTTTCATATAGAAATAAACACACCATGTCTAAGAGCAGTCAAGTTGCAGATAAATACGATGCTGTAGATGGCCAGGGGTATTGAAAATTGAAACACTTCCTGCTTCGCAATACTCCTAAGACACCCAATAGTGACCAGCTATTTTCCCCAACACTTAGGGCCCTAGTCAAAGTTCATTGCAATTGGTGGATGCTCTTTTCATTTGTTTCAATGTCCTTTGGATCTGGCCTTTATTCAAGTGGACAGTTCACGTGCATCGCTCTGGTCTCCTGCAAATTCAGCTGTGCCGATGCTACTTTCCACGATGTGTTTTCTCCCACAAGGCCCAATCCTGAAGGCGCCAAGTACCTCCTGAAGGGGGCCAAGAGTTGCTCACCACTCTCGGCTCCCATTGGCTTCCTCTCTCTGGAGATGGTCCGTATACAGCCACCATACTGTATTTTTGTGCTGGTAGGCACAGAGATAAAGACTGGGCAGTATTTCCTGAACTGGGCAAGCACAACAACTTTTCACAGGGAGCAGTTAGTATCACAGCTGCCTTCTTCCCCGCGCGAGGCGAGGCGAGACACTCCTGTCACAGCTCATTCAGCATGACCCGTGGAAACTCGCAGCCCAGTTGCACAAGCACAGCTACTGAGTCACGCTGCTCAGAAGGATTTACAGGCAACACTTAGTCTATGGCATCTGAGAGCAACCACTCTGACCCGATCGCAGCCTCCGTGCTGAGCCATTGCCTTCAGTGCAGAGCACAGCATTCAGCCAGTCACCCCAAGGAAAGTCAGACTCATAACAACTAAGGACTTGTTTCAGTTTGTACCATTTCCCATCCTCGTTACCAAGAAACTAGGTTCATGCTGGGCCATTCTCCCTAGTAACAATCCAGTGGCACAAGAACAAGAAATATGTATTTCCGCTGCTGGGAGAGTCTGCAGGTTTATGCTAGTTTTTATTCTTACCAATCCCCTATGTTGACTGGCCCTGGTTATGTCACCTCATTCTCACAGGTTTCCGAGACTGTAATAGTAGCTGGAGTCAATCTTTGGGCCAGAAGCACTTTTCTAATTTCTTGCTTCCCCCTTCATGCTTTGTTAGAATAAAGGAGACATCCTGTTAGTCTGGATGCAGCGCTAAGTCTGCACTTGTATCCTCCTTGTTCGTCCCCTTTCTTTCGAGCCCAGCCTTGCAGGAACAAGGTTCTAAAAGAGTCACCTGCCCCAGCTGCAGTCCAGAGCGTCTTCCATAATTGCGCCCAAGCTGCAGATCCTCTGAGGCACTGCCCAAGTCAGACGTCCACATGCACAAGTGTAACCAGAGCACAGGAAGAGCCACGCTACGCCAATGGGTCCCATCTGCTTCCAAGCCCACCACAAAGCCCTTTTGACAGGGTGGGTTAGTCACATTGACAACAGAACCCAAGAATGTTTTTCAGGAGACACTGACTCATGGGTGACTCAGGACCCACCTGTACCAATCATCCCTGCAATGACGTCGCCACACACATAGCCTCAGAGTTGGCTCCCCACCTGGGCTCACTACCAAAGCCGCTACTTGTCAATACCGCCCAAGGCACCATCAGCCTGTGCCAGGCTTTCCACCCCCCCAGTCCCACTCTGCATGACTCAGGCAGAGGAGGAAGTGGAGTGGCAGGGATGCCAAATAAACAGACCTGGCAATATAGGAGTCAAACGATCAGGAGGGAGGAAGAGTCCAGGCGAGAGAAGGGAGGCAGAGCAAGAGAGTAAGCCAATAGGGGACGGAAGGTGAGGATAGACACAGAACGGGGTAAGAGAAGACACACCAGACAGAGAACCCCAAGCTAAATATTAAAGTTCTCAGCTCCATGGGAGGAACAGGACTTGGGAGGAAAGGAGGAGGAGAAGGATCAATATTTGCCCCACAGAAACCCCAGCGACTACCGATTTCCCTCACACATAAGGCAATATCATCAGCTAGACTGCAAATATGGTCTTCTGCTAGGACTTCTATCCCATCGTGTTATTTCTCGGATGGATGGTGGTGACAGGCTCCCTCCAAACCCACAACGTTGCTTGCACCATGGCTACACGCCTCATAATCAGCCTACTGATATCACTTCAGAAGGCGACGGAGAGCAAGGTCCACAAAATTACGAGTTTATGTCATTACTCTGGTAGAGAGAACTGGCTTAGTCCCCCCCACCCCAAGGAGGTCTGCTATCTTAAAGGGACAGCATTAATTTACGCCACATTGCTTTTTTTATCCTACTATTGATATAACACACAAAACTATAATGAAAAGATTAGAGGAAAAAATACTTCCTTGAATCTTCTGCACTTGGCAATACATCAAATAGCCCATTTCACAGTCTACTGTTGGTGCAAATCTGAGTCAGTGACAGAGAAGAGAAAAACATTTAAATAAATAGGACATTAACCCCTCCTTCCCCCAAAAAGGTACAGGGATTCGGGGCAGCTAGTTGGTAACTCAAGCTACATTTCACTCATTTTTTAAATTGCCTATATTTCAAGTGGACAGCGTTCCTTTAATCCATTGGTAATCCTTCCCTTGCCTGCGTGTCACATTTTCTAAATGGATTGTTCTGTAGCAATGTCAGGTTCGAGGCATCAGAATTTCTTGGAAAGCATTTAACAACTGAATAGACCATCTGGTTGTTACACCCCCTCTCGCTGTCAGGTGGAGGAGGGAGATTAGCTCATACATTTGGTCTTCAAGGCAAAAACTGGTTCCTTGTTACGTGGCAGTGCCTATCTGACTGGACAATCCAGGTTGAGTCAAGGCACCGGCAGTTTGTACCTTGATGTGGCTAGGTGAGGTCAGCCCTATACCCCTCATCTGCAGTTGACCTTGTCTAGCTACACTGCCTTACAAACTACCTGTGCCTCGTCTCCACTAGGATTTTATAGTCTGACAGGTATTGCTGGAAACACACACTCTGTTTCGCAAGGTAGACATTAGCTATCGAAAAAACACAAAAATCAGACTCACTTGCCGTTCTTCGATAGGCGACGAGGAAAAGCTGGACGGCACAGCGTTGTGTGTGTACCCATCTACTTCCAGACACACACAGCTGTTTTCATGCCCTGGTAGCAAAGTTTACTTTGTGCATGTCAGAAAAAAGCGTTTAGCCCTAGCCAGCTGATTACTTCTGGCAATCATTAACCCACATTCCTCCAGCAGTCTCCCTCCCAGGGCACAAAGGGGGTGGGGTGGCGGGGGAGGAACCAGCTGAACTGGAGCTAATCATAAAGCAGGGTTGTTTTTTAAAATCACTTAAAATAGCTACAGTGACTAACAATTCTCTTCTGTTTATGGCTAACATAAGACTCCTTCCCTCACCCCAGGTAAGTGATTCTCTGCCCTGGCCTATTTTGGTGAGGAAGCAATACCAGCAGGCAGCATGGACAGCAAATAGAACAAGCCGACCTCCCCGAATCTCCCTAAAGAGAAGGACTTGTCTTCTAACTGGAAGTTAAACCTTTGGGGGTTGTGTTGTCTGAAAAAACAAATACATCATCTCTTCTGCCTTCTACACCAGCCATGGACATCTCCTTGAAGCCTCTCTCTGTTCTCTTCCTGATTCTCTTCTCCACTGGTGCCCTCTACAATCGTCCTCAGGTGACCTCATCCACTGCCCTGGTTTTGTACTTGTGCACCAACAAGCTCAAACCTACCTGCCCACCCCTGCCCTCTGCCCAAGCTGAGGGCAGATCCTCATGGAGATCCTGCCACTTCCTTGTACAAAACATGGCAAAAACTAAACTCATGGTTCTGCCAACACCCTCTTCCCCATCCCTGTTGCCGTCTCCTCTAAAACAGCGTTTTTCAAAGTGCAGGTCGCAACCAAGTACTGGGTCGTGGCATGTCAGGCACTGGGTCGCTCTGGTCAGCACCGCCGACCAGGATGTTAAAAATCCCATTGGCAGTGCTACCTGTTCCCACACCTCATTGTGCCCCAGAAGTGGCCAGCAGCGGGTTCGGCTTCTAGACAGGGGGCCACAGGGCTCCACGCGCTGCCCCTGCCCCGAGCACTGGCTCCGCACTCCCATTGGCCGGAGCTGGGGGGAGGCAGTGCCTGTGGGCGAGAGCCGTGCAGAGCCGCTTGCAGTACCTCCGCATAGGAGCTGGACCTGCTGCTGGCTGCTTCAGGCGTAGCACAGTCCGCGGTGCCGGGACAGGCTGGAAGTCTGCTTCTGCACCCCGCCTGCGCTGCTGACTGGGAGCCGCCAGAGGTACGTCCGGGCCCCAACGCCGCGCTCCAATCCCCTGCCCCAGCCCTGCGTCCCCCCCCCCAACCCGGAACCCCTTTCTGCACCCCAAACCCCACCCCAGAGCCTGCACCCACAGCCCAGACCCTCTCCTGCACCCCAACCCCCTGCCCCAGCCCTGAGCCCCTCCCGCACCCCAAATCCCTCATCCCCAGCCCCGTTGGGTCACGGGCATCAACAATTTTCTTCAACTGGATCCCCAGAAAAAAAGTCTGCAAGCCACTGCTCTAAAACCTCTCATTGCTCAGCCTCCTAATGCTGGGGTTGCCTTTGCCTCCTCCTCATCTCGCCCCCAAATGCTCACTGGTTCTTTTTGTTGCTTCTCCCTCTAAAGGCCTTTCTAAAATTCATCCCTTCATTCCTCACCTCCCAATCCCAAGATCAGGCTCTCTCCTTCCTCTCCTGTTGCCTCCGTGACTCCCCTCTCCTCAACCTACCTAACATCCAGCACCTAACACGAACACTTTCCCTCCCTCCTGCCCTGACCAAAGCACCTCTCTCCTCAAGGCCCTTCACCGGTGGCCTACGTGTAAACTCCTCCTGGGCTACATTTTCTGAGGAAAAGGGGCTGTTATTTTTTAATATTAACTACAACCAGTATGTAAAGGGGAAGTAGGTGCAAGTGTAATGTTCTTAACTTCTATCATGCACTTCAGAAGTAACATTTGATTTTAGTTCTGCCTCAATTGTAGATAAGCTTTTTTTTTTTAAACTTATGGCCTCCATCTGTCTATTATCCAGTAGAAGTTCTTAAATGTTCCCCAGTAAGAGGGCTTGAAGAAAATCCAGCACTGAAGTCATATAGCAATCTCTCCCAAATAAGTACTGTCATCTTCAAAATTTTAAACTCTCATTTTAACATACTATATTAAGTTTCTAGGCTTGTGAAGGTGACCTTCCAAATGCAGTTCCAGTACCTCCGCTGGTATTCATAGCTCTGCCAAGCTGTAAAACCCAGATCAGAATTCCCTCAATTTTCAGGGATGCTATTCAGAATCCTATAGGCAGCACTGAAACTGACAAGAATTGGGTCAATTTCTCGTTGTTGCTTTAGAAAGCTACAAGCAGCAGCAGCACTGGCAGGCAGTGGACCTACCCCTATGGACTCCCAAAAATCAGAGATTAAGGGAAGGATAGAGTGCAAAAGACATTCCCACAATACAGCAACAAACAAGAGACAAGCCTGCTTGACACTGAAACATTAGATTTTCCTAGCTACATCGCTCAGAGCTGTGAAAAATTTCACGCCTTGAGTACCATCATGAGGTCAACCTAATCCCCGGTGTAGATGCAGCTAGGTTGATGGAAGAATTCTTCTGTCAACCTAGCTACTGCCTCTTGGAGAAGTGGACTTAATTTTTTTAAGATGATGTTGAAGTAAAAAGAAAACGGTACAGAGTTTAAGCATAGACGTTTCTGGTTATCCGGGAATAAGGTACAGATTATCAAGGGGTGCGAAATTCGGTTTAGGAACGGGTGGCATAAGGAATACATAATCTGCAATCTCCCCGATTGGGAGTAAAAGTTTAACGGGTCAAAGTACAGACATTGAGATATGAGGGTATGTTGTTCATATGATGGCTATGTTCAGGTGTGGAGTATAATGAGCGGATACGATGAGGAGGATGGATTGACCCTCATTTGGTGGGATTTAATGTTCAGTGAGTTTATGGTTCCCGTTCATATGGTCCAATGGAAAAGTCTCTCAGTCCCTTTCCCATAGTTGATGCACGATGTCGTACAATGGAAAAGCCCCTTCTGTCCACGTAGGAAGCGTCTACACAGCTGCATCACCGTGGCTGTACCATTCCAGCGACTGTAGTGTAGACATACCCCAGGTGGCAGAGCAGCAGAGACCATTCTCAGCAGCAAGAGGTTTAGAACGGGAGACAGAGAAGCAAGGAGAAAAAAAGAATGTGAGGGAGTTTTTTTGCTTGTTTGTTTTTAAAAGCTTGAGACATTTATTGTTAATGGAAGTTTGTTTCAGTCACAGGTAGGGCCAGGTGGTCGTTCCACTCCCTCGGCTTCCGCAGTAACACCCTGTGCAGAGGATGGAGCTCAAGGGATATCAGAAATACAAGCACTCGTCACTGGCCCAGCAATTCCTGAGGCCTTTGAATTTGTCTAACACTCACTAGCCAAAGGCTAAACACTACAGATGAAACTCCCAAGCGGCGTCTAAGGAGAGGACCCTGGAAGGAATCTCAGCAGCTCCAAGGGTATTTGTTTTGCATTAGGACACTGGGATCCCCATCTCTCTCATCAGTCTGTGTGCTAACAGGTTTAGTCTGCTGTCAACGTTCATGCCCACTGGTGAGGATTTTTGAGGGGGGGACAGGGAAAGAAGTGGAAGAAAGATAAACAATAGGGACGGACACACGCTTTCTCCCTCAGTTAAGTTTATTCACTTCCTACAGCTGACGTCTTTCATGCAGTAATTGCGTAAACTTCTCCAAAGCTACTAAGCATGTGTGTTCACCTCCTACAAGTAGGAGGGGAAAGAGGGCAGGTGGGGCCACTTCACTCTGCTCCAATCTACTTTTGCCGATTTTCTTATAATCCATGATCTATTTCCATCAGATATGGGCATGCTCTCTTACCATGTACGGAACATTTAAATTCTTCAGACTGCTTCAAAACACATCTACCAAAAATCCCAAGACACCCTTCCCCAGGCACAAAACCTGCTGACAGAACAGGATCTGCCCACCAAACTGCCTTTTCAGCATAGCCTCAGCTTTTAACAAGATGGGCCTCAATCCTTTTGTGTCTATCCCTCCCTCTTCTTAATCCACCCCTGCCCAATTCTTCCCTGTGCAACCAACTGTGTGCAAGGCACGCCCTTGTTTTAGGATTTAGGCAGGGGAGGTGGGGTTGGGAGGCTCAGCATACAAGAGGCCTGGTTTACAGGGCAGGGGTTCCCCCCACCTGCACTCAGCCAACCTATCAAGAGTGTCATTGGGACAGCTGCTGCCCACACAGCTCCTTCAGGTGAGCAGTTTACAGCGGTCAGGGGTACCAAAAAAATGGGACAAATACACTGGAAAGAGTGACCAGGGTGTCCCAGGGACACACGATCATCAAATTCACACTACTCCCTAAACACCCCCACCCTTCCCTTCCTACGGGCCAGGCGTCTTCTCCCCATCTTTCAAATCCCTCCTCAAAACCCACTCCTTTGGCTTGGCTTTCCACTCCTCCCATCTCAACCTGCCTCAGCCTTAAGAGGCCACATAGAACCGATGTGATTCACCTGCTGTTTAATAGGATTTAATCCTCCTCCCTCCATGGTCTCTCGTGTTCTGCCTTCGTCCAAATTGGGCCCCACTCCTGAAATCCATGCACATAGCCCCACTGACCTCAATGGGGCTCCCTGCACCCGGACTGAAGCCCATTAAAATCACTAGGGGGTCTGAGCTGATGCAGGAATCTGCTTGCAGAGAACTCACTGCAGGGCTGGGTCCTTAGACCAACGTCTTCAGGGTATGTCTCTCCTCTTCCTCAAATATCTGTGAAGCACCACAGTGCTTTACAGACCTACACAAATGGCTGGTGTTTGTCTTACTTGTTTTGGGGGGGGGGGGGGGAGGCAGGGAGAAGCAACCACCGCTCCAGGCCTGCTGAGCCCTTAGCCCTGTTCAGAACACTCGCTGGAAGGCATGGGAAGAGCCGCTGGTACTTCACTGGTATCACCTTTCAGGGACTTCCAATCTGATTTGTTTTGCAAGGTGCACTGGGAGAAGTTTGATGGAGGTTTTAGCAGAATTTATACCCCGGACTCTGCAGGAAATCAAATGCCAGCATCTCCCGTCTGCAAAGCCCTCCCAGATCTTAGCAGCCCCCCAGTAACCCCTCTTTTATAATACAAAGCAGCTCAGAGCCTTGATGTGGCCTTTCAGGGAAACGCTTTTGGCTTTTGTTCCGTGGAGGCACAAAGGGGGGGCTATTCTCAAGAGGTCAGACAGGCTATTTCCATGCAAACGTTTTGTTTTGTGAACAGAACGAGTTTCCCCCACATAATACCCTCAGCTCAGGCATTCATTGGGAGCCTCTTTCTTCCCCTCACCCCACCCAGCGCAGTTGGACATACCTCTTTATTGTGCATCCCAGGAGGGCTGGGAAGGAGGAACTGATGGGCTGATGCATAACAACAGGCATGCATCAGAAACCAAACTCACTCACCAAAGCACCTGGGCTTTGTTTGGATACAGCTATTTAGCTGGGCAGATGACTTGGGAAGAACTTTATTCAAGAATGCTCCTTCCCCAGTATTTTCAGGTCTCTGTGTGGGGGGTAATTTTAACTAACAGCTTTATCCCCCTCTCAGCCCAGTTTCTCCTTCTGCCTTGACCAATGAAGTCCTAACCATATTTTTATGACACCTCTTTGTTGTTTATCTAAAAGGTATTTATGTGGCCCAGACCCCTTACCATAGTATCTGAATGTCTCACCCTCTTTACACAAACACCCCCGGCAGTGCTATTATCCCCATTTTACAGATGGCGAACTGAGGAACAGAGATAGGATACAGAAGGACCTAGACAAATTGGAGGATTGGGCCAAAAGAAATCTGATGAGGTTCAATAAGGATAAGTGCAGGGTCCTGCACTTAGGACGGAAGAACCCAATGCACAGCTACAGACTAGGGACCGAATGGCTAGGCAGCAGTTCTGCGGAAAAGGACCTAGGGGTGACAGTGGACGAGAAGCTGGATATGAGTCAGCAGTGTGCCCTTGTTGCCAAGAAGGCCAATGGCATTTTGGGATATATAAGTAGGGGCATAGCGAGCAGATCGAGGGACGTGATCGTTCCCCTCTATTCGACATTGGTGAGGCCTCATCTGGAGTACTGTGTCCAGTTTTGGGCCCCACACTTCAAGAAGGATGTGGATAAATTGGAGAGAGTCCAGCGAAGGGCAACAAAAATGATTAGGGGTCTGGAACACATGAGTTATGAGGAGAGGCTGAGGGAGCTGGGATTGTTTAGCCTGCAGAAGAGAAGAATGAGGGGGGATTTGATAGCTGTTTTCAACTACCTGAAAGGGGGTTCCAAAGAGGATGGCTCTAGACTGTTCTCAATGGTATCAGATGACAGAACGAGGAGTAATGGTCTCAAGCTGCAGTGGGGGAGGTTTAGATTGGATATTAGGAAAAACTTTTTCACTATGAGGGTGGTGAAACACTGGAATGCGTTACCTAGGGAGGTGGTAGAATCTCCTTCCTTAGAGGTTTTTAAGGTCAGGCTTGACAAAGCCCTGGCTGGGATGATTTAACTGGGAATTGGTCCTGCTTTGAGCAGGGGGTTGGACTAGATGACCTTCTGGGGTCCCTTCCAACCCTTATATTCTATGATTCTATGATTCTATGAGAAGCTTAGTGACTTGCCCAAGACAACACAAGGCAGCTATAGCAGAGAAGAGAATTCACCCTAAGTGTCCAAGTTCCAGGCCAGCACCCAAAGCACTAAATCATTTGTTGCCTGAAGTGTCAAATTCAAAATCAGGTAAGAAAGGAGTCAACTCTCACTGGAAGACAGCGCTGGTGTCAGAAAGATGAATTTCAGTTCTTGCATGTTATTTGAAAGTGATTCAAAGTATGCAAATCCTTTTAAAGGGATACTTTTACAAGGGAACTCTTATTTTAGAAAAAAAACTCTCTATCCTTTAGGTCACCAACATGGTAATGTGGAAGACAACTTCAACTGTGAGCTCTTTGGGGCAGGGACGGTCTTTTTGTCCTGTGTTTGTACAACACCTAGCACAATGGGGTCCTAATCCAGGAGGCGCCAAGGTGCTGGGGCAACGCAAACAATTTCTGTTAAAGGGGAACCATGGAAGTTGCCAGACTGATCTCTAGGACAATAATATCTCTGCTCTCCTGACTCCACAGTCCCCCTCTTTTAATTTCTCTGCCTCCGTCTGCACTTTTCAAAACCCTGTTAATGCACTTTGAAAATACACCAATAAACGAAACCTCCTCATCCCACCACCCACCCACCTCCCACTCCTTTGGTAAAATTCAGAGAATATCCTGATATAGGAAGATGTGAAGAAACTGTGTCAAGTGAATGCAACTGTAAAACAAAGTTGTATCAAGACACATGTTTAAAAACATTAGCTTCCCCCCTCTTCCTATCATCCTCCCTGTAAAATGAGCCAGTAAAGAATCACAATGGACAACTTGCAGACACAGATTTTAAGGCCAGATGGAACCACTAGGATCATCTAGTCTGGGGGTTCCCAAACTTTTTATTAAGGTGGCTCACCAACTGCATTGTGTCCTTTTGTGCAAATCACCATTTCAGATTTGCACCCTCCATCCTGGCACCACAATCCTCATTGACACTCGGTGCAGAGGGGAGTGGTTGGAGCGTGAGCATGCCCTACACTCACCCAGCAGGGCTGGGCCTGGCTCCCCTCTCTGGGCATTGCGACCTGGCACATGGGGTCGCAGTCCCCTGGGATCGGAGCCACCACTGAGTGGGAAGCGTGGGATGGGAGCTCGCTCTCCTGTGCGCATCAGGCTGGGTGAAGTGTATGTTTGCTTAGGCCAGGGCTCAGTGATGGGTTAATCTGGCCCTGGACATGGTAACCCAGCTAGACCCTTGTTGAGACGTAGCCTTTGGGAAACTCTGATCGAGTCTGACCTCCCGCAGAGCACAGGCCAGAGAACGCCCCGCCCCCAATCCCATTTCTCTCTCTTCCTCCCTAGTAACCCAACAGTGGAACAATTGGGCTACAAAGGTCCAGTAATCCTTTCACAAACGTGTAAGGGGCTTATCTCAAATGTTTTATCACTGGGGTTTAATTGAAAGATTTCCAAAAGTCAGGAAGAGCTGTGCCAGGTTCCCCACGTGTATGTCGTGTGTGAGTGTGAGAGAAAAAACCAAAAAACAAGGTCTCACACAGATAAAAGCCCACAGCCTCTCCTCCCCTCCCCCCCCCCATCCCAAGTAACAGGTATTACCAGTTGCTGGGAAACATCAAACCAGTTCAAATAGACCTAGCTTTCTAAAGCCACCAGATCTCAGACAAAGCAAACCTCTTTATCTTGCCCAGCTATACTGCTTTCTTTGCAGTTAATCCTCCCAGACACTCACTCATTACACACATCCTTTTTCAAAAGATGCATCCCGGGAGAAATAATTGGGATTACTCAATTGCCTTCCCAGAAAGATACGTTCCCCCCCCCCCAGCTTTGCTCTTCACTCCCAGTTAATGGCTACATGGGTCTTTAGAATTTACCCCCTGGGCCCAGGAAGACCAGAGTTCTCCCATAATTTAATGGGAAAGAATCAGAGCACTCAGATACTGCAGCACAAAAAAACTACAGGACGTGACTCCAGAAGTGCTCACAACACACAAGTGAGCATGGCATCTGTGACACTTGAGTGTGGTTTTGCAGTGTGGCCGCTCACGCCTATACCAGGCTAACCTAGGTGCCACTCGCCTGAGTTAACTGCAGCAAAGACAAACCCTCAGAGCATACTGCTGTGGCCACTTCGGCCTCCTCTACAAGTTGGATGCAGAAACCACCACTGGTGCAGCTTTACAGTGGCAGCAGCAACAGTGTTAGGCCATGTCTACACTAGTGCCGCTGTAAGCTTGCAACTGGATCGATGCAGCTGCGCTGCTGTAAGATCGCTCATGTAGCCACTCTGTGCCGACGGGAGAGAGCTCACCTGCTGACATAGCGCTGTGCACACGACTGCTATGCAGGCATAATTTATGTCTGGAGGGTGGTTTTTTCCCCACACCCCTGAGCAATATAAGTTTTGCCAACATAAGCAGTGGTGTAGACATGGCCTGAGTGTAGACAGAGCTCTGATGTTTTGTCATGGTGTCATCTAACTCTACTCAAAATGGGTCTAACTGGCATGAGTCTGAAAACACCAGGGGCCCATTCACATTAGGGCTCCCAGCTTTGCTAAAGTTGGTGGAGCCAAACTGGTGTCAACATTTGGAAATTTTTGTAAGCTTTTCCATGTGTGGGCCAGGCATCAGGATATAGTGCCGTTTGTGAGCAAGGCAACGTTTCTATCACTAGCCAAAAGGGCGGATACAAATCCATCATTTTTATTTAATAAAAAGTTTTAAATTAATTTTTATAATCTGAATCATACTGTGGTTCTTTCTTCCCATATTAGAGTCTTAGATTGCTTATGTGGCTGTTCTATACTAGCTTCTTTCATTCATTTCCTAATTGACAGCCAGGAAAAAAGCTCTATATAAAATCTGAAATTGTACTAAAGTTTCAAACTTCAAATGCTCCTCTTCATTGATCAAGAAAAGTCCAGGGCTTTATTAACACCACAAACTCAAATGCACAAATCAATAAGCAAACAGCCCATGTGCTATTTTCAGCCTCTATCACCTTTCTACAGATAATGAACTTCCACAAGTCAAAAAAGCAGAACCGCTCTGAAAAGGCTACAGCTCTCCATCTAGGTTTGCAGTTTGAAGTCAGTGTGCTCTTAAGTAACTTAACTACCTTGGAAAATCCCACTCTGACCTATCTACGGATGAGGAGAGAAGCCTAATTTAAAGCTCTTAATTTTTGAAAATTTTGGTCTGTTATGTATAAAGTGTTCTCAATATAACATATCAAAAGTCTAAATAGATTTTAATTATTAACACTAAAGCACTTTTTAAAACAATTTTTAAATTAAAAGATTTTATGCCACCAAAAGAAAAGAAAGAAAAAGACAGTGTTAGCCCCAGATGCTGCAAACAATTATGCAACACGCTTAACTTAAGCATGGAGTAGTCCCACTCACTCCAATGGCACTGTTCATGTGACTAAGAGTTATGTACCTGCTCTAGGCGTTTGCAGAGTCAGAAGCTTACTTTTCAAGGCTTTTAGGGTAAAATTCAAAGAAGATAAATTAGCAGCAGTGGCATTAAAAATGTTGTTATAATTAGCTTCATTATAAGTTTTAAAGTAGCAAAGGCACAAATTTGCATGTTAGTTTTTGGTTTGTTGTTTTTCTGTTTTTGTTTTTTTAAAAAAAAGCCTCAACATGATAGAGATCTAGCTATCTGCTAGCCAAGGGATTTTACCTCATGATGGAGTTTCAGTTTCAACCACTCACATGGAAAAAAAGTTAAGCCTAAACTAGCATAAGATGCTGGAAGACTCCTGATGCAGGCTTCCATTAGATGTAAAGTTTTAAAACACTCCAAGAGAGATGCTTTAGTCAAGCCATAACTAGGCTTGACGTGGAAATTACTGGATGAAATTCTATGGCTGGTGTTCTAAAGGTGGTCAGACTATATGGTCATAATGGCCTTTAAAAAAAAAACAACTATGAAACTAAAACACGTATTTGTCCTTCACTTCAAAAAGGCGCTGTTTTCCAAAGTTAGAACAAGACACTATAAAAACGAACACGTGTTTATTCACTCTCCAGCAGTCTCCAATTGCCAGGGTCATTAGTTGCATACACAAGAAGTTGTGCTGGTGTCCTACATGATGGTGTGACCTGCAATAGAAGGCAACTAGACTAGATGACATGGAGGAGGGTCCTTTCCAGTCCTCTGCCCCATGTCCTATTGTAACGAAGCATCCCTGCCCAGGTTTCCTGCACAGACAAGAGCAGCATTTATAAATGAAACATCCAATTAGAGATGCCTTTGGGCATTAGCAATGGTTTGGTCTCCTCACAGAATCTGAAATAATAGCTAGACCAGCCAAGGCAGGCAGCCTTGTATGCAAAACACAGAAAAGCTTGTGGATAATCAGGCTTTTATTGGGGTGCTCGTTAGGCAATGGAATTCATGCTCCAATCTACAGACAGGCCACTGGACTGCCAACATCCCCTTCTATGGCTGCTGCCTTGGTGCACTTCTTGCACAGGCTTGGTCCACACACACACAACTAGTTGACATAAATTGGTTTGTTTATCAATTTAGTTAAAATCGGTGCAAACCCCTTGTGCAGACACTGTTAGATCAGAAAAAAGAAAAGGAGTACTTGTGGCACCTTAGAGACTAACGTGAACTGTAGCTCACGAAAGCTCATGCTCAGATAAATTGGTTAGTCTCTAAGGTGCCACAAGTACTCCTTTTCTTTTTGCGAATACAGACTAACACTGCTGTTACTCTGAAACCTGTTAGATCAGAGTGACCAATAACATTTTAGTTCATTCAATTATAAGGAGGCTGGACTTAATTAAGTAACCAACTCAAACTGATGAGTCGGACAGAGAAATCTCTGCATTTAGACAAGCCCTGTGAACAGCAGCAACTCCTTGCGATTGTATAATAAGCTCTTTCATCTGAGAACCGCAAAACGGGCACGATGGCCATGTTACAGAGGAATGTCTGGAGCACACAAGGCAGAAGTGACAGTGAGAAGCCCTGAGCATCACCTGTTTTTTGTATGTTTGCAGAAACAATGCAGGCTGAGATTTTTAATAGGAATCGATTGTCTAAATCGCCAAGGCAGCTTTGAACATCACCGCTGTAGTTATGTGGTATTTTATTCCCCAGAACTAACATACTTCCATGCTTCTTTATAAAGAGTCCATATTGATCAGCAGACCAGCACTGCAAGGCAGTCTTACAAAATGCAGCTTGTGTTCAGCACAGTGGAGGAAGGATAATGTTTGGTTAGGAAACATTACGATTTTACACTCGAGAGAGAGAGAGAGAGAGAGAGAAGTTCTTCAGTGGATGGTTTCCTTTTAACAGAAGTGTGTGCTCTGAGCAGACAACATTTTGGCCTTGGAAAATTTAGACTAATATCAGGTCTAAACTTCAGAGTAGCAGCCGTGTTAGTCTGTATCCGCAAAAAGAAAAGGAGGACTTGTGGCACCTTAGAGACTAATAAATTTATTTGAGCAATCTGATGAAGTGAGCTGTAGCTCAGGAAAGCTTATGCTCAAATAAATTTGTTAGTCTCTAAGGTGCCACAAGTCCTCCTTTTCTTTTTGAGCTCTAAACTTAAAACACTACATCGGTGCAGCTGCTACAATGCAGCTGGGCCTCTGTAGCACGTTAATGAAGACGCTCTATGCCGACAGTAATCCACCTCCACGAGGCGGTAGCTATGTCAGCAGGAGAAGCTCTCCTGCCGACATAGTGCTGTCTTCTACACTGGTGCTTAGGTCGGTGTAACTAAATCACTCAGGGGTGTGGGTTTTTCACACCCCTGAGCGATGCAGTTATACCAAAGTAATTGTGTTGTGCAGACCTGCCCTACATCTGCTCCTAGGGGAGAGTCATGGGGTTGTTTCTACTGTTTATATTGAAAGGTGCCAAACCCGCTTCCTTCCACCACAAACTTCTGCCTCCCCCCTCAAAAAATTCCCCCAAACCAAACCTTGGTATATCCTGGCTCAAAGACATCCCTTAAGTACCAGGGAAAAGGAAGAGGAGGCTACACTGTCAGTTTTGAACAAGACGCAAAGTGAAATTCAGAGACAGTTAGGATACGTCTACACTGCAAATAGACACCCATCCCGTCCTGTGCCAGCTGACTCGGGCTAGTGGGGGTTCAGTCTAAGGGGCTGTGGGACCCTCCTACCTCATGGGGTCTCAGAGCTCAGGCTGCAGCCAGAGCCCTAATGTCTACACCACAATTTAACAGCTCCTTAGTCCAAGTCAGGTGGCAAAGGCCAGCCCGGGGTGTCTAATTGCAGAGTAGACACCTCCAGAGGCCTTGTTTAGGAACAGGTATGTTTAAAAACGTATTTTCCATCCTAGGATTAACACCCTTAATAACATGTTAACTGTGTCTACACTAGGTAAAGATAATGTTTGGAATGTGTTGGTTTTCAGACATGACTTTCTTTTGTTTAGAAAGGGACTTTACCTTCCTATAAGCTTTCTTTATCCACCAGAAAACCTAGTAGCCATCTCCTCACTTCTCATTTTAAAAATGCAGAAAACAGTGTTTTTTCTTGGCTAGTTACAGTACCTGAGCCCTCTCTTGGCTAAATACGGTATCTGAACCTGACAGACTGTAAGCTCTTCAGGGTGAGGTCTCTACGTTCCAATGTGTCCATGCAGCACCCAGGACCAAAGTGCCCCAACCAGAGTCTTTGGGCGCCAGAGCAATATAAATGAAGTAAATCATCCTCCATAGAATGGGCAGGTCACTCAAAATCCAGAGCACCGGGTGGAACGGGCTGAACTTTGGCTCAGCCGCCTACACGAGGAGCATTCCAAACTGCTTGATGCGGGAGAATGGCTGCTAACTCTTGTTCTGCCAGAGACCAGTGCCCGGCAGTAGTGGGGAAACTCAGCAACCGACAACAGCTTTGCAGCAAGCAAATCTCATTAAACTTCAAAAGGGCCAAAGAAGAGAGTTTTCCTTTCACGCTGTTTATGTCTGGGGTTGGGTTGTGGAGGGGCCCAGGGGGTGACTACTACTTAGAAAAGAGGGTTTGTTTTTGAAAGTAGGGTATTGGTAGCCATGCCCCCACTCGGGCAGAGAATGAGCCTTTATGTTGTTAGACGCCCTTGCTTTCAGCTGGGGGTGCATGACTCACACCATGCTCCATTGTCCGCTGGCAGAGACCACGACGACAGGGACTGATTCAGTATCGCAGCAGGTGCCGGGAAAATATCATCTGATGAAACTGGATACAGGGGAGGGGCAATTAATTAAAACTACCCTCTTCCCCCCTTCCCCTTTGGGAGAGCCTCAACTTACTTTGATCTGACAGATCATACAAAATAATAGGGCTGGCGGAGGGTGGGAGGAGAAGAAATCACATCCCTGTTTGACACAAGGTCTTTTGGTAAATTATTGCAGAGCAAGCCAGAAAATCAACCACGCCCTGGAATAAACTATTCCTCTTTTGCACCTTCAGTCACCAAACAACAAACTTCTGTGTATTGGAACTAGGCATGCAACTAGGTTTTAAGTCCATCCTGTGCCGGCTGTCGTGTTTGTTACATGCAGATTAAATGCCTGGGTAGCAGTTTGCCATCTTTTCCGGTGGTAAAAGTTAACCTCTTCACTGCTGCGACAGACATGCCTTCCTGACGCAGTTAGGCTTTGTCCTCACTACTCACCTTTTAGCGACACAGCTGTGCGGCTACAGCCGTGTTGCTAACAGGTGCTCAGCGTAGCTGCTGTTTGCTGGCAGGAGACAGCTCTCCCGCCGACAAAGCGCTGTTCACACTGGCGCTTTTTGTTGGTAAAACTTGTGTCATTTGGGGGTGCGTGTTTTTTTAACACCCTTGAACAACAAAAGTTGTGTCAACGAAGTTCCAGTGTAGACAAAGCCTCAGATACCTTGCCTCTCTACGCACAGGTGCTGACTCCGTAGGTGCTCCGGGGCTCGAGCACCTGGGGGGGGGGGGAAATAGTGGGTGCTGAGCACCCACTGGCAGCCCCTCTATCAGCTTCCCCCTATACCCTCCCAATGTCTCCCACCTGCCAGCGGGCCCCGCCAATCAGCACCTCCCGCCCGCCGCCATCAGCTCTTTCACAGTGTGCAGGAGGCTGGGGGGAGGGGGAGGACAAGGCGCACTCAGGGGAGGGGGTGGAACTGGGCGGGAAGAAGCGGGGCAGGGGTGGAGCAGAGGCAGGAAGAGGCAGGGTGCGGGTGGGGCCTTCCCCCCAAAAGGTGGGCTGGGGGCAGGGCCTGGGGCAGAGCACTCCGCACTTTGGAAAGTCGGCACCTGTGTCTCTAAGTACTTTCATGCCCTTCCATCACCTTAGCACCCATGCTCCTTTTCCACTTTGCATCCAGGTATTTACCCATTAAGCCCTCTTTGCATAGAAAACAGTCACACTACAGTCAGTCTTCCAGAAGGCGTCGGATTCTATCCTGGGGCTAGATCGAATAAAGAGATCTAGCATAAGGAAATTGAAACACACACAGCATCCATCCATTCAAACCGCACCCCACCTGACATATAATTCACTATACTGTAAACACCATGGCTATCGCAAAATATTCTCCTACCCTACCCTTCCTAGCTTTCCCCTCTGCACACACCCAGACTTCCTACCCACCTTCCCCTCCAACACCATCTGCCCTCCCATCTAGCTCCTCTCCAACATGCCCCCAAGCAATTTGCTCCCCTCCACACACACGCTCGCGCACACACACACACACACACAGCAAAGCAGCATTCAAAAGCAACACAGTCATGTTTTTGAATGGTGGAAGAACCCATGTATATTCTGGGGGTCTGGCCACAGGGGCCTTGTCGACATTAAGGGTCAGTTTAGATAAAGGCAAGAGGGCAAGGGAGGTCAGGGTCAACTAACACATGCTACAGTGTTTGGAAATGGAAGACAATGCTTCCAGGTCTACTCCGGCCATCTTTAATTTCGTTCCGCTGTCCAAATGGACCCATTGACAAAACCTCTCTAGCATGGAAATCGCTGGGCTCCCCAGAGCATTCTGTTCCATGCAGTGCATTTAAAAAACAGATCACGTCCTACCAGTGCACCCACGTAACTGAGCTATTGAAAGGCTAGTACTTTAACTGAACCATGACACCTCACAAGTGGCCTTCTTAACATAAATGGCAGCATCCCTGTGCTCAGGGCAAAAATAAAGCCCAGAAAGTATTTGGCAGTTTGGTCCAGCGTGGCCTTGTGGGGCGGGAGGGGGCATGGTTCCGGACCTTCTTCGAGTTGTGCCCCTCCGTTGCCACAGGTCTAACCACAGAGCACAACTCCACTGAAATGTGCCTGCAACCCTTCTGGTGGGGGGTCATGACCTCCAGATTAAAAGAAAATGAGGACTTGTGGCACCTTAGAGACTAACAAATTTATTTGAGCATAAGCTTTCGTGAGCCACAGCTCACTTCATGGGATCCACTGCATGCATCCGATGATCTAGCAGTGGTCTGGAAACGGGACCTCTGAAATTCTATGTCTAGCTCTAACACTAGCTGGATGCGCCTCACTTTTGCCACCTGTAAAGGAGGGGTTACTCCCAACCTCCCGCACAGGGCTGTCGTGAGGATTAGGGTTTGTCATTTCAAAGCACAAAGCAGAGAACAACAGGAGTGCCACAAAGTTCTCGCTAGGACTGGGGCCACAGGCAGCAAGAGGGAGAGGCGGATGCGGTCACCTTGGGGAAGGAAAAGCAATACCCTGGCCATCCAGATAATAGCAGGCAGTCTCTTAGCCATTTCGTCTTGGTTTTTAATCTGCACTTCCCACCACTTGCCCTGCCCCTTAAGCCAGGCTCATTTGTGTTCAGCGCTGTCTGTCACGATACCCTGGAGCTAAAAAAGACTGTCTTTATTTTCTACCCTAATTAGACCTGACAATTCAAAATCAGCGGCTTCTGATTGACAGAGTCCAATACTTTTTTTACTTGAAGGCAATAATGCTTTCAACATCAGTGCACAGATCCCCCACCCCTACCCCCTTATGGACTTGGGGGTGGAAAGGTACTTCCCCACTTACGGGTGGCTATAATCTCAGCTGCAGCACGGCCTTTCCATAGAGGTTTTGCATTTTATACTATTCTAATCAGCAGAGAACACGGGAGGGATATGAAGAACCAGTGGCAAGAGAATCCTTTCAGAAGTTTAAAAAAAAAAGTCTAATGGGAAGAGACTCAAATCGTTTTGGGATATGAAGTTAGACTGTTTCCAATGCACCCTTATGATGTCTTAGGCCTTGTCTATAGTCAGGTATTTTACTAGATTGCAGGGGTAGGTGCAACAGTGCAACACCTCTAGCAATAAACAAGGTAAAGTGCAACAGGCTGGCTGCAGCTCACCTCTACTTCAAGAGAGTGATTTCCACCAGTGTAAACAGTGGCTTTGCCTGTCTGCACTAGGAGTTTGCAGCTGTGCAACTACGCTGATGGCAAATTCCCAGTGTAGACAGAATCTCCATTTTATGACAAATGTCAGCCAGCAGTACCCACACCTACTACACGAGAGCAGCTCGCTCAGCGTTGGCACAGGAGGGAATGCTGCACAACATCCTGGATGTCAGCACATTCCTCTTCTAAGGCACAAAGGCCCCTGTCACGACTCTGCACTTCCCGAAAAATAGCTACTTAGGCTGGAGGTTTTTCTACCTGGCCCATCACCACCCCATACAATGGCTTCCTCTGTGAACACAAAGGGCCCTTCAGAAGCAAATCCTAGGCAAGTTCAAAGATGGGATCGTCTTGTTGCATCAATGGCTTCCACGGGGCTTTGACCGAAGGTACCTTTCACCTCCTCTCAGCTCATAAAAACACAGTGGGTTTCTCCCTCTCCCACAAAGATAGCCAGCGGCTAGATATCTGCTCTGGTTGATAGGTGTGCTGCCATCAGGGGTATGGCTGAGCTGATGGTAGCAACCCTGGGAAGCTTTATGTAACATCACCATAGTGTGGACCAGGCAGTTGAGGGCCCACGGTCCTGGCCATGACATTACTCCAGAAGATGTCAGTAGGGATCTGCAATTCACCCTCTCGGTTAGTAGGTGATGAGGGAGGGTGCAGGAGGGACAAATCTCAACACTCTTCGGCAAGCTGAGGGCGTGCTGGCAGAGATGCCGGGTGCTGTTTTTGGTGGAGGAAGCCTGCGTAACAGCTGGAGGAATGGAGACGATTGGGATTTAATCCTCACTATTGACCAGATGTCACTAGAAGCTCCATGTATTCAGATGACAGGAAAATTATAAATACCAGCCAAAGCCGAGTGCGGACAGATCTGAACATAAGAGGAGCCACGTGCCAATGTCACGTATGTACGCTGGCAGGCACTATGAGTCAGAGCTCAATCAGCTGCTTGCAATGACACATCATAAAGTTATTTAATGCTTCCACAGGCCCCTCCCTGTACGAAAGGTAGCATCCTGCATAGCCAGTACACTAGCAGGGAGACAGATTACTTGTAAATATAAGAAAATAAACTAGCACAATTGGCTATCAAACAATCCTGTGGCAGAACCACAAGATGCTCTGTAATTTAAAGGGTGCTGCACCCTGCCAAACTCCGTGCTGCACAGGACATAGAGGGAGGCCATCCCTGCCCCAAGAAATGTCCAATCCCCAGCCCTTGAGGGCAACTATTTTTAGAAAACGTACATCTGATTGTGGATTGAAAGGGGGCTCCTTGTGCCATGCCCCACAACTTCTAAAACTGCAGCGGTTGAGCCAGCCCCATTGCTATGAGAGGAAACAGGGGCACTGCTGACCTCCCCACCTGCCCTGCAGCCCCCAGAACAGCTCGGGTTTGAGCTGGGAGAGCTCTGCAGCAGCTCTCCCTTCCTCACAGGCAGCCTGCTGCCTTACAGAGGAGAGAGGAGTGGCTGGCTCTCCCTGTAGTTCCCACAACCCAGGAGGGAAGCTGGCAAGGGAGCAACCTGGAGAGCAGGACAAGCTCAGGCAGAGGCCAGGAAAATAGTTACAAGTATTGATTGTGACCCTTTGATCTTCCTGAAATAGCGCTTCACCTCCAGGCTGCGAAGGTCACACACCGCTGCTTTAACGAGCAGTTTGAGCACGGCGCGCCCTGGGCGATGGGGAGGACGGCTCTTCACCCAGCCAGCCTCGTTCTTCGCTCAGCTTCGGAGCCAGATGTGAACGGAGAGAGGCTGGTTGTGTAATAGGCATGGGAAAGTGCTCCCGAAGTTAGGGGTGACCGGTGGGGAGTGGAGGGGTGGGAGGAGCATAAAGGTAAGCATAAATAGAAGGCACGTTTAAGGACGGTCCTCCTGAGGGAAAGCCCAGACCCCAAATCCACCTGCTCTCCCCACCAGCAGCCATCCTTCTGCCCAGGAGTTTGCTAGTGACAAACTCGCCTAAGATCCCTACGTGGTCGTGCATTGTGCTGCAGTGAGCTCAATCCGCATTTCCACATACATTTGGAAGCATGGGTGATGGGAAATAATCCCCTGGCAAGGTGCCAATTAATCCCTAAAAGGCAGGAAGTGAGTTAAAAAAATTAAAAAAAAAAAGTCATGTAGTGTCTGGGAATGCAGGTGTATCCTTTTAACTCTTTTACAAGCCCTCTAGTGTCCCTCTCGGTCTTCCATGCTCCAGAAACCAGCAAAACCCTGCCTAGCAGCCTGTATATGAAGCTAATACTTGCATGCCGTCTGCAGCTATTAAACAGGGTTACCTGGACTCCAAACCCATCGGTTGCATAAAAGAGCAAGAGACAACAGTACCTTGGGATCATTCACATTGGGTAGGCCATTGTCTTCAGCCAGTCAGAAAGCACCACTTAACTACAGAGGCTTCTCCCCACCCCTCTAATATTATTCCAAAGCATGACCCCATTATACACTGTATACAAGCATCCCCATGCTAGTTATTTCTAATGACAAGAGCCAGCGTTGAGCAACACAAACACCCAGAAGCCAGTCAGGAGCCTAGTTTGTTAAAAATGAGGGACTGAATGCTTGGTTTCCTTTTGACCCACTCTCCCCATATTTCCTGGCAGCAGTTTCCCAAGTCTCTCTCTTAGCTTAAGGGTTTTGTACCGCCACCCACCACCAGAGTATCTAAGCACCTTCCACATTCATTAGACTGACATTAGCAAGTTTAGGGAACTTCACAGAATCTGTCTCTTCCTCCTTTGCAAGTTCCAGAAAGCTTTCTTCAGTGTGGGGGGGAAATTGTGAATGTCAATCTGTCCCAAGCCACATGCCATCCTTGCTCTTTTAAACTGAGGAAGCAATCAGCTTTCATTGGGGTGGGGGGAGATCCAGAGATGTGTGTGTATTGCATTTACATCATTTGCATTCAGGTTTAAGAATTTGAACGTCTTCATATTTGTGTTTGTTTTTCCTTTTTGCTTCTGGGAGCCTTTGTGGGACCAACACCTCCACAGGAAGGCCACAACTTGTGGCATTTCCATTGTCCAGGAATTCAAATGCCATGAGAAAGAGAGATCGTTGTGGGACCTACAGCGCTATCTGAAGTATTAAAAAAAAGGTGGTGGGGGGAGGAATAAAATCAAATACCAGAACTGCAGCACACCCATAAGAATGATCTCCCTGCTTCCTGTGGGAATGAAAGGAATAGTACACAAAGGTCATTTCATCTGTCCCTCCCAGGAGCAAAGGGTCAGATCCAAGCTGCTTGATCAAGCAAACTTTGGTTTACTTCACTGTGAGTTTGCCTGAACAAGAACAAAGTAAGGATCTCAGGATTTCCTTTGAGGGGCTGCACCATTCTTTCAGAGATCCTGTCGTATTCCTAGAGAGACAGGATTATGGGAAGGAGAGGCCCAACGCCTACTTATATAGGGAATTAATGGGAGGCTCAGAGTGAGCCTGGTTGGAAAACAATTCTATCAGCTTGTGTTTTTACCATTTCTCTTCTCCTGCATGATAACAAGTCACTCTGGGCCTCAGCTCCCCATCTGCAAAATGGGGATGATACTTCTTGTGTCTGCCTTATCTATTTAGACTGACACTGTGGGGCAGCATCTGGATTACTATGTGTTTCTGTACAGCACCTTGCACAAGGGAGCCTTGATCTCAGTTAGAGCCTCTAAGGCAGTGGTTTTCAAGCTGTGGGCCGCGGACCCCTGGGGGGAGGTCCACAGAGTGAGTAAGATTTCCAAAGGGGTCTGCACCTCCATCCGCAAATGAAAAAAGGTTGAAAACCACTGCTCTAAGGGTATGTCTACACTGGAATAAAAGACCCACAGATGGCTCTGGTCAGCTGACACAGGCTCTTGGAGGGCGAGGGGGGCGCTAAAAATTGCAGTGTAGATGTTTGAGCTCAGGCTGGAGCTCTGGTTCTGGATCCCTCCCACCTCGCCGGGTCCAGTGCTCGGGTTCCAGCCCAAGCATACACACAGCAACTTTATAGCGCTGTAGCCCAAGCCCCACGGGCCCAACTTAGCTGACCCGGGCCAGATGCAGGTGATTCATTGCTGTAGAGACATACCCATAGGCATTACTGTAATACATGAGAAGTTTCTTCACTAAAAGTGTTCTCTTTAGAGCAGAAATCTGGATGGTTCCTTCCTATTACTGCCCTGAAATAGCTCTAAATGGCCTTGTTTAAAAATTAGCAGGAAAAAAAAAAAATACACACACACACACAAAAATCAGCGAACAAAACAAAAACCATCCAGAATGCAGCCAGGGCCTCGGCAGAGTTCAAACAAGACTCTGTAATTCAGTGCAAGCTGCATGGTCTAAGAATTTCATCATAAGGCTGCAAAGAGGCTTTAAGTTTGTAGGGCTTCTGTCACCTGTAGCATTAGTTTATAGAGGTAGCATGCGACTGCATCAACACTGTCGTGTTCAGGGAAGCAAAATGCAGCTAGATAAAATGAGTCTGTCCGTGTGCATCTCTATACATCTGTACAGGACTAATGAATGCAGCAGTTCTAGGGGTTACAACGACCTAGACAGAGAGAGCCAGGTAAATAATGGATTAGCTATTTCTTGCCTGGTTGAAGATGTTAAGAGCTGTGTTAGGATTTCAGTAATTAAGGATATCAACATTTGAGGCACCTGAATGCCTCACCTGGCCAGGAAATAATGCTGCTGCAGATAAACTGGGTCACCTTTGGAGAGAAAGTAGAAGGTAATTGCTGATTCGGACCTTCCAGAGTAGATAGAGGGGCATATTCCGCCATGGTTCAATAGCCCACCCCCACTTACCTACCCACCTGGAAAAAAAGCCACACTACATCACCAGCACCCACAGCCACAGCTGTTCAATTAAAATGCAAGGTATTTTATTCACTGTAACTAAATTAGGTGTGACATACAAATTAAGAGTCCATAACTTTGATAGTTTTATTATTTCTAAGCTGGTAACTCCCATGAGATACAGCAGAAAATTCACACTGATGCTCTAGTGATTAATTAGGGAGGCCTGTTTTCCTTGCATCTGCACATCTCATAACTGCAGTTGCCAGTGACATCCCAATACAACAACCTGCTGGATCACTAGAAACTGATTTGAAAAATCTTGTTTCAATGATTGTCTTACTCAAGGACAGAAACTTGGGCTAGTGCATCTGTCCTACTACAAAAATAGAGAAAGTGATTTCAAACTTTAAATATTTGAAGACAAATAGGCCAAGGATGATCAAAGGGTGGTCCATGGTTATTCTTTAATATGGAGGCTACTTACCTAGGGCTCAGATACTAGAGTGATGAGGGCTACATAAGCATCTAGAGAGGCAGTGCTTGAAAAATCGATTTGTCCTGGCTAAGTGACATGCTGTGTGAGGGGCCTACACTATCACCACCTGCAGAATTCAGGTTCTCTCTGTTTTTAAAGGCTTGTCTACACAGTATGGTGTGGTGTATGCTGTTTCGAAAACACACTTACTCGTCATCTATTAATTGGTCGATGTAGGCCCTGTTGGTGCACTTTAAGTGTCATTTGAAACAGTACTATGTTGAAGCACACTAGGCAATGTTTAGTTGCGCCAGCAGCGTCTACGTGAACTAATTAATGTGCAATAAAGTAGTGTGCTTCAGAAATCACACCTCCCCTTAGAATGCATTACCTCACTGTGTAGACAAGCCCTAAGTTTCTAACCCTTTTGATTGCAAAGATAGACCTCCACATGATTCTCAGATGGGAGGTTATGAAGTACTGTCTTCCTGAGTGCGCACACAGCCAGTGCCTCTGCTGCAATGCATAGCTTTTGCCAAGCAGCAATGTGAAATTAACAAGTCTCTGTTCAGTTTCACTGCTTCTGTTCAGAATCTTGTAGGCAGATGTGAAACTACATATGTCTAATCAGCTTTCTACTGCTATTGGGAAAACCTACCAAGGCAAGCACTACAGTTCTTTGTTTTTTATTTGTATTATCATAGTGCTTAGGAGTCCTAGTCATGGGACTACATGCCCTAGTCCTAGGCTACATGCTGTACGTTTACAAAGTAAATATAAGACAAGAGACAACAGATGGATACAGACAGTGGAGTACAAGGACACATTGGTTTTCTGCCTGCCGCCCCCATTCACACTTTTCCATGCTCCCTAAGAAGGGCCAGATACCTCTTCTCCTGCCTCTCCATCTGCAGCAACCAGGAGGGAAGAATGATACCTATAGCTCCTCTGCTCTTTTGGTCATGGGAGCAAAGCTACCAACTCACTAGACACCTATTAACCAGAGGGAGATATAAGAGATGACCCCCAAACAGGATCCTGGGACAGCACGATGGCGAACTCCTGACACTCTCCCTTTTCCCAGTAACACAGAATAGAGCATGTGGGATTTTCACCACCGCTTTGCTCCTGAACCCAACCTCTAGAGCTCCTCTGCCTTTCATATGTATAGCTAGACAGAGAAGGCGACGGCTGTAAGCTGCTTCATGTTATGCACAAGAGGTACAGCTCCACGAAACGACTTGCCATTCCATCCCTCAGCTAGACAATGTTAGAGCTGCTCCAACCTAGGACATTATAATTTTGAAAGCCAATGACCTATTAAAAAAAAAAAGGTTGTGTTTTACACTGCTTAATGCTGGATAACTTAAAAAGTTGCCCAACTGCATTTACAGTGAGCGAGAGCATGTCTACACACACACACGTCAGCCTGAAAGGTGGGAAGAGGAGGAGGTCTATTTGCTGCTTTGTGTAAATCCCATTTAGCATTAACGGAAGCTATCCTGTGGGGAGAACAGATCACAAAAGTGACAATTATGAAACTGGCCATAAAGATCAAGATTTACGAGGGGATTTGCTGGCAGACCCTTAACTATTGCTGTAATCACTGTGATCAGCTCTAGCCAAATTGACTAAAATTTGACTTCAGGACACCATGGCAGTCCTGTCCCCCCACATGAAGCAGAGTTAGCAACATGACCAGAAAAAAGGAAGCCAGGGAAATGAATGAGGTATGGTTCTATGGCGTGAGTCAGACCCTTAACCCTACAGTTTAACTTCTGCACTGATTTCCTCTAGGGCAACTGCACCCTCCCAGATAGTTAAGCACTTGGTGATTACTTGCCTAGGTAGCAATTCTAGAAGAAATGGCAATGGTGTGTCTGCTATCCACCAGTACACACGTATGCACACACGTTTCTGTCCGATGGTGCTCTTGCCAGCAGGGCTTCTGAGTTTAAAAAAAAAAGGGGAGGGGTTATACGTATTAGAGGGGTTTGGAAAAAGTCCAATTTTTCTAGAAATATTCCCCCAATATGTGCTCTCCCCACAGCTCTCCTGGCATTGTTAGTCGCTCAGAAGAAGGCCCACCCAGGAGCTCCCAAAGCAGAAGCGGTGTGATGTGTGCAATCATACACAAAGGAGATAAAATAGGGGCAATCCCTTCCTCGCTAGAGATTTCCCAGTAAACATGGACTTTGAGGTCTAAATGAAGAGCGGAAGTGAGCAGCAATTTTAGATGCCTGTCACTAGCTGACTGGTCCCTTTAGGAGGGAACGAGGTCCAGTGCACTTCGGACTGCCCAATAGGACTTGGGGAAGGACACTCGAGCCTTATAAAGGGGGAGACAGCTGCAGATTGTAGGCAGATGCCTGCATACACTGTGGGAAGTAAGGCAGCTCCTGCGGGGCCCTGAGTCAGCAGGGGAAAGACACCAGCAGGAAAGGCCTGTGGAGAGAGACAAAATACAGGCAAGAGGTGCTGGGAGAGCAGGAAGACAGAACCTTACAGAGGGGGCTTTGCCCAACCAGAACAGAAGAGTGTTGGAACTCTGAAGGGAAGAGACAGATCCTCAGGGCTCAGCTGAAACTGGGATGAAGACTTGGTAAGGCTGCGTTCTCTTTTGAGATACTTTGTGCAGGACTTAATAAACTGGACCCCAAAAGGGGGAAAGTTTTGAATCTCTGGCCTGTGTGGACTTAAGGGAGTCAGAGTTAAGAGGAAACTGAGGCAGGCCTCAGCAGAACCACAATTGACCAGAAGAGGTTGCTGTAAGGCAGGCACGCCCTCTGACAGTACCCAACTTGACAAACCTTGAAGAGGCTGTTTTTTCAGAAAGCGTTCAGCACCTATCTTTTCAACCATCAGGCCCCTTTAAGATGTGTCAGAGTGGACTCCCCAAAATCGAGCCATCCAAACTAACTAGCTGCCTGAAAAATGTGTTACATACACAGAAAGGTTAGTTCTACTCGCGTTCCCAACAGCAAACTGGAGAGACAAATGAAAACCGGACACGGCTCACCAACGTTCCCTTGTAATCATTACATAGGGACTGTTCTCTGTCAAGAGAGCAGCTTATCTCTGCCACCTTGCAGAATATAGAGAGACAGTCTAGCGCAGTGGTCTCCAAACTTTTTTGATTGCGCACCCCTATCATTAAAAAATTTGAGCATGCACCCCCAATATATGTATATGTATAAAATATATACATGTACTACTGTACTAATATATTACGTAAATTATAAAACAAAAAATAGAAATTAAAAAGCGATGAGATAAAGATGAAACAATATTTTTTAAATATTTTTTTATTTTATTAACCGTACAAAAAACCTTTTTGCTCTCACAAAAAAAAAATTATTAATATTTTTAGTTAGAGCAACGTGATTGAATATGCTTTATTATTTTTAAAAATCTTGATTTAACACTTTGTGATACAGCAGGCACTCAGGGTCTGGGAGGGAGTTAGGGTGCGGGAGGAGGCTCAGGGCTGGGGCAGGCAGGAGGTGCAGAGCACTTACCTGAGGCAGCTCCTGTTTGGTGCAGGGGGTGTGCAGGTGGCTCTGCACAGCGCAGCACCACCCCCATCGCCGCGATTCTGGGAGCTGCCCCCTCCCCGGATGGCAGGGCCACCCGGAACGCAGGGGTTTTAGGGCCCTGGGCTAAGGGGGCCCCGGCCTGAAGCTCTAAAGCCCCTTTTGGAATGTGGCCCTGTGAGCACAGGCCAGAGGACTCAGGAGGAGCAGGGACAGCTGCGCAGCCAGCGGCTGGAGAAAACCGGCGCTTCTCCCTTCAAAGTGGTGCTTCTCTCCAGCCGGCTTTGAAGGGAAAAGTGCCGCTTCTTTGCGGCCGCTGGCTGTGCGGCTGCCCCTCTCCTCCACAGGCCGGAGGACTCAGGGCCCCCCCTTTTTCCCCCCCTCTGGCAGTGCTCCTCCTGCTGTGCCCCCCAATCAATCGTCTTGCGCACCCCACGGGGTGTGCGCACCCCACTTTGGAGGCCACTGGTGTAGCGGACCAAACTCCCCAGCACACTCATCCCACCACTCTTGTCTATCTCAACTGTACTGTGTGAACGGACTTCTCTCAGTACAGGAGCAGGACAGAATCAAATTGGACATTAGGGCAGGCCCAGTGCCCAAGGTGGCAGAAGTAGGGGTGAAAAACCACCTCTGGAACTCATAAGGCTTGCTGCTAAATGCTGACCAGCACGGAGTTTGTACCAGCAAGATGCTGCACATCCTCAATTCCGTTTTCCCCTCAGTGGAAGCTGAAGACATGCAGCAGCTCACCAGATCAGGCATGCTGCTGGTAGGGCTCCCCCTCCCCTGCCAACTACCAATGGGAAAACTAAGGGTGCTGATGATGCTGTGTCTTGAGGATGTTTTATTTTGAACCCATCCCATTGAGGGCTATGGGAAAAGCTATTCAAACTGGTTATTTTGCAGGCCTGTCACCTACAGACCAGACATGCTCCCCTCCCCAGTCATTAAATCACATCTCTTAGCGTTATTTGTGCATTAGGCAACCAAATTCTTCCAAGATCCTGCTCTGGAAACAAACTTGCACAAATTCCGAGGCCCTCTCTCCCGGAAAGATCTGTCCATTATTTGAGGCAGGCACTCGTGCTATGTGAAGGAGGAGAGAGTCTAACAAGCACTGTGACAGCAGGTATTGTAGGTAAAACTCATTTCAGAGGCAGGCAACCCATGTGGGGAAACCTATTAGAAGAGGCCAGCCATTTAGCCAGAGAGCAGACCAGGGGGTTTTAATGTCTTAGATGGACAAACATCCAAAGCCTTGAAAGCACAGTAAGCAAGAGTTAAGCCTTGTACTGCCTCCAGTCTGGCAAGGCTTACTTAAACTAAGTTATATTAAAGGATTGCTGGGGTAGAATCTAGCTACCCATCAAAGCTGTATACTTTGTCTAGTGAAAGTCCAATATGGCAGATCATGAACAGTTGTACCTGATTTAACGGGAGCCCACAGTGTGCTTGGTGCTGTACAGATAATACCAACTAGCTCTTGGGGTAAGTAACTTCATTTTACAGATAAGGAAACAGCGGCATAGAGAAGTGAAGTGACTTGCCCAAAGGGGCTCAGAAACAGAGTCAGAAACAGAACCAGGTCTCCCCAGTTGCAGCCAGTTCAGTGCCCTATCCAGAAACAGTCTTTGAGCAGTGATCATCTGTGCTGGTCAGCGAAAATATCCATTCTGTCCTATTCAGATTAGGTAGTGGGCTGTATTTTGTTTTTAAGTTTCCAGTCCTTCCCTTACAGCCAATGGGAGCCCTGTGAGCAGGCAGCGTGTGCATGTATTCAGTGCAAGCAACTCATGGCCCTCAGACATTAAGTAAGGGCTCTTGAGACCAGAGTAGCTGAACTGGGGGAGCTAAGGGAGATACAAAGATGAGACTTTCTGGGACACAGTAGAACAGTCCCACCTCCCGATCGACAGCCTCTGTGGTAATAAGGATGAAAGGAAGGAGAACATCAAGCTGGAACAGAGGGAAATGATCCCAGAGCTGGGACCCTCCTTCCAGATGATGTCATGGTATCCTCTCACACTGTGGCTACCTCTCCAGGGCAGGGGACCCCTGTTATTAGGAAGGCAGAGGTAACAGTAATAGGGGGAATTCTATTATTAGAAATATATAGTTGGGTTTGCAATGACCGGGGAAACCGCATGGTGAATTGCCTGCTAGGTGCAAACATCCAAAGACATCTATGTAGACTTAAGTGCAGTTCTGAGAAGACGACATTGGTTGTGGTATATATAGGTACAGAAAAGGTAGGAAACAGGTCCTGGAGACCGAATTTAGACTGCGAGGTAAGAGATTAAAGTCCAAGACCTCCATGGTAGCATTCTCTGAAATGCTTCCATTTAGACAGGCAGAATTGCAGGGTCTCAATCCGTGGATGGCACAATGGAGAGGGAGGAGGGATTTAGATTTATTAGGCATTGAGGAACCTTTTTGGAAAGGAGGAGCCTATACAGGAAGGTTGGGCTCCACCTAAACCAAAGCAGAACCAAATTGCTGGCATGTAAAATTAAGACTTTGTAGGGGAGGTTTTTAAATTAAGGGCTGAGGAAAAGCCAACAGGTGCAGAGGAGCAAACAGGTCAGACAGAGGCATCCCTTAGGGCAGGAGTTCTCAAACTTTTTCTTTCTGAGACCTCCCTCAACAGGCTATAAAAACTCCAAGGCCCAAGGGGGGTGGGGGAGGGGACTCAGGGCTCCAGGCCAAGGGGTGGCCCCTTGGGCACAGGCATAGTTTGACTTCTATCTGGGGGGGAGGCAGCTCCGCACAGCGGGGTCCAGGGAGGGAGCGCCACCTGCACCCCCGATTCACCTCAGCAGCCCACCTGGCCTGTATGGACTGTGGGGGGTATGCAACCAAAAAAAATATAACTCAAAGGCAGGGGGACTCAGCTCAAAGTTTGAAAAAACTGCTCAGGGTGCAGGCAGGGGGGTAGCTCAGGTTGCAGGGAGAAGGATAGCTAGGGGCTGTGTGCCAGGAGGGCTCCCCTCACAGTGGCTGCTCCCCGAGGGCTCTGCTGGCCCCGGAGCCGGGTCCCGCTGCCTGGGCGGCTCTTACCAACTGCGTGAGCAGCCAAAGAGGGCTGGGAGCTGAGGAGCAGCTGCAATCCCAGGCACCAGCAGCAGGCGGGGGAATGCCACAGCTGCCCGCTCCATGGAACCACAGCGAGAGGAGCAGCTGCCCTGCGCTGCCTGGCTCTGGCTTCTTAACCTACAACCTGGCCAGAGGCCTGGGCCTGAGGGAGAGCAGGAAGTGGGGGAGGATGGAGCTGTCCCCGGACTGCCCCACTCTGGGTAAGGCACTGCAATTTGGGGGGGGAAATTGCATTGTGCCCCCACAACTCTGCCCATGGGCTCGGGGCTTCAGACCCATGCTGCTCCCAGCTTCAGTGTGTGTGTGGGTGGGCAGGGCAGTGTTTGGGGCTCCTAGCTTTGGCAGAAGGGTGGCCACCGGCTTCAGCCCTGTGCTGCTCCTTGCTTCAGACGGGGCTGGGGGGGGGGGGGGAGGGGAGGAGCTTCAGCCCTGCACTCGCTCCTGGCTTCGGGGGGGGGGGAGAGAAGAGATATCGGCTTCAGCCCTGTGCCCACTCCTGGCTTCAGACCAAGGGGAGGGAGGGGGATTCTTTATATCCTAGATAAGGAGAGGAGAGGATAGAAGTCGATAATGTAGAAACTGAAGAGAAATAGTAGAACAAAAATGAGTCCCATTCAGTTATGTCACATGAAGGCAAACAAATTTTATAAGCGCTTGTATGCGAATACTAGCAGTCTAAATACTAAAATGAGTGAATCTGAGTGCCTGGTATTAAGTGAGGGTATTGATATAATAGGCATCCAGAAACTTGGTGGAGCTATGGTAATCAATGGGACAACGGGTACAAAATATATAAGGATAACAGAGTAGGTCATGCTGGTGGGGGAGTGGCACTATATGTGAAAGAAAGCAAAAAGTCAAATACAGTAAAAATCTTAAATGAATCAAATTATATCACAGAATCTCTACGGACAGAAATTCCATGCTTGAACAACAAGAGGATAGCAGTACGAATATACTACCGACCACCTGACTGATGGTGACAGTGACTGTGAAATGATCAGCAAGATGAGAAAAGCTACAAAAACAGAAAACTCCAAGTATCCTTATAATGATTGAGTACAAATCACCTCTGAATGGGAAACAGAGATAAAATGTCTAGAGACCATTAATGACTCCTTCTTGGAGCAGCTAGTCCTGGAACCAACACAGGGCATGGCAATCCTTGATTTAGTCCTAAGTGGTGCATAGGATCTGGTCCACAGAGATGAATATAGCTGAACCACTCAGTAATAGTGACCATAAGGTAACACATTAACATCCTTGTAGGGGAGAAAATACCAAAGAAACCAACCACAGTAATATTTAACTTTACAAAGAGGACCTACACAACAAGGAAGCTATTTAAATGGAAATTAAGAGGAACAGTCCCAAGAGCAAAATGCCTGGAAGCTGCATGGAAATTACATTTATATCACAAATAAAAAGCAAAATAGTAAGGGGACCAAGAAAATACCACCATGGCTAACCAGAGTAAAAGAGGCAATTAGAGACCAAAAGGCATCCTTTAAAAAACTGATGGTCAAATCCCACTCAGGAAAATAGAAAGGAGGATAAACTGTGGCAAGTCAACTGTAAAAGTATACTTAGGCAGGCCAAAAAAGAATTTGAAGAAAAACTTGCAAAAGGCATAAAAACCTAACAGCAAAACAAAAATTTTAGTACATCAGCAGCAGGAAGCCTGCCAAACAATCAGTGGGGCCTCTGGACAATCCAGGTGCTAAAGGAGCACTCAAGGAAGACAAGACCATTGTGGAGAAGCTAAACTAATTCTTTGCATCAGTCTTCACTGCAGAGGATATGAGGGTGGATATGAGGGTGATTCCCACACTTGAGCCATTCCTTTTAGGTGACAAATTTGAGGAACTGTCCCAGATTGAGGTGTCAATAAAGGAGGTATTGGAACAAATTGATATAACAAACAATAATAAGGCATCAGGACCATATAGTATTCACCAAAGAGTTCTGAAAGAATTCAAATATGAAATTGCAGAACTACTAACTCGTCTGTAACCTATCACTTAAATCAGTGTGTGTACCAGATGACTGGAGAATAGCTAATGTAAAAACCAGTGTGACTGGTACTACCAGGGAATTTGTTTACCCAATTTGTAGTTATTGTGTAATTTAATTTACCAATTTGTTTTTTTCCTTGCCTTCATGTGGTTTGCTGTCGTTTGTTGATTTTTACCTGTGTGTTGGTTAAACAGTTTAGCAATGTTACGCGCATTGTAAATGATGTTCAGCAATAATGCAGTAGCCAAGTTTAACTTAACAGTGGTTTCTAGCTCATTGCCAACTTAATTGTTCAAATATGGTAGATTGAGATTTATTTGAACAGTGGTTTTCTGTCATGTTAGATCGCAATTTCTACAGAGAACAGCTCGCTTACTTACCAGATCAACGGTCATGGGTCACCAGTGTGGTTAGATGCTGGTAGATGTTTGGCTGTGTGTATTTTCCCTGTGTGCGCCGCCCCAGCACTGCGCAGACAGCTGGCCATGGCAGACCTCAAGCTAACCACCCAATGACCACAAGATCCGTTAAGGGACGAAGGCACCCAGCCAGGTTTATTGTCGAGGAAGCACGGTATTAGTATCCCACAGACTTTACCAGACCACTAATACATGTATGCCTGAAACAATGGACCCCCTCAGTGAACGGCGGGACTTTCTGTTCCTCCTTAAGCCAGACAAAGATACTCCCTCTGAAATACATCTTTATACCCTGATACAAACAAATTAGTACTGTCCCCTTGACATAGTTAGTTACTGTCCCCTGACGTGAGTATTATTACTCATTACCTTGAACATGGTTCAAACAAAACATCTTTATTACGTACTATTATCCTGACCTTATCTTTTAGGAGGGGTCAGTGTGTTCCTGTTATCCTTGAGGAATGTTTTTGTACCATCCTTGACACTGGGATGTTTTGGTACCAGTTGGTATCAGGATGTGTTTGCGTGAGTACTTTGTGACTTGCACTTTTTAGGAATGTGTATTTCTGCAGTATCAGCCCTGTTCTTGCCAGATTCTGTGAGCAAGTCCTGCCTCATATCAGGCCTCTGATACCAGGGCTTATGTCTTAGGGTCTCTTCCTACTACAGCATCTGGCACCAGCCATCATCTGAAGACAGGCTAGATGGACCATTGGTCTGACTCAGTATGGCCATTCTTATGAGTGAAGCATGTTGTCCATTCTGCATGCTGATGCTACAGAAAGCCAAGAGGGGCTTAATCAGCTGTTAGGGTACCCACACCTCTTGCCACCAAGGGAGCAGATCTCCTTGATGGAGTAAGGGCCCAAAGAACACCCTCCTACCCAGCAAGAATAGCTAGAAGGACTACAAGCTAAAGAATTTTTTTTTTTAAATAATTGATTTCCTTGTTCTCTCCCCCTCCCCCCACAAGCAGGGATTACATAAGTCACCGAGATGAGCAGGAATCTACAATCATATAAAATATTAACTGGATTGAAGGTAGCAGCAGAGAAATGAGTATTTTACGCAAGAATTGGTGCAATCTTGATTATTTGTATTTCCAGAACAGTTCACAATTTTCTTTATAAAGCAGCTAGGTATTGAATAGTTGTTATCTGTGTCTCATGAGAAACTCTGTTGAATTACTCAATAAATATGCAGACACACACCTTTATGAATATTTATTTACACCTTTCTGGATTAAAAAGGCCTTTAAAATGACTGTTTGCCAAGAGTTGCAATTACCCCTCTGCCATACACACAATCAAGTAAACAAGAGACCTAGGATTAATCCAGGTTGAAACCTTTGATAAAAGACACTTGGGTACTTTTGAAGTCTCTGCTTTCAGAGTATCTCACATGTGATTAATTAGCCAAAAGTAGCATAAATCTTAACCAGAACACACACGTACATAATGGGCTCTTTAAACAGCTAAAACCCCACCACATCTGCAGTGAGGCAATTCAATCCCTTATCTTTCACAAAAATGCCTGGTGCTATCTCACCCTCCACAACAGCATTTGAGTTTCAGTTAACAGCCCTGTAAAAATAAACTGTTAAAAGGGGGCTGCAGTACAAAAGAAAGAGCTTCCAATTAGTAAATACAAATCACAGTCTCACAGTAAGGTGGTGTTTTGAAGTTGAATGGAAGCAACAAAGATTGTGTTTGTTGCAGCTTCATTGATTTATCTGCGCTTTTTAACGTTGCATTTGTAATCTTAGAATCTGTTTTGCTAAAACAGAGAATCCTCATATTTATGGCTGCAAGACTGACCCATCTGAATGCTAGCTTAGCTATACACAGACCTGTTTCTCCAGAACCGGACAAACCAGTCCTTCTCAGTATGTAGGTGTTGCATTTTAAGTTCTCAGGGCCAGAACCTCAGCTGGCACAAGTTGGCACTGAGCCATTAAAACACCTGTGGAACTACATCAGATGCTAGCTTACAAAGTTTCCAGGTAATATGCACCATACTAGAACAGTTTAGAGCGTGGTACTTCACAGTTCCTCTCCATAGCATGAATTGGGGGTATATAGAAATCTAGAGTAACATTTTCAAAGGCAAATGACTTAGGAACCCAAGTCTTGTTTTCAAAAGTGACAGGCATTTGGGACTTTAAGTCTCAGAAGCTTTTGAAAATATATGTTATCCCTATTTATTTATTTTTAAACTGTTTCTCTCTCTAGGTTGATATTAAATACCCAATAAAGGGACATCAACTTAAGTCATATATATTATATTTGTAAACTAAGATTGTGTTTAAACATCTAAAATTACTGTAATGGGAAGTGATGAGAGAAAAAATATTTCTCAGTTTACTTTCTGCATTTGACAGCACACTGTAGCCGGTCAATTTCACAGTTTCCCCTGTTCATTGCGGGTCTTTCACACAGTATGAAGGGAGAGAAAAGCCACTTTAAAATACAGGAAAATATGTTTGCAAATCCAAAAGATTGTCAGGATGCCTAAGAGGCAGGTGTTCTTCTTGAAACAGACTAGATTTCAAGTATAGTTAAAAGCAGTTTCATAATATAGTTTTGTCCCCCTTAGACCAAAACCAAACAGGTAATGGTAGAGTCAGTTCTGGGGAAAGATACGGGAGCCATGCTGGCACAGGAATTTTGGCCACAGTGTAGCTACCCTGGGGCAAACCATCAGTGCAGGTAGAATCTAGCACTGTGGCAGATATTCCTGATGCGGGACAGTACGGTAGTGCGTCTGCCAACCAGGAACACAGAGTGTCCCCGCCCAAGGAGTTACGACCTAACTACAAGACAAGAGACTAAGGATGGATACAACAAACAGTCAAAGCAAGTGATCTGGCTTCAGGTCACAAGAGCAAGGCCTTGATCTAGATTTATACAAGTCCAAAGGAGGGGGACACAGGTACAAGAAAAAGAAACCTGGAACGAATAAAAAAAAGTAACATTAAGTTAATTACTGTAAGCAACAAACACTCGAAGGCACTCAAGAGCCCTATGACTATATAAAAAAGTCAAACATAAGTATTATAGCAACAATTGTCACATAAATGAATACAGCTAAGAGTGGGGAAGGAGCTAAACCTTTCAGATAACTTTAGCTGTCCCTGTTGTAGAATCTGGATGAAATGCACCATGAACATATACAGATGTATAGCACCATAGTCCAGTGGGTAAGAGACATGGGGCTGGAACTCTGGAGACTTGGGTTCTGGTCCCAGCTCTGCAACTAACCAGCTGTGTGACCTTGGGCAAGTCACTTTGCCTCTGTCCTGCACCCTTTGTCTTGTCTCTTTGGGGAAGGAACTCTTACCATGTGTTTGCTCAGTGCCAGCACAACGGATCCCGCATCTTAGCTGGGATTTCTAGGCCTGACTGTAATACAAACCAAAAAGTGATGGCAGATACCACGGAGCTAAACTAAACTGTGTATTCTTTGAGATGGCAGATGTATTTTATCCAGCTCCCCACTTGAAATAGTCAGTCAATGTGACACAAACAGCCACAAGCAAAGACAAAACACTTCCCATTGTGCCCCTTGCTACCCCCAGGGAGCTGTTGGTGAAAACAATTCCCTATAGTAATAATTAGACTAACAAGAACACTGGAAGCATTCTTAGAAGACCTTCTTTGACATACTGATTCTGGGTAACTAGAAGTACAAGCTGGAGGCTTGTCTGGTTCTCCCACCTGTAGGCATTTGCTCTACCCAGACAGGCTAAAACAGAGTAAATATACATACTTTTCTCCTCCCACTACTGTGCTGTAGCAGAACGGTCAGACAGATTCAAGTCAGGAAGTAGCCAGTGGAGCAGAGAGCAGACTGCGCTATGCAGAAGTCTCCATAGCTGAAGCAGATTCCCCACCAGCATTTCACTTCAATAGGTGGAGACAATATTCCCCTTAATAGCATGCAAATAGATTTTACTTCACCCCGCCCACCCCCTTCAACTCAAAACCAGAATGGCCAAAGGCAGGTAAATCATTGATCAAGCCCAGTGTAAGTATTCCCATTAACGTCAATGGTTGCTTGAGCAGGCCCATTGAGTATCTAACTCCTTCAGCACCTGCCTACGGAGAACCACGTGGAGTGTTTCATAGAATATCAGGGTTGGAAGGGAGCTCAGGCGGTCATCTAGTCCAACCCCCTGCTCAAAGCAGAACCAATCCCCAATTTTTGCCCCAGATCCCTAAATGCCCCCCTCAAGGATTGAACTCACAACCCTGGGTTTAGGAGGCCAACGCTCAAACCACTGAGCTATCCCTCCTGCCCCCCCCCATCCTCAGCCTGTCCCCAGCAGCTGGGCTCGCTTAGCCATTTTGCTGACTGGGGGCTCCCCCGCCAAACCCAGGACTCCCCTGCCCCACTTCCCCCAAACTTGGGGTTCCCCCATCCCACCCACCCCAATTCCCCTTACAACGTTGCTTTGTACAGCAAGTGTAAGAACATCAACTTGTCTTGGGAAGAAGGCAAGTCTGGTAAAATATAAGCCTACACTGCAAGGCCAGGACTTGGGAAAACTATTTTCCAGTCCATGGTCTAGACTGGGATTAGGAAGTTTGGGGAAGAGACTCTTCCCATGCATGTAACTCGTGGTGACACATTAACTTAACTTCCACTCAACACAAGATAGAGAATATTTCTGGCTGGCTGTTGCTTTAACCATTACCACCTTGCACAGGTTACCCTGATCCAACCATGTTCTTCTGAACCCTTTTTTTAAGTTAACCTAGCTGTAAGATACTGAATGAAGCAAATGTATCTTTTGTAAGATTACTGTCTCTAACTTCTCCCCCTTCCCCCGCAATTTCTCAGTGATCTAACAGTGACTAAATCAGAATGAACACTATAAAACAGACACACGCAAACACACACTCCCCAGCATATAAATGCATAGCTGCTCTCAGGAAGGCAAGACTCACAAGGCATGCCTGTGTATTACACATGGTGCATATCAAGCCCGATCTGTTCAATTATTATTTCAAGGAAACTCAATCACCCGTCTATCTCCAGTTATTGTAGGCTGTGCCTACTTAAGTATCTGAAACGTGTCACAGGCTTGGAACTTGTACATCATTACCACGTGACTCAGGTGTTGTAGCATGAAGAAGCCAAGTTCAGAGCCAGATACTAGGCAGTGGGGTGATTGTCATCATCCTAGCAAAGCTAACATTAAGTAATGTGAGAGGCTATTATGTCACCATGAGCAGGTGCCTTTCCCAGCTTGTTCTAAAGAGAAGTCTACACACTGCCTAGGGTCAAACACTCACCCCTCACCACCTTCTTGAGTGTTTGACCTCATGGTGTCAATTATTTTAAACAAAGCTCAGCTCCAGACTTCTCTCCAAGCTTGGTTGCACCTATTTTGGGTGCCTAGTCTGAGGTTCTTGAAAGGGACCTGATTTTCAGCACTTTCTGAAATCCAGGTCCTTTTAGGGGGGAACCTAAAATTTGAGGCACCCAAAAACCACTAGTCGTTTAAGAATCTTGAGTTAGTTTTTCCTCTCCCTCAAAAAGCCATTGCCACCTCCCTTCTACCAAGATGGGGGAGTGAGCCACCTACCTCAGTGACTCAGCAGAACCCAGCACAATCAATACCTGCTAAGAGGGTGGGGTGTTTCAAGCAAACAGGGTCAGCCTGCTACAATCACCCATTGTGGAACTAACTACTCCCAAGAACATCTGGAACCAGGGCCAACAGGTCCCTGTAGGGCTAATCTGCACACACAAGTTCCAGGGAACCAGTGGAGACCCTTGTGTAGACACTGTTAAAAGGGTTTAGCTGCATCTGTAAGGTGATCCTGTCTACATACAAGCTTGCAGCGTATGGACACACTTGTATTGGCTTAGTTTGCCCTCATGATTTATAGAAGCAAGTTCAAGCAATATAAGCCAAGTTTAAACACAGATAGGAGGGTTCACAAAGTTGCATGCTTTTTAAAAAAAAACAAAAGATAATTATACAGGTACAGCCCCTAGGGTGCCCGCAGTTCTACCAGTACATAATAGATGGTTTACATCATTAAAGCCTATTTTGTTTTCTGAACCAGCATAAGATATCCTTGTATAAATACTTTTATACTGGTAGAATTGCCTCTATGCTAGGGAAGGATTTCCACTAACTATGCTGCTATAGTTATGTTGCAAAACTTCCTAGCGTACACAAGCCCAGAGGCAATGGGGAAAATCAGAACAACAATGCAGAATAAAAATACCAAGAACAGCAGAAAAATGGAACTTAACGCTAAAAAGTGAACTCAGTCTGCTATCTGGTCATCTGAGGCCTTTGCATGTCACATCCGAGACTCTGAAGTTCATTGTGCTAAACCAAAAGGAGGCAGAACAGCATAATAACCGAAAGAGCACTGGGCACTGCATCCTCAGATCATTCAATCAAATACTGTGCTGGATCCATTGTGCCAGGTAGCCAGAGCCAATTGCCAGAAGATTTGGACACAACCAGCAAGTTCTGCAGTAGATTTTTCATATTGTAAGTTTTTTTACCCAAGCCATCTGCAGATATTTAGGAACAGATACATTTCTTAGGACTCAGGAGGAGCTGTGGGTTGCTGTTTTGCCTGGAGATCTGGATTTACATCTTCAGTCTGCACATACATGAACATTGTGTGTCTGTTCTGAACAACCACTCACTCCTCTTCCCCATGCACAAGACATACAAGGGAAGCACAGGGCAGGACTGAAGTGTATTTACAGTTGGTAAGGAAGCCTCAATTCTCTCAGCCATGTTAAGCATGGGCTCAAGGCATCCAATTAATAAGCAGGGCTAGTTTCACATAAATTTGTTATTAAGGAAGGAAAAAAGATTTTAGTAAAACCTACACTTACAAAAAAAAAAAGGCAGCTGAAAGGTCAACAAGATATCATACTCAGAGATAAGATAGGGGTTATTTTAAAGACATCCCAGAGGAGCCCATGATATCTGTGACAGAGAGAGCAGCACTGCAAAGCACAGTGAAGGATTCCTGGAATTCCAGCAGGCAAAAGGTCTTCAAATAAGTGAAATCTGAGGCCTCCCACCATGTCTTACAAAATTGCCCTGCACACCCCTGCCCTCTGGGAGTCATGCCTTTTCATTAATGGGATGAGAAACACTGCTACATAACCAGGGCAAGTGCGTTTAAGAGAGAACCTTCTACCCTCCATACACTTCCAATAAAGCTTTCAAGATACATGCACACACAATTTCCATCCAGCCCCCATTTTCCTTGTACAAGTGACTGTGTGTAGCCTTCTTTAGGGACATCCCCAGTACCCCACTGAGGATTCCAAGTACAGTGACTTGAATTTTCCTGGAACAAGGAGGAAACATGAATGGAAGTGTGCACAACCCAGTGTTCCTCTGCTGACAGCTCAAGGTGTCAAGCCACTGCAAGTTATGACTGCACAAACAATTTTCTTCAGAGGTTACCACACTAGGACCACCAAAGTTCTCTTATCCCAGAGCTTACTGGCATCACAGAATCCTGTAGCATTTGTGCTAGGAGTCTGCTGTGTTATCAGAGGGAGTGGTGAAAGTTACATCTTGTCAGAGATGCCTCTTTGGATCATTTCCATGAACACATCAAAACCTTCAGTACATCTTTCTCCCTCCCCAACTGTATCCATGCAAACTCATTTCTGATAAGTCCTTCCCACCCTTTTGGGACACGCTGTCAATCACTCTCCTTCCCACCTCCCTCCAAACAACACACTATAAGCTTGATTCTCAGAAGTGCCAGCACCCAAAATTCAAATGGCAGTTAAGGGAAGTGGAGTTCTCAGTGCCTCTGAGGATCAGCTGCTCTAGGCAGGTCTACATTTCATCGGCACCACTGTAGTGCTTTAATGAAGATGCTCTATGCCAAGAGAAGAGAGCTCTCCCGTCAGTATAGTTAATCCACCTCCGCGAGAGGTGGTACCTCTACCAGCAGGAGAAGCTCTTCTGGCCACAGAGTGCTGTCTATACCAGCGCTTAGATCAGTATAACTTTGTCACTTCAGAGAGTGGATCTTTCACCCCCCAAGCGACCTAGTAATACTGATTTAATTCTGTACTGTAGAACTGCCCTGTCTCTAACACTATTGCACGGACAATGAACCAGAGTTAAAACCAGCTCCCCCCGCTCCCCAAACTGACCAGAGCAAGGATACTGGTGGTTACTTCTAGCACGTGATAACTGAGCTTGTTTATGCTGCCAAACACACTTACTTTGTTCCAATGAAGTGCTCAAGGCTAAGTGGCCTCCTCTATGTCCCTATAACAGTATCCTATCAAAGGGCAGCTCCTTCCCCCACCAGCCTACCGCTGTTTTTTGTAACTATAAGCAACAGTCACAAGGCAAGGGAAATTAAAAGACAAGTTTATTCCTATTGAAACATGTTATGGACTAAGGATGAAAAAACATGATGAGCGTAATCATACTCTGCAGAAGGAAAGAATCGGAATGATGCAAACACGGACACTGGCCAATTTCTATTAAACTTCGCCCCCATTCAAGACTCTCTCTGGTCCCAAGAGCTCCTCCTAGGCAATGTGTACTTGAGAGATTTGGAGAAACCTCAAAGCTTACATCTTTCCTTGAACTGGCAGTAACAGGAAAAGGATCATACAGAAGACATCAGCCTTTTTCTAGGGCTACTCCGGCCATGCCAGCTTCAGTTCATCCACCCACCCCGCCGAACATGCCTTCCACCAGCCAGCAAGCCCACCCTCTGCTCAACTCAGGGTGGTCCTCACAACAGCCCAGCCCAGCCCGGCACCCAGCTCAAACAGGGAATTTTTTCATCTCTGTTACTGTAGAGATGGAGATGCTGTACGGAAATCATTCCAGCACCCAGCTGGAACCCTCCTACATCAGAACTGACTCCACTCTGGTGCTCCAACTAAAGCCTCCAAAACAGACAAAAATACAGTGCTTCCACTTGAACTCATGTGCAGTGTTTAAGGGATTTATCATTTATAATAGAATATCATCACTCAAGATGACACAGACAAACCTAAAATGATTTTTTATTCATCCCACATGCCTTTGCTGCTCCAATTCAAGTCCAGCTGCACCGGGGGGGGGGGGGGGGGGGGGGGGGGGGGGCTAAGCTGACTCATAACATTAAACAGCACAAGGACAAGCACAAAGTAGCTTTTAGAGTAGCAGCCGTGTTAGTCTGTAACTGCAAAAAGAAAAGGAGGACTTGTGGCACCTTAGAGACTAACCAATTTATTTGAGCATAAGCTTTCGTGAGCTACAGCTCACTTCATCGGATGCATTTTTGAGAGTAGCTTTTGCCACTGCTGTGCAGATGGTAAATGGGCTTAGAACCCTGCCAATGCCAGGAGGGTCATGGCTAGGACAGTTTGCACAGCTCACCAAGTCATTTTATCCTGAGCGGTCATTAAGAGATTTCAATTTTTATGGGAGCTGCATTACTGCGCCTGAAGCTGACAAACAAATTACGGGATCTCAGGATTTGGATCGTTTCTTCCCTTCCCCCCCCCCCTTTTTTTTTTTATAATACCCGTGAAGCTGGCCTCGCTAAGAGGTTATTTCACTTCAAAGGAAAAAAATAATGGCATTTGCGCATTTATACTCTGCCCACTTGAATTTTCAAATAAAATGAAAACCTACCATTTCTCTGGAGGGACTGACTGCTCCCAATTTATTTCTCAAGTGCCCAAGACTAATCCCAGTAGGTACTACCTATTTCTTATTTTCAGGGAAGTGCAATGCAGCAGGGACACAGAAACTAACTCACCTACTTCACATTCCTAAATTAAATTACAATGCAAGCTTTTTGGAGAGGACAGTGTTTTACTGCATGTTTGTACAGCACCTAGCACATCCTTATTGTTGCCACTGGGCACTACCACAGAATATTACACCTCCTTATCTACCAGTAAAGATTTATGATCAGTTTGAGTTTGTTTATTCATTTAAGATGAAAGACTGAGGGAAACATATAAAGATATTAATTTCATAAAGCAAAAGTATTTCTACTAGGATCGACACACATTAGTGACTATTATTAGGACCCTGCAAAGACTTACGGGCTTAGCTTTACAGAATTACTCAAGGTAGTACAGTTAAACACAGATGTAACTGTTTTCCAGGATCAGGGTTTGTGTGTTATGATAGTAATTAACCCCATTATTCTACCTGCTGTACATAGTAAAAGACTGTCCCTGCCCCAAAGAATTTACAATCTAAATAGATCAGCCAGACAAAAAGAATGGAGAAAAGCAACATTATTATTCTGATTTTACATACGGTGGATCTGAGGCATAAACAGATTAAGCGTCTTGCTCAATGTCATACAGGGCATCTGTGGCAGAGCCAGCAATTAACCCAGATCTGCTGATTCCCATCTAGTACCATAACCATATTCTTCCTCCCCAAAAGCTTTTATAAGTGCCTAGTAGACCAACCACATTAATACTCACTTCTGGACACCTGACATGTCAGGTCTTCATCTTAAGCATAAATTATACCCATTAAATTAGCAATGGAAAGGCTTTAAAAAACACCCTCAATTATATCATAAACCACACCAAAATATGAACTTTTTCAAAACTGGGACAGAGCTACTGAAACATAGGTTATTGTTCAGACTAAGATCAGACAGTGTGATCATGGGTGTGGATAAAGGGTCTGGAGAGCCCATAATCAGATGGATGATGAACAAAGCTTTTACATTTCTATAGCACCTTTCATCTGGGAAAATCAGGAGCACTTTACAAATGTTAATTAGAATCTAACTAGCAACCTGGGAAATAGCTCAGTATTATGCCCATTTGATGAAGACTGAGGCAAAGAAGGTAGGACTATGGAAGTTCTTGTTCATATAAGTGACTTAAAAGTCTAAGCTCTTGTTATCAGGGATATCTTGTGGCACATTTACAGGGCAAGGAGTACCATTGGTTTCTATATTAAAATAATAATATTTGCAATTTTATTTTCTAGTCCATTTCTTCTGCAGTCTGACATTGTTTGCTTTTATTTTTTTACTGCAACTGCATGCTAAACAGAAGTTCTCATTGAGTTGTCCACACTGACACCCTGGTTCTTCTCCTGAGGGGTTACAATTAATTTAGAATACAAGGTGCAGGAGTAATTCAGATTAGTCCTTCCACTGTGCTTTACTTTGTATTTGCCCACCTATGTCAAAGGATTTGTCAACAGTCATAGAGCCAGTCAGTGTCAGAACTGGGAACAGAACCCAGGGGACTGCCTGGGACAATAAGGAGTAGAATAGAAGGGAATCAGGACAAGCCCCATAGCAGCAGCAAGGAAGACAGACTTGTAGAACAGGTACAATGGCATGCTGTAGTGTGTCTTAATGGAAAGAGCCATTAAAGAAGGTAAATGGATACAGCTTCAGGGGGCCATTTCACCTCTCACTGCAGATTTTACAGTACCTGTATTAGGCTACACTGGTCTCACCTTCTCCCCAATATTTCTGCTATTACTGCTCTGTCTGGCATTGGAGTGAAATAGTAGTGGAAGGAAAAGAGATCTGTTGTTCACCAAAAACCACAACAGGTCCACTTAAGGCACATAAGAAGTGTTTAAACCCTCCATGCAGAAGTTATGCCATAAAACGGTATTGGTTTTAACTTAACAACTAGCTGTGAGACAACTGAAAATCCTGTTGCCCAAGAGAGGGTAAATACAATTACCTACACAACAAAAGCTAAACCTGCGGCAACCGGTGCCACCTGTACCCATTCCGGGGTGGCACAAAATCTCCTGAATGTCAGAGATAGTGACAATTGGCTGTCTTGGGGCACAGAGCCGGCACATACAATGGAATTATTCATTTGTTAGGTCTGCCAGTGGTACAATCTTCTATTCACGCACCAACTCTGAGTGACTGGCGGGGGGGGGGGGGGAATACAGCTAGCTAGACAGCAAGTAAAAGGTTAAATACATGTGAGCCAAACACAAGGTGTAGCATGCATGTCTCTGAGCCGCAGCTGATTATGCCACATGCAAATCGCTTCAGACAGACAATCCACTGCATTAAATGTAGGTGGGTGGTTGTTGTTGATGTCTTAATTCCCACCCTGGGCTTTAATTTCAACAGATTGTATTTAAAAGCTCTTCCTAGGCTAGGCTAAGAACTTTTTAGTACTTATAGAAGAATAAATGAATTTCCTCCTCCACCACCCCACCCCCAAGCCGTGTCCCTCTCTCCTCTGCCTTAAGAGGAATAAACCAGAAACTCCAGATAATCTGATTTCACAGCAGGCTGCACTTCCATCTAAAAACAGCCCAGGAGATGAAAGGGGACTTAGACCTCAAAGAGTGGCATGTGGGGAGCGGAACGAGCCGCACACAAGAAGGCAGGCCAGGTGAAAAGCCCACAGAGGATTTTTTTTTAAATACATAAAGTATTTTAAAGAAAGAGCTAAAGGAGGTTTCCTCCGGGGAGGAGAAAATAATGGAGCAGGTTGCCAGGGGGCCACAGGAGAAAGCAGAGGGACAGTCATTGCACTAAGAGGCCGGGGGCAAAGGAAGGACGCTGGGTGGATGTGGGCTGCGCCCTGGGGGGAGACAGGACAGGAAAGCAGGGAGGCGAGCGGGGGCACCGATCGCCGAGCAGCAGCTGCACCTACCTGGCTGAATTTCCTCTCCCAGAAGCCGGGACAGACGCAGCAAAGCAAATCCTCTTGGCAGAGCACCTCACCCAGCCCGCAGGAGCAGCGCCTCCTCCCCGCGCACACACACACAGAGCTCAGGCGGCGGCTGCTCTCCGCTCCCCTTTGCAAACTTGTTTGCGGGGAGCTCGGGCCCGATCCTCTTCCGGCGCCTCCAAGGCGCGGTGGCGGGGGGCAGCGGCGATCGCCGGAGCTCAGGCGGCGGCGTCTCCAGCCGCAACTCCTCGCTGCGAAGGTCTGAGCAACCTGCAGCCTCCCTCTGCACGGCGCGGCCCCGCCCCCCGGCTCGGCCCGGCCCCGCCCCCTGCCCTGCCAGGGCTCGCAGGTGTGGGCAGGGATCTGTGTAAAGCCAGAGGCTTATGCTGCTGGCCCAGGCTCCTCAGCCAGCCCCTCAGCTGAGCACCCCCCCCCCCACTCGTTGGGTCGGGGGGGGGGGTCAAATTCCCACCCCACTCCAATTTTGGCCACATGCCCCTATCTTTAAAAGCCCCCTCCCACTCCCCCAAAAAGCCACAGATCCAAGCCCTGGGGTCTTCCAAATCCAGATCCTGTTCCTTATCCTGTGGCTTAGTCCCCTCACTAAAAAAAAGCCTGGGATTTTAAGGTCCCCTCCTGCACTTTTCAAATGTCTTACTTTTCTACACTCAAATCGGGGGGGGGCTGATCTGCATTCCCTTCAAGTCAAGGGGTGGCCTTCCATTGAGAAAGTCTCTTTCCCACCATTATCATTGTCACCCATGGCAAAATTTGCAGATGATACAAAATTACTCAAAATAGCTAAATCCAAAACAAATTGCCAAGCGTTGCAAAGGGATCTCACAAAACTGGGTGGCTGAGCAACAAAATGGCAGATGGAATTCAATGCTCGTAAATGCATGTTGGAAAACATAATCCTAACTATACATACAAAATCATGGGGGTCTAAATCAACTGTTACCACTCAAGAAATAGATCTTGGAGGCACTGTGTGGACAGTTCTCTGCAAACATCAGCTACAATTGCAGTGGCAGTCAAAAACCTCACAAGGTTAGGGACCATTAGAAAAAGGATATATAATAAACAGTGAATCATGATGCCTCTATAATAATCCATGGGACAGCCACATATGAATACTGAGTGCTGTTCTGGTTGTCCCATCTTGAATTGAATACAGAGAAGGGCAGCAAAAATTATTAGGGGGATGGAGCATCTCCCATATGAGGAGAGATTTCCAAGTTGAAAATTCCCGATCTTTTAAAAGAGATGACTAAGGGGAGAGATGATAAAGGTCTTAAAAAATATGAATGGTGTGGAGAAAAAGTGTTATTTACTCCTTCTCATAACACAAGAACCATGGGTCACACAATAAAATGAATAGGCAGCAGGTTTAAAACAAAGATTTTAAGGAAGTATTTCTTCACATAATATGCAGAGTCAACCTGTAAAACTTGTTGCCAGGGGATATTGTGAAGGCCAAAAGTATAGCTGGGTTCAAAAAAGAACTAGATAAGTTCACGGAGGACTGACCCAACAATGGCTATTAAACAAAATGGTCAGGGACGCAACCCCATGCTCTGGGTGTCCCTAGCCTGTGACTGCTGGGCTAGATAGGTGGACCACTGGTCTGACCCACTGTGGCCATTCGTATGTTCTTATCAGAAATTCTGACCTGTCCCCTCCTCTCTGCCCACTTCCTTCTCTCCACAACTCTATCCCCCTCCTCTGAATTTTGCTTCTATTCTTTTGTTATCCTAATAATTTTTCTTTATAAACAAACTGTAAATTGTGTAATACAAATAACTGATTCATATCAAACTGGTCAAAATGATCTGGACAAACTGGAGAAACAGTGTGAAGTAAATAGGATGAAATTCAATAAGGACAAATACAAAGTCCTCCACTTAGGAAGGAACAATCCATTGCATACAGACAAAATGGGAAATGACTACCTAGGAAAGAGTACTGTGGAGAGGGATCTGGGGGGCATAGTGGACCACAAGCTAAATATGAGTCAATAGTGTAACTGTTGCTAAAAAAAGCAAAGATCCTTCTGGGATGTATGAGCAGGAGTGTTGTAAGCAAGACATGAGAAGTAATTCTTCCACTCTACTCCACGCTGATTAGGCCTCAACAGTAGTAGTATGTCCAGTTCTGGGTGCCACATTTCAGGAAAGATGTGGGCAAATTGGAGAAAGTCCAGAAAAGAGCAACAAAAATGATTAAAGGTCTAGAAAACATGACCTCCAAGGGAAGATTGAAAAAATTGGGTTTGTTTAGTCTGGAGAAGAGAAGACTGAGAAGGGACACCATAAAAGTTTTGAAGTACATAAAAGCTTGTTACAAGGAGGATGGAGAAAAATTGTTCTCCTTAAACTCTGAGGATAGGACAAGAAGCAATGGGTTTAAATTGCAGCAAGAGCTGTCTAGGTTGGACATTAGGAAAAACTTCCTGTCCTGGAATAAATTTAGGGAGGTTGTGGAATCTCCATCATTGGAGATTTTTAAGAGCAGGCTAGACAAGGATGTCAAGGATGGTCTAAATCAGGGGTTGGTAACCTTTCAGAAGTGGTGTGCCAACTCTTCATTTATTCACTCTAATTTAAGGTTTCGTGTGCCAGTAACACATTTTAATGTTTTTAGAAGGTCTCTTTCTATAAGTCTATAATATATAACTAAACTATTTTTGTATGTAAAGTAAATAAGGTTTTTAAAATGTTTAAGAATGCAGAGCCCCCCGGATCGGTGGCCAGAACCTGGGCAGTGTGAGTGCCTCTGCAAATCAGCTTGCTTACCCCTGGTCTAAATAATACTTAGCCCTGCCGTGAGTGCAGGGAACTGGACTAGATGACCTCTCGAGGTCCCTTCAAGTCCTACACTAATATGATTTTAACCATTCATATTATATATGTACTGATATGTTTAATGTATAGCTAAGGTTAGCTAGCACATGGCTAATACATTATGAGAAGTTTATATACCATTTATAATGTTTGTTTTTCTGTGTATTTTAAAGTTTAATAAAAAGTTAATAGAAAAAATACTGACCTGTCATGGAAAGCGTTATTTATCCTACATATCTTAAATCACCTCCTGTTATTTGTTCATTGTAGGGCCTTTGTTCCACCTCATCTCCCACCTCAGGGAATGGGGGGAGGGTTGAGAAGAGCTATGTGGAACCATAAAGAAATCCCAAACCAGCCCACATTCCCCTACTTCTGGGTTTCACTCCAAAACTGAAAATTCAGACTATGTTTGTGAACCACAGCAAACCTGGGCCATTTTACGGTTTCCAAGTACAAAATGACCATTCCAGTTTCCTGTCGTAGACAAAGCAGTTTGCCGTTGCACTACCAACTGCATTGTGAAGGCTTAAGAGAGCTCCATGTAAGCTCAAAAGCTTGTCTCTCTCACCAAAAGAAGTTGGTCCAATAAAAGATATTACCTCACCCACCTTGTCTCTCTAATATTCTGGGACTGACAAGGCTACAACACTGCTTAAAACTTCCTCAGCTTCCAGGGCTGTAAAGCTAGCACCTTTTATGAGCACACCACATTTCAATTTAAAAAACAAATCCCTTTCTAGTCGAAGTTAACTGGCACACCAGCTTCTCCATTAAAACAATACATAAAGAGCAATGTGAATACAATGCTGTTGTTCATTACAAAGTGCTGAAGGTTTATTTCACTTTTCAAAGTTAGTGTTATAGACCAGTTGTTTTAGAATTAAAACCCAGCACCCACTTGCAGCTAAGCATTATAGTTAAGTACAGAAATCAATTATGAGGCCACCTTCTTCTCCTCCAATGCTAAATCTATGCAGAGTTAGTATCAAGGGCCCAGTCCTGCAGTGTAACCATAAATCTCCTCGGTTAGCATTTCAAAGTCAATAAATATTCTCTGATGTTTTACTCCTGGTGAATCTTCCTCTGCTTTCTATGTCACAGTATTGCTGGCCATCCACTTTCATTGACTAATAATAGTAACTTTTTAAAAGCCTAAAGAAATCCCAAGGTTCAGATCCTTCAAGGCCATAAAAGGTTAATGGTTCTTTAAACAAAGCAGCTCTAGGACAATGGCTGAGATAATACACACACAGAGAACTCAAGCTCAGGGCCTCATTGGCAACCAGGTGACAACAGTAATTGAAGCTGATATGACCACACAAGGGGGGAGTGCTCTGCTGTAATCCAAGCTGCACCTGTAAGAAAACAACCTGTTACACCATTTGAGCTGCTGCCAGCTAATCAGCTGGTACTTTCACCAAGTGCACCTGGAGTCCTTATGGGTCCAGTGCTGCTTACTTTTAAGTCAGTTGGAAGACTTCCAATATGAGCACAGGAATTGCCGTACAGGATTTGAATGACTCTATCTAGACAAGTATTCTGTCTCTGCCAGTGGCCTGTACCAGCTGCTTCAGAGGAAAGTGTAAGAAACCCTCCAGTAGGTGGTTATAGCATAATCTGTCTTCAAACAAAGTTTTCTCCTAAACTCCATAGTTGAGGGGCTGGCTTGTGCCCATAAACTGACTGATTTATATCCCTCCCAAACTCTCTTTTTCAGCCTTGCTACTACAACTCTGGATGTTCTTTTTATCCATAAAAATATCCAGTCCTTTTTGAAATCCTGTTACGCTCTTGGGAGCAATGAGATCTTGTGACAATGAGTTCCACAGGCTATTTGCGTGGACAAAGCATTTCTTTGTCGATTTTAAAATTGCATTGACTTCAGTAGTGCAGAACCAGGCCATATATTTTTATTCAACTTCTTCCTTCATCCTCCCCTCTCTGTATCAAAGCAGTTTGTACTCAAAGATTGCAGGACTGGGCCCATGATCAGCTGAGAATTATCTCAATGTGAGAGTGAGCTAGTTTTAGATTGTTCAGACTCCACATGGCTCACGTAGGCATATGGGAAAGTTTTCTATCAGCACTGCTCAGAGAAGCAGCTCAAATGTTCCACAAACCAGGGTTACAAAACGTCAGTCTGATCATATCACAGCGGCTTATAAGATTCCAGATTCCTTAATTACAGGCTTTAGTCTGTGAATTTTAAGGGAAATCCCTACAGCATGTTGATTTGGATTATTACTGAGTAAAAAAGCCAACAGGGAGTTACTATCAAGCACAGCAAGATAAACTTGCTTCATAAAAATAATTAAAAGCCTGTGTTTTTCCAACGATAGGGCTGTGCCATAAAACTGTCGCCTTTCTTCGCAGAGATCTACATGGGGTTTGAGAAAATAATCTCTGTTTAGAGAGGAACTGCCTGGAATGAAATGTGCCTACTTGATGTTTTCTAAACTCCAATCATCTGCCAAAGCCGTTAAGGATTAGAGCTTTAAAAGATCTGAGACCTGACTAAAGGACTGTGGGGCAGGCCCTTCATTTTAGGTATTTTGCAGTCTACCCACTACAAACTTAACAAACATGATACAAGGAGAAAAGGAGGTTTGGGAACATACAGGTGCCTCCCAGCATGGTGAAGGGCTATAGTAGAAGATCCCTGGTGCTGTGGATGTTATAGTTTCTCCTCACCATTTTCTCACTCAGAAGACCCATTTCTTCCATGAGGCCCACAACATAAATATCAGTATCTACATAGAATATCTACCTACAATCTAAATATCTTCTCTGTGGGCCAGATTCTGAACCGCTTACTCCTGGGGATTCATACCTGATTCCACAAATCAATGAAGCTACTTGAGGGTAAGGTACTACTCAATGGGTGCAAGTGTATCAGACTCCGATCCTCTATGTATCTGTTAGGCCCTGATCCTGCCAAGGCTTATGTGCACATGCTTAGTATTAAGCATCTGAATCATCTCATCAAAGTCAGTGGGTTTGATGAGATTACTGTCACATGTTTAACATGAAGCATGACTAAGTCTTTGGGATCCAAGATTGTTAACTCTCCAGGAAAGGTACAGTGCCAAATTCATTATCTGATTTTAGCAAACAACAGATTACAAAAAATAATCCAAAACTCATCTCCCCCCGCCCCGCACCAAAGATACTTTGCATTTGATTCGCCACTAAATTACTTTATTTTGGTACAACTGCAATGGAATAACACCAGTATGACATTAGAGGAATGCAGGGATGGACCAGGCCCTTTGTTACTAAACAGCATGGGCTGGATTCTCTATTGTGGGCCAACAATTTGCTGCTGGGGAAGCGTCGGAGCTAATTGCCAGCACTCTGATTCTGCGCCACCAGTGCCAGCATTTGTTAAAGCAGCGAGCGGAGGACCAGCATAGCATTATGAAGCATCTCTGACACATCCTTCCCCTTCCCCATCCCTTGCTGGACAGTGGGGGGCAGCTACCTCAGGAGCTTTACAGCAGCAGGGGGAATTCCACAAGGGAAATTCTCCACTGGCTATTTACAACTGACAGAGGTTCCATCTGTGATACCTGAGAAGTGCAAAGGGCGTGGAGTTCAACAGAGAATCTGGGGTTGTGTGTCATTAAGTGGAACATGTACACTTTCTATGTGTTTTTCTATTCCCCGAAAGGTTTTTGTGGTGCGTTTCTATTTTGAGATTACTGGCGAAAGGATAGTATTCACGCTGGATCCTAGTTATTGTGGCGGTTGTTCTGTGACGGGTTACAGGACTGTTGGGCTGCATTACATTATTATACTTACATATGTATTACTTTATACTTGGCTAGAATACTTTGTATCCTGTTGGGTGAGCTGTGTCAGACTTACAGTGTCCCTTGGGGTTTGTAAGTGATGCAATAGGTTAGTATATTCCTGTCACCCAGCAGCTTTAAGTGATTTTTTAAATTAATTTTGTTGTTGTTTTGGATTACTATTTATTATTATTCATTATTTGTTAAGAGCAGATAACGCATCTGTCACAGTATAAAACAGTCCACTGCCCTGGAGAGTTTACAATCTAGAAGAAACAGAAGTGTATCCGCCTCGTCCGCCTCCCCCCACACACAAAAAAGACTATTCTGATAAGATTTATATCTTGGTGTTTGTTTGGACTCACTTGGACGATTTTGATCAGAACCAAACTAAATGGTCTGAGGTATGGTAGACTTCTTCAATTTAAAAAAAAAAAAAAAAAAAAAGCAAGAACCAAAAGAGATCTAAAATCTAAAGGAGGTCAGTGTGATACCTTATAGGATCCATAAAATAAAAACATACCAGTTTCAGGATCAAAATGGTCCTTTAGTCCCCAATCCTATGAACATTTATGCACATGAGTACCTCTACGCATATGAGCAATTCCACTGAACTTGGAAGCTGATGTGTTATTGAGACTATCCACTGAGATGGGTTTCAAATGTTAACTGTATTTACCACTGTCTTTATGCTCAACAACTATTTTGGAGAGACAAGGTGGGTGAGGTCATATCTTTAATTGGACCAACTTCTGTTGGTGAGACAAGCTTCTGAGATACGCAGAGCTCTTCCACAGGCCTGGGAAAGGTACTCAGGGCTTGTCTTCATGTACAGTGCTACCGTGGTGCAGCTGCACTGGTGTAACTGGTGAAACTCTCCCCTTGACACAGCGCTGTCTGCCCAGGGGGCAAGGTTGGCATAACTGCATCAGCATAGGGGATGTGAATCTTTCACACCCCTGAGCTACGTAGTTATACCAACAGAGGTCTGTAGACATGGCCAGACTATATCTCCCATAATGCACCATGGCTAGGGACTCCCATGATGGACTGCCTCCCTTCTCCAACTGTGGAGACCACAGTACATCATGGGAGATGTAGTCCAACAATGCGGGATCCCTGTCTATAAAGGAGAATGGGAGCTGGAGGCACCCGAACTGCAGTCTCCATGAGTCACCACACCAGCATTTCCAAAGCAAATATTTTGGAATTTGAATTTCTGCCAAAATTGAAGTTTTCCATGGGGAAAAAAACCACTTCTCACCCAACTCTACAATTAAGCACTGTGGGTCTGATTTTCAGGATGTGCTAAGCAGCTTCAGCACCCTCTGATCGCAAGTGGTGCAGTGTATGCTCAGTACTTGTGAAAAATCAGGCTCTCTGCAGTGCCCGAAGTTTATCACTAAATGTGTCTATTGCCTCTTGACCAACCAACCAGTGCAGCCTGGTGAAGGAGCTGGAGCTTATATTTCAGTTTTGAGTAGGGTGCCCTGTTTATATAATGCACACTGCACTATACGTTCCTTGTTTCCTCTTATAGAGGATTTTTCCTTACCTTGGGAGTATACCTCTTGACCTTCTGATGCTCCTGGAGTTTCTGAGTCACAGTTCTTTCCTGACTCAGCAGCTATATTTCATGTACTGCAGAGAAATTACACAGCACACTGGCTGCCTGGCTCAGCACATGAAAGGGCACGTTCTCAAGAGGAGGTTTTCCCGCCCTAGAAAAGATAGGAAATACCAGAATCCAAGTGTTCCCAAAGAAGCATTTGCATCAACAGACAAAAAGAATCACTTTCTCAGCCTAAGAGGTCATGTGCTATGTTGGGGTGAAATTTTTCCATGAAGAGAAGCCCACCTAAGAGCTGTAACCTGACACCAGAAGTGAGGACGGGCGACCTTGGGTCTTGCAATAAATAAACCATACCATGTTAAGTGTGTGACAGGCTGCCTTAAAGGCAGACAAGTGCAATCTGGGAAGTATAACCCAGGTAACCACAATGTTACACAGCTCCTCAGTACCCTTGACGACTGATCCGTTTTGTTTCACTGTGGGCCATGCTGTGAATCCATGGTTAATGTCTTTATTTATAGGCTTTTCGGAGTCATTTGAGCACCACAGTATCTGAGGAATTGGCGCCTGACCTACTGAAGTCTCACTGTAAGCTCTGCCCAGTTTAAAAGTTTCAGTTCTGCTGACTTTGCTGGCGATCAGGGCCCTGATTGGCATCACTGGACAAGAAGTGGCAGGAATAACACACGCTGTTTTGTTTTTCAGAAAGTACTTTCTGATTGATAGACAACGCATCGTGCAGAATATTTCAGTAGTGCCATCATTCAATATCGGTAGCGCTCATCGCCTGCTGAGAGCCAGACTCACATTCACTGTGAAGGTGGAGAAAAAGGCGCTGTGTATGGTGAACAGAAGGCACCAACTGGTAGCTTTCAACGAGGCAATCCTGAAGGAAAACATTTCTAGGGAAGATTGGAGCCTCCTGGACGACTGCGATGACGATTATGAGAACTTCAGTAAGAGACTGAAACGTTGTGTGAAATCAGCTGAGAGTGAAAGACCAAGAAGAGCTAGCGGAAGAATCTTGGAGAATACAAAGACTTTACTGGAGAAGAGGAGGAAAATGAAAAGAAATGGCAGCGACAGGCTTGAGTACTCCCTTCTCTGCAAGCTCATACGAATGAAGTTGAAGGAAGACTTCAAGAAATTTCGAACCGAAAAGCTCCTAAAGGCTGCTGAAGATCGTAAAAGTCTCAAAAAATTCAAACAGGAACTGGCATTGTACAGGTCATCATTATCAGCTTTGGAGAACAGGGACAGAAAATCAGTAACTGATCGAACAGAGATGGAGACAATTTGCAGGGATTTCTACACCCAGCTGTTTGCATACCGTATAGATGTCCCAATGCCATCACTTCAACAAACCAATGAACACATACTCCCGGTTCTCATCAGCGAAGTCCGTCACGCAGTCCATCAAATGAAAGAGGGGAAGGCTCCAGGTAAGGATGGTCTGACAGCAGAAGTGCTTAAGGAGAGAGGTCAGAAAGTTTGGAAAGCTCTCGCCCAAAGGTTCAGCCAGAAGATACCGTCCAGTTGGAAAGAGTCCAATACCATCTTGCTGCATAAGAAAGGCAATCGAGAAAATCTAAAGAACTAGCGCCCGGTCTGCCTGCTTTCGCATATCTATAAGTTGTTCACTAAAATAATAACAAATCAACTGTCGCGAAACCTGGATGAACAGCAACCTAGAGAGCAGGCTGGCTTTCAAAGGAATTACAGCAGAATAGACCAGATCTTCACTCTAAACCAACTACTAGAGCGTTCAAGGGAATACAAGTGCCCTTTGTGCATTGCCTTCGTGAATTATGAGAAGGCGTTCGACAGCGTAGAGACTAACACTGTTCTTGAAGCTCTTTCAGAACAGGGCATCAGCGCGAAATATATCACATTACTAAAGGAAGCAAACTCTGGCTGCAGCACAGACATATTGCTGTTCGATACTCTCCTCCGAATCCCCGTCGAGAAAGGTGCGAAACGAGGAGATACACTTTCACCAAAACTATTCACAGCCTGTCTTGAATTGGTTTTTCGACACGCAAACTTGAAAGGTGGGATTAATATCAACGGCAAGCGGCTAAACCATCTCAGGTTTGCAGATGATATTGTGCTGATAGCCAAAAATACAGCCCAGCTTGAGAGAATGCTTAAACAACTGAACGCGAAAAGTAGTCAAGTCGGATTAAAAATGAACCGGTCAAAAACAAAATACATGAGATCAGATGTTCTGCCAAGAACCCAAATAACTCTTGGAGGAGAGCAGATCCAAGAGGTTGATAAATACTTTATTTGGGCCAGGAAGTCAATATGCGCCACGATCAGAAAGGCAAATTGTCACGCAGAAAAAAAGCTGGATGGTACGCATTCAATGACATCAAGGACATCCTCCAAGGAAAGATCAGCAAAACAACTTGTGCGAATCTTTTTAACTCGACCGTGCTTCCAGCAATGTTATATGGCAGCGAAACATGGTCGCTGACAAAGATTGAAGAACATCAACTGTTTGTCACACAGAGGGCGATGGAACGAATATTTTTGGGCATTTCGCTCCGCAATCACATCCCCAATGAAATAATTAGGCAGCAGTCTGGAGTGCGAGATGTTGTTGTTGAAAGCAGGCTCAGCAAAATGTGGTGGGTGGGACATGTGGCCCGACTCAGGGACAACAGATGGACCGCAGCTATATCCGAGTGGTATCTGCGAGAACAGAAACGGCCATGCCGTCGGCCTCCAAAAAGGTGGGATGACTTCCTAACAAGGAGATATGGACAAGCATGGTGAAGGATGGCCAGAGCGAGAGAAGATTGGAAGACGTGTTGTGATCGGCTCAGTCTCAACTGATGAAAGACCAACAGTCTAAGCAGTTTTGTTTTTCATTAGGACAGATGGGCTCTTACATTTTCCCAATTATTCCCCACACTGAAAGGCCATGCAGTGAGCTGACTCGTCTTTCTATATGAGGAGAACTGGATATGCCTTCTTCTGTAACACAACCCTGCTACCCCTGGGTTCTTTGTCAGCAGTGTCAGACACCTCCTACTGCTCCCAGTGGAGGCTGAGCATCCTGCTACCACACCACGCACAGCCCGTGGCATGAAGGATTGACCACATGGCCCAAATTCTGATTCACCCACCACTCAGTTAGCGACCAGGTCAGAAACAGAGTGGCTTTTCTGTTTAAACCTGTACATTAATCAAACAAGCTCCTAGTCATCTGTAAAGTGCCGCTCTACTATAATTTTTCCCACATTGATCTGAATTACTTTATTTCCACAGAGAAGCTACACCAGTTAGGGTGTCAATCGTGCAGTTTAAAAACCGGTGCTCTACAGATGTGCAGTAAAGGTCTTGTAATTTTGATCGACTTAACTGAGGATCCAGTGACCACAAAAAAGTCATATTTCTGCACAAGACAAAACCTGGTGCCACTGACGTCATTCTCATTATTATTAGCATTGCAGTATCACCTAGAGAGGCTCCAACCAAGATCAGGGCCCCATTGTACGAGGTGCTATATATTCATAAAGCAAGACAGTCCCTGCTCCAAAGAGTTTACAACCTAAATAGGCTAGACAGATATTATCATCCCCACTTTACATACGAAGTACAGCGAGATTAAATGGCACGCTTAAGGTTATACAAGAAATCTGTGGCAGAGCCAGGAACTGAAACCTGAACTCCCAAGAACCACTCCAGTTCCTCAGCCATCCTTCCTAAGTCCTTAACAAAACTCCCATTGCCTTCAACGAAACAAGGATTTGGCTTCCTTTCCTCCTTCGAACCAATTTGTTTCACCTGCCTTCCAATGCTAACCTCCTTCACCTTGCCCTGTAATTGGATAGAGAGGACTCATTGAGGACTTAGGCTTCATGGAATTGTTAGAACTTTTGGAAAGTTTGAAGTCTGGTGACATTTTTCATGTTTCTCAAAACCAGCTCTCCCCCTAAATGAAAACTGTTCTCCACTCCCCGAAGAGAAATTTAATTTAAAACCATTATGTTTTGTTTAACTAAGCAGCAGAGTGTGCTGTGAAAGATGCCACCTTGAAAGTAAGTGATCTTGTTTAAAAGTATTTCTTGCTCTGTTTCCAGGACAACCAGAGGAATGAAAAATAAAAAGTAATACAACATCAAAGCAGCTGGGAAGCTGTAATTTGTCAGAGCCAAACAGAGGTCAGGTCTCAGAGTCAAAGATTTTAAGACCAGAAGGGACCAGAATGATCAGCGAGTCTGATCTCCTGAACAACACAGACCAGAGAATTTCACCCTGTGACCCTTGTATTGAGCCCAATCACTTGTGTTTGGCAGAAGCCCATCTTCCAGAGAATCATCCAGTCTTGATATGAAGACTTCAACAGATGGAGAATTCACCACATCTCCAGGTCATTTGTTCCAATGGTCAATCACCTTCCCTATTAAAAACTTTGTGCATTATTTCTAACTTGAATTTGCCTGGCCTTAACTCCCAGCCTTTGGTTCTAGTTCTGCCTTTCTCAGGTTATGTTCTTGTCTAAGGACAGAATTTCAAGATTCTAAAGCTGTGTGAGTTCTCCCATCCCTCGGGGGTACTTCAGGGCAGCCTGAGCATTTCATGTGACTTGAATGTGAACTGAGGGAGCTCAGCAGCACCTTGCAGGATCAGATCTTTACAGTGTAAGAGACCTCCGATATTGAGACCCTGATCTTCTTATGTGTTTGTACAGCATCTTGTACCTATGGAGCTGTATCAATAATAACAACAGCTGACACTGCCATACGTAGCTGTCTTCCCCCTCCACTCCTATCATGTTGTTAATATTTATTGCATTACACCACTACCTGGGGCCCCAGCCAAGGATCATTGGCTCAATTGCACCAAGTGCTTTACAAACAGTCCCTGACACACAGAGCTCAAAATCAAGACCCAGTAGATAAATGAAACAGAGTAAAGGGAACTGGGGAAGAGGGAACAGTATGACCACATTTTTGTGTAATAAGTAGCACTCTGAGATTGCCACTGGTTTAATCATCTACTAATCCATTGCATCAGCTATTTACCTGAAATACCAGTTAGGGGACAGACCTGAGCGGCCAAATCCTAATCATATTGTGAATAAACACCTCAGAAATTTGGATCAGCTTTGGTTCATCCCATTACAAGGAAAGGAGACAGCAAATACTAATAATAATATTTAACAAAAAATTAGATCTAGGTTTCAGGACTTCCCACCTGCAAAGTTTGCAGGTGAGGGGGTTATTTGGATTTAGAGTTTTGATTCAGGCTCTTGTCTATCTTTATTAGAACTCCCCACTGATGTCCCAGTCCCACCACCAGCAGTGAACTGAGCTGTGCGACATAGGGCAGAGTAGAGGTAGAAGAGGGCAAAAGGAGAGATAGTGGAAAAGGAGGTGAGATGAAGAAGTGAAGGTGGAGGGAAAGAAAAAAAGGAAGGAGCAGAGAAGGGGATACCAGACAAAACTCCAAATACCACCAATGTTTATTTTTCACATGTATTGGCTACTATTTTATATATACTATTTTATATAATCATCCCAGGAAGTAGCACCATTACTTATGTCTCTGGGTATGGGAATGCAAACAGTTATCGGTGTCTGTGCTTATAGGGAAGCCTGTGACCTGAGCCATCTGGATTTCTCAAGCATTTAGCAAATGCAGTCACGCTAATTTAGTTAAGGTTTTCAAAGGATTCCAGGAAAAAGTTCTCTCCTTCCCAGGGGCACTGAAGCAGTGACCTCCTGACCCATCCTTTACTGTTAGGTTTAAAAGCAGCACTACAGCTGTTAAAGTTTTTCTTACCACCTCAGTGATTCTGTGATGGGGACTAAAGCTACTGGGACCACGTACTGTTTATCTAGACCTGACCTTTCTCCTTTGAACATGGAGAAGCCTCTTCACTGCAGCACCACACAAGCCCAACCTTAGATACAGTCACTGACTGGCGCTCACTCCTTCCAAGTGTGTAAATATACCAGTGGCGTTGCTAATCTGTCCCCCACTGGGGGTCGGGCTTCCCAAGGGTGATCTGGTTTGTCTATCTTTCTGCAGAAGTAAAGGCATTTAACCTGCCCTGGCTTGTCTATGAAACCTAACCCTCTATTCTCCTACTTTGATCTGGGGCTTCACTCAGCCTCCAGAAATAAACCTTTCACTTTTGAAAATATAACAGGCTAACAGGTTATCATCATCAGTCCCCCGACACAGGGTCCTTACCCCATGTAGATGTTCCGTCCCCCAGCCTCCAGCTTTTTAGCAATTTTAACCTTAGAGGCGGTGGGCTGAGTGTGGTTAGTGCACATCATTGCCTGGCAATCACTGGTGGAGGCAATTTGAGATACCTCTCCTCATGGACCGAGGCCCCAATCCAGCAAAAGCACCTAAGCTTGTGTGTAACTTTAAGACTTAACTCCCATGTTGTGCCATGGCGGGACGACTTACACTTACGTGCTTAAAGTTAGACATGTGCTTGAGGCCTGAGTGTGGGAACTAATATATTCCTTGATTCTCCAAGGATGTAACTTTTGTATTTATTTACAGTGCAAAGTGCTACCAGTCAGAATTCTCCATCACACTAGGGGTTGTTTCACACACACTTCATCCAAGTATGAAGGACAACCCACAGTGGAGAGTGAGGCCTGGGTGCCCAGAAAGAACCCACATGGAGTGGAAAGAAGGGAAAAGGTGGGATAGGTGTGTCCAGGTGTGAACTCCCATTGCTAGGTTGTATGATTAGGATCAGCCACCAGTACTGACAAAGGAGAGTTTAATGAAACACAATTGCAGGTTGGGTCATTAAAGTACTTTATAATAAAGGAAGAATTCAGGTCTGGAGAATGGCTGGTGCTCCACAGTGGTACCTGGGCTGGGAAACAGCAGGTAGATTCCCAGCCCTTAGCTTCCCAACTGTGCTGGCATGGGGGAGTAGCATGCTCAGGTCTTGAGGGAGAGCCTTGAGCTCATTCAGGATAATTGAGAGTGTGTATATAATGTCTGCTGCAGTTTCCACGGTATGCATCCGATGAAGTGAGCTGTAGCTCACGAAAGCTCATGCTCAAATAAATTGGTTAGTCTCTAAGGTGCCACAAGTACTCCTTTTCTTTTTGCGAATACAGACTAACACGGCTGTTACTCTGAAACTTGACAGGCTCTGAAGATCATCCTTAAAGGGGATAGCTGTATCTGGCAGGGCAACCAACTGCAAAGCAAAGCTAACCCCTTAGGCCTGCACATAGTATCTGTCACATTTTGAATACCATAGCCAAGTATTCAGGGGTGGGGTGATAAACATGGAAAGGCTTTTGTGACGGGAATGTGTGGGACCCCAGGGTGTGGGAGGGGGAGAGAAACAGCAGGAATCTGAGTGGCCAATTAAATGTAGATCTGGGAGTAACTGTACACCTTGATGCATTGTTTCCCTATGATTAATTAGCTTTACCTATGTTTACACTTTGTCATTGTTCAAAGTTACGTTTCACACATTTCTATAGCACAATCTCATTGTGGAAGACTTGGAGCAACACACCCCTGGCAGTATTTTATTGCACTGGCAAACTTCTCCAGTGATGCTTACCCTTTTCAGAGTGCTTTTACACCTTCATGATCTCAAACAGCTTATCCCCATTTTTACTGAGGGGGAACTGAAGGCACATAAAGGTAACAGAGCAAGTCTCTGGCAGAATTGGGGATAGAACCCAGGCCTCCTGACTCCCAAGCCTGAAATCTAGCCACTGGACCACACTGCCCTCTCCTGCAAGACTCCATTCTATGCTTTAGGTCAAATACAGGTTTACTCCACACACTAGGAAAATGAGGAATCTACTAGTGAAAAGAGACATTCCTTTTGTATTTTGCATGAACTCCAATTATCTATTTTAAGACATTACATTTTCCCCCTTATATGACATCAGTAGGCATGCCCCAGCGAGCCACATTAATGAACCCCCTCCCCCGTTCTTTATACTTTAGAAGTGTGGGTACTCTAGAAGTTGGAGCAGGGATCTGGCTGTCAGAACTACTGTGTTCGCTTTCCCTACTCTGCCACCATCTGACATGGTGAGCTTCATTTTCCCATCAGCAAGGGGTGGGTAGGGAGAATTAATTAACATTTGTAATGATGTTTAAGCTCCTTGAATGAAAGGGCAACGTAAGCATCAGGGATTTATGATTTAAGGGCAGAGGGTTACTATTAAAGAGCAAATGATTATTAACAACCTAGCAGGTAGAGTGGTCTGAGTCCGGAGCCATCTGATTGCTACATCTCTTGTTAGTTTTCCTTCCCTTCTTCCCCTCAAGTGGAAAGCTTCCCCACGCCAGCTGCTACACCCACTTGCTGGCAAAAGTCCAACTAGAATCTTTCAGCCGTGGGAGCTTGATGCCTTGTCCTTTACACAGACAACACTGGTTTGTCAACAGCATCAGCCAGCAAGGGAAGGAGCCAGGCAGGAAAACAATATAAAGGGAGTATCAGGGGGTAGCCATGTTAGTCTTCATCTGAAGAAGTGGGTTTTTTACTCACAAAAGCTCATGCCCAAATAAATGTTAGTCTTTAAGGTGCCACCAGACTCCTGTTGTTTTAATATAAAGGGGGGAGGACGCACATGGCCTTTCCACAACTTATGGGCAGGGATGAAAGAGAGGATTTTATAGTCAGTGTCAGGCTTCAGACTTGCTCCATGAGAGGAAACAGATCTCTGAACACATCAGGGCAGATTCACCCTGCCCAAGCTCTGCAGAGAAAGGGGAGCAACAGATAATTGCGGCTCCTTGATCTCGAACTGCCAGGCCCTGGTGTAAATTAAAGTTGCTGAGGAGAAGCTCTAACCTATGCCACCACCTTAAAGCCATTGGTGGCTCATAGTCATCCTGTGATCAACCACTACACCAGGTCTTTCTCCTTCTCTGTCACTTCCCACTGATACGTCCCCAGTTTATAGCAAAAATTCTTGTTGTTTGTCCCTAAATGCATGACTGTGTATTTTGCACTATTTAATTTCATCCCATTTCTATTACTCCAGTTTACAAGGTTGCCCAGATCTTCTTGTAGGATATTCCTATCCTCCTCTGTACTGGTAATATCACCCAACTTTGGGCCATCTGCAAATTTGATTAGCACACTCCCACTTTTTGTGCCAAGATCAGTAATAAAAATGTTAAATAAGGTTGGTCCCAAGATCGATCCAGGAATGCCACTAATAACCTCCCTCCAGCCTAACAATTCACCTTTCAGTATGACCCATTGTAGTCTCCCCTTTAACCAGTTCCTTAATTCTCTCATATTAATCCCCATCTTCTCCATTTTAACTAACAATTTCCTATGTGGAACTGAATCAAATGCCTTACTGACATCCAGGTAGATTACATCTACTGCATGTCCTTTGTCTAAAAAATCAGTTATCTTATCAAACAAGGAGATCAGGTTGGTCTGGCACAATCTACCTTTTTAGAACCATGGGTTTTTTTATCCCAATTACCATTAATCTCTATGTCCTTAACTACTTTGTCTTTCAAAGTTTGTTCCAAAACCTGACATACAACTGAGGTCGAAATAACAGGCCTGTATTTCCCTGGATCACTTCCCCCCGCCCCCCACCTTTTCTTAAAAAACAGGAACTATATTAGCAATTCTCCAATCACAGGGTACAACCCCCAAGTTTACAGATTCATTAAAAATCCTTAGAGGGACAATTGTGGGAAATTGCAACTGGAATTTTCTTACTTACTATCAATAAGAGGACAAATGACTTTCCTTGTTATTCTTTTCCCGCCCCACCCCACCTCGAAAGATGAGTCATGCAGTGGGTTCCTTATCGACTGAGCTTTGCAGTCAAAAGCATGTGGGAAGAAAAGAATAAAATCCCTACCAAGAAGGAACCAATTATCTCTACGCTGCTTGGCCTCTGGAGGAACAAGATGTTTTTTGGCATAAGCAAGAGATCCTCAACTACTTAGCCTGGGCTAGCTTTGTAGGACACAAAGAGCTTGCTGGTTATAGAAGTGTATCACCTTTTGAAATTTAAGATTGTAACTCATTTGTTTATCCGTGTTTATCTACTTTAATCTTATACGTAACTCTAGTTTCCGTTGCCTAATAAATCTTTATATAGTTTGCTATAGGATTGGCTACAAGCATTGTCTTTAGTGTGAGAGGTAAGGTGCAATTGACCTGAGATACCTTTGGGACTTGGAGTAACTTGGATGCTGCCACATATCAGGGGGTAGCCGTGTTAGTCTGTATCCACAAAAACAACGAGGAGTCCAGTGGCACCTTAAAGACTGACGGATTTATTTGGGCATATGCTTTTGTGGGTAAAAAAACCCACTTCTTCAGATGTTGCCATGATTCTTGGTATAAGGGACCATCTATCAGGAAGATACACACACTTGAGACAGACAGTCCCCTTGGGTACTCTGCTCTATGACTCCATGTTTAGGTTGTGGTAGTGCCTGAGGAGTTTACACTTGATAATTGGTTGGTGAACTCTAAGTGTAGAATTCACAACCAATCTGGGGTTGTGCCCTGGTTCTTAATCAAATGATAGATAGCTTCACTGGGCCTAAAATGACGACACAATCCAATGCGAAAACCAGTGGTGAGGAAAGGCTGCTGGGACTTTACTTCAGCATTGCTATGGCCTGTGTTGAAGTTTGTTTTCATGAAAGTTGAGCTGCAGCTGGAATTAGCAAACTGTGAGCAGGGGGTACTGAATGCCCCCTCTAGTCCGAGTCAGGTTAATAAGCAGCACTGACTACCTTAACGGCAATTCCCCTTTATTTGGGCTTTTGCCAGCCAACCCCCTGGCAGCCTCCTGCTCCAATGGGATGCTCTAGCACTCACTGTCTGTGATAACTCAGCTATCATGGATCCTTAGTGGAACATGATTCAGGGTGAGGTAGAAGGGGCTTTTGGCTACGGCACTGGGGTAGAACTCCTGAGAAGATCTGGGTACAATTTCCAGCTGTGCCACAGACTGCCTGTATGACCTCAGGCAAGTTGCTTACATCAGTCCCCCATCTATGCAGTGGGGATAATATTACTGCCTTTCTCCCAACCTTTGTCTATTTAGACAAAGTTCTACAGAGCCGAGTTTGTCTCTTGGTAGATATATTTACAGGGCCTAGAACAATGATACTACAGTTGGGGGCCCTCCATGCTACTGGAACAGAGAATAACTATTATAGACACGCTACAGAGGAGCAGGGATTTATTTTCTGTTTTGCAATTTCTTTTATTATAATAACATCACTGCCCTCAGGGGTTTTAAATCAACAGCAAATAGGTCAAAACATTAATGTGTCTTATTTACTTTTCCTGTCAGGAATGTAGTGCTAGGTTAGGCCACAGGACCATGTCTCAGGCAATTGGAACAGTTGGAAATGCAACGATATAATAAAAATGCGTTACCTAGAGAGAAAACAGTTTAGTCTAAGATCTACCCTGTAAGGTTGTATTCTTAATTTAGGGTTCTCTAGTGACTACAGAAATCATAAAACCCAAATATGGTTTCATTTGTACATGACACAAACACTGCGGAGATAGAAATACTGCCTCCATGCACACTCAGGCATGTACTTCATTTTTGGTTGTAATGCTTAGGCAAAAAAAAATAAAATAAAAAAGCAGTTACCTCTTAATACATGAAGTACTTAGAGCCCTCATACCCACAGTACCTGAGTGCCTCACAACCTTTAATGTATTCACCCTCACAACACCCCAGTGAGATAGCATTTCCCTATTATCCCCATTTTACAGATGGGAAACTGAGTCAGACAGTCTAAGGCTACGTCTATACTAGAGCCGACCGGGGCGCCACTGTAAGATCTCAAGTCTACAGGAGACAGCTCTCCCATCGACATAATGAATCCACCCCAACGAGAGGCGGTAGCACTGTCCACGTCTGTCAATGTAACTGATGTCACTCAGGGGGTGTCTTATTCATACCCCTGAGCGACCTTAGTTATACAGACATAAGTGGTGGGGTAGACATAGCTCAAGTGACTTGCCCACAGTGTCCAACAGAGCATAAAACTGAACCTGTGTAACTGACTAGTGATTCTTGAGACAACTTAGAAGGCCCTGATTTTCAAAGGGCAAGTGCTCAGAATTTAAGATGAGCCCAGAAAATGGAGGTACCCAAAAATCCCTAGGCACTTTTCAGAAGTTAGGCCATTTGTTTTTTAAGTAGCAAAATAAAGACTTTCAAGGACCAATGGGGAGAACCTTGCACTTTAGGATGGCAGCAGTTGGGAGCAGGTACTTAGAATTGATTAAAAGTTACCCTCAGGCAAACTTACAGCAGTGGGTAAAGATCATGTTTTATCTGGCTATCTTGAAGGTCTTCCATTGCTGCCCCCTCTCCCCTCCCCCGCAACCAACAACCACAATTGTCTAAGTAATGTTGCCATACCCAAAACACATTCCAACAACATGACTGGAAATTATCCCCATTCCCAGCTGATCAGGAGGAGGAGGAGAGGAATCCAAGGAAGGAGGTGTTTCTAGAGCAGTGGTGGGCAAAATATAGCCTGCAGACCAGATCTGGCCCATCTAACATTTCTGTGCGGCCCGCCAGGCTCATTGGCTGCCCCAGGCTGCTAAAAGTCCCATGGCGCAGCAGGGTGCTCAGGCAGGCTGCCTGCCTGCTGCAGCCCCACGCTGCTTCTGGAAGCGGCCAGCTGCTGCTGGAATGTCTCTGCGCGCCTCTGGTGTGGGGGAGAGGCAGCTCCATGAACTGCCCCGACCCCCCGCACTGTCCTCACAGCTCCCATTGGCTGGCCGGGGTGGTGCTTGCGGGCGCAGGCAGCACACAGAGACCCGCTGCTCCCCTCCCCACAAGGGGCGTGCGGAGATGTGCCATGGTGCCAGGAGCTGGCCGATTCCAGGAGCAGCATGGGGCCACGGCATGCAGGCAGCCTGCCTGAGCGCCCCGCTGCGCTGCCAGCCAGGAGCCACCTGTGGTAAGTGCCTCCCGGGCAGAGCCTGCACCTCGCACTCCCTCCCACATCCCAACTCTTGGCCCCAGGTCAGAACCCCCTCCTGAACCCAAACTCCCTCCCAGACCCTGCACCCCTCACTCTCTCCTGCACCCCAACACTGTACACCAGGCCAGAGCTCCCTCCTGCACCCCAACTCCCTCCCAGACCCCGCACCCTCTCCATTAATATAGTAGAAATGTGGGGCCAAAGACAAATTACCAAAATTTGTGGAGTGGCCCCCCTGTGAAAATTATTGCCCACCCCTCTTCTAGAGGATAGTTACCCTCACACTTTTAAAGCCCTTAAGGAATATAGCTGTGCCATGGTAGCATACCAGGCACTAGTGGTGATTCCACAGTGACTGGCACAGCGCACTACCCCAGGAAAAGCCGAGAGGAAATTGATTCCTGCACCTGCATCAGTGCAATCTCTTCTTTAGTAATACAAGGCCTGTTCCAAACCCCACGGAAGATTTCAGTGGGGTTTGGATCAGGCCCATAGAGGGAAGCAGAGAGATGGCAGTAAATAAACTCATTTCACATACCTCTCTCCTTTACTCCCACTGTATATGGAGTATTGGTCCATCAGTACTATGGGCCACTGCTTCTGAGGAAGTAAATTCCTAGCTGTCTATGGACCTGCAAATAGCTGAACAAGAGATAAAACTTCAAGGAAAGTTGCTTGAAATCACATCAAAGCTAAAACAGAGGGGCCCAGCCGGGAATCCATTTTAAACAGCTTCTTAATCCAAAAGCTGATACATCAGTTGCTGATTTAAACATCTGCCTGACAGGCAGGGTGGGCAGGGCCAATGATCTTCCAGCCTGTTGCACATAGATCATGGGAGAAAGCATGTGGTAAACACACTAACTCATGGGGCTCCCCAGGGAAGAGCAGGCTCTTGTGCCTGTTCTGAACTGGTACCGCTCACTCTGCTGAGTTAGAGGCAGAGGGAACCACCAGACGGTACAATTAAACCCCTTCTCCTGCCCCAATCAATTCACAATTTTTGGTGTTTTTCTTAAAACCCTAGCTCCAGGTGGCATGTTATTACATAGGATCTCACCTTTCACTGGAAAAAAAAAGGCTTTTAACATGCATAGTAATGGAGAAAGGTCTTGTTGTCATGACCTGAGTGTATTCCAAAGGCTCAAAAAAAAAAAAAAAAAAAGCAACTAGAGGGCAAATAAGAAAAACCCATATTTTTAAAAACATAGCATGATTTTGGGAGGCTGGACTCATTATTTCTAAAGGCTTGGGGGTTGGTGATCCTGCTTCCTTTTATTCTATATTATTTTGAGAGTAAATGTCTTGTGAATATCTACATAGCTGACAACTGGGTTGGGGACTTGTCCACATGACCTTCAGGAGACAGGCCTGGGAACGTAAATTCAAAACTCTGCGAGAAACTAAAAATCATGTTCTCACCTACTAACCCTCTTTTGTCCTCCGACTGCAGTGGTGTTAAGTGCCCACTTCATTTAAGTGGTTTTTTACAACATGTGTTAATCCTTTATGTTTAACAATCTGTCCCACCTTGTATTTAGCTTGGACACCCAGGGCTTGGCTACACTTAGAGTTCCAGCAGTGCATGCAGATGCTATAGCTCTTCAGTGAAGATGCTCACTATTTATGCTGACCGGAGATGATGTAGGTACTCCACCCACCTCCCTAAGAGGCAATAAGTAGGTCGACAGGAGAATCCTCCCATTCACCTAATGCTGTCTACACCAAGTGTTAGGTTGGTTTAACTGGGTTGTATGGGGGAGGGGGGAGTGGATTTTTCAAACCCCCGAATGACAGAGTTATACTGACTTAATTTCCTAGTGTAGAGCAGGCCTCAGAGGAGTAAGTTTCCCAGACCTGAAGAAGAGCTTCTTCCACCAACAGAAGCTGGTCCAAAATGAAAAATATTACCTCACCCACCTTGTCTCTCATATGCACACCACACGTCTCTGTCAAGACTGTGAGAATGGGTGCCCCTGGGCTGGGCAGTAACAAATGACACTGGGTCAGAACTGAGGTGCATTATGCGTGCTATGGGCTCAGGACTAGAGTAGCAGGAGGTGATGTAGGTCCAGATGGAGATGCATTGGCAGAGCTGGTGGGGAACCTGGCATAAGAACAGCAAGGCATGCTATAGATCCGGATTGAGGTGCATTGGAAAAAGGACCCCACACTGTACCTTCCTGCATATACACGGTTCACCTCCTGTAAGCCTGCCTTCCAGGTCCTGCAATATTCAGGACAAGTAGCAACTTTTAGTCTGGGTCTCCCATTTGTCTATATGGCAATCTCACCCGAGAGTGTTTGTCCCTGGGGCCACCCGCTCAGGTCTGTTTTGATGCCAGCTGAGGGGGACGTACCAGGAAGAATCTCTGCATCTTGACAGCTTCATCACAGCAGGGAACTATTCATGCCAGACTGACCCACTTACAACACTGCCTGGGACCAGGGAAAGCTTCTGGGTTTGCCCTATGTGTTGAGGGGCATAAAGTTTAGGATACCGAGGACAGTTGAGTCTAAATTTATTTCAGGCCAGATCCAAGTGCAAGCACCCACTGGAGTCCTCTGAAAAGCTATTTCCTACTAAATATGTTGCTTTAGTTCACTTGGCTGACAAGCTTTTCTCCATCTACCTCTGCCAGTTTGTTACAATGTCATTCACTACACATCCAGGAGGATACAGCGCACTGAAGGGATAATTGAGACAATCTCTTAATTAAGGGATAGATGCAACACCCCTGGTTAAAGCAGCCTCTTTGCTCCATTAGTCATAGTCTGTGAGATACACAGCTAAGTTTGTTTGTACTGTATATGCAAAAAGAAAAGGAGTACTTGTGGCACCTTAGAGACTAACCAATTTATTTACATACAGTATGCATACAGTATGCATCCAATGAAGTGAGCTGTAGCTCATGAAAGCTTATGCTCAAATAAATTGGTTAGTCTGTAAGGTGCCACAAGTACTCCTTTTCTTTTTGCGAATACAGACTAACACAGCTGTTACTTTGTACTGTATATGTTACTTACTATATGTCTACTGCTTTTCATCTTCAAAGCAGTCTGAAACATTTAACTAACTTATTTTCTACTCTCCTGTCATGTGGGAATTAGTATCCCCACATTACACCTGGGGGGGAAATGAGGAATAGAAAAGTTAAGTGACTTGCCTGATGCCAGAGAGGGAGTCGTAATAATGCCAGGAATTAAAAACAAAAAAACAAAAAACCACTCAGTAGTTCCTGGCTTCCAGTCTTGTGCTCAGACTAGTAGGCCATCCCACTTTATGGCAAGGTGTAGAATATACCTAGCTCTCAGATAGTGCTTTTCCTCTGTGGATCTCAAAGTGCTTTACAAAAGGCACAGAAGGGTGAAGTGACTTGCCCAAAGTCACTCAGCAGCAAAGCTGGGAATAGAACCCAGGTCAGAGCCCCAGTCCAGGAGTCTATCCATTAGGCTGCACTGCTGCTAGAATAATCTCCTTTATCTTGTGCACGTGAGGAAGTCAGTTACGTACTCCAATAAGCGAGCTGCTTATAACACAGGGAGCAAAAAGACCAGGCGGTTGGTAGCAGAGATGGGTGAATAGTATTTATGAACATGTGTTTGATTAAGAGCTGCAAATTCACTCCTGTGGTACTTGTGGCCCATCTAACCAGTTTCCACTAACATATATACGAGCTAAATTCTGTTTACAAGTTCACAAAAAGAGAAAGAGTCGCAAATACCCTGTGCATGGAACCTTAAACTCCTCTCAGCATCACTGCTTTTTTACACCGGGGTAATTCCACAGGCTTCAAGGGTGCTGTTCTTGATTTACACTAGTGTAAGTGAGAGCAGATTCAGGCCCTGTGTGTCTACTGATTTATCTACATCAATTAAAAAAAAATCTACATAGTTAAACTAGTCATCAATCATCATGTTTCTATTATGCCTCTGGCGTTTAGGGCAGTGACGAAGCTCCTCCACTCCTGTCTGTTTCTGGCAAGTCTTTCAATGGCTCCCCAGCTGTGCCCCAGGTTTTTCAGTTTGGCTTCCACCACTCTTAACCAAGTTGTATTTGGGCAACCTCGTTTTCGCTTGCCTTTTGGTGTCCATCTTATGGCTACTCTGGTGATGGAATCAGCTTCCATCCGAAGCACATGACCAATCCATCTCTAGCGCCTCATGGCAATGATGGTACTCAGAGCCTCCACTGTGTCAACAGATCTTGGTTTGAGATTGTTCTAGGCCAAAAGATACGGAGGATTTTTCTGAGGCAGGTGGTGTGGAATGAAGACTGTTTGGACATGTCATACTTTCTCATTCCCCAGCATTCTGCACTATAAAGTATTGCTGAAAGTACGCAGCTCTGATAAATCTTGAGTTTGGTTTTGGTGTTGTATTTTGATGATTTCCAGACTGTATTTAAGCTCCTGAAGGTATTCCTGGCTTTACTGATTTTGTTCTGGATGTCCTGGCTTGTTCAACCATCCTGGCTGATGGTGCTGCCCAAGTATGTGAATGTTTCTACATTGGTGAGAACATAATCCTCTATCCCAGGGGTGGGCAAACTTTTTGGGCCGAGGGCCACATTTTGGGCGGGGAAATTGTATGCAGGGCCGGGGCAGGGGGTTGGGGTGCGGAAGGGGGTGTGGGAGGGGGTGCAGTGTGCAGGAACGGGCTCAGGGCAAGGGATTGGGGCAGAGAAGGGGTATGGGGTGTATGAGGGGGCTCAGGGCAGGGGTGCAGGAGGGGTGCGGACTGCGGGAGGGAGCTCAGGGCAGGGGGTTGGGGAGCACAGGGGTGTGGGGTGCAGCAGGGGCTCAGGGCAGGGGGTTGGGGAGCAGGAGGGGTGCGAGGTGCAGGCAAGGGGCCCAGGGGAGGGAGTTAGGGTGCGAGGTGTAGGCAGGGAGTTGGGGGGCGGCGTGCAGGAGGGGTTTGGGCTCTGGGGTGACAGTGGTGCACACCAGGGCCAGGGCAGGCTCCCCGCATGCCTGCCCTGGCCCCATGCCACGCCGCTCTGCAAAGCAGCCGGAACCATGTCCCTGCGCAGCCCCTGGGGGAGGGGGGAGCACAGGGCTCCACACGCTGCCCTTGCCACGCCTCCAGGTACCTCCCCTGAAGCTCCCATTGGCCACAGTTCCTCGTTCCCGGCCAATGGGAGCTGCGGGGGGCGGTGCCTGGAGGCAAGGGCAACGCACGGAGCCCTCTACCCCCCCGCCCCCCTACCCGGGGCCCCAGGGACGTGGTGCCAGCCGCTTCTGAGAGCGGCGCGGGGCCTGTGGCACCATGGGGGGAAATCCTGTGGGCCGGACCCAAAGCCCTGATGTCCCAGATCTGGCCCGCGGGCCATAGTTTGCCCACCCCTGCTCTATCCGTACTGGTGATGGTGAGGCAATATTAAAGGTCATGATATCTGTCTTATTTCGATTGATTTGCAGTCCAATTTTCTGGCTGAATGAATTGAGTCGAGTTGTTTTTTCTTATATATGGTGTTGGGTATGTGATAGGAGAGCGACATCATCTGCGAAGTCCAGGTCTTCAAGGGATGAGAAGAGTGTCCATTTGATGCCTCTTGGCATGTCTTCTGTTGTACGCCGCACTACCCAGTCGATGACAATGCTGAAGAGGATTTCCTATGTGACACACCCCTGACATACTCCTGTTTTGACTTCAAAACTGAGCTCACTGTGATCAATGCTGCATGTAAAGTTGAAATAGAAGCTTTTGATGACGTTGATTATATGGAAAGGAATTCCATGTGCCCACAGAATGCGCCATAGGCTGGTCCTGTGAATGCTATCAAAAGCCTTCTCAAAGTCTATGAAATGTATGTAGAGTTGCCGTTGCCATTCTAAGCACAGTTCTATTATGTTTCGTAGACTGAAGATCTGGCCTGTACATCCACGCCCTTTCCGAAAACCAGCCTGCTCTTTTCTGAGAACGCTATCAACTGCCTCTGATATATGCGGGACTATGATCTTACACAATACTTTGGTTGGCACAGATAAAAGTGTGATACCACGCCAGTTATTACAATCACTGAGAGTTCCTTTCTTTCGTATCTTCACTATAACCCCATTGGTCCACTCATCTGGCACTTTTTCCCTTTCCCAGACTGATGTAAATAGAGGGGCCAGGATAGATGCTGCTAGTTTAGGATTTACCTTGAACAATTCTGCATTCAAGTTATCCTTGCCAGGAGCTTTCCCATTTTTTAACAATCTGATGGCTTGAATGATTTCTTCCTTAGTTGGGGTGTCTGTGTTGATATCAAGATCTTCTTCTGCTTCCTGGATTTTCTTCCTCTTTAGGTGGCTCCCTGTTCAGCAATTCTTTGAAATGCTCTGTCCAGCGAACTTCTTGTTCTTTTTCGGTTGTTAGTAGGTGTCCTTGTTTGTTCCTGATGAGACTGTTTGTTGGTGTCTGCCGTTTACCACTGATTGAACCGTCTACAAAATGACACAGTTTTTGTTCACCATGAGCAGCTGCATCTTCTGCTTGTGTGCCAGATTATCAATATAATGCCATTCGTCCGCTCTCACAAGGCGTTTGACCTCCCGGTGTGCCTTGCTATACGGCTTGTGCTTTAGCTTCTGGGATTTTGTGTCAAACTTTTTTCTTCAGGGCTCATCTGGTTTCTATGGCGTTCCATGTGCTGGGTGTAATCCACCCCTTCCTTCTCTTCTGCCTGTAGCCTAGACAGGCTTCTCTACTCTATTTATAAATTGCTGGTTTCAGAGTAGCAGCCATGTTAGTCTGTATCTGCAAAAAGAACAGGAGTATTTGTGTCACCTTAGAGACTAACAAATTTATGCATCCGATGAAGTGAGCTGTAGCTCACGAAAGCTTATGCTCAAATAAATTTGTTAGTCTCTAAGGTGCCACAAGTCCTCCTTTTCTTTTTATAAATTGCTGTTAGTTTGTCCCACTTCTTGTTGATCTCCTCATCTGCATTCCCCTCCTCTTCATCAAGGTCTGCAAGTGCTTGCAATCTGTTCTTTAACTGCAGAACAAAGGCTTTCTGTATTTCAAGGGACTTTAGCTTGTCAATATCATAACATCTATGTCCCTTGTCTGGTGGACCCACACTTCTCAGTTTTAGCTTGATGGAGGCTGTCACAAGGTGGTGGTCGCTGCCAACATCTGCACTGCTTTCCCTTCAGCTGGAGAGAATTTTAGAAGGAAACCCCCCCTAGAAGTACGGTATGCAGTGTTATTGTAGCTGTGTTGGTCCCAGAATATTGGAGGGAAACTCATCCATTTCATCCTCACCCATAACAATGTTATTTTGTTCAACCTTGGAAACAACCATGGGTACTAGGATGGTTCCCCAATATGCTAACAGATCTTTAAGGTGGCATTGCAAGGCTTCAGCCCCCTTGCGGATCCCACCCTTAGTCACATAAATAGGACCAGGCTCTTTGCTTCAGGAAAAAATACATACGGCCATAGGCATCAAAAAACCTAGGAAGACAATCTTCTAGTGTAGAGATTTATTTTGTGTGTAATTTTGTCCATATGCCAGAGGAAGAGTTGTTAAAAAGGAGAGAGAAACACTCCTTTTCTTTGCCTCTTAATCAGGCAAATTGGAAAGGGCCCTGGCAGACAACTGTAAATAATGAGTCAATTTAACAGAGCAATCACAGAGTGTCAGATCCACCTGATTAGCTGCTGTACTGACAGAGTGGAGGTGGCAGTTGTAACAGCCCCTTGGCTATCTTCAGTTAACACTTTCCCTTCTTCACACCATCTCAAATGGCCCCAATCTTAGCCAGCCAGTTGCTCCTGTCTATAAAGTGCGCTTCAAGATTTGCTCATGTTGTAGGCTCCCCACTGCCACCCCCACCTCAGCTTCCATGTCTATAAAATGGGACTGATAATGACCACCGCTGTAGAGCACTTTGAGATTTTGCTGATGAAAAGCACCACATAAGAGCTAGCCATGTGGAGGAGATGGTCCCAGCCTTAGAAGGTGGAATAGGGTGCAGCAGTGAGTAGTCAGCGTAGATCCATTGTTATGTGTTCATAGAATCACAGAATATCAGGGTTGGAAGGGACCTCAGGAGATCATCAAGTCCAACCCCCTGCTCAAAGCAAGCAATGGAGGGCTTGCTTCCCTCCTGGCACCTACTCAGACTGAAAACATACAAATAGTAGGGGAGAACGACTGCCTTGCTAGTGCAGTTGCTGCAATGAATACAAGCACTGGGGGGTGTGGAGGCGGGGGAGAGAGAAAGAGAGAGAGAGACAGCCCTAAAACCAAGGGCTGGGTGAAAACTCAGGGCTCTCCTGTGCACTCAGGCTAGGTAGTATCTTGAGTGGCCATTCTGTATAGCTTGTATTAGCCTATTTAGATTGGGGAACCCCAAATTCTGGTATCTATCAGTGCTTGAAAGATCCATGCACCCAAGGCAAGCAGGAATCTTTCCTGAGGAATGTCAGGAACATCTGCATTTCATTAAAAAAAAAAATGAATTACTTGTGGCACCTTAGAGACTAACCAATTTATTTGAGCATAAGCTTTCGTATGAAGTGAGCTGTAGCTCACGAAAGCTTATGCTCAGATAAATTGGTTAGTCTCTAAGGTGCCACAAGTACTCCTTTTCTTTTTGCGAATACAGACTAACACGGCTGTTACTCTGAAACCTGTCATTAAAAAAAAAGTCTCTAGCCTTTCTGGTTGCCCAGCGCACCTTCCAAATGGCTATTGCCACAAGATATCAGCAATATCAAACAAGGCAAAAAATCATTCCTGATACATGGTTACCGTTAGAATTACGGTCCTAATAACTACACACCTCTTTAGATAATGTGCATTAACCAGAACTTCTCCAGTCCACTAGCTCCTCATTAGCACTTCATCATCTTGTGACAAATCATTCCACCTTAATTACCAGTGCTACAAACTGACAATTGTCAGCTCCTCCAATCAATAGCATACATCCACATTAAACCTTCTTGGAGTGAATTTACTATTAGCCACAGTCTTGTTCCAGTAATTATTTGCTAGAGATATTTACCTCAGGCGCAAACAGCACAGGGAACATTATAAAACATAATCCCATCCTAATTAAATCAAACTTTCTTCATGAGAGACAGTGCGTGTTTATTCCATTTAAAAAGAAAAAAAAACCAGAAAAGACAAATTATTTAGTGATTCTCTGGGATGGCCTTTCTTCACTAATACTAGCTTCCCCAGTTAAAAAGAACAGAACAGCCAAATACAGAGCTGAAATTCCTGCTTACTGCCTGGAATGGATTTGTAGCTTGTTCTTAGATTATTTTACAACACTGTCCAGAGCCTGAAATCTGGCAGATTTTCCTGTTTGACCCACCAGGAAGACAAAGTAGATCATAATTGGATAAAGTGGTCAGGGTCTGTCTTGGTTTGGATGTGAACAGTATTGCCAACCTCAAACATTAAACACACTAAATCAGGCCAACAATCATGGAATTTAAAAAACACACACACATTGGGCTCAGTTCATTAATCATCGGGTTTCTGAGTCTTCAAGGTCCACTTGAGTCACATTCTGAAGCTCTTCTCTTGAACCAGGAGGGCTATAAAGTTAATATCAGCTTTTATTTAAAAAACAAAACAAAAAAAAAGCCTCACATAATCACAAAACCCCAGCTTCTGGGTTCCTAAGAAATGTATCAAATATCATGTAATAAAAATATGTGCATTGGCAACACTGTGTAAAGCACTTTTCTTTTGCTAAAAATGCCTGGCAAATTCCCCTGATGAGAAGAAGCTATTTAAAACAGGTGATAAATTATCCATTTAGAAGCAATGAAAAGGGATAAGAGGGCTCAAGGAATTGGTCATGGGCCTCTATTTCTTGATCATTAGTTCAAATGCAGGCCAATGGCAACCAAAAGTTGTTTTTCTAAAATGAGCTATTGTGAAGTACATTTGAGGACTCAATTCACTTGACAGATGTCCCCCCACAAAAAATCACCCCAAATGGCCTGCTTCTTAACAGTATCCTCACATAGTCTGTTCAATTCTTGGCCTATTCCACCATTGGTGTGGCAAGTTTTCTTATAGCTCTTTCCCAGACCCCCAAACTTTCCATGTCATCAGGACTCTTTGACGGCCTGTGAACAACAGAATTTGTGGGCTGGAACATGGGCTGCTGGAATCCCACGTATTCTGTGACAGCAGAATTTGTTGTAGAATCCAACCTTTGCTGCAGAACCTCAGATCTCTTCCTTCCTTCCCTCGCTCTTACGCTTGCAAAAAACACCTTGAAAATGTGAACCAAGTATAAATGAATGCTGTGATGTCTCCTTGGATCGGAAGACAACCGGAACAAAATAGCACTAAAAGTGGCTGAACTGGTCAATCAATCCCAGTGTATTGTTAATTTTGGGCCTAAAAATAATTTGTCAACATTGTTAACTATTTCACTGCTGATTATATTATTAGAAACATCCAGCTAATGTGCTCCTCCTACAATTCCCAACTGCCTACCTTCACTTCCTAATGCCACAAATGCTCCCTGCTTGACTGCCACAACTTGACGCTTCCTCCTGACAATTTATTTGTAGAAATCGTGTTACCCATGCTTACTTTCTGGTATATCAAAAGCTGAAGACCACATAAAAATGAATATACTATCAGAATAAATACAGGGCAACTGTACTGCTATTCAATTTCAGGTTTCAGAGGAACAGCCGTGTTAGTCTGTGAGCTGTAGCTCACGAAAGCTCATGCTCAAATAAATTGGTTAGTCTCTAAGGTGCCACAAGTACTCCTTTTCTTTATTCAATTTCATTAATTATTTATTATTTGCATTGCAGTAGTGCCTAGCAGCCCCAATCATACACCACTGTGCTAATCACTGTACATACACTGAACAGTGAGACAGTCCCCACCCTGAAGAGTTTACAAGGCACGTACAAAGCAAGAGACAACAGGTGGATACAGACAGATGGAATAAAAACAGGGAAACAATGAGACAATATCAGTCAGAATGATAGGCAGTAGTCTCAGTACACCAGTTGCCTAACTTTTAAAACCATTAAAGACCTATATTTTATATGTAAATTAAACTACTGCATATTTCCAGTCTGGTGCATGAGTGTGTCACAGAATGAAGGAATCCTTCCATAGTGTACATGAGAACCCGCTTATAGAGTACAAGTTTGCCTCCAAGCTTAGAGCTGCTTGGGGTGGATATTATCAGCTACAAGGAAACTGTGATCTTCTGTGATCCTTAACTGACCAAGGAAGGAAGCATGGTCTTGTGGTTAAGGCACCGAACTAGCACTCAGGAGACCACGGACTCCCTGTGTGACGTTGGGGAAATCTTGTGCCTGAGTGCCACATCTGTAAAATGTGGAATAATAATACTGCCTCTGTTTTGTCTATCTACAAGTTCTTTGGGGGCAAGGACTAAGTGTATGTACAGCACCTAGCACAATGGGAGCTGGGTCTCAAGGTGCTACTGCAATATAAGTAATAAGCTGCAAACAGAAAGATCTTTGCATTGTGACAGTGTCATCACATAGTGACGCAACGTGTTATGACACTGCATTACGATGTCACATCATACATTCAGGACTGTATCCGTCCTCTTTCACAAGCCAGGCCTGCAGAACACCCCCTCAGCACAAACTGGGGCTCTTCTGGGGTGGAAGGCAACCCTAAGAGAGGATTTATAACTCCAAGAGCCTTGCATGATGATGCTGTTAATTTGCTTGCTCATATTTTCACAAATGCTGCTCTGTGATTTTTTGCCTTTGCACAACACCTTGCAATTCTTGCTGATAAGAGCCCTTCCCCCACAAAGGATGATTGGACTCACCCTCTGTTTCTGCACTCTGCATGCCAGATTTCTCAGACAGCCCCTTCTTTACAATGCACTCTTCACAATCCACAGCAGCTTCCCTAGATTTAACTGAGCCCTTCCTTTCTCACCCCTCCTCCAGGCTGCAGAAGAACAGAACATAAGACAGGTTTTTCTCCGTTTGTGCTAAAGCAAAGTGATCATTTTCAAGAGAAGCTCTCTCAGCAAGACAGCCCAAATCCACCTTCTCTGAAGCACAATGTATCCAGTATAACTGCAAGTCCTGGAGGTCCTGATGGATTTTGATCAATCAATGAAACCAAAACCAACCTGACATCACTTGCTAGTACTAATTTTTCACCTTACCAAAAAAAAAACACACACAAAAAACAAAAAAAACCCTGAAGCCCCTAAAATAATTTTGTATTTTTTTAAGCCTTTTTCAGTGGACACGTCTTGAGATATCCCTCTGTCCCACAGTCAAACCTGCAGTAAAGAGCATTTCTAGTAAGCATACATTCTAGATCCTCAGCTGGTGTGGCTGCACTGAAATCAGTGAGGCTGTGCTGACTTAGACCAATTTATACCTGCTGAGGATCTGGCCCTGAGTCCTCTCTTACTCAACCATTTTAAAGTTTTGACTACAATTCTGTCTGACTTGTAGTTGCACACCAGTCTGAGGCGATGGATTTCTTTAATAGCCTCTTGCAACAGGTTCCCCTGTACATGTACAGATTTGGGGTGGCCTGAGCGCACTCTCCTGGTAATAGGAGACAGATGGGTGATGTGACAAGCGAGTTAACACAAATAGTGACCCCCGAATGCACACCGCAATAGACTCAAAGCTAGCTGCAACTCAAACATGTGAGCAGAAAGGAAGAGACGGCTGGGAATTAACACAAGCAGGTACCTGGAGAAGGCCTGGTGACCCACTTGATGCTTCTTGATGTGTGCCGCCTGCCTTTCTTCAGCGCCTGGGGCACTTCTCTGGGGGCCAGGAAAGCATGGCTGGCCTGCTTCTCGTTGCCACGGCCACCTAGGCTTTCAAACAGGAGCTGGTGACCAATCAGACCTCGGGCTGGAGCACACTCAGCCTTGGGTCATGTGATGCCAGCGTTTGTGTGAGTGAAAAGGATGACAGTGTCCAGAGAACCAGGGGGAGCTGCCTTTGAATGGGCAATTCCATCTCCCTCCCCTTCACCCCCTTATTACTGGAAAAGCCCATTCTATTGAGCTACAGCCCCTGAGGGAGGGAGAAAAGAAAGCCCCCTGCTTGAGAGAATAGAAAAGGCTGAGCCAGTGCACTAAAGCCTGCCCCATGCCTACCAAAATTGGATTCAAAAGCTTGGCCCTTTCTACTCATCCTCTTCACATCCCCATTTTATTCCACCCCAAGATCCAACAGCTGCTTCCCTGGAGAACGAATGACTCAGCCAGCCGGACTGCGAATGAAGAGAGTTTTCTCTCACCAGGCCCTGGTGGTGAGTTCTTTTGGAAACTGACATGATCCGGACTTTTCTCGCCATCCCCAGGACCATCCCTCTGCCTGCACTGCTCCTGCACAACCACCTGCAGCTCCTCTGGGTCCTGTATCTGCCCCACAGATACAAATGCAGACACATGCACTCAGCAGTACTGCTTTCTGGGGCTGGTGCAGAGCTGTGCCTCTCCCCCTTGGGACACAGGAGCAGCGGCAGCATGTGTGTATTCTGACATGATACCTGTAACCACACCATTGTCCTTCTGTTCAGTTCATACACCCCATAATATGCTTTCTGAACAATCCACAGCAGCGATACCAAATCCCTCCTAAGGCAGGTGATGATGAGGAACACAATTCAGCTACAGACCCCTTCATGCCATTCGTTCCCATTCAAATGCATGGGGTGTTCACACTGGAAATTAAAGAAAGCACTCTCCCCTTCTGCTCGTGGGCTAGCGATGGTGGGGCTTAGCTCACTGTTGTTCTATGGGGGAAGTTTGAACCTTCCATAGCTGGTGACTGTAATAGGCTGGCAGTGTTTACCTGAAATACTCCACCCAGTTAGCTGGTATTGATCCCAGGGTTAAATAGGTTCTGCTGGCTCACTAATGCACTGGACTTATTACCCGCCCTGAATAGAAGGGAGGTGAAGGTGGCTCTCTCGCAGGAAGAGAGGATCTAGGGTGTGGGCTCAGCAGTCTGGAGGGAAGAGCCATAGAAACAGCCTGGGGAGAAGATTTGAGATGAGTTATTTTATTGTTTTCTTCATTAATAAATCCAAACCTCGGGGAAGGGGTGAGTTTGGCTTCTATGTACAATGCAGAATGGTCTATGTGCCTGATTCTCCACTCCATTACCTTAGCTACTGTATCCTAGTGTAATTCCACTGATTTACTAGGGTATAGTGGAGATGTGAGGCATACAAACGCATACCTCAGCACAGTGTGTTACTGAGAATGATATGCTGCTCACTGGTTCCTCATTGTTAGTTACAGAATGCAGGAAAACAAAGAGCTCTGTGTCTGCTATTAAAACAATTAACAAAACAATGAGGGTGAATCATCCAGTCCAGTCAGAGAAATGGACAAATGAGTTTTACTGGCTGTTCAGAAATAGGCCTTTTCCTGCTGGACTTGTTTTCCTACCTGTACAGTACCCAATGTCCATACACCCATCCTGGCCTCTGGGCTCAGCAAAACCATGGACATTAGGGTCTACTGAAACCAACAATGGATGGATATGTTCCGGGGGTAAGAATTCATGCTCCAATTCTTTTTAATCACGCTGTTTAACTTGAGTGGGTGTGGAGCTTTGGCACGGCAACAGCTCGAGCACCCTGCAATGTCAGGCCCAGCCTTTGTTTCCCTTGTTTGTCCACCCATGAAAGGAACATTCTCTCACTGACTGATACAAAGCCCTTCTCTTGGCCTAGTGTGTTCATATACACCAGTGCATTAGTTCCCCAAAAGCCTTGTAATAAAAGTACTCTCTAATTCCCACAGTAAACATACGGGGTGGGGGGGGGTTTCCATTCCCATCTCCAGGGGCCTCACCTCCAAGTCACCCACCTGAGAGTCAACAGCCGCACTCTTCGTCCTCCTCCTCCCCCACCCCGTTCCTTTTGCCCCGATGCAGGGCTCCAATTTCCAATTTCCACACTTCCCTGCCTGAGAGTGGCCAGTCTTCCCACAGCCCTTCACCCAGAGGGCTTCCTACAGTGTTCCACTCTTCTGGGTATCCCTACCTGCAAGTCCTACCCCTGCTCAGCAGGGCCCATCCTCCCACACCAGCTCTCTTGCTTCCTGGCACAGCAACCCTGAGGAGCTGGATCTTTCCCTTTTTCATAAGGGTCACTGCCCAAACTCTCTATAATGCAGCAAGGGCTCCTCAGCTCTGGCCATGGCCAGTGCTCATCAACAATCTTCCTCTGAGCTCATCACCAGCAGCTCACATATATACTGTCCTCCTTCAGGTCTCCTGCAGCCCTTTCCCTCTGACAACTCTCTCTACTGCACCTTCTGTCTCTCCTCTGGCCTCAGGCAGCTCACCTGCCCTACTTCTCTCAGGCTCTGACTCACCCAGTCTCCAATTTATATGGCCCAGGGGCCTTCTCTTGAGCTTAACTGGGAGGCAGCTGACTAGTAGTCACAGGTGTCCTGGACCCCGCTCCTTCTTAAAGGGGCCAGTCAACCTGTCACAGGAATAAAACCGCTGTAGCACCCAAGGGGAATGGTAATAATGCCAGCAGCCCCATTAGTGACCCCACAGGTGGGATGATAGCAGACCAGAGTGATAAAACAAGGGCATGTCTGAGGAACGTCCTATGGGTAGCTGAGAAGGAAACAAGGGAACTGCCTTTCCATCAGATCAAGCCAGTCAGACATTAAAGAACAGCAGCAGTGTTATTATATTATATTATTACTATTATAGATATAGCTATATAAACACCACCTCCCAGCTTATAATTATATGGTTACATAAAATGGCACAGCAGGCTGGGCATTATTGCATAGTAACCCCACACCACAATGGGTTGCATCATTAGGCATGAATGATGAAAGATAAATCACCACCGGCCATCAATGAGGAGTGTTGGTTATTAGACCGCAACTTACACTTGGGGATGTTTTATCATTCCAGCTACTAAATGGCCACACTAATGAAGAAAATAAAATGTCCAGTGTTTCAAACACAATAGGAATAGTGCCTGTATGTGCTAAGCCACTGTTCCACTATGCCGTTTTAACCGACACTGCTTGGGCCAACAGCAGGGCTGGAATCGGAAACCTCAGCGCGAAAGCATGAACCATTACTGTTTCAGCTAAAGCAATAGTAGCGTGGCTCATAAACCTCTTTAAACCGGAAGTAATAGTCGTAGACTCATAAACCTCGTATGTGGAGCAGCCCCTAGAGGGAGACAAATATCCACATGCTCCTTGCAGGTTACACTGTCACCACAGGGGTCTCTAGAGCAGCCTGCCAAGCTCAATTCCAATCTGTCAGTGCAGCAGGTTCCAGGGATGTGGCTAATGTGACATATTTGACAACGGGGAGGGAGGGAGTATCCCACTTGGCTTTGGAGCAGCTTCCTGTGGATGAGACGGGGTGGAGCTGATGTGCTCCAGAAGGAGTTCCATTCAGCCAGAAGGATGGGGCCATCAGATGAGACATGCCTTGTAGCAGAGGATTAAATAGATCAAATGGACGGGGATCCCAGAGGACACCTCCTCGTTCCCAACAATTACAATATTACTATGCAAAAGGCCAAAGGATAATAACGAAACATTAGACAGGTTTAACGATGGGAAAATAACCCATTTAATAATCCATGTCTGAAAGTAAGTAATGTTTTCCAGGCTCTGTTGGTTTGTTTCGTGACTAGCATTGCTGCTCCTGTTCAATATCTCCTTGGGACTGGCACAGGAAAGCCAATTATTAATATGGTGTGCTAATGCCCCATCAACATGACGGTGCAGCTTCACAATGCTTTCATGCACTGACTCAGTGCTGCAACGTGAAGATTCAACATCAAGATGCAGCATCACAATGTAATTTTCTTTAAGGGGCCAACCCCTCTGGGAACCCCCCAAAATGCGATATGAAACCACTAGTAGGGCTTGTCCACACTAGTGAGCTTACAGTGGCACAGCTGTACCGCTGCAGCTATGCCGCTGTAAGATCACTCATGTAGCTGCTCTATGCTGAAGGGAGACATAATAGATGGGAGCTTTCCCATTGACATAATAGAACCACCTCCACAAGGGGTGGGAGCTAGGTCAGTGGGAGAAACTCTCCTGCTGATGTAGTGCTGTCCACACCAGTGCTTTTGTCGGTGTAATTTATGTCGCTCAGGGAAGTGGTTTTTTCACAGCCCTGAGTGACATAAGTGATACCGACAAAAGTGGTAGTGTAGACAAGTCCTTAGAGATAGAGACAGGCTGACAGAAATAAAACCCAACCCTAAGTAGAGTGCCTTCTCTACTTCCGGATCTGGAAGAAGGCCCAGAAAGTATTGATTTAATTCTTAATTGAATGCATGTTTATGTGAAGTAATTCAGAATTATTCCATCAATGCAAACTTGTCTAATAATATTATCCACACAACCCAAGAGCTTCGTCAGCCTTTCACAAAAGATCCATTATTCTAGGCCAATTTATTACAAACAATGATAGAATCATCAGATCCCAAACTGATACACCAGGAGGCTAGCACCGAGGTTGTTTTTCTGAACAACAGAACTAACTAACTACGTGGGAGCAGATAAAGGGACAAACTCACAGAGATTAAGTGACTTGCCCAAGAAAATCTGTAGCGGAGAAGGGAATTGAACTCAGATCCCCCCAAGCACCAGACTAGTAGCCTAACCACTAGACCATCTTTTCTCAAAAACACTGTGGTTTGAACCTCTACTGGTATAAATCATTATAGTCACTGGTCCTTGAACTAATCTCAGAGCCACCCACAAACTGGCTAAGAAAAGTTGAAGAAAGTTCCCCCTTGGTGTTCATCAGCATCAATCTTTGATTAGCCAGCAACACAATGTCGTGTCTCTCCCTCAGGGTCTGAGCATGCTGCTGTGGCAGCTTTACCTGCACATGGTAACCTGGGGAGGCAGGACCAGGAATCTTACTTGGGAGTCCATGGTAATGCAGAGCACTGTTACCAGGCCAACCTTTTGGTGAGCTATATGCATTTCTTCTAAGTGGGTTGTAGTTGTTTCCCTGGCACCTGCAGCTTTTCATTATTCCTTTGGTACATTCTTCTCTGCAGTACCTGAAGGAGGAACCAGGTGAGCATCAGAGAATTGGGGATCACTTTGAAGGAACAGGAACTGCAGGCTTTGGTGCATTTCTGAAGCTGAGCTGTGCATCACTGACCCTTTCATGCTAACAATTGTAGGAGGGTTTAGCAACGGCACACATAGAGCGAGTTCCCTGTCAGAGAGCATTGACGACCTAGTTGAATATTAATGGACGATGGTTGTGCTTTCATGGGCTCTCCATCTTTAAAGGTCTCGGTCTCTGACAGAGCTATATCAGATCCTATATCTGCTGATGTAAAATTAGGCAGCAGAGTTTGAAATCTAAGAAGAAACATCCCTGTTTTATGGGAAGTGAGACCTTTCATTTAAGCACTGAGGGATCCAACTCATCTCCCATTCCCTTCTGTGGAGTTACTGCAGGGTTAAATTTGGTTTCCAGGGTGGAGTGAGCCAGAAGCTGAGTTTCCAAGACAGGTGTCACAATTTTTAAAACCCTATTTTTTTTAGGGTGTGTGCTAAGGACTGGCCTTCAGTCACGTAGTCCTGTGAGTGAGCCTAGCCTCTAACTCTACTCCTCACTCAGGAACTTCAACCTGGATCTTTTCAGCCAGACACAGCACTGCTTAGAAGCTCTACTGAGACCTTGCATTTCCAAGCAATGTTCAGAAGTTTCAATACAGCCTTGATCAACACATGCTGCAGGCAGAGCACAAGTAGTAGTGTTATTAGGAATTTGGAGATCTGAGGCAAGGTTAATGTTGGGGAACAACACCCTCATCCCGAGATGATAATCATCAGTATATGCAAATTGCCATGGTGCCTCCATCTTCACAGCCAAGACTCACAAGGTGATAATGGAACTTTGCAACTCATCTGTCCTTGCTGTTGTTGGGGGAAGAGGTCCAAAAAAAAAAAAAAATGAAGTTACAAATTGGGGTATATGGACACATGACATATAGGAGAAGGGGGAGGAGGCACCTAAAGAAGAGGCTACTGCCAGGCAGTGTGGCGGGGAAGCAAAGGGAAAGGTGGAAAAGAGGCTGGGCCACAAAGCAGAACAGCAGCCAACAATTGTGAGCCCTAGCAACGCCTGCTCCTTATCCCCTCACAAATCCGGATGGCACAAGGCAAGAGCATCAACATGCACAGTGTCTGTCCCTCTCCCAAGGAGCCAGTTTACACGTGGACCCCCAGCGTGGGAAGAAACCAAATGTGCAGTGGGTTCATAACCATGTAGCCGCTCAAGAGACCCATTTCCTCTTAAGATGCTAGTTTTGTTACATGGCAACCAGCCAAAGCCTGGGATTCTCCCTGACTCCCAATTAAATCAGAGAAGGATGAGCCTAGTATTGAGATCTGAGACCTGGAGTAAGATGAGGAAAGCATCGACTGCTGCAAGGTACGTTGCTTTATTAGGGACAGACAGCCATGCTAAACACGGACTGCCTGATACAGAGAGCACTACCAGCTATACTTGCAGTCCAAGTACCGCAGCCAATGCCTAGGGCTACACAGGACAGCAGGACCCTCTGTCAGCCCAGAATGCAGTATGCTTTCTCCTACCTATGTGCCACATGTAGCATGTCTAGTGAAGAGAAAGATAGAGACACAAGGAGACAGGAGGCAGTAGGGGTTGGGTGGGCAGAGGATCCATCTATACTATAAAAGAGGGTCATTTGTAAAAGTACTTGCAGCTAACAATTTTTACCCCCAGTCTGGGTGAGGCAAGAGGTACTCTCTGTGGCCCTCTCTGCTCTGTCCTATCCAGGCTGACAGGTCAATGGGAAGGGAGAGGCTAGGAGTGGAAATAAGTTGTTGGTGAGCAAAAAATAGAATGAAGAAAACCAGTCCATTGTCAGCTGGTGATGCACCCTGTACTTCCTGGAGTGTGAATCTGACCTTCCGAGCTGGGATACAAGCACTGGGAACCATCCACTTAGTACCAAAGGATGTGGCTGTCATCATGGCAGCAGAGCTGGCATTCACGCAGTAAAACAACCTAGGTGGGACTGTGACTGACTGTCTCGTTTTTGGAAAACAATTGTGGTCCAGGCCAGCAGCAACCTTGAGATGTGCAGCTTCCATTAAATGGAACTCAAAAAACAAAAGGACTAAAGATGTCTGAGAAGAATTCCTCCTTCCATCCTCCCCAGCCGTTCTTGGTAATACTCATCTCCTCAAGTTTCCTCTGTGGCAAATCATGACCCAAAAGAAGCTCCCTACAATCCACATTGATATCATATGCAAACGGACACCCAGGAAAGTATAGGGCTGAGAGCAAGGTTTTGCAGTCATTGCTAAATGTGATCTATGGAGGGATGATGTGCAGGTCAGAACATATGACCCCCACCTATACAGACACTCCATACACATCCTTCCCCCTCCCATGAAGCCAGTCTGGGTTTGACCATGTACCCATCCCAGTTAAATCAAAACCATCTCTCTCTCACACACCACCAACCAGCCACCCACACTCAAATTGACCCTTTATTTTTTTGCTCATCACTCTCTTCTCCAGACTAGGCCTTCTGTGACAGCTCTTCCTCCCCCCCCCCCCCCCCCCGCCCCACCTGCCTCTGTAGTAGGGTCTCTTTCCCAGGGATTTTTTTCCCCAGTGTAAATAAAACTGAACAGTGGGAAAGTGCTCAGTGCAAACACACACATATATATCTCCAGTTACAGGTAAGATGTAAACACTGCTGTGAATCACAGCCTTAGCCATAGCAACACATATCAGTGCTATAGAGACAAAGGCTTTGAGATCACAAAGTAGCTGGAAAGGCACAAAAAGGAGGAGGAGATGGGCCAATCAAGGCCTAGGGAGTGGCTGGCTGGTTGCAGGAGGCAATGGCGCAGAAAGATGAAAAGCCAGGCATAGTAAGAAATGGATCACGTGTCTCTGGATTTGAACACTGGTACGTCTGACTCTTTCTCCCCGTGTTTCACACTCACTCTGGCTGTTCAGTGAGACAAGGGCTTGTGTTCCGACTTAAACTGCTACCACCAGCACCCCTCTGAATATAAACATGCTGCCTTGGCCAACACACAGAATAAAGCATGCTTATCATTCCATGGTGCCCGAATAAAGACATGCCACAAACAAAGAACCAGATTGTCTAAAAATAATGGTGCTGCGTCAGTGTGGGGGCTGTGAAACAAAATGAATATGAAGTGTTTGTCTCAGCTGCTTTATCCCTCTATTGTAAGGCAGGCTGGGTGATTAGAGCACCGGGAACCAATGGTCATTCATCCAATGGCTGGATTTCCACATTCCTTCCAAGTGAGACTGTATTCCATTAACAGGCTCTCTGGGCTGGGGGCGGCAAGACAGATACCACAGGTGCCACATCATCGCCAGTTCTGCAGCACACAGAGTACAGACAACTTGGGCCATAACCTCAGCTGGTGTAAGTCAGCCTGGCTCCACTGATTGCCACGGAGCGACACTGATTTACACTAACGGAGGATCTGGCCCATCATTTATCACTGTACGGTTAGCCCTGAGGTGGTGCTGAAGGGACAGCCCTGCGAACTGAACTCTTGCTTTATCCAGAGAAGAGATACTGCACGTTACAGCAGTGCCATGAGGCCCCAACTGAGATCAGGACCCCATCCCACCACGTGCTAAACAAACGCACTGTCAGTCCCTGTCAGGACTCAGGGGAGCTGGGTTCTATCTAGTCTCAGCTTGGCCACTGGCCTACTGAGTGTCCTTGGGTAAGTCCCATCCCTGCTCCGTGCCTCAGTTTTCCTATCTGTAAAATGAGGATAAGGCTACTGATCTCCTTTGTAAAACGTTTTTAGATCTATGGATGACAAGTGCTATATAAGAGCTGGGTATTGCTATCATACATACAGTATTATTATTTTACAGAGAGGGAACTAAGGCACAGTGAGACTTGCCTCAATGCAGAGGCAGGATTGGAACCCAGACTGCTCTGTAATTTTCCGTTTGACTAAAATCAATTATTTTTTTCTTGGTGTAAAGATTCAGTTCCAGACTTTTAAGGATGACCTGGATGTCTAGCAATTAACAATCTGTAATGCACCCCAGGAAATTAGGGATTGGTTTCTGGTCTTGATTGTTTGCTCTCTCACCCAGCCTGGGGCATGGATCCCAACACAGGACAAAACAGAGGGATAGCTTTTAATTGCTCAAAGCCAAGATTTTCAAAAGCAACTAGTGATTTTGGGTGCCTCTGTTTTTAGGTGCTCAACTTGAGATACCTAAAAGGGGCCCAGTTTTCAGAAACTGCATCGCATTTGTCCTCTGAAAATCAGACCTCTTTAAGGTGCCTCCCACTGGACACCCAAAAATCAGTAGGCACCACTGGAAATCTTGGCCCAAACCTGACTCCTCTTGCAGATCACAATGTCTGGTGCAGAAGGGATTTCTGGCTAGTGCTCATAAGCTCAGAGTGGCTGCAAGATGGGGCATACAAGGGTGGAAAAACAGAGAGAGGCTGAGGAATTCTTAGAGTTCCTGTAAGAAATCAGATCACCCCAAGTCCTCTATAGGGAAAAAAGAAAGAGTCTCAGCTTTCTTAACCTCTTTCCAAAATCTCTCCAGGAGCATTGTGACCCTTTTGGCTCTTGCAGAGAACTAAAATCTCTAGGCAATGTCCTCTTGAAAAATGTGGGTTTTTTTAAACCAATTTGATCTTTGTCATGCTGCACCACCCAAAAATAGAAAAAGAGATTACAATAAACCACCCATCGTGTACAAAGAGAATGAGATTAGAGACGGTGATACAGGTTCAGAAGCCTTCTCTGGACAGCTTACAAAAAGGAGCCATGCAAAACAAGATCAAACCTAAGCATGATTATTTGGAGAGAAGGGAGGGAACTTGAAAGACACTGTTTGGAGCAATGCAAATTGGAGCTGTAGGCATGTGTTGAGGAGGGCACAGGAGGGTAACTAGGTTGGGAGGCAGAGATGAAAGAGTGTTGAAGGGTTAAAGGGCTATATTGAGCACACAGAGGAGACTAAATAGATTGGAGGGTAAAAATCCAATAAGGAGATCTAACAGTAGGGAGCCAGGCCCTGAAACAAGGAGGATGATAATGTTAGCAGCCAAGGAAAGGATTAGAGTGGAGAGGTAAGAGCAGATTTACAGCTGGGCAAGAGGAAGATGCCAAGATTTTAATGAAAAATAAATAAAAGAGGAGTTTTACCTGGAGAGGAGTTCAAACTAAAACATTAGCTTTGGCAACGTTCAAAATCCAAATATCGCAGCTGGCCCCTAGCTCTTTAGTAGCCCAAATAGCTTCAAACTTCAGGGAAGTTTGAAACTAGATCCAAACTTTCCAGAATGGGTCCCCTCTCCTCTAGTATAATGAAAAGGAATAAACCAGGAAAGAATGTGTTATTATGTTGGGGTTTTCCCCCCTATCTTTTAAATATCAACCCACGGTAAAATAAAAACTGAAAAGGAAAGGACCTGTTATGTCATCTAGTCTCTTCCCCTCAACTCCCAGTCAAAGCAGGATTGGGCTCTAGAGTCAATTCTCTAGTGTTTGCAGTGGAATGTCTATAGAGAAAAACAAAATGGATTTAATGATGGGAAAAGTGTGTTACTGCAGTCAGGACATGGCAAAATACCTAGACAGCTCACAAAAACAGGCTACATAATTATCTCTTTAGAAGAGAAAGGGAGAACTGTATACAAATTATGAAGAGAAAAAAATAATCCGATTACCCACGGTATGCAGTGCCAATTACTTAAGCAAACAGGATCAGGAAAGCTGGCACAGCTAGAGGCTGTGAAACAGAGAGTCTGGGCAGAGGGGAAGGCTACAAGGCCGGTAATCTGATCGACTGACCACAGTTGTCAGTGCCCCGAATACAACCCTTCCCCATGGCATCAAAAGATAGTTAGTTGCATGTAGCTAATCAAAAACAACTTACCCAAAAGTAAAGATGGGCAAGAGAGGCAAAGTGTGGGTCTGAATCCAAACAGATTACAGGTTTTCATTCAGACCCATTAGAGAGACCTGGATTAGAACTTCCCCAAAGCTCTGCAGCGGAGGAGGGAGTCTCTATACATGGGTTTCTGGTGCAGGCCCATTTCTCTATGTGATGATTGTTCTGACGCGAGAGTGTTAGAAAGCCGCATTCTAGTGTCTTTGATCCTGCATGAAGCTGGGATCACAATGATCCAGGCACACAATCCTGGCATCGCTAAACTGTTAGTGTGTGTGCAGGGGGCGTAACAGCCTCCTTAACTAGATGTTACGATACAATGCACATGGTTCATCCTCAGAGCCAGAATGGCATGGGAAACGGCAGAATAAGATTCTCCTCATACTGTCCCACCACACCTGGCAGACAGGGACCACCCCTACGGCCAAAGGAGTGTTCAGTCTTCATGCTCATTCAGTCTTCTTCTTCTGTGTTTACCAACAAGGAGGCCATGTAATGCTCCTTTGGGGAAGGTGGGTACTTGTCCACTGGGAACCAAACCAACAGCGTCAAGCTCATTTCATGCCATTCAGTGGTCATCAGATCGAAACAACTTTTAGTCGCTACGAGTTCTTGAATCTCCAGCTGAAAGGTAAAATAGTCTATAACCCTTTACCAAGCTCCTGGGGCATCCAGTCTCCCTGCCAAGAATTAAAGCTCACTAGCTCTAGTGGGGAAGGGTACAGTGATCACAAGGCGGAGTTATGTGGCCGCAGCTTTAACTCCACTATAAAGTGACTTATAAGAGCACTCCATCCCTAGGGCCAAGTTCACCCTCGGCTATTCCCATGTCACTAAGGCGTACATGTACCCAGCATAAATGAGAGCAAAATTTGCTTCCTAGACATCAAAAAGCTATAGAGAGGCCAGCATCTTGTCTCCCTCTCCTCCCACTGTCTTCCCTTGTCTCCCTCTCCTCCCACTTCATTTCTACTGGCTGAGTGGTTAAAGCACTCAGCTACCATCCTGAAGGGCATGAGTTGGAGTCAATCTCAGGCTGAAAGGCCACCTTCAGTTCACCCAGCTGCAAAATAGGTACTTGCTCCATCAAGTTAGGGCAGTCAAAGGCAGTCAAATGTGATGCTGGCCACATCAGGCCTCTGTGGACAGCTGGCTGTGAAACTGACGTGCCTTAACCTGCATCAGCCCAATGAGCCATTGGCTTGGGGGAACTTTGTCTAAATTTCCTTCCCTCCTTCTAGGTCAGCCTATAGTGAGACCACCAATGGCCAGTCAGATACTATGGCCTCATTTGTAAAGCTGCTCAGGATCCATAACTCCAACTGAAGTCAGTGGGAATTGCAGCTGTCCAGCACCTCTGGAAATCAGGCCCTATCAGTCCATCTCTCATCTACATCATCGCGGGGAACTATCCTGTTTTGGCCAAAAGATGGAGCATACAGCCTCAGAGGTCTTTTCCAGCTTTCTGTCCTATAAGATCTACCCTTCTCTCCCCTCACCCCTCCCCTCCCCCCAATGACCAACACTTGGCTTTTATTTTGCTACTAAATAATCTGACAGATATACAGCTCAGTAGCATTACATTTTGTATGTGTTATTGGCTAGGAATTAGATATACTGGCTAGGACATAATGAAGGCCAGTGACAGCCCAGGCTAGAACATGAGCAAGCGAAAGCACCATTTAAATTTCAGTTGCTGCAAACACAAAGAAGGATAAAATCTTGCCCAAGCCTAATGTTAATTAGATGGCACAGTCCCTGGGTAGGCTTTGTACCTTCTCCCTTTGGGATTAAGGAGAGGGGTGTGAGGATCAGCAAACTGAATGGCTGACAGTTGAAGGTTAACATTGGGTCAACAAGCTCTTTTCTCTGCCTTTCAGTTCTGAGACCTGGCAGGGGGTATAACCAAGGGCTTGCAGGGACCACATTTAACAAAGGGAATTCTCCTTTCTTTTCAGCCTCTTCTCCTCCATCGGAGATGAACGGTCTTTCCCTCCTCATTTTTAGAGTTGGGCAAAACTCCCCCAGTCTGCCAAATTGATTCTAATTTATAATGGCTCTGCTGATTTATCAGCCTGATGCATTTGCTTTCCAGACCCAGCTAACACCTGGGTCTGGCCAGGGAACCCAGCCCAGATCCCTTGGATGAAGGATGCAAGAGGAAAAAGCCAAGCGATTATTTTCCTCCCATTCAAAGCTGACTAGTCTCTCTTATGGAATAGCACAGCCTCTCCTTTGCATCTCTGACTGGTGATGTAGCCAATCTGCTTGTATGTTGACATTATAATTTGCATGGACCCAAACTTCTGGAAGGGTTTATCACTGGATTAGGACTCAGAGCACTGGGTACAATTCCTGGCTGCAACACAGGCTTCCTATCCTATGTGACTTTAGGCAAGCCTGATTCTCAGTTACACTAATACCCCTTTACACAACAAGAGTGGTGGAAAGAGGGCACTGTATAATTATACTGGATTCATAATGCCTGTAAATGTCCCTGTGTAGACAAGCCCTAAGACAGCCTCCAACCTTGGAAAGAAATCCTTGAAAGTTTGGAAGAGATGTTTGGATCGGGGGTTTTGGTTTGTGCCCATGCCTATGATTGCCCATGTCTATTAATAACATGTAGAGGGCTTCACCTAAACAAAGGAAGAGAGCTGCAAAAAATAAAAGGTTCTGAGAACCGTTGTCCTAAAATAAATGAAAATAAACTGAAGCCTGAGCACTTAAGATCAATCCAGGAAATAGAAATTGTTTGTCCGGCTTTGGAGCCATTGATCTCAGAGCTGCACACCCCAGTCGCTGTCGTAACCAACCATGAATTAGGAAGCATCACCCACCTCCCTCTGTATTTTTAAGTGAAAGGACCTTGCAAAGTCTCATTGCCAGAGTGTTACCTGGGTGAGACAGTCGTAAATTCTGACTCCCAGAAAATAAATGCTTCCTAGATTTTGTCCAGTCCTGGGTAAATCTGCTCCTTTAACTGAAGACGGCCAGTAGAGCCAACATTTTCAAAGGTCCAAGGTGGACACAGTAGTTCTCTCACTATGGTCTACCAGAATAGACAGACTGCCCTGTGGAAGATACGGGGGGGTTGTGAGAGGAAATGACCCAGGATAGGAGCTTTCTGTTATGAGACGATCGGCATGAGATAAAAAATAAGAGAGAACCAGCAACACAAGTGAAACACTCTGCATGCAGCATTCAGTACTTACGGTCTTTCTCCTGCATCTCTTTTCTCCTGCCAGCTTATCCAAGTCTGCCGGTTCCAGGGCCTGCTGGATTTTTCTGGAAGATAGAGATTTTGTCTGTTTATGATGTTATTCTGTGGCCTATTAAGTTCTTTCCCTCCCCAGGTTTGTTTAGCCATCATCATGTTTAGCCTGTGATATCAGGAGCCAAGGCAGCCATGTCACAATGTCCCACTGCAGTGTACTATGAGATGGCTGCGACTCCAGATATTATGGACATGGATGCCAGCTCCCTTGGCATGTGCTGCTACAAAGCTGGCATAACAGCAGCCACTGGATTAACCCACCCCATCACCTTCAGCTGAAAGAGAAACCTGGGTCCAGTCCAGTCACCTTGCCACTCCCAGGACTAGTTCCTCCACTGATCTCTCTCCAGCACACAGTGAAAGCGGATCACCCACGCCTGCCCCATCTGACCTAGACTGACTTTGCTTTACACTCTCCAAACATGGCTCTTTCCTGCCACTCTGCCTCTCAGCAACAGGTTTCAGTGGTCTGCCCCTCCCTTTAGCACGGTTACTATGGTGACATCAACAGAGACCTAAGTAGGCCCCAGGGACAGAGACATGCAGCCAGTATGATTATGATCACAAAACCCACAGAGGAGCAGGAGCTGGCAGCTGGTGAGTTATAGGGACATAACTGTGTGGGGCAGGCACCCGCGCAGTTCCATCTACTTGTATTGGGAACATTTACGATCCAGCCTGAGCTAGTCAAGCTGTATTCAGATGCAGCCCTTAGGGAAAAAAAATCTTACAGAATGTAATCACAATTACTAATCTTTCTATAGACTTCTGGGCCATCCAGTGCCATTTAATTGTATCCCTACTACAGGATAATGCAAAAAACAAAAACAAAAACCAACCCAACCCTACAGAAAAGTTACCATTTTCTCTTCACTGCTATAGTTTATTTTGGGATACAGTAATTGCTATAGAACTCCATTGCATTTCCATACAACCCTGTTACATTCTATAATCTGTTTCCCTAAGGGAGTTTGCATTAGTAATGACTATGTTAATACTTAGCACTTACATAGTGCCTTCCATCCAAGGATCTCCAAGCACTTCACAAAGGTGATTAAGCATACTTATCACTGTTTTACAAATGTGGAAATTGAGGCAGAGATTAAGGCCACTGATTTCGAATACCTCCGTTTTTGGATGTCCAACCTCAGACACTTTCATCCCAGTTTTGCCAAGTGTTGAGAACCCACAACTCCAACTGCCACCAACAGGACTTGTGGGTGCAGAGCAGCTCTGTAACTTGGGCCCAGAGTGCTTTGAGATGGACACCCAGAAATTAAGGCACCCAAAAATCAGTGGCTGAGCTTAAAAACATAGCTGACAATGATTTCTCCAAGACACTCAGCAAGTCTCCAGCACAGATGGAATTAGGAGCCTGGTCTCCTGTCACCCACTCCTATGCCTCCCACAATCATGCTCATAAAACCTCAAGAAGCACAGTAAATGTGGAAAAACCTTTCAACAGATCATTGTGGAGCAGACAGGTGGAGAAGAGGGCCTCCATGCAGAGCTCAGAGGAGAGACTGTGGCAGGGAAGCTGTTCAACAGGGGAGAAATCAGTGACTTCACAGAGATCTGTCTGTGACATGTGAACCAATCAAGAGCCATTCTAAGCCAAACCTCTGCCAGGCAACAAGCTAAAGTAACCTGCAAGCCATCCATATACCTACCGAGAGCTTCTCCCCCTTATTATTTTCTCTAGACTCTGTTGCTTCTATTATGGTAACGCTGCTCTAGATCCATAGGTTATAAGGTCAGAAGGGACCACTACAATCTAGCACAGCGATACTCAATTAGATCTACCTGCGGGCCAATTTGAGAATGTTATGACAAGAGGCGGGCCATTTGCGCAGAAGGCTGACAAAATAATTATTAAAAAAACCCCACTTCAGCTGTCAATAAATAAAGACCTTGATTACAACATAAGTATTAGTTTCAGAGTAACAGCCGTGTTAGTCTGTATCCGCAAAAAGAAAAGGAGTACTTGTGGCACCTTCAAGACTAACCAATTTATTTGAGCATAAGCTTTCGTGAGCTACAGCTCACTTCATCTTTTTACTGTCAACTTTGCAACATTTCCTCCAGTTCACATTCATTTTTTGGCTCCGTTTCCATCACTAATGAAAAAATGGGTGGGTTCATAGCTCCATTGCAACCGATGCTATCGCATGAACTTAAGATCCAGTAAGCAGGGCTTAATTTGTGCCGGGCTAGCTGGGGCTGAGCCCCAGCACCTCAAGGCTTGGCAGTTCATAACCCCAGCACCTCTGGGCTCCTTGCCAGCAGCCACCGCTTTCCAGGTGCCCAGCTCTGAAAGCAGCACCGCCGCCAGCAGCAGCGCAGAAGTAAGGGTGGACATACCATTCAGCTTCTTTGCCTGTCTACACTAGGGGCTTACACTGGTGCAACTATACCAGTGGCTGCCCACTGATGGCTGTGATGGCAAAGGCAAGATCTTAGGTCAGATCTATGCTATAGACCTATATCAGCATAACTACGTTGCTTAGGGGTGTGAAAAATCCCCATCCCTGAGCAATGTAGTTATACCAACTTAGCACTGTCTACCTGGAGGGTTATGTCAAGGGGAGAACTTTTCCTGTTGACATAATCCACCCCACAAGAGACAGTAGCTAAGTCTGCCGACAGGAGAAGCTCTCCCATCGGTGTAGTAGCGTCTTCACTAAAGTCAGAAAATACAGGGAATCATGAAATACACCCTTTCCTACTCCCACAAGTACAAGAGACAACGTTCCTTCATTAATTAAATGAGATGTCCTGGATCTGAAAAGGAAGTTTCATCACCTCTTCCCTCAAGAGTTACCCTGACAAACCTGCAGGCCACGAACAGGCCAGGTACATTATGGGGAGAAGAGTCATCTTTTCTGAAGTAACCGGAGCAGACAGACTAATTGCCTTCTCCAATAGGGCAACTCGGCTGTTCTCAATTATCACAGCTCACTCACTTCATGCCCCCGCCCCCTTACTTTCCTGTAACTTATCAGAGTAAATTGCACCAGTTCAGCACATCTACCGTAGGCATTTGGACCAGGTTAGTAGCTACATCAGTGCAAACTTCTAGTGTAGACAGAGAATTTGCCTCCTCAAGGGTATGTCTACACAGCAACTAGATACTTGTAGCTAGCCTGTGCCAGATGACTCAGGCTCACAGGACTCGGGCTGTGGGGCTGTTTCATTGCTATGTTGACTTCCCAGCTCAGGCTGGGACCCAGGTTGTAGGACCCTGTGAGGTGGAGGGCAGCAGCCTGAGCCTAGAAGTCTACGCAGTAATGAAACAGCCCCACAACCCGAGCCCCACAAGCCCAAGTCCAGGGCAGCCACAGGTTTTTCTTTACTGTGTAGCCATATCCCAAGAGGCTTTCAGTTGTAGGGTTTCACTTGGCAGGTCCTTCCATGATCTAATTGACTTCACTGAGGTAATATGGTTCCTACCTGCTAACAAAGATTTCTTCTCTTCTTAATTGCAGATCAACCTATAACAGTAACTCTTTGGAGCTGGTGTGAAGAGCCAGATAAAGAATGGATGGGTAAGTACAGAGGCAGAAAGTGATAACAATGGGGGGCGGAGGGGATGCAGGACAGGAAATTAACTCCTTTTCCTTGTCTCACCCCTATAGGATACACCTGTCTGCAAGGTCACACATAGACAGCAGAGGTGTTCACAGGCCACTTCATCTTGAATGGTCCCTTGAACTATGTGATAACTATTTATGTTGAACAATCTGTTCCATCTTGTAGTTAGCTGTGATACACTGAGTTCCTTTCCCAGACTGGAATAAGAGCTCTGTGTAGCTCAAAGCTTCTCCCTCTTCCACCAACAGAAGTTGGTCCAATAAAATTTTATTAAAGCTAATATTAAAAAAGTATATAATACATAGGTTGGGAAAAGAGTGTCTGTACATCTGGGTATAGTGCTTAGATTATCCACAAATACAAAGATAGGTTTTTAAAAATCATATGATCCATAGAGTACATAACCAGCAATAACCCAAATTTAGGTGGATAGATTTAACAATACGAATACTCAGGTACATCACTCATGAAAAGTTGTGCAGAGATTTGGTTGTGGAAAGCAAAATATATCAATGAGTAGAGATTGTCCCTCAGTAATTGAGAATTAGGTGGGTTGTCCATTTAGAAAATACAATCCATGAGGAAAGCATTTGTTACTTTCCTGACTGCGCTTCGCATCGGTACTCCAGCTCCTGGTATTGCCTTGTATTGTATTGTCCTTGTAGTAGTTGGAAAGGCCCAACAAAAAAAATAACAGAACGCCACTAGTCATCACCTTCAGCCCCCAACTAAAACCTCTCCAACGCATCATCAAGGATCTACAACCTATCCTGAAGGACGACCCATCACTCTCACAGATCTTGGGAGACAGGCCAGTCCTTGCTTACAGACAGCCCCCCAACCTGAAGCAAATACTCACCAGCAACCACACAACAAAAACACTAACCCAGGAACCTATCCTTGCAACAAAGCCCGTTGCCAACTATGTCCACATATCTATTCAGGGGACACCATCATAGGGCCTAATCACATCAGCCACACTATCAGAGGGTCGTTCACCTGCACATCTACCGATGTGATATATGCCGTCATGTGCCAGCAACACCCCTCTGCCATGTACATTGGCCAAACCAGAGAGTCTCTACGTAAAAGAATAAATGGACACAAATCAGATGTCAGGAATTATAAACATTCAAAAACCAGTTGGAGAACACTTCACTCTCTCTGGTCACTCAATTACAGACCTAAAAGTCGCAATTCTTCAACAAATAAACTTCAAAAACAGACTCCAACGAGAGACTGCTGAATTGGAATTAATTTGCAAACTGGACATCATTACATTAGGCTTGAATAAAGCCTGGGAGTGGATGTGTCATTACACAAAGTAAAACTATTTCCCATGTTTATTTCCCCCCCACACACACTATTCCTCACACATTCTTGTCAACTGCTGGAAATGGCCAACCTTGATTATCACTACAAAAGGTTTTTTTTCTCTCCTCTGGTAATAGCTCACCTTACCTGATCACTCTCCTTACAGTGTGTATGGTAACACCCATTGTTTCATGTTCTCTGTGTATATAAAATCTCCCCACTGTATTTTCCACTGCATGCATCCGATGAAGTGAGCTGTAGCTCACGAAAGCTTATGCTCAAATTTGTTAGTCTCTAAGGTACCACAAGTCCTCCTTTTCTTTTTATGGTAGGGACTAATCCAATTAGTGGTAGTGGACTAATCCAATTAAAAATGCAATAGCTGATGTAATTCTGATGTTGATTTAGTGAAGCCCAGGAAAATTATCCCAAGGAAAGTGAAGAACAGGAACATCAGACACTCACAATAAGCCTTACTCCATAAGGGCCAGCAGTTAAAACTTCTCAAATTCTAAAATACAACAAAGCCACACGAAGGGGTCAAGCAACAGACACTTCTTCATCTATTTCTCTCCCATACCAAATGGCTCAAGTCTCAAGTGCTGACGTCAACAGAGCTACTCCTAATTTACACTAGTGTAAGTGCAAAGGAAATCAGACACACAGAATTAGAGACTTGGGGTCTTTTGCTGACTAACTTGTAGTGTTATTTTGCACAAGTCACCTGCCTCCAAATTTTCAGAAGTCGTCAATAATTTGAGATACCTTCAGCTTTGGGGCAAAAATCAGCGGTCCTTTAGAAAATGTTGACCTTCATGGCTCCGTGCCTCAGTTTCTCCAATTGTGAAATGGGAGTAAGAACCCTTGCAACTCTTTGTAAAACATTTTTAAGATCCCAAGAATGATTATAAATCAGCGCTTCAGAGGGCATGCACAAATCTCGGAGCAATTAAGCCACTTAGCATACCCCACACCACAGTGATACAAAGAGTGGATTACACAGGGCTCTTTCAAACCTCCCTAGCTCAGTGCAATTAAATCCTTACCCTTTTCTTTAAACTAGACAATGAAATAACTATATGAGGCCAGTATCGGCACACAACAGAGGTGAGCAAACAGTGATAAAACATCAGAGAGCCCATCATGAGTTTATCTTAAGATCAGGGACTGCCTGATGGGTACATCTACACTGGCAATTTTAGGGAGATCTCCTATCTTTCCCTTAACAATGGTATTTGGGAGGGTGAGAGGGCTAGCACATGGAGCAGGGCACATTGGTGCTACCACCATACAAATAAAGAAATCAATAACAATAATAGTGTAGTCTTGATGCAGGCATTTTTATCTCCATGTTGTCTTGCACAGATCAGGTCTAGATAACATGATGGTAAAAAGGACAGTGGCTTGTCACTCTCCCACTCTTAATCCCAGTGGTAGGAGATTGCCCTAAAATTGCTGCTGTAGACAAGGCCATAAAATAATTCCCATCCTTTGATGCCAAAGGCACAGGGCGAAACATCTCATTCCTAGTTTCTACACATATCTGTCTTTTAAAGGTCAGGCTAATTGTGGTTTAGCCCCTTAAGGCATGCTCCCAAGGGAAGAGATTGGAACAAAGAACCCCATTATCACCTAAGGCTTTGTCTTCACTGCTACAAAAAGGTGTGCTTTTACCACAGGTTAACTCAGGCCTGGTCTACACTGCCATTTTACCACACTGCAACTGTCTTGCTCAGGGGTGTGAAAAAACACCCCCCTGCGCGCTGCAAGTTTCAGTGCTGTAAAGGGGCAGTGTAGACAGTGCACCAGCACTGGGAGCTGCACTCCCAGCCCTGGTAGCTTCACCCCTCATGGGGGTGGTTTCTCCCAGCGCTGGTGCCGCGATTACACAGTACATGCTTTAACGTTGCTAGTGAAGACATACCCTTAACAGGCAAAAACCCTGTGGGGATGAGGAACTGTAGTGTTACTATGAGGTAGACTAGGTGAGGTCAACCCAGGTAGGCGTGTAGTGCTGACCTCCCTTAGCCATCTTGTGGTAAACACGACAGGTGCCTGTCTCCACTAAGATTTTACAGCAAGGAAACTGTTTATCCCACTCCAAAAAACTCACCTTTTTGGCAGTGAAAGCATAACCTTAGTTGACCAAAGATGAGTGCAGGTACAAAGGAATCTGCAGTGTGACAAAAGCTCATGACAGCTCTGTGTGTACTTATGTATTTACGCACTAGCCCACAAAGCATGGCCCTGCCCTGGGTCAGACTGTGGAGACCGTAAAGTATTCAGCAAAAGTGGCTGATTCCATTTTTACCTTTTTTACCTTTTCAATTAAATGTTACTGACTTTAATGGGATGGCAAGGTACCCTATACCGTTTACTCTTGTATAAGCCATAAGCTAACCCTTCTACTTTGTAGGGGTAGGGCTCAGTGCCTCAAAATAGGGTCTCATGTTCTTTGTAAGGGGCTTTGTGTCTTCCAGAGGGGGAAAAAGCTGCCCACCAGCCCCTACTTCTTCCCTCCCTACACCCACAATCCTACAGGTTCCAGCTGATTGGCCGGAGCCTTTCTCCAAAAACCTCCACTAAAGCAGAGCCTGGTGGAGTCTGCCAACTTGTGTGGACCCTGTTGTAATAATTACAGTCCAGCAGAGGCTCTTCACAGCTTTAATGCTAAGCAAGCAGAAGGTGCACTGCGCAGAGCATTTCGGATCCCAACCAAAGAGCAAAGGGACACAAGCCTCGAGGCTTCCCACCCCCTCCCTGTGTCTTCTCACTGGGCAACAAACACCGTGCACATAGCACACCACGCAGCCAGGATCCTGAGCAGCGATGCTCGCTCTCACCCTCCCGCACTGGCTGTGCCGACAGAGCTCCACAGCAGAACTTGTTTGATCTTCGGTCACAGGCAATGACCTGGCACGGCATTGCTTTGAACCAGTAATGAGCTCTTCCACGAACGCCCAGACTGGAAAGTGTAATGTCCCAGAAAGATCCGACCACCACCACCTGCCCGCTCTGTATTCATGACCGAGAGAGACCGATTCTCCTTCCCCCTCAAGAAGAATCCATCCCAGTCTTTACACAAGATCCAGTGCACACGGGGACAAAACTTTGGGAGTGTTAGTTACTGCCACCTACACATGGAGCTGGAGAGTGGGTGTGTTTCAATTAAAATGACAGGCCGAAGAGGAAAGGCATATTGAGGGTCACATGCTGCCTGGGAGATGATGACAGCTTGATGTCGGCTCTCCTCAAGTGAAATTTGATCTTATTATTCATCAGTGTTTTCATATCTCATTAACTACAATGAGACAAACTCACCATCCCAGAGCGCCCTCTCACAGTGAGGCCCAGCATGGCAACACTTCCACCTCCCCTGGACTCCTATGGCCTAGCGTGATGATATGGCCCTCAGGCCAGGTCACGCTACCATCCAGCCCTTCCGGAGTATCAATGCCCTGCACTGCACTAGTCACCAACGCAGGTTCCATCCCCTCCAGGGCTCTTTCAGAACAGGGGATTCCCAGACCACTCCCTGGGGCTCACCTGCAGAAAAGCCCCAAACAGAACCACACATGACGTAAGCCACCCAGACCATCCTACGCTTCAGCTTTCAGTCTCTCTGGCTTCTCCCCAGCTCCATGCTCCTCTTCCAGAGCACCAACCCACAGGGCTACCTGCCTGGGGTCTTGCTCCTTGGTCAAGACCCGCCAGAGGGACTCAGGCTACTCCTGTTGCTTCTCAGTGTCTCTGCCGTCCCTGGCTCTTTGGCAGAGCTCCCTTCTCCGATGAAGTGAGCTGTAGCTCACGAAAGCTTATGCTCAAATAAATTGGTTAGTCTCTAAGGTGCCACAAGTACTCCTTTTCTTCTCAGGAGAGGCTCCCAAGGCCTTCTTGCCCTCGCTGCTTTGAGTGCCTCCCTTTATGGGATGACCCAGCTCCTACCCAGCTGGGTCTGCTAAACAAACTGTACCTAATGCACCCTCCAGATGCCACGAGTGAGCTAGCTGAGCCTTTGGGCTCCCAGTAACCTTTTTGCTGTCCACGTGAGGTGTATACACCCCATCAATCACAAAAATTCAAAAAGTTAAAAAAAAGCACACCAAAAAACACTGCCCAGATATTTTTTGGATTGCCACAGATGGATTCAGATGTCTAAATACATAAGAGGCCAAAGACTCACTTGCTTAAGCAATCTCCTCCTCCCTAGGACAGTGGGATGCAGAGCTTAGCACAGGAGATAGCAACTGAGAGAAAAAAACCAGGCATTTTAATAGACACACATTCCCTCAGAGATGAGGGCTCTCATGTTAAATCCCAAATGTCTTACTTAGAAAATGAGCTACTAAAAGTAGCTGGTGATACAAGTGGCATAAAGGGGGATTTGTCTTCCATGATCTGAGGGGATGAGCAGCTCTGAGGAGAAATTGGATGACCTGGAAAACAGGCCAAGGGAAACAATCTCCATATTCTGGGCATTTCAGGTTTAGAAGGGAACGATGCCATTACATATCTTTAGAAAAGCCTCCAGGCCTCCTCTGGTTAGACGCACAGCTCTCTCGTTTTGAAAAAGAGAGGGCGCACAGTGAAAAACAGGTGGGAAAACATGAAGCCCAGGGAAGGGAAAGTCATTTATAAGCTCCTAATGTGGGATGGGACTAGGAAATGGAGAGAGTTGAGCAAAAGTTGAGAGACAAGGAGCAGGAGCTTTATATCTTTGTTGAGCTTTTCAGCAGAGCTCAGCAAGAAAAGAGCATCATTTAATGAGTGGGTGCAGATTCCCAGGTGAACTGGCTGTGAGATACGGTCTCGCATGCGCTGCTATCTCCACCATGCATTTGGCTGCTTTGACTAAATTCTTTTAAGACTTCATTGAAGGGTATGGCTACACTACGAAGCTTTTAGTGACACAGGTGTCCTGCTACAGCTGTGCCGCTAAAAGCCACGCAGCGTAGCTGCTGTTTGTCAGCGGGCGAGCGCTCCTGCCGACAAAGCGCTGTTCAGACCCGCGCTTTTCGTCAGTAAAACTTTTGTCGTTCAGGGGTGTGTGTGTTTTTTAAACACCCCTAAACGACAAAAGTTTTGCCGACAAAGTGCCGGTGTAGACAAAGCCTAAGGCAAGACACACAGCTCCAGACACACAGCTCTGAACTGACTGGAAAGAGGCCTATGTATCAACAGGGTCCATTCCTCTACAAGGTCAGGATATAGATCCCTAGTAAAGGAGCATCAGCACAACTCAAGTCTTAGGTCCTGTCTGTATTAGAAAGGGTTTGGCAGTACAGCTATACTGGTACAGCTATCCAGGCAAAAACTCCTAGCGGAGATGCAGCTTATTTTAGCAAGAGTTCTTTTGCCAGTATCGCTTATCCCAGTTCCCCGAACGAAATAAGCTACACCAGCAAAAGGACTGTTTTGCTGGTATAACTGTGTCTCGACTAGGACTATGTCTACACTTACAGAGTTTTTGCGCTGTGAATTTCACCAGTGATAGAGAACCGGCGAAAGTAGAACTCTGGTTTGTGTACCCACTCAATTCTTCAGGAGTCAGAGTGTTTTCACCAGCAGCACTTCCATCCCCGATGAGAGCAGCGCTGTAGGGCAGCTATCCCACAGTGCAGCTCTCTCGATAAGTCTTGTGGGAAGGGGGGGGTGAGAGGAAGGCATTCTGGGTCCCTGCTCAGTGCTCCGTGCTGCCCTAGCATGTCCCAGCAGCCCTATTACTTCCTGGTTTCTTCCATGGCATTTTTTAAAAAACCGCCTGCTGTCTGGCTGCTTTCCCTGCCACATCTACAAGCAAACGGAAAGTAGGGTGACCAGATAGCAAGTGTTAAAAAATCGGGATGGGAGTGGTGGGGGGTAATAGGTGCCTATATAAGAAAAAGCCCCCAAAATCGGGACTGTCCCTATAAAATCGGGACATCTGGTCACTCTAACGGAAAGGGAGTTTCAAACTTCCCGGGGCTTACAGGGGGAGGGGCGGACCTCCGTGCAGCAGAGCAGCAGAGATGCTGGCCAGAGTGGCCACTTTTGGAACTGTGGGATATCCTTCAGAGGCCAAAGGGGGTTTACGCTGGTAGAACGTGTCTTCACTTTCACAGCAGCACAAAAAGAACAGCAGTAAGAGCTATATGCCTCTCGTGAAGGTGGTTTTCTTTTTGCGATGAAACTTCTGAGTTTCACTGCAAAAAGTCATTAACAAGTGTAGACACTCCCGCTGTTTTAGTGTAAAAAAGGGACTTTTTGCACTTTAAATGGTAAGCGTAGGCATACCCTAGGGCTCTTGTGGACAGGGGTGTGAGTTTTTTCACATTCCTACCCGACATAGCTATGCCAGCAAAATTTTTAAGCGTAGACCAGGTCTTGGTGTCATTAATCCCAGACTCTTAGAGGTCTGATGTACAACAGAGAGGTAGAAAACCATAGGTTGCACCTGTTCCGTCTGCTGCCATACATGCAGGGACTGACCTATTTTAGAACACAGACCTCTCTGGAAGCATTATGAGCCTGATCTAAAAACAGCCTCTATTTTTATAGGCCCAATTTTTCACCCACTATTAATTACAGGCACAAATCATAGCACTTAGACATCTAAGGCCTCACCTACATTCAGTTTATTCACTGATTAATTAAATCAGGGCAGCCCCCTAGCAGAAATGCAGTTATGTCGACAGAGAAGTGTTTAATCAAAACAAGTTATACTGAAATAACCATGTTTCTACTGACATAACTGAATGCACTAGGGGACTGCATCAATTTAACTAAATTGTTTTTTCTATAGACCAGGTCCAAATGCTATGGATTGTGTCCACAAAATTGGAAGCGCTATCCACACAATAGGAGCTCTCTTCTTCCTTGTGTGTACTAGATCCACTTACCTATGTATTTTGTACTCATCAACCATCTTTCCCTCCCATGTTTCTGACCCTCGTCTCAACCCAACCTTGCCCCTAGTTTGGGCAGTTCAATTTCTCTGTTGGGTGGCCCATATGTGAAATGAGTCTGATACTGTCAGTCCAATTCCTAGTGGACAGGTGTCCACATCACAAACGGAAGTCAGTTAGTACCCTGGCTGGCAGTCTCAGCAGGGAGGCTGGGGACTGAATGAGCCATGGACACTTTACAAGAGGTTTCCCACATCAAAGCTGAGGCCTGTTAACAGAGCAGCGTGGGGAAGGTTTGCACTCTCATTGTCCATGCCTAGGGTGACCAGCGAGCAACTGTGAAAAAACGGGACAGGGGGTGGGGGTAATAAGTGCCTATATAAGAAAAAGTCCCCAAAAATGGGACTGTCCCTATAAAAACAGGACATCTGGTCACCCTATCCATGCTGCATCTGTTCTGTGGATAGAGGACTTCAGTCTCCAGTACCTTTCATAAGCACTTTATTTGCACACACAGTGTGTGATCCAATGCGGCATGACTTCAGCTTCACATCAGTTCTATCGGGGAAAATGCTAGTGTAAAACTGGAGTAATGTACTGTTGAATCACATACACAATTATCGATGACATCAAACACCGCACATACAATAAGGCGGAAACGGTTAATCTTTTATTAACCCCCCCCCAGTATAGACAGCACTAGGGCAATGGATGAATTCTCTCACCAACCTAGCTACTGCCTCTGCAGGGGGTGGAGTACTTACGCTGTGCGGCAGCGTTTTAAGTGCAGGCAAGCCCTTGGACTACAGACCCATGCAGGGGAGTAAAAAGACTAAGGTGTCCCTCTGGGGCATCTGGCACTGGCCACTGTCGGAAGACAGGATACTGGGCTAGATGGACCTTTGGTCTGACCCAGTAAGGCCATTCTTATGTTCTTAACCCTCCCCACCCCCATAAATCCTTGTGTGGGCTACATGGGTGCCCAGGAGCAAACAGGCACTCAGCTCCCACTTTACTTCACATTAGAGCCCTGCCCAGGACAAGTGTAGAGCCCTGCAGTGGGACCAGGATCCCGTGGGGCCCGCAGGACCCGCTGCCATAATAGTGGGAGTGGGATGGGAGAAGAATTTAAAATAGTCCAGCACTGGGCTCTACTTCCCATCTAAAGCAAGGGAGCAGGGAGCATGCAGGAAGGGGCGAGGAATGGGAGTCCCCCCACCAAATGCACCAACTAGTGGAGCTGAGCCGGAAAGGGGGTGTTGAAGTTTGCTGCTGGTACAGCCTACTCCTCATCCCTCTTTCTCCTGGAGCAAGGAATTATGTCTCGGGCATGATGCCGCCTGGGGTTATTCTTGGTTGGGGTAGCTTATGTAGCGCTCCTTGATTGGGGCTGTGCTTAAAGGCACAATCTATCCCAGTGGAATTACTTATAAAGTCTTACTCCTCATGACTAAGGCCCTATGGTAAGCAAGTGGTAGCAGGTGGGGCTAATAATAATGTACATCAGTGGAGGTGAGAGCTGGAGGGTCATTTTCTGATGTCGGAGAGGTCCCTGATGAGAGGGAAAGAAGGAAGGGCATCATTTGGCTCGCTTGGGAGGAACAGACACTCTCTATACACAAAAACAATGATGAGTCCTTGTGGCACCTTAGAGACATTTATTTGGGCATAAGCTTTCGTGGGCTAAAACCCACTTCATTACAATTATTTCTCCTTTCCCAGGAGGGCTCCAGAGAATTTGCCTTTGCTGCCTGAAGATGATCCTAGAACCATGGGAGAAACACAGAAAGAGGACAACCTGCACAGACATCACTCCAATAGGAGTGAGGGTCTGGGAGAAGACACCTTCTGCAACCAGGCTCCTCCCGTAGACACTGAGAGCAGCATGCAGCCTGCCAGAGAGGATGTGGGCCAGGGAGAAGATGGCACCAGCTGCTATGGGATTCTTTCTGTAGCCCCCGAGCAACAGCCCAAGTACGTATCAATGCACTCACTTTGCGGCTAAGTTTTCAAGTGTGCCATCAGCATAACACCCCCTTTGTATAGCATCCTCTGAAGAGCTGAAAGCCCTTTACATCCATCGATTAATGCAGCTTCACAAATCTTGTGTGGGAAGTAAGTATTGTCCCTATTTTAGAGGGGCTAAATTGACACTCTGAGAGGTGAAAGGACATACCGAAGACCGCTCAAAACTCTGAGGCAGAGAAAAGAATAGAATCCAGATTTTCTTGAGTCCCAATACCATGTCCTACCACAAAAACCTCTCTCTTCTCATGGCTCTCATTTCCTACCACTTGCCCGTTCTATTTAACACATGGAATACAATTTTCAAAATTGGGGCTTTACTAGGACTGGCAGTCCTGCATTCAGATACACAGCATGCAGGTAAGTCCCCTTTTTACACAGCTGGTGTCAAGCACCAATTAGAATCCTCTAATGTGGGATGTAGGTGCTCTCTCAAGCCCCTGGTGTGAAAATTGGGCCCAGGGGATTGCTATTAAAATAAATTGCTGGTCACTGTTAGCAAACTCCACCTTGTTACCTTGTAGCAAGGCATGTAAATGAGAACCAATGTAGTGGATTTACATGCCTGAGTTTATTTCCACTATTAATTTGAAGGCGTGGTTTCTGGAGGGTTTTGAAAAGCAGGCAAGCTCACTGGCATTTCCCTCCAGATGCAGAATGTTAGCAAGTCATTTGCATAAGAGTACCCATAATGTGCAGCACCTTCCATAAGAGAGAACTCTACCTGGTCTGTGTGAAAGTAAGGAAACCTGGACATCACATGATTTCAGATGGCACCGCTACAAAGGCCCTTTATCACTTCCTGGGCCATACACCTAACACAGCTCTAGTCTAGCTGAGAGCAAGGGTGGAGTCTAAAGGGAACAATGATGCGGCCACTAATTAGCCAGCAGGAGCGTCATTGAACAATGGTTAACCCTCACAAGATATTTCTGATAGCTTTCCACTCTCAAATGGCTCAGAGAACATGTGACCCTGTCTAGCATCCATACCTGCATAGCACATGGTGCTAAAACTAAGAGAATACTACTGCTAAAAATTTACATTGTATGTTACATTCCCAAAGCACTGTACACATATCAGCCAGCTCCTCCTCTCAATACATTTGCAAAGTATTATCCCCAGAGATGTTGTGCAAATCACTTTAGACAACATAATGACTCAATGGCAGAGGCAGGGCTGGAACTCCGAAGTGCCTGGTTCTTGGTCGATGCTCGAGCCATTCAACCTTGCTACCTCTTGGATCTAGTAGCACCAAGCTGGTCTTTCTAGTTTGTACATCTATAATGTTAACTCTTAAAGGAGATCCCTTTGCATAGAAAGTGCATCAGGGTATCTCCCACACAGGTGCAAACTGCTTCAAGCCACAACATAAGCCAAATAGAGCTCATCTCCATATCATTGCAGGTTTGTACAGAAATCCTTATGCAACAATGTCCGTGTCTCCCTCTCTTTTCTCGAGGAATAGCAAAGTAGGCAGGGATCTCATTCACATTTATGCCCCAATAGCTCCTGGAACTAGAACTGCTCACATGGTTTTCTCATACCCATCTTTGAATTAGGCAAATGGACTGCTGCAAGCTTCACTCTTAAATCTGATTTTCTGTTTCAGAGTCTCTAGTAGGGCAGTTTTGTAACCTTGTGCTGGCTTAGGCTGGGGTGAGGTGGACAGCAATATGCACAAAGGGAAGTCAGCTGATGACCATTAAATAATTGATTTGTAACCCAAAATGTCATCAATAATAGTGAATTTTGTAACCATTCAGGAAGGAAAAATCAAATGCACAAATAACTGGCTAGGTAGCAAATGTTGCCAAAAAGGATCTTGGGATTAGAGTGGATCACAGATTGTACATGAGTCAGCAATGAGATGCACTTGTGAAAAAGGCTAATATAATTCTGGGGTGTATTAACAGGAGTCTTGTTAATACAGGATGTAATTATCCCACTCTACTTGGCACTAGTGAGACCTCAGCTGGAGCACTGTGTCCAGTTCTGGGCGGCACACTTTAGGAAAGATGTGGACAAGTTGGAGAGAGTCCAGAGGACAGCAACAAAAATATTAAGAGGTGTAGAAAACCTGACCCATGAGGAAAGGTTAAAAATACTGGATACGTTTAGTTCTGAGAAAAGAAGACAGGGAGGACCTGGTAACAGTTTTCAAATATTAAAGGCTGTTAGAAAGAAGACGGCAATCAATGGTTCTCCATGTCTAGGAAGGAAGGAGAAGAAGTAATCAGCTTAATCTGCAGCAAGGGAGATTTAGGTTAGATATTAGGAAAAACTACCCTTAGAGTTAAAAACTTAAGCACTGGAATAGGCTTCCAAGGGAGGTTGTGGAAACCCCATCATTGGAGGTTTTTAAGAACAGGTTGGACACCTGTCCGGGATGGTCTATATTTATTTGGTCCTGCTTCAGCACAGGGGGAAGGACAAGATGATCTCTCGAGGTCCCTTCCAGGCCTACATTTCTAAGGGCTTGTCTACACTACAGGTTATGTCAATATAATTTATGTCACTCAGAGGTGTGAACAGGCCACCCCACTGAACAACGTAAGTTACACCAACCTAAGCACCAGTGTGGACAGCGGGAGAGCTCCTCCCGCCGACATAGCTACCGCCTCTTGCAGAGGTGGTTCTATTATACTCTCCCGTCGGCATAGAGCATCGTCACCAGCTGCGGTGCAGCTGCGCCGCTGTAGCACTTCTCATGTAGACGAGCCAAGATTCTATGATGGCCTGGAGGGGAGTAAATGAGGGATTCTAGAAGATCCCCTCAAAAGAGAATATGTTTACCGGTGATTGTGCTCCTTTCTGTGCCACAAAAGACCAGCTCCCTGAATGTCCTTTGGGACAATGTTCCCAAGGTGGTGGATTTCTGAAATGACCCACCTACTGGTGGGAGAGTAGCTCCTGACACTTGATTCCTGGGATGGTCTTAGCATGAGTTTCTGAGAGTGGAGCAATAGCAGCTGCGTACTAGGCCAAGGTGGCTCAGGGGCTCCATGGGGGAAAGAGACTGGATAACAAAGGAATGTCATCATCTTGTCAGCAATTGTGTTTGGACTGGGTCGGTCTGGGGGCACTGATGGGGATTCCCCACTAGAATGCCAGGGGCACACGGCTTTAGACTGTTTTGACCTGCTTGTTTGAAATCTCTAACGACAGGTCAAGAAAGTGAGGTGCAAGGCCCAGGAGACAGCTCCCAATCAGAATCACTCCTGGTATCGTACACCTGTCATGGGATTATTGCTTGGCCCTCAGTTATCATCACTGACGCTGAAGGACACTGATGCCAACGGGGGAAAAAATACCCTTCACTATCTCTTTTTGTGGCCTCCTAGCAAGGGGAGTCACATTCCTTTGCTATTTCAGTCTTTTCCATGGCAACAGATGGATGTCACAATCACAAAATCACCACTTTGCCGTATGGCGAGAGGGAGGGAGGGAGAGGGGAAGACAGATGGTGTTTGAGGAAAAGCTCCGATTCTTAGGGGTCTAAGAAATCACAGGAATCCCTGATTGCTGGAGCCAAAAAGCTGACCCAGAGCTGTGGGAGGGAGGGAAGGAAGAGGCGGGCGGCTCTGCTGAGCCCAGAATAGCCGACCAGCTGTTAACTTATCACTTGTAATTATTATAACATATGGGGAGTAAAGAATGGCTCTGAAGGGAAAAACAAGTAGATAAATAAATAAATAAGCCAACAAGTAATCCAGGCTGCTGAAAAGCTGGTTCTGTGCGGATAAGAGAGACAACCGGTACCTGCAAGTAGGGAGGGGACCTTAGCGAGGTACCATGTATATAGGCAATTCCAGCCTATCGGAAAGTGGTCTGTGGAACAGACAGAGGCACATGAGAGCAAAATGTTACAGAGCCACTGGGTGAACGGGTACTGCCAGCCAAGGGGGTCAGAGTCTGGGCAGCAGGGAGGGGACATTGCAGAGGCACTAGGTTCATAGGCACTGCCATAGGAAAAGGGCCTGTCACCAGATACATGTGCATGTGGAAGAGACGTTACAGAATCAGAGGGGTGAAGAGGCCTGTACAACAAGTACCTGTGTAGTAGTAGCCCCATCTGTTTACAGCAGAGTTTAAACCCAGGACCTTTGGCTCAGGCCTCTACTCCTTGAACTAAAAGATGAATCCTCCTAGCCAGGAGCGGTGGCAGGTGGTTAAACTCTGTGGATCAGACACAGAGAGAGGACACATGACACACCCAGAGTGGTGGGTTACACCTGAATGTAGGGAGGAAACATTACAGAGGCGCCGGATGCCTGGACACCTCTAGGGGAAAGGGCCCTGTGCATCAGATACTGTCAGTGAGGTGGTGACATTACAGATGCATGGGCACTGCATGCCGATGGGCAAGGGGGAAGAGTGTGGGAAGTCGGGTACCACAGGAGGACGTTTTCCTGTCGTTTTTGCGGAAAGTGAGGAGCACCAGGAAAACAGAGTTTTATTGTATTGCCTGGTCAAGGTGATTCTAGGAAAATATTCCAAGAGGCAGGGAGTGAGGAGGAAAATCCACCCCACACATTACATTTTCCCCTTGCTGTTTATTACTGTTTATTTTCTGGGGCTGCCTTCGTGACCTTCAGCATCATATCCCCAGAGCTCCTGAGCCCCTTTATTTTCCAGCTGTTGCCTGTCCACCTAAAGCAGCACTTATGTGTCTCAAAAGGTTTGTCTCCTTGTAAACTGCAACAGTGAATAGTAAGAGGTAGTGATGGGCAAACTTCAGGAAGGTTCCAGGCAGCAGTGTCAGATAGACAGTCCACACGCTGTGTTTATATAGTTTGCAGGACACTCAGATAATCTAAAAAGTTTCTAGCCTTCATAGCTGCAAAGGTAATTGTGCAAGTGTATCCTGAGTGCAGGTGATGCCGGGATGGCCGCCTGAATCTGCAGATAGCCTGAAACAATGACTCAGCTGTGTGAATTCCCTAGTCACCTATTAATCTAATCGGAGTATCCGTTGTAAAACCCAAATGTTGATGTTTCAGTTTCCACACAAACTATTGAATCACTGTTCATTTTAGTGCCCTGAAATGGGAGTTGGAGGGTGTGGCGGGAGGGAAGCCCACAGGAGGAAATGGGGAGTTGCTTCAAGGGAAGGAAATGCAGAGAAAAGAGCAGAGGAAGTTTAATAAGACCAGGAAGAGGGAGATAAACAGAAGGAGGAGGATGGGGAAGGAAGAGACACAAAGGACAGAAGTAGCAGTGGGAGCAGATTGTCTCATTCAGTGATGAATGGGATGATAAGGCACTAAACAAATGATAAATAAGCACGAACGGTTTAGTTACTACACAGAGGCCATATTCTCTGCTTGATCACTGTGAAAAGCTCCTACTGACACCCATGGGCATGCACGCCACTGTGCACTGTGGGAAGTATACCAGTCCTGAATTTACACCCTGGCCCAATGGACTATAATGAAACATAGAATCCAGCCCTCTCACCCTTCATCCAGAGATTTCACTCAGATGCTGATAGGGCACCAGACTGAAAGGAACTTGCATTCTATTTCCTGCTCTGCCACTGACTTACTGTGTGATCTTGGGCTTGTCACTTCACCTCTCTTTGCCCCTGTTTCATCCTCTATAAAACTGGGTGATAATGTTTACCCATCCCATCCTTTGTTCAATTCAATATGCATGAAAAGTACCATGGCCAAGCTTTTCAAAACCAGATGACTAAAGTTAGATTCCTAAATCCTTAATGAGCCACTTGAATAAGTGGCCCGTATTCTAGAGATGCACAGAATGTTTGAACCTCCCCATGATCTGAGCATGGGTTTGGATCATTATCATTTTAATGGAATATATATCCTTTGGTTCCATTGCAGAGCCCCTCCTGTGCAGCCGAAGGTCCTGCAGAAGAAGGACGACACCCATGTCCTGCGCTTGTTGCTGCATCAGAGGGACCTGGAAATCCAGGGGCTGAGATGCGCCACTCAGAAGGAGCCAACTTCCCGACTCTCCTTCATTTTGCAGGAGCTAGTGAGCATGAGGCAGAGAGTGAGTGCAACCCCGACGAGGTGAGCAGCAGAAAACAAGGGGTTGAGGTCAGACACTGGTGGGAAATGTGACAAAGTCCCACTGAGTGACAACACAAAGACTGGCAAAAGGAGGGGAATCTGCCTGTGTGAAAAGGCCCAACTCACCATTATGTATCTACATTGCCTCCATAAAAACGACAGTCAAACAACATTATTAAGGTTGCAAAGTCTGGTGCTCAAAAGTTAGGATACACCCCTCTTGTGTGTGTATGCGTTATACTACAATCTTCAATGCATGATCACAGACTACTTTTGCCACAGGACACCTGCCTCAAAATGTATTGGTATTATTTTACACTCATGATTTTGAAGTGAATCTCACGATTTTTTGGGCCCTGATTTACAATGGTCACAAGTGCGTTGAGGCTCACGCTCTAGGCCTAGTCTCTAGAATCAGGGCGCACACTGTAGGGTGGAGAGAGTATAAGGAAACATGATTGATGGAGAGGGTTGCCATAGATTGCAGGGGGCTGCGGGAAAGCAGAAATGAGGGAAGAGGGTCAAAGAGAGCGGCACAGGGGAGAATTCAAGGGAGCAAATCTTTGGGGAAGGAGGGAGAACAGAGAATTTATGCAAATGATATCATGCATATTTGTCAAATTAGGACACTGCCTTATTTCCATGGCACCTCCAGATTTCAGGCCCTAGCTCCTTAATTGGTGATGACACAGCTACTTGGACTGGCTACTTCAGTTTCTGCAGCCCAGGAAAAGAATAAAGTCACTCTAACATAGATAGAGAGTCTCTTCCAGTGAGGATGAGAAAGCTTAGCCCAGCTTCTGTTGGCTCCCCAAGTACAGCAGCTGTCTTCGGATGATGAGCCATGGTAACATGCAGAATACGTACACCCTGGCACTGATTTTCAGAGGTGTTGAGCACCCACACCTCCTACTGAAGCCAAGTGGAGCCATAGATGCTCGGCAGCTCTGAAAATCAAACCCTTGAAGCAAATCCAGCTACTAGATGGATGCAAGACTCTGCAAACTGGTGGTAATGTGTGTCAAGGTCTCAATTTGCTTAGACCTGATCTTGCTTCCATTAAAGTCAATAGAAGCAGGAGCAAGCTGGTGGGGACAGATTTCCAGGATGTCAGCACCCACAATTAGGGTCCAATTTTCAAAAGAGCTCAGCACCCGTCCTGATTTTGGGTGCTGAGCACTTTTGAAAGTCTGGCCTTTAATGCTGAAGAGTTTAGCCAAGAATCATCTCACTGGGATATAGACCAGAGTGAAAGAAAGTGTTGTGACTGCGGAAAGGAACTGCGCACAGCACCAGCCCAAAACAAGACTAGAACAAAAGCAAAGGCTCTTTGCTCAAATAGACACAATCCCTAGGGGGAAAAAAGCCAGGCAGCTCTGAGATTTCTCTGCAAGATAAACACAAAATGGAACTTTGGTTTTGGTGCAGCCTGTGATGGGAAGATGAAAGATTTTTGGGAAACCCACTGAAAAGAGGATCCCGCTCCTGCTGGTGCCATTGATTTGAAAGCCTGCTTTCTGGCGCAAAGTTCATGCCACCGGGAAATCCGGTGAGCTCAGGGCACGGGGGAGAGTGTTCTACATCATGGGTCTGCCTATGAATCACAGTGCAAACAAGGCTGCGCTCCTTCTGAAAGGGAGGCAGTGGAAATATAAACAGCCATTCAAGCTCCATGATCCAGAACATGAATAAATTGTATGTGGCAGAGAACAGCCACCATGCCTATTAAAAAAAATCCTCCCTGTATCCTAGGAACCCATATGTATACATTATATGACACACCTATATGGGCCAGCTCCTCAGCCACTGAAATCAAGGAAGCTATGACAGTTTACATCAGCTGAGGATCTGGCCTTATATATCCTAAATCACTTAGGGCTCCAGAGAAGGGCCTATGGGATCCTTCTGGATAGGCCAGGGGAGCAATGACCATACTGCCACGAGCAAGGAGCAATGATGGTACTGCAGTCACTGCTGTCCTTAGATCACTGCTCATCCCAGAAAAGTTCTTGCATGAATGTCCAGAATTCAACTCCACAGCATAGCTGCATGAGCTGTTCTGTGTTACAAACTGGCCTTTGACGTAAGTCACATGTGTTCCTGCTTGCCTGAAGTGGTGCTGACAAGTGATGGTTGTGGGTATAGTTCTCACGCTCTGGGGCTGCTATTTAACTGGAGCCGCATCACCGGTGCTCAGATACTGCAGGGATGAACACGGTACAAACACCTCAACAGAACAAGGCACATTTAGGGTCAGCTTCACCTTTGTAAAGCCCCTAAGTCCTAATTCTCCCCTGTCTCGCACCTTGTGTAGTCATTGACACCTGCTCCAAGTGGGTGTGTTGTGTTACCATTCAGATTTGCTTGTGCTTTTATACCCACTTTGCACTGACTCTGAACATATGTAAATGACTGCATGGGGCAAGTTAAATCGAGTCTCTGGTGCCTGCAAAAGAAATTGAAGGGAGGGAGATTAGCACAGCCTTTCTGCTGCTGTTTGCTGTGTTATTACAATGATCTCTAAGCCTGGCTGTGGGAGACAAGAGCCTGCAAAGAGCTTCCCTCTTCAAAGCAGATTTGGTGAGCCTTTTGTGCATTCCAGTTCAGCTCCTGGAGTTGGCAAAGGCTGAGTCGGACCTGACTGGGGTCCTGTTGGCTGAACCTCAATCTGATGTACTTCCACTCACCTTTTCATCCTTGGGATCACAGCTGGCACTTGGATGGTCTGTGTTGCCAGAGTATTTCCTCAGAGGGATGTTTGCTGCTTCAACAGGCACGTGCGCACATGCACACACAAGGGAAGACTCACACACACACACACACACTCTTGTGGTTTTGGCTTTGCTTCCAAATGCTGACTTGACCCCTCAGATCCTTTTGGTTTCCTCTCTCTCCTCCGACAACTCTGGGTTTCCTGCATTTAAAGAACATACCACAGAAAAACCCGTGTTGAATCACATGCGCACTGCACTCAAAGCCAAGAACGAGCACATCCTGCCTGGGAGCAATGTTCCCATCGGAAAGGCAAGCTGTCTGACCAGTCGTGACATCAACACATCAGAGGTGATGTCAAGAAGACACAAGTCACAACCAGCAAGGGGCGGAAGCCCTGTGTGGCTCCCAGCCTTCCCAGAGGAGATAGTGCTCAGGCTTCATCTCCTGTTAACATGGCAAGCTTCCTGGTACCTGATCAGAGAGCTCACAGGCAGCCCTTCCACCTCAGCTTCATGGGCCACCAGCGACAATGTCTATATACCCAGGCACATCACTTACAGTAAGAGCCTATCACTTAACTGCTAATCGGGAGCCCTGATCTGGCCCCATCTGACTGCATGTGTTGATGCTCCAGTTAATTGCATACTAGTTACTTGCATAACACGGATTGGAGGTCCAGATCCTGCGTGCTCAGAATGGGATGGGGGTGGTGGTGGCAAAAAGAGCCAGTCAGAGTGCATAGCCTCTCCACGATCACTCATCTTGCTTTGAGAGGGCATCTGGATTTGAAGCTGGATCTGCAGTTAAATGCTCTGCCACTGAGGTGGTTCTCAACCTTTCCAAACTCCTGTACCCCTTTCAGGAGTCTGATTTGTCTTGTGTACCCCAAGTTTTACCTCACTTAAAAACTACTAGCTTACAAAATCTGACATAAAAATACAAAAGTGTCCCAGCACACTAGAACTGAAAAATGGCATACTTTGTCTGTATGAAATTTTAGTTTGTACTGACTTCACTAGTGCTTTTTCTGTAGCCTCTTGTAAAACTAGGCAAATATCTAGATGAGTTGATGTACCCCCTGGAAGACCTCTGTGTACCCCAGGGGTACGCTCACCCAGGTTGAGAACCACTGTGCTATATCTCTCATCCTCCTACTGCAATGTAACATTTTAAATGGGGAAAAGTTGAAAAGAAAATGGGTGTTCCTGTAAACGATAAACAGCAGCATAACTATAATAAAACTCCTCCCAAATCCACTATGTTAATAATTAGAGACAGACTATCCGCCTCAGCCTCTGCACACAAGTTGCCTCAGGTACATAACTTTTGAGGATTCTTGCTCCTCCCTTTCTGGGTGGCCTTTTTATGCTGGGGCCTCCTGAGCTTCTGTTATTGCTCCAGAGTTTTCAAAATAAGGACACCAGGCATTTAAATTGGCTTGGCATAACTTGGTTAATGTGTCACAAAACTAGTTAGGAGGGACGGGGGTTTCAGTCCCCAGTGATTCCACCCCCATCAGGAAAAGTTCACGTACAATTGGTACAAACTGCTTTACGGCTACGAGTGGAAGAGGATGGGGGAGCTGGAAGGGGTTCAGGAGTGTAATGAACATATTGATCATATTGCTGATGTAAAGATCATAGTACTAACCCATGAGCAATGTTGATGCATTCGAAAGGGAGTCCCTATCCAGTCTTGCCCAGGGGATGGAAAGGCAGTGTAGGTAGAAACTGAAAAGAAGACAATGATGGTAATTCTTGTGACCTCATTTCATTCATCCTCTGGCAATAAGGCAAGCAGAAACACACACACACAAACACACAAACACACATGGAAACAGAGGAAATTAGGGTTAGCTGTCTGTCTAGGCATTTATAAGGCACCAAGCACTGTGGTTGTCTCTAAAATGTCTGAAACATGTCTATTGTATTGAGATATCTCTGAACATGGTTTGGAATTGGACAGAGAAGTGTAATGATCTTGTGGGTTTCTGTAGGTACCAAACCAAAAGAGACCAGCCAGAGCATCTTCAAAAGGAAATAGACAGACTGAGCTCTGAACTGCAGGCTGAAAAGGAGCTCCATATGAGGGTAAGTCACTGAAACCCAGCAAGGGGGGAGGATCTCAGACCCTGGACATCACCCAGAGCGGGAACTTCCACATTGCTATTTTTAGCCCGGGCACTCCAAACCCTGCGAGACCAGTCAGTTGACCCAGGCAGGCTCTGAGACTTGGTGCCACAGGGAATTTTTGCAGTGTAGACACACCCGGACAGACCAGGCTAGCCGGGGCTTGGGCACCCCACAAGCAATAGAGGTAGCGAAAGAACTGTGGAGCTGGATAACAGAACAAAATCGCCTGTGATTCTCAGGGCTAAGGCTACGTCTACACTAGAAACACTCTAGTGGCACAGCTGCCACACAGCAACCGTGCTGCTGTAGTGTAGACACTTACTCCAGCGAGGGAGGGGTTCTTCTGTCTGTAGTAAATCCACCTCGCAGTTAAGTTGATGGAAGAATTCTTCTGTTAGCCTAGCGCGGTCTACATTGGGGTTTGGGTCAGATTAACCATGTCTGAATTTTTCACACCCCCGAGCAACGTAAATAGGTGTTGACCTAAGTTTTAGGTGCAGACTCGACAGGCCTATGTAGCATGCAGACATACCTTATACAAATGTTTTATAAGTGTGAACAGAGAGATCAGTTCTGAAAGAGGCAGGCGCGGGCATTTAATGGGCAAAATGAGGTCCAGTGGCATCCGTGCCACATCTGCTGAGCGGCTGACAGGCCAATATTCACCGATAAGAACTACAAACAAATACAGAGTCAGTCCAGCAGAAACTGGCTCCGACACCCAAATACATTTAAACAACAACCACATCAGTGCACTGACTGTCCAGTGTAAGTAGCTGTTGTCATGGTTAACAACAGGGCTCATGCAATGCTCTGCTCTGAGGCCATTACAGCTATTATAGACTGAACGTAAGAAAATATGGAGGGAGCTGTGACAAGATGGACTGTGCCCTGGATGTTCAGTCTAGTCCAAGACCCTCAGGTGAGTGGGATGCGGGGGTTCTTACCGGCAGCCTGGCTAGTGTGAACTGATGGATGGGTGTACTGATTACTGATTAACCTCTCAGACTGCATTGGTTAAAGATTCAGTCTCCTGAGGGCTACAACATCGGGAATATTATTCGTATTAAGAGACCCTAGGAGCGCACTGCTGCAGTCTAAGAGATTAATCAGTAATCAATACACCCATCCACCACTAAGGCTACATGCGGAGCACAGACTATATCTTTTGGGACTGACCTTTCATTGGCCAGACCACTGGTCCATCTCCTTTCTCCTTCTGAGTGAGCTGCAGGACAGTGTGTTTGTGGTAGTGGCTCGGGCTTTGGAGGTAGTAGGTTCAACCCCTGCTGACAGCCCAGCCTGGGGCGGGTGTCATTACAGGCCTGAGGCCAATTTGACCGCCACCATCCAGGCTCATTCCAACAGCTGGGAAACGGGGCAAATATCGACGGTGAGGGAGTGAAGTGTCCCAGGATAAGAATGAGAGTCACACAGCAGCATAGGTGCTGAAACCAGGGCTGCTGGGGGTGCTGCCAGCAGGGAGTATGGCCCCAAGTGGTTGGCTTTGGCATTTACAGGTTTCCTTTTTTAAAAGGAGATGCAGGTCTTGAAGGAGAGACTCTGCAAATCAGAGCTGTTGGGGCAGCACCTGTACAAAGAGATCATGAGGCTGAAGAAGTCACAGCCTGGGAGACCCGCCCAGGGCCGCAGAGAGCCACAGGAAACAGAGACCAGCGTGAAGGGGGGTGAAGAGCCAGAAACAGAGAGTTTCGAGGTAGGAACGAAAGCTTTAGAGAGCCGAGAGCAAGCGAGTGAGAGCAAAGAAACAGAGGGAGAAAGTGGGGGAGGGGGCTGGAAAGGCACTACGGGTCAGAGATGAAGGCTGCACAGTCTCCAGGCATCAGGACTAGAATGAGATTAAATTGCCTGCTCTACAGACAAATCCACTGGCCCGTGATTTAACCGCCCAATCAACAGGGAGAGAAGGATACTGGCACTGTCAAAGCATCCTCTCAAAATGAACACACACACCACCCCAGAGACAGAAACCCCACCCACTCTGTAAAGGGGTGGCCACTATCCTACAAGCTCTCCCCCTTCCCCCAAGCTGTCTCCATCCACACACCCCCGGGCCCCGATTCTAGTCACTCACCACCCTGATATCCAGCCTTGCTTCCCTGCAAACTCTTTGCCATCCCTCAGGGCCTTGAGCACATGGCCCTCGGCTGGGATGGGGGCTACTCATCCCTCCTCCTGGATGGAGTCTTAGAGACAGGGAGGGATGGCCTGGGAAGTGCAGAGGCTCCCTTCCCAGCCGCCTAATGGTGACCCCTGCCACTTCCATTCCCGGCAGGGTGAGGTCATGGTATACGAAGAGGAGTGACTGTGGTGCAGGGGTGGAAGCAAAGAAATAGCACATGCCAGGGGAGGGGGCTGCGAGCCTCACTCTGCTCCTTGCTGTCAGGGTGAGCCACGCTCACTCTAGAGCTGCCCTGTTTCCAGGAGACAGCACCAGAAGGAGCCGGGCTTAGAGGCAGCTTTGTGTGCTGCCTCGCCTCTGTGGCACTCTCTGAACGCTCTTGTTCCTCAGATAGTCGCTCTGCCCTTGCTGGGAGAGGCTTGCATGCAGACTGGCCGGCCAGAGATCTGAGTCCATGTCACTCCCATGGTGTAATTCATTAGCGGCTGGGTGTTCCATTACTCCATCTGGTGCTTGGTCACTTCCCTGCAGATTCCTCCACCCAAGAACCGTTCTCCCACAGATTCTCTTTCCAGCCACCTTTCTGTAGCATAAAAACAAGAAATGCCCTGCTGCTTTTCTGCACCACAGACAGCTAGGTCACTCCCAGAACCGACATGTTTCACTGCGGTGCCCAGTACGCCGTGCCCAAGCTGTCTGCCATGCCGGTACCCTCGGTGCTTCCCATCCTCCTGACATGAGGCTCTCAAGACACTGAAGGAGGAGAGAGGTGGCTAAAACCGAAGTCACACTGAAAGGACAGTCATTGCTGGTTCTCCCAGTGCTTTCTGTCCTCTGCATGGCTTTCCTTCACATCGCAAGCTCTTGCGGGCAGGGACTGCAACTATTGGGTGCATTGCACCGTGCCCGCGCTAAACAAGTGATACTAAGCAAGCAGCCTCAGCTGGTGACACTCCCTGCTCCCACATAACCTCTGGCTCCAAACTGCTGCTCATCCCCCGATATTTCTGGATGTTGCTTCCTTTTCCTGTACCTGATGCTGGGGATTCAGAAGCCCTCTACTGGCTGGGCACTGAACAGATCCTTTCCCCCACAGCTCATTCGGGCCCTGATTCAATAAGGTATTTAAACACAGGCCTTACTTCAAGCTTTGATTTCAGTGGGATTCTCCCCATGTGCTTAAAAGGTAGGCCCGTGCTTAAGTACGTTGCCAAGTTTGGGCAGGGGGAAGGTAAGCAGTAAAGATCCAGCAGATTCATCCATGGTATGCACTGTGCCTACTGCTTAGCGCTCAAGTGGCAGTGACATCTTCTCTTTGCAAGCCCCTAGGCAACAGAGGGCGAGAGCTTTGCAAAGCGATACATACTGGGGCTGGCCTGACCGATCCCGTCCAGTAATGGGCAGTGGTACACACCACAGGGAGTCTGACCCTCTTTATTCCCTGCCCCAGTGAGAATTAGGATGGGAACAAAGAGCCATCCGCCCCTCCTGTGAGCCAGCCAGGTCTAAATGAAGAAGGGGGCTGGGCCTGGAGTAGGGGGCAGATTTGAGAAGTCCTCTTTATTTACCCTTCTAGTCCATGCCTGCCTCCCTGGGGACGCTGAGCGGTGATCAGCTGTGAAAGCCTCTCTGGGAAAAAGGAAATGCTCTAAGCTGAGGCAGCGTCCCTCAGACAGAGATGTCAGTCACTCGAGCCTCACGGGGAGGCCTGTGTGGCTGCACTCTGGGAGTTTAGCAGGAAAGGTTAGGAAAGGTGTATGGCTGAATCAGGGAAGAACAGCGCCTGTCACAAGCAATTACTTTATTATCATCAGTACATAAAGCCAGAGGAGCAGTGCAACCAAGTGGCTAATTCAAGGAAAGTGGAGAGGGAGGGGAGAAGGAAGCAGCAACATGTATCATCATGTATATTCCTCTATTGCACCCTTTTTATACAAACATATTCAGGGCCCAAGCATTTTGCATGGGACAGACAGAAAAGATGGGCCTGCTCCGAAAGCCCAGATTCAAACACCCACAGATTTTGGAGCTTTCAAAATCCTGAGCCCAGAGTCAAGTTTTGCAGCTTTGGTTATAGCACAATTAGAATGGGGTGAATGTGGCTAGGAGCCAGTGTAAGTCAATCTTACAGGAGAAATGGATCTATCAAGAAAGAGCGAGTGGACAGGCCTTACATAAGTTTCTGTGCCATACATGCAGAGTCTGCCACAGGGCTGGAGGGAGTGGGTGCACTGCTTTAGGTTGCCCCTTGTGGCTCAGAGAGAACTCTTAAGAATGCAGGAGACTTGCCAAGTCTCACTCCTTTAGCGCTTGATCCAAAGGCAAGGGGAGGCTGTTCATGGACGTTAGTGCACGTTTGATGAGGCCTCTTGAGAGAGACTCGCTCAGTTGGGCTAACAATTTTTAACATCTCTCACTCTTCAGCTGAAGGAATTTTGAAGTCAGTGTCTTTTTACAGGTCTGACGGATTCAATCTGGTAGTTTAGTCCCTCAAATTTAGGTCTTTTTGGAGAAGAAGGATGGTCTTGTGGTTCAGGGGTTGACTGGCCTGGGATTCGGGAGCTGTGCATTCAACTTCTGGCCCTGCCACAGACATCTTATGCAACTATGGCTGTATCACTTAGTCTCTCTGTGCCTCAGTTCCTCATCTGTTGAATGGGGATAATAATGCTCCCTTTGTCTGTCTTGTCTAATGTAGAGTGTACACATTTCAGGGGCTGTCTCTTAGTATGTGTTCATACAGCACCCAGCACAATGGGGTCCTGCTCTCAGCTGGGGCCTTTCCGCACTACAATAACAAAGAGGTTTTGCAAGATCTAACAGGCAAAGAAATGTCCCTGCCCCCAAGTCTAATGAAAAGCATGTTTAAAAACACACTTTTCAATTTGTCATTAACATACTGAAAAACAATATCAAATTATGTAGATATTTATCCTGATTAACCTTACCTAACACATTCATCCTTCTGCACCAGTACAATCAATCTTAATCATAACCATTTCCATGTATCTCTCGTCTCCTAATTCCACTTTATTTAACCTTTAACAAAAATCCACACAAGAGGCACTTAGACCTCTAGACTTTGACAAAACAAATAAAAGTCTAGTTATCCTCCCCTGCACATAGTGTCCAAATGTGAATAGTTGTTCTGCCTTCCATGGAGGAGACTTTCTGGAAGTGTTCCCTTCTTCTGCTGTTTTTTCCTTTGTAAATCACATATAAGTCATAATCAATTGCTATGTATATCCCTTCATATAGGATCATTTGACCTGTTCCTCATCTGCTTTCCCCCTCTATATCTGTCAAGTTTAAAAGTCCCATTTGCATTTGGTGAGCCTCTTATTGTTGTCTCTATTTGTTTTGTTCAAAAGTAAAAACACAGTGACCATACACTAAAATCTGCTTGATCCCAGTATAAAGCAATCTGTCATTTTTTCCATGGCATTGGTTTCCCAAGCTTTATTTCTCCATGCCATTAATCTAATGAAAAGATTTGTGTTTACATTTAAAACTCCCTGGCATTGTTTGGGAGTATTGGGCTGGTGAATGAGAACTAAGAAGGGGAAATGACTAGTCTATTTCATTCTCCAGTCTGAGTAAAGAAAAGGAAATGGTGTAACAGGTAATAAGTCAGTTATTGAGCTTGATTTTTAATTTGTTTCCAAGTCTAATAACCTACATTAGTAACACAGGGAAAGAAATGTGCTTTCTTCCACCCCTAAAAATCTCAGATTTGTGACTCAACAGCATCCTTTAAAAATCTCATTTGTCACAGGTTGGCAGCATCACCGGGGGCACTATTAGATCAGAATTTGTTCTTTGCACGGTTGCCATGTCAATCCACTCCTTGTGGACAATATTTTGAGTAGAGTTCTCCCACCTAACAGGAAGGCTCAGTAACTGCCCGAAGCCAGGTCCTTCTTGCGGGTCTAGGATGGGTTGGTGGATCAGTAACAATCCTACATATTATTCCTAATAGGCAAAACCTTTGTTGCAAGGCTCTGTCACATCATGCCTTTGCTCTTGGTCAGCATATCAGCAGCGAATATGCCAGGTTGACACGAGTCTTTCCTGCTTCCAGGATGTTGACAAGAACCTCACGAAGGCTTATATATTAATTCTGGCCCTTTGGAGGCCACTTTCCCTTGTTCCGTCTCCGCCTCAGTTTTTGATGGTTTTGAGCTCTGGGTTTGTGGGATCCTCTATCGTAAACAGTCCTTATTCACCAATTGAGGGCCTGATCCAAAGCCCTTGATGTCAATGGAAAGACTCCCACTGACTTTGCCAGCTGTAGGTTCGTAGTCATGGAACAGTTGCAGCTCCCTCTTTAGTTCAAACCCAGACCCTTGCTTCTTGCTGTGGACTTAAAAAAAAATAATAGCAGCACCCCAGTCTGCCTGCTTGGAGCTCAGCACCTTCAAGGTCAGGCTGAAAGTGTCTTCCTACAACAGGATTCCGACTGAATTGCCTCATATAACGTGAGCAGCTAGACACGCCGAACTCAGTAAGGTTTGACAATGACCCCGGTATTGACCTGAAAGGATGTCAGGTATCACTGGGATGGGACAGGCTACAGAGATAGTCAGTGTGGTTCTAAGGGTACAAGGCTGGAAAGGGTGCCCAGTCTACTAGCTTCTGGTCAAGGGCGTCACTAAGCTGCCATGGTTAACATGGCAAGGTCTGGACATTGAGGACCAGAAGAGCAATCAATGATCAAGAGGCCTCCTTGCTGTTGTGCTGCTCCTAAGAATAACTAGCACATATCTAGATGGTCTCATGGGAAGCACTAGCTCTAGGGCTCATTAGGTTAGTGCTGAGTTCTGGGCTGTGCCTCAGACATACTGTGTGAACTTAGGCAAGTTGATTAATCTGTGTGCCTCAGTTTACTCATCTGTGAAATGGGGCTAATGATACTTCCCTACCTCACAGGGGAGAGATGGGGATAAATTCATTCACATACATGCTCAGATACCTAAGAGAGGAGCAACTGGAGAGAGGGGAGGGAGCGATTTCTTATTAGCTGGAGTCATGCCTGTGCATAAAAATGTCTCTTTAGTGCAGAACTCCATTTCGTAACTTGCAGGGGAACTATGACACTCTTAATTTTATATTAAATTATTTAATGTATTAAAACACTGCCTGAAGCACTGATGGGGGATTTGCTTTTAAATTCCCCCACCTCCTCACACATACAAAACATACTTGGTTTTTAAAATAAGACTGGGTGTGCATAAATACCTGTCCCATAGGGAAACAGTTTGTTTTCCTTTGCATTTTCTCTTCTTCTCTCCCTGTTGCTCCCTCTCTTCCCTCTGCCCCTGCCTCACACCCACCTTCTCATGTGTATTTTTTAACAGACACAATCATGGGCAACACAAGAACGTTGACTATTCAGAGTGGAATTTCTTAGAGGGTGTACATCATTACAGGGCTTTTAAAGCTGAATGGAAGTATGTGTGTACACTCACACATGTGCATGCATGGCCCTGTGCACACTGGGACAATAACTGCTCTAGCCAGTCACGTTTAAACAAGGTTATGGCTCGCAGTATTCAGTTTCCATGCCCAGTTTTAATAGGATCTCCTTTTGTTGAATGAGACTCATGTAAGCCAAACATAAACTATGCATAGGGCCATTTGTTTTTTTATTTTCTTTTAATTTTTCCTGGGAGTTTATCAGTGTTTATTACCACAGCAACAAAAACAGGTGAAAATCAGTGGAAAAAATAAATAATATTTCTGGGTAAATATCGGGGTTTATTTTGGTGGACAGGGAAAAAGGTATTCAGTAGATTCATGCTTTGATGAATGGAATTCAACGTGGTTTGCTGCAGAACTCAAAACCCAATGCCACCTCTGAGTTTAAGAAAACAATATATTTCTAATCCCCAAATAAAACTTTTCATTTGAATAAACAGTTTACTGTTGTAGACTTAGAACTATTAGCCTATAAATATTTACATATTTATAAATATATATGGGCCACACCATTTGCAGCGCATATACTCAACTTCATCCTTTTCCCCTGTTTTTTGAACACTTTTGAATATTCGGATACAGATTTTTGTTTTCTCCCCATTTTAGTGGGTCAGATTTTTAAACCATTATCTGCTAACAGCTTGAAAGGTGTACGTGGTGGGCGTGAGATTCGTCAGTACGTTCAGATGTGCACGCGCTTCAGAGCTTGTGTGTGTGCCTGTTTATTGTGTGTATCTTTTAGACTAATACATGGCCTTACTTCAATAGGCAGCTTTGCATATACACACAGACTAATGTATTATCGTCATACATACATCTCATGCAGCATATTGCATTTTCCTAATAAAACAGTTATTTTTTATATATTTGAATGATACAAAAGTAGGGTGAAAATCGGAAAAAACTAAACACTGAAGAACCCGTGATTTTTTCAGTAAAAATCAGTTTAAACTGAAAAGAAAGGCGCTGAACTATGCAGCCTATAAAAAGAAAAGGAGAACTTGTGGCACCTTAGAGACTAACAAGTTGATTTGAGCATAAGCTTTCGTGAGCTCCAGCTCACTTCATCGGATGCACGCAGTGGAAAATGCACCCTATGTAATCCATAGCATGGTTTTACAACACAGATCTCAGACAAAACAACAACAACACTTGCACGCACTGGTCAGGGAAAATGTGCTGGAGCCCTGCTAGTAATAACCTTGTTCAAGCACTATTGTAGCTATCAGTTTCTATATCAGTGTGAATAGGGGCCAAAAATACAAGGATCCTGCAGATAACTGTCTGCTAAAATGCACATAAGCCTGGGAGAGAGAGCAAGTCACAGGCAAAAGACAAATGCAGAAAGAATAAGAAAGGTGCAAAATCAGAGTTTGGGCTGGTTCCCACTGAAGCCAATAGCAAAATTCCCATTGACTTCATTGGTATTAGAATCCAGCCTTCAGCCCCCTCCTGGACAGGTGCCCTGTTATAAGGAATAAATCCTGCTTCATGTGTGAGAGAAATTCCAACGCCAATCTAGCTAAGCACAGTGTCTCCTGTTCAGGAATTAGAACCCTAATTTGGCACAGAAACCTTGGCAGAGGGACGAGAATGTTGGAACAGGTTTGAGCCTGCAGTGCTGGGGGATCTGCAAACTGCATTACAGCAATGGTATGTGGTATGCAGCTCCGCTCTAATCCAGAAGAGGATGGAAGCTATGCAGTGGGCAAGCGTGGCCCCAGGCCAGGGAAACTCACAGCGCTGCGTGCCCTGGATGGCTCAGTTTTGATGTAATGTGGTTACGGAGCAGGGCTTAGGCAGAAGGCATCCAGTGGGGGTGGGGATAGCGTGGGGGTGCGTGTCTGGGCAGGTCACAGCCAGGGCTGCCCTTATATCACGACAAAATACCTCCCCTGCAATTGGAACTAGATTTGTAAGGAGCAGCTAAGGCGTTCCCCCTTTGGGGCAGGTCAGCTCAGGCTGGCTCTGTCGGAAGTTACAGAGACATGAGGTGAGGACTGGAAGGCAGAGCTAGATTAGCTGGCCCACAGGCTGCTGGAGTGCCCGTGACTTCAGGCAGCAAGGGCACATGGGGAGCTGGGCACATTTTGCTGCGACTCCCCCTATATCTGGTAGCGTGGTTTATGTGGAGGGGCCTCAGAAATGCTGTGGGAAGAGGAGTTAAAACCCATTAAGAGAGGAGGAGATATGTGCTGAGTCAACAAAACTCCTCTGTAGGGTTAGAGGCAGGTGCTGGGGCCTGCTCTGGTGGCACAGTTGCAGGAAAGCCCGTGGGTCTGGCCTAAGGACCACCCTGCAGAGCGGACTGCTAGGGACCCTTCACCCTCTTCGCCCCAGAACAGGATTAGAGGATCCTAGGAACTAACGGACTGGGTCGCACCAGCGCTCATCCGGCTAGTCTAGGCTCTGGGTATGGCTATTTTTAGTGTGCTGGTCCAGCAGCATTAACACACGTCTGTGTGCGCAGTATTCAGCAGTGCACATACCCCTGCTGGGGCCCGTACCCGCTTCTTCCGAAGAAGATGCAAGAAAGCCTTCAGCAGGCCGTAATGGGATAACACACCTCCCAATTTCTTGTTTGTTTAACACCCTTAGTGTTGTAACTCAGGGTGTCCTGGCTAGCCATCTAGCTCTCTTCTCCCTTTTTTGCGCCCTCAACAGTATCCTGTGACAGTGAGTTCCACAGCTTAACTTCGCAGTGTGTGTGTGGAAAAAAATATTTTCTCTGAGCAGTTTCAGATTTGCCACCTTTCCGTTTCATTGTCTGTACCTTTACTACCTGTTTATTCGCCCTTCTTGTAACACTTTCCTGATCTACCTTTTCGGTACCGTTCATTTTGCGGTGTCCTTTGAGGCTGGATGGCCAGAACTGAGCACAGTATTGCAGATCAGGGCATCTCAGCAATTTAAATAATGCCAGTGACAAAAGCCAAAAAAGATAAAATTAGAAAAATAAACCCAGCATTGCCGAGCTGTCAGAATCCCCTACTGGCTGAAAGCAAGCCCATAATTGTCCTTGCTAAGGAGGGAGCTGATCCTGCAAAATTGAAGCTAATAAGAATTTGGCCATTGATTTCAATGGGAGCAGAATCAACCCCTAGATTCATTACACCATTTGGACACTAGGGGGAGATAGCCAATAAGCCTTTGCTGCATATGGAATTCACATGTTATTGCTCCCCACATGGCTAAGCTTCCTTCTGTTTTTAAAATCAACCTTTGTGACTTTAGGCAAAACAAACGAAGTAGTGGAAAAGCAGATGGCCCTGTTTGATTATGGGCATCTTCATGCAGGCACACAAGAAAGGAGCGGGGGATCCTTTGGAATTTGAAGTCAAAATGTGACACACCCCAGTAAAATAAGCAGAACCAGAGCTAAACTAATGGGGGCAGATTATATTTCAAACCTTAAAATCAATCACGAATAAGGCAGATGGATCCCCAATACGTAAAGAGTGAAGCAGGACCAGCGAGGGGTATGCTCTTCAGCAGCTCTGAGGGGCTGCAAAGCGCACCCCATCCCATTAAGAGAAGGGAATAAACACGCCTGGACTCTTTACAATTCACTCCTTGAGATTCAAGAGGAAAACCAAACCTGGGGCTGGAGGGAGAGGCAGGAGAATGTTGTTAAGCAGGAATTTAAAAATAAGTTAAATGTGAAAGAGAAGCAGAGACCCAGCGGAATTCAGAACAAACACAACCAAAACAGCAAAGCCCTCTCTGTCAACTAGTGGCTCTTAGGTGTTGCTTACACTCTCATAATTGCACCCATGGGTGCAGCTGAACAGGGTGTGGACCATGACTCAGCTGCGAGAATAGCCAAGCACAAACCAGTTTCTGAAATGATGCTAGAACATGGTGCGTGCTTGGCTACTCTTGCAGTTAAACTGGGACAACTGCACTTATTGCTGACATCCATTGGCAGTAGGGGATATTTCCTGTCCCATAGACAAGGGTTTTCAGGACTGCAAACTTTTAAGCATTGTCACCGACTCATTGCCATCTTCTCCTGTTGTCTGATACTGTAGTAAGGGTTAGCTGGGGGAAGTGAGCCTGGCAAAAGCAACAGGTTTTTCTTCTGACACCAGCTAATAATATTCATGACTCCACTTGCAGAGACACCTCATCACCTGTGAGCGAATTGATTCTGAGGCACCCTCCCCACTAGCTGGCAGTACAGTTGCACCAGTGGGCATGTTACAAAATCATCCCATTACTTGGCACAAATATGGCACCTTTCCTCCAATTTATCTCCAAGCTCTTCGGCGACAGTTAGCTTTGGCCCACTCTTGGTAGGCAGGAAAGCATTGCTGTACTTTAGGGAGAGGGAATTGGAGACTTAATGAAGGAAGGTGACTTGCCTTGTGTTCTTCTACATACAGTAGCAGAGTCAAGGAGCAAGTTCTGATTCTCCTTACCCTGCTGTAACCACTAGCCCATGCACTAGTTACAGAGACTGCAAGTCTAAAACAAGACATGCATGGTGTTTTTCAGGACAGACCTTTGATTCTCAGAGATGGTATTTTCTTCTTTCACATCTGCTTCAGGTGACAACTTAAGCATGGTTAAAAAAACCTGAAAGGAAATATCCAGCTAGCACTGCGACAGAGGATAAAGAGCAGTCTGACTCTGGTACAGTGGGGTTAGAAGTCCTGTTCAGGGTCTTCTCCAGGCTCTATGCCAAGTGAATAAACACACCCTCCACCCTACAGATCAGAGTGCAGACCTGATTGGCCCAAATAGTGGCCCTCAGCAAAACACTGCACTAAATTCTGGTTTTGCTTTTTATGATCTTCCCCCAGTGCTGCGGAGTCTTGATGGTCCCTACTAGACAGATCTATAGCTGCAGGGGACATAGGGACCAGAAAACAGCACAGAGACTGCTCTGGGGGCAAAAAAAAAGCCACTTACAGAAATGTCCCAAAACCACAGAAATAAACATGCCAGCTCACAGTCATGTTAAGACCATTACTGGAGTTTGGGGGTCGAGAGGGAGGTTATTTAAAGACAGAACTGAATGCTCACCCTTGAGTAAGTGAACACGGATTGTGCTTTAGCGTGTCCACAAAGAGGGTGTGATGTTGGCCGAGGATCACTGCTTTAGCTTGTTTCATGTCAGGCCCCCTCCACCCTGGGACTCTTCCCACATCTAGCCAGGAACCTCCTCTCATCTACCAGTATAGGGAGGGTGGGTGGTCACACGCCCCTGGGGCCCCGTTTTGATCCCCACATTGAGAATCCATGAGCTAGAGGATCAAAGCGCATGCCCTGCAGTGGGGCTGCAGCACCTGAGTCCAACTGATGGCGGGGGAGTGGGGGGGATATGATAAAGGACGACCGAAGTTAGGACTCGGAAAACACTCTTGCACACAGGACAAATCACACATGATGGAGTGGCTCTGTTAACGTGCTGCTTGCATCTCTCCATGTAGCTTTGGACAGAGATGGGAAACAACGTAGAGGCAGAGCCTAGTAACATGGTGCTGCGGAGGATCCCCAAGCACATGAGCTTCCTGGATTCATTCTTCAAGGTCAGTCCAGTGCACAGCTCCATGGAGGGCGGTAGAGTCAGGGTTAAGTGCAAGACCAGGGACTGGAAGCCCCTTCTGACAAAAGACTCCACTTCACTGCTTGATGTGCCATCAGTGTGCGATTGTATTAAACAGCTGGTGAGGGGCCAGGAGGGGAAGAGAAATGCTCCTGGGACTGGCACTGGTAGTGAGGCCCTTGTCCAACCCTTTCAGTGAACACGGCAGAGCCAGATCTTTGGGCTGTCCAAAAGCTCGTAGGGAACCCTGCAGCCTTGGGCTTAGAACAGACACAATAGTCACTCTGCCACCATTTTTGGCTGTGGCATTTGTCTCTAGAGGACACGAAAGGGGCTAGCAGTTGGCACACAGATCGCAGTCCTGGACAGCGATTGGCAGGTTCACCAGTTTCTTCCGCTTTTTTAGGATAGAGATCCAGCAACACTTGAGAGGGAAAAGGACAACGGAGGAACCCAGATGGCAGAAGTAGTTCAAGCAGAATTCAACGTCAACCCCAAGTCCTCTACAGAGTCAGAGGCCAGGTACGGCAAAGCCAGTGACTGCTCCCCACCTGCTCTCCATTACCACAGGGCTAGTAGTTAATCCCCACAATACTGATGTTCGCAGCACCACTAGCGGCTTCATATTAGAGTCAGGGGTGTCCCCATGAAGTCTATGGGGCAAATTCACAGTGACACCAGTTCTAGCCCAGTGTAACTCCACTGACATTGTTAGAGTCACTCCTGATTTACACTGGTATGCATGAGAGAGAAACAGGCCGAATGGATTTACAGCAGGGCTGTTTGGTCTGTAACTGTTACTGTGAGCTACATATAGAAGAAACAGGATTTCTACAGGGAGTGCAAGATTCACACCTGCCACTCCAATAGGGGGACCCTACCCCCTTCACCTCGCTCTTCTCATGCCCTTATCCGAGTGTGATGGCATGGAGGTCACCCCAGTCTACCCCTTTTGGCCAGACATGGTGCCAGAGGTGAGCCCTGCCTCACTCCTCTTCACCCAAGCTATAAACCAGGCTAGACGTTTTAATCAACGAGCACCCCCCCTTTCCAAGGTCCATGTATTGACTGCAATAGGCATAAATAGGTGCTTACCCCAATACACTGAGGGATATTTGTTGTGCCATGCTCAGTCCAACCAGCAATCAAGGACTGGATTTGGGGTGAAAGGCTTGGGGGACACCAGGCTTGGGTACTGTTTTTGTTGTTAGTGACAAAAGGGAAAATAGAATGTTTGAAGTAAAATATTTCAGGTATTCCATAGGTGAATTAATTTTTCACTAACGTCCTAGAATATTCTGGACCTTTGTAGAATCTCATGGAACTTTAGAGACTTTCTGAGAACTACATTTTCCTTGAATCCCCTAGAATATTGTGGGCCGTCAGTCAATGAGATTAAGAGCGAAGTGAAGTGAGAGCCTAGCTGTGATATTGTGAACTTCATTTTATTGTGTAATTGTGAAAGTGTATGTGTGGTTGGCACGGAAATGGAGGTGGGGTGCCGAAAACACTCCTCGACTGGGGCACCATTTGGTCTAGGGCCAGCCCTGCCAGCAATCTCTGGCTCCTTCCTTCAGGACACTCTGCTTCCCCAAACCTGTGAGCAGTCTGTTTCTGGGACTCTCCCTGGTTCTGTCTCTGGGTTACTCCTTTTCAGCCCTTCCTTAAGCAGGAGTCCCCCATTCTCCCCTCTGAAGTGGAGTTGTGGATTAGCCAGCTGTAAGGTCTTTGCCAGCTTCCCCCTCAGCTGGCCCCTTTTCCCTCAAGCTTCTCAGCTAGCCTTTCTGCATTGCTGGCTGCCCTGCTATCAGGGAAGAGGCAGCATATGCGCTGCTCCCCTTCTCCTAATTCATCCCCAGTTGGCTGGGGACTTTGCCCCACCGTCTCTGTAAGGGCCCTGTCCCTTAAAGAAACAGTATTGGCATTTCCTCCCAAAACACTTCTTACTCCTAGAACCACTTCCGCTCTCCCAATATCTCCCAGGCAGGGGTGGCAGGTTTGTATAATTTTTGGTGGTGCCCAGAACAGGTCCAAGTCCTGTCCCCCCCCAGCCTTGTAAGCCAACATACAGTAACTCCTCACTTAAGGTTGTCCCAATTAACGTTGTTTAGGTAATACGTTGCTGATCTGTTAAAGAACATGCTCATTTAAAATTGCGCTATTCTCCCTTATAGTGTTGTTTGGCAGCCGCCTACTTTGTCCACTGCTTGGAGGAAGAGCAGCCCTTTGGAGTTAGTGGTGGGGGCTTGGAACCAGGGTGGACCGACACCCCCCTGTCAGCTCCCCTAAGTTCCCCGTGCGGCTGCCGCCCAGCAGACTATCAATTGCTGGACAGTTCAGGTGTCTCTCCCCCCACTGCCACGTGCGGCTCCTGCCCTCTGCCTTGGAGCTGCTCCATGAACCTCCTGCTTGCTGTGCAGGGGCGGAGGGGGAAGAGGGGTGCTGATGTTAGGGTGTCCCCCTCCCCCGTTCCTGCCCCCCCCCATCTCCACAGAGCAGGGGTGGGATACGACAGGGCTCAGAATGGAGGGAGCTTGCTGGCAGCAGCTGCTGTCTCAAAGTCTCTCTCTCACACACAGGGTGTGTGTGTCTCTGTCTCTCTCTGCCATGCTGTTCTCCCCCCACCCCCATTTGTGGTGCCTTATAGAGTGTGAGGCTGCATTAACAACGTGTTAACCCTTGAGGGCTCAGGGGAGTGCTAGTTCATCATTTAGCAGTAAGGCATTCCCTGGGAAATATCCCACCCCCTGACTCCACCACCTCAACCAAGCTTCCATTGGCAAAAAAAGTTCCCTGGAACCTAATCTCCCTATTTACATTAATTCTTATGGGGAAACTGGATTCGCTTAACATCATTTCCCTTAAAGTAGCATTTTTCAGGAACATAACGACAATATTAAGCGAGGAGTTACTGTATATTTAAAATAATGTAAAACTGTGAGGGCTCTGGGGTGGGGCTGGTGATGAGGGGTTTGGGGTGTGAGAGGGCCAGCCCTCTGCCTGAGTTGAGGTTGAGGGGTTTGGGAGGGGCTCAGGCTGGGGAAGAGGGTTGGGGTGCAGGGGGTGAGGGCTCTGGCTGGGGATGTGGGCTCTGGGGTAGGACAGGGATGGAGATGAGGAGTTTGGGGTGCAGACAGGCTGCCCCAGGGTAAAGGGCCCAAGAGGAGGACTCTCCCCAGCCCTCTCCCTGCAGGCAGCAGCAAGCTCCAGGGGAGGGCCCCCCCACTTCCCCTCTGCACCACACTCACCTTGCACCACTGTCACTGCACATGCTCCTAGGGCCCCTCTCAGGTACAGGAAGCCCCCCTTCCTCCCCTGTGGTGGGTGCTGGGGGGAGGGGAGGCTGCCATCACACATGCACCTCCTCCCCTGCTGCTGCCCCTCACTGTAGCCTCACTGGGGGTGGAGGGTGGGGCTTCCCCTTGCCCAGTGTGGGGCAGGAGCTGTGACTGCAGGTGTGGGGGACCCCTGTGCTTGTGGAGGGTCCTGCTGGAAAATGAAAGGGTCTGAGGGAGAAGAGCAGGGTCAGGGTTAGCCTGCCCTGGCACTAGGGGATGGGGGGCACTAGGACCCTGCGGGAGCAGTTGATGCAGGGAGGCAGCATGGAGCTGCAGGGGAGAGATAGGGATGCTCTGCACACAGAGACCCAGGGAAGGCGCGCCCGGGCAGCAAGTGGAGGCCAGTGGGCACTCAGGGCAGGCATGAGGGGGTGGCAGGTGGGGCCCCAGGCCCTGAATATTGCTGGAGCCCAGGCACCACGGGCCCATACAACTTGCTGCCCCTGCTCCCAGGTCCTTGTCTATACAGTCGGACATTTCAAACTCTTAAAGGCTTGCTACGTGATGGGGTGGGCTGACCATTAGGCCCCACTACTCTTAAGGAGCATGCCACCCCATCACACTGAACTACCATCTTATAATCAATCCTTTTTAACAAGGGGTCCCATGTATCCAGAGAAACCCTCACTCTACCCCAGGATGTCTCTCAGAATGAATAGCCACAATAGCTACTATGGTCTGTTGCTTCATTGTTTTCCATTGTGGATGTATGGGGGTCTATCCCCCTTCCTACTGGGGAGTCTCCCCACAGCATCCTCCAACCTCCAGGCATTGATCATAAACTCAGATTCCCTTGAGTCGAGGCAACACAGCACTGGGGCGTGTGTGTTTTGTAGTGATTCATATTATGGAGAAACTAAACTAGAGAGGAGGAAAAATGGCCTTATATGACTAACCCAGCAAGCAGTGGAGCAAGCCATTGAGTTTTCATGTCAGCTGATACAGCTGCAATAGGCCTGCCTTTTTCTATAGTTGTCTGGTTATTAGCTGTCTAATGTGCTAAAAAGTGCTTTTGTAATCCATTTGATTAGGTACCAGTGTTTGACTCATTATTTAAAGGGTTACTACAAACAATATTTTTGTAAGCCCAGATACATCAGTTTTATGTACTGTCTGAGGGGCACGGACCACAAAATGGGCTTAAAATTTGCCGATTTTCAAGTTCTCCTGTGTTAAGACTACCCCCCTCCAGCCCCAGCATGTACTCCGCTAATGCTATGTAAAGCGCAGAACTCCACTGGAGAGGACAGTGGCTGCAATGCAGGTCTACCTGCATTATATTATTCAGCCACTAGAAGTCTGTTTTCTGGATAGAGTTCCAGACAGAATGTGGTCCTTGGTAAACAATGAAGAGGAAGCTGGAACTCAAGCTGTGTAGAAACTAGTTTGGTGTTTTATATAATAATCACAGGTCTGTCTGTTATTCCATATAGCAAGACAGCAGCCACTTGCTCCAGCGTGGGGTTCTACACTATACTGTATTTTGCAATTTTTTAAAGAAAAACCCTTGTTTTACAAAATAACGATAATCTGTAAGGGGTGGGTATGAGGTTACCAGCACAGTGCATGTTGGGGCATTATGAGGCAGGAAATGGACTTTGTAGAAAGGCACATTTAAAGTCCAATCTGTATTGAATGCCTGTCATTGCTGAGCTATCTGAAGCATCCAGTAAAACATTCTAAAGTGGTTTGCTTTTAGTTTATAAGTCAACGCACCTTTAAATGTACTACCGATAGGTGATATGCTACCCCCAGGGTCTGGCCAGAACATACACAAGATAGTTTTTCTACTTATCAAACTGAATAAGGATTACTTTTCCATCACCCATAGTTCATTAGTTAATTCATTCTATTTCTGGGGTAGAGACTGCCAAACATTATAAACAGTACATCAATCCAGCCAGACTTTAAACATTTTATCTTTTCCTACAGATGGAAAATGAGTGATTTTAGCAGCTTCAGTTCAAGTCTAGAGCTGGTTAGTTCACCTGCAAGACAGGAGAGGAAACTATACTCAGAAAGTTCTTGGTGGGATGTCATCTCTTCTCCAAAATCAGATCTTGTTTCTACACCAAGCAGGTCTGAAATTACGGTATTGTTCCCCAGTCTCCCACCATCCTGGGAGAACATCCAGCCCAAACACTCTGGTTGTAAGTTTAAATTCTGCCACTTTATACGATCTGGCATTAGGGGAGTCATGCATGGGCAACACTTGCAGACACATGGCCTGGGCTCATGTAATCTAGATTAATCTGTCCAAGAGGGTGAGAATTAGTTACAGTTGACGCTAAATGACTCCTTTACAATGTGATAGCTACTGTCCTGAGGGATCCAGTTACAATCCTGTGGTCCCCTGACAGTTAAAAAATGTTCTCAGTTATTCTACCAATTTCAGTACAGTCACTCTGGCATAACTGAAATCAGGGTCCAGCTGGCAAACTACAGGAACTAAGTATATTTTAACCACACTGGGGAGTTTATTGAATTATTAATTATTATTATTATGCTAGTGTCTGGATTCCCTATCCAATGTCAAGGCCCCATTGTGTTAGGTGCCGAGCATGCATATAGTAAGAGACAGCCCCTATTCCAAAGGGTTTATAGACTAAATAGACAAAGGGAGCTTTATTATGCCCATTATGTAGAGAGATTAAGTGACTTCCCCAAGACCACACAGGAAGCCTGTGGCAGAGTTGAGAATGAATGATGTCCCCTGAGGCCCAGTCCAGTGCCTGAACCACAAGATGATCTTTTCTCGCAGGATATAAATAGTTCCTGCAGCCACCTCCTGGGATCTACAGCAGCTGTAACTTGATGACAGCTTTAACTAACCTCCCAACTAACAAAGCTTAGTTCAGAAAACCCCACCCAGTCACACCGTACGGTCACGGGAGAGAACCAGCCATCCCAGGCACCGATTGCCCTCGGTTTTCTGCAGTACTGGTCACACACCAGGCATCACCAAACACTTGACACTTACGCGTATGCCTACACCTGGCACTGGGGGCATGATTCCCAGCTGGAGGAGACAAACCTATGCTAGCTCTCGTCATCACAACAGCACACGCGGCAGGAGGGGCTAGCCACCCTGAGCTCCTGCCCAGAGATACTAGGTATGTATTCGGAGCAGGTAGTCCTCTCCCACCACTCACATCACCCCGGCTAGGCTATTTTTAGCCTGCTAGCTCACTGCGAGCGAGTGCAGCTATGTCTCCTCCAGCTGGGAATCACACCCCCAGCTCCAAGCAGAGACACCCCAAAACGGAATTGATTAACTGGCTAGAGTGCCCCAGAATCCACTGCAAGCAGCAATCCTGCACTGGCAGGGCCCAGTGCTAGCTAGAGATTATAGGGACTGCACAGGAAGACAGGGCACCCCTGGGGCCCTGAGTCACAGCTCACGCATCGCAGCTTTGGATGTTAAAGGGCCCAGGTTGGAACCACTGACGCACAGTAAAGTTGTGCCGGGGTTTTCATTAGTAGCAGGAGGACACTAGTGCACAGGGAAATTTGTCAGAACACACGGCGTCATTCCTTACTCTTTTCCAAGAGCTTCTGGGATCTTGAATAGCTATTGGCATGGCCACCAGGGAGAGGGGCGTCACAGGCACCGGGTAGAAGTCTCTCCTAGGAGAGACGATGCTGGCCAGGACATCAGCGTTAGGCCTTCTCCTTTGGCGAAGCACCGTCGGGGCACTGGCATCTAACACAGCCAGGCAGGCATTTTGTGTTGAGGACAGCCCCTGTCATAGCACGGCATCAGGCACCACGCTGCCAGGTCAGCGCCCAGAGCAGTGTTTGAACCTGCAGCCTGGCTGGGGCTGGGAACAAGGTGCACGTTTAACAGGGAGGGGGATTAACCATTGAGACACCTGGCCAGGAGATGTGGTCAATTTGCCATCGCTTGGAGTCTTCAGATCAGGAGTGAACATCCTTCGGAAGAGGCACACTAGTTCAACCACGAGTTACCGTGAGAATCACGGAGTAGAGTCCTTCGGCCTATGTTAGGCAATGGTCTAACTAATGGATCATAATGGTCCCTTCTAGCCTTAGAATCTGTGAACCCCCCCTAAAAAGCAAGAGTACATAGTAAATTGGATGTTATCTGAAACCAGTTCTACCTCTGAGGAGAACTGGGCAGACTGAGCTCCACCTCGGTTTCCCCTTTCAGAGGATTACATTAGCACATGTTAATATTCAGTAGCTGTCCCCCCCACTTTGAGTTTGTGTCTCTTTCTTTTAAAAGTCCTGGATCTGAAGACAGAGCAGTCCCAGGATCTGTGCCGTCTCACTCATGCCAGTCTTGATGGGATAGGAGCTTGCAAGACATCTGCGATGCCCTCAGGTCGGAGCAAAGGCGAAGAATACGAAAGGTGAGTGCCATGACCTGGCACCCCTGAGAACGTCAGACACAGATACAGGCAGCTGCTCTCATGTAGCTGGGACTCAGGAAGAATTACAGAAGTGTAGGACTGGAAGAGACCTTGAGAGTTCATCTAATCCAGTCCCCTGCACTCAAGGCAGAACTACATAATAACTAGACCATTCCTGACAGGTGTTTATCCAACGGACTCTTAAAAATCTCCAATGATGGAGATTCCACAACCTCCCTGGGCAATTTATTCCAGTGCTTAAATTGCTGCAATTTAAGCCCATTACTTCTTGTCCTATCCTCAGAGGACAACGAGAACAATTTTTCTCCCTCCTCTTTGTAACAACCTTTATGTACTTGAAAACTGTTATCATGTCCCACCTCAGTCTTCTCTTCTCCAGAGTAAAGAAACCCAATTTTTTCAATCTGCCCTCATAGGTCACGTTTTCTAGACATTTAATAATTTTTGTTGCTCACCTCTGGACTCTCCAATTTGTCCACATCTTTCCTGAAGTGTGGCACCCAGAACTGGACACAGTACTACAGTTGAGGCCTTATTAGTGCAGAGTGAAGCGGAAAAATTACTTCTCGTGCCTTGCTCACAACACTCCTGCTAATCCATCCCAGAATGATGATTTTTTTTTTTTGCAACAGCATTACCCTGTTGACTCCTATTTAGCTTGTGATCCACTATGAACCCCAGATCCTTTTCTGTAGTACTCCTTCCTAGGCAGTCATTTCCCATATGTATGTGTTCAATTGATTGTTCTTTCCTAAGTGGAGTAGTTTGCATTTATCCTTATTGAATTTCATCCTATTTACTTCAGAAGAAGTTTAAGCTCCGACAGTGATAGGTCTCTCTCTCTCACACACTTGCTCCTTGTCTGCTAGCAGTGGAGGAGGAAGAGAAGCTCCTATCCTCTTTCTTCCTTTGGTGCATTATTCCTTCCATTTGTCTCCCTACCCCCAGGGCTCCTGGGGACACAGGCTTCCTAAAGATCACCACCGTGAATCGCAAGGGCAAATTCGTTCGAATCCTCAACACCTCATTGGACCAAGACATGGACCTGAGTGGCTTCATCATCCAGCAGTGGATGGGAGGGTACCCGGTGTCCATCTACCGCTTCCCCCCAGACACCACGCTGCCCGCACTGCATCACATCACGGTAAGCAGCAGGCCCATTTGTGGCATGATGCACTGCCTGCTCAGTGGCTGGAAAGGCGAGAACTGAGTGACTAAGAAAACCAGAGACTCTGGGCCCCATTCTCCATTACACTACAGCCGCTGCAGACACCTCTGGTGGCATAAAAGTGCCCTTAAAGGGGTGATAAATGGCCCCCTGAGGGTACCTCCTGTGCAGGGCTGGCGTGGAGGTGGCCCAATGGCTTGTAACAGGGTACTCACTGCTGGAGCGTCTCCTCTGCCCGATCAGACGCTCCCTTCCTTCGCTCAAGGAGTCGCAGTGCCTCTCCTTGGTGGCTTGGTCTCCAGCCAGCTCCTATACCGTCTTCCCCTGCCAGGTTAAGAAAGTCTCACCAGACCAGCAGCCGGGGTACCTTTCTAGGCAGTGCCACTGTCCCAGTGGCTGGTAGAGAAACCCAGCCCCACCCACTACTCTGCTTTCCAGTCCAGGGGCCCACAACCAGCAGCCCAGGTCTGCACCATCTCAACCCTTGCTGCTATTTCCCTGGGCCTCTTCCTACTCCACAGGCTTCCTCCACCACCCCTGTGGGTAAACCCTTCCCACCAACCCTCGGGCTCGGGCTCGGGCTCGGGCTCCGAGTTTCCTCCTCCTCCTCTCCTCACTAGGCCCAGAGAGAGACTGCAGCCCCTTCAGCTCTCACTTCCTGGCTTTATACAAGCCCCACCTATTCCTGGCCAAATGGGCTCCATCTTCACTTCGGGCTTGTCAGTCAAGCTTATGTCTTCCCCCAGGTGCAGCCTGCCAGGTTAATTAGCCCCTTCTGAGCCACCTTAATCCCTTCAGGGGTGTGTGGGGAGAAGACCCCATCACACGGCTCTAGGCCAGCCCTGCTCCCGGCCCCCAGCATAAGGGGTATGTCAGGGCCCGTCAGGGTTGTTGAAAGAGGAGGCCGTGGTGGGGAGGGGATGTAGGGTGACCAGACAGTAAGTGTGAAAAATCGGGCCGGGGGCAGGGGGTAATAGGTGCCTATATAAGAAAAAGGCCCAAATATCGGGACTGTCCCTATAATATTGGGACATCTGGTCACCCTCAGGGGATGTGTCTAGAATGCATTGAGCTATGGCTATTCTTGCTTCCCATAGGGGGGCATGAAAAGCAGAGTGTAAATTAGAGCAGCCCTGCAGCTGCCCTAACTTTAACCAAGCGCATGGAAGTAGGCCCCAGAGTATGAGAAAAGCAAAGGGGGCTTAAAGCCACCTTAACACTTTCCCCTCCCCACCCTCCCCCACACACCTCTCTTTCTGCCCCAAGCAAAGGAGGGGAGGGAGGGAGGGAGGGAAAGGGGCCCTGCCTGCTGCTGCAGGACAGACAAGAGGATGAGGGCAGGACAAAGGCTGCCTCACGCATTAGGGTTCAGCAAAGGACAGAAGGAGCCTCCTCCAGTTGAGTTCTTCATCTCACAATGTCCCGGGTGCTGTGCTGTCTCAGAGGTGCCTGACTCAGTGGGAAGGGGAAGCTGGTGAGGAAGAGCCACAAACAACACACAGAGCTGTATAGAAGAGTCAGTTGCCAGGCTAGGCAGCATCTCCCTTCAGGGGTTCCCCCAGCATTCCTGAGGTGGGTGGGGGAAGTGGCAGAGCCCGAGCTTTGGGGGCCCCAGAGCTGTGAAGCTCACTCCCCCAACAGGATTTCGCCCAGCCCAGCCCTCCCCACTTTTAAAACAACACTTGACACTGTGTGTCTGGCAGAGGCCTTTTCTGGTTTAGCCACTCTTGGCCCCAGTGCAGCAGGCCCTGGCCTCTCATCAGTGATGGCACAGCAGCCTGGGAAGCCGCCTGGCCAAACTGTAAGGTGGATGGAAAGCTATCGCCAGCCAGAGCTACAGAGCATAGACATGGGCTACCAGAACAAGGAGTAAAGTAGGCAGTGCAGTCTAATGGCTAGAGCAGGGGCCTTGGAGGCAGGATTCCTGGGTTCCATTCCCAGCTCCACCACCGCACGCTGTCTGACCTTGGGCGAGTCATTTCTTGGGGTCTCTCTTTACCCATCTGTGAAATGGAAACAACCGTACCTACCACACAGGGGTGTTGTGCGCCTTGGGGCCCAATCCTGCCCCTGTGCTTATGCCGAGGAGAACCTTGCTCTGCAAGCAGCCCTGCTGGCTAATGTCAGGAAAGTACTTGAAAGCCCTCAGATGATAGGCGATATAGAGAGGGATGTGCTGGCGTAAGCGATACGGCGTGAGCTCCAGGAGGTGCACAGACACGATTCCCTTTCCCAGGGGCAGGACATGTTCATCTGATTGTAAGCTCTTTGGGGCAGGGGCTGTCTTTTTTTCCGTGTTTGTACAGCACTGAGTGCAATGGAGCCCTGGTCCACAACTAGAGCGCCTAGGCATGCCACTAAAACAAATAACCAGCAATAATAATCTGCCCTGGTTTTTAGGTCTGGGCTGCAAGAACTGATTGCACCCATAAAAAACCCACAGACGTGACAGTGAGGGCCCAGCAGTATTTCCGAACAGGCCCAGAATGCACCACAGTCCTCAGCAATGCAAAGGGCCAGGTGAGTTGCAGTTGGGGGCATGCCGGGGTGGGAGGGGTGCTGTATTTGTTTGTACACCTCTCTGTGTCAGGCAGAGCGGCAGTGGGCAGCTGATAGCCCCAAGGTGGGCTCACATCATGGGAACCTTACCACGGGGCTGCAAGGCAGACAGTGCGGATCTACCAGGGCATGCCTGCAGGACGATCTCCCCTGCACACACATAGCTGTGACCCTGTTACTGACCTGCTTGATATGTCAGGGCTGGGGTAATATGTAACAAGTGATTCTTCACAGGCAGCCTGAGCCGTAGGTTAAAACCCAGGCTCCTGACGCTGCTTTCAGGACCTGTGTTCCCCCATGGCCAGCACAGGCAGGAGGGATCTCCCCTCTCTTTCCCCTAGTGAGGGGCAAAACTAGCTCAGGGCTTGCTGAGAAGTGTAGTCCCCCGAGCAGCCAGGGTCATAGTCTGGGATCTTGACAAAGCCTGCTGGAAAATGGGACTGGGTTTATAACAGGCTCCTTTCAGAGCTGGTGCTCGGCATTGGCATAAGCAGACTAAGCAATTGCCTAGGGCCCCAAGCAGCTCAAGGGGGGTCCCCCATTCACTTGTTTAGTATGTGTTGCCCCCCCTAATTACTCCTGCTTAGGGCCCCCAATGGGCTAGCACCATCTCTGGCTCCTTTTGCCACAGAACAAGGAGAGACTTGGAGGAAGCTTCTGGGACTTCTCCTAGAAGAAGGGGGAAAGTCCCCCTTTTGGGGGGCTGCTCTTTACTGTGGTGTAACTGGGGTGGCCCTTTCCATTGGTTCGCCTTGCCAAAGTGACCCTTTCCGCTTCCAGTGCGGAAGGCAGTTCCTTGCTGGAGGCACAGCTGGATCACGCTCATCCCGCAGCGGTGGTTCCTGTCCCGCGGGGCTGGGGCTGGGGCTGGCTCCCGCTCCGGGCATTGTGACCTGGCACGTGGGGTCATGATGGAGGGGTGGCCCGGCCGAGCTCATGCGGCATTCTGTGACCCTGTGCACCAGCTCCTAATGCCCGAAGCGGGGAGCCTCTGCCTCTGCAGGGTGGGCTCTCTCTCCACTCCCACCCCAGGGCCTGCCCTCTGCACTGGGCTGGGATTAGGGATGTGGTCCCATGGCAGAGGGTGGTGCTGGGGTATTGGAGCCTGCTCAGCAGCTTCATATAGTGCACCCAATGAATCAGGAGGCCCCCTGCACAGTCCTGACTGGGGATGCATTTCAGTCCAAGGAGTCTGTATAACCAGGACAGCAAACCAGAGATTGTAAACCAGCTGGGACCATCTGGCGACTAGGGGGATCTCTCGGGTCTGGAGCACAGTGTGTCTGTTTCAGCCAGAGCTTTGTCTGCCTGCCATAGAGCTGACTCTGTGCCCTACAAGCCCCATCACGTCTTCTCCACCCAGGAGCAATTGCTTGGTGCTTCTGCAGAAGTGAGGGGACTGAGTGCTCCATAGGGCTGCCTCGCTGACTCTCCCTCATCTGTCGGGCTCATTCGCCGTCCATGGAATCAGTAATTACAGCCCAAGGCCTCTGCAGTCTTGCACAGCAGCTTATTCGCCACTTCCCCTTGTATCCAATTAGTCAAGTAAGGCATTTTGCATGCGGTAATGCTACACATTTAAATTCCTAAGCACATCTGTAACTTACATTTAAAAGGGACAGTGATTTTGATTTTGATTTAGCTGGGGCTTGGTCCTGCTTTGAGCAGGGGGTTGGACTAGATGAACCTCCTGAGGTCCCTTCCAACCCAGAGGTTCTAGGATTCTAGGATTTTTCTGTATGTTAAACAAATACCAATTATTCCAAACTGGCTGACTGAGCATGCACATTAGTGTCCGAGATTATAGCCACTGCTGGTGTTGAGGTTGAGACGCAGTGACTGGTTAACAGCTCCTTTTTCTAATGCACATGCTGACTCAGACAATCTCTAGAACGGCTGGACAGCGTGGGGAATCTGGAGTAGAGCCGGTCAGAAAACCATTGGTGGAATCGTTTTCGGTGGGAGAACATTGTTCTCTCAAAGTCAAAACACTTTGGTTCAGAGAAAAACCGGGACCAAAGCTTCGACAATGTCCCATTCTGACATTTTCAGATCGCAGCATTCTGATCTTTTGTTTTGAAATTACTTTTTGTTTCAAATGGTTTTGGTTTTATATTATATTGTAATTTAAAATGTAAAAAGTCACTTGAAACATCATTTCAATAAACCCCAAACTTTTCTTTTTTTTTTGCCATTTTCTTTCATGGAGAACTTTGCAATGTGCGGATTTTGTTCTTAAGTGGGACAAAGGCAAATCTCGAAAGCTTTTGCTCAATGGAATTTCTGTCTTCGGAACAGTTCTAATCAGTGGTCCAAATTTGAGAGCATTTGAGTTAACAGTTCCTGAGATACAGCCTCCTCTCCTCCCCAAAAAATCACTTGATAGCAACATTTTACAGTTCTTATAATGTTTTGTGCACACCTGGGGCTCAACTATAAATCTAATCCTCCCCAAACTGAAGTCACCTGCTGAGAATTGATCTCTGCTAATGCCCAGCACCCTTTGCCCCTTCAGGGAAGCAATATTTAAAAGTTAGCCAGTGTAAAAGTTGGATCTACAATGTGGTTTGAGCCAAGTTGACAAATCAGTGAAAGTCGTTTGTGTATGTGCAGCAAGTCTGGGGCTCTACTGCAAGCTAGAGGGCTTGCAGGCAGCCTGCTATATAAGAGTAAGGTGATGGCTGAGGGTGTTATGTGGTGACCCTTGATCGGCCACAGTAGTACTTGTGTGCTGTGAGATTAACTCCCAGCCCTTGGTGGCGCTCCAAGAATGTGTGCTCTGTGCAATTGGCAGATATGCCTTTGGAAAGTTTTGCTTCTGGTTCAAGAGCAGTTATTTCAAAGTGTTCTAAAATCCACATGCACACTCAGCTGGGTTTGAAAATGGCTATGCCATATCAGGGCCAGGGATAGAGTTAGTGATCTAAGTGTGGGGTCATTGTCCTCTAGTTCCTCAGATAACCCCCCCCACCCCAGGAGCTGCTTTTAATAGACACATTACTCTAAAACTCACATGCACAAGGCGATTGTTTTGAAAAGTGGTATGCTGCAAAATGGTGTGGGGTAAAGTAAATGGTGAAAATTTGAGATCATTTGGTCAAGGGGTTGCTGAAATATAGCCCCAGCCCCCCCAGTATAACATTTTCAGCTTCTAATAGCGTTTTTTGGTGCAGATCTAAGGAAAAATCTAAGACTCTGCCCCTCATTAAATGCATACCATGGACTGGCCTTGAGCTCACCTATTGAACAGTACAATATTTGTACTTCCCGGTTTTCATAGGTTTAAGTATAGGTGCACATTCTGGAAGGGGATTAGGCAGCGCTGGGCAACCTTCATTACGTATTAACAAAGTTTTTGAGCAGTTATTAAAGATCTATGGTACAGCACAACCTCAGAGAAGGAATGTTTTACACCTAGTACTGAGCCAGCCGGTCACTCTCCTTAGACTGCTTCCTCACTCCCAACATAGCAGATATGTCAGGCAAAGCATGTCTGCAGTTCTGCCCCGCGGCCCTCACCGCCGTCCATTGGGACTTCCCCAGAGCATCAAAGGAGCCCACCAAGGCGCACCACTGCAGCTGGGCTGGGGGACCTGCGATGAAGCAAGTAGTTCAGCGTTAGGTGCAGTAGGTGGAGACGTTATCCTCCCGCGTAGTGAGGGGGGACGGAAGGGTAGCACAGAGGATGGCTCCTGCTCAGGGAAGCTCAGCAGCACACAAGCACCGTTCCCCATTTCCTCCCGTGGATGTTTTCCCTCCACACACTCTCACCAGCTCTCTTGGAGTACGGGCGAGTGAAAGCCAAAAGAACTAGGTTCTATTCCCCGCCCTTCCACTGCCTCAGTTTCCCATCAGTACAGTGGTGTCAGGAGAGCTGACTCACACCTTTGAAGTTCCTTAGCTGAAAGGCGCTGTGTAAGCATTGCACGGGCTTCTGGGGAGCTTCCAGGCAGAGTTCAAGGTGCTGACTTTAATCTGTAACGACTGAAATGGTTTGGGTCCTAGTGAGCTGAGAATCCATCTCTCCCCCCCTATGCTGCAGCGGCAGCCGACAGAGGCCTTGGAGCTGCAGTTCCTGGAATTAAATTAGAGGGATCTGTTAGCAGAGTGTCCCCCTGGAGGCCCCTCTAAAATCGACTCCCCTCCTTGCTATACCGCAGATGAGTTTGTGAAGCTTGTGGGGGAGGAGTGGGCTTACAAGTGGTCAGGCAGGTTTGCCTGTGTTGGTGTATTTCTGTAGGGGAGCTTGTTAATTAGAGGACTGTGCAAGTGAACATGGTTCTGTGGTTGAGATGCCTGGAGCTGTGGCCCGGTGTCCAACAAATGGAGCTAGATACTGGCGATCTAGAGTAGCAAAGCATTACGGAGGAGGAGGATGAAGATTGGGAGTACAGGGAGCAGCCTCCTCAGTGGGATTCTCTGGCCCGTTACACTAAGTTTTCAGGAGACATGCACTCAGCTCTCTCTGTCACAGCTGCCACTGGGGGCGATGGACACAGGCCCCGGCTGCATGACAGCAGCCAGGAAGTAAAGCTGTCTCTAACCAGCATGCTGGCGTGTCTCCGCTTTGCTTCCCCTTGGCTGCAGGGGGGAGCACCAGGTGTGTAGCACACAAGCAGGTATCCTTCCCACGAGCAAAAGGTTTTGATTGTCAACTTCCCAGCTTTCATCTCTCTGGTGAAGGCTTTCCTGCTGCACCTCTGCTGCTCCAGGTACACTGCCCAGCAGCTGCCAGTGGAATCATCTTCCCAACAAAGCTGCCTCCTTGTGTCTGAGTACAGGAAGCACAGGGATCTGAGCTGAGATGGATGCTGGAAGCAGGGCTAATTGCAGCCCTGAGCTTGGCAACAGCCTTTTTGCACTCATGTCGCCTTGTGGCCTTGTTGCTGTCCCCTGGCCCGGAGCCTCTCCTGGGAGCTATGTCTGGGTTAGACAGCATCCCTCTGATTCCAGGAGGGGGAAAGATAGACAGTGAAATCTGCAGGTGTTCTCAATATTCTAAGGTTTCAGAGTAACAGCTGTGTTAGTCTGTATTCGCAAAAAGAAAAGGAGTACTTGTGGCACCTTAGAGACTAACCAATTTATTTGAGCATGAGCTTTCGTGAGCTACAGCTCACTTCATCGGATGCATACCGTGGAAACTGCAGCAGTCTTTATATACACACAGAGATCATGAAACAATACCTCCTCCCACCCCACTGTCCTGCTGGTAATAGCTTATCTAAAGTGATCATCAAGTTGGGCCATTTCCAGCAGAAATCCAGGTTTTCTCACCCTCCACCCCCCCCCACACAAACTCACTCTCCTGCTGGTAATAGCCCATCCAAAGTCTCTGTGTGTATATAAAGTCTGCTGCAGTTTCCATGGTATGCATCCGATGAAGTGAGCTGTAGCTCACGAAAGCTCATGCTCAAATAAATTGGTTAGTCTCTAAGGTGCCACAAGTACTCCTTTTCTTTTTTCAATATTCTAAGGCTTTCCCCAACGTGTCCCGAACCCCAGCTTTCTCCTAGTGGCTGCTCCCACCCACAGGCTTTCCCATCACAGCAAAACATCAGCCACTTCCCTGTCGGTCACCACACCGCCCCAAGGCCACAAAAGCTGCGCTGGTCATTCCTCTGTCAGCAGTTGTCCTTTGCCTCCCTACAGAGCCAAGCCCAGCCTCAGAAGCAGCGTTTTCTTCCTTCCCCAGAGTCTGCCATGTGGTGGTCGGTTTATTGCTCCCACCCGGGTCAGAGTTTCAGTAACAGGCTGTGGGGGGGCCATGACAAGCACCAAGCAGGAATAAATCCAGCCAGTGGAGCAGTTGGAATGTGAGGAGGGAGAACCAAGGGATAGAGGGGCCTGGAGAATAATCCTCTCTCTTTCCTTTCCTCCCCTCACTCCCTTGGCCTGTCCGAGACTCTCTCCAGGTACACGGCCCCTCACAGATTCACAGCAGCCGCAGACGCCTACAGTGATAACACGGACCTTTCGGTGGACAAGTTCCCACTCGCTGGAGAAGGAGAGGAAGCAGAAGAACCTCTGCCCCAGAAGGATCAGCAATGGGTCCCTGCAGCGCCATGCAGAGGGAGGACAGGCAGGCCACCGGCTGTACTGCAGGAGGCCAGGTAAAAACCCTGGCTGGAGTGAAACACTCAGCAGAGCTCCTCTCCTGGGCCTGGCACAAGGGGCCTGATGCCCAGTCACACAAAGGCTCCTTTGCCCCATCCCTGCAGGGGGCCTCGCTGCTGCTGTGGAGCTGCTGTGAGAGCTCTGCCCCAGCCCTGCTCCCAGGCCCCAGTGGAGAGGGCAGGTTGGAGGTAGGCCGGGCAGGGGAATGGGAGGCTGGGAGTGGAGACTGGCTGGCTGGAATGTGCTGTGCTCGGGCTAGTCTCTTCTTCCTAACACCCACTCAAGGCCATGGGAGGCAGAGCATATGCTGGAGCTGCTCTAACTTACTCCCAGAGGTGGGGAGTCCACCACCTGCCCCAGACCATGGAAAGACCAAAAGGTGCCTTGAAACTGGCTTTGCCAAGCTCTCCCCTTCCTGCCACAAGGGGAGGAGCAGAAGAACTGAAAATCAGGGCCAAGGGGTGCAATGTCTGATCCTCTAGGGTTTTTCTGGCTCAACTAGGCCTTTAGCACTGATATAGCTGCTACATTATGAGTCAGGGGCAGGGAGAATCATACAGCAGCAGCAGATAGCGTGAAGGAAGTTGAAGTTGGGAAATCAGAGAAGAGGCAGAGGCTAAGCCAAGTTTGGCCAACACGTAGCAGGGAGTTTATTGAGCCAAGAGTGTGAGGCACCCCCAAATGGCCAGGATATAAGAGCTGAGCTGTAACAGTGATCGTATTTGTGCTGAGAGCGGGTGTAACGGAAATTCATACTTCAGGGGCTCAGCTGGGTGCTGCTGCTGGGGTGAGGCAGGAAAGTTCTCTCCCAGGAACAGCATTGCATAACTGGCCAGGTGCATTACGGGCTTTTCACGGGCGAGATGTAGGACGCCAAAGCAGATAGAATATTGATCGGAGCTGATATTGCACATTTCAGAAAGGCTGGTGGTTCCCTGCAAATGAGATTCCATACCAGTAGCTGATGGTTTGAAACATTCCCAGCAGTAAAATGAAGCCCCTGAATTGACTGAGACTGATGAAAAGTGTTGGTAACAGATTACTAACACTCAACCAGCTTACGTGGTGCATCGTGAATGGGTCCTGTTTCTCCTCACAGGGACAGGAAGCACTTTCCTGTTGGCTCTTCAAACAGGAACCATCTGGGAGACCCTTCAAACGGCAGTAAGAGGAAAATCCAGCCTGGACCCAGAGAGACAGTTCACAAGACTGTCTCTTTCTCAGTCGAGAACTTACCTTCCATATCAGGTGCGTTGGTGCAGAGCAGCACAGTGCTACATACCCTACAAAATAGTTTGGTACTAAACCAGCTCAGCCAATCCAGCACTGACTTGCACAGTGGCACTCACCCTCGGTGTCAGGCAACCTGCATTCAGATGATTTTGAACAAAACAGTTTCATGTCAGTGGATACACTACGTGAACCAAGTAGCCATGAAAATGCTCCCCAACCCCCAGGACTGTCTGGAAAGCACCTGTTCCCTACTTTCAGCCTGTGTTTCCTCTGCCCAGAATGCCAGGCCCTCGCCCAGGTCTGGAATGTATAATCACCCCTTACCCACAACCCCACAGCAGGTTCCAGAAAGAAGGCACACCTCAGACTGGCAATTGTAACGTTCTCTTTACTATCAACATCAAGAAGATCCTCCCATGGCGTAAAGCGCCCTAGTGTCGCTGACTTCCCCAGAACTCCGCCAGCTTACAGCAGCTGAGGGGCTGGCTCACATTGGCAACGTGAATGTACTCTCCTTAGAGCACTGAGCGTGTTCCACCAACCACCCAGCATAACCCTCCTGTGCCCTCCCACAGATCTCCAGCCCTCCACCTCGCTGCACCTCCCCTGCCAGCGTCGGGACTCTCCCACAGTCCCCGTGTGATGACATGGTGGTCACTCCTGTGCAGCTCCGGTTGGCTGAGCATGGCCCAGCTGGTGAGCCCTGCCTCACTTCCCTTCGCCTGGGTTATAAACGAGTCCAGACAGACCTATTACATCAAAGCCCACCCCCTTTTTCAAGGGTCTCAGTTATTAACAAGAGCCAAAAGCACAAGCAGGAGCTTACTCAGATACACCTGGGGACATTCATTGTCTCAGGTTCAGTCCAACCAGCAATCTCTGGCTCCTTCCTTCAGAAGACTCTGCATCCCCACACCCCTGAGCAGTGTTTCTGGAACCCTTCCAGGTGTCTTCTCTGGGTGGCTCCTTTTCAGGCCATCCTTAGGCAGGAGTCTCCCCAGCTCTCCTCTTGGGAGCTGAGCGAGTTCTGGGTTAGCATTGCCCTGCTCTGCCCCTTCAGCAAGGCCCTGATCTCTTAAAGCTACAGGGATGGGATTTCCTTCCGGACACCCCTCAATCCCAGCACTGCTTCCTCTCCATCCGTATCCCCCATTAGGGCCTTCTGTAGTCTACTGGACTTCTCAGATCCTTAAGGGCTATGCCACCTGGTGCGGTGGGCTGACCACGAGGCATTATTGCCCTTAAAGAGAAGACTACCCCGTCACACGCCCCCGAAACAAACTCTTCAACCCAGCTCCCCATTCTGGTACACCGAAAGAATGTCAGGGTTTTATTCACCCAGCAGTGAGATGCAGCCACCTCTGGGGCTATGTAGGGCACTCATTTTGGACCACATTTCCAAACCTATGTATAGCCCTGGGGGAACAATGGGTGGAACTGTCAGGGGCCCCTGGCTCTTCCCACCTAGGACAGGCTGAAATGTTTGGCTGAGATTTACTGCTCCTGCTTCCTGGGTGTGCACTCCGTGCATAGCACACTGAGGCCCTGGCTTTGGTGGAGGCTTTTGGCACTACCTAATCCAAACAGCAAGTTAGGAAACTTCCCTGAGTCTCCTCACGATTCAATTGTGTTTTCATGAGAGAGTGCCTCTCCCATTGAAGTCTCTGGGGTTCTCTCTTCAGTGGCAGTCAAGCAGAAACGCTTTTCACCCAGCAAGGAGAAGGAGGATGAAGAGGAGGATTTTGCTCCTCATGGAAGGCAGCCTCCAACTGCAGAGCCAAAACCCAGAGTAAGTAACTCTCTGGCAGCGCTGGACACAGAGGGAGGGGAGCTGTGTGAGAGGAGATGGGTTGTTTAAGGCGTACATTATGTCAGACAGAGCTGAAAAGGGGAGGCAGGGCCCGGCTAGCCATTTGATATCTACACCCTCAGCTGGCTAGTCTATTGTTCTCCCTTAACCAGCGTATCCGTCAGCTCCCTGTGGCAGGGTCAGGGGCTGTAGAACTGGACAGACGCTTGGCAAAAGTCCCAGGATATTCATTGCTCCCTGGTGGCAAGCGTTGCCTGGGGCATTAAGAAAGATCCTGCAGCTGTTAATACATTGCAGCAAGGTGCGGAGGAAGGTGCAATATGTCTGTTATCTGGGACAGCGCCAGAGCATGACCTAGTCCCAGAATAGGCAGGCTTTGCCAGCAGCAGATAAGCAGCCAGCACAGAGCAGCCTGTAATGAAGGCATCACAGCGAGGCAAGAGGTGGCAGGAGGGAAGGGTTTGCAGTTGCTGTGCTCAGGAGGAAGCGCTGTAGGGAAATGAACAGACTCACAATGAGCAGCTTGTGTCCTGAGGAGCCTCGGCCGTCTGGCAGAAAATTCCTCCCCTTGGTCCTGATTTATTAACAGCTGGGGGGAGGGAGGGTGGTTCTTTCCCCCTGCCTCCTGCTTAGACTGTAAATATCAATTTGGCAGCAAAGAGCAAATCCCATTAATTCTGAAAGATTCTTGAAGGCATCAGCAGTTCCTGTCCCGTTACAAGACTGAAGGGACCTGTCTGCGATTCCTAGCATCCTAAGCTGGGACGCTGCAGAGATTCAGATGAAAAGAATGGGATAGGCCCCTTAGATCCCTGGGGGCCAAGGCAGGATTCTAATCAGGGAAACATACACAGAGAAATCCACAGCTAATCTCATTTCCCATTTCATCCAAATGAACCCCCCTCACAGGCATCCCATCACACTCGGCATTTCTTAGTAGATTGATAAAACAAGGCCCTAGATTTTTTTTTATTTTTTTTGTGTGTGTGGCAGTTATAAAGGTGGAGGGTGTATTACACTAGCTAAAACCAGTGTCAGCTTCTCACCCCACAGCTCTGCCAGGACAGCTCAGCCCTGATGTGCAACAGCCAGTTCCCTGTGCCAGCCCTGGAATCAGGGACTGATAATTGTGCAGTGGTTCTCTGCCGCTTTGATGTGGCATCCGCTAGCAATAGAGATGAGACCACCAACCTTCTTCCTTTGTATGTCAGGCTGTGATGACAAGTTTCCTCTCTCTAACCAGCCTTCCTGCTGTTACATTCTCACTGGTGTTATGCTGCTCTGCATGTCTTATTACACATTAAACCCCATTGTACATATGCTTGCATGTAGTATTCAGGAGGTCAGGCCCCCGGGGAAGGATGTATTGAAGGCTGAGTGTGGAGTTCAGACCGGTAATAGAAAATTGTCCACTAAGCCTCAACAACCATTAATTGGATCTGCTCTCATCTGAGCTCCCCTTACCCCGTTCTAGAACAAATTAGCATTTTCCCAGAGAGTGAAAAGTTAACTATGCCACATATGGAAGGAGGCAGTGTGGGCCCCTGGGAGTCAGCAGCTCTGCCACTGGTTTGCTGTGAGACTTTGGGTAAGTCATGTACCTCAGTTTCCCCATCTGTAAAATGGGGATAACAATGCTCACCCTCCTTTGTAAAGTACTCTGAGATCTGCGACTGCAAAGCGATGTATGAAAGCTGGGTGTTATTTATGGAAAAGTGGGAGGATAGTTCATTTGTCTCCTGTGACACTGACTGAGAACGTAGCCATTCGTGCGTCCAGTCAGACAAAGTGTGTCAGCCCCGTGAAGCACAATCCCCCTCTCCTACACTTCAGAGTGTTTGCTGTGCCTACCTCCACTTTTCTGTAAGGTGACTGTAGCAGCAGGCTGAGAAAAGGGAAGCACAGGTAAGATGGGCAACTACTTGTTTGTGTGTCCCCGAAGTTAAAATAATGACTCTGTGTCATCAGGATGCGGGATCATGCATGTTTGGAGAGCCTCCTGGTGTGTCCACATGGGATAATCTGTCCTCGTGCCATGCTGCATCATGAGCCTCTATCACAGCATTATTTGTGCAGATGCATCATCGTGATGCAGCAAGGTGACATAGTGAGACCCGTAGTAAATTCATACGCCTGTCATGTCCTCTAAGAGCAGCTTTCAAGCTGCAGGCAGACCCATCACAATGGACTAGGCTCTGAATGTCAGAGGAGAGGGGGCAACCCTAGGGCTCCTGGGAATAAAAAAATCCCTCCCATTAGAGAACATTAGACATGGATGAACTCCATCGTGGTGTTCTCTGGAGCTTGAAAGGCAAACACCAGCCAGGTACCCAGTGGCACTCCCCATCTGCTACAACATGCCTATTACTTATGATAACTTTGCTTTTCAGGTCTTCAAGACAGCTCTGGATACAACAATTCCTACGGTGGGGCTGACAGGACAGAAGAGTGCTCGATCTAAATACGGCTTCAAGCACATGGCTTACCTACCTACCACTACTGACATGCAGCTTAGGAGATACTGTCCTGCTAGATGATGCACGGATTAATAGGTGACACAGGAAGCTTGCACAGGTTCTTAAATACACGCCATGCTGCTCCAGTGAACGTGCTGCCATCTGGCTTATTTCAACCAGGGGAGAAGAGTCAGTCAGTAATAGGTAGGGTGGCTGTTTTGAAAGGATGTGCTGCCTGCAAGGCTGTTATTTATCACTTGAGAACTCCACCAAGAGCAAAGTCAGGACACTGTAGGCAAGATCATCATGGAGCGGCCATTGGTGGCTGCAGTTCCCACCCTTCCAGTCAGGAGGCCCATGGTGAAGGCTGGGAGTAAGGTCTGCTGGTGATGTGTTCCTCATCTGATGATAGTAGAATTACTGGGGCAAGAGAGAAGGTCTCTATAACTGAGATGAATGATGACAAAGGTCAGAAATGGAAGGGATTGCTCCCACTGAGCCCACAAAGGCACTTCCCAAAAGTCTCTTACTCTGCTCCTGTACCATGGTCCCTGTTAACTTACCAGTCCATAGACAAAAACACTACTGATCATTTCTCCCTGTCCCCCACCACAGGAATACAGTGGAGAGGCCCCTTGCCTGATAATGGTACAGAGCCAAGCCTGTGTTTTCCTGGAAAGATCCCATAGCCATTTCCAGAAGTAGCTTCTATATCTGTGCCCAGTTTGTGTGCAGATCAGGCAGACAAACCCAACTGCCTGATTTGCAAGCCGAAACCCCATTTATGCATGAGAATTTAGGATTCTGTACATACGAAGTCACAAGCACAAATTGAGAGAGTAGCTAGGGGCCATTTGCAGCAGATGGTCCTAAATACCACTCACTTTTACACTAGCTTTTATACGCAGGGCCTGCTTTTCACAAGTGTTGAGCATCTGCAACGCCTATTGACTTCACCCCGGAGTGTGGGCACTCAGCACTTCTGAAAATCAGGCCCTAACATTCTTCTCTTTTCTATCCTATTGAGCCAGACTGTCCCTTTATTTTGTTCATGATCAGTGACACTGGCATAGAATCAATTTGAGATGCCAGTTTAACTACACAAGCACTTTGTTGGGCGATGAGTGACTGGAAATCCCTCCAACACTCACGATTTTGGGGAACTGCTTGCCACTCAATACTTAATGTATCTGATTGATGATTCTTTCTTATGCCCACTGAGAGAATATGAACTTGACTTCCGCTCACAACTATTTTATAAGAAGAATGGGTAGCAGGGCAGTGGGACCAAGCTGAAGGATTTGGGTCTATGGTACATCGTATTCCTTTAGTTTATATTAGCAGTGGGGTTCAGGCAACAAACTATACAAGGGATAATTGCATAATTTAATGTATTATCAACTGTTTCCCAGAAAATATCTGTAACGTATTAATTTGAAGGTAGAAAAAAAAAAGATTTTCTGATGCTTGGTTTGAGAACACCTGACATTGTTCAGATCATACACCGCAGTCACTCTTACCTATATCACAGTATGCAATCATTTAGATCAGCTCATAGCACTTTACATCTTACCCCAACATAGAATAAATACCCTGTGGAAAACAAGAACTGCTCCTTCCTTACCCACTTCACTGTTACTGATGAATCACTTAAAATAATGAAGTCACATTAATTTGGAAAATGTAACTGATCTGAAAGAATAAACAGGGAATGTTTGATTCTGCATGTCTGTTTGCTTGTCACTCATTTGGTCTGAAATGTCAGGGTGACAAAGAGAGTTTTCTGGGGAGCCAGATGGACCCAATTAAACTTATTTACAAAGGTCGCTGGGTGAAATTCAGACCTGGGATGTCTAGCCATAGAACAGCAGTTCTGGGGAAGTGCTGAGAGTTCCTTCAGAGCAGAGACCCGGCAGGCTGACACACTGATTTTCCAGTGAGTTGCATCTTCAGTATTCCTTCCCTTAGCCATATAGCTGAGGGGAACAATTAAAGATTACAAACAGATCAAAGTGGTAAATGTCAGTGGGAGAATGAAATTAGTGCTAAAATCAGACAGACTTCCTGCATGCTGGACTTCAGCTATCCCAGGTGAGTAGGGAACACGCACACTCATCTGCAATACAATCACTTTAAACTGGTCTTTGCAGCAATCCCCCCTCCACTCAGAGTTGTTTCACTTGTGTGTTGAACATATAGGATCCAAGGAGCGTATGCAATGCGCCTGTTTAGATGACAGCAGGCTGACACATGCATGAGTATTTTGCACGCTGAATGCAAGAGGGAAAACTGAGGGCCCTCAGATGCCCTGAGTTTAGGGGACTGCAACTTTCCCTTTCCTATGGGGCATCACTGCAGGCTCCCTAGTAACATAGCTGGGGATTAATGCAGAGAAGCCAAGTGTGCCAAGTCTTGTCCCTTTCAGCACACAAAGACTATACAAATAGCTGCTTTTTATTTAATAAGAGGTTGATCAACTGTTGAGTTGATTAGAAGGTGCTTTTTCAAGCAAGCATTTCTGACCAGCTGTAGCTTTAACTGAGACCAATCAAGCTGTTAGTTCTGCTTGTGCAGCTCCATCAATGTATTCAGCTCTCATAAGAAGTCAGAATACAGCATTCGTGCTGCTGGTGTTAAGTGTGAGGGACGCAGACTCCAACTGAGCACTGTGGGCTTGTCCGACTCGGCTCCAACGTACATGGCTACTTGGGGTATTTTCTATGACTTTGGCATTTTGCTCTGAGTAGCTGTTGAGACACTGGGCCTGCTTGGCAACCTCTGCAGAGCAGCCTTGGCCGTCAGAGGACGGACCACATTCCTCAGCGCAAACCTCTCTGGGGTTTTTGTGGATGAGCGGACAACTGGCTGGTGACGGTTGATCACTTTGGGGGGACTCCTATCCACAGTGGCTCTGAAAGGAAGAAAAAATTGCTATTGTGAGATGGCGCAAGTTGTTATGGGGAACTGAGTGAGCCCCGTGGATTCACCCGAGAACTGCACCAAGCACTTCCAGCACTGGACACCACAGGAAGGTTGGCACAACAGGACTCTCTGAGGAGTCCACACTGCTATTTCAGTTAGTTTGGCAAACACTAGACTGCTTGCCAGTCTCTGTAGATGTGCAGAGTCTCCATATGGATGAAGGACTGATAGAAAGGCTGATATTGGAGTTCTACCCTGAGAAGACAGATCGGGACACAATATGAAAATGTAATTCACTGGGTCTTTGGTTTTTTGGGTTATTTTTAACTCGTTCACTGCTGGCCCCCCTCATATCTGCTGTGTCATCATTGTCCACCAGCATTTCATAGGTAGGAATCCTACCTTGGCACACAGCAGATGTCTTTTACCTGGGTATAGCTGGAACACGGAGTAGCATGCAGGCAATTGAAGAGTTAGATTGTAAAGGGAAATTTTTCTCTGTTTTAGAAAGTAGCTAACCCTCATTTGGAGTGACCCGAACAAACAGTACAAGGGACAGCTCCTGTGTTGATCCTATATTATAACTATTATGTTACCTGGAAATCAAAATGTCCACATTCTGGGCAGCTCCAACTTTCAAATGAGCAAATAAGATGCTGATATTACAATAGAAGGGTCCAATCACAACCAGATTTGCTTTACGTAACACCTATCTACTTTACATCCACTTTTATCTTTAGAAACGCCTTTCCCCCTGAATTTCCTTTTCAAGTGAATTACTGTAAATTTCAAGGAAAAACTGCGTATCTGATATGACTAATATCGAGACTGAATGTTAGACGTAACCAAGGTATGAGTAATGTAAGATCATACTAGTTTAGTTTTGGAAGGACTAAATGATGCATAGGTCACCAAGATACCAAGCAGTGCTTTCTACAGAATATACGGTAGATACCATCTAGCTAAGAGTTTGGACTCTGTGGTGTAGTAAACATCAGAGTCAACAGGGCTTCACCTTTTCTCCCCCAGTGAAGTCCCTTCTATGCTTACCAGAATTGCATAGAAAAGTTGCCTACCTAGTGAGCATACCTGACACTTGTTGATCCAATAGCTGCTGGTCCTGAAATAGGCCTCCTGGTTTGCCTGCCAACATTCTCACTGGTCCAAGTCCTCCCTGCAGCTCTCAATGGTGATGCTTCATATGCAGCAGGTGTGTTGTGCAGACTCAGACTAGCAATCTCTTCACCCACAAGATGGGCTGCCATTTCTGTGCTAACTCTTGATTGGGGATATTCCTTCAGTTGAGCTGCTTCTCTCTGGTTGGGCACTTTCAGACGTCTGACCCTGATGTCTCTCACTTTCGAAGGTCTAGCTGCAACACCCTGTATGGACGAGGGTGAGGGGCACTTTGGAGGAGAAGGTACCAGGGAACGATTCAGACTGGTGAGCACCACACTTTCTTGGGCATGCGATGAATCTGAAACACAACAAGGAAGCACACTGATTTCCTGGCATGGCTCATTCACCTAACTTTTAATGGGCCAATCTAATGTTTACTGAAGTCATTGGAAAGGCTGTTTTTCACTTCAATTGGCATTGGATCAAGTGATGAGTCCCCTCAACTCCGGTTACTTCCAATAAGGGTGGAGGGCTCAGAGCACTTCAGAGGAGTGCATCCCAACTCACTGAAGTTTAAGGCACAAGAAAATTGCAGATCAAGGGATACTGAGTTTTAGCAAATACAGAAGTGCAAACACGGCTCTCACATTAGCATTAGAATAAGGGAAAGCACCTAAATGTTAAAAATATTTTTGTATATTCTTTATACTGTTTATAGTTCAGCTCATATGATCCCTAGCTGTAACACACACGGAAGGAGAAGAATCCTGATGATGATGTATGACTGAGCCCGTTGGTTTTCAGTTTAAACTGATTTTTACCGAAAAATTCCCGGGTTTTACAAAAAGTATTATTCTGTTTTTTTCAAAAAAAGAAAAGGAGTACTCGTGGCACCTTAGAGACTAACCAATTTATTTGACAGGTTTCAGAGTAACAGCCGTGTTAGTCTGTATTCGCAAAAAGAAAAGGAGTACTTGTAGCACCTTAGAGACTAACCAATTTATTTGAGCATGAGCTTTCGTGAGCTACAGCTCACTTCATCAGATGCATACCGTGGAAACTGCAGCAGACTTTATATACACACAGAGATCATGAAACAATACCTCCTCCCACCCCACTGTCCTGCTGGTAATAGCTTATCTAAAGTGATCATCAGGTGGGCCATTTCCAGCACAAATCCAGGTTTTCTCACCCTCCACCCCTCCACACAAATTCACTCTCCTGCTGGTGCTAGCCCATCCAAAGTGACAACTCTTTACATAATCAAGTCGGATGCATCCGATGAAGTGAGCTGTAGCTCACGAAAGCACGTGCTCAAATAAATTGGTTAGTCTCTAAGGTGCCACAAGTACTCCTTTTCTTTTTGCGAATACAGACTAACACGGCTGTTACTCTGAAATCTGTTTTTTTCTGATTTCCACCCTACTTTTGTATCATTCAAATATATAAAAATAACTTGTTTTATTAGGAAAATACAATACATTGCATGAGATAATACATTAGTCTGTGTGTATATGCAAAGCTGCCTGTTGAAGTAAGGCTATGCAATATGCATTACTATGTTGAAGTAAGGCTATGTATCTAGAAGATACACACTACAAACAAACAGGCACACACACAAGCTCTGAAGTACGTGCGCATCTGAACGTACTGATGAATCTCATGCCCACCACGTACACCTTTCAAGCTGTTAGCAGATAATGGTTTAAAAGTCTGACCCACTAAAATGGGAAGATACCGAAAATCTGTATCAAAATATGTTTCAGAACACAAGAAAGAATTCAAAAGTGTTCAAAGAACAAAAACAGGAGAAAAGGATGAAGTTGAGTGTATGCGCTGCAAATGGTGTGGCCCAGTTATTAAATGAAAATATTTATAGGCAAATAGTTCTAAGTCTACAACAGTAAACTGTTTATTCAAATGAAAAGTTTTATTTGGGGATTACAGATATATTGTTTTCTTAAACTCACAGGTGGCATTGGGTTCCGAGTTCTGTTTTAGTTCTACAGCAAACCACACTGATGAACGGAATTCAAAGCATTAATCTACTGAATACTTTTTTTCCCATCTTTCTGTCCACCAGAATGAACCCAAATATTTACCCAGAAAAATTATTAATAGTTTTTTGCACTGGTTTTTGCACTATTTTTGTTGTTGTGGTAATAAACACTGATAAATTCCTGGGAAAAATTAAATAAAATAAAAACTGAAAACGAAGAGCCCTATGTATGACACAGCAATGTTGTGTATGTTTATCGTTAGCAAGATTCTATATATAGGAGAGATCCATTTGCTGCTGGCCATAAAAAGATTGAACAGTACCTAATTGACTGATGTACAGAATTTAGGCTAAGGACACAATCAAAAGAATGGCCTTTGAGTAGTTCGCAAAAAGAAAAGGAATACTTGTGGCACCTTAGAGACTAACCAATTTATTTGAGCATAAGCTTTCGTGAGCTACAGCGATGAAGTGAGCTGTAGCTCACGAAAGCTCATGCTCAAATAAATTGGTTAGTCTCTAAGGTGCCACAAGTACTCCTTTTCTTTTTGCGAATACAGACTAACACGGCTGTTACTCTGAAACCTTTGAGTAGTTGTGTCACTAAACCTCTAGGAGAGAAATACAGCCTTATATGTCCTAACTGAATGCAATTTATTATACTGCTTGGGTGACAAGAAAACACATTCTAATGTACTGCATCTCCAGTATTTCTTCTCATAGCCATGTAGCTGAGAGAAACAATGAATGATTATATTCTTTCTTCGGCTATCCTTCGATGTGAGGATGATGTTTGCCAAGGGGGTTCACTGGTGGGTTTTAAAGTGGCTGTGGAGCCCAATTCATGCATAAGAACATAAGAATGGCCATACTGGGTCAGACCAAAGGTCCATCCAGCCCAGTATCCTGTCTACTGAGAGTGGCCATGCCAGGTGCCCCAGAGGGAGTGAACCTAACAGGTAATGATCAGTGATCTCTCTCCTGCCATCCATCTCCACCCTCTGACAAACAGAGGCTAGGGACACCATTCCTTACCCATCCTGGCTAATAGCCATTAATGGACTTAGCCTCCATGAATTTATCAAGTTCTCTTTTAAACCCTGTTATAGTCCTATAGCTTTCACAGCCTCCTCAGGCAAGGAGTTCCACAGGTTCACTGTGCACTGTGTGAAGAAGAACTTTGCACCCTCCAGATTTTCCTACAGAAGTGACAGGTGTAGTCTTGGAGAAGAAACAGACAAAAAGTAATACATGTCAACCCTTCCCTAGAAAGTGAGAAGGCTAACTGAGACCAGTACCTGAGGAGGCCTGGGAAAGACAGGACTGGCAGGAGGAATCTGGTGAAATCCTTTCAATTAGGTCCTCGTCGTAAGTCTCTGTCAGCTCATCCTCACAGCTGTCACTCAGGCTGCATTCTTCATCCTCCTCCTCCTCATCACTGTGTATCTTCAGCACCTGGGGGGCCTTCTCCATCTGAATGATTTGCAGACACCTGACAAATGTTAAGCTCTACAGTTTTAGCTGGCCCCCACATGCTATCTTAGAGGAGTGTACACATGCATGTACAGTACTCAGAAGAGTTCAGGTGGGGTCGCGGCTGTTTAGAGACAAATATAGGTAACATGGATTTACATTCACCTGGATTGGCTTACCTTTCACACGCAAAAATGGGCTACGAATTAGGTACCTAAACTGCCTGTGTTTTATTGTTTCAGATTCAGCCAACCTTTAATTAGCCAAGTGAAACATGACAGATTTCAAGGAAGGGCATCAGAGTTGAAAAAAAGGCATTTTTATCTCTAAGATAATAGTCACCGCTCAGATCCATGGAGGAAGCTCAGCTCAATATTATTTTCTCCTGTGGTGCATAGAATATCGGGGCAGAGATCTGCCAGGCAGACCAGAGAAGAATTTTGCCCATAAAGTGGCCTGATCCAAAGCACACTGAAGTCGGTGAGAAAACTCCTATTTAGTTAGGCAAATGCCAAGTGCTTTTGAAAATCCTGCCCTTACTGTCTAAAGGAGAACACTGCTAGGATCAGTAATAACCTACATACTGGTAAAAGAAAACACTTTAACTGCACCCTTTATTGCAGGTATTGCCCTTCCTGTGTAGAAGGAGAGCCCAGTTAACTACAGGGCAACAATTTCCCACTGATCCCACACACACTTCACAACTTGCCATCAGCCACACAGAGGGCACTCCAGAGGTCTGAGATCTGCAAGTGGTGAGGAGATGGGAAGTAATTGCTGGCCTGGGGGAGGAGTAGGAGAGCTAGGCATGGGTAGTGGCTGTGGAAGGAGAAGTCCATCTTTCCCTTTCTGCTTTATGGAATTTTGCCAATCTGTATTAATTTTCCTCTGCCCACTCGTCCCTCTACAATAGGGATGTCCCTTTAAGGAGGCTGCCAGGAAGTGGGCTGAGGGAGGGCTCACAGACCCAGAACCAGCATGGACATCTTGGCCTCCCCTTGGATCAACATGGACAATGCCCCAGAGATTTCCTCCCCCTTTGTCCCTCCCATAAGGTTTCCAGCAGAAGGGGCAACTAAGCCTGGAGTTTGCAAATAGATTCCACTGTGTTGTCTCTGCCTGCCTAGATATGAATTTACAAAATTAAAGGCAATTCCCCAAAACTGCCAACAGGTGGCTGAAGAGTTTGCCTTATTACAGAGGCGGAACACTGAGTCCCTGCTTTATTGTAAGATAATTTAGAATCATCCCAAACTCTTACTGGTTATGCTGCTCTCTCCATGCCCTCAGTTCAGCAAAGACATCTTCCCGGCTTAGGTCTTCAGCTTCTTCAGAGTCGTAGGTGTGCTCCATCTTGGGACCAGGCATTTGGAAAGGGTTCATTGCTACAGACTAAAAAATAAAACTAAAAAGAGTTACCACCGATAACTTGATGTTTACTTTACCGCTCACCTTGTTTTGCCAACAACTCTTCCTCTAGCTCAGTTTCCAAACTCTGGGCATCAGAATTTTGATGCAACTTTTGATGTAACGGTTGGGTTTTCAGTTTACCCATGACTGTGTTCTTTATTTTGACTTTTTTAAAAAATTGTACTGAATATGATAATCCCAGCTACAACCCCTGTTATGATACCATGTTTCTAATACATTCACTCCAGAGACCCAGCATTGTGATGACTGGAAGAGTAATGACACGTTTGATTCTGGCCCCACGGATATGTAGCTCTGGGTACACTGACCCGAACCTGTAATAGCTGCACCGACAGGCATTTCAGGCACATATAGTAAAATGTGACTGTGTCGCATATGATTATGGTCCCCTTATACTATTATTAATTCTCATTGTTTTAACTAATTTCAAAAAGCTTCATTGATTGGGCAGGGCAGGGCAGAGAAAAGGGACACTTCAATCCCCCTCCCCCCCCCAATGATTTTTCTAATATCTGTTGTCAGGAATGACATGTAAAAATTATATACATTGTAGTGATCTATATTTCATGTAAGTGACATGGCCCCAATGCAGCAAAGCACATCTAAAGTTACGCACATGCTTACATGACTTGCTGAATCAGGGCCCACAAGGGTACGTCTATACTGCAATTAAATACCCGTGCCTGGTCCATGCCAGCTCACTCAGGTTCATGGGGCTCAGGCTATGGGCCTGTTTCTTTGTGGTGTAGATGTTCATGCACAGGTTGGAAGCCAGGATCTGCGACCTTTCCCCCTCCCGGGGTCCCAGAGCCTGGGCTCCAGCGTAAGCCAGAACCAAATCCTGTGGTCCTTACTGTGCTTTGCTCAGGTCCCAGGGAAGTTGATGCAAGTTTTGTGAGTGAGGAATGCCAGATGTGGCATGTAATTTTCATGCGTTCTTTTACAGTCCATTGTTTTTAATGTCCTCTAGTGAAAGTAACGGTTCTCCCTACTGGTTGTTTCTCTCCTCTGTTTCTTATATATGATCACAGCTGATATCTGAATACATTCTTATTAAATGACACAATTGGTTTGTTTTGGGTTGACACTTCCCTCCCAGCTCTCTCCAATCTCTCCCAGAACAGGAAGTCTGGAATTCTCAGATTCATGACCCCCTCACCACTCTCTATTTATCCATTGATCTTCCAGCTCGCCAAGTGTCCTCTCCTGCCCTTCTCCATGCCTTATTTGGCCTTCCATATCTCCTGACTCAGCAGGACACTTAAGCACATGCTTATGTGCTTTGCTGAATCAGGGCATTTAGACCCCTGCCTTCTCCAACACACATTGCTTTTGTATATAGATTTCTGGACTATAGACTGGAGTGGAAATCCATAAAATACATTAGGGGCCTCAGCTTATCTCAGCAGAACTCATCTGATTTGGGTGTCAGGCAGGACTGGAAAGCATATAGGAAAGAAAACGTACACCTAGCCTTTGTCTCCGTGCATGAAGGGCTTTGATAGGGTTCCCACATATAACTCGGCTGATTCCTAGCAAAAAGAAACAAAACAAAGCATTTCTCACTAGTTTTTAACACTTCGTACAGTTTTTAAATCAGTTTACAGTCCCAATGAGATTCTGTTCTCGAGGATATAACATATTTCATTCATCGACTGTCTGGAGCTGGTCTCCATTTCCTTTGCTAAATGTGGAGTATCCAGTTCTAGCAAGGTGCTGCTTCATGGCTCTGGATGGCTTCACTGGCTCAGCTGGTACTGCTGAGCATTTGAACTACCTGTCTCAGAGAGCTGAGAAGGAACTGGTGTTTACTGGAAAGACAGGCTCAAAATACTGGGGCAAATAAACACAAGCTGACACACCTAATCGGCATCCAAAGAGCTGATTAGATTGCAGCACTCTGGCCTTCTCAGTGACAACTGACCAAGAAATCCTAGGCGGCCTTCAAAACTGGATCAAAACAGGACTCTGCCAGACATTTCCCATTCAGCCATCCTTGGGCATCCTGCCAGTGGTCCTCAGGGGCTTGTTTGTCTTCCCCTTTAAGGTTTAAGATCTGATAGAATATCAGAGTTGGAAGGGACCTCAGTCATCTAGTCCAACCCCCTGCTCAAAGCAGGAGCTATCCTCAATTTTTGCCCCAGATCCCTAAATGGGCCCCTCAAGGATTGAACTCACAACCCTGGGTTTAGGAGGCCAATGCTCAAACCACTGAGCCATCCCACCCTCTCCTTGCTCTTCAGCTCTTCTGGCATATCTACACTGTTGTCTGCTCTGAGAGGGGTCTTGGATGTAGCTATATCCAAATCTCAGTCATCAGCAGTGAGGCTGAATTAGCCAGAAAAATTGCTGCCGAGTGGCAGAAGGCCCTCCACTTCCTTCTGAGGGGCTGTGCTGACTCTGCAGTATGCTCAGGAGGGAAGAGCCGGCCACCAGGTTGCTGAGTACTGCGCTGCAATTAGAACTCTGGGCTGGCCCGCAGGCCAGAAATTTTAAATCAGTGACATGATCCCTCACCCTGGGAGACTGACGCCCTGGAGACTGATGATACAGTCACTTACAGCAATGATCCCTACAGGAATATAAGTATTGAGCTTGGATACTCTGACCTTACGACCCATTCGTGAAGGGGGCATGCAACACAGCTTCTGAACTCCAGATGTTCTGTAGGGACAGTTTATCTTAGGACATTACTCCAGTGTTTTAACACAATTATATGTCCAAATAGTTCTGAATGTTTTCATATAAACTAGATCTAAGTGACCCCAGCAAATTTGGGGTCTATAGATAAGGGCTAATGAGAACAGGTTTGAATAAAAGTAGGGGGACAAACCCTAGCTGAGAGCAGACTGCTTAACAAATAGCAGGCAGGGAGACATAGCCAGCCTTTCATTAGGGCACTTTGTAGCAATGTACAACTTATGAAGGGGGATTAAAGAGTAAAATGGGAAGGTGGCCCCAAAGGACTTTCACCTTCTGCCTCAGGAGAAAATGAAAAAGCACCCCAACCTCACTGTGCGGGCTTCACACTTGGAAACCTATGGGCAAGCCAATGTGCCATCAGTACCGGTGTGTGCCCTTGAGAGCACATGTATAAAGCAGGAAGAACTTTGAGAGGGGGTCGAAAGAGGGGTGGGTGGGGGAAGAACAGACAAAGAAAATTCATCACCATGTGTCAAGTCACTTGCATCATCTTCTAGGAATATCTCATCAGAGACAGTGGATTCTGGAAGGGTGCTACCACTGGATAGCAAATGGACATTGCTAGATATCCCTGCACTCGCAGGTCTCTGAGCAGTCCATGGTCTGGAAGCCGACATGAAGTGAGCTGCAGTAGGTCTCAGACCGGAGCCAGGTCTTCTTCTTGTTGCCTCTGGATGAGTATCTGAGAGATTTCAGTAAGATATAACTAAGAATGCAACATTAAAAATATCCTATCATTTGCAGAGTCATGATAAAGCAATGGCAACAGGCTTGGTGCTAGAGAGAACAGAAGAAAATGCAGTTCCTGCTTCAAGAAACTTAAATGGAAACACTACACCCAGCACAGCCACACAGTGTCTGCCATTTCCTCATGCTGGGACACTTATCTGGCCACCCTCCAGCATGAACACCTGCACTCTTCACACAGTGTCTAAACCACTTAAATATTAAGCAATAGGCTGGCAAAGGAAGAACAGTCCAGCAGTACTGGGTGCTCAACGCTCTTAATAATCAGGCCATTTATTTAGGAGCTTAATTTTAGGCACCTATTTATTAAAAATATCTTGGCCTTTGTTATTAATGCAAAACTGTAAAACACAAAGCATGTGCAAAGCAGCTAAGTTAACATTGCTAAAGAAGAGAAAATGTTTGGAATTTCCTAACCTTTGTGCTTAATGTCAAAGGCAAAAATACAAACATGAATAGAATATAAAGTAATATGAATGCCCTATTCTGTGCTCCATTCTGTGCTCTTTCTGCTTCCCAACTTTACTATTTTTCTGTAATTCAACCTTATGTAGCCAACGGAGGGATCACCAAAGGATCAGATTTTTACAGACTTTTCCTACGATACCTATTACTACAACTAATGATTTGGACCCGCTGGGATTAAAACAAATGACAACTGTGTGCACTTATTCCAAAATAAACTATATTTTTAATGGCGCACAGTTGGCAAGCATACCACAATAGTGGGGGTCAGGAAGCCAACAGTATTGCCCACACTAATGGGAAGCAATAGAAGCAATGATAGGAAATACTTTACTGACCATGGTAAAGCATATGTCATGTAGTATATAAAAGCATAACACATGAACCAGGGGTGACCAAGGAAATTAATAGGCAGCAGGTTTAAAACAAAGATAAGGAAGTACTTCTTCACACAACACACAGTCAACCTGCGGAACTCATTACCTGGGGATGTTGTGAAGGCCAAAACTATAATTAGGTTCAAAAAAGAATTAGATAAAGTTCATGGAAGATAGGTCCATCAATGGCTGTTGGCCAAGATGACCAGGGTGTTCCTAAACCTCTGACTGCCAGAAGCTGGGACTGGATGACAGAAGATGGATTGCTCCATAGTTGCCTTTTCTATTCATTCCCTCTGACGCATCTGGCACTCGCCACTGTCAGAAGACAGGATACTGGGATAGATGGACCATTGGTCTGATGCAGTCTGGTCATTCTTATGAACCAGTTTTGCCAAATAATGTACTGTCATGTAGTTACATGGGTCACTATTTATGAGCCATCACACTGTTTACCACATTCATTTCCAAGATTTCACTTGAATTGCTCAGTTCAAAGCATACATACAAGAAGAATACTAAGGGCTAGAACCTCAGCTGCAGATGAGACATGCTGGGTGGTTTAAGCCACTTTTACATTTCTCTGATCCTGGGGCTAGCATCAGGGCTGCTCTAAATTACTCTAAATTACATTGTTTCATAGCCACATTTGGACAATCACTGGAGAGCAGAGGCATTCTAGCCATTCTCCATTTCTCCTAGCCATTCACCAGACTCAATGGCATAGCAGCCAATATGGCATCCTTACAGTACCGAAGGATTCCCCAATGCAGGAGGGAAGAATCCTCCACTGGCTGGTTAAGAGTAGCACAAAGCAGCCTCAAAGTGGTGGAGGTTCTGGCCATAAGTTTGAAATTTCAGTTACATTTCAAAGAATGACCATGAAAATGGCACGGGGAAGTTCCATCTTTATTGTCCCACAGTGAATTCCATAGCCAATCTGCTCAGTTTCCAAGTGAAGAGATTGAGTTTCCTTCCTCCCAGCCCTGAAAGCTCAACTTGGGATCTTAGAGTCCAGCTGCACTCTTTCTTTCTTACACATCAGCACCAATAAATGGTGAGAAATTTGACATACCAAACTGAGAAATGTCTTTGGCTAAACTGCCCTCCTTAATGGACTCCTTGACAATTAGCCAGTCCTTGTTCATCTTCCTAGAGGGAGGGATGGTGATTTGATTTGCTAGTATTTCATCCAAATACTTTAAGTGAGGGATGTGTTTTTTCACTTCAGCTCTGTAGTTATAATCTGGCACCTGAAAGAATTGAGAATGTGGTCATTTTAACAGATTGTTCAAGAGAAACTGGACTACTACAAGCAATGCGGAGCTGTTCACTTTGTATGAACGCTGGATAGTTTGAAGAATGCTTTGAAGGGGCAAACCAACCCACCTCAAAGAATAAACAGAAATGTAACCATACTTTTCAAATCTCACTATGCTTCTCTCTGATGGAACTGCTGCTCAAGCTGCTGATGTATTGACAACACAAGCTGCACAAAATAAAAGGCGAATTTGCAATGTATTTAGTCAATTACCTCAGCACCTATTACCATAGCATCTGGGTGCTGTACAAAACTGCAAACAATACACTGCTCTCCATGGGAAGATTGGACACACTCAACCCAGAGGCCCCCCCCCCCCTGCTACTTTTGGACGTCTCTGGTTGCAGCATCAACTTCAGGCCATAGTGTGACTAAAAAGATATGCCTGGGCCGGAAGGCTGCCAAACCCAGTGTCTGATGGACCAATAAGGAGCAAACCTCTCAGAGCTAGAGCAAACCTCTCAGAGCTAGATTGGGACATTCGGCAGAACTGTAAGCCAGGTGCATATGCAGCCCGGGGAGGCACTGTGAGTGCTTCTGTATATGAGAGGAGATGACTCAATTTAAACCTAAGCCCTTTTTCTGCAAGAGGACGCATGCCAAGGACAGATGCACAAAGGCTAAAAGGAACTGTATCGAGGTTTCTTTTCTGAGACTTTGGAATGTTCCCTCCCATGCGCACATGCTGGTTATGACCCATGTTGAGGGGCACAGCTTCTTCTGGAGTAATACATCAGCATTTTGGATTATATCTGAAATGGCCATGTGCACATCGCAATGATGGAGGAATTACGAATCGTAGGAGAGAGGAGTTTAGGCTTACATACAGTGGTTATTTCACTATGGTTCTGAATCTCCTGGTGAATAATGGGCATTTCTAATAGATTAGGACACCACACAGATGTCTGTACATGGCATCTCAGCTTTGGGAAAATGTAGTGAGGTGTACAGGTGGGTTGGAACATGCATTTTGCAACACTGGTTAAAAAAAATTAGGTTCAAGAAGGCAGCAGACAATGTTTGACTGTCTCAAATACACTAGCAGTTTAAAGAGAGCACAAAGCAAGATTGTCCTGGTGATGGAGTGTGAGGGGACGGCTCATCTGAATGTTAACATCGATCTATAAGTGAGGCTGTGAGTTTGTCATGGAGGTCACGGAAGTCATGGATTCCGTGACTTTACATGACCTCTGTGACTCCTGCAGCAGCCGGTGCGCCTGGCCTGAGGGCAGCTCAGACAGCCCCTGCGCAAGTCGCACCGGCTGCTGCTGGGGCAGTCTCAGGCCACGGGGAGCTGCGGGGGTGGTACCCTGGGTGGAGGCAGCACACAGAGCTGCCTGGCCACACCTCCGACTAGCAGCTGATCGAGGAGGATGTCGCTGCTTCCGGGGAGCCCCCAGGTAAGCGCTGCCCAGAGCCCATCTCACCCTGTCCTGTGCCACCAACCCCCTGCACCCTCCCACACCCAAACTCTGCCGCTGCTGCGGGGTGTGTGTGTGTGCGTGGCATGGAACCAGGTAGGGAGCCACCAACCCCTCCCCAGCACCAGCGGGGGTCGCAGGCTGCATGCCGCCGCCCACTCTCCCTCCCCAGCTCCCGGGGCACCCCCAGGCAGCCCCCTCAAGTTTTAGTCAGGGGTATATAGTAAAAGTCATGGACAGGTCACAGGCCGTGAATTTTTGTTTAGTGCCCGTGACCTGTCCATGACTTTTACTAAAAATACCCATGACTAAAACGTAGCCTTACCTGTAAGTCACTCATTTGGTCCTGATAGAGTTTTTGTTTTTCACAATGTTACATGTTATACCACCAATTCCCAGTCAGCCAAGTCCTTGCCCACCAGTAATGTTGTCACACAAAGAAATCTTTCTGTAGCAGCAGTATGTATAACAACTGTCCATTCCCTTCCCACAAAACACCACACTGACCGGCAGAGGGCATTTGTCAAATAAAGCATATATTTGCTGGCTGCTGCTAAGAAGAGGCAGACACTGACCTGACTAACTGACTCTTTAATCTTAATTTAGGAACAGCCTTAACCAATCATCATCCCTTCACGTAGCACATGAACTTTGTACAGGGCGCTGGCTATAGGTTTACAATTTATAGTGCTGTCCTGTTTGAGAGATGATGCATCATATTACACTCACACGGCAATACTGCAAACAGCAGCTGTAATAGGGGCTACAGTATGTATCATCAGGTTGTTGCTTTTGGTTTAGATGACAGAGGAAGATGAGGTCATCTGAAAATCAAATTACACAAAGCAAACAGGGAGCCTGAAGAAAGAGCAGTAAATCTAGTTAATCATTTTGTAAATAAAAAAAATACACATACTCTTACTGAGGTTGTACTATGGAGTACAGCATGCATGCAGCTTGAAAGGTTAGACTTGCCCAACCAGGGAACACAAATGTAAGTCCACCTCTATTTTTTCTATTTCCCAGCTGAATTTTCTATATCTCAGTCAGTTGGCAAAAGCATTAATAGGAACAAAGCAACTGACAGAGCCCAGGGTGAAATTCTCAGGAATAGAGGTTAGAATGGGTTTTGTGATGGCCTCAGAGCTGTGGAACTCCCCACTGAGGGGTTAGAGTGAATTTGTGAGTTGCCTCTTTTAGAGCATGGTGGAAGACATGTCTCTCTGAGGAGGCCTCCCATCAGTAGAGGCAACAAATGGCTGATTAATCTGTCTTCTAGAATGACCCAAAGAAGTAAAATCCAACCAAGCGAGAGGCAGAGAAGATGGTCCATATGTGGACAGCAATGAATCTTCTTAAATTCTTATATTTTTCTTTAAATCTAGCTATCCCAGTAACTGATGCACTTGTTATGCAATGACTGACAGAAAGACATGCATGCAATAAGATCTCTGGATTGTAAAGTCTTAGCTAGCAATTACGTAAGAGATCCCATTTTGCAAAACTTGTGTGAGAATGTGTCTTGTGTGCTACATACTCTGTCTGCGTACTCTACTTCCAAAAACACATTGCACTTCAGCATATTATAATACTGATCAGTTCCTGGTTTCATCACCTAAACAGGTCAAGAGCAGTCATGGCATGACCCTATCACAAGTGGTTTTTAAGGACTGAAGACACCAAGTGATAATTATGTCTTCTGAATATGTTACTACATTTGGCGATGGGCGATATGAACTCCTTATAACTCTAGTACCTATTGTGTAGGTTCTGATAGTACTACAACTATGAAGTGACAGAAACTGCACTGTCTTATTTCTATGGGAGTAAAAACAAGCAAGAAGACATGATCTTTCCACTAGAAGCAGGCATGGATTTCTTTTTGTAGAGACTTTTGATTCTGATCACGTCTTCTAATCACGTCTCCAGCAAGGAATGAAATGTCAATAACAAACATTTCAATTATAAATAGTTACAGTATCTGCCTCTGAAGTACACCTCTGAAAGTACAAAGAAGGAAAACAAATGTAGAGCAATTTGTTAAGGTACAGCCTACTGGATCTCTGAAAAGAAAAAACATGACAATTAAAACACTACACTGTGCTGGTGCCTTCAGTGACAGATGTGATCAAGCCAATAATTAAACATAAGAAAGTGATACAAATCTTCACGATTATTATATGCATGGGTTGAAATACCCACACTTGCACTACATGACTGAGATTTTAGGGATGCTATCTAAGCTTTCAAGCTTAAATTCCTACACAAATTAATTCTGTGGACATGAACGGTTTAGAGTAAACGGGGAAGTTATATGGCACGTGATACAGAGGAACAGGGCCAGCCTTAGTGAAAATGGTGCCCTGGGCAAACTTGTATTTTGGCGCTCCCCCTCCCCTCATCACCCCTGGCTCCTAAGGGTTCCCTGGGCTTCCCCCCACAATCACCTCCAGGCCATTACCTATACTTCATACGGAATGTCCACAGGAAAGTCCATTCAATGTAGATGGGCATCTTCCATGGTCCGTTGTGAGTTATGTGTCCCCTGATGAGCCATTTACTTTGACTAGTTTCAGAGTGGTAGCTGTGTTAGTCTGTATCAGCAGAAAGAACGAGGAGTACCTGTGGTACCTTAGAGACTAACAAATTTATTTGCACATAAGCTTTCATGCTCAAATAAATTTGTTAGTCTCTAAAGTGCCACAAGTACTCCTTGTTCTTCCTACTTTGACTAGTCCCTTCAAGATGTGCTGGCTAACTACCTTGTGGGCATTACCCCAGAAGCAAACATTGAAATACAGGTATAGAGACAATACTCATAATTTCAAATACAAAAATGATACATGCATACAAATAGCATAAACGTATTCAGCAAATCATAACCTTTTCATAGACATCTTAATGCCACATCTTGTACAAGATCTGTTGCAAATATATAACAGTGGTTGCAAGAATGATCTACATGGTCATGTTTTACTCAGATAACATCACAATGAGTAACTGCTACAACTAGCAAATTCCTAGGCCACTGTCAGCATAAGCGCAGAAGTAAGGGTGGCAAGGTATGTGGTGTATTGCCACACTTACTTCTGTGCTGCTGCGGTGGCTTGTAGTGCCTGGCGCTTGGCCTGCAGCTCACAGCAGGCTTCGCGCTGTCACATGGGGGCTGCATCTTGCCAGAGCCCCCGGCCCTCCTGCAGCCCCTAGCCACTCCTTGCTCATCATGAGCATTTTGACAGGAAGTACCAAGCAGTAATAACAACAACAGTAATACAAGTGTGTGTGTGTGTGTGTGAGAGAGAGCCAGTGTGTGAAAGAGAGACAGAGAGAGAGCCAGTGTGTGTGTGAGACTATGTGTTGGGGGATTGTGTGCCAGAGTGTGTGTTGGGGAGTGTGAGACTCTGTGTGTGTGTGACAATCTGTGTTGGGGGACTGTAAGAGCCAGTTAGTGTGTGAGAGAGACCGTGTGTGTGACTGTGTGTTGGGGGATTATGTGAGAGATAGTGTGTGTGTTGGGGAGTGAGAGTCTGTGTGTGTGTGTTAGGGAAGTTTGAGAGACACTCAGCGCATGTCACTTAAAGTCTCCCCTCCCCTCTCTCACATGGAAGTTTTGCTCCTCCTGGCCCCAGCCTGGCCAGCCCCCACCAGACCCCAAGCAGCACAGGGCCAAAGGCTGGGAGGGATTCGGCTCAGCTCCGGGCAGCGAGCGGTGGGCCGCGCTGCCAGTGACTGGCCCCGTCCGTGCCACTCTGGGCTCCCCGGGGCTGGGGCAGAACTGGCCGGCTGAGGAGCGAGGGAGGGAGGGGCTAGGGGGTCAGGGGCGGGGTCAGGGAGAAGCCTGCTGGCCCAGCGCGGGGAAGGGGCTGGAGAAGAGAGGAGTCCAGCCACAGCCAGCCAGGAGAGGCCCAAGCCCCTTGTGGTGCCCCCCTGGTTATGGCGCCCTGGGTGCGGCACCGTTTGCCCGGCCCTAAGGCAGGCCCTGCAGAGGAATCATAGTACCATCCCTTTGTTTTCTGTCTTCCTCATGCATTACTGGTCCTCTGTAACATCAATGTGGAATGCTCCAATTCCTAGAAAATACACTATCTCCCAAAACATCTTGATTACATATACTGTATCTTGGTTTTAGCCTACCACTAATAACTCGGGAGATTAGTGCTACAATTAACATTCAACCTAATTTGTTTGTCTCATGTTTATCTCTTGAGAATTGAAGACCTGCAATTACAGCAATCTTAAGAAAATGATAGTGGATCATTTGTTTTAACCCAGAATAACTATTCTCCATGTACACAGAAAGTTTTCAAAGAATATACATTTATTCAATTTATCAGATAAATGTTCTAGAACAGTGATTCCCAAATTGTCATCCACAAACCACCAGTGGTCTCCAGAGGGCTTGCTGATGCGCCTGAGAACTGGTTGATTGAATTATGCTGACTCCGCTGATTGTTTCAAGATGCTACAGTGCGAGGATTTAAAGTTTCCAGATTTAAAGAGTCCAGTTTTAGAGCTATTACCTGTTCCAAGGGTAGTCCCCATTTTAAGTAAAAGGCATATTGCTGGAATCAACATCTCTAAAACTGGAATTAACTTGTTAAATGCATGCACTGTACATCACATTCAGCACTTTTCTAATATCATTTTTGCATGTATACAATTACTGTAGTTGCCACTCGGATGTTATGCAATCCAAACACGAAGGGAGGAGAGATGGTTATTTTGACTGCAAAGAGGATGAGCATGTCCACAAGACAATCTCTCTATTAAGACCCTGATCTATGCTATGAAAAAGTTTGATAACTTCTTTTTGAAAGAGTCCCTCACTTTGACATGCCACTTTAAAGTTTTATTTTGGTGGTCTCCTCTCCTCTTGAAATTCCTTGAAGTCACAAAACAGATTATAAGAATGATCCAGAATCACTGTATTAACACATAAATTTAAGAGACAGGAGAAGGATCTAATATGGATGGACAGATAATCACATGTGTGTGTTGCTAACTCTGGGTGCTTTGCCTTGCTCTTCTGCATTGGTGAGAATATGCTTTTTACCACTGTTAACAACTTTCACGCGGTAAATAAGCACTCGACTTTCACAATAAGCCAAAAATCAAGCTAATCCCATTTCAAAACAAGGCCAAAACAAGCCAATCCCTAAGAACCCCAACACTCTATGTGACTAGATCCCCCTGGCGTGCAGTCTGGGACTGTGGTGGGCCCGCTGTGCACCCCTGACTCTCTCCTCCCTTTGCCCCTGTTTGCCCCCCCCCTCTGCTTGCCGGAGCCGTTAAAAAAAAAAGAAGCAACAAGCTAAAACAAGCAACAAGCCAAAAACTAGCCAACAAGCAACTCACAAGCCAATTAAGCCAAAAACAAACCCAATTTCTGTGTTTTTTTCAACGGGTTTGGCATGTCAGCTTTTTACTACTACACCCATATGAAAGTAATAATGAGAGAAAACAACCATGCAGTCTCAAACTTAAAATGGTCGTTTTGGGTTTCTCCCAAAAGCTATGAAAAGAGGGAGGTGAGGAAAGGGAGAAATGGACAGACTAATGCTGTTACACTGTATTGCTGACACCCTTCTGAAATCCCAGCACAAGAGGCTGCCGTTTTTACACACCGCAGCAGGGTTATCTGACACAGCCACATGATCTCTCATGTTTGAGAAGTTTAGTCCCCAAAGAGCAGAGATAATTTAACTGGTTTCCAGAGGCCTCTTGGGCACTGCAAGGATCCATAAGAAATGCTGAGGGTAACTGGCCCTTAATGTGAGGATACAGACCACTTGGGTGGGGCCATATTAAGCGATTAAAAAAAATATTATTTAACTAGGGCAAAATGCAAACTGGTGTCTTGGCTGAAAGACTTTGACCTCATTTCCAATAAAAACTGGGAACCAGTGGAGACAAATAACCCATTGGTACCAGAAAGGCTACAACAGCTGACACCTTTCAGAGCAGCTGAGAACTTGCAAGTCAATCTGTTTTACCTGCAAGGCGCAGCTGATACCAGTGGGATCATTTGTCTCCACTGGCTCTACTTCACACCTTAGGGAGACATGCAGGATCTGTGCTCTGCAATGCAAGCTGTGGGAATAGGTGCCCTATGCCTAGCGGTAAAGCAGGGGACTTTGAAAATTTTCCCCCTCATTCCATGCCACTAATTCTGGCTTGGCCTCAGTAAAGGGAGCTTCAACGTGGCCCGTTCAGCTGACTCTTTGTGTAGCTTGTCCACATGTTCAGCCAGGCTTCCCTGTGGCCTGCTCATATCTCTCAGTGTGGATCTTGCCCACATGCCAACTGAAAGCTGGTTTAATTGTGGCCTGCCCAGCTCTCTCAGTGTGGGTCTGACCCATATGCCATCTGGGGGCCAGTTTCACTGCAGCCTGCTCATGCTTCTTGGTCTGGACCTTGCCCACACACTGTCTAGGAGCTGGGTTCCTGTGGCCTGCTCAATTCTCTTGGTGTGGACCTCACTCATACGCCGACTGTGAGCTGGGTGCAGGCAGTCTGCTGTCCCTGCCATTTCTGAGTGGAGGAGAGGTGCTGTCCTTCAAACCCTCCTCAGAAAGCCACAAGAATTTTTTTTTTTTTTAGTTTAGCAGTTTTGAGAAGAAATCCTCAAAGCCATAAAGAAACCTGAGAGATGGTTAATTAAAAATCTTTCAAAAATCCTCTGAAAGCTCTACTCCAAGGGGTACCCTAGAGTCTGCTTGGAGGCAGAGAATTCTGGGAAGTTCTTCTGGAGGGCTGGTCCTAAGCCCAGGCTCAGTGCAAAGATCTCGACTGCCCCACTGGCCATGGAAATGAGGAACGCCCACTGTGAAGATTGACATGAGGACTGAGAAAATATTATTTTCTTGCTAAAAGGTAATGGAGGTTAAAAAAAAAAAAAAACTTAAAAGCCTGCTCCATGCTCCCTGGTGAGCAGTGAAAGGAGTTTGGGCTGGCTAGAAAGCAGGAAGAAATTAAACTCTAGCAACTCTTGGGCAGGTTCGCAGCAGATGGTAATAGATTTAATGTTGCACAAATATGTCCACTAGCATGTGGGAGAAGTGTTTATTCTTGTCAGAACAATTTGCTTGCTAGTTTATTTTACCCTACACTATGAAAGGGATTCCTACTAATATCAACACTCCCCTGAAGCCATTAGGGAAAAGGCCTTGTCAATTAATACTAATACTTCCTCTATTTTTCCCTCTGTTCATGTTTAAAGAAAAAATAACTATAGAAAAAGAGGGATAGAATAGAAAAGAGAGAAAGAAAAGACCTACTATAACACCACCACCACCACCACAACGGAAGTATTTCTGTGGGTATCTGATTTACCAACTCAAGATAAATGTGCAAAATTTAACACAAGAAATCTGAACAAGGTTCTTACCTCTGAAGACTCTGGGTTTGGCTTAAGGCAAATAAGATTCCCCTCCACTGTGAGACTATTCAGTTTGCCGCAGAGTCCCAGGTACTGAATCTGGTTGATGTCCTCAATATTGTTTCCTTCCAGGTCCAGAATCTCAAGATGATCCAGCAAGCTCACTTGGCTCAGGTCAGAAATATTGTTATAGGCTATATAGAGTTCCTCAACAGAAGTAAACAGAACATATAAACCACAGACTTGCCCAAATTACATTAAGCCACTTACTGACTTACTTCAAATCTTTAGGAAATTGCATACTACAAAGAGCTAGAAATATCAATTAGAATGCTCAGGTACTAGCTTGGGCAGAGTGCTTCCTATCATGGCTAATGCCATTTTAAGTGAATGAGACTATCATGGAAATAAGTAAGTGTGTTCAGGATCAGACCACAGTGCTGTACTAAAAAATAATTGCTTTAGCATCTTCAAAGATTAATAAATACAAACTCAAGGTGCCCAATCAAAATCCTTTAAGAACTTTAAAAAAAGTGACAGTACAATTACAGGAAGAGAAATATTAACTAAAGATATCGACCGTAGGAGCATATTTGAAATGACCCAGTTTTACCTACCTTCAAAGAGATGCAGGAAGAGATTCCATCTAAATCTGTGAGCCCACAACGAGCCATCCACAATACTTGGAGATGGGACAACGTGCTTCCAAGGTCCCTTGTAAGAGAAACAATTCAAGCACTGATTTAAATGGGAAAAGAAATTTAGAAGACATTTTGTTTCCCCCACACTGGAAAATCTGATTGTTTCCTCATAGCCTGTATCCTTAACAGGCAGGAAACATAGAGAAACAGTTCAACTCTCATAGATGAAGAAAGAGATTAAGGCTGTATAGTGAACATTTTATTCTAATCTTTTCTCCCAAATACACTTTTGATCTCCAGTGACAATACGGCTCATGGAACAGTATCTGCTCCCAATTCAAGAAATCCATTTAAAATTCTGCCAAAAGTTTATACTTTGGTGATTTTTCCATAATTCAAAGCAAATTAGATAAATGCTACAAATTCTGTAAGAATTTATTTCTGTGGTTTTCACTACATATTGTATAAGCATAATCCAAATAAATACATCTGATTTTAACCCCCTCCTCTTGCCTTTTATCAGTTTATGCGGCACCTTTCCTCTCCTTGCACTGGAAGTGATAAACAAATAATATTGCTTGGATCAGTAGAAAATGGTAATCCACCCCATTCCATCTGTCCACCTTGTAGGCCTAGCAACACGTGAGTAAGGGATTGATTCTGCAAGGTTCTGAGCATTATGGCCCTAATCCAGAAAAGCACTTAAGCACATTTAACTTTGTGCACAAGTTGTCCTATTGACTTTGCACAGACATAAATAGCTACATAAAGTACAAAAATAGTGGCAAATCAAGCCCAAGGTCTTTAGCACCATCAATCTTCTATATCATTGAGCTACAAGTGCATATCATTCAAATGTAAATGAGATACAATGGCTTGACAAACCCAGAAGAGACCACGGTATCCAACCCCAGACTTTCTCCACCATAGAAAAAACACTGCACCCTCTCAATATTAATGAAAAAAGTTTTCCCCACTTCCTAGTACATTGTGTTTATTTTAGATTCTTCATAGAACAAAGCAAACAACAAAACCTAAGAACCACCACAGAGCACTCTTCAGTCCAAAGCCTGTGGCTTCCGTGATAGCAGAGAAAAGTGATTCCTTTATGTCTCTATTGTTTACTGTGTTACTGCTGCTGTTAAAGGCAGATCCTCATGTATATTGGCATAGATGCCTTGACTTCACTGGAGTGGTTTCAGTTGACACCAGCTGAGAATCTGGGCCACAGCAACAACGATAAAGTAAACAATAGACACAGAAGAATCACTCTTCTCCACTATCAGTCCTTTCTGTGGACTCACTGACCAATCTCTGCTGATGTCAGCAGGTTATACAATTCCTTAACTGGCAGGATCATAAAGCTAACCTGATGAACAAACTCACTTGCTTAAATCCTGCTGGTACTGAATAAGACCCTGCAGAAGAGGCAGAATTGTTAGGTTTCTTTCCAGGAGCCAGCTTAGGTCTGTTCATCCAGAAGGGTTTGCCCCTGAACCCAAAGGGTCACAATGTGCCATCACAACCACCCAGCATTTGTAAATAGCCTCTCCAGTGAATATTTCCACTGTACATACTTTTGAATAAAACAAACTGATTTCAAGGCATCCTTGAGGCAAGAATGCACCAACTGCAATATTTACTGAAATTTATAATCATAAAAGCAAAGGGTGGAGGGGAGAAACAAAGTAAAAATGAAGCAGCTGCCACCAAGCATGGCAATGCTTACTGCCTGAGCAACACACCAATAAACTCAGACCTGTTAGTTATGACTAACATGAAGAAAATGCATTGCTCATTTCATGACCCATTTACACGCTGATCAGCCTTTGAGAAATGTGGGCAGTGTTATTTTGGTGTGAAAGTCTCCTTTTCCCTATATCATCAGACCCAGGTAAATGTAAAATGGTTACCCAGAATATTCACATTTTCACACTATTAAAGTGGAAAGCAAATTATTTCTGTTAAATTCTCCGTATGTTGCAGTGAAAGACAAGACTGAAAACAATCATAACTTCATATTTTACCAAATTTTAACAAAAAAAATACATTTGTTTGTGTCTTATACTTTCTCTTTTAATGTGTATCTTTCAAACCATAACTTTTGGTATTATGTTTGCCTCCTAAGAGTTCCTCCGAATGCTGAGTCAAAACAACATATTAATTTACGTGCATTTTTCACACATGACTGTTTTAGAGTGACTGCCACCACTTCATAGTTACAGCCATGATCCTGCAGTGAACTCTACACAGGAGACCCCGGCACCCTCACAAAGCTCCACTCCAGCAGTGTTATCCAGGTTAATAATAATTTTGCCTGTAGTGTGTACAAGGACAAGTCATGTTTGAAAAGTGTGTTAGCTGGTCAAGTTTAATCTCAGTCCCTTCCGAAGAGTTAATTCTGACCCGCTCTCACATTTGTAAACATGAATTGCCCCTGTTTACAAATGTGAGATGCTACATTGTGTTAATTAAAACGTGTTAGTTAATCCACAAGTTCTCAAACTTTTTCTTGCTGAGGCCCCCCTCAACATGCTATAAAAACACCAGGGCCTGGGTGCAGGAGCGCGGGGTTCCGGGCCGGGGGGGACTGGGGGAAGATCCTTGGGCACAGGCACAGTTTTACTTCTATTTTGGGGGCGCAAGGGCTGGCGGGGCTCGAGCCAGCTCCGCACAGCAGGGTTCAGGGAGGGAGCGCCAGCTCCACCCCCTGACTCGCTCAGCAGGCCATCCAGTCTGTCTGGGCTGTGGGGGGACACAACCCAAAAATATAACTCAAAGTGGGGGACTTGGTTCAAAAAGTTTGAAAACCTCTCAAGGTACAGGGAGGGGGTAGCTAGGGGCTGTGTATTTCCTAGTTTGGACACAGCCTTAAGGGGGCACTGTAAAATAAAAATTACTTTTTAAAGTTCTTACCTATGAGCAAACTTACTTGTCAAAGTTCATGCTACATCATAAAAATACATATATCAGTTCTGCTTCTGTTTATAGTTTTTGGAACTGATTCTGATCCAGCTAGCCCTTGATGCGAGCAACTCCTTTAAAGCTAACGTAGTTAGAACTGGCATGACAAAGGAATCAGAGCCTGCGTCTCAGGCTCACATGCACATGTGGAATGCTGCAATGTTTGGGATGCAAACACAAGCAAGACAATTTTTGTTACTGTTGCTGATTTACAAAAATGATTTCTTTGGCATTAAAAAACCCCAATTAAAACCTTTATCTTGGTTTTGCGTTTTATAAAAACGTATTTATACAATGCCGAAATATGGGGCTAAACTTGACTGAGAGTATCCAAAGCTGCAAAGCTGACCATTAACTCAAACCAAAGAATGCATAACAATAAAGTTCGAGAAGCTTAGTTTTATTAGATGTACAACTGGATATCAGTGGGCCTGATTCTGTGCTCGGCTTTACTAAGGGGGCCACAAAGCAAAGCTAACTGGGCCCTGGGAAATACAGAAGGGCAGCATCGGATTAAAGTAAGTGACCCAATGCTACTCCTTCCATGCAGCATCCAGTGTAGAGGGATGCCAGCAAATCTTCTAGACCAGGAGGGCGACTGGCCAGAGCACTTTGTTCTTTGTCTATCCTGGGCTTCAGAGAAGCTACTGCAAGTCGAGACAGCAATGGGGCTCCTCTAACTTATGCTGTGGGCTATGCCAGCCATTGGAACAGCCCAGAATCCTGAGTGGTACAGCTCCAAATTTGTCCCAGGGTATTTTTATATTACTTCTATAAAAAACAATGTCAAGTCAGATTGCCTATTACAGCAAGGCACATCTGCAAATATTTTATTTCTGAACTAACACAAGAAGCATTTGGAAAGCTTTGGATCACATCTGAAAACAAAACAAAACAAAAAAAACAAAAAAAGTTCATGCTTGTAGCATCAAAAAAATTCCCAGATTAATTAACGCACAGTAATTCCCACTGAGAATGCTGTTGCTAAAAGGTTGCAATGTAAAACAGCAGTTGAACTCAGAGTAAGCTGGCCCAGACAAGACAATTGCATGTACCTACATTTCTGAAAGTATTTCTACATTTTTGTTGGCCATTTGCAAGAAAAGTTAAGAAATTCCAAACGATGGGCGTGCCTCATCTGGAACCAGCTCTGCTTCATTTGGAATGTACAAGTTTGAGGGGGTTAGCGAGTCTTGGGAAATATTGCACATGTATTGATCACATTTTGTGTGTATGTTCATATATTTAAGTGCAACGCTCAACTGAACCTGAACTACAGAGCCACAACTGATGCCTCCCTAATAAAAATAAAAAAGAGGAGATTTACATTCTAACCATAATTTATGATGGAAATTAGGAGGAAAAATCCATTTCCATTATATTTTTTGTGTGAGGAGGCCCAGAAAAGATTACAATTTTTAGGGAAACAGTGTTTATGAAGATTGTTGAAGATACAAAATGATCCTTCATACCACTATGTGAGGTTAATTATTATTATTTATATTACAGTAGCATCAAAAGGCAGAAATCAGAGACCAGGGCTCCATTGTGCAGAGCTCTGGACAAACAGATAACAAGACAGTTCCTCTCCCAAAGAGCTTACCATTTAAATCAGCTCTGTGGGGCAGGGATTATCTAACTAATAAGTGATTTCTGGGTAGAGATGAAGTTCCACAAAAAGGCTGAGGCGTTTCTGGCAGCTAGGAGAGGTGGCAGGTAAGAAATGTAGGGCACAGCACTAATGAATGATGAAGGTAAGTTGGATAGAAGATCATGTGCAGTATAAAACTGATCCTGGGATGATGATCAGTACTCCACTCTAGGGGGCACCAATCACACAAACACATATAATAAGAGACACTTCTGTTCCTAGTGGATAAGTGTCCCAATCACCACAAATCATATTAATTACCAGAAAGGCTAAGGAATGAAGGGGCATAGAGATTAAACTACCCTCTCATTCCCGCAAGTGTTTCTTCCAGGTCAGCTTTGAGCCAGACTACCAAGGCTATGTGTGAGAAGCTGCCACTTCCCATGCTGTACATTCTCTTGATGAACAAAGGACTACAGTTTCCAGGGGTTTCCAAACCAGCAGCTTTCAGAAGCAATCATCATTTCACACACAGGCCTCATCTTGTGTGTGTGAGGAGCGCGAACAGAGTTCTAAAACATGCTCTTTATTATCCAAAAATATAGAAAGAACATGTGCTAAGAAACCAATGTGTACTCACACAGCCACTGCCTCTTATGTTGCCATGTTCACAGGCCATGAAGAATGCTGGAGAGTTCTATTCAAGAGAGCTTAAAGCTGCACTTCACATTTATTTTGGCTTAAGAAAATGAACAAAGATAACAGTATGAAAACTATGCTCCAATTTTCTCCACATAAGTTTGTCCAGTGAGTTCCTACCACTGCAGTACTATATTCCTGTCAGGGTGTTGCAACAGCCTTCCAACTTGCACAGAACCATTCATGATTTCTTTTGTGAAATCCAATTCTCCAGACAGCTCATCACTCTTTGAAATGAGGGGAAAAAAACAAGTTTGGTTTACAACAACTAATGACATTTTGAAAAACAAAAACTTGTTCTTCTTTTAATCCAGCAGACTGGTTCTTTGGGGATTAGTTCACTTGAGCTAAAATCCTACTGGATGGAGACCAGACTTTAAAAGCAAAATTCTGCTCTTGGTTTTGCCAGCGTAAGTATGGAGAAGCTCCACTGATGTTAACGGAGCTACTCCTCACTTACACAAATGCAGCCTTGAGCAGAATCTGGTCCTAAATGGCTATCAGTGGGAACACTGTACTGTTTAATTTGGAAGTTATTCAGAATCATTCCCTAAACCACAAAGCATCTAAGCCACTCAATTTGCAAACAATAACTATTTTCTAAACACGTATATCTTTGTTTAATGAATCCTAACATGCAATATTCTTCCAAATTCATTTTAGAGGCTATTCTTTTCATTTCTAAAGAAGGCCATCCTAAAGATGAATATGCTAGCTATCAGCCAACTTTCACCATTAAATACAGATTTTAAAATAATGACCAAGTTACTGGCTTCCTGCTTAGGAAAAAACAATCTCCTCACTGATCTATAGAGATCAAGACAGATTTATTAAGGAGTGTAACGATAACAGTGATCTGGTCCATATGTCAGTATACAATGGTTTGGTTGTACGGGTAATTCTAACATCAGAAGCAAAAATGTTTAAAGTTTGTATGTTACTTAAATCAATAACATATGCTTAAATGGAAAGTTTACATAACAGTATCATTGTTCTCTCAAATGGCTATAAAGGACGCAAAACTGTAAAATAGTGTGCACTTCTCGTTTTGTTAAGTCTGTGACATAGCCCCCAATTCAGCAAGCAGATAAGGGGATATCCTTATGTCCCTGTGGTGTCCCTTTGCAGCCAAAGGGGCTCCATGCAGGGGCAAAGACCTACCCAAGTGGATCTGATGGCAGAATTGGAGACTTACTTTGTATATTTGCTAATATAATTAGGGCATACTGATTCTCCTTTGTCTTGCACCTCGCACAGTCATCTACACTTGAATGCAGTGGGTGGAAAATGTTCCCATTCTGATATGTTAATATCTTGTACCCACTTTGCACTAGTGCAAATGATTGGCCCTGGTGCAAGGCAGTGGCAAATAAGGTCCAGACTTTTGTTGCCAAAAGCCTATTGTTACACTGAAATGCTACGTTGTTGTAATGCCTAATATTTTATCCTCATTTCGCCTTCAGAATTGAGCAGTCTTTTCTTGACAAGTGTTCCTAACCTTGTTCTGCAACATCATCCTCAGACTCTGAAAACTAAGTGAGAATAAGGCTTCATCAAGCTATTTTTAAATTTACAGGTGGAAAACATCAGTGGAACGCAAGTGTGCTCAAGTCACATGCGTTGAATAGGAAGCCTGCATCTGTACAAGGTTTGGGTTTAATAACAGGTGTGTTATGTGAAATTCTATTTCCATTTTTTTTTTACACACAAATGTGGACTCGCATTTCACTGTGAATGAAAAAGGTGGAGTTGGTGGGTATCTTTGCAGGCCAGTGTCTGTTGCTGAATGTTTTTTATAGGGTTTTCAGGCAACCTTCATACTAACGGAAACCTTTATTTTCCAAGTGTTGATGACAGTCAGTTTTTCTCCTAATAGAAATATTTTATGGGTTTTTCTTGTTTAAACATTCAGATTTGGAGTAGGGGCAAAAGCACTGTATAGCGCTTTTCTTCTATAGAGCTCAAAGTATCATTATCCTCCATTTTATTGATGCGGAAACTGAAGAACTGAGAAGGAAATGACTTGCCCAGACACACAGTAGTCAGTGGAAGAGTTGGGAACAGCACCCTGGTCTCCAGGCTCCCAGTCTAGCACCCTATGCACTGGGGACCTTTACATCTCCAGTCTCAGAGTTGCTCTCATTTACAGCCAACAGCAACATCTCCCGAAGAGTTGCTGCAGCAGCCTGTGATCACTGGAGAAGAGTGCACGCTGGCCAAACCCCCTCTCCCCAACACGTCCCCTAACCTGGGGCCAGATAGGTGTATAGATGGCTACAGTACCAGGGATTCCAATTGCTGAAGCAGCCAGCCTATTCACGTCTTAGGCTGAGGATCTGGCCCAGAAGCTGTAATGACTGTACATCTTCTCTTCAAACTGTTTTTCTCCTCTGAGTCTCACTGCTGCTGGTAGTTACTTGTCTTGAGTGTTTGCTGTCCAGGGTTGGAGTCAAAGATGAGTGCGTGCAACCACATTGGTAGCTTTAATCTGGAAGAATGGTTGGGCTAATCCATAGACAAATTTGCTACGAACAAGGCAGCTAGAGACACTCCATGGGTGAAACCCCAGTTTCATTGAAATCGATGGCATAACTCCCATTAACTTCAACAGGGCCTATATTTCACCCCAGGAGTCTGTCTTTCATAGGGGTGAACTCTCTGAGCATCTTTTACTCGGCTAGGATTGCTCTGCTGAAGCAGATAGGAGTGGAGGATGCCAGTAAGGATACAACCAACCCCTCCAAGTTGTGTTTCAGGGCTACGTCTATCTTCATTTTGGTGGTATATTCATGTATTATGGTTTCTTAGGCCACCATTGCATCCACTGTAGCAATCACAACATAAGACTAGCAGCACCATCTGCAAATATTTTGTTTCCCAATTCAGAGCATATCAGAGTAGAATCCCATTTTATATGAAATCGGGCTCAACTGAATTAACTGAACCTACCAAGGTAGTTTCAAATGAAATCAGGAGAGCTGATCAATACACTGGTTTTGTAAGGGGTCATAATTGTGTTTTAATTAACTAAGAGTTTTTGTTCAATTTAATAAATTATAATGTACTGTGAAGGGGAAGTCTCTGAAACATAGCTTTAATTTAAAATGTTCTCATTTTCAGTTGCTGTCAAAAAACCCAGAGCAGAATAATTAGCTTGATGAAAGCTGATGTACCTGGAATGAAGAATAAAAATTCTCTAACACATGAATATATGTATGCGTGGGTGGGGTACATGTAATTTTGTGTTAATTTCCTTTCGATCTTGAAAATTGCTTGTCATTTTATCTCCGTGGTAGTCTTTTAACAGGTAACCGAGTATTAATGATGAAATATTAACAGCTTTAACTGAGTTTCCACAAATTTAAAAATAGCCAGATTTGCTCAAATGTGGCTCATAAACCAAATACAGCCCTGGAACTTCTTTCTACATTATGTTTCTACTCCTACCTTTGCCACGGAGTTGTGCCCATAAAGGCTGTACACCCCAATATGCAATGCGCCATCTTGACATCAGCATTACATATTCTGAATTGGCAACTGAACTTTCAAATGGAGGAAAATTTAGATACACTATAAATAAAACTGCATCTCAACTGTCTCCTCTTTTAGCCCCAAAGCTATCTATGCTGCACAGAAATTTGGCATTCCCTCATTTTAACTGTTGAAAATTATGTACAACGGAAAAAAAGACTAATAAAGCTAAGGTTACAGAATGAGTTATTTATACTAAAGGAATACATCCCAGCATTTTCAATTTACTGCATGGTTAATGTCTTTGTATTTTTCATTTTGGGTCTTTGTTTCACATTATCCCAGATTTGAGGTTTGGTAAGATAAGAGAGATGTGCTTCCACTTTGCTTTAATACAGTTTTGACACTTTAAAATCAAGACCCCAGAAACTTTCTATACTGGAGAGAGTAAGTAGGAAGAAAAGGAGGACTTGTGGCACCTTAGAGACTAACAAATTTATTTGAGCATAAGCTTTCGTGAGCTACAGCTGAATGCATCCGATGAAGTGAGCTGTAGCTCACGAAAGCTTATGCTCAAATAAATTTGTTAGTCTCCAAGGTGCCACAAGTACTCCTTTTCTTTTTGCAAATACAGACTAACACGGCTGCTACTCTGAAACCAGTAAGTAGGAAGAATATCTGGTAAAAGTGCTTTGATTGTGAGTAAGTAGGAAGAATTTTTGGTAAAAGTGCCTTGATTGCATGATATCAATTGTAGAGACAGATCACTGGTGTTTTAAAAAAAACCCTTCATTTTGTTCCAACAACTTTAACACACACAAAAATTGGAAAAAATAAAATACCAGAACAACTGGACATATACAAATTAAGAAGAAAGATGCCAGTCATTAGATTTCTATTCAACTTCTGTTCTGTTGGAAGCTGGAAATAAATGTTCTCTCAGAAAACCAAAATAAATTGCTATGAGACCAGAGACCTAGATGCCACAGAGATGGGTGTGATATTAAAACAGACAGAAAATGTTGAGCCATTTAAAAATGACTGAACAGACTCTCATTTTCAAGATTGTTTAAATCTAGCAGTTTCATACTATGCTAAAATGTAAAGCCCTCCATGAATTTTTAATGTCTCCCTATAATTCTCCAATGCAGCAGCACAATGATTTCCAAACTGATGTTCCTGTCAATTTTTAAGTAAACCAACTGGATTAGTTTGCACCTATGGGTGCACCTACACTACGGGGGCTATACCTTCATAGCTATGCCACTGTAGCCATAATCTCGTAGTTTAGACACATTAGAAGGGACTTTTCTGTCAAGGTAGCCGGAACACCACCTTTCCAAATGACAATAAATCTAGGACGATTAAAGCATTCAACTGCATCTGACATATCTGTGTCTACATTGAGGGCTAGGTCGGCATAGATTTTTCACATCCGTGATTGACATAGCTATACTGACCTAAATATTAAGTGTAGACCAGACGTTAGGAAAAATTCCCATTGAAGCCATTGCTAGAGTACAGATGGTACAAAATGAGATAATTTTCTTTAATAGATATGATTTTCTTTCAATGTATGTTAACTGCTTTAAAATGAACATTTTAAAAAATTCTGCAAGATGCAAAAATTTTGGAAACAAACAAACAAAAAATCCTACATAAATAGGCTGTGACTGGCACTTGAGCTCTTCAGCTATAATGTAAAAAGAGAGATGGAAACCTTACTTCATCTAATTATTACACCTGTGTGTTTGTGAATTTCACAGTAAGGAGGATTTATTTCTATATCGCTAACCCCAGATTATTTATCAAATGGGAGATTTGGTTGAGTAAGGACTGATGCTGAGTGAAACTTTTTGGGGGGCTAGTAACTGCATTTTTTAGTGCACTTAAACTATTCACAAATTCAGATCGAATTGCGCCAACAGTTTCAGCCACAGGAGAGAAAAAAAATGCAAAGCCATTTGTTTCAGCCATTTTGAAACAAGTTGTCACGAATATAGGGGGAAGGGTAGCATAAAATCCCTCCTTGGCAGCGGTACTGGATTGCCTTCCTGGAAAGGGTTAAGCAGTTCAAATAACCTAGTTGGCACCTGACCAGAAGGACCAATGAAGAAAGAAGATACTTTCAAATCTAGGTGGGGGGGGGGGGGAGGATTTGTTTGCTGTTCTGTGTGTTGTTTCCTCTCTGAATGGAAGAAGAAGCCAAGCAGGTACAATATCTCCTGAAACATATACCTGAAACAATCCATCTAAAAACACAGAAACTGTGAGTAGGGCAAGGAAATGTGTTAGGTTATCTCTTGTTTTGGCTTGTGAATTTCCCTATGCTACAGAGGTAGTTTCATTCCTGTTTTTGTAACTGTGAAGCTGAGCCCAGAGGGGAATCCTCTGTGTTTTAAATCTTTTTATTACCCTGTAAAGTTACCTTCCATCCTGATTTTGCAGGTGTGATTCTTTTACTTTTTTCTTTATAATAAAAGTTCTTCTTTTAAGAACCTGATTGAATTCAGTGTCCTAAGGACAAAGGGTCTGGTGGAGCTCATGTTGCTAAGGCAACTGGTTGGTATTTTAGTCTCAAGCTTCCCCAGGAAAGGGGGTGAAGGGGCTTGGGGGGATATATTGTTTGGGTTAGGGATTCCAAGTGACCCTTCCCTGAATTTTTGTGTAAATCACTTGGTGGTGGCAGCAATATACCATTCAAGGACAAGGAAAGGAATTTGTGCCTTGGAGAAGTTTTAACCTAAGCGAGTAGAATATAAGCTTAGGGGGTCTTTCATGCATCTGTACCCCAGAGTTCAGAGTAGGGTGAACAGATGTCCCGATTTTATAGGGACAGTCCCGATTTTTGGATCTTTTTCTTATATAGGATCTTTTTCAATATTCTTATTGCCCCCCCACCCCCTGTCCCGATTTTTCACATTTGCTGTCTGGTCACCCTAGTTCAGAGTCAGGGGATACCATGTCACAAGCCTTTTTGACTTTCCATTTAGGAATGTTTAGTTTCAAAATGGTCAAAACGTTTTGTTTCAACACAGTGGTTCATTTAGAAATGTAGCTAAACATAAAAAAAGGGGGTGGTGGTGAAAAACATTCCAAAACAACCTGAAATGAAAAAATGAAACAAAAAACGTGGGGGATGGGGTAAACAAATCATTTTGTTTGACCCCAAACTGAATTGTGTTGGTTTTTCTCACCAAAAAGTGGGGTTTTTTTCTGGATTTTTTTGATTTGGCCCCCAATGTGTCCTAGTTTGCACAAAGCAGCTGCAGAGCATTGGAGAATCAAGCCCTTGATGCACAATAGAAATTACACAATTTATACAGTACAAAATAGTAAGCACAACATATAATTTCATGGGGCCAGATTTTCAAAGGTATTTAGGCACCTAAGCAGGTCAATAGGAGTTAGGGACCTAACTCATAAAGGCACTTTTAAAATCCCACTAGCTGCCTATTTGCATCTTTAGGTGCCTACATACCTTTTGAAAATTTTATCCTGGCCCTCTCTACCACCAAGAAACCAGATTGCATGATCCCAGCACCTCAGCGAAGCAAATAACTCTGCCATTACTTACATTTACTATTACGAGGTGGTAATTACCAGAGCTAAATCATGTTAGGAGGACTTCCAAAATTCAAACACTAAGTTCTTGCAATCTTCCAAAAAGAGGCTACCATTATTTTAAAAAAAGTATAAACACATTGATTACCCACAATTTGTTTAGTGTATTTTTAAGGTATAGTGTCAACCAATTACAGATACCACACTAAAAACTGTGAAGCGTTACAAAGAGTCAGGAGTATGGGAACAACAAAATTAACACATGCAGATCTAAACGAAAAAAGGATCACTTCTTCCAGCAATTAAATCCAGCCATATCCGGGGTGGTTCTAACATTGTGCCATAGCACTACATAACATTTTAAGGCAGGAAGTGAAGAATTCCTTTTCCATATGAAACTCCCGCGTGAATTTAGGTGAAAAGAATGTAATTACCCAAACTGGAATGTGGCCTGAACACCAGTGTCACAAAGAGTGCTGTGGTATCTTTAATGGCCACACCTAGTGAGGAACCTTGTTTTATGTCTCATCTAAAATATACCACTTCCATAGGCACCATAGCATCTGATACCACACAGAGAATACCGGTGGCGAATCAGAGGGAACTGTGCCAGCTCCTGAATTACCAACACCGCTTCCTATTACATGGAGGCTTTGATTAATTTCTTTTATGCAAGTACTGACTCATCCCAACCATGCCTGACTTGTGCAGTCTGTTAAGATCACAACACATGGTGGCATGGCTATCACAAACACTGAGTCCAACAGAAATAACAGACCTACAGGGAAAGAAATATATGTGCACGTGTGATTTTTTTTTGGAATAGCAACAGGTTCTCTTTGTGCTGCAATGCGCTCATGTAAGATGACAATCACTAAATCAATTGCATTCTGAATATTTTACAGAAATCAAACTCTCAGAACTGATCATATATATTATTATCTGCATCTCTTCTTCACCCTCTAGTCATGTTGCATGACATTTACCAATAAGCAAATAAATCTAAATTGCTTCATTTCCCCCTTTTTGAAACCAGCAGCAACCTGGCATTCCAAGCTCGTAATTTTCGATTCAATGTTATTGCTTCAGAAAAAACAAAAGCTGCAGATAAGGGGCTCTTCTGAGGAAAGAATCAAAACAACCCACAACCCCTCATTACACTATTGTTATAGATTGTTTTCCGACCTATTTCTGTAAGGATATACCTTTCTGATGGCTGCTTAGACCACTGTTGTCATGGAGACGGTTAAGGTTGGGCAGCTCTACCAGCAGCAGTTGCATTATCATTACTCCCCAACTCTCAGGTCTTTGGGTTTCCTCTAGGGTGACCAGACAGTAAGTGTGAAAAATCAGGACGGGGGTAGGGGGTAATAGGAGCCTATATAAGAAAAAGCCCCAAATGTCAGGACTGTCTCTATAAAATAGGGACATCTGGTCACCCTAGTTTCCTCAGAGATTGACTGTAATCATTCTCTTTCATCACTAACTAAAAAGATCACTTAGGCCTAAATTCACAGAAGTGAACACTAATATGGTGGGTAGAAAAGTTGCAGATGCAAATGGTAATAGCTGGGCATCTAAATACTTGTCTCCAGATACAAAACCTTTAGTTATTACTATTATTGTTTGTGCTACAATAGTGCAGAGAGGCCCCAGCTGAGGTCAGGGCCCCATTGTGGTGGATGCTGTACACAAATAGAGCAAGAGACAGTCCCTGACCCAAAGAGCTTATAATTTAAATAGACAAGACAGGCAAAGGGAGAATTATAACAATTTTTTTTTAACAGATGGGGAAGAAAGGTGCAGAGAGAGTAAGTGACACACCTAAGATCATTGTGACTGATCAAGGTATTGAACTTGATCTTCTGAATCCCAGTCTAGTGTTTTAACCCCAAAAGCACTCTCTCGCTCAAGTGAGATACTACCATTTCTGTCTGCTGGAGGTGCAAAACTGCACCTTGCAAAATTAGAGACTGGATTCAGGCCCAGCTGAGACTGGGCCCTTCAATTTACTCATTTATTACATTGCAATGTGGCTATTTGAACTAGTTACCTACTGTAAACTATCAATGTTTGTAAGAACAAACCAAACCAATAATGATTGGCTCATTTAAAACATTTTCTTTGGAAATGATGAAGTCATCATCTATACATTTTCATGGAAGAGGAAAGGAAGGGAGAAGGGGTACCCAGAGAGTGAGAACCAGAAGAGGTTCGGGTATACAGAGTTTTTGCTTCCTGACACTAATGCTGGAGTGGGGATAGTCTCTCCCCTCAGTATGCAAAAGGGCAGGTCATGATCTCTCTATTCCCAGACCCTTCACATAGGAAGGGGCAGGCTGGGAAATTCACTTCATTGCCCTTAACTGATCCCACAGGAAACCAACTGTACAGCTGATACAGCCTAAGCACACTACGTATGCTTTTGATTGAGCCACTCTGCACTGTGGAATCCCATTTAAAGAGGGGCTCCAGAGACAGTGCCACATGGAAGAGGCAGAGTGAGAGGACCTTGAATTAATACACAGGATCAGAATTTTATGCCAGTGCCCCTGGCCTCCAGTAGGTCTCAGGAAATCCATTAGTTTTGGGAGGGGGCTGATTTCCCTGCTTTTTCCATGATGAAAACACTTTCCCCTCCCTTCCATGGAAGAATGATCACAAAATGCTGAAAGGGGAATCCAGGACTTTTTCATTAGGAGAGCAGGCTCTAGTCATACTGGGAGGTTCTCTACTAAGGGCTTGGCTACACTTGCAGATGTAGAGCGCCGGGAGTTGAACCAGCCCTCAGAGACAGCAGCAGGGAAAGCACTGCTGTGTGCTCCTTGTGACTGTGGAGCATGTCCACATTAGCAGCTCTTGCAATGCCACAGACAGCAGTGCATTGTGGTAGCTGTCCCAGTGTGCAAGTGGCTGCAGGGTGCTTTGGAAAGGGTTTGCAATGCCTAATGGGGCAGGCACAGCGTAACATGATGCCGATTTCCCAATCCCATTGTTCTATGGGCATCCTACTAGATTGCCAGCTGCTTTTCAAATGAGGGGGTGGGGAGTGTGACAGGGAGTGTGTTGTGTGTATGTGGGGGGAGAGACAGTGTGTTTTCGGGGGCTGAGTGTGTCAGCATGCTACCTTGTAAGTTCAGACAGCGGCAGGGGCAAGGGGGAATCCCGACATCAGCCCCCACCGTCGCCTCTCTCTCTCTCTCTCTCTCTCACACACACACATACACACACACACGCGCCTGCCTCTGCAGCAGGAGCATTCCACAGTAAAGGTTTGCTTTGTGTCCCGGAGCAGATAAGCATGCAGGCTGTCAGAAACAAAGCTTTGAAAGGGGATATCCGCAGGCCTGCAGCTGAGTTCAAAACAATGACCAGAGTGGCCACTGGACTTCAGGGGATTATGGGATATTTCCGGAGGCCAATCACAGTACAGTAATGCAATACGTTGTCCATACTGACACCCCGGCGCTCCAGCTGGGGCGCAGCAAGCTCTATGCTTCTTGTGGAGGTGGATTACCAGAAGCGCTCCAGCTGCAGAGTCCAGGCGCTCGAAGTGCCTTGCCAATGTGGACACTTCAGGAGTTATGGCGCCTGGACCTGATTTAATGCGCTCTAACCTGCAAGTGTAGACAAGACCTAAAATAATTAGAAAGAAGAAAGCCAAGGAATGTGTGGGCCCCTTACTGAATGAGGGAGGCAAACTAGTGACAGAGGATGTGGAAAAAGCTAATGTACTCAATGCTTTTTTTGCCTCTGTTTTCACTAACAAGGTCAGCTCCCAGACTGCTACGCTGGGCATCACAAAATGGGGAAGAGATGGACAGCCCTCTGTGGAGATAGAGGTGGTTAGGGACTATTTAGAAAAGCTGGACGTGCACAAGTCCATGGGGCCGGACGAGTTGCATCCGAGAGTGCTGAAGGAACTGGCGGCTGTGATTGCAGAGACATTGGCCATTATCTTTGAAAACTCGTGGCGAACGGGGGAAGTCCCGGATGACTGGAAAAAGGCTAATGTAGTGCCAATCTTGAAAAAAGGGAAGAAGGAGGATCCTGGGAACTACAGGCCAGTCAGCCTCACTTCAGTCCCTGGAAAAATCATGGAGCAGGTCCTCAAAGAATCAATCCTGAAGCACTTGCATGAGAGGAAAGTGATCAGGAACAGCCAGCATGGATTCACCAAGGGAAGGTCATGCCTGACTAATCTAATCGCCTTCTATGATGAGATTACTGGTTCTGTGGATGAAGGGAAAGCAGTGGATGTATTGTTTCTTGACTTTAGCAAAGCTTTTGACACGGTCTCCCACAGTATTCTTGTCAGCAAGTTAAGGAAGTATGGGCTGGATGAATGCACTACAAGGTGGGTAGAAAGCTGGCTAGATTGTCGGGCTCAACGGGTAGTGATCAATGGCTCCATGTCTAGTTGGCAGCTGGTATCAAGTGGAGTACCCCAAGGGTCGGTCCTGGGGCCGGTTTTGTTCAATATCTTCATAAATGATCTGGAGGATGGTGTGGATTGCACTCTCAGCAAATTTGCGGATGATACTAAACTGGGAGGAGTGGTAGATACGCTGGAGGGGAGGGATAGGATACAGAAGGACCTAGACAAATTGGAGGATTGGGCCAAAAGAAATCTGATGAGGTTCAATAAGGATAAGTGCAGGGTCCTGCACTTAGGACGGAAGAACCCAATGCACAGCTACAGACTAGGGACCGAATGGCTAGGCAGCAGTTCTGCGGAAAAGGACCTAGGGGTGACAGTGGACGAGAAGCTGGATATGACTCAGCAGTGTGCCCTTGTTGCCAAGAAGGCCAATGGCATTTTGGGATGTATAAGTAAGGGCATAGCGAGCAGATCAAGGGACGTGATCGTTCCCCTCTATTCGACATTGGTGAGGCCTCATCTGGAGTACTGTGTCCAGTTTTGGGCCCCACACTTCAAGAAGGATGTGGATAAATTGGAGAGAGTCCAGCGAAGGGCAACAAAAATGATTAGGGGTCTGGAACACATGAGTTATGAGGAGAGGCTGAGGGAGCTGGGATTGTTTAGCCTGCAGAAGAGAAGAATGAGGGGGGATTTGATAGCTGCTTTCAACTACCTGAAAGGGGGTTCCAAAGAGGATGGCTCTAGACTGTTCTCAATGGTATCAGATGACAGAACGAGGAGTAATGGTCTCAAGCTGCAGTGGGGGAGGTTTAGATTAGATATTAGGAAAAACTTTTTCAGTAGGAGGGTGGTGAAACACTGGAATGCGTTACCTAGGGAGGTGGTAGAATCTCCTTCCTTAGAGGTTTTTAAGGTCAGGCTTGACAAAGCCCTGGCTGGGATGATTTAACTGGGAATTGGTCCTGCTTCGAGCAGGGGGTTGGACTAGATGACCTTCTGGGGTCCCTTCCAACCCTTATATTCTATGATTCTATGATTCTAATTACCCAGAGTTCAGATAGTGAGATGGTGCCCTGAGGTGGCAGGGATCTAGGGATACCAGAATCTAGTTCCCAGATGGTCCTGCCACAGTAGAGATATCAGCCACCTGGAAAGAAATGATTCAATTAACCATTTTTTCAAATTATCTAGGGCAAGATAGCCTACCTCCCATTCACACTGTGACCAGGGATGGCAAAATATTTATGAAATTATGGACTTGCATGAGCGAAAGCAGTGGAGAAAATAAGAGTGTTCTGGGCGTGAGCATAAAAACAGAGAACCAAAACAGTGCAACGTTCAGGCATTATTTCTTCCTCAACATACATATATTCCTTTCACCTCAAACACTCCCTGAAATAAAGTTCTCAAAGGGTATTTCTACATTGCAACGTTAGCCCAGGATTCGAACTCAAGCTCAAGCCTAACCCCCTTTCCATCTACACACAAATCACACTAACCCAGGGCTTGGACCCAGGGTTCCAGGACTCCACGGGGGTGGAGGGTCTGAGCCTGAGTCAAGCCAGGACCCAGAAGTTCAAGCCCTATGGCTCTGAGTTGCTCTGCATCTTTGCTGCTAAATTAATAAAATAAATAACTTCCATACTGCTATTGTAGCGCTCTCGTCCAAGGAAAGCTCATGAGTCTGTCTACCTGCAGTAGGACTCACACCTCTCAAAGACTACAACAATGTAAATAAATAGTAACAGTAAGATGTCAAGAATTATATTTATCTTTAATAAAAAGAGCAAACGAATGTGATTTTACCAAACAGTTTAGAATTTCACAGAATCATAGAATATTAGGGTTGGAAGAGACCTCAGGAGGTCATCTAGTCCAATCCCCTGCTCAAAGCAGGACCAACACCAACTAAATCATCCCAGCCAAGGCTATGTCAAGCTGGGCCTTAAAAACCTCTAAGCATGGAGATTCCACCACCTCCCATTCCAGTGCTTCATCACCCTCCTAGTGAAATAGTGTTTCCTATTATCCAACCTAGACCTCCCCCACTGCAACTTGAGACCATTGCTTCTTGTTCTGTCATCTGCCACCACTGAGAACAGCCTAGCTCCTTCCTCTTTGGAACCACTCTTCAGGTAGCTGAAGGCTGCTATCAAATTCCCCCTCACTCTTCTTTTCTGCAGACTAAATAATCCCAGTTCCCTCAGCCTCTCCTCGTAAGTCATGTGCCCCACCCCCTAATCATTTTCGTTGCCCTCCGCTGGACTCTCTCCAGTTTGTCCACATCCCTTCTGTAGTCGGGGGACCAAAACTGGACGCAATACTCCAGGTGTGGCCTCACCACTGCTGAATAGAGGGGAATAAGCACTTCCGTCAATCTGCTGGCAATGCTCCTACTAATACAGCCCAATATGCCATTGGCCTTCTTGGCAACAAGGGCACACTGCTGTCTCATATTTTGGAACTTTCATATTCTAAAAGAATCCAGACAGATTTATTTTGAAGCCATCACTGAGAATTGTTGCTTAAGGATTACTGTATGTATGTACAGCATCTAAACTATATACCAAATGTAGTATCCCAGAACATGGAAAAGTTAAAGGTGAATGGGAAATACCGGAATAATGGAAATGAAAGATATGGGTGAAAGCTGACAGGCAGAAAACCAGACTGGGGAGAATGGTGCCCCGCATTTCAAAGGTACCTGTCCCAAATATCACTTATTGGGTGGGATTTCTATCCCCCTATGCAGTACTGATACTTCAAGCTTCTGTAACTGATATGCTAGCACTTGATCTTGCAACGTACTGAGTACTCTGGACTCTCTCCAACAATGCACTTAAGCACATGGTTACCTTTAAGTACATGAGTAGTTCCACTGAAGTCGGCAGGACTATTCACGCATTTAAAAGTAAGCATGTGCTTAAATTCTTTGCTGGATTGGGGCCAGAGAGGAATACTGTCTATTCCAAGCACTGAAAAATCATGAGTCAGGCTCCCCCACCCCCAAATCATCAGATTGGCTGGCACACCATGAAATTAAAAAAACAAAACCATACAAAACCAATAAAATTTAGCTTCTTTTTATTTGCCTTCTGGTTTCAGAGTGTGAAATCCTGGCTCAACTGAAACCAATGGCAAAATTCTCATTGTTATCAACGGGACCAGATTTTCACCCCAAGTCTTTAGGGTGCATTCACATGACATTTTCAGGCTTTTCTACACAGCCATGAGAGCTAGGGACTTACTTTAAAAAAAAAAATGTGGAGATTCTCATGTAATCATTTGCCTCCAGCAGCTAAGCTTTAAGATAAACACACAGTTTCACGAGACTCTTGATAAACGTGTAAGAGCAGGCAACAGTTGTAGTGCTCCGAACCTTGCAGGAATGAGCCTTTAGTTAAGGATTGCCACCTCCTCGTCTCCCTGCAACTTTTACTGGACACTAGCGCTCCAGCACGACTTTCCTCTCATTCAGCTGTGCACGGACAGCTCCAAAACTGAATGTAACACGGACTACAGCACAGACACATTTTAAATGTATCTGTATTTGGATAACAGAGTTCTGCATTATCTTTGCTCTGTTCCTACTTCCCTCCCACACCCTCTGAGCAATACGTTGATGTGCACCCACCTTTCCCGTCTCCATGAAACCACATACATGGAGCAACATTAATTTCAGCTCCTGAGCTGCAGATGTTACTTCTCTATTGTAAGGAATTGCAAGAGTGAAGTCTGGAGAAGCCCAGCTGTCTTGTGAGCTACAGTCCCTACAGCTGAATGGGAGAGTGGGCAGTAGCTGGTAGAGCAGAGGTTTCAGTCTGGTTAACTATTGCTTGTGCTATGAACTTATGGGCACAAGTTACCGAGAATTTACTTCAGTTTAAAAAAAAGCCTTCCAAGAAGGCAAATGTCTAACATTTTACACAAGTCTCTCTATTCATCCCTGAAATTAGAATGAAAGCTATTAGATAAAACATATAGGATGCTAGCCATACTAGAAGAGAGCTCATTAGTTCTGAAATATTGTTCTTTTTGCTGTAATCATTAGGAAGACAAGTAACATGTCATCACAAAACAGTGAAAGAGAGTCTTTTAACTCACACTCTTCAGAATAGGTTCCATGTTTCTTCCTTAATTATCAGTTCATAAATCTAGAGTTTCTTGGCTGATACGAGAAGGATGGAGGTAATAAGTGAGAACCTCATAAAATCAGTGTAATTTAGCAAATTAACAAGGACCTGAAGTAATTCCTTTTCATCATATACTATATTCTCAAAAAGTATTTCCATTTTTGAAAGAGGTCTGTAGGAAAAACATTGAAACTGAAAAAATGCAGATATTTGACAAATAAACTGGGACTTATTGACCACCTATATGGTATATAATAATAGTTTGCAGTTATATAGTGCCTTCCATTCTGAGGTATCCCAAAGTAATGCAAACTTTATAAACTACCCCCACAAAAAAGACAACTCATTAACTTATGGCTAAGGCTGCTCAGTTACATTCCCTACCATTGGAATCATAAAAATTCCAGGAAATCATCTTTCAAGCCAACAATCAACCTCAACTCACGAGACATACCAATGAAATGTCAGCTTATTCAAATGATTCCTCAGCTCCACATCAAACTCCTTTTCAATTCCAACATACTACATAACCAACCTCTATTTCCTCACAATCACACACACAACTTTAACTCCAGTGTGAGGTAGGTGACTTAAATGCCAAGATTTTTATAAATGGGTACCTACAGGTAGGTTCCTAAATTCTCATTTAAGCACCTAAATATAAGTGGTTTCATTTCCAGAAGTGGCCTTTTCTTGTTTTCAGATTTTAAAAAGTGCTTTTATTATTTTCCATCTTAAAAAAATAGGAAATTCCAGACAAAACCTACATTAAGAGAAATTTAAGGTTGCCTGGATAAGCACACAAGTTGGAAAGTGACAATATGCATCATGCCTCCTCATATGCATGAATTATGATACAGTCTTTAATTACATGACCACACACTATTTGTCATATCATACAATATAGAATCTGATATTCTTTCCATCACATTAGAGACATGTGCAACATCTGGGAAAAAAATTCCAGTCTTCAAAATGCTAAGGATTGTATTAAAGAGGACTGTGATCAATTGTTCTCCATGTCCACTGAAGGTAGGACAAGAGGGAATGAGCTTAGTCTTCAGCAAGGGAGATTTAGTTAGATATTTGGAAAAAAATTCTAATTGCAAGGATAGTTCAATTTCTAATTCCAAGGGAGGTTGTGGAATCCCCATCACTGGAGGTTTGTAAGAACAGGTGAGACAAAGACCTGTCAGGGATGGTCTAGGTTTATTTGTCCTGCCTCAGTGCTGGGGGCTGGACTTCTCGAGATCCCTTCCAGCCCTACACTTCTATGATATACTCACCATATTTTCATTGTTCTAACAGTGGTCCAGTCTATCTTTAACAGCTTGGAATTTATCTCTAAAAATGCCTCTGCCAGTTTTCAGCTTCCTATTCCCAACCATTCTGGCTTTATGGCTATTCAAAAAAGTTAATAGGAATTATTTTTATAATGAGAAAAGTGCATTTCTCCCCCACTGTCCTCATACTCAAAAATATACAATCTCTTATTTGCTCTTTAAGAAAAAAAATCACCTTTTGGACAGAGACCAAGCATGGAAAATTTCAATCCCAAAAGTGAAATTTCTTTGACTATGAGTGACTAAAAACAGAGGGTTAGGATGGAAACCATTATGCAATATTAATTATCACAGTCATAGCTGCTCCCATGATAGCATCTTATTTTAGGATGTTGTAATAACAGGTATTAAACTGACACAATACAGATGCCCAAAAATATAGTTCAAGTAGACACACTATGCTTGTGTGGGCTTTGCCCCTAAGTACTCCCAGTTTATCCCAAGGCTGGAGACTGGAAGTAATGTCTGAAAGCCACTGCTGTGTTGGGCTACCAGAGCTGGTTTTTTTAACTCAGCTGGCAGAATTCTGCTCTAGGAATGCTGCCAGGTTCTAGTCCCTCCTTTGCCTACTCCCTGTAATTTCATTTAATTGACATGTAGAAGACATGCTTATTTAAAAGAGGTGTGAGCTGGCTTCTACTGGTACTTCTGAGCCTGGCAAGTGTCATAGGTAATATTAAAGCAGATATCCATGCCAAAACAGTTCTGAATTGTATTTGATCAAATTACTGCTAAATTTAAGACTAACTCTCACTAGTTTCCAAGACCAAAAGAATGTCAGGTGTCAGGAATTATTTTGTTAAATCTTTTCATGCCAGGAGTTGGATTCCTCAAGTACAGAGACAAGAGCAAAATCTCCCTAAAGCTTCAATTCAAGTCAATGGGACTTAAGGACATACTTAAATCCTTTCTTGAACGGGGGCCTAAATGCAAAACCGATAGAGCTGGTCGAAATATTTTCATCAAAACTTTTGAGGAAAAGTTGCTTTTTGCCCAAAACAAAAAAATTCATTTTGGGCAAAATTTTCATTTTTTTCCAATGATAAAATACTTCATGTTTGGGGACAAATTCGGTTTTTAAAATCTGAAACTTTTTATCAAAAATTATTTTTAAAAACTGAACATTTTTGTTTTTTTGGTTATAAACCAAATCTTTGAGGGAAATTTAAAATAAATGCAAATATTTGTTTACATTTTACTAAAAAATGCTATGCTTTTTTGACCAGTTGTAAATACCAAACAATTGCAAAAGACAAAATAACAACAGGCAAAGGCCCAGCAGAGAGTTCACAGCAAATATGTAAACAACCTACTAGAGTGTATCCTGCAAATACACAGTGTTCATTTCAATTACTTGTGTTTCTGCTAATAGTTCCAGAGTGACAATGCCCCTGATTCTCTACTGCCCTGCAGAGAGGTCATTAATACTTGTGCCAAATACTGCTATCCAGAAATGTCAATCTAGCACTTTTCATGAGCACAAAATCCAAAGTTTTCTATTGAGGTTTGTTTCTCTTAAATTAATTACATATTTTCACCCAGGTATTTTAAAGCAGTACATCTGTGACACCTTGATGTAAACTACTAGCTTGGAAACACCTGTGCCCACAACTGTTCTCACAAATTGGGAGGCCAAACCTCTTCCAATTAATCCTCTTTAATACCTAATTTGTCCTCTCAACTCTCCAAAAGGAGCAGAAGGCACCATTCCCTGTGAAGGGCAATAGAGTAAAACACATTTTGAGTGCCTAGGCCGTCCCGGTTTTGAAACATTACAGGCAAAAAAACAGAACAAAAACACCTGAATTGAAAAACGCCACATTTTTGGAACCCTAATATTACATTTATGCACTGTTCAATTTTCTTCAAACATTCCACAAAATCTCTACTATGAAATAATATCATGGAGAAGAAATTTTGGGAAGTCTGTTTTGTTTAAAAAGGGATTTTCTGACTGAGGCAAACTAGAATGCAAGTTTAATTCAAAAAGCAATATACTTTGCCATATTCCCTTGGATATTGGCAAAAATGGTTTCAACAAAATCATTCCTTTCACCATATATTTTTTCCTCCTATGCAATCCTGCAGCAAAATTGTAATCCTATGCTTATGACTTAACGGCAAGTTGCTATGAAAATGATTAAAGTGATGTAGTTTCAGCATTTCAAACAAATAGGTAAAGATGGGCCAGGATGAAAACAGGCTTTATTCAAACCACAAATACTGTATCTAATAATTAATAAGGGGACAAGGAAAACTAAATACATAAAAATGAAACTCCTCACCTTTCATACTAAGTACTGCTTGTTTAACTGTTTTCCTATTGACTCATAGCCCCTATTTATAAGGACATTTGTGACTGAATGAGCATTTTGTGCCTGAAATTGACTCCAAACAAATGACATCATAGGGCTCCATGTCATCCATACTCTTAATAACTGTCTCATCAAATCTGCTCAGCTTATTAGTAAGATTTCTTTTCTTTAATTGGGAGAACCCCGTAGATGCCTGTGGTACTTCGCTGATGGGGAAAAGGCAGGGTGGGAACAACCACTACTAATGACAGGGATCCAAGGTCATAAATTTCTTAAGCATCTTTTTCAGCACCTTACTGAAGCATTCCACCAGCTCATCTGTCTGAGGGTGATAGACTGATGTCTTTAAGGCCTTGATTTTCAAGAGGTCACACAATTCCCCCATTAGCTTTGAAGTAAAGTTGATCCCCTGGTCAGTCAATATCTCCTTCATTATCCACCTGTGCAAAAACCTTCATTGATTTGGTGGTGATAGTAGCCGCAGCGGTTGTGCAAAGGGAGATGGCCTCTGGGCACCATGTGATGTAATCCATTATCACCAGAATGCACTGGTACCTGGCCGCACTCTATTCAGTGGTCCCATCAGGTCCATACTGATCCTCTCAAAGGGTACTCCAACCACTAGGAGAGGGAGTAGTGGAGCTCATGGGTGGCGGGTATCATAGGCTGGGGAAGGCTCTGCCTCCCCGAACAGCCAAGCATGGCCCCACGGCCCCTGCTTCTGCTCTGCAGCCCGACTCCAGGGGCTGGGGCCACGCCACCTGCCCTCCCGATGCTCCGGGGTTGGGGGGGCTGAGGTGACGCCAACAGCCCTCCCTCCAGGCGCTCCGGGGCTGAGGGCACTAGCCTGGGGCAGGGGTCAGTGGCTGTGTTGCTGGAGCTCTGGGCTCCAGAGGGGGCGAGGCAGGGCCTCAGGTGGAAGGGGCAAGGCTGGGCACTAGCCTCCCCCAGCCGGCGGTTCATGCGCCCCCCATGGTGGAACTTTTGGGGCCCTGTCCATTGGCACGCCGGGCACAATGAGCAATAGTCCGTTTTTGTTCCCCTGACAATAAAATTTGAGGGCCACCCTTTTAAGAGTCTTCTCTCGCCCCATTTGTCTCCCTCAAGGTATTGCATGCGCCAGTGTAGTACTTCGCAGCAGAGTTTCTTCAGGACAAGAAGTTGTACTCCTTACTTCTCTGGTTTGGGGGTCCTTCGCCACCTGATACAGTCTCCCCTCCCTGAGTTCAAATAAAAGCCACTGCTTCATCCATCATGTATTTATCATCTCACCAGTTTATACTGGCAAGTTGGTCATACGCCCTGCTCAGGGTTGTCTTGTCTTTCTGACTGCTACAAAAATTACATCTGCCGCCAGTAAGTTTATTTCTAGGGAGTGTGAGATCCTCTGCTTCCCCTGAATACAGGGAGGGCACAGCTCCTGCCGGGAGCTCCCTTTGCTCGGATCTTCTGCCTCTCTGACTCCAGGGGGCTGTAATATTAGTTCTGGTACTTCTACCCCATTAGCCCACACAGGAACTAATATCTTGATCAGGCCTCTTTTCCAAGCCATGGTATTAGTTGTCCAAGCCTGTTCAGCGTTGCTAACCATGGTAGTCTTGGCAGAAATGTCCTCACTGTCCATGTGAAAAACAACTTCTGATCGAGGGACTTGCCCTGTCCCTTGACTGCCCTAGGGGAAACTGGGTGTCTGAGGGGGGTCTTCCCTCAGGATTGGGTTTTCCTCAGCACTTTGTTCCCAGTGAGACCAGGCTTCTGAGGTTTTGCCATAGCTGTGGATCATCCAGTGGACTAAGCTTTATATTTGGTTCCTCGGAGCTTGCTCCCATTGCCAGGCCGAGAGATCCGTAGTCTACACAGTCTGTAGATCTTAATGAGCACCTTCAGGCCTGGGTGTTTCACTGGCTGGGCATGCAGCTGCCATAGTTTTCTGATAGCTGTACTGTGAGGGCCAATGTCTCAGGCCTGTGCCGCAACACCCGCTCCCATCCCCCAGCCAGGAGAATTTCCGAAAATTGCTCCAGCATGACCTGCTCGGCCACCAGCGCCACCAATAACAATATTCTTTAAATCTCTGGGCTGCTGCACAAAGTCAGGTCCCCAGTGGAAATTTTTCCTGGTGAAAGCGCTGTCAGTGGGTCTCGGCATTGATATCAAAGATGTCTAAAATAGCCACCTTGACCTGTGCATAGTCTTGTTTGTCCACAGAGCTGAGGCTCCAATACACAGCTTGAGCTGGCCCAGTAAGATAAGGTGCCAGCAAAATAGCCCAGTGTACAGATGGCCATCGAGCTGCTGTGGTGACCCTCTCAAAACTGAAGAGGAAAGCATCCAGGATGTCCCGAAGTTCTATCTTTGTGTGTTTTATGAGAAGCCTTGGGGCTGGGGTGTGGCTCAGCATCCTAGCTGCCAGCCCCTCATGGTTGTAAAAGGGTTGCCACTTGCTGGACCAGGCATTATTGCTGCTCTTGCTGTTTCATCTCAAGCTCCCAGATGAGCTGTTATCGTTGCTGTTGATGTTGTGCGGCTACTGTTGGGTGGCCGTTTGTTGAAATAGCTGGTTCTGTTCCTGCTGCTGTTGGGAGGCCTGTAGTGGTCGGCTGTCTATCCGCCACTTCATCAATTTGTCTATAGCCGTGCTTCCCCTCCCCCCCACACAAGGCCTTACAGAAGACCTGGCAGGAGAGACCACATTCTCCATTGAGTTGTGATGGGCAGTGCTCACTGCTGGTGTCGCCTAATGTTCAGGATACTAGGTATCTACTCACCCCGCCTCCAGTGTCTCTCACTGGCCATTTTCATGCCCCTTGGGGTCTGCCTTTTGTTGGGTGTTGACTTGACACTCTGGTCAGGTCACTAATTAGGCTCCAAGGAAGATATTGGGTCCCACGCCCTCACAACTGGGGGGAACATCAGTCTATCTGTTGACCCCCTGCAGGCATCCAGTCCCAGTTGCAGTGTTTTCAAAGTCTCTACCCCCCCTTGTTTCCCCAAGGGTGAGTTTGGAAGTGAAGGTTTTCATGCTCTTCATAACAAGGGTGGTTGGTAGGGCAGCCCTGGCCCTGTCACTCCACTGGACCCTAGCGGAGGACCCAGCTCAGGACCCTGTAAGAGGCAGCATGTCTAGCACTCAGGAATGCCTTAAGGCTGCCTCCCTGGGCCACTTCCTACCGCCTACTCTCTCAACAAAGGCTTATAGTTTGACACAAGGTAGTGAAGAATGAGTAACAGAACGTTCCATCCCTCTGGGCTCAGAAGGCAGGCTCTTTTTCGCAGGGAAAGGCTTCTGGAGCATCCTTCTTTAGGAGCTCTCAGGTTAGGTCTATCTCCCTGCCCTGCCAGGCATTTGCTGAGCTGTCTGGCTCCCTTTTAAGCCCCACCTCCAGCTGTAGCATGCTCTGAAGGTGGGGTGGGCAGGGTCGCCTTGGGCCAGATTTGCTCCATAACCTCTTCATTGTGGTGGGCTTATATACCCCACCACAATAACCCATCTGACTACAGGCTGGGGTGAAATCCTGTCCCCATTGAAGTCCCTTCGACTTCAAAATTCCCTTTGACTTCAGTGAGGCCAGGATTTCACCCCAGACTCTCAGTTAGGGTATACCAGTGTAACACCATTGATATCACTGGAGCTATGCTGATTTATACCAGCTGAGGTTCTGGCCCTAAATCTGTAGGCTATTGGACATATATAGAATTTTCCTACACTGCTTTTAAGGGGTGGCAGGGAATAAAGGCAGCAGAAATGAACATTTTACCACCCAAACAGGGAAAGGAAAGGTGTCATATTCCTCATGTTTATTCCAATTATGGTTTCTTTCTTACCTCACAGATACAAGTAAACTGTTGTTCAATTTCAGTTGTCTTAGATTAGGGAGATAAGCACCTGCAGGATCAGAATAAAGAATCATTTTGTAGAACTGGTTACAGAACATAGGAAACATATGTCCCACCTCACAAGCTCAAGCAGCCCACAGATTTTTCAGATGCACTTCTTACCCATCTCGACCACCTCTAACACACTAGACAATGTCTGAAAAGTTAATTACATTATTTCAGTTGTGCAACATTCCAGCCTCTGCATCCTCTCATTGTAAGCTTGCATGTTAGCTGCAGTGGTTTCACAGTTACAACCTTTGAAACTCCCCTCTGAAAAGCACCATGTGGCATCATTCCTGACAAGATCAAACATTAACACAAGGTTTGCTTGGAGGTGATCATATGTTGCTCTGTCTGATTCTATATCCTTATTGACTAATAATGACTTATTCTGAAGAGTTAAGAAAGATTTACATTATCTCCATGTGTGCAACATATCCCCGTGTTTTTTATAGTTCGCTCTCGATTCTCTCTTCTACATCTCTCTCTACCCTGTTACCTATTGCATAATAACTGGTGACGGAATTGCAGTATGTGTGTCTTACAGCCAAGTCATACTTCATTTGAGGAACTGAAATCCCCCTACTGTATATTCTTCTAACTGTGATTTTTGAGCCAATCAGCAAAAAGTGCCATCTTATTTGTCACAAGCCAATCATGTTATAACAAGGCTGCAGGTTGGTCATGAAGGTCACGGATTCTGTGACTTTCTGGGACCTCCGGGACTTCTGCAGCGGCCGGTGCGGCTGGCCTGGGGGCTGCCTAAGGAGCTCGGGCATCTCCTGGGCCAGCCTCACTGGCTGCTGCTGGGGAAGTCTTGGGCTACTGCCCACCTCCTCCTCACATTTACTGCCCATGACCTGTCCATGACTTTTACTAAAAATGCTTGTGACTAAAACGTAGCCTTAGTTATCATTGCATTGACCAAGATCCCCAAAATCCTACCTTTGCTTTGTTATCTACTTTCATGTATTTTCTGCATATAATCTATTGTTTACTGCTTGGTTTTGTAAGTTTCATAATCATGAGCAACCTTTATTTAATTATTTTAAATTTTTCACTCTCATCCCTTTGAACATTTTCCTTTTCACTTATTTCTAGAGGCAGTTCTGAACCAAAACCACAAAACCAAACTCCTCTAAACCTTGGAGCAATTTGGATACAGGTACAAATTCTGTATCTCAGCCACCATCTCTATTAATCTCTGAATAATTATAGATCTTATAATTCAGTCCAATGTATTTTGTTTTAGTTACCATAGATGAAGGAAAGACTTTAAAATGGTGTCTATGGGCATCTCGGTTTCACTATATGGTGTAGTTGTATGACATACTTTATAAAACACAGTACTCTAGAGCCCCTTTTAATTGTCAGAAACAAATGTTCTATTTAAGTGACAGACACAGAAGCTGGCAGAGTTGAGCAACAGACCTGGCATGGTTCTACCTCCACCAGTTTTCTACCAGCGGAAATTCCCCTAGATAGGGAGAATTCCCCAATACAAACCTCCAGTCACTTTGCAGACAGAACCCTTTCTCCAAACCATAAGAAAAGCATCATCAGTTTGATGCCATATGGTGCATTGTAAAGCTATATGGGGCATTTTACAACATCTCTCTCCAATACTACAGGCTCTCCCTTTAAGTTTTAATACTACATATACAATTGCTTCATTTATGTTAAGAGTTCATTGTCTGTCTAATTGTTTCAATGATCCTGACTCGTTACACATAGATCCAAGAATGGATCCAACTTAGAATGGCTGCCAAAAGGCAACAATTGAAACAGAATGCACAGCACTGTAGGCAACTTGATTAAAATCACATAGGCAGAAGAGAAGCCATGTAATGTCTTAGATGAATGTATCCAACATTACTTTAAACAGGGATTTCTACAAGTTGGTCATGAATACAGCCCCAGATCTGTCAGCAATCAAAATTGAAGGGGTAAACCCATAGAAAAAAATATGTTTACTCTAAACTAAACACCACATGCAGATAAAGAAGAGTGCACAAGTAAATCCAAATGCTGTGGACCTTGAAAAGAGACTTGCCAGGAGAGTTCAATTTTTTGCGTGCCATTCAACAAGACACATAGAAAATAAAGCACCAGAGACTTCAGCAACAACCTGAAACAATAATGGGGCTTAATTTTCAACTGCTGACATGAAGCCCATAATTACTTTAAAATAGTCCATGTGACAGCATTTTTGCAAGGATCTATCTTGTAATACTTTTGCACACACCCTTTCTTTGAGAAATATAACCAGCTCCTCTCCACCATGATCACATCACTGTGCAGAGGGCTGGTCTGACAACTCGAGAGAAGGTCGACTGGATTATTCATTGAAGTCCTCCATTCCCCAGAACTGAACTGACCAATTTTATATAACAGGGGAGATCTTTAGGTCACCCCTAACCTTGTGCTCTGCGAGATGCGGATCTTGAGTGCTTCTGCTGGGGTCCGTACATAGCTAACAACACTTTAAAATTTTCAAGAGGAAATTCTCCACGCAAATTGTGGATTTTAGGGCTACCGGGGTTTCAGCTACTGGAGGGTTTCATGTACTGCCTGGTGACTTTATACAGCAGAGAGGTTAAGTGACCTGATTAAGGCCACAGAGAAAATCAATGTCATAGTCAGGTTTAGAATGCAGGACTAGCTTACTTAGCCTATTCTGTCTCTCAGATTAGCTACCAAAGGCCACAATAGCTGCTCAGCAGAGAAGTGGTTCAAGTGCAATTGGCTGGGCAGGTATTTGTACTGAGTCTGGCACCTTCACTGGCAGCCTAGGTGGCACTGCCCCTTCCACAAAGGCAAATTGTCTTGGGATAACCCTACAAACCCAAGCCCCGTTCCACAGGTCCAAAAAACAAACAAACAGAAAAAAAAACAGCCTCAGATAGCTGTCAGGTGGAGAGAGATAATGAATTACCAGTGAAATTAAGAATAATCCAAGTGGCAAACTTTCCAACCTAGCCACGTATTGCCATTTTCCAGGGTGTTTTCAGAAGGAAAGTGGCTAAAAACTTACTTATGAAAAATTACAGTTCAGATTGGCTTGATATTTTGCAGTACTCAAAGTCATTGGCGACTTACAGCTATGGGATTTGTAGGATCCAAAGGCCAGCTCTCTGTGTAGACTTGGACTAAACAGTGTCTGCATGCAACCCAGAGATAGTTCACTATATCCAGAGAAGTTAGCAAAAGTCTATCGGAAGGGACTGGAGAGTGACAGATTTATTCCAGTACTAGGAGGGAAAGGGAACCATGACCTGAAGGGAACACATGAGAGAGGAAAAGAGAACAGTGAGATGGTAAATAACCAGTTTTCTTTGTTCTTTCTTTCTAGCAAGAATGATTGGGAAGATCTAATAAACAGATAATTTTTTTTTGCATGAGCATAGGAGGAAGAACAGACAGCAGAGATAAAGATTGAAGCAGGCAATGGAAGGGGCTACACATTAAAATAACCAGAAAAGGCATGGAGGATGTACATCTTGTAACTGGCTTGTCATATACAATGGAAAAATATGGCAGAATGGAAGCTCAGCTTTGGGGAAGAAAAGAATGGGAAAGGCAAAAGGAAATTTCCTTAGGGAGATGACCAGTGCCTGCCGATAGTGGAGGGGCAGAGTGAGAGCAGCTGGCTTCAGCAGGTTGCTGAGCATGTTCACTCTGTGTGAGCATGTTTAATACAAGCCAAGCAGCAAATCTGGGTGAGCACATGCCCCTGCATGCCCCTGCAATGCATCATCTCCGTTAGGGAAATCTGAGTGCATTATGAACTGCAAAGGAGATGGTTTAATTATGTACTAAATTATCATGTGCATGTCATAAAAAGATCTGGGCATCAAAATTATCCAAGAAAATGGTGCAAAATGGCTGGACAAATCAACACAACTCTCGTACCACCTTACTTCTCAACCCCTATCTAAAAGTCTCTGCTAAATTAAAAGGCTTCCTTCAAAAGATCATCCTTTGCATATTAAAGGTGGCCATCCACAGACTTTGGTGGACTGCAAGTGAGAACAACTTCCTTGAGTGAAAATACCCTGCCAGTGCCATCCACTTCCTGGAGTTGGTCTCTGGGTACAGGGAGCGAGACCATCCCACTGTACCATAGTTTCTGTGTTGGAACATGGTGGAGGAGATGTTTTTGGTGATGATAAGAATCAGCATGTTGCTGAAAGAAAGGGCTAAACAAGAATTGGGGGGTGGGCGCTGACAAGCTCAATGTAAACCTTCCTATACAAGAAGTTTTCTCAAACTACCTTACTTCCTTTTTCTCGAGCCCACTGACATTCACAGGGAGAAGACCAATAAGTGACAAGTATTGACAGCATTCATCAAAATTGTGGAGCACATAGAATCTCTCTCAAGTCCATTCTCAAACATAGTTAGATGTGCCGTTTTTAACAGGACTGGATGAGAAAGTTAAGTACCGTAAGCAGATACAGACAGACTCTATGCAAAAGAAACCAGGTCAGCATGAGCTGAGATCTTCCAATCTCTACAGCAGTGAGATAACAAATCTACCTTGGTCACTGGACTTGTCAATGATTACAGCTGGACAAGAGAAAATTAGTTCTGTTGCATCTGGTACCACAGATCGATTGAAGAATAAAGGGACTGACCGCCTGATCTGGCTAAGATGAGCATTTTGCAGAACTATGAATGGGGAGGCAAAGGTGGCCAAAAAAGCTTGGAACTGTGCAGCTCCTGATCTGATCAGCAGCCTCAGGATTGCACTATCTTTCACCCCATCTCATATTGCCCCAGGGGGCTGTTCCACTGGCCAGGGAACACAGAGGCCTCTATCTGTACCCCCTTTCTCCCAGACATCTCTTCTATCAGGGGCGAAAAGGATGGACCTATCGCCACTAGAAGATTTCCATTTACAAATAAAATCTTCTACTGGGCAGTTAAGATGAGTTTAGGCTGTTTTGTCCACCTGGAATAGCATAAAGCAGCCTTAATGGACCAGAAAACTAGTTTAAAGACTATGGGTGTTGAATGCAGCTCTTCAAGATTACTGCAGTTTGTGATTTTGAAGTTGGCTCACAGGTCTCTGAACAATCATAGAATCATAGAATATCAGGGTTGGAAGGGACCTCAGGAGGTTATCTAGTCCAACCCCCTGCTCAAAGCAGGACCGATCCCCGACTAAATCATCCCAGCCAGGGCTTTGTCAAGCCTGACCTTAAAAACTTCTAGGAAAGGAGATTCCACCACCTCCCTAGGTAACGCATTCCAGTGTTTCACCACCCTCCTAGTGAAAAAGTTTTTCCTAATATCCAACCTAAATCTCCCCCACTGCAACTTGAGACCATTACTCCTTGTTCTGTCATCTGCTACCACTGAGAACAGTCTAGAGCCATCCTCTTTGGAACCCCCTTTCAGGTAGTTGAAAGCAGCTATCTAATCCCCATTCATTCTTCTCTTCTGAAGACTAAACATCCCCAGTTCCCTCAGCCTCTCCTCATAAGTCATGTGTTCCAGACCCCTAATCATTTTTGTTGCCCTCCGCTGGACTCTTTCCAATTTTTCCACATCCTTCTTGTAGTGTGGGGCCCAAAACTGGACACAGTACTCCAGATGAGGCCTCACCAATGTTGAATAGAGGGGAACAATCACATCCCTCAATCTGCTGGCGATTCCCCTACTTATACATCCCAAAATGCCATTGGCCTTCTTGGCAACAAGGGCACACTGTTGACTCATCACATCCAGGAATAGTGGTAATTAATCTAGACTGGAATTTTCCTATTTGTTTTCCTTTGTGTGCAGCATTATTCATCCTAGCAGCATAAAATCAGGCATGAGACACCAGAAAAACAAAGTCAGCTAAATCTTATTGCCCAGCTACAAGCAGCGCAAACTGAATGGAGCTGAAATTGAACTGGTATTGCTCATCACATTTACATATAATATTTATTGTTCTATTCAGCTCTTCACAGTAAAAAGCTGATAAGATGCTGACTGATGCCTGTGTTTTAAGAAAATCTCTAACAAGACTGTATTTCACACATTCCACTGCTTTCTGAGCCACCAGCCCCTCACGTTCAGCATGCTTCTCCTTCACACCAAAATAAATGAGTAAGAGATTAAGTACAGGATGAAGTGTTTTCTCACCAAAGTTTCCCAAGCTGTTCTCTCTCGTGTCCACACGCATCTCTAGGGCCTTCACTTGCTGCAGATCATCTACCCCCGTCAGCGCTTTCTGTAAAGATAAGAAGAAATAGATGTGAACTCGCAGAAAGTAAGGCAGGTGACATGGTGTGGAAATGCTTCCAATCAATACTTTGGCAACATATTCTCCACATCACAATGGCCCTCTTCCAATATATTCTAAATGAATTTCTTCCAGTAGCTTCAGATCACTCCGGATTGCATGTAACACTTGCACTGTTTACAGTGACAAAAAAAAAAATCTGCACTCAGGGTGAAATTCACCCTTGCACTGAGACGCAGCCCAAGCCCTACACACTACTTAAATCTAACTGAAGCATTATTTTGTGGTCTTAACTACTAGATAAGCTTTGTGCTAGGACTCTGCACAGGGATGAACTTTGTTCTTGATGCACACTGCAATCAAGGACATGTATATAGTGAGATTAATGTAACTTTTTTTTTTTCATAGTCATGCCGTTTACACTCTTCGGAAAAAAACTGTAAATAGAAACTAGCGATTTTAAGTGCCCATTGTCAAATGTCTTAATGCGGCCTGATTTTCAGAAAGTGCTGAGCACACACTCTCTGAAAATCAGGCTCCTTTATAAAGTTGGGCACCCAAAATATTTAGTCACTCCTGAAGATCTTGGTCATAGGGCTAAATCCTGTGAAATACTAAATAATACGAACTGAATGCATTCCATACTTTGCAAGAGGCAGTCAATACCTCACTGGATCAGGCTCAAAATAACCAAAAGCTCCAACAGTCAACATGCACATGCATACTGACATTCTGCTTTATACAATCTGGGTTGTCCTTTGCCCCTGTATTAAGAAGAGGATAGGGGAGCAGAAATCAATTAGTTGGTCCCCATGTATTGGAGAAATTTTAACATTAAAAAGTTACAGCATTCTTTGTTTATTTTGTTTTAATCTGGAGAATAACATTAATGGCAGGGAAATGATTTATGGGAAGACAATATGTGTGAGTCCACCTCTATTTATGTGTTTTAGGAAAAACACAAGCATGTAGTCCCTGATCTTCAAAGGTATTTGGCCACCTAATTCCCATTGATTTCAATGGGAGTTAAGTGTCGAAATATTTTTAGACACTTAACACAGAGATGTGGGAATTACAATATTCCCACTCACTGGGTCAAATTCAGATGTGATGTAAGTGGGCCCAACACGGTTTAATGGGCCATGTCCACTTACAGAGAGGGGATCAAACTCAGTCTTAGTGCATCTAATCATTTTCTTCTTTAAAAGAGGACACTGTATTAATACAAAACTGAGTTTTAAGTATTTGTTAAACTGATTTTTAAAACTACAGTTTTAAGTGCACTGGGTCCAATAAAATTTATAGAATGTATTTTGTTCCCACTAGATTTTATTAGGTGAGAGGTAAAAAGGCGTAAAGCGCTAGCCTAAAGCTCCCCAAGCACATCCAGAACCTCAGTGAGTGTCCCTGCCACAACAACCACAGAGAAGCCCTCATATTCGTCTCCCACAGAAACTGCCCTGCTTCCATGGAGGTAGTTTCCTCCAAATCTGAGTGACGTTATCCTCACAATAAATCAGAAATTCTTCACTGTTGCACTCACTGTTGCAGTAAGCTTTTCCAACAGATAACATGGTTTGTGCATCTACTGGTTTACTGCTAGATGCCATCCTCCCTCAAACAGTCCTGCAGAAGGGTAAAACTGGATGAGAAAGCTCAGCTGTTTTAGCATTTCTGATCCTTCTCTCAGTGAGGAGGAGATTGTGGCAACTCACAGAGGAGGCCCGTAAACTCAGCAGATTCAAAGATCTGCAGAAAAGGACTCCCTACAGTCCTCTGGCATTCCCTCTGCACAGTTGCCCAGTCTCTACCTTCACCAGGACTCTCTTAGGAGTGGTGCTGCTGTTGACTCCCGTTTGTTGTGGCTATACAGTAGAATCCATCGACAGGCCTCTGCTGGAGCCGATGTTTTTAGCATCATTAACTCCTGCTCAGATTTCAGCTCAAAAAGCCCCTTGGATTTCTGCTCTGTGCAGGGCTCTGAGAGAAGCTTGCCACAGACAGCATCATCACACCTATGGCTCCAGGCCAAGTGTCTCCGGCCAGGAACATGCAAACTAAGCATCAGAGTGTGTCTGAGCAGGGTTTTATTTTTGGGGGGGGAGGGCGGAGGGGAGGTTGGAAGAGAGGAATCATGTTGTGCTCATGTGAGTCTCTATTTCTTTATTATTTAACATGCTCATGAGGCTCTTCCAAATACTTTACCTGTTTGGCTCCCGGGTCTTAACTCCATCAGCTCAGCTGAGCTTCTTTGATTTGCTGACGTTCTACTAAAATCACCATGGAACCAACCTCATGACATACCTGGTACAACAGGCAACAATGAGGAAGGAGTACCTGGCATAATAGACAGCAGCAGAGCAGGTACACCCCTTGCAAGTGACACTGCTACCCACAGGACGAGTATGCACGTTTATTAAAGAGAGAATCTTCACCTGCGGGTGCAGCAATCACTTTATATCTGACCTATAAGTCCTCCTCCTCAAAGGAAACCTGCACAACACCTTCAAAAGATAAGGTTGGGAACTTAAATTCATAACTTCGCTAGACACAAATCACGGACTGAATAAAGAAACTGGATTTATGGCATATTACAACAATCTATAACCCACTGACAACTCCCCCCCCCCCCACAGCTGCCTTTCCCTCCCACTTCCTTTCCCTCCTGGAGGGGTGTTAACGGGTCACTTCACTTTCATCAAGACCACATTACACGATCCATTGTCTACAACCAAGCTCTAAGATACAACCGCATTTGCTCCAATCCCTCAGACAGAGACAAACACCTACAAGATCTCTATCAAGCGTTCTTAAAACTACAATACCCACCTGGTGAAGTGACGAAACAGGCTGACAGAGCCAGAAGAGTACCCAGAAGTCACCTACGACAGGACAGGCCCAACAAAGAAAGTAACAGAACGCCACTAGCTGTCACCTTCAGCCCCCAACTAAAACCTCTCCAGTGCATGATCAAGGATCTACAACCTATCCTGAAAGACGGTCCCTCACTCTCACAGATCTTGGGAGACAAGCCAGTCCTTGGTTACAGACAGCCCCCCAACCTGAAGCAAATACTGACCAGCAACCACACACCACATGACAAAAACACTAACCCAGAAACCTATCCTTGCAACAAAGCCCATTGCCAACTCTGTCCACATATCTATTCAAGGGACACCATCATAGGACCTAATCACATCAGACACACCATCAGAGACTCATTTACCTGCACATCTACCAATGTGATATATGCCATCATGTGCCAGCAATGCCCCTCTGCCACGTATATTGGCCAAACCGGACAATCTCTGCGCAAAAGAATAAATGGACACAAATCAGATGTCAAGAATTATAACATTCAAAAACCAAAACCAAAAAGTCGGAGAACACTTCAATCTCCCTGGTCACTCAATTTCAGACCTAAAAGTCGCAATTCTCCAACAAAAAAACTTCAAAAACAGACTCCAATGAGAAACTGCAGAATTGGAATTAATTTGCAAACTGGACACCATTAAATTAGGCTTGAATAAAGACTGGGAGTCGATGGGTCATTATACACGAAGTAAAAACTATTTCCCCATGCTAATTTTTCTCTTACTGTTACTCAGACCTTCTTGTCAACTGTTTGAAATGGGACATCCTGATTATCACTACAAAAGTTTTTTTTCCTCCTGCTGATAATAGCTCACCTTAATTGATTAGTCTTATTACAGTTGGTATGGCAACACCCATTTTTTCATGTTCTCTGTGTATATACACATCTTCCTTCTGTATTTTCCACTGCATGCATCCGATGAAGTGGGTTTTAGCCCACAAAAGCTTATGCCCAAATAAATTTGTTAGTCTCTAAGGTGCCACAAGTACTCCTTGTTTTTTTTGCTGATACAGACTAACATGGCTACCACTCTGAAACCTTTCATCTTGAATGGTTCCCTGAAATCTTATGCTAAACAATTTGTTCCACCTTGTATTTAGCTGTGACACTAGTATGTTTCCCAGACATGAAGAAGAGCTCTGAGCTTGCCTCTCTCACCAACAGAAGTTGGTCCAATTAAAGATATTCCCTCACCCACCCTGTCTCTCTAATCTTTGAACCAACATGGCTACAACAACACTGCATATAAGCTGTTTAGCAAACAGAAGGCAGAGAGGGCAGTTAAAGAGGGTGTTGAGTTGTGAAGAAGAATAGTTGGAGAAATTCCTATTCCAAAGGCATTTTTCATGGAATATTAAAGTAGTTGGAAATATGGAGTATATTTCATATCAGAATGTCACAACTAGAATTATGGAGCCTGGAAAGCAGAAGAGTTGGGGAAGGGATTTCATGGTGACATTCAAAATTATTAAGTTCATACTGAACACTCACCAGTCTCTCTCCTTTTTAGGCTGGTCCATACTATGAGAACATGGAGACACTCAACAAAATTAACAGGGAGAAAATTTAGAACAAATAAAACGGAATGCTAAGAGCCCCTCAATGCCCACTGGCAGAGGGCCCACTATACTGTAATTCATATCAGGCCTGACACACACTGTTGTCATAATATGTGTCCAAAAGGTATCTTCTAAGGTATCATATGTAAACTGGTGACACACTGGGCAAGAATATCAATGCACGATGTATGTACAGGTTGTGTATAAAGAATACAATATGCATGCTGGAAATATATTCTTAAAATGTGTTTAGGAGACAGTGCATAAATCGAGTCTGCCCTAGATAAAGGAAAGTTGTTTCAGCTGTTTGCCTGAGTCTCCAATGTAAATTGAGCAAGGTGAGGCCAGAGACACTGGAAGTACAATTACATCTAAAGTAAACAAAGTGATTACGCCAATTGAAAATAAAGTTGACCATAGGATGAGGAAGACAGCATGGCCTCTACAACCCAGCAGGGGAGAGGAATTTTGTCTGGGTTTACTTTTTAAAGAATATTTTTCAAAATCTTACTGGACTATGAAAAGAAAGGAAGAGAACCCTTTAGTTATCTATCACTCAGCACCCTCTGAGCATGTGAATGGGTGATCTTCCTGGCCTGAAGGGCAGGAGCTGCTGCTAACTTGCTGTAAGTGAGAAACTGTTTAGAGAAAAATATAGTTTGCTAAAGTTAAGACTTAGACACTGGATAGAAAGCATGTGGGGTTTTTTTTGTTTTTTTTTGTAACCATTTTCTGTTTCTCTTACATCTGCTTAGTATCACTTACATTTCTATTCTTTGTTAATAAACTTATTTTTAATTTTACTACAAACCCTCTTAGTGCTGTTATACTGAATTAAATGTGAGTCCTCAGTTAAACCAAATGACTGTACACACCACTGACTTCCTGAGTAAACTACAATCCATTGGTGATCTTCCAGAAAACACCATCCTAGCCACTATGGATGTAGAAACAATGAGAAGTCCTTGTCGCACCTTAGAGACGAACAAAACAACTCTCTACCCCAACATTCCACATAAAGATGGACTACAAGCCTTCAGGAACAGTATCCCCAATAATGTCACGGCAAACCTGGTAGCTGAACTTTGTGACTTTGTCCTCACCCACTATTTCAGATTTGGGGAATTTATACCCTCCAGTCAGCAGCACTGCTATGGGTACCCGCGTGGCCCCACAGTATGCCAACATTTTTATGGAGGACTTAGAACAACACTTCCTCAGCTCTTGTCCCCCAGCGCCCCTACTTTACTTGCGCTACACTGATGACATCTTCATCATCTGGACCCACGGGAAGGAGGCCCTTGAGGAATTCCAGCAGGATTTCAACAATTTCCACCCCATCATCAACCTCAGCCTGGATCGCCCACACAAGAGATCCACTTCCTGGACACTACAGTGCAAATAAGTGATGGTCACATAAACACCACCCTATACTGGAAACCTACTGACCACTGTACTTACCTACATGCCTCCAGCTTTCATCCAGACCACATCACACGATCCATTGTCTACAGCTAAACTCTAAGATAAAAACATATTTGCTCCAATCCCTCAGACAGAGACAAACACCTACAGGATCTCTATCAAGCGTTCTTAAAACTACAATACCCACCTGGTGAAGCGAAGAAACAGACTGACAGAGCCAGAAGGGTACCCAGAAGTCACCTACGACAGGACAGGCCCAACAAAGAAAGTAACAGAACGCCATTAGCCGTCACCTTCAGCCCCCAACTAAAACTTCTCCAGAGCATCATCAAGGATCTATAAACTATCCTGAAGGACAATCCCTCACTCTCACAGACTTTGGGAGACAGGCCAGTCCTTGCTTACAGACAGCCCCACAACCTGAAGCAAATACTCACCAGCAACCACACACCACACGACAAAAACACTAACTCAGGAACCAATCCCTGCAACAAACCCCGTTGCCCACTCTGTCCACATATTTATTCAAGGGACACCATCATAGGACCTAACCACATCAGACACACCACCAGAGGCTCGTTCACCTGCACATCTACCAATGTGATATATGCCATCATGTGCCAGCAATGCTCCTCTGCCATGTACATTGGCCAAAACGGACAGTGTCTACGCAAAAGAATAAATGGACACAAATCAGACATCAAGAATTGTAACATTCAAAAACCAGTAGGAGAACACTTCAATCTCCCTGGACACTCAATAAACAGACTTAAAAGTGGCAATTCTTCAACAAAAAAACCTTCAAAAACAGACTCCATGGAGAGACTGCTGAATTGGAATTAATTTGCAAACTGGACACCATCAAATTAGGCCTGAATAAAGACTGGGAGTGGCTGGGTGACTACAAAAAGTAATTTTCCCTCTGTTGATATTCACACCTTCTTGTCAACTATTGGGAATGGGCGACGTCCACTTTGATTGAATTGGCCTCGTTAGCACTGACCCCCCACTTGGTAAGGCAACTCCCATCTTTTCATGTGCTGCAATATATATACTGTTTACTGTATTTTTCACTCCATACATCTGATGAAGTGGGTTTTAGCCTATGAAAGCTTATGCCCAAATAAATTTGTTAGTCTCTAAGGTGCTACAAGGACTCCTCATTGTTTTGCTGATACAGACTAACATGGCTACCACTCTGAAACCTGACTGTATACTGTTTCTCTGGAGGCAGTAAACTTAATAATTTATGTGAGTGCTCAGAGACAGGTACTGGAGAGTACAGAGAGACATCTCTGGGGAACTCAGGTTCACTGATTACTACTTGCAAAGCAAGGTTTAGACTGGCAGAGTCTTGAGGACTTTGCTGGTAAAACAGACAGATTAATATGGCAGGAAGCTGACACACAGTGTAATCTCTAGCAAAGCTCACTCTTGATAAGACAGAGGGGTAACACAATGGCTTATAGTTCTGGGCTGCCCTGAGGAGAGCATCACAACACAGTACACAGACAACCTGTGGAATTTACTGCTATACATATAGTGTAAGTATAATAAGTAAAGCTCAAAAAAAAAGGAGTACTTGTGGCACCTCAGAGACTAACCAATTTATTTGAGCATAAGCTTTCGTGAGCTACAGCTCACTTCATCGGATGCATTAAGTGGAAAATACAGTGAGATTTATATACATACAGAACATGAAAAAATGGGTGTTTATCATGCACACTGTAAGGAGAGTGATCGCTTAAGATGAGCTATTACCAGCAGGAGAGTGGCGGGGAGGGAGGGTTAAAGCTCAAGCACTGGGCAGAGCTTTATCTCAGCTGGGGCAGAGAAATGTTTGGTGCATATGGAAATGGAGAGTGGGGTAAAACTGGATCTCAGTCATTTTTGTACCTCTTTGTTCTTGGGGCCAGCCCTGGGGCCAAAACAGTTTTTGGCATAAATTAGAGATGCCTCAGGGCTGCTCAGAGTTATGCCTGACTGTCCACAGGTCTAATGGACATTTTGGTAGCTAGGAATAGCTGGAGCACAGAGTCACTCTTGCCATATCTCTTTTCTCCAGTATTGCCTACTATGCCAGGAGCCAGGAAAGGGAAGGGCATAAAGCTAGATATGCAGGCTCTATGCCCCCTGAAGATCCCTTCACACCAGAGGAATCTTCAGTTGTTTTCAGCTGCTTTGTCCCAGCCAAAGCAGGCAGAAAAGGGTGACAACCTGGTCTAACAGCTGGTTTTGAAAGATGGCTGGATGAATTCATGATCACTCTGTGAAAGAAGATAAATTAAAGAAATCAAAACTTGCGTCTCAGGGGATAAAATGATCATCTGTTGGTATCAGGAAAGAATTCCCCATCCCACACCCACATAAAGCACTGCACAAAAAAGCTAGGTATTTTATGGGCAGAGGAGGTTACTTTCTGAAGAATCAGATATTAATTACTTTCTGATGTGGGATGCTTAATTAGATGACCCAAAAGTCTGATCCAGCTGAGCAAATCCTATGGGCTGTCCTAAGTTTTCTGTACATCAGAGGTTAAACAAATGAATTTCTGAGCGTGTACTATTTATTTATTTATACGGAGAGACTTCTGTGAAAAGTACTTTGCAATTCCTTGAGTACTGATGTATTGTCAGTATAACAGAGACAAAAAGTTCACTTGACATCTCTGGGCCTCTTTCCTAAAGAACAAACTGCTTAAAGCATTTTCCCATGTGAAAATGTAGGGACAATTAGTAATCTACACTGCCAGTATTTTTAGCAAAATACTCCATGGTGTCTTATGCACTACTCATATCACCAGAAGGGGCTCGCAGGGATTTAATGGTAAAGTTTGCACTAGTTTAGAAAGCTATTCTTCCTAATGAAAAGTAAAGGCAATAAATATTTTACATAGAGTTCTGAGTTAAAATAAAATAACAAAAAAATAAAATAAAACTTTTCTGATCTGGCAGTGCTTCACATCTGCCAGAACAGTCACCTGGGAATGCTAGGAAATAAGATTCTAGACCCTCTTGCAACCTCTCTATATAAATTCCTTAACTGGCATGTAACATTTGTTTAATACTAGTGCATATAACTAATGTTTTCGCTATTCCTCAGTTTTTTCATGCACTCCTCTAAAAGCAGATACGCGGTGCAAAGCCTTGAAGAGCACGTTGTGTATAGTTGTCACAGAAGCTTTTCCAGCTGTACATTTGTTCTGCCAGTCCTGCTTAATTTGACAAATTCAAGAATTCCTTAATGGTGAGCTTATTTTCTGACTAAATACTATATCTGTATGCAAACACTGGAGTCGTGTCCATTCATGTTTTATTTGCTTTTCACAATGATTCCAAGCTCATGTTTCCCACTGTAGCTTAAACTCCCCCACAAAAAAATGTTAATGTTGCTATAAGGCTAATAATTTATTCCTTTTAAAATTAAATTTACTAGAACTTTATAATTGAGAGTTTACACAATACAAAGTCAGGAAATTCTCAGGTTTCAGAGTAGCATCCGATGAAGTGAGCTGTAGCTCACGAAAGCTTGTGCTCAAATAAATTTGTTAGTCTCTAAGGTGCCACAAATCCTCCTTTTCTTTTTGAGGAAATTCTCAGTTAAGGTTCCATTACAAACCTTTCCTCTGTCCCCCATATGCTCCCCACGTACAGGCTGGAAACACCCAGCATCGCTACACTAACTTTCATTCTGCCACCTTGTGCATATACATTACCTACTCTCTCTTCCAGCTGATACTGAGAGGTTAAGCTAGGCCTCTAACAGATAATCAAGAGTGTGGATGGATGGAAGATGGGTGGGAATGGAGCATTTCCTGGCCTTTATGCGGAGAGTAGGAAAGGGTACTGGTGGCAGAGTTTAGGACGGGGATGGAAACTTCGGAGCGATTTGCAGGATTAGGAGTACTTGTGGCACCTTAGAGACTAACCAATTTATTGTCTAACAATAGAGACTAACAATTTATTGTTAGTCTCTAAGGTGCCACAAGTACTCCTTTTCTTTTTGCGAATACAGACTAACACGGCTGTTACTCTGAAACCTGTCATTTGCAGGATTGGAGCTTCAATGCTTAACTACTGAACAACATATTTTCCATTGCTGAGAACCCTCAATGACCACTGACTTCCAAAGAAATTTATGGCATTCAGGACGTTTCAAGAGGTGCTGAGCATCTCCCAAGATCAGGTCTTACATTTTCTGTAATAAATTCTCAATTTTAATTGTATACAACATTCAAGGTTTTTGCTGGAGTGAGTAAGAGACATACATTTTTATATCAGTTTTTGTTTTTAATTTGTTTTAAAGATTCTCCCTCTCCCCATAGGTAGATACACAACAAGATATACCAAAAGATCTACTTGTTATGCAATGATTCTTTACCTTGTTTACCTACCAAGTAGTTAAGGCTAGAGTGATACAACATTGAGGCAACAAACTCATGAAATGATAAGAATTTTTAATTTGTTGTTATGGTATATTAGCTAGGCAGACATGACCATGTAAAATCAAAATCTGATTTATGAAAAAAATGAACAAGGTTTTTGTCACGATGTTCTCAGTGTGCAACGTCAGATGTTGTCTAAGCAGCCGGATAAACACTATTACAACAGATGCAAGCTTTCACTATAATTTCTAACAGTATTAAAAAAATAGGTAAAAATGCATAAAAGAAAAGACTTGGGACTAAATAGGGTCTTGATGCAGAGATTCCTTCCACATAGTTTTAGTCATGTTAACATCCATAGTGAGCTACAATAGAGCAGAGCGTCATTAGATCCCAATGAAGCTAATTCCCTCTCTCTCCTTCGTTTAGACCTTTACTGCACTTGTAATTGTTCATCATGATTTTGCACTTGTTTGCTCCATCTGTGGCTTTCATGTCAAACTTATGTTGTTTACAACTCAGAGGCTAACTTGCAGCCCAGGAAAAAAGGAAAGTATTTAGTCAGTTCAGTAAGAGTCCAATCTGTAGATGCAGGACCCTCCGATATTTTCTCTTCTCCCAAGAAAATGAGCACATAGCACATGAAATACACCCCAACCTCCTCAGCAATGGAAGTAACAACCACTTCTGAATACGTGTATATCACTTTGCAGAGCAAAACACTGCTGCAATTTATCAGGCAAGGTAGTGGAGCAAGATCAATAAAAAGCAAGACAAGTAAAACGCTTCCTTTCGGCTGTAAAGATCACACACACACACACCTTGACAGTATCAGAAATTCAGAAATGGCAATTGTGATGGGATCCCCCGGGGTGCAGCCTGGGACTGTGCCCCCTGAACTCTTCCCAGCCTGGGTTCTCTCTCACAATGCCTTGCCAGTGACCAGCAGCAACCCCTCCAGGAGCTGTGATCACTCAGCACAACTGCATGTGGAGCCCCACGCCCAGCTAGATTGCATGAATGCTCCCAGAGCCACTCATGAATCACACAGAGAAAGGCACCAGCCAAATCCCCCCAGTGCCCAGCACTGGACCCCAGGAATATACGGTCTTGCACTGCTCAAGATGGACAGTGCAGATTTATGAATTGGTTCACCACTTCAACAATGGAAAGTGGACATACTTTGCCAAGCTGAGTAGATTTGCCCCACACTTCATACAAACTCACTGGTAAAGATAAACAATTAAACACATTTATTGACTATAAAAGATAGATTTTAAATGATATTAAGTGATAGGCAAAAAGTCAGAGTGGTTACCAAAATAAAATAAAATATAAGCACAGTCTAAACTCTCAACTCTATTAGACTGGGCAAAGTCTAGAGTTAGCAGTTTTTCTCACCACACTGGATATTGCAGTCCTTAATATACAGGTTTGTTCCTTAAACCGGGGCCAGTCTCCTCTGTTGGACTCTTGTCTTCCTCTCAGTGTCTTAGGGCTAGTCTACACTGGCAACTCAGTGCTTTAACGTGGCTTGTGTGGTTGCAACATAGTGCTGGGAGAGTGCTGGTGCACTGTTCACACTGGTGCTTTACAGCGCTGAAACTTGGTGAGTTCAGGGGGCTGTAAACTGGCAGTGTAGACAAGCCCTTAGTTGCTTGCAGCGAAGGTAGGGGCAGGCGAAGGGCCCAGTATGAATCCACTCTGTCTGTTTTATACCCTCAGTCCATGTGCTTGGGGAGCACAAGTTCAGGCATGTCCGGGGGGCATTGCTGAGTCTCTCCAGGGGCGTGGCTACACTTGCAGATGTAGAGCGCTGTGAGTTAAACCAGCCCTCGGAGACTGCAGCAGGGAAAGCGCTGCAGTGTGTTCACACTGTCAGCTGCAAGCACACTGGGGTAACATGCATGACATTGTGGCTGGCTTTGCACAAATGGGTTTCCCTAACTGTGGAGGGGCGATAGATGGGATGCATATTCCAATTCTGGCACCAGCCCACCTAGCCTCCGAGTACGTTCATCAGAAGGGGTATTTCTCTATGGTTCTCCAGGCAATTTGTGGATCACCGTGGGCATTTCATTGACATTAACACAGGCTGGTCTGGAAAGGAGCATGACGCATACATCTTTCAGAACACAGGCCTGTTCAGGAAGCTGCAAGCTGGGACTTCCTTCCCAGACTGAAGATCACCGTAGGGGAAGTCAAAATGCCCACTGTGATCCTTGGAGACCCTGCTTACCCTTTAATGCCATGGCTCATGAAATCCTACACAGGGAGCCTTGACAGCAGCAAGGAGCGGTTCAACAACAGGCTGAGACGGTGCAGAATGACTGTGGAGTGTACTTTTGGCCATTTAAAGGGCCACTAGTGCTATCTGTATGGGAAGCTGGACCTGGCCGATGACAACATCCCCATGGTTAAATCCGCATGCTGTACCCTCCATAACATTTGTGATGGGAAGGGTAAAAGATTCACTCAGGCATGGATCTTGGAGGTTCAACACCTGGAGGCTGAATTTGAACAGCCAGAGAGCTGTTATGGGCTATTAGAGGGGCCCAGCGCTTGGCTGCAAGGATTAGAGATGTCTTGAGGGAGCAATTTGAGGCTGAAAGCCACCAGTAATGTTTGGTGCCCTGCATGGGAGCGAAGTGCAGTGGTTCCAATGTTAGTAGGAATCTGTGTTTGCTGCTTATGATGCACTGATTTTCAGTGCCTGTTGCTTTCATGGGCTACGGTATCTTTTACTTAATGCAATAATAAAGAATGTTTTCAAAGCCAAAATTTTCATTTATTGAAAAGAAACACAACTGCGTGGGAAACAGAAAGGGCATGACACTTCTGTGTTGTGTGGGACGAGGGAAAGGGGTGGGGTGGGGTGGGGAACGGGACAATTACAGATTTGCCTATGTCCTGTTATCATACTCAGCCTTCCTGTCTGGAGTGCCGTGCAATGAGTGCTGCACTTCAAGCTGGCGAAAATGCATGGTGCATGGGTTGAGTGCAGTGGGTATGGGTCATAGTTTGCAGGGTGCAGGGCTGGGTGGTGAAACTACAGGTGTTGGAGGCAGCTGGTGGCAATAAGAACCCGAATGTTGGGGAAAGGGGGTTGGAGGTGACATGGGGGCACAAGGGAAAGAGTTTTGGAACAAGGGCTGCGGAGGGAGGGGAGGGGGGTGGGACGCGGCACAGAAGTGCTCCGCCTGCTACGAGCACCTGTATCAAGTCCACTTGGCGTTCCATGATGCTTAGCAGCTGCTCTGTGCTTTAGTGCCGGCGATCCGCATTCTGCTAGCGGATCCTCCTTTCACTCTCCCGCCACTCCTGCACTTTTTGATTTTCATTAAGGGACTGCTGCATGACTTCATGCAGCATGTCCTCTTTGCTTCTACATGGCCACTCCCTGATTCTTTGGAGTCTTTTGGCTGTTGATAACAGGACAGCTGGGATCTCAAGGTTGCATCTGTAAAGTCAAAATGCGACACTTAACAGAAGCAGCATTGTTCACACCAGACAGAGCATTGATTCGGCCGTACTTAAAGACAAGCACAGTGTACACAATAGCAGAAATTGCCCGTCCCAAAGCAAGTGCACATAACCCACAGGAGCCCCAAAATGGTGAGTAAGCACAGGGGCAAGGGAGACTGATTGTTTCACGGCCCTACTGTCCTCTGGGGTTCTGTGCCTTGGGGAGAGCTAACAGCTGCAGGGGGCCCCTGTACTGAACACTCTCCCCACAGTTTCCACAGGAGCTTGTCCTTGAAGATATCTTGCTGCTTAGGGTGACCTGGGAAGCAAGGGAGGGTCTTTTACTACAATGCGTCTTCCGCCCTGGCCCATATGCAGCTTACCTGTGTGCAGCAATGGTCCCCCCACCCCTCACAACACAGTGGCACAGACATGTTAGCCTTACTGGGACAAGGAGCACAGTAGCTCTGCCAAGGAACCTGTGCAAGCGGATTGCCCAGCTTCTGCATGAGACCTTTGAAGAGATCACTGAGGCCGATTACTGCAATGTAAGAGAGCACATCAACGCCCTATTCCACATCTAGGCATGCATGCAGCCCTAACCCTCCTCGTCCCAAGAGCCTGCACCGAACAACTTCCTTCCCAAAATAAAAGCCGCTTACCGAGCACCTCCTCTGGTGTTTGTCCTACCCCAAGCACCGTCCACTGCAACTGGCTACCTTCCTCCTGGCTTGAAAACAGCTCCTGGCTGCATGCATCTAGGGATGCCAGGCTGTCTCCCTCCTCCTCAGCACCCTCGCTCCCACTTTCCTCCTCCTCCTCCTGCCTTGTTGAACTGGGCTCTGAAGTATCCATGATGGTCTTTGGAGTGGAGGTGGAGTCACCCCCAAGTCTTGCATCCAGCTCTTTGTAAAAACGGCAGGTTGTGGGGGCAGCACCGGAGCGGCGGTTTGCCTCGCGGGCTTTTGTGGTAGGCATTCCGCAGCTCCTTCACTTTAACCCTGCACTGCAGTGCGTCCCGGTCATGGCCCCTTTCCAGCATGTCTCTTGATATCTGCCCGAAAGTATAGTAATTCCTACAGCTGGAGCGCAGCTGGGACTGGACAGCTTCCTCCCCCCAAACACGGATGAGGTCCAGCACCTCGCCATTGCTCCATACTGAGGATCGCCTGGCACGTGGCGGCATGGTCACCTGGAAAGATTTGCTGAGAGAACTCCACGCCTTGCTGAGAAAACAGGAAGGGGATTTTCAAAATTCTCAGAGAATTTAAAGGGCAGGTCTGACAATTGGTCACCTGAGGGCAGGGCAGTAGAGTTCAAAGTGATGAGCAGAGTGGCTAGAACAGGCATTGTGGGACACTTCTAGAGGCCGATCAGGGCGCACTGATAGACCAGGGCGTCCATACTGGTGCCATGGCGCTCCAGCCGTGGTGCAGCAAGCGTTATGCTTCTCGTGGAGGTAGATTACCAGGAGCGCTCCAGTCGCGGAGTCCGGGCGCTCTACATGCCTTGCCAGTGTGGATGCGTCATGAGTTAGGGCACCTGGGGCTTTAATGCGCTCTAACTCACAAGTGTAGCCATGCCCCAAGCAAGGTTGAGCTATTCCCCTGCAGTGGTCTCATGCAGGTGAGTCATTGCATTGTAGCTCCCTTGCTGGACAATGGCTGTTGATGGGTTGTAGAATACCCCGCCCAGGCGTTGGTTACTTTCCTTGCTGTTGCTTCTGGGGAGCTACTTTCTGGCTGATTCCCCCAATTTACAGCATGTTTTAGTGACCACCATGCAAAACAATTCTTACAACTTCATATGCATTAATGATACACATCTATGGATAGAGAAATGACTTTCAGCAGATCATGACCTTTCCCCTGATACCTTACAAGGCATGCTTTATACGTAAGATCACAATTATATGAAAATAAGGAATATGGGGGTTACAGTACGCTTCTCCAAGGTATAGAATGTCACAGAAATGATTATTTTTAATAACATGAAATATCTGGAAGAGCATTTGACTTTCTAAAATGGGTTTAATCTGCAAAGGAAGAAGCGAGTCTTCCTGACACTCACATAAGGTTTGTCTCTCAAAATTGAAAGTCAAAATAGTGATTCAAGCCAGATGCAACCATTACGTTCAATACAGAACCAAACCTAATGGGAAGTCTGGGGCAAAGACCTGACAAACTAAGCATTACACCTCGAGTATTTCCTCACAGTTAATCAGTTTGGGCCAAATTCTTCCCTTCTGTGGAAAAAAAAAAACTTTTGAAGGGGCAAAGCAATAGAAATATTGCACCACTTTCAGTCTTTAGCAACAGAGCCTCTTCACCAGTCCTTAATCTGAAATCTTCATTGGGGGATTTCACAAAGTACCAGAGAACACTAATAAAAAGAATCAAAACTATACCATGAAGATTACATCAATATTTCCTTAAATCAACAGTGCTTCCATAAAACAAGAATCAGATGCAAGAGTGGAACACCCTGTAGAGCTATAAACCAAGAAGTAAGGCCCTGAGCCTGCAACATGTTCTGTGCAGCTGGATCTCTGTGCCTGCATAGAGCATCACAGATTTCAATGGGGGCTTACACAATGCTTCAAGGTGTGTGTGTGTGTGTGCGGGGGGGGGGGTCTGTACTGAGTCTGTACAGAGACCCATTGGTGGACCTCACTGGAGCTCAGTGCAAACGCAGAGGTCTGTCCACATGCAGCAGGTTGAAGGATCAGGTCCTAAGTGTGTTCTCACATGAATGAAAAATACAGCTCCGTGTGTGTGTATTTTATTTTAATTTCACTCTTGTATTCAATCTCTTTTTTGGAAGACTGCAGAGACTAGAACACAGCAATAACACCCAAACCCTTCACATCTAAAGAGACAATAAGAAAGATACTGTAAATGTGCTTTTAAAAATAAAACCAAGTCTTTCACACATCTTGATAATTAATGGCATGTGGTTGTTTTAAAAACGTCCCACATGAAGATTTGTTTCAGATTAAGTGTTTGAGCAGTGGCTCTATTTTTACCTTTGAAAAAGCTGAGGAAGTGACTTTATGGAAGCAGCTGTTTCAACTTGATCAACATAAAGGTCAAAGAATAGATAAATTAGATATGTTATTAAAACAAGCTGTAAACATTGTTAATGTTTCCTTGACAATGTCATATAATTTTTCCTTTGAAGGGGAAGTGTGATCCAACAATGCCATCACAGAAGTCAGGTTCTAGGCCAAATAAGTGACCATACACAGTAGAAATCAGACAGACAAAACACGTTCATTTAATACTTGTTCTGATAAGTGGGCTTCCCTATCAATTTGAAAACATGCAACCTTGAAGTGCTTGGATTTGATCAAATCCACTAGGATATGGACACAAAGTAAACTGCTTTAGCATCACTGAAAAAAAGGAAGAGATTCATATTTGTAGGAGGATCTAACTGGTTGTTAATACAAGAAATAAAGGATATAATGAAATTTCAGTTGCTAGGGATGATGGTAACATTAAAGCTTTTCTCATAATAGTTTATTATTTAATAAAAAGCAAATGGCTTTGGAAAAAGAAGGGATATATGCTGACTGAAGTAATGTCTTAAAGCCTTATCCAAAGCCCACTGAAGTCCATAGGTATCTTTTCACTGACTTCAGTGGCTTTGGATAAGGCTCTCTAAGAAAGCAAAAGGCTACTTTAGAGAGAAAGGTGTGTGAGACAATATCTTTTATTGGACCAAATTCTGTTGGTGAGAGAGACAAGTTTTTGAACTACACAGCTCCTCCTCAGGTCTGGGAAAGGTACTTAAAGTGTCACAGCAAAATGCAAGGTGGAACAGATCGTTTAGCATAAGTAGTTAGCCAGGGCCGTCCTTAGGATTTATGGTGTCCTAGGCGAGATTATTAAACTGGTGCGCCTATGCCTGACTTGCTCTTAGCAACACAAACGTAAGCTTACAGTATTGGAAAACTTGCCACATGCACTTTATTAAAAACATTTATTTATTAACTGAATTAAGCACACTGTAATGCTGATGGACGAGCACAAAAGAAGTAGCGCTATAGAAAAAATTCTGATTTATTGACAGAATGACGCAAATAATATAATTTTTTAAATTTGTCAACATTTTATTGGAAATTTCTATGAAGAGGTATTGAAACAAGGATCTGTTTTTAATTAAAAGCGATCTTTCTGGCTTTTTTGGCTGCAAAAATCAGTAATAATGTCATCATATGACAAAGACAAAATGATGTCTTGTTCAATTGCAAGAATAGCAAGACCAGTCAATCATTCCTGACTCATTGTAGAACGGAGATAGTTTTTAATGAGCTTTAGTTTTGAGAAACTCCGTTCTCCTGATGCTACTGTTACAGAAATTGTCAGTAGAATACAAGTGGCAATGTACACATTAGGATATAGGTCAACAAGTTTGCTGATATGAATAAACTGTGCAATGTCCATCATCAATTTTGCATGTGGCAACATTGATGACAAGATACTCAATTCTTCATACAGTTCAAGTCCATTTAAATCAAAACTATCACCGTGCTTCAGGAGGCTCTCTAGGTTCTTGCACTTCGTCATTTGCTGCTCTTGTTTTCCTACTTCGTTGAATTTTGTTATATCATACAAAAATCCAAACTGTTCATGGTGTGCTCGTAAGGTATTAAACCTTTCATCAACGGCAGATATTGCTTTACCCATCACAACATTAAAAAATTCAACCTCAAATTTCTTTTCTGGATCGTCTATGGGCTCATCTGCGCCTTCATATTCTGCTTGCTGTTTTTTCCTTGAAACTCGTGTCATGTTCGGACATGGAAATTTTGGTTCTACACCAAGTGCCTGTGCAAGCTCTCTTGCTGTAACCTGTGCTTCTTTGAATCCATTTTCTCTGTATTTCACTAAAAAGTCTCGTGTGTTGTTTAATAAGGTAAGTGTTGAATCAAGCTGCCTCACTGGACTCTGCATGATTTTGCTTACACTTGAGATTTTAACAAGAATGTCATACCAGATTACGACAGATGTTAGAAACTTGAAGCTGGATATTTCAGAGGCCAATGACTGTGCTTCACTTTTAGCTTTTGGATCTCTGGCTTCTTCCGAAATAGCAACCAGTGCTTCGTAAACTTCCACAGATTGATATCTCAATGTTTTTGCACTTTCTACTCTGCTTTCCCAGTGTGTCTCAGATAGAGGCTTAATGGTAATACCATTGACATGTGCTTTGAATATTTGCCATTGTTGAGTGGAAGCTGAAAAGAGCACGTAAATGCAGCAAACCAAAAAAAGAAATAGCTTCTACAGAAGACCTGGCCATATCACACAAAATCAAATTAAGGCTGTGGTATGAACATGGAACAAAAAAGGCTCATGGATTTTCTGCCAGCAAACTAGCTTGCACGCCAGAAATGCATCCTCTCATATTGGCACCATTATCATAGCCTTGTCCTCTAATGTTCATTATGGACAATCCCATTCATTTTAGTTTATCAAGGAGAGCTTGAAGAAGTCCAAAACCTGTAGTGTCCTCTACTTCTAAAAATGTGATAAATAATTCCTTAACTGTAATCTGTGCTGAATCACTAATGTCAATACATCTCACTACTAACGCATCGGTTCTTGATGACTTATGTCCGGAGTGCAATCTAGAATTACGGCAAAACATTTTGCCAAAGTAACCAATGAAACAATTTTGTCTCTCACTTTATCACTCATTAGCGTGATCAGTTCATTTCGAATTCTTGGTTCCAAATAGTGGTCATGTATTTTATTTTCAGTTACTCTTTGGAGATGTTCACTCATCACTGTGTCAAATTTTCCCAGCAGTTGTACAAGGCCCAAAAAATTGCCATTTTTGGGCTGGAATAATTTCTCAACGCTTCCTCTAAAAGCAAGATTGTTTGTTGATAGATATTCAACAATAGATAATAGACATTCAAGAACATGACACCAATGCTGCTTCTCTGACTCCAGCAATCTTTGATTTTGGGCATCAAGAGTTGTCTGATTTTTTAACCTTACACTCAGCACACACCATTTGTGCATACTTTCCATGTGGTGTTGTGCCTTTTCATGTTGCAGTAATATGTGACTAAGATTTTTCCAATCATTAACACCCATGGTTGCTATCTTAAAATTGCAACTATTGAAAAGCTTGCATGGGAAACAAAATATAGCATCCTTGCATTTAGAGTACACAAGCCACCGTCTGTTGACAATTTCACCATTAGAAAGTCTTTTGTAGTAATAGTTTTCTGTGAATTTCCTACCTCTAATGTCTTTAGGATATTTAAAACCTTTTATTCTCCCAGGGCCTCTTTCAAGTATAATGGCACGGAATTCGTTGTTTAAAGATTGCAGCCATGTGCCAATGTCATCTATATCCCATGCTAGTACAGTTTCAACTGTTGTAATTTCTTGTTTTGTGTCTGCGTCTGTTTCAAATGATTGTTCTGTGTGTTGTTGAGTTTCTTGAGCTTCGTCGGCATAAAAATTTTCTTCAGCAGTTACTTGATGATCTTGATCAACTTCGTTGTTTTCATGACATACAAACTTAAGTATAGAATTAGTTGTACAAGCACAGAAAGGTTCTATTTCATCTTTCCGTTTTCCTATCTTACAAAAAGAAGGATTCTAGGTGGACTCCTCCTGAAGGTCGAAACAGCAGACTGGACTTCTACATAGAGTGCTTCCGCCGACGTGCACGGGCTGAAATTGTGGAAAAGCAGCATCACTTGCCCCATAACCTCAGCCGTGCAGAATACAATGCCATCCACAGCCTCAGAAACAACTCTGACATCATAATCAAAAAGGCTGACAAAGGAGGTGCTGTTGTCATCATGAATAGGTCGGAATATGAACAAGAGGCTGCTCGGCAGCTCTCCAACATGAGTTTCTACAAGCCATTACCCTATGATCCCACTGAGAGTTACCAAAAGCAACTACAGCATTTGCTCAAGAAACTTCCTGAAAAAGCACAAGATCAAATCCGCACACACACACCCTGGAACCCCGACATGGGATATTCTATCTACTACCCAAGATCCATAAACCTGGAAATCCTGGGCGCCCCATCATCTCAGGCATTGGCACCCTGACAGCAGGATTGTCTGGCTATGTAGACTCCCTCCTCAGGCCCTACACTACCAGCACTCCCAGCTACCTTCGAGACACCACTGACTTCCTGAGGAAACTACAATCCATCGGTGATCTTCCTGATAACACCATCCTGGCCACTATGGATGTAGAAGCCCTCTACACCAACATTCCACACAAAGATGGACTACAAGCCGTCAAGAACACTATCCCCGATAATGTCACGGCTAACTTGGTGGCTGAACTTTGTGACTTTGTCCTTACCCATAACTATTTTACATTTGGGGACAATGTATACCTTCAGATCAGCGGCACTGCTATGGGTACCCGCATGGCCCCACAGTATGCCAACATTTTTATGGCTGACTTAGAACAACGCTTCCTCAGCTCTCGTCCCCTAACGCCCCTACTCTACTTGCGCTATATTGATGACATCTTCATCATCTGGACCCATGGAAAAGAAGCCCTTGAGGAATTCCACCATGATTTCAACAATTTCCATCCCACCACCAACCTCAGCCTGGTCCAGTCCACACAAGAGATCCACTTCCTGGACACTACAGTGCTAATAAACAATGGTCACATAAACACCACCCTATACCGGAAACCTACTGACCGCTATTCCTACTTACATGCCTCCAGCTTTCACCCTGACCACACCATACGATCCATCGTCTACAGCCAAGCTCTGCGATACAACCACATTTGCTCCAACCCCTCAGACAGAGACAAACACCTACATGATCTGTATCAAGCATTCTTACAACTACAATACCCACCTGCGGAAGTGAAGAAACAGATTGATAGAGCCAGAAGAGTTCCCAGAAGTCACCTACTACAGGACAGGCCTAACAAAGAAAATAACAGAACGCCATTAGCCGTCACCTTCAGCCCCCAACTAAAACCCCTCCAACGCATTATTAAGGATCTACAACCTATCCTGAAGGATGACCCAACACTCTCACAAATCTTGGGAGACAGGCCAGTCCTTGCCTACAGACAGCCCCCCAACCTGAAGCAAATACTCACCAACAACCACATACCACACAACAGAACCACTAACCCAGGAACCTATCCTTGCAACAAAGCCCGTTGCCAACTGTGCCCACATATCTATTCAGGGGACACCATCACAGGGCCTAATAACATCAGCCACACTATCAGAGGCTCGTTCACCTTCACATCCACCAATGTGATATATGCCATCATGTGCCAGCAATGCCCCTCTGCCATGTACATTGGTCAAACTGGACAGTCTCTATGTACAAGAATAAATGGACACAAATCAGATGTCAAGAATTATAACATTCATAAACCAGTCGGAGAACACTTCAATCTCTCTGGTCACGCAATTACAGACATGAAGGTCGCTATCTTAAAACAAAAAAACTTCAAATCCAGACTCCAACGAGATACTGCTGAATTGGAATTCATTTGGAAATTGGATACTATTCATTTAGGCTTAAATAGAGACTGGGAGTTGCTAAGTCATTATGCAAGGTAGCCTATTTCCCCTTGTTTTTTCCTACCGCCCCCCCCCCCCGACATTGTGGTTAAAGTGGTCACTTTGGATAAGCTATTACCAGCAGGAGAGTGAGTTTGTGTGTGTGGTTTTTGGAAAAAGGGGGGGGGGTGAGAAAACCTGGATTTGTGCTGGAAATGGCCCACCTTGATTATCATACACATGGTAAAGAGAGGGGTCACTTTAGATGGGCTATTACCAGCAGGAGAGTGAGTTTGTGTGTGTGGGGAGGCAGAGGGTGAGAAACCTGGATTTGTGCTGGAAATGGCCCAACTTGATTATCATACACATTGTAAGGAGAGTGATCACTTTAGATAAGCTATTACCAGCAGGAGAGTGGGGTGGGAGGAGGTATTGTTTTATGGTCTCTGTGTATATAATGTCTTCTGCAGTTTCCACAGTATGCATCCGATGAAGTGAGCTGTAGCTCACGAAAGCTTATGCTCAAATAAATTGGTTAATCTCTAAGGTGCCACAAGTACTCCTTTTCTTTTTGCAAATACAGACTAACACGGCTGTTACTCTGAAACCTAATATAGGATGGTCGTGAGTCTGTGACCTTGACCTAGTGTGAAGACACCTCACAAGGCGCTCCACCCTGACTGATACACAGTCGAGTTGGAAACCCATGTCATTTTTACAAAGCCATTTTTTAGTTTTAAATTTATAGTGGGCATCAGCCTTAATGTTAGTTACAACTCTATATCAACCTTATATTGTAAATAGATCAATGGCATTATCCAGTTTAATAAGCTGGGTTTCCAAAAATATAACCCTAGTTTTACTCCTAGGTAAAGCACAAAGTGACCAAAATGACATCAGCACAGAATCATCTCCTCTCGATTAAGGCAGCACAGAAATGTGACAGGAGTCCTATTGTGTCCTATTTTTGTTTGGAAAGACTTTATCAATAGCAGCACATTTTGGGCATGGCCAGAAAGACACGATAAATCACTGCCTCTAAAGTTCCATCAAAACCTGACATTTTCACAGCTCCAGTGTGATCTGCTGCACAGATTCTTCACAAGGAAGTGTCCCTGGCCTTTTTAACTCATATGAACCGTGTATTTACTTTATGAAACTTGGACAAAACATTGTGAAAACGTAAGACATTGGCTGCCCAACCTCTGGGCTTGCAAAAGCTACACTGACTCACTGGAAAAAAAAGCAAGAGACTCTTAGTACAACATGTGGTCACTCTATACACTAGTAAGGAGATGAGCATATCGCAGTTGTTGGAGGGCTCTATTTAGCAGTAACAGGGCTATAGGAAAGCCAGTCAACATTTATTGTTTCTCTGATGAAAACTGGCCCACTCCCTGCCCCAAACCAAAACTTGTCACAAATAATTGTCAACAACTTAATTTTCGTTTTTGGCTAAGATATTGATTTTTTTAAAAAAAGTATTGAAATTGGATTCAGGATTGTTAGCAAGCATTTTTGGCAAACCAAGTTGTTAAATGACAATCTAAATGGCAACACAGTACTGCTTTCCAGCTTGGCTCACTCAACCCCCAGCCTGCTGGTCCAACAGCTGCAGTACAGGAGGAGATAGGAAAACTGCAGTACCCCAAAATCCACCTCTTGGGGTGCAGAGTGTCAACAGCAGCAGCAGCAAACCCTCAGGTCCGACCACACGCCAATGGGCACCACCACCAGCCCAACGGACCATGGTGAAGTTAGCACAGCATCTGATCTCAGGGACGGGGCATCCATGGAGCCACAGCAGCTCATCCTGCCCTGCGCAGCTCCCCCCGGATGAGATGGATCACTGCCAGCCCAGGGGAGAGACGCGCTCCCCAGCTAGGGTGACCAGATGTCCTGATTTTATAGGGCCAGTCCTGATATTTGGGGCTTTGTCTTATATAGGCACCAATTACCCCCACCTAAGGTGACCAGACAGCAAGTGTGAAAAATCAGGACAGGGGGTGGAGGGTAATGGAGCCTATATAAGAAAAAGACCCAAAAATTGGGACTGTCCCTGTAAAAGTGGGACATCTGGTCACCCTACCTCAACCCCCATCCTAATTTTTCACTCATGCTATCTGGCCCAGCCAGCTGCGTGTGACCATTCCAATCCTGGCTGGCTGCCGACGAAGTGAGTTACTGTCACTCTCATTCCTCAGCACACAGGCAGTCAGCCCCCCCCTTCCCCTCACCCAACCCAGTCCTGCCGGAGGGGAGAGAGGAGTGCTCCGTGGGGGGCGGGGAGAAGAATGGGTGTTATGGGGGGCAACAAAGGATACTGCAGCCGCTGAGCCTGCCTCACCTCACACCAGGGGAGAGAGTCACACTCACAGGTGAGTTCCTCCTTCGCCCACCCCTACCCTCTCCCCTTCCCAGAGACCCCAGCAGCCAATCTCCTCCCACAGACTGTGCTGCATTCGGCTCTCTCTAGGACCCAGCAGCCCTGCTCTTACATGCTCTACTGCTTCCTGTCTGTCCGGACTCCCAGCAAGTGTGCCCTGGGCAGAGTGGTGCCCTACGCGGCTGCCTATTCTGCCTATGGCTAAGAACGGCCCTGTAGTTAGCACATATTCTAAGGGACCATTCAAGGTGAAGAACTCTGTGTAGCTTGAATGCTTCTCTTTTTCACCAACAGAAATTGGTCCAATAAAAGAAATTACCTCACCCACCTTGATTCTCTAATATCCCAGGACCAACATGGCTACAACACTGCATAAAATCCTGGGCACTTTTTAGTCCACACACACACATATTATATGTATACATATTACACTGGACATAATCTATTGTCAAAGACTAACTAAGAACAAGCAGACATGCACACACATCAAAGTCATTGGGTGTAATCAAAAGAAACAGAACAAGATATACCATAAAATGTGGCAACTATTCAGAGGTTTATATTCTATATACTCACCAAGAAATGATTTTCACACCTAAACATTTCATGAACAGGAAGAGCACCAAATATGAAGGGGGCAGTTCTCAGTGTAACTAGTTATCTAATCAACAGTGCACTGTCAAGTTCATGTCTTTCATTATCATTTGTATTACATAGCACCTAGGAGCCCTTGTCATGGACCAGCATCCCATGATGAGTCTTACATAGTAAAAAAAAAAAAAAAAGTGTAAATTGGGAATTTGGAGAAAGAAATAAGAGAAATTAAACAGTATTTTAGTTCTTTGAAAGATATAACCTCCATGGATCAGGTCTTGGGAACTGATATTTTCTCCTATGCATAGAGCCTTATATGTGACATATTCTTCGGCACAGAGAGGAGAAACAAAACTTTTCAACCTTTCGTTACTCTCAGCTTAGACTTAGTAACTCTTCAGAAATATGTTGCTCACACCACAGCCATTCACTTCCATAACCAATATCACCATCATCTAATCCTCTTTTGTTGCTGCTGTGCCAATCCCCACTGCCTCTCTCAAGCCGAGTCACTAAAAGGAGCCAGCTACAGGATCAGGCAATCAATCAGGTGCCCTAGGCATGCCATGACAAGGAGGCTCCTCATGACCCTGCCCTCAGGCTATGGTGTGGCCCTGGCCCCACACAGCAGAAGGAGGCCTGCCTCCCATCCTGGGAAGGCAGGGCTGGCAGCAAGTGGCCCTCTCTGCCCCTGAAAGCAATGGCAGGGGTAAAACTCGAGGCCTCTCCCACTCAGAAACAGCAGGGTTCACCTCTTACCCCAGAGAAGTGGTGGCAGCGGAGGTGCCCCCCACAACTTACCCCAGCAGATGGGTGTATCTGTATGGGTGGCCAGGCCCACTGCACTTCTTCACCTCTCAGGGCTATTGACACAGGCTGTCTGCAGACTCAAGCAAACATCACTTATTGATTACACTCAGGTCACGTGTTCAATCCTTTCTTCCCAACTGTGAGGGCTACAAAATTGCTTTTGTTTTCTTAAAATGAAAGCTCAGAACCTGAGGTAATCATGTGACTCCAAGAGCTGCTGTATACAGCCAGTTGCAGAGTACTTGTACTGCACTTTGTAGAGCAGAATGCAGAGGAGCACTTAAACTTACCGGAGTTAGACTTCTCTTCTTCCTACAGCTATGACTGATTTTTCATTTGGCTTTTTAGTTGCCATCAACTTACCCTCCCACAAAACTGGAGTTGAGGCCCAGGGGATCTAGGCAGTTCACAGATGCAATGACCATATTCCCACCACTCCCCTGGCCTGTCCAAAACACAACCTCAGCCCCATCACTCTTGTACAAAGTTCTGCCATGAAGCTCAGCTGTGTGACATGCAGGGAGGTGCAGTCTTTATTGCAACTTCTCTGTTGCTTAGCTCTCTCCACCTCAGCATTCCCCAGCTTCTCAGGACCACAAAGGTTTCTGTTCTTCACTAGTACTCAGTAAATACCATATACTGTGAAATAAAGGGTTTCTTCACAATAGATTTCAACGCATCATTCTCTTACAAGGGCTGCACCAAGATCATTTTCCCTTGTCAAAAAGCAGAATGGCTTTCAATTATGCTTTGACAGAAGTGGAAAACTATAGGCACTTTGATAAATATAGAACGTAATTAAAATACTTTCAGCACTTTATAATTGGCTCTCAAGACTAACATATAGGCAAGTGAGAGTGGCGTTTGGATGATTTTACTCTATTCAGGAATAAAAATTAAATGATGAATTACGCTTCCAATTTCCAGCACACAATCCATGTAGAAATCCCTCTTCTGATGTTCTGATAGAACTCAATGCACTTTAGAAAGAGTTAATTAGGTATGTTTTGAATTATGATTATGCTACATGCACTATTTTATGCCTACCTCACTAGGTCGATAACGAACATGGAAGGAACTACATTGGTCATATCTGTATATGAAACAGACAAATGTATATGTTAAATGATCTTAAGATAGAGGCCACTTTACATGAAATTCTAATTGTCAGCTATTCCATATTTATGCAGTCTTGATTAGAGCTGCTAACAAGCAAGGATAATGTGACTATATGCTAGCGTGCTCCTCACAGCTGCATTAAAAAAAATGAGAGGCCACTCACCAGTTTACTGGGGGAAAGGTATTCATCCATAAGTAGCTCTCCATCATCTTTAACCAATGGGCTAGGATTCAGGAGACCTTGCCACCTCAAATCAGTCACCCGGACTGTGGCTGAGCCTGGACGGAGGACTCTGCCAAGGTTCCAGTTTAGTTCCATTTCGATATGCCCTTAGCAATAAAAACAAGAACAAGAACTAGTTTTCTTTTTCAGTATTTACTGCATACTCTTAGCAAAGGTTAATTTGACTTATCTTGGGAGCTGGCAGGATTTCCACAAGGCGCTATAGATCAGTCGTTCTCAAAGCCGGTCCGCCGCTTGTTCAGGGAAAGCCCCTGGCGGGCCAGACCGGTTCATTTACCTGCCGCGTCCGCAGGTTCAGCCGATCGTGGCTCTTACTGGCCGCGGTTCGCCTCTCCAGGCCAATGGGGAATGCGGAAAGCGGTGCAGGCCAAGGGACGTGCTGGTCGCCCTTCCCGCAGCCCCCACTGGCCTGGAGCAGCGAACCGCGGCCAGTGGAAGCCGCTATCAGCCGAACCTGCGGATGTGGCAGGTAAACAAACCGGTCTGGTCCACCAGGCGCTTTCTCTGAACAAGCGGCGGACCAGCTTTGAGAACCACTGCTATAAATGATCAAAAACAAATAGAAACTAAACTGATACATAATATGATACCCAAGCAACTTCAACCTTATTCTGTATGTTCCTTTTCTCTCTCCTCCTTTAGCCTCTCGTGATCTCCTCTCAAGTCCTGTCTTGCCATGATCAATTTAGACTGTAAGCTTTTGGGGGCAGGGACTTTGTCTTTTACTAGCTATATAAAACACAATGCTCTATATACAAACGTTCTTTAACAATAATAAACTTAGGATATTCATGTGAAAGGTTTTCCCTCCCACTCCTCTCATTACACTCATCTGCCTCTTCCAATAACACCATAGCCCACTTCCCCCTCTGCCACACTTGCACCTTACTCAACCCCTCTGAGGATTGTAAATGACACAGAAAAGAACTTATAGAAGCTCATACTGCCAGTGTAAGTATCAAAACATACAATTACTTTTCTCCAACTTCTTAAGCTTTAACCATGGACAAAATAGATTGCACTATAGGATGTTCTGTACTATGTGAAAGAGATATGAATTGTTAATGTCAGTCAGAACATGTCGACTAGTTCCTACTGCTGGAAACTGTCTTTTTTTTTATAAACAAAACAAATCACACCTATTTCAAGGGAGGAATAAGGTAACGTTTAAGGGGATAGGATTGAAGTAGTTATCTAAATTAATTCATACTGAACCAGACCATTATTTGGTTCCCAGATCTACTATTCTGGACAAAACTTATAGCAATTGATTTTGAAGTATCAAAGTCAATGAAGTGTGCGTGTGTGTGCAGGCTTACAGAGAACTCTTGTTCCGGTCATTTATCATTTTTCTGTGTGAGTTCATTTGGGAGCATAGTGATTTTCTCATTTCCCCACAGTGTTGTTATTGAGGCATTTAGTGCACGGGAGGAGGTACACCACATATTGTGATAGGCATGCATAGGACCCATGGATCTTGAAAAGTGTAGTGTGGGTGGTATTGATCATTGTAGCAGTAGAAATATTGCTGCAGATTTTGTATCTGTTGTTATGGCAGGTCTGGTGCCACTCTGAATTAGTGTCTTACACTACATTCTCAGAAGCAAACTAGGGAAATGGGGTTTAGATGAATTCACTATAAGGTGAGTGCACCACTGGTTGAAAGACTGTTCTCAAACAACAGTTTATCAATGATTCACTGTCAGTCTGGGAGGGTGTATCTAGTGCGGTCCTGAAGCGGCCAGTCCTGGGTCAAGTTTCATTAGTGACTTGAATAATGGAGTGGAGAGTATGCATATTAAATTTACAGATGACATCAGGCTGGGAGAGGTTGATGTGCTTTGGAGACAGGATTCAAAAGGACCTTGACAAATTGGAGAATTGGTCTGAATTCAACAAGATTAAATTCAATAAAAATGGGGCGAAGTACTTCACTTAGGAAGAAAAATCAAACACAGAACTACAAAATGGAGAATGACTGGCTAGGTGGTAATACTTCTGAAAAGGATATGGGGTTTATAGTGGATCATAAAATGAATGAGAGTCAACAACATGGAGCAGTTGCAAAAAAAAAAAAAAGGCTAATATCATTCTGGTGTTTATTAACAGGAGTGATGTATGTAAGACACGGGAAGTAATTGTCCCGCTGTACTCAGCGCAGGTGAGGCCTCAGCTGGAGTACTGTGTCCAGTTCTGAACACCACACTTTAAGAAAGATGTGGACAAATTGGAGAGTCCAGAGGAGAGTAACAAAAACGACGTAAGCTTTAGAAAATCTGACCTATGAGGAAAGCTTAAAAAAAAATGGACAAGTTTAGTCTTAAGAAAAGAAGACCAGGCTGGGAGACCTAATAACAGTCTGCAAATATGTTAAGAGCTGTTATAAAGCGGATGGTGATCAACTGTTCTCCATGGCCACTGAAGGTGGGACAAGAAGAAATAAGCTTAATCTGCAGCAAGGGAGATTTAGTTAGATATTAGGAAAACATTTCTAACTAGTGGGGTAGTTAAGCTCCGAAATAGGCTTCCAAGGGAGGTTGTGGAATCTCTGGCTTTGGAGGTTTTAAAGAGCAGGTTGCACAAACACCTGTCAGGGATGGTCTATGTCAGTGGTGGGCAACCTGTGGCCCGCGTCGCTTCCCACAGCTCCCATTGGCCGGGAATGGCAAACCGCAGCCCCTGGGAGCTGCGGGTGGCTATGCAAATGTAAACAAATGGTCTGGCGGCCCGCCAGCGGATTACCCTGATGGACCGTGTGCTGCCCGCAGGCCGCCCACCACTGGTCTAGGTTTACTTGGCTCTGCCTCAGAGCAGGGGGCTGGACTTGATGACTTCTCGAGGTCCCTTCCAGCTCTAAATTTCTATGATTCCATAGAAAAAAACTGCCTACTCTGTCATTTCAAATTCACTAGCTCTGAACCATAACATAGCGTAATACCTAAAAATATTAAAGAGCTGATTCCTCTGCACCCACTTATTGCTTTTTATACTTTTAACCGCTTATACGTAAGCGCCATAAAACTACACTTGAGTTGAATCATGAGGCTTGTAGCTTCTAAAACACCAGAGTTGCCCATTAAATGAAGGAGTGGGTGGGGAAAGGATTTTGAAAATCCTGAGTTCCTAACCTGTATATTTTCATTACTTTGTTTTTTCCCCATAAAACCTACCATTTTATTTTTTCCATTGTAATTTCCTTCACTAACACATCATTCTTTTACAAAGTTCTGTTCAGAGGGGAGACCCTTCCCCACCCACCTCCATCCAGTGGGGGCTTGAATTTTTCAGCTAGGGCTTCAATGAATATACTTTTCTTCCTGTAAAGAAAGAGGGTTGGGTTTTTCAAAAGAGCCTGCATGACTCAAGAGTATAACCTCCAAGTCTTGGTTTTGTTATATGGTTGGCTCTTTCTTACATGTTCCTACAGAGTAGGAGAATACCAACGATCCTGAAAGGCAAGTTTTAACTTAAAACCTAGGGTCAAACTCCAGCTGGAACATAAAAACATACATAAACAGCTCCCAAATGGACATATGTCCTGTATTGGTACAGAAGGCATTAAATTAAAACCATATTATTGCCATGACCAGGTTTGCAGACCCATTGAGAATTTATTCCTAATAAGTACGAGAATAATCTATGTGAGAGTGAGACCCCACATTAGACCTGAACAGGAAGATATTAATGGTCTGTCCTTGGCCAGGGAGTATGGACATATCAGTGTGAAGCATGATCTCTGATTTCCAGGCCATGTCGGGTAACACTCCCCTGTGTTTTCTGTCACCCAAGTTTTGTGAAGTATACTTATACCACTGTTTCAGATACACCAGAAATCAATTCAATCAGCTTTGATCCTTCTTGTCACTTGTTGAGCGTGGGTTTTCCAGCATACTCCTATGCAGATTGTCTAGACGAATTGGACCAAATTCTTCCCAGCAATGTTAGCTTTATTCAAAACTTTGGGTAATACTAGTCCCCAGTTGTTCAAAAAAGTCAGATCTTGCTGATATGAAGCAGAACAGAAGACTAAAATAAAAAGACAAAAGTAATCAAAGGAAGCCTAGTTTTGCTTGGAGAATTGATTGTCCAGTGTCTGACTGGGATTACAGTGTCCATTGTATGGCTGTATGACCACATGGATGACAGATAAATAAGTATGGCTGTTTTGTTAGATTATTTATAAAGGTTTATAGTTCCTTTTAATTCTAGCAAAGATATCACCATCAGGTGAGAGATTTGCCTACTGTATACATTCAGTGTGTGTTTCTGGAGCGGTGTAGATTGAGAGTCTTGAATTATTGATATGATCCATCAGTGCAAAATGCAACTGTTCTAACAGCAGGAGTGTGCAGACACTGGCACTAAAGAGTTAACCCACTTACATAAAAGAAATAATTTATCTCATTGTTTCAGTCCATCGCTACAACATTTCAAAATGTCCTCCCATCTCTGGCACATGTGTTGATGCAGCACTTACTTAAGGTTTGACAAGCAGATCAATTTGTGGTTTAATATCTGAAGTGATGCTCCCAATTCTGTACTTCCTGCTATTGATCTGTTACTCATAACTACTGGAGTAGTAAAGGGAACAATATTTTCATGATAAATTGTCTGTGTTGAAACAGAGTTGTTGTCTGTAAACAATATCAGTCTTCTAGGGTGCACTTTGACCATGTTAAAACTTCCTCAAGAGGAGACAGAACTTTGAGGAATAATATCCAAAATGAGGAATACAAGACAGTGATACAGGAATCCTAAAGGTAAAGTATACTGTTCAAACAAAAATCCAGTTAATCCCAGAAATATGTGCTGGGATAGCTGGCAAAACTACTTCACCCACAGGAGATATATGCAGTATATGGTAACAGAACTTCCTTTGTCCAGGTGAGAAGCAAGGGAAAAAAATTAGGCTAAAGAAAATGATGTAAAGTCATGAAATCTATGTCTTCTGTGAGCACATGCTCATGTGCTACTTTGTGTACACGTCAATTGTGGGAAGATAGTAACCACCAGCAACAGCAAAAGTCACTAAGCATCTGCCCTAGGGTACACTAAGAATAAACCTATTATCTGCACTAAGCATAACCCTATTGATATTCTAAAGCTTCCCTAGGGTTCTCCTCTACTCTCAGCACAGATTGGCTCCTGAACTCCTTACACATTGCAGGCTTTCCTTGGGTCTACCATATCCTACACAATAACATTAAATTCTGAAACAGGTAAGGTAGATCAAGTATAACCACCCTCAGCCCAATCATTAAAAAAACCCAGGAAATCCACATTATGAGTAGTCCTACTGACCTCAGTGGGACTACTCTTCTGAAAACATGCCATATTAAGAATATGCATCAGTGATTGCAGGATTGGGGACACAGGCCTTTATTCACAAGGGACTTAAGCACATGACTAGCCCCACTGAAGTCAATGGTTAGGGCATGGAGTCAGGAGTTCTAATCTCCCAGACACTTACTGCATAGCCTCAACAAATCAAATCACATTTTAAAATGGGGGTGATAATACTGACCCTACCTACATTCGCTATAGGTGTGTTGTGAAGATGACTTGTACAAAATTTTGAACATGTAAGGTTCTACAGAATATAAATGATAAGGATTATTATCAAAATTGTCCTTGGACTATTGTGTTATTAGAACTCCCTGTAGAACAGACTAATTAACTCTTCTCTGCCAATTTCTTCCTAGTAAATTGATGTGATTAGGTCCTGGCAAGCTGGTGAAGCTCCAAGACTTTGCTGTCTTTCTAAAAACATTCATATGAGAGTTAATGATGATGTAGTGCATTCTTCATTAAATATATATATATAAATATGCATTTCAACCATGGCAGCTACCAGAAGCATTTGCCTCTACATTAATTCCCACCTCCCCCCGCTTTTTTTCCCTCTGAAATCTTTAAAAAAGGGAAGGAGGAGGATCCTGGGAACTACAGGCCAGTCAGCCTCACTTCAGTCCCTGGAAAAATCATGGAGCAGGTCCTCAAAGAATCAATCCTGAAGCACTTGCATGAGAGGAAAGTGATCAGGAACAGCCAGCATGGATTCACCAAGGGAAGGTCATGCCTGACTAATCTAATCGCCTTCTATGATGAGATTACTGGTTCTGTGGATGAAGGGAAAGCAGTGGATGTATTGCTTCTTGACTTTAGCAAAGCTTTTGACACGGTCTCCCACAGTATTCTTGTCAGCAAGTTAAGGAAGTATGGGCTGGAAGAATGCACTATAAGGTGGGTAGAAAGCTGGCTAGATTGTCGGGCTCAACGGGTAGTGATCAATGGCTCCATGTCTAGTTGGCAGCCGGTATCAAGTGGAGTGCCCCAAGGGTCGGTCCTGGGGCCGGTTTTGTTCAATATCTTCATAAATGATCTGGAGGATGGTGTGGATTGCACTCTCAGCAAATTTGCGGATGATACTAAACTGGGAGGAGTGGTAGATACGCTGGAGGGGAGGGATAGGATACAGAAGGACCTAGACAAATTGGAGGATTGGGCCAAAAGAAATCTGATGAGGTTCAATAAGGATAAGTGCAGGGTCCTGCACTTAGGACGGAAGAACCCAATGCACAGCTACAGACTAGGGACCGAATGGCTAGGCAGCAGTTCTGCGGAAAAGGACCTAGGGGTGACAGTGGACGAGAAGCTGGATATGAGTCAGCAGTGTGCCCTTGTTGCCAAGAAGGCCAATGGCATTTTGGGATGTATAAGTAGGGGCATAGCGAGCAGATCGAGGGACGTGATCGTTCCCCTCTATTCGACATTGGTGAGGCCTCATCTGGAGTACTGTGTCCAGTTTTGGGCCCCACACTTCAAGAAGGATGTGGATAAATTGGAGAGAGTCCAGCGAAGGGCAACAAAAATGATTAGGGGTCTGGAACACATGAGTTATGAGGAGAGGCTGAGGGAGCTGGGATTGTTTAGCCTGCAGAAGAGAAGAATGAGGGGGGATTTGATAGCTGCTTTCAACTACCTGAAAGGGGGTTCCAAAGAGGATGGCTCTAGACTGTTCTCAATGGTATCAGATGACAGAACGAGGAGTAATGGTCTCAAGCTGCAGTGGGGGAGGTTTAGATTGGATATTAGGAAAAACTTTTTCACTAAGAGGGTGGTGAAACACTGGAATGCGTTACCTAGGGAGGTGGTAGAATCTCCTTCCTTAGAGGTTTTTAAGGTCAGGCTTGACAAAGCCCTGGCTGGGATGATTTAACTGGGAATTGGTCCTGCTTCGAGCAGGGGGTTGGACTAGATGACCTTCTGGGGTCCCTTCCAACCCTTATATTCTATGATTCTATGAAACCTGGGAAAGACCCTTTGGACTGTGCCTGGCCCTTAGCACTTCTAAGCTCATACATCAAAGTATTAGCAAAAGCTCTTGTCTACATAATGTAAATAGGCTGTTGTTTTTAAAAACAATATCTACACAGACTGATCCGGCTTTATGCCGGGAAAATTTATAAATCCACATATTAAAGCTGTCCTAGCAAATATAAAAATAAATACAGCTGAATGCCCCAAATGTCTCAAGGGAAGAGGAGGACACAGCACACTGGGATTGGAAGTTTTACCATTTGCAAGTCCCTCAATGTCACTGTTGCTATCTTCTGTTGTAAGTAACTCCTCAGTATACATTGCACTGGTGTCACCACATGAGCCACCAAACGCCACTGAAATACTGAGACAGCCCTAAGTGACAAACTGAAACCTTTGGTTAGCTTTTAGTGCCTTCTGGACTAGTGATATAGTCCCTATGGTTCTTATCTGAAGAATGGGAGCCAAAAAAACTTGGTTTCCATCTCTCTGCTGTCAGTCACATCCCTCCTTGTGCTTCCACCATTTCTTTCCCTCCCATCTCCTGATTAAGCCTCTCTTCTCACCTCTTCAGGCTCTTCCTTAGCTATCCCAGCAAGCAAAGAAATCAGTCAGCACCCCATAACAAGCACAGTCCTGCTCTCCTAGCCAGCTGCTGAAGAAGCAGCCTTTTCTGCTTTTTGGCTGCTCATGCCTTCAAAAAGTTACTCTGCGCAGCAATGAGTCTAATTTCAGGTATGGCACTGGAGTTCCATATTATCTTCTTCCTATGCTGCAGGTCTGAAAATTCTCTATACAAAACATACTGCTGTCTTCTCAATACATGGAACGTCCATTGGAGTTTTTAATTTTTCCTGCAGTCCATGATTATGTAATTATTCATTTAACTGCAGAATCACAAGCCATGGCTGGGCTCCCAGCATTACCATCGTCACTAAATGAAAACAAAGAATTCTGTGTTTACCAAGGATTCAACTCTGAGTTACGTTTAGAAGTCCCAAGGGAACTGTAAGTGCCCTTTTAAGTGTAATTCTGTGTAAGTGCACTGCAGATAACCTCTTCTGGAAAATGACTGTTTGGGCAGCTGGAATCTGCTATGATGTCATCAGGAAACTACCGTTACTTTAATCAATCCCTAAAGGGGAAAAACAATTCCCTGCAACATTTATGTAATATGCAGCATCCTACACTACTCTATTTTAGCAGGTGTAATAAAAAAAGTTAAAAATATGTTTTTTATATATAGCAGTCACCCTCAACAGCTTTTTACCTTGGATAACTAGATGTTACTGCATTAATCTTTTGTTATTCTTAAATACGGGGAAAGAAGTGAACACTGCAGTAATGCTATCTTGTTTCCAAAGACAAAATTGTAAAGGGCTAAGAGCAATCACTGTATAAAGCATTAATAATCATTCCATTCACATATTCCCTGACACGTCTCTTGTTTTCATAAAAAATTTGGACTATCAGGCCCTGATTCTCCTCTTGCCTACAGCATTGAAAACCCAGTGGCTTTAAGGTAGTCATATCCAATTTACACTGGTGTAACTGGGATCGGAATCAGGCCCTCCTCACTCTACAACCATATGAAGGCTCGATTCAGCAAACCACTGAAGCACACACTTCACTTTAAACACAGTCCAACTGACGTCAATGGGAATTAAGCCCATGCTTTAAATTAAGTATGTATCTAAGTGCTTTGCTGAATTGGAGTTTGAATTTGTTGGGCCAAATTCACTCACGGTAGAAAATCTGATTTGGCCCATTGTTTACATTCTTCCTGCCTGAATTTACTGCTTGTGAAAGCTACCAAGGCCTCTATTTAGCCATAACAAAAGCTGCCTCACAGCTTTTAGCAGTGTGCATAAACCCTGACCTAGAGATGCTACTGGGGTGAAATTCACAAGGCCTATGCCCCACTTAAGTTCCACTTAAACTCTAAAAACAGGTAGTAAGTGGTGCATAGGCTTTATGCCAGCCCTCTGTGTAGGGGTGAATTTCACCCTGAGTGAGAGGCGTCTTCAGTCTTTATGCTTATTCAGAGTGAAATTCACTTCTGTGCAGCAGGCCCACGCCATAAACCCAGATTGGATTTGAAACAGCAACTTGGAGGTGAAAACTTCGTTTCATTTTCTTACAAAATGTAATATAGATAAATAAAAAAGCAGTGTATTTTAAAACCACAAGTTTATATTATATATAAGTATAAAACAGAAGTTTTGGCTTTTAAGTGCATATATAATGCAAAGCCTGCACACACACACATATTGCATGTATAAAGAGCAAGATGTATAATACTTTGCCAGATCTCTGATGAAAGTGAGAAATTTTTATCATATGTGCTGGAAATGACTCAGTTAAATAATTCTGTGATTAGTTGCCAAATGTTGTTCTTTCTCCATTATATGTGCTATTAGGAATCAGTGAAACAGTAAATCAAAGTTGAATCAATTGTTACAGTCTTTATTGTTAGCAGCCTTTATTGTTAGCAGTGGAGGTAGAATACTAGTTATGCACAGCTATGTATACCACAGAGGATGTCAGTGAATATAAATCCACAAATTAATCTGTGGCTACAAACCACCAAAGGATACAGAGCTAGATTCACTGGCTCCTGTGGCACAAAGTGGCCAGAGAGTGCTGGTAGAGAATTACTCTTGCATAGGGAGACCCTCTGGTGGCAGAAATCTGGCAGAGGTGGCTCTGCTTGCTTCTGCACCAGCCTCTTCCCACACCTAACATAAGGAAAGGAGAGAGGCTTACTGGGGGCATGATGTGGACAGCAGGGGTTGTGGTGAAGCAGAGCTCTTCTACTTCTGATCCTTCACTGGTGTAAGACCTTACACTAGTGGTGGAAGTCAGCACTGCCCACCCCTTCCTGTTCTAACTTCCACCAGGCAACCAAGGATCAGGGAGCTATAATTGGTTTCCCATGGCTGCTACTCTTCACTACATCTGAGCACAGCTTGGATGTAGTAGAGAATCAGAGCCACAGTGTTTAAATTCTCCCTATCATCATGGATGATGATACAGAAATTAAGATGTCAGCTAGTTGTGTTTATCATAAACGCATGGTAACCTTACATGGAGGATACCCCAGAGAGCACAATATTGGGGAAATAAATAAAATTAAGGTTCCTCCGCAACTTTAATTAAAAAATTTTTTTTAAAAGAAGTTAGTATATCTAAATTTCAATCATACTCCTCCCACCCATCCCCAAGATATAGGTATTAATTTTAGCGTTAACTCCAATGTAATGAAGTCTTTTGCCTGGGAGTACTTAATATCCTTCTTTTTACACTCCAGCTCCAAAATCCTCTCCAAGGGATGGAGTCTACAGATAACTGTATTCTCTTGAGCTGAGTAAAGATTTGATCTACAGTTCAGTATTCTGCAAGTTCTCTCAATACACATTGGATCTTCTGTGACATCTAAGGGACAATAACCAAATACTAATTTCTCAGTTTACCTAATATTCTCAGGCTACCCTTATGTACTGAAGTATTATTCAAGGTGCGGTAGCACCCATCGTACTAAACACTTTCCAAATACAGAAGAAGTCACAGCTCAACATTCGGTTTTAGGCCCTGATCCTACAAAAGCTTATTCACATGTTGAACTTTACTCACATGCTTAACTTTACTTACAGTAAATAGTCCCACTACTCACTATAAGTAAAGTTAAGCATGTGAGTAAAGTTTTGCCTAAATGTGGCCGTAATCATTTAGACTTTAAAAAGCCATCCCTGTGAGTTACCAATGCTTTATATTCCTTCTTCACAGTAGCTCTATCAGAAAGAAGTCTGAAGGTCTCCCTTTTCCTGATCAGCCATGCCAAGTTAGCATAAAGTCTCATAGGTCTAACTGAAGTTGAAGTTAAAGTTGTCTCTGACCTCATTTCCATGTAGACTTAGGACTTAGACTTGGTTTTGCTTAGGAGACTTAAAACACAAAATCTAAGATCTGAGACTCTAATGCTAGGACTGGACTGCAGAACCGAGACAGGATAGTGCTGAATGCACCAGAACACCGTAGCACATCTCACTTCTATCCCTACTCCATGTTCAAATCTTTGTATACTGCTAAAAAGAAGTTAGTTACCTCCAGGGGTCTCTCCTCTTACACAGCAGATTTAACAACTGGGAACAAAAGGGTTGCTTCCTCAGCATGTAGTCTGAAAAATAATATACAAAAATTATGATTTGCCCATATTCTAGAAAAGAAAGTAACATTTAAGCAGCTCACGGTGGGGCCTTGGGGAAGGGGGTGGAATTGGGGCAGGACGGAGCAAAAGCGGGGCCCCCGCACTTTCCTGACACATACCACCCCTTACCCCCTGCTGTGAGCTGCTCGGGGCATGGGGCTGGGAGCACCCCCACGACCCCAGCCCACACCCTTAGCCCCCTGCCCTAACTCCTGTACCCCCCTCACACTCCCAGCCCTGACTCCTGCACCCTTCTCACACCCCCCGAGACCCCTGCCCTCCCTGGCTCCTGCACCCTACAACACCCCTTAGCCCCCTACCCATCCTGACTCCTGCACCCCCCACATCCCCACCTGCACCCCTCGCACCAAACGGGAGCTGCCCCAGGTAAGCGCTCCACTTCCCAACCCCCTGCCCCAGCCCTGAGCCCCGTCCCCTACCCTAATTCCTGGCCAGACCCTGCATCCCAACCCTCAGCCTGCTCCTGCACTCTAACTTCCTCCCAGTCCCTGTATCCCCAACCCCGAGCCCCGTCCTGCACCCTAAGTCCTGGCCAGACCCCACATCCTAATGTTTTTTTAAATAAAGTTCTCTTATCCAAAGCGCTTTACAATAGTTATCTAATGGTACAAACAATATTTGGAAAGATCATTAAGTGGTCTGCTGAGACCCTCAGCAATTTTCAAGTGGTCTGTGGAAAAATAAGTTAGACTGTAAAAAACAATCAAGGTACCTCACTTTATTTTCATTTACTTCCTATTACTTATAGGAGGAGGATGAAGAAAAAAAAGAATGAAAAATGGGGGCAGAGGGAGATAAGAGAGAATGTTCTTTTTCTTGGGTGGGTCCCAAGGAGGGGCCCCAAAAATGAAGCTGAACACAGGGCCCCACTAACTCTAAATCCACCACTGAAGAGAGGTCATATGAGTTGTGGCCATGGTCACAAAAGGAGTCACTTTCAGTGTTGAGATTAGAACATAAAATGTTCTCACTTCCAGTGCTGTGCTCAGACCAAGTTTTCTGGTAAAGAAACCCAGGTCTAGCAGAAGTCAAAGGAAAACATCAGGGAACAGAAAACAGCTCAGGAGCACATTTCGGTACAAAATGCTCCCAAAAATTGGCAAAGAAAAACAGTTTAAATTTAAAGGAACACTGTCAAATCAATGTAGGTATTGTATACACAATAATCAAACAAAATGTTTCTCTTTTCGATCCAAGCACTACAATATACTGGTATTGTTGGGAACACTGGGGCATGGCCACTAGGTAACTCGAGGGGATGGAAGACCACGAGTGTCGATGAAGCCCCTTCACACTAGGCCCAGGTGTCCTTGGCCCCCCTCCCCCACCTGGAGGCACTCGCAGCAGCTATGCGTACTAGGCCCAAGTGTCCTTGACCCCCCCGCCTGGAAACACTCGCAGCAGTTATGCTGAGGATCTGCAACAATATGTTGCAGAGTCAAACTGCCTGAAACTAAACAAGGCCAAACAGGGCAAATATGGAAAAACAATGCTGAATAAAGCAGCTTTATGTATGGTTTAACAGATAATACAGAGAACAAGGGAACTAGCTGGGAACTGGATTGACTGGCTATATGGATACTTAGGGCAGCTTGCTATTAAATAAATATGCTAAAAAAAAAAAAATGTATAAAAGCCTGTGTAACTTCCTGCTCTGTGTGCAGGATTTGAGATTCTATTCTCCCTGTACCTTGTTTGCAGCTGCAAATAAACTTTTCTGCTTCTCCACCCCGTTGTGATTATTGGGCGACGCACACCGGGTAATGAACCCCTGCTGTTGTTTTGCCTCTCGGCACTGGGTGCCGGCAACAGCATTGTATAAAAAGGAGGACATGAAATGGATTAGTAACCAACTATAAACAAAAGTGAAATGGTCTAAGATCAATGTAGTGCAAGAAGTAAACCAGATACACAGTGAAAAGTAAGTTACACTTTTAATATTCCTCCAGTGTTAGTAACCTGAGATGTTAATAGTTATACAAGTAACACCATCTGTTTTTTTAAAAATATCCAAATTTTAATCAGACAGTGCCCCTTTAAAAAACCTTAGCTCCTGAGCCATGATTTTCCATTTTTAATGCAGTTCTATTAGCCTTTACACAATACCTGCCATGGCAAATCAACTTTCAACTTGTATAATGGCAACTATTTGTAGCCCATGTAATATCAAATACTACTTGGTGGATTTGTTACCATGTTCTGTGAACACGTAATGGTAACAAAAAACACTAACCGGACTCAGTTTTACTAGCAAATTCAAGTCAGCTGAATACTTCTAAATTCATTTTGGTGAGTTGCTCAAGGATGTTCTAAGCCCTGGTCTACACTAGGACTTTAGGTCGAATTTAGCAGCGTTAAATCGATGTAAACCTGCACCCGTCCACACAATGAAGCCCTTTATTTCGACTTAAAGGGCTCTTAAAATCGATTTCCTTACTCCACCTCTGACAAGTGGATTAGCGCTTAAATCGACGTTGCCGGCTCGAATTTGGGGTACTGTGGACACAATTCGATGGTATTGGCCTCCGGGAGCTATCCCAGAGTGCTCCATTATGACCGCTCTGGACAGCACTCTCAACTCAGATGCACTGGCCAGGTAGACAGGAAAAGAACCGCGAACTTTTGAATCTCATTTCCTGTTTGGCCAGCGTGGCAAGCTGCAGGTGACCATGCAGAGCTCATCAGCACAGGTGACCATGATGGAGTCCCAGAATCGCAAAAGAGCTCCAGCATGGACCGAATGGGAGGTACGGGATCTGATCGCTGTTTGGGGAGAGGAATCCGTGCTATCAGAACTCCGTTCCAGTTTTCGAAATGCCAAAACCTTTCTGAAAATCTCCCAGGGCATGAAGGACAGAGGCCATAACAGGGACCCGAAGCAGTGCCGCGTGAAACTGAAGAAGCTGAGGCAAGCCTACCAGAAAACCAGAGAGGCGAACAGCCGCTCTGGGTCAGAGCCCCAAACATGCCGCTTCTATGATGAGCTGCATGCCATTTTAGGGGGTTCAGCCACCACTACCCCAGCCGTGTTGTTTGACTCCTTCAATGGAGATGGAGGCAATACGGAAGCAGGTTTTGGGGACGAAGAAGATGATGAGGAGGAGGTTGTAGATAGCTCACAGCAAGCAAGCGGAGAAACCGGTTTTCCCGACAGCCAGGAACTGTTTCTCACCCTAGACCTGGAGCCAGTACCCCCCGAACCCACCCAAGGCTGCCTCCTGGACTCAGCAGGCGGAGAAGGGACCTCTGGTGAGTGTACCTTTTAAAATACTATACATGGTTTAAAAGCAAGCATGTGAAAGGATTACTTTGCCCTGGCATTTGCGGTTCTGCCTTTGCAAAAGGTTTCTGGGGAGGGCAGCCTTATTGCGTCCTTCATGGTAGGACACTTTACCACTCCAGGCCAGTAACACGTACTCGGGAATCACTGTAGAACAAAGCATTGCAGTGTATGTTTGCTGGCATTCAACCAAAATCCGTTCACGCGGTGGGAGGAGGCAAAATGCGACCTTGTAACGAAAGCACATGTGCTATGTATGTAATGTTAACAGCATGGTTTACCCTGAAAGAGTGTAGCGACTGTTTTATAAAATGTGTCTTTTAAAATACCGCTGTCCCTTTTTTTTTCTCCACCAGCTGCATGTGTTTCAATGATCACAGGATCTTCTCCTTCCCAGAGGCTAGTGAAGCTTAGAAAGAAAAAAAAACGCACTCGCGATGAAATGTTCTCCGAGCTCATGCTGTCCTCCCACACTGACAGAGCACAGACGAATGCGTGGAGGCAAATAATGTCAGAGTGCAGGAAAGCACAAAATGACCGGGAGGAGAGGTGGAGGGCTGAAGAGAGTAAGTGGCGGGCTGAAGACAGGGCTGAAGCTCAAAGGTGGCGGCAGCGTGATGAGAGGAGGCAGGATTCAATGCTGAGGCTGCTGCAGGACCAAACCAGTATGCTCCAGTGTATGGTTGAGCTGCAGCAAAGGCAGCTGGAGCACAGACTGCCACTGCAGCCCCTCTGTAACCAACCGCCCTCCTCCCCAAGTTCCATAGCCTCCACACCCAGACGCCCAAGAATGCGGTGGGGGGGCCTCCGGCCAACCAGCCACTCCACCACAGAGGATTGCCCAAAAAAAAGAAGGCTGTCATTCAATAAATTTTAAAGTTGTAAACTTTTAAAGTGCTGTGCTTAAAGTGCTGTGTGGCATTTTCCTTCCCTCCTCCACCACCCCTCCTGGGATACCTTGGTAGTCATCCCCCTATTTGTGTGATGAATGAATAACGAATGCATGACTGTGAAGCAGCAATGACTTTATTGGCTCTGCAAGCAATGATTAAAGGGAGGAGGGGAGGGTGGTTAGCTTACAGGGAAATAGAGTGAACCAAGGGGCGGGGGGGTTCATCAAGGAGAAACAAACAGAACTTTCACACCGTAGCCTGGCCAGTCAGGAAACTGGTTTTCAAAGCTTCTCTGATGCGTACCGCGCCCTCCTGTGCTCTTCTAACCGCCCTGGTGTCTGGCTGCGCGTAACCAGCAGCTAGGCGATTTGCCTCAACCTCCCACCCCGCCATAAACGTCTCCCCCTTACTCTCACAGATATTGTGGAGCACACAGCAAGCAGTAATAACAGTGGGAATATTGGTTTTGCTGAGGTCTAAGCGAGTCAGTAAACTGCGCCAGCGCGCCTTTAAACGTCCAAATGCACATTCTACCACCATTCTGCACTTGCTCAGCCTGTAGTTGAACAGCTCCTGACCACTGTCCAGGCTGCCTGTGTATGGCTTCATGAGCCATGGCATTAAGGGGTAGGCTGGGTCCCCAAGGATACATATAGGCATTTCAACATCCCCAACAGTTATTTTCTGGTCTGGGAATAAAGTCCCTTCCTGCAGCTTTTGAAACAGACCAGAGTTCCTGAAGATGCGAGCATCATGCACCTTTCCCGGCCATCCCACGTTGATGTTGGTGAAACGTCCCTTGTGATCCACCAGAGCTTGCAGCACTATCGAAAAGCACCCCTTGCGGTTTATGTACTCGGCGGCTTGGTGCTCCGGTGCCAATATAGGGATATGGATTCCGTCTATAGCCCCACCACAGTTAGGGAATCCCATTGCAGCAAAGCCATCCACTATGACCTGCACATTTCCCAGGGTCACTACCCTTGATATCAGCAGATCTTTGATTGCGTGGGCTACTTGCATCACAGCAGCCCCCACAGTAGATTTGCCCACTCCAAATTGATTCCCAACTGACCGGTAGCTGTCTGGCGTTGCAAGCTTCCACAGGGCTATCGCCACTCGCTTCTCAACTGTGAGGGCTGCTCTCATCTTGGTATTCATGCGCTTCAGGGCAGGGGAAAGCAAGTCACAAAGTTCCATGAAAGTGCCCCTACGCATGCGAAAGTTTCACAGCCACTGGGAATCGTCCCAGACCTGCAACACTATGCGGTCCCACCAGTCTGTGCTTGTTTCCCGAGCCCAGAATCGGCGTTCCACAGCATGAACCTGCCCCATTAGCACCATGATGCATGCATTGTCAGGGCCCATGCTTTCAGAGAAATCTGTGTCCATGTCCTGATCACTCACGGGACCGCGCTGACGTCGCCTCCTCGCCCGGTATCGCGTTGCCATGTTCTGGTGCTGCATATACTGCTGAATAATGCGTGTGGTGGTTAAAGTGCTCCTAATTGCCAAAGTGAGCTGAGCGGGCTCCATGCTTGCCGTGGTATGGCGTCTGCACAGGTAACTCAGGAAAAAAGGCGCGAAATGATTGTCTGCCCTTGCTTTCACGGGGGGGGGGGGAGGGAGGGAACGGGGGGCTGACGATATGTACCCAGAACCACCCGCGACAATGTTTTAGCCCCATCAGGCATTGGGATCTCAACCCAGAATTCCAATGGGCAGCGGAGACTGCGGGAACTGTGGGATAGCTACCCACAGTGCAATGCTCCAGGAGTCGACACTTGCCTCGGTACTGTGGAAGTGCTCCGCCGAGTTAATGCACTTAATGCACTTTAGAGCATTTTCTGTGGGGACACACACACTCGAATATATAAAACCGATTTCTAAAAAACCGACTTCTATAAATTCGACTTAATTTCGTAGTGTAGACATACCCTTACTCAAGAACATCATATCTATAATTCTCAGAAGTAAAAATCAAACCTTTCACACTAATATGAAATGTAGTAACTCCAAGATGAGGAATTTTATTCATATTATTTTGTGGCATTAACAATTTTATACTATTGCAGGTTGAAAAGATTTGGATGCTGTATTCTAGTTCTGTCCCAAAATACATTTCAGTTAGACAGTGGAACAAGTAGTTACCCACCCTGGAGAAGCCAAACTCACATCTGCTCAAAAGACAGCTCACATACTGAATCTGACCCACAGTGTCATGAAAGGCAGCTTGCTGACATCATAGACTTTTTTTTATTCTTTCCACTGACACATGAACACTCCACCGTGGAAAGATACAGACCAAAAGATTTTGTTACAGATGAATTCAATAGGACACCAGATCCTTACACTGAAAACTGCTGTTCTTCCTTCCTGCTACAGAGAAACGTATGATCAGCAACTACTCCTCCAACATGTCAGTCTTCGGCAGCATGAATATATGCAATCCTATTGCTGAAGAATACATTTTACAGCTACCACACTTTATACCAGAGCCAGTCCTCAGGCTATTAGTTCTATGCATCATTTGCTCTTCCTCGGTGACTTGCTGGTAATAATGAATATTATCTAAAGCTCAAACATAGGAAGAGAGCACAAGCATCAGAAAAGCTTTTAGATTGCAACAATCCTGAACTCTGACATGACTGCACACTACTTTCTTATCCAGGTACTTGATTAGGCAAAACTTTCAAGGGTTGGGGAGGTTTTTGAAGGAGGGGATGGAGGATGGGAGAGAGAGCGAGAGAGCACATGTTATAGAAGAAAAGATTTTTAAAAATGCAGAAGCCTGAAACATTGTGGGTATTTTATAAAAAATTTTTAAAAACAAAGTGAAGTCATTCACCCCCTAGCTGTTATCTTTCACCTTTTCTTCTCTATCCACCGTTGTTCTGCCTTCTTCTCATATCCATCTCCCTCTCCTCTTATGGGAATTTTCTTTTACTAGTCACATCTCCATTGGTCTTTAATAGAAAATGGGCTTCTAGTGCAGTGTCTCATGACTTTGCTCCATGTCCTATTAAAACAACATTAAGATGCTTGTCTTCAATAAAAAGAAAAGAAAAAGGAAAGTGGACTCTAAAGGCTGGAGTATTTTGTAATAAATGGGAGGAAAACTGTTGCTTCATCAGTCATAATAGCAGAGGACTGTGCTCAATATGTCCTAAAAATGTGACAGTACCTAATGGAATATAACTTAGAACTCCGTAAAGAAATAAAGACTGAAGGCAGCTTCCAGGAGTAATCAGGACAAGGTAAAGGATTTAATAAAGTACAACTGATGTGCCCGGCAACAGTTATTTACTGAACGCCAGAAACAATAGTTGTCTTTGTGGCCATAAGAAGCAAACTGACTAAATGTGGTAAGAAATGTGTTTGTTTTAGCCTAGCATTGAATAAAAGGCTGAAGTCAACATTTACTGCATTTTCACTGCAGAAAGTATTGTCTGGAAAAAACAGTCAGAATGAGAAATGCAATAGATGTTTACATTAGAACAGTCACATTTGTTCTCATGAAGAAAACATCTAAAGTATTCAGGCGATTACTGCACAAAATAGGTACACAATATGGAGGCCTTCTGTATTACATAGAAGGTTCATGGCTGAGTGCTGGCCATGTTCCCTGGAGCATGCACTCTCTAGTTGGAAATCATGGGCATCACCTGCACAATGTACCATCTTGCCTTGAACAGCGGGCATCCCAAACACACTCCCAATAGTGCATTGGGAACATACTGCACCTGAATAAACTATGGCTCAGTCTTGTAAGGTGAGAAGCATATCCTGCATGGTGCTGAACTCCCATGAAGGTCAATGGGAGTTGAGGATGCACAGCACCTATGCAGGATCAGGCCCCTAATGCGCTACAGGACCAGCACTTCAAATACTAAATAAATAAATGTCTTTGTCCATTTCAGAACCAGCTAAAAGCTATGAACAATAAATTATTGCCATCTCTTAAAATAATCAGGGATAATTCCCTACATTTTGGGATTAGCCTGGGTTATTTATATTTCAATATGCTTCCCCGCAAAGCTCGACACACTTGTACAATTTAAATGTGCAATCAAAAAAAAAAACAAACAGATTAATTGTCAGCCCTGAAACAAGCAGAGAACAACAAACATTCTGTATAAAGGATTTTTCCTCCTCCAGTACGGTAGATGCTCTAGAACAGGAACACAAACTGTCTTTGGTCTTAAAACCTTAGAATTTATTAGACATATTCACTAAAAAAGATTTTTGCTTCTTCTGAAAGGCTTGTCTAAATCAGTGTTCCCAGTCTTTTCAGATAATTGTATGAGTTTAACTGTACCAGTCAGTGCCTGCTGCCTCTTGTTCAACTGGGCATAGATTACTAATAAATAATAATAATGAATCGTCCTTTACACTTTACAGCATTTTCTATTCTCCAAGAACTACACAAACATTAAATAATTTTCAGAACACCCCCATCAAGTAAGCAAGTATTCTCATCTGCATATTATAGATCAGGAAAAAAGAGGCACAAAAAACAGAGGGACTCGCCTAGGGTCACACAATAAGCAGAGCCAGGATTAGAACCCAGGAATTTCTGGCTCCCTGTTTTGTGTTCAAACTGCGATGTCTCAAAATCACAGGATTGGGATTTTCAGAAACACAAACTTCACAGCAAGTGGCTTGGAAAGGAGATAGCAGCCTGCACCATGTGCAGCACAGAGACATATCATTAAGATAGGGGTAGTGGAAAGCTAAGGGTACCAGCAGGGCTACCACGTCTAAGATATTTACGCAGTCCCATGGCCGGACACCACTTTGTTAGCACGTCACTAACTTTACACTGTAATGTCCTTGCGCCAGGATGCAGCACCCCAAAGGCAGAACCATGTTTGCTCAGACTGGGAAAGGACACGGAGGTCACCCCTCGAAAGTGAGGAGGATCCCACAAACACCAGGATGGGCTTCAGAGGGGTTAGCCGTGTTAGTCTGTGTCAGCAAAAACCAGGAGGAGTCCTCCTGGCACCTTAGAGACTAACACATTTATCTGGGCATAAGCTTTCGAGGGCTAAAGTGGGGGACAGCCCACGAAAGCTGAAGAAACGGGTTAGCCTCGAAGGTGCCACAAGGGCTCCTCGTGGTTTTTAAGCGGGATGGGCAGCTCCTCTTCATACCTAGGCACGAAGGGGCTGACGTGTGGCAGCCCCGATCCCAGTGCCTGCTTGGGCCGGGGGCGCGACGGGCACAGGGAAGGCCGCTCCTGCTGTTTCCCCTTTCTCACACCCCAGGGCAGCTGTGTCTCCCCCCATCCTCCGGTACAAACATGCCCCGGGGGGCAGCCCGCCCCTGGGGGGTGCGGGGGGAGGCGACTCCTACCTGCTGCTTATCGCCTGCTGCCAGCACAGGTGGAAGGAGCTCCGCACACCTCCCTCCCCCCACCGGGGAAAAGACTCAGCCTCTGCCCCGGCAGAAGTGAAGGAGCTGGGGGCGCCCCACGCAGGCCGGCCCGCAAAGCCTTTCCGCTTCCCTCCGGCCTTCCAGGTCGGGGTGAGCCGCCAGTAGCGGCCAGGCCGCAGGTTGCCCCGGCAACTGGCCGATTTGAATATGCTCATTAAATATTCATGACCTCTAGTCACTTGACCCAGCCCCTCCCTCCAGGCAGCGCGGAGAGCAGGGCCCGCCGGCGCGCGCGTTTCCCTCGGTGGGGCCCGGGACGCGCTGGCCCCTGCCAGCTCCTTGGGACATGCCGCTAGCAGCCTTCCGCCTAGAGAACATGCTCCCCGCGCTTGTCTCCTCCCCAGCCCCAGACTGGCGCTCCCCAGGGGAATAATGGACTAGCCCCCCCCCCGCCTTTACCTACCCATCCCTGCCCATGTACCCACCTCTCCCTCTCCTCACTTTCCAGCCCCGTCTAGGGCCCCTCCCCCCACTTCTGCCTAGCCACCTCCACACAATTCCCCACCCTCCTCCTTGTTGGTCCAGCCAGCATCTACCTCTTCAACACACCTTGCCAGCCCCCTCAGTCCTCCCCTCTCTTCTGGTCTTCTCCATCTGCGCATGCCCACTGCCCCCATCTCTGCATTATTCCCCTATCAAGTCCTTTCAGACCCAGCCTCCCCCTATCCATTCCCACCCCCAGCCTTGCTAAGGCCTCCTCCAGCTCCATTCCCCACCAGACATACACGCTCACATACCCAAGCTCCAGCTCCCTCTTTACCACCCCACCCAGTCCCCTTCTGCCTCTCCCTGCATCAGTTTATGCAGGCCCTAGCCTTACTATGGTAACCTTTTGTTCCCAGCTCCCACACACCCTTCTGCTTATTGCCTCATCCAGCCCCTTTGTTTCTGCCTTGACTAGCTTCCCCCTCCAATATACACTCCCCTGCTTTTGCACGCCCCGCTGTTTAGAGCCCTTTGTGTGAGGTCTCTCACAGATGTGAGACTTTGCATGGGGCCACATTGTTTTTCCCCTCCCTCAATTCCCAGCTTCTTCCATTCCCCTCCCTGACCTGCCAACCAGTGCAGTGCTATAACAGCCCGTGCCAGCCACCATCTCTGCCAGCCAGCCGGGAGCAGCTAGACAGGAGGAGAAGCAGCTGGCCTAGCTGCTTTACAGGTACCACAGCAACTCTGAGACCAGGAAGAGACTCTGCCTGGGGAATCCCTGCTGTCCCACTGCTGCCTGCTGTACTGGTGACTGACACCTCACCAGGGCTGCGGGCAGGCATGACACTTATGCATCTGGAGCCCTGTCACCCCTAATGCCTGACACTTGCAGCACTGCACATACCATACAGACCCCCAGCCTCCTCATTACAGCTGTGACTGGTCCCTACACCTACAAACATATACACACCCTCCTCACCGTGGATCTAATTCCCTCACCTCTGTGTCCCCATCCTCACACCCACATGCCTCATTAGAAACCTGTCTGATCCTGTGCCTACATGCAAAGCTTCCTCATTGTGGCTCTGTTCACCCCTCCCCATCTCTGTATCCCCATACCCACACCCAGTTGTCCTCACTACAGCCCAGTCCTGTACTCCCCACTGCCACATACCCTCCCCATCACACATGCACATATACAACCTCCTCACTGTGGCTCCATCCAGTGCCCCCACTTCCGTGTACCCACTCCACACACTTTACAAAGGACCCATCTCCTGCCCACCACCTCTGTGTATATTCTCCACACATCCAGCCCCTTCATTACAGCCCCGTCTGATTCCCCCTACTTCAGCATACTCTCGCCTCACTCATACACACCCTCCTCTCACTACAGCTGCATCTAGTCCCCTCACCTCTGTGTACTCATCCTGTACAATCAGCCATCTCATTCCTCTCCACTTCTATATGTACACCCCTCTAAGTACTCAGACCCAGTTGCTTCAGTATGGCTTCATCTGGCCTCCCCTGCCTCCGCATACTCACTCAATTGCCTCAGTAGGATCTCACCCAGCCTCCCCTCCACTTCTTTGGACCTAACCCCACCGCTCTCCTACATGTTCCCAGCTTCAACAGGGCCCAGCACAGTTCTCCCCTCACATCTCCTTTTAACTCCACCCAGGCCTAAAATATATCACAAAAAAAGTTATGAAATATTTAAGCTTGCTATACACATAGTACGCCTGACACAAACCCACAAAAGCAAGGAAATGAAAAGTTAAGCCATATCACAGTATTTATCCTCTACTTCACCCAGAGGAAGGCACTCTACCACTGCATGCCACAGATCACTCATCACAGTCTTAACTCTGCCCCCATAGGGATGCCAGCCTTCCAGCACCCCCTTTACCAAAGCACCCCACAAACTATTCCTTAGCTTTCCCTTTTCCACCCTCCTTTATTATTATTTGTATTACAGGACCACATAAAGCCCCAGCCTGTTCCATTGTGCCAGGCACTGTGAAAGCGCATAAGTAAGAGACAGTCCCCACTCTGGAAAGCTTGCAATCTAAACAGACAAAATGGAAAAGAGAAGGAGGGGAAACAGAAAGGCAAATTGACTCATGTTAATAATAAAGCTAGGAATAGACCCCAGGTCTCCTGAGTCCTAGTTCAGTACCCTCCCACTTGGACTACACTACTTCGGCCTGTCCCTTGCTATCAGTTGTGGAAGTCTGGCATGCTTAAAAGGTGAAGTTTGGCAAAGGGTGTACTGGAGAGTGGGTATCCATAGTGAGGGAGAGTTAAGGTTGTGGTGTGTGACTTTTGTGTACAGTAGTTGTGGTAGTCGTATGCTTCATCAGAGAATTGTCTTTACCAGAGAGCGAGGGTGGGAACATAATCGAATCCAATCTTTTACTCAAGATCATAAAAAATCTGCTCCTCACAATAAAACAGCACTGTTGGTGTTGGAATTAACCCTCACACTCAATATAAACAAACAAACAAACATGCAGTGCAGGTAGTGACACCTGTACTTAAGGTTGCTTGATGCTTCCCATTATAAAATCTTGTTTTCAGTTGCTTATAACTTTGCCAAATTTAAATTGCTTGAGCTGAAATTTTCCATGGCAGGTCTTTGCTTCAGACTGAGGTTTTGGGGAAAGTTTCAGCTAAACCAGTTCATCTGTTTCTCAGAACAAGGTTAGGGAAAAACAGATTATTTTGCTGATGGTAAAAAAGTACATATAACCATTTCATTGGGAAGCTAGCAACTTCATACCTTGGAGCAAGGACTTGAAATTTGGCAGGAGGATTGCCTTTGTGTTATAGATGTGCTTATTGCTCTTCCCATGAAACTATGCCCAAATTTGGTCAAATTATAAGGTTCTGAAAAATCATAGTTCACACATGCTCAGTAGATACTTGCTACTGCTAAATTCTCCTGCCCCTCACAGCTCCTGTGTGTGACCGGACTGTGCATGCATCATCCCTACTGATCAAATGAGCGTGATCCCGCTCAGGGCTACAGAGGCTGAGCAGAACTTTCCCTGCTATTGCTCCTCCAGTCTATAGAGGCCACTACGGCAACACAAACCAGAACTGGCAGCAGGGTTACTAGCTCTCCTGTGCTCCCGATTCTTGCCATGCTGGTGCCCAAGCATCCAGGAGAAGGAAAAGGAAACAAAGTGCCTGACTCAGATGCAGAGAGGTGAAGACTGAGGGAAAATGGGGGAAGGGAGGATAGGAGCCTGGGGGTGGAGGGTTAGGAGGTGGGAGTAGGAAGGGGGCAGGAGCAGAGGGAGACAGAAGAGGAGGTGCCATAAGAACAGGGTTGGAAGAAGGTTGTGGTGAGAACATTGGCAGAAGCAAGGGATAAGGGCTGGAGCAAAGGGAGGGACACAGAGGAAGGAAACAAGGAAAGCGGGCACAGGACTGGAGCAGAGTGGGGACGGGCAGGATTAGAGTGGGGAGTAATGAACAGGAGCTGGCAGGGGGTAGGTGGATAGCAGCAGAAGAGGAGAGGTTACTGGGGGACAGGGGAAGAAGTGTCCAAATAACCACTACAGATCACTCCTTTGAAGAACGTAGAATGGAACCTATTATTCCTGAGTCCCACATTCCTTTGCTGTAAGCTGTGAAACTCACTGGCAAAGTTTGTGTTTCCATACCCTTCTAGTTTTGATTTCCTCATCACTGTAGCATCTGACTGCTTCACAAACATTAATATATTTATCTTCACACTGCCCCTGGGAGGGAAAGTGGCATTATTCTGATTGTAGAGATGGGAAACTAAGGAATAACGCCATTAATGTCAAAAGTGTCCACTAATTTGGGGTACCCAATTTGAGACACTATGGCCTGATTTAAAAAAAAAAACCCTGAGAATTTTATAGCACTTTATTTGGTCAGGGCAGCGCTCCCATTAACTTCAGTTGCTGCAGTGAGGGCTCAGCACTTCATCACCTCACGGTTTCAAATTGGGCATCCAGAAAATGAGAATCACACAGTAGTGGCCAACTGTTGAAAAGTCTGGCAGAGGTGACTTGCCCCAGCATCACAAAGGAACTCTGTGGGGGCAGAGTATCATCATTTATGTAAAAAGAAAAGGAGTACTTGTGGCACCTTAGAGACTAACCAATTTATTTGAGCATGAGCTTTCGTGAGCTACAGCTCACTTCATCAGATGTATACCGTGGAAACTGCAGCAGACTTTATATACACACAGAGAATATGAAACAATACCTCCTCCCACCCCACTGTCCTGCTGGTAATAGCTTATCTAAAGTGATCAACAGGTGGGCCATTTCCAGCACAAATCATTTATGTACACTCCAGTCTATTCCATGCAATGTTGCTCTGGAATACGCATATTCAGTTCTCCATCTGAAATATACACAGATGTGATCATTTTTGAATTTTTAAAATTAAATACACCTATTAAATTCTATTTAGAGCTACAAGAGCAGATTTAAAGGTGTGTTGAAGCTGCTGAGTGTCAATAACTCCATTCACTGGTTTCTTTGCATGGAATGGAAGCTAAGGTTGGTGTCAGAACTCTTTGTATAACGTAACTTGTGATTTCCAGTGGTTTAAAACGATGTATCTAAAGCAACTTTTTCTTTGGAATAACAGTTACCAAGCTTGATGCTCCATTCAGAGCAAGAGAAGTAGGAGGGCCAGTAACGGGCTAGTTACTTGGAGCTCCTTGATTTTTGTGCCAGCCTGAACCCAATGTCATTTAGCACTATGCCACATCCACCATACTGCTGCAAGTGTGTTAGAGCTTAACCACTGCTGATGGCTCTTGGATACAGTATTGCAAAGAAAACACCACAGTGCTCTTAAAAAAATAAACCTTAGACATTAGATCAGGAAATGAGGCATCTTCTGGGCCTGATGGTCAACCAGCATCAGAAAATATCACTCAGGGCCTGATCTTTCACAGTGGAGCACTCTCACTCCCACAGGTGTCAATGCAAGCTGTCAGTCCACTTTCACAGGAAGGAAGGCCGTGGGAGGTAGCATGTTTCGGGAAAGTAGTATGATTCAGTGGAAACAACACTGGATTGGGCGTCTGCAGATGGGAGTATTTTCCGCAACTCTGGCAGACCTGCTGTATGACTTAGGGCAAGTCACCTCTCAATGCCTCAGTTTCCAAGATGTAAATTGGGGGAAATGATACTCTCCGATAGGCTAAGTGTATGTATATGTATATGTATTTGGTAATATTAACCATTTCCCTCCTTCCGTTGGAATTAAGCTTGTTATGATTACTCCAGTCTGAACTACTTTTTTAAACAATTCAAGGAGAAAATGCATCTTTCCATAAGCAAGTAAGATGAAATCTGGCACAATCTCAGAGTAAATACAGGAGCTTTGTGCCTGAACTGCGCAGAGTTAATGTAATGCCTCTGGGGATGGAGCCAGAACAAAGCTAAGATCAGGAAGAAAACTGTAAATTAAAAACTACAGCACTGATGTGATCCCTCTCCAGGAACTATCTTATACATATAAAACCATAGAGAGGAGAAAAAGGTCTGACTTCACTCTTGAGCTACCAATTTTCTTATACTTGGAATATATAAATTAAACAGTTTATGAAATTATATGGAAATTCTAGTCCTGATTCCAATCTCACTTACACCAGTAGAACTCCACTGATTTAGAGAGAGTTACTGTGGATTCATACTGGTGGTAAATTAAGTTAACGAGAGCTGTGGGTGCTCACCCACTCTGCAAACCAAGCCTAGAATGCCTCAGATTGGACATGCTTAGCCCTTGGAGTCATGCCCTGTCTACTTATGTATTTAAATGAATATATGGCCTTCATCACCTTAGAATCTGAGCACCTCACAGTCATGAATGGATTTGATTTGATTTATTATTAATTGATTTTGTAATTTGTATTACAGTAGCTCTTAGAGCAGAGGTGGGCAAACTATGGCCCGCGGGCCACATCCAGCCCGCGGGACCGTCCTGCCTGGCCCCTGAGCTCCTGGCTGGGGAGGCTAGCCCCTGGCCCCTCCCCTGCTGTCCCCCCTCCCCCACGGATGGCTCCATCCGGGTGGCGGGGCTGTGAGCTCCTGCTGCTCTGAGTGGCATGGTAAGGGGGCAGGGGGGGAGGGGTATTGGATAAGGGACAGAGGGTCCCGGGGGGCAGTCAGGGGACAGGGAGTGGTTGGATGGGGCAAAGGTTCTGGGGGACGTGGTCAAGGGATGGGTGGGGGGGGGGTTGGATAGGGCGTGGGAGTCCCGGGGGGCCTGTCAGGAGGCGTGGGTGTGAATATGGGTTGCGGGGGCAGTCAGGGGACAGGGAGCGGGGGGGGGGTTGGATAGGGGGTGGGGTCCTGGGGGGGTGGTTTGGGGCAGGGGGTCCTGGGAAGGGGAGGTCAGGGGACAAGGAGCAGGGGGGGTTGGATGCGTCGGTGGTTCTGAGGGGGGCAGTCAGGGGGCAGGAAGTGGGAGGGGGCGGATAGGGGGTGGGGGCCAGGCTGTTTGGAGAGGCACAGCCTTCTCTACCAAGCCCTCCATACAGTTTTGCACCCCGATGTGGCCACAAGTACTCCTTTTCTTTTTGCGGATACCGACTAACACGGCTGGTACTCTGAAAGGTAAAAGACAGTCTCTCTTCCCCACAGAGTTTATAATCTAGATCGGTGTTTTTCAAACTGTGGTCTGTGGACTCCTGGGTGTCCACAGACTATGCCTAAGGGGTCCGTGAAAGGTTCTTGTTACCATAGAAAAGTGGTTCTCAACCAGTGGTCCGTGGACCCCTGGGGGCAGACTATGTCTAAGATTTCCAAAGGGGTCTGCACCTCCATTCAAAATTTTTTAGGGGTCTGCAAATGAAAAAAGGTTGAAAACCACTGATCAAAGACAAGAAAGACAAAGAAATAACTGCAATCTTCATTTTACCGAGGGGTACTAAGGAAAGGGTAGATTGTCCAAAATCACAAAGGAAGTAAGGAATTGAACCCTAAAACCTCATTCCCAGCCCCTGAGCCACTAGATCATCCTCTGTTCTTCAGCAGTGCTTTCTTTTTTGTGTCACATAAGTGGGGTATTTGATTTCTTTTGTAATTTCTGTAGCAATGATGATTTGATCACTGTCTTGGCAGCTAATTTTGCACAGGCCCCTTTAAAGAGAAACTTGCAATTGGCCCAGGGAAAACTTTATTTCAAGTCTATGTAACTACCTCATAAACCTGTTATCTTTAATATGGTTGAAGTCATTGTGCCCAGTTGATGACATCACAATAATTTCCATAGAAACAGATGTTAAAAGCATAGGACTTCTTCACAGTCGGATAAAGTAGAAGGAGAAACTGAAGATATGAGGGAGAAAGCACTTATTGAAAGAGCTAAAGGAAGATAGGAAAACATGGGATCAATGAGTTTATTTTGTTGCAACTGTTCCTTGTTTTCAAGCTGGACCCAATGTGAGAATCCAATTTAAATCACTTTCCCTGATACACTGAATCAGGGCATTTGTTTTAGCTTTTGAGAAGAGCATATTTGAATTTGTAAATTGTAGTATGAATGGAAAATTTTGTCAGGAAACATACAACGTATTGTACAAAGTCTTCGCCTTTCAGGCCGAGCTGGGCCTGGGAAAACTTGCAATAAGGGTTTCAAGGATATTTTTAATCCAATTTGGAGTGGTGGAAATATTCATCTCTTCCTGTCCCTGCTCCTTCAAACAAATAAACCAAGACATTAGTTTGTTGAAGCAACCCAGAAATACTGTTCAGAGTCAAGAAGCAAACAAGTACTTTCCAGAGGCTACATTGGGGCCAGACCTACAGATTAGTTCCTGCCCTCTCACTGTTATGTAGTTTGACAAGGGAAATGTAAACCCATACTTGACTCTGTGGGAATGCAATCAGATTATCTGGGTACTAACAACAAAACAAAACAGGAAAAGATATCCACTCAAAGAGTAATGGTTCTAACAGCAAAGCTAATCTGTATGATCGGTTTAACACCTCAGGCACTGATCTGGGCAATCTCCTTAGCTAAAGCAGGGCTGAGCCTTCTGACTACTTAGATAGGAGATCCCCAAGGAAAATCCACTCACTTCAGAAAGAAAAGGAGTACTTGTGGCACCTTAGAGACTAACCAATTTATTTGAGCATGAGCTTTCGTGAGCTACAGCTCACTTCATCGGATGCATACCGTGGAAACTGCAGCAGACTTTATATACACACAGAGAATATGAAACAATACCTCCTCCCACCCCACTGTCCTGCTGGTAATAGCTTATCTAAAGTGATCATCAGGTTGGGCCATTTCCAGCACAAATCCAGGTTTTCTCACCCTCCACCCCCCCCCCCCCAAATTCACTCTCCTGCTGGTGATAGCCCATCCAAAGTGACAACTCTTTACACAATGTGCTTCAGAAAGTGGTGTTGGTGATTCAGTAGGTGGCACTCTTCGCTCAGTCAGTTTCAACGAATGCACCAGCCTAGTGTTAGGGATGCTGTGAGCTAAAGGTCCCATCTTTCAGGGAAGATGTAAAACCAAGGGCCTGTAGTCAATAAAGAATCCCCTGGCTCTTTTTGGAGTTCGGGAGTTATAGCTCAGTTGCAGATTTCACCTTAGATAATAATTCTACCTCCCTCAACTGCTCTTTAATGGGTATGATTTTGTTTTTCACTTGTATACTGTTGCTGTCTGCTGCTAAACAGCTGGTGTATTCCATCCCAGAAGTGACAGCATTTCATTGGTGGTTGAAGTGATTCTTTAGTGTGAAAGACATATTGTATAATAAAGGCAAGAAACTGTATTATGTTAAGTGTGACCCATTGATTTTGGAAAACCTTTTAATTTCTAAAGGCCTCCCTCCCATATCTGCCTTGAATTGAATTAATAGTTTCAATACCAAAATAACTTTTGCTGGGTCTTTTTCTCCCTTCCTATTTATACAGGAAGAGAGGAACAAATACATTCTATAGCTGGGAAGTTATTGAACATTGAGATGCAATGTCAGCTAGTTTAGAAGGGGAAATTTCCCTGGTTATATCTTCTCCATCTCCCAAATAAATCACTGGAATCAGGGGAAATGTCAGTACACAAACTAAGGCTTTGGAAGAAAGTCAGATTCGGTGTGGTTCCTCAGAAACTCACAGCAGATGGGAGATATCCTCTTTACCCCCTGAAAATCATCAGCTTGTGTTATTTTTCATCAGTACACCTACATTTTCAGATTCCCATTAAACTAAACCATTTCCTGTGTGCAAAGCCCAAATATGCTGTATTTGCACAAGTGCTTCCCAGGGGAATGGAATCCTCTCCCAAGCTCAGGAGCACCTCTAGAATTGCTCTGCAGCCATCATTATGATCACTGTGCCTCCCACCCCACACAGAGAGGTTTGCTAAGAGGAACTGCAGATCCTGAAACTATTTTTATTATTGTGGTAGTGCCTAGGGGTCTTAATCAGGGCCCTACCGTGCTAGGTGCTGTACAAATGTATATCAAAAGATAGTCCCTGCCCTGAAGAATTTACAGTCTAAGTAAATTGTAAGAAAATGTAACTAGTGAAGATGCAGGCATTTTTTAAAAGAACTCTTTGGTATGAACTGTAGCATAAGTCCCTGTAGGACACAGAAGTCATCGTGGTGATGCTATTTATAATTTACACCTGGTTCATGCTCTAGGTGGTCCCTTGCCCCCTTCTGGGATAAATTCTATTGTTGATGATTGAATTACAACTTTGTTTTCAACATTAACCAAGAAAAAAAGTAAATTGCTTTTGAAAGGGAGTTAGGGTCACTGACCATACCTTGTTTTCCCGTCATTTTCAAGAGAATCACTTGTTCTCTGCAATGCAGAGGAACTTTATGACATCACAGCCTTTGTAGTTCTGGCATCACACTCTTTCCATAAGAACTTGTTTTGCCAAGCATGCATTAGCTGTGAAATTAACCCCCTGTCTATATGTAGGGCCTGATTCTCCAACGCTCTGACCCACGTGTCATCATTTACATCAGGGCAAAGTAAATGTAAAATGCTACCAGATCAGAAAGACAGCATTTTACATTCCCTTTTCACCAATGTAATTGACAACAGATGGAGAACAGAGCAATGGAGAATCAAGTCCTGATTTTTAGCCAACAGTGCAGACCCCTAGTGTACACCCAATTTACACCAGTGCAGCACAGTTTGCATGGATGTAGCTTACCCCACATTACACTGCACCCATATAAATCACGTTTACATTAGGGCTGTCAATTAATTGCAGTTAACTCACGTGATTAACTCAAAACAGATTAACTCGATTAAAAAAATTAATCGTGATTAATTGCAGTTTTAATTGCACTGTTAAACAATAATAGAATACCAATTTAAATTTATTACAAATATTTTTGGATCTTTTCTATATTTTCAAATATATTTCAATTATAACACAGAATACAAAGTGTACAGTGCTTACTTTATATTATTTTTGAATACAAATATTTGCACTGTAGAAGAGAAAAGAAATAGTATTTTTCAATTCACCTTATCCAAGTACTGTAGTGCAATCTCTTTAACATGAAAATGCAACTTACAAATGTAGATTTTTTTTTTTTTACATAACCTCTCTCAAAAATGAAACAACGTAAAACTTTAGAGCCTACAAGTCCACTCAGTCCTCCTTCTTGGTCAGCCAATCACTAGGAGAAACAAGTTTGTTTACATTTATGGGAGATAATACTGCCCACTTCTTATTTACAAGCTCTCCTGAAAATGAGAACAGGCGTTCCCATGGCACTTTTGTAGCCAGCGTTCCAAGGTATTTACGTTTCAGACATGCTAAGCATTTGTATGCCCCTTCATGCTTCAACCATCATTCTAGATGACATGCTTCGATGCTGATGGCACTTATTAAAAACATTTAATTACATTTGTGACTGAACTCCTTGAGGGAGAATTCTATGTCTCCTGCTCCGTGGTTTTACCTGCATTCTGCCATATATTTCATGTTATGGCAATCTTGGATGATGACCCAGCATATGTTGTTTGATTTAAGAACACTTTCATTGCAGATCTGACAAAACTCAAAGAAGGTACCAATATGAGATTTCTAGAGAAAGCTACAGCACTCGACCCAAGGTTTAAGACTCTGAAGTGCCTTCCAAAATCTGAGAGGGATGAGGTGTGGCACATACTGTCCGAAGTCTTAAAAGAGCAACACTCCGATTCAGAAACTATAGAACCCGAACCACCAAAAAAGAAAATCAACCTTGTGTTGGTGGCATCTGACTCAGATGATGAAAAATGAACATGTGTCAATGCTTTGGGTCATTATCGAGCAGAACCCGTCATTAGCATGGAAGCTTAGAGATTGGCTGAACAAGAAGTACGATTGAGGGGACTTGTAGGCTCTATTTTTTTTTTAACATAACTGCACTGAAAAATAAAACAATCTACATTTGTATGTTGCACTTTCACAATAAAGAGATTGCACTATAGTACTTGTATGAGGTGAACTGAAAAATACTATTTCTTTTGTTTATCTTTTTACAGTCAAATATTTGTAATAAAAATAATAAAGTGAGCACTGTACATTTTGTATTCTGTGTTGTAATTGAAATCAATATATTTGAAATGTAGAAAAATCCAAAATATTTAAATAAATAATATTTTATTATTGTTTAACAGTGCGATTAAAATTGTGATTAATCGCAATTTTTTTGATCGCTTGACAGTCCAAGTTTACACTAATGCTTTGCACCAGGGCCATCGCTATTACACTGGTTGATAAAATCCCAGTATAGACAAGGGCTGAGAGTGGGAGTTAATTTCTCAGTTAGTGTCTGTCCTCAAGCAAAGGAAATGGGCTTTATGGAAGGAATTCTGTGGCAGTTTTGGGGGAAGAAATCTATCCTCCAGCTGATGGTGCATACAGTTCTGATGTTTTCTGTGGACTATCTTCCAGGACTTAGACTGACCAGAGGCCGCATACCCTGTACACCTCTACTCAAGGGTTTGGTGGCAACTGGATCTGTGTTATCATGGTCCTAGTGACCATGTCCCCGGGACCTCAGCCTTCCCAGACTCTCTGTTCTGGGTTTTGCAGAGCTGAACAGAACCTAAATCCAACATGTGGAGTTCATAGCTCTCTGTGCATCAGGACCATAGTGGTTCCTCTGCCTTGGAGGCTTTCCACAACTCCTATACCCGTGGGTGAATTTCACTCTACGTAAACTACTAGAAACTTCATCTGAGCTTGTTCTTTGTACCCTGGGCTGGCCTTACCATGAGGCGAACTGAGGTGGCCGCCTCAGGTGCCAGACTGTGGGGGGGCTCCACTAGGACCCAGAGTGTAGAAAATTGTGTCTGCTGCTCCTGCATATGTATTCTCTCTGCTCTAGATGCACAGAGATGGTGGAGTGCTGTGCTGGAAGAAGGAGGGCACAAGAGACATAACAGGCAGGCAGGAGAAAAGGCGAGAGGGAATAACAGAAAGCAGCAGGAGCTACAGGGAGAGAGAGGAGAGGAGGAGGAGGAGCCTCTTCTGTACCTCTCTAGCACCCCCAGGAGCCTGGACTGATTAACACGTGCTTTTCAGGGAGCTTCTTGTTTTCTGCTGCTTCCCTGAACCCACTTGAGGAGAACAGGCAGTCAACTGAAGTAGTAGGAGCCAGTTAGGCCCTTAAGAAGCTGGTATCTTCCCTCACTCCGGCCCTGCTACCAGCCAGCTTATTTGTCCCCTTCAACTGAGTGTTGAGAGCTACTGTAGCTGGCACAGAACAGCAGCCATGAGTGAAAGAAGAAAATGCCCCTCTGGGGCAGCATTCAGAAAAAGCAAGCAAGCAAAGGAAGCATTTCTATCTAAGCAGGAAGGCGCTCTCCTGAGATACATAGACACAAATGTCCATGGTGAGCCTTCCGGCCCCAGTGAGGATGTGAGTGGTGAGGAGATGCCTGATCTTCCAGTTAGTCAAAGTGCAGGTGACCTGGCAGCTACTGCAGCATCCATATCTCCATCTCAAATGGACATAACAATGCATATTCCTGAAGAAAAGTGTAGATCAGAGAAGAGTGTGGTGGAGGCGCAAGAAACAGCTGCTGCTGAGTTTAGTTCCTTAAGTCTAGATGATCCAGGACTGTGGACCCACATGAGCAGTAGCCTGAGGGACTTCCTTGTACTGCATGGGCCACAGCAAGTGAAAAACTTCATGTTCCCCAAAGACAATGAAAATAGAAGTTTCCATCCAACACATTACTGGCGTGAAATCCCCAATGGTGATAAAGTGGAGAGGCCACAGCTTATGTACTCAAAAACCCAGAATGCTGCATACTGTTTTTGTTGCAAACTCTTCCAGTCTAATGTTCCAGCCACATTGGGTTCTACAGGAACAAAGGACTGGAAAAATCTGGCTAGAAATCTGGCATGCCATGAGAAAGCAGCAAATCACCAGAGAGTATTCCATAGGTGGAAAGAGCTTGAGATGAGACTAAGGTTAAAGGCCACCATAGATGATCAGCATCAAGAGAAGATTGCATCAGAGTCTCTTTACTGATTAATTCCCATTAAGAACTCCTGGTAAATGACTGTGGAAAATATGCTTATTATTGTAGTATGCTTGGTGTAACAGGTTGCCTGGTACATGCAATGAAAATAGGATCATTAAATTTAGCAAGTGAAAAATCTCATTTGTGACTAATTCAATTCTCCTGCAAGGGCAGGAGTCTCCTAAGAGTGGATACATATCATACAAATACACCTTCATGTTTGTAATCTTATGCACAAATTACTTCCTCATCATTTACACTGTAACCATCAAGGGAATATGTTCAGTGAATATCTCTGAGTACTTGCAAACATAGCTTTGTGATATAGCAGGTTTTTGCTCATGCAGGCATCTTAACCTGCTCAGAAAACAGAAGTGGCTTGCAAACACAGCACCCTGAGGGTTTCTGTGTTATGTTCTGAATCTTTGTTGCTGTGTGCAATATGCAGTGTGAAGTGAAATCCTAGGGATCAAAAAGTTATAAGAACATCTGCAGACACAGGAATTGTTAAACTGTGATGAAGTAGGCTGCCCCCTAGAGTAGGAAGAAAGAACAGACAGTGTTTCATGCTAGGAGTCTCAGATGGTTGAGCGAGATGGCTGGGAACTCAAGAGTTACGAAAGGCAATCTGATTGTCTGAAAAGGAGATAATGACTTGCACGAGGGATAGTGAAAGAGTCCTATATCTGGATGGCAGTAAAATGAGGGAAAGTAGATAAAAGCATGAATTAAACATAAGGAATGTTTCAACCACTGCCTCTGAAATGCCAGAGGTAAGGAAAGAGCTTAGAGTAGAAACAGACTCCGACTTGGACACGATGGAAGCCAAAACTCCTTTCATCCAGGAAATGCTTAAGAGTGTTTATGCAGGAACTTTATATTATCTTACCTCCTGGAGTGTGGTATCTGCTTAAGCATGATATTTTAAAATACTTTTTGCATACTTGAGACTTGCAATATATAACTGAGTGCAAACATTTAGATCTCAGTTCTGCCCTTTGATAGTTGCCTGCATATCAATGAACAGCTTGTGACATTAGCAGCTAGTAGATGCTTCTGCAAGCCTGTATATAAAGGTGTATTAAAGTGTAGTCCAGCTTCCGCAGTCATTACTTATGGCATTATGGATTATGCTGTTTGCTAGACTAAACAGTTTTCTGTCATGGCATGACTAAGAATAAAGTGGCTTTAGGATCTGGAAAAGTCAAGGATAAAATAGCTCAGAGGAACTGTAATCTTGAGATAGGGAGCTGGCTTTTCACTGCTAGATCAAGGCCAACTGAGAGTGAATGCAGTTTATTGACATGAGAGAAATTTGTATTTTCTGCTCTCAGAGCCTGATCCAGAACCCATTGTACTCAGCAGGAGCTATTCCAGGGTCAGTGGACTTTGGCTCATGTCCTTACCTCTTTGTGGTGTTAAGGTACTAGATTGCATTAAATAACTGTTCTCTTAGCCTACAGCTGATCCCTCCTGCCCAAGATTGCACTGCATGGACAGTGTGGTGTGTGGAAAGCATGTACTGCTACTGTCCATGCTGTATCTGTTCTATGGAGAGGAGTCACCGGGCCATGCTTCTTCCCAGCCCAGAATATGCACTGCCACACCCAGTCTTTGGCAAGGAGGTTCATTTTCCTAGCCAAGGTTGGCAAGCAAACAGGAAAACTGTCTTTTAACTTCTTTCTTAGCCTCAGGCCCATCCTTCCCTGGGGTCTCTGGCACTCCTGTTCCTGGCAGCCTCCCAGTTTCAGTTAGCTCCGCTCCCTTCCTGGAGCGGCAGCTCCTGGGCGGCTTCTCTGAGCCCCTGTGCCAGGGACCCACCACAGGAGCTAACTCCACTCCAGTGTGGCTTTCCCTCTCCAGGGCACAGCCAGTCTCAGTCCATCCCCACACTGCAGTGCTGCCCAGTGCTCTTTAATTGGCTGGATTGGACTCACCTGCTCTGGGCTGGGGCACTGGGCTTAGTCTATCCACAGGGACCAGCTACCCTGTGACAAGAGGACTTGTCTAGGTTTATCATTGTAACACCTTCTACAAATCCTAAATTTGCTTAAAACATATTCATAAAGAGAAAAGGAGTACTTGTGGCACCTTACTTGTGGCACCTTGATGCATCCGATGAAGTGAGCTGTAGCTCATGAAAGCTTATGCTCAAATAAATTGGTTAGTCTCTAAGGTGCCACAAGTCCTCCTTTTCTTTTTGCGAATACAGACTAACACGGCTGCTACTCTGAAACCTGTCATATTCATAAAGATTTGTCACAAGGAGTCTTGGTGGATGGTATGTGGGTGCTAGGTGCAAGGAGAAATCTGTCAGCTGACCTATTCAGTCAGTGACTTAAGGTAAATCCTTAATTTATATCTTTATCTCTGATATACTGTGTGTGCAGCTATAAACAGATACACAAACATGCCCTGATTATCGTAGGAGTGGGATATAAAATAAGAATCTATACAGAAGGGAAGTATAGATATACTGATATTTATATAAACGTACATAATTCCATACGGTGGAATATGTGGTAATAATATCCATGTGATCAGTTCCTGTGTTTCTGCAGCCATGTAATAAACTGCACCACCCTGGTGATAAACCAATGTGACGCTTCCCAAGGGTACCTAGGGCTGTAAGGCATCTTACCACCACCTGTCCTTAGCTTGCTTGTGCCTATTGTGGATCAGCTCCCTGAAACCACCAGCTTCCGGCAACACATGCCCTGCCTTCCAGGCCTCTGCAGGCTACCTCTCCAGTACCTCTCTGTACAGGTAGTGATAGGCACACACCACACACCAACAAATGTTCCCTGTTGTGTCCAGCCCCTTATCCACTGAACGCTCACAGAATTACCAGGCTTGCTGGTCCCAAAGGAACAGTCTACTGCAGTGTATTAGATATACCTTAGAACACAGCTCTGCTGAACACACAGCACTTTGATATATTTATAATGAAAATGAGAATAGGAAAACAGGGATAAGTTTATTATCAAAGAACAGAGATTCAAGTGATAGTGAATAAGAATATTGGAAATAAATGGTTACATGTACAACAAAATCATAACATGCGCTCTAAAACTTAAACTTAATTAACAGAATAACTTCTTTAGAAAGGAGGTTTTCTTCACCCAAAATATTTCCAGCATATTTCAGCCATGTTAGGCTGTGATCCTCCTTTAATGAAACAAGCCGCACTGCCGCTTGCTGCCTCCGTGAAAGATACAGCCTTAGGGCTGGTCGGCACTGCAAAGTGAGGTCAGGTTAACTACATTGCTCAGGGCTGAGAAAAAATGCATGCAAAGTAATTAAGCTGACATAAGCCCCAGTGATGTAGACGCTGCTAGGTCAATGGAAGAATTCTTCCATTAACCTAGCTACTGCCGGTTGGAGGGATGGATTTACTATAGCAATGGAAGAACCCCTTCTTTCGTGGCAGTATGCATCTACGTTACAGTGGCGCAGCTGCAGCTGTGTTGTTGTAGTACTTCTGGTGAAGACGTATCCTTATGCCAGGTCTACATTATAATCTTACTTCGGTAAAACTACATCACTCAGGGGTGTGAAAAACCATACTCCTGAGCGCTGCAGTTTTCTTGACCTAACCCCCGGTGTAGACAGCACTATGTTGATGGGAGGGCTTCTCCTGTCGTCCTAATCCACCTCCTCAAGAGGCGGTAGCTAACTATGCCAACGGGAGAAGCTCTCCTGCCAGTGTAGCAATGTCTTCACAGAAGCACTCCCGGGGCACAGCTGCACTGCAGTGTTTTAAGCGTAGGCCTTCCCCAAGTCTCTCTATCTATAGTTATAGCCTCAAAGTTGATTGTTTTCACTTGTAAATGGGGATCCCTCTGCTCATTCACTTCTTCCTGTAAATTTAGTCTCTTTGGGGATATTGCAATACTTGGTTAGCATTTGGCTCAGACTGCAAATGGTTCCCCATTCTGATCCAGACAATATGCAATTTACATGTAAACATATAGACAGATAAACATTTCTTGCCTGGAAAAAGCCTGCTTTTCACCTTTCCTGGGGACCAACCCCCTAGTTGCACACCTTTAGAACATTATTTTCAGTATGTATACATAACTCCTTACACAATATCTGTACACACATTGCACAATTATGATGATGATCAATGTGACACAGACTTTCATTAGACACCTCACGTCACCCTCTGGTAAACTATTATGTACACATCAAACTCTGGGGATCCCTGTCACCCCTATGCACCTCCTTCTGTGCCCTTTGCCAGTTGGTATTAAGAGGTTCCTGGGTCACAACCGTGTTTACCACACTCCTTTGACCTCCCCTGGGCTCTGCCCACTAATACTTCTCCACTGGGACTGCTTTAGGCATTCTGCATTGCTTAAAAACCACTGTGTTTCGTAAGTGTTTTGCAACAATCACTTTGATTGCGCTGGAAGTTTAAAGCATCCACATTTTCAAAGTGCAAGCCAAAACTTGAACTTCGATTTTCAGAAAAATGCATCATTCTTTCCCATGTCAGGGTTCAATTCAAAATGTGTTGGATCATTTCCCAGAGATAATTTTTAATAATGTACTCACTGCAGTGGTGAATGAAGCATCAGTCATTTGTTATCTGGCAGGCAACATGCTACTGAAGCGCTAGGCAATAATATGCTAACGGTGATTCAGGAATAAGTGATGAGGGAGCTTTTACACTCCCACCTGCTTGATTACTCCACACAAATGGCTGAGAACTGCATTTAGATTTACTGTGTTTTGCACCTTTGTTCTGGTGACTGTTGGATTCATTGTCTCAGAATGGTTGTGTTCATTTAGTTTCTTCAGTTGCATGCGTGAACACATGCACACAAACTGCTGCAACATGGTTTAGCCAGTCTTCCCTCTGGCTGGGCACTGTCCTCACCCTTCTGCTCTGTCTATGAAGGTTAATTTCTCTCTTGGGCTGTAGTCAACACTTCTTGGTCCAGTGGGTGGTGCAGGAGAATGGCATTCAAGGCTCTGGGATTCTACAGCCAGCTTTGCCCCAAACTTGCCTTTTTCTCCTCTGAGCCTCAGTCTACCCATCTATAAGGCAGGTATAAAGATATTTACCTTTATCATAGGGATGTGAGGAGGATTAATTCATGTTTGAGATAGATGAAAGCTATGATAAAAATAGAGATTATTGCATTATTATTATTTTAAAAAGTGACTTAAAGACATAGACCATGCTAGCCACTTCCATGGTAATCCAGAGTGAGCCGCTCCACTCTTCCTCCTTCAAAGGTGAGGTGGGACTCAGGGAAAATCTGTTGGTGCTCGTGGCTGAAGTGCTTCAGGATGTTGTGGGTTCAGTTTCCACTTGGGTTTCATTTTTGTTTGAATGGATAGAGACTTTCGAACAGGAGAGGAGCATTGCAACAAGGCATGTGCTTCCAGAGCCTCATCCAAAGCCCATAGAAATCAATGAAAAAAATGCCATTTGTTGGATGAAGGTTCACTTACTCAGCAGATGGGTCTACCAAATATTTATTAAGGCAAAACACTCAGAGTAGTGATCAGTTACTCACAAGTAGGAAGTGCATCAGGACAATCTCATCACAGTCACCTCCAGCACCAGACAATACAGCTTCAATCTCCCTTTATCACACCAACTTACGTGATGTCTACACTGCCACCTTACTGCAGCACAGTGCCGCTGTAAGGTACGCAATATAGCCACTCTTTGTTGGCAGGAGAGTGCTCTCTTGCTGACAAAATAAAACCACCCCCAATGAGGGGCAGTAGCTTTGTCGGTGGGAGAGCATCTTCTGCAGACAAAGTGTTGTCCACACTGGTGCTTTTTGTCAGTAAAACTTTTGTTGATCAGGGGTGTGAAAAGTCAGTGGTGTGTTTTTTCATACCCTTGACCGACAAAAGTTTTAGCAATGAAAGTGCAGTGTACACATAGACTTAGTTATAACTTTTTGTTATCTTTTCTTATACATTAGTCTCTCATTTCTATATTAACTCTCTTCTCCCACCAGTATAGGTTTAGTGTTAGTTCAAATCGGTCCTTTCTAGCTTTTTAGTTATTATATCTTTTCTTGTTCTTGCAAACACGATTGCTCTGCAATTTGTTACTCGTGTTCAACACTATATATGATTATTCTGCAATTTATCACACATGCACGTCTTATTCTTCTACTTATGGTTACGCTGTTAAACGTTATCAGAATAGACTCTTAAAATCTACAGCAGGCTTCTGTCAGGCCTAAATATCACTTCGCTCCCTCCCAACACCATTGACTTCAATAAGCTTTGGATCAAACCCCCAGTGAACAGGTGGGAATGCTCCAGACAGACAGACTGGGGCAAGCTCACTGAGCATGCACATACTACTTTAGGAGAGCTGCTATCACATGTATGTTCCTCAAAGTGAACAAGTATAAGGTTAAGAGACTGGGGGGATTCACACAGCACCTTCCTAAGTTCCCCCAACCCAGAGACCAAGCATATCATACCTAAAATATCCCATGTCTATTAGCTTGGGGAACTGGACAGTCCTGAGGTCTATCATATAGCATGACAGACAGACAGTATTTCATGATGTTTTAGTTCTTTGTGATCATATAAGTCCCCCAGATCCCTTTGCCAGGAAACTTTCTGATGATTAAACAGCATACTGCAAGGAAACTATATCTAACACCTTCTTCTTTCTTTATAAGATGGGTTACTAATGAATACTGGGAAATCACTCAGCGTTAGTACAGCATCTGTAGATTAACATTAGCTTAGTCATATATTTTCATAAAGGGCCAAGGGCTGGAATTCAATCAATTACTTGAATTCATATGGCCCTCTTCATGCGGACGTCATGCTTTGCCAGTCAGAGCAAACAGAGGCAGCTCAAAAATTCATGGGCAAGATTTACACAAGTGGTTAGTGGATTTTGGATGCCCCCAAGCTGAAGGGCCTGACTTTCAGAAAGCCATACTTCTTTAAAGTGTCTCAAATTGGGCATCCCAAAATAAATTAGTTATTTCTGAAAATGTGGCCCAAGCCTTTAAACTTACATTTAAATTAAGGTAATGGTGTTACAACCATGTAGACAAAAAGCGTCTTCCGGTCCCTCGTGCCCAGATCACAGTTCTGGAAGAGGGGAAAACTTTTCCTTACTGCAAGAATATGTTTTTCTATCTACAGTGAGGCTAGCTTTGGAATTAGCATCTCACTCTCCCAGGTGGGGGAGCAGAAGGAGAAAGAAGGGGGATAACTGAACTGGGAACAGAAAGGGGGGAAACAATTATCTTTATTATATGGGTGTGTGGCTCTCTAGACCCTTCCTGGAAAGATCTTTGGGGCAGAGAGGGGGATGTAAATCCATGGCTACATGTATATAGCTGTCATAATCATGAGCATAGAGGAGGGATCAGAGATAGAACTCAGGACCTCTGACTCCAAAAACACATGCCCCTACCACTTGAACTAAAGGAGAATCTCTGTTTCACATACCTAGTATTGGGGTTGATATCTCCTGTTGCCTGTAACAGCTTGAGAGCAACATGAGGAAGGTAAGAGAATTCTGGAGTTCATTGAAGGGGAGGTGGAGAAGCTTGAATTTCATGTCGCAGAAGCAGGAGCACAAGCACCATCACTAAGGCTCAAGAAAGCAGACATAGCAAGAAGGTTGCAATAGCCAAAAATGGGAAATTACCAGAGCACATACTCAGACCTGGGTAATAGGGATGGAAAAGCACAGAGGAAGGTTGGGCAGCATCCTTCATTGTATTGCATGTTGTGTAGCTTTTTACACCTTTGCCATGTAGCTATTTAAATTGTGAGTTGGTACCATATTACACCAACTGGGTGTTGTGTGTAACCATTTCCACCCAGGCAAAGTGAGAGCAATGCAGTGGAGCATCAGGCTCCTTGTTGAGAAAGGAATGACAGGATTTTGTGAGGCACTGGCTGCGAGAAGATAAAAAAAGATGATCCTAAGATTATAAGCGTGGGTGATTGGAAGGAAGGTGGTGTGGTCAGAATTGGCAGAGAAAGGAGTGAAAGTTCAGCCACTACATTAAAAGGTGACCAAGAAAAAGAAACCAGGAGTTTAGCGGGATACATAGGAATGTCTTTAGAACTGTCTGTAGTTTTACTACCTGTGCATGAATTGATCAGACAATAAAACAGAACTTTGCAATCTTCAAGTGACACAAATTTCTCCAACAATTGTTTTCTTCAGTGTTAATTTGAGGGGTTTTGAGAAATTAGCAGAATAAAATTTTGTTGAATCAGAGGAAATGGGTGATTTAAAAAAAAAAAAAAATCTTGTATTGACTCTTCCAGGGGAAAAACTGTACTGGTCAAAGGTTTAAACGTGGACTCATCTGGTGCAAAGAGGCGTTCAAGTATACAAGGATGAATCTATTTGACCACCAGATGTGGACACTGCACAAAGAAGATTGAAAACTCAATTAGCAACTGGACCTGTTTACAAGCCTGGAATTCAGACTCCTAGCAGCTGACTGGACCTTGTAAGCAACCTTAACATTCTTTTGCATCAATATTTTCTTTACTGAGAGGCATGAATTTAGAAGTATTATATTAAACTGCATTTGCACTGAGGGCTTGTCTACACAAATGGTTCTCAACCTTTCCAGACTACTGTACCCCTTTCAGGAGTCTGATTGGTCTTGTGTACCCCCAAGTTTCATATCACTTAAAAAGTACTTGTTTACAAAATCAGACATAAAAATACAAGTGTCACAGCACACTCGTACTGAAAAATTGCTTACTTTCTCATGTTTACCATATAATAAAATTAATCGATTGGAATATAAATACTGTACTTACATTTCAGCATATAGTATATAGAGCAGTATAAACAAGTCATTGTCTGTATGAAATTTTAGTTTGTACTGACTTCTCTAGTGCTTTTTGTGTAGCCTGTTGTAAAACTAGACAAATATCTAGATGAGTTGATGTACCTCCTGGAAGACCTCTGCATATCCCCAAAGGTATACATATCCCTGGTTGTGAACCACTGATCCAAACTACTGCTTAAGTCTATGTAACTTACATCATGCAGGGGTGTAAAAAAGCCACCCCCCTGAGTGATGCAAGTTACATCGACCTAAGCGCTGTCCACACTAGTGCTATGTTGGCAGAGGTGCTCTCTCGCCAACATAGCTTCCGCCTCTTGCTGAGGTGGAGTAATTATCCCGACGGGAGAGCGCTCTTCACCAGATGCACTACAGTGGTAGCGTAGACTAACCCTGAGTTTAAAATGCAAAGTAAAGGGGACTGGATGATTCAGGGGATTGTTAATGGAATACAGAGACTTCCATCTCTGAGGGCCTGTTCTGTTGCCCATTAAAGTAAACAGAAAGCCTCCTACAGCTTTGAATCAGCCCTAAGTCAACACTTGAAATCTAGCTCAAGTTGACATTGGCTAAAAGTCCTTACCATTTGTTGGCCTATGTACTATGAACTGGTGGCATTACTGTAGCACCTAATGGACAAGTTTTCACCAAAATAACTGATGTTTCTTGGCACCCTCACTGGCAGTCTCAGCAGAGAGGCCTGGGATTCAATGGACATGGAGCTGAGACAATTCTGTCAACTGCCGTGTTGGTCCCTCTTGGGGAATGTCTGCCCTTCAAGCTGGAGGTATAAGTTCCAGCTCAAGGAGAAACACCTGCCCTAGCTCTGATGAAGCTAGTACGCTAAGGATGGAGGGTAGCTGCCCCGAGTACATGCCTAGCATCTAAGATGGGTACATATGCAGGGAAGCTAGCCCCTACTGCCACCGCAGCTACACTCTTTAGTGCGCTCGCTCAATCAGAGCTAGTGCGGGTACATCTCCTCAAGCTGGAATTCACACTTGCAGCTTGAAGTATAGATATGCCACTGCTGCCATCACATAAGTAATGAGAAACCTGTACAATAAGCCTAACATGCAGGGATTTGAACCAAAGTCCACGAAAGCAACTGGGACAGTAGTCTTTCCATTGATTCAATGGGCCTTGCATCTCTCTACCCAATGTGAGAGCTAGGTCATTGGGTAGAGAGAAGCAACTTCTAAATACAGTGTCACAAATAAAACAAACTTTCTTTCTATTTCCACATTCCATTGCCTATGGAGTTCTGCCCCCCGCCCGATTTGGTTCAATTTAACGTTAAATCCAATACATTCAGGCATCTGCCTGGGTTAGGTCTTCACACTAGAAATAGGTTTCTGTACAAAATATGCCGTTGGTATGATTGTTCATTTCTAAAACAGTGGCAGGTTGGCCCATAACGAGAGGCAGTTCTGCCATCTCCTTCACTTCTCCCAAAGTTATGCTCAGTCCTTCTTCTTTGTTTTTTAAATGGGACAGGGTTTTCTTGATCAGCGTTCATTCATATTTTAAACATTGGAATAGAAAACGTTTCTCACTTTCAGTCTTTCCTCTGCTTTACTGATTATAAAGTCCTTGCTCTCTGTGTTTCCAGGGAATCTGGTCTCTCCCAGTTTCTATTTTCAGTTTATGATTGCTAAGGGCCTGATTCAAAGTCCATGGAAATCAATGGGAATCTTTCCATTAATCTCAGTGCGGTTTTGTTTCAAGCACTAAATCCCTATGTGGGCAAGGTCTGCCTGACTTTTGCGTCTTGCACTGTAGAATGATATTTTGTTAAAGGAATCAACAGTACGTCAACTTCTTGGTCCTGATCTGCCCTTCCAGGATGCTGTGCATTTTATTTTTAAGGGTTTGATTTAAGGGAATTTTGAGCATTATTTGTTTTTCAGTAGGATTGTTTGTATCATGGATCTTAGTGTCAAATGTTTTTTGGGTCTTGGTGCAAAGCTGCATAGGAGTGAAGCGTATAACGAATTTCAGGTGTAGGTCTTTTAGTGCTATATGATGAAGGGAACGGGTGGTGCTGTAATTGAGATGGTAATAGAAACCATTTTTAATTGTTCATTAATTAGAACATGGAATCCTTCTAGTTCCGCTCAGCAACCTTTGCTGGTAGAGTCCCAAAATGACCTAGGAGCACAAGTCCTTTTGGGTTTTCTCTTGTCTCTGTGCATTTTCCTAATGGCACTTATGCTCCTAAGTCTCTTGGACACTTTTGAAAAAATCCCACTCCCTCTGAATGTGTAGTGCTTGTTTGTAGAAATTCACGCTGTTCCTCCTAGAGCTTTGTCCTTTTTGGTACAATCTGCAGCTGATCCTCAGACTTCTCTTGTGTAACAGAATGAGTTGAATTATACTATTGAATAATTTTAGTGGTGTTTTTATCAATGGGTTGCATTTATCTCGTGGTTTCTTTATGGCATAGAAGGCTCACAGAGCTTTTCCTTATACAGTAATACTTCTACAGCCAATTACAATACAGTAATTCATTTTATGCAATCAGCTAGAGCTTGCATCTCAGTATAGATTTGCTCCACACATAAAGAACCTGCATAATAGCACCAGTTGGAAAGAAGCCTATCGTTACAGTTTGTTATCTCAGAGTTTTCTCTACAGCTTCAACAACAAATTAGGAAAGGATCTGTCATTAGCCACTATAGTTTTATCTGCAAATTCAACAAGAGTCCAAGTGACAGGAAAAGGTTGTCTGTCCTTTCTCAAGCTTTGTGAGCTTTTCCACTGCATAAACAGCCTGAACTTTAAGGGATCATTTTTCAGCAAGAGAGAGAGCTTCCACTTCATCCCGACATGCGGGAAAGGGGATCCTAATTACAGCTGGTATCAATAGCATAGGGATCATAAACCTTACCCGGTGTCTAAGAGAGATGAAAGTCTATCCACCAGTGAGAGTTTGGTTACTGCAAATTACTTCTTCCAGAGAGGTACTCATTCTGGGTATCACTGGGAACAAAGGCTTCCACATCAGAGACACCTTTATGGCTGCATAAAAACAACAGCTGCCTAAGAGGATGTGATACTCACAGCTGCAAGTATCGTGTGGGCTTATTGGTCTCCCATCTGCTTCTTTCAGGTCAAGAGTGCCCCTGGCTACTGGTACTAACTATGCACTTATGTTTTTAAGCGCACACAGAAGCAGACTCCTAGGCCACTGGCTCCTCCTATTTGCATGTCAGTCAATGATGCTGATAACCTTTCAGCCTATGAAATCAACCAGAAGAGAACATGCTTCTGTTGACATCTTCATTTTTAATGGAAAAGAATCTTTGTATCTGACTTCATACTGGGTCCTGTGAACAAGCAACGTCCTCACCCTATTCTAGCACAGAAGAAACACACACTGGGTTAGAACTTGATTCTGCGGACACTTCCACACATGCTTAACTTTAAGCATAAAGCAAGTGAGCTTGGTGTAGCTCAAAAGCTTGTCACTCACTAACAGATGTTGGTCCAATAAAAGATATTACCTTACCTACCTTGTCTCTTTCATATCCTTGGACCAACCTGGCTACAACACTGCATATAACTTTAAGCATGTGAGCAGTGGGGCGGCTTGTGCTTAACTTAGTGCCCAAATTCACCCTTTTCCTAGGCTGTTTTTGTTAACTGTTGAAATAACATAAGATTCAGCCTAAACCCACCCCCACAGTCGAAGTGAGGAAGTTTCTGGGGTTCCCCATCCTCTCTTTCTGTCCTGAACCAGTTTCCTCTGCCCACTCTCACTTCCCAGAGTGGACTTAATGAACTGAACTTTCCACAATGAGCCAGGAGCAATCAGTATTTTCAAACAGTCCCAATATGTGCTAAGAGGGTGAGTTAATAGAACAACTATGCCTGCCTAGTCTACCTTGAGGCAACAAGAACTCTATGGCTAGCCTCATCTCTCAGATCTATTGAGAGGAGCTTTCCCATTGGACAAACTTTGGAAAAGAAGATCCTAAATATGAAACTTGATGAAGATGGTAAGTCAAATTCAGTCCTGGTGTAAACAGATGCAGCTTCCAATGACATCAGCAGGAGTTGCACTGCATTACACTTGGACGGAATTTGGCCCTGTATTTCTAAGAAACCAGTTCTGTCCCTGCCCTTGTACGCATTTCCTTAATTCCTACTGACGACTGTGTTTCACTTTTGATCCATGTGCCAGACAATGCAATGCAAGCCCGCTACCTTACAAGCCCAACAAGGACTTTTATTGACTTGGACCCTCCTGCCTAGATGATGCATGGCCACCAATGAACAAAGAGGAAAAGGTCTCAGCTTCTCTCTTCACCATAGCAACCAAACACCTTATGCTCAACACTTTTCTGTTTCATAAAATGGTTGCCATGGCAAATTACTTATGTCAGAGGGGAACAGGAAGCATTCTGTGTTCTCTAAAGAAAACAAAACAAATTCTTAAACTTTATTTCTTATTAGTTCACTTTTTGCCATGCTGCAAGTGACCCCTAAGCTCTGGGGAGAGCCAAGTCAGTGAAGTGGCCACAGTCTTCTAAATGTTTTAAAGGTACCCATGATTACTAAATCTGGTGCATCTGCAGGAGAGTTGGATTCAGGGAGCCTAAGTGGTGTACACTGAGGCGGGGGGGAAGGGGGAACCAATCTAAAGTTACGCAACTTTAGCTACGTGAATAATGTAGCTGAAGTCAACGTATTTAGATCTACTTACCGCGGTGTCTTCACTGTGGTAAGCTGATGACTGATGCTCTCCCGTCGACTCCGCCTGCACCTCTCGCCCTGGTGGAGTACCAGAGTCAACGGGAGAGTGCTTGGCGGTCGATTTATCGCGTCTAGACTAGACGCAATAAATTGACCCCCGCTGGATTGATCGCTGCCCGTCGATCCCGCGGGTAATGTAGACAAGCCATAAAAGTTTTCTGGGAAGAATAGCAGCAAAATGATATTGGGGAGTCCGGCATTTTCACCAGGGAGACCAGTTTTCTCAGTATCCTCCGGAGGAGGAAGTTCTGAAACCATGTGAGGCAAGAATCTGCACAGACATTAAGAATATAACATAAGAATGGCCACACTGGGTCAGACTAAAGGTCTATCTAGCCCAGAATCCTGTCTTCCAACAGTGGCCCTTGCCAGGTGCCCCAGAGGGAATGAACAGGTAATCATCAAGTGATCCATTCCCTGTCACCCATTCCTAGCGACATTCTCCTCTCCCCCCCACCCCCACAGATGCCCCAGGGAAGCCCTGATTTCAGTTACACAGAAGATGCTTATGCACACTATGAGAAGGGACCAAATGAACGTGTGGTAAGCAAAGGATGGAACCATGGAAATGAGCAGCAACATTCTGCTACCTAAAACCACCAAAGCTAAGCAAAGTTACCCATGATGACCCACAGTGCACCTCAACCTTAAAATGTTCCAAGAAGACAGTAAAGGATTCAGTCCAGCTACTTGCAATCAAGATACAACTGGGACTGATAATTCTCCTCAGTGTCCAGGACAGGGGGCCAGGTTTTGATCTCCTTTACAACAGTGTAAAGTCAGCCTAACTCTATTAACTTCACTGGAATTACTCTGGATTTACATTGGTGTAACCAAGGGCAAAATCTGGACACACTCACACTTACATCCCTTTGATTCTAGCACGCTCTGGTGTTTGCTATGTCAGTGAGAAAGTTATCATGGAGAAACAACTTCTGTGATTAGCTGGAGGGGCGGGGCATGGGGAAAGATAGTTCAGACTTCAACTTGGCTGATTCCTGGGTTTCTCTAGTGGAAATAGATAAATCAGAGTACACCCTGCAGAATTATTTCGGATGATCTTCATCTATAATGGGACTTAAAAGACCATTTTTTTAATTGTACCCTGTGTGAAGGTTTCTCTGAAACAGGGTGGAAATCATGCCAAAGTACCTCAGGATACATACATGCCTGTTGGTAGAGAAGATCAGACCGGGGAGTTGTGGATCCTACAGCATAAGTGGCACTATTGCCTGAGCTAGAAGACCCACTCCTTATGACAAGAGGCTGATATCTTCTATTTTTCCAGAGAACACATACACCATGGGCAGCAAAAATGTGAACGTCCCTACGCTGCCTGGCCAGAGTACCTCAATACCAGTGGGACCACTTGTAGGAGGGTGGTTGCATTCTCATTCTGTGCTTTCCCTCTTTCTTGCCACTGGCATAACCAGCATCCATTTTGGCAATTATGGTGGTTGCTTTGTAAAGTGAACAGTTATTGACGAGGAACAGGATTGAGGTGATCAAGGCAAAAAATTAACCATGAGTTGGTAACGATCACCACTGACTGTAGACCAGCTTCGGGTGCAAGCCAGTGACCCTGAGATAGTGAAAGAACAGCTATCGCTGGTCTGCTGATACGGGCATTGTGCACTATGCTGTGCAGTGAGACAACAGATTTGAATCTACACTGGCAAAATTCAGGACCTGTAATTCACCACCAGGGCAGCTCCACTGTTGGCAGCAACTTTTGAAGCTGTACATCAGCTAGTGCACATGTGTTTTTACTAGGGCTGACAAGCAATTAAAAAAATTAATCGCAATTAATCGCATTGTTACTCAATAGGAGAATACCATTTATTTAAATATTTTTGGATGTTTTCTACATTTTCAAATATATTGATTTCAATTACAAACACAGACTATAAAGTGTACAGTGCTCACTTTGTTTATTTTTGATTACAAGTATTTGTACTGTTAAAAAAAAGTATTTTTCAATTCACCTAATACAAGTACCGTAGTGCAATCTCTTTATCATGAAAGTTCTACACTTGTAAGTTTAATTATGTACAAAACCCCCCCTGCATTAAAAAATAAAACAATGTAAAATTTTAGACCCTGCAAGTCCACTCAGTCCTACTTCTTGTTCAGCCAATTGCTCAGACAAATAAGTTTGTTTACATTTGCAGGAGATAATGCTGCCCGCTTCTTGTTTACAATGTCACCTGAAAGTGAGAACAGGCATTCACATGGCACTGTTGTAGCCAGTGTCGCAAGATATTTATGTGCCAGATGCTCTAAAGATTCATATGTCCCTTCATGCTTCAACCACCATTCCAGGGGACATGCGTCCATGCCAATGACAGGTTCTGCTTGATAACAATCCAAAGCAGTGCAGACTGACACATGTTCATTTTCATTATTTGAGTCAGATGCAACCAGCAAAAGGTTGATTTTCTTTTTTGGTGGTTCGGGTTCTGTACTTTCCGCATTGGACTGTTGCACTTTTAAGATTTCTGAAAGCATGCTCCACATCTCGTCCCTCTCAGATTTTGGAAGGCACTTCAGATTCTTAAACCTTGGGTTGAGTGCTGTAGCGATCTTTAGAAATCTTACATTGGTACCTTCTTTGCATTTTGTCAAATCTGGAGTGAAAGTGTTCTTAAAATGAACTACATGTGCTGGGTCATCATGCGAGACTGCTATAACATGAAATACACAGCAGAATGCAGGTAAAACAGAGCAGGGAACTTACAGTTCTCTCCCAAGGAATTCAGTCACAAATTTAATTAACACATTTTTTTTTTAACGAGCATCATCAGCAATGGAAGCATGTCATCTGCAATGGTGGCTGAAGCATGAAGGGGCATAAGAACGTTTAGCATATCTGGCACGTAAATATCTTGCAATGCCAGTTACAAAAGTGCCATACAAATGCCTGTCCTCACTTTCTGGTGACATTGTAAATAAGAAAGAAGGCAGCATTATCTCTTGTAAATGTAAACAAACTATTTGACTTAGCAATTGGCTGAACAAGAAGTAGGACTGAGTGGACTTGTAGGCTTTGACGTTTTACATTGTTTTGTTTTTAGTGCAGTTATGTAACAAAAAAAAATCTACATTTGTAAGTTTCACTTTCACAACAAAGACTGCACTACAGTACTTGTATGAGGTGAACTGAAAAATACTATTTATTTTGTTTATCATTTTTACCGTACAAATATTTGTAATAAAAAAATACACTTTGATTTCAATTACAACACAGAATACAATATATATGAAAATGTAGAAAAACATCCAAACTATTTAATACATTTCAATTGGTATTCTGTTGTTTAACAGTGCGATTAAAACTGTGATTAATCGCGATTAATTTTTTTGAGTAAATCGCATGAGTTAATTGATTAATTGACAGCCCTAGTTTTTACCTCTGTCTCATGCAGCCATAATCTGAGCAGGGACAGACAGGACAACACTAAAAATGCCCCAGCTTCGACCAGCAGAGCTGCACCACTAGTGAATTTTACATTCCATTTCCCCGAGAATAGGTGATGCCGTGCTACAGAGACTAGTGGAGCTGATATCTGCTTGATGGCTAGTGAGGTTTCAGACCAGTTCATATTAGTGGACAGGCATTCACATCATAGAAACCGCCATGAAGGCACCTTTGTTGGTAGTTTCACTGTGGCCAGGTCTACACTATTACTCCTGGGGGAATTTTGCATCATTGCGCATATGCAGAATTCATGGCCCCCGGAGATTTCTTTGCTTACCTGCAGAAAATGACTTCTAATGGGGAAGTAAAGAGAAGCCACAAAAAGTGGTCATACACCCACTTCCTGGTAGTGCAGACAGGTTGGTTTGGGCATCCAGAGCAGCTGGTAGAGACATAAATCACCACCTGGGATGCGGGGGGGCTGGGTAGTCATGTCCTCTGTCCCTCTTGCTAGCTATTGCAGCACGCTCAGCGTGGAGGGGCAAAATTTGGGGGGTATTTCTGAAGGGGTAGGCATGGGGCAGGCTCTGTTGCCTCAGGCAGAGGAGAATGTAGCAGCCTGCCTACTTAGTGAATTGTTCCCATTGTTGTTAGTGAATTCCCCCAGGAGTAGAAAATAGGTATAACACTTTAAAGGCTCCTTTACATTGCCAGAGTGGTGTAAAGGAGCCTTATTGTAAAGGACAGTGTGGCTGCATAAATGCTTATGGTGCTTTAGTGATTAAAACGGGTCTACATTTTTGGGCTGAAAAAATTTCCTGTCAAAATGTGCTCCATGAATGGTCTGCTACTGACCTTTTTGGAAATGGTCAGTAGCCAGTATAAAGGCGAGTTTGAGTCCCCAGCCCTCACTTGCTCTTCAGGTGCCTATGATGTAACACTGAGCATATGACTGCATGTATTTGTTGACTAATAACTAGAAGTAAAGGGTGAATACTAGCTACATTACTATTAGACAGAGGGGGTTTGGTGATTTTCTCCAATGCTCCCCACTCCCATTCTTCATCCTTTGTATTGTAGTTTAAACTTACATCTGTATAACCCCCTTGTGAAAAATCCACACCCCTGAGCAACACTTATACTGACCCAACCCCTGGTGTAGAGAGCGCTATGGTTCTCCCATCAACATAGCTACCGCCTCTCACAGAGGTGGATTAACTATGCCAACGGGAGAAGCTCTCCTGTTGGTTTAGGAGCATCTTCACTGAAGCACTGCGGCAGTATTTTAAGCGTCCCTTTCCCTGTGACTGGAGAAGCCCAGGAGCGTCCTAGCACAGGGACTGAACGACCCTAACTGGCACAGCAGTGTGGGAGTTGCCCAGGTCCTTTATGTTCTGTGGCTAAACAAAAGACTCCATCCTCCAGGGTCATCAAATAGGCCAGCACCTCTCACCACCACTAAATCCAAGTTACAAGGAAGCGAGAGAGGCTGGCAAGGCAGGATGCCTTGTTGCTGCGAATATAAAAGGCCAGATCCTCAGCTGGTGTAAATCAGCACAGCTCCACTGAAGTCCACGGAGCTAGGCTGCTTTCCGGCTCCTGAGGATATAGCCCCAAATGTCTGTTTTTATTTAAAAAAATAAAGAGAGAGAGAGAGAGAGGTGGGAGGAGACCAAGACTTATTAAACAACGTCTCGGGGTCTGTCTGGACCATTCGGGTTATCAGCCAGAAGCGCGGTTCTAACTCACCATTAGCGGCTCAAGTTCTGAGTGCACCAGGCTGCAACCAAACAACCCTCCCCACGTCTCGCTCCTCCACCGGCCGGCACCACGGCTTGAGCGAGGCGCTGAAAATAAGGGCTGAGCAGCAAGTCCCCTTCGGCGGCGGCGGCGGCGCCTCCCCCCGGCCCAGCGCCCCGGCGGAGGGAAAGGGAGGCGCCTTTAGCGTCGGTGACTGACGCGGCCCGCAGCCCACCAGGAGGGCGGAGGAGCCGGGGCTGGGGGCCCGGGGGCCCGGGCTGGCGGGCGCCGAGCGCCTATCAGCGGCGGCGGGAGGCGGTGAGTGACTGGTGGGCGGGGAGCGGAGCCTGGGCGTGTGCCGCTCGCCGCTGCCGGGGCTCGCCGAGCCGCCGCTGGTGCACGCACACACCCCCGTACATTGTCCGAGCGAGCCGCCGCCGCCGCCGCTGCAGCCAGAGAGCGCCCCAGGGCTCGGTGCCAATGCGGGCTGGGCGCTGCCAGCCGGGGGCTTCTCCACCACCCCGGTGGAAAGTTCACCTTCGCCTGGGCCCGCCGCTCCATTGATCCAGAGCGGCCGCCGCCGGGCAGGGAGGCAGGATCTGCGGCTCTGGCCGGGAGGGGGGATTTTTTTTTTTTTTTTGGCCTTTTCCCTCCAAACTTTGTGCGCGCGCCTCCCGCAGAAGCCCCCCCCCCCCGCCACCGCACCCGCATCTCCGCTGAGGATTTGCCTCTCTGCCGCGCAAGGATAAGCCGCCCGGGCGGGGGTGAGCGCTGGTAAGTGCCCGCGTCTCCTGCGCCGTGCGGGGCTTGGAGGTGGCGGTGCAGCCCTGGGAGTTGTTTTTGCAGGTGGTTTCCAAAGTGCGGGGGGCGGCGGCGGCGGCGGGGGGGGGGGTGATGGTTCTCTGCCTGTGCGACCCCCCCCCACCCCGCTCCCACGCAACCCCCCGGGAATGCTCCGGGCGGCGGGCGTGCAGCAGGCACTGCAGTGGCAGGGGCAGCGTGTCCCAGGGAGCATGTGTGCGCGGTAAGGACTGGTGGCGGCAACCGGGCATTGCAGAGCAGAGCTGGCTTTGCTGAGCAGGAGGCGGCGGCGGCTGCTGCTGGGAGGGGGGGGGGGGGTCGCTCGCGGGAGCTCCGTCGATCCTGCACCAGCTGGGATACTCGGCTCCAGAGTGAGCTGGGAGGGTCAACCCACCCCTCTTCGGAGTCGGAAAGCGGGTGCCTTTGAGAGAAAGAGTGTGTGTGTGTGTGGGGGGGGGGTGTCCGTGTGTGCCTGCCTGGATGCATCAGTTGGGAGGGAGCGCTTGTATAGGGAGGAGGACGGGGGGCTATGCTTGTGAGAGGGCAGCAGCAATGGGAGGGGTTACGTCTGCTAGGGGAGAAGGGAGACAACAATGGGTGTGTCTGGGTTGGGGTGGAGGAGTAGCTTTGGTCTTGGATGTGTCCGCCGCTGCACCGTGGTGGAAGAAGGTAGTGAGGGGAGAGGGGGTAGCCACCTGTTGGTGTTTGTGGGGGGGTGGCTGCAGTTTTTCTTCCCATGATTCTCTGAGCATTTGCAGATTTGTTGCTCCTCCATCCTCCAAAGGCTTTCACTCTTCCTCTTGATTTTTAGACCTTCTTGTTTTGTGAAAATCAGGCCCCAGCAGCCTGCTCCGGAGGCCACTGGGGTGGTTCTCATACCTCCAGATTTAAAAGCCTCTGCGTTAGCAGAAGGAGATGGTGGCATTCACGTATGTGTCTAGGCTGTTTGGCAATGGTATAGATTTCTCCTTCTGTATGTCCCAGCCCAGCTGCCCTCTCTCAGCTGGGGCACTCCACATCCCCCTGCTGCACCTTTTGCACCTGGGAGCCAGTGCCAATAGGATCTCAAGGCAGCTGCTGATGACTTCTGTTCTTTCTTCCTCTCCACTTCTTTTCCCTCCCCAAAATGTGACAGGGCTTCCAAACAGGAAAGGAAGGGAGAGGAGAGAATCACCTGCTGGCCTGCCCTCCCAGTCTTACAATGACTCTGCTTTCTGTAAACACTTCCTGCCAGTCCAGAAAACATGGGGAAATAAATGGGAGGGGCCCTGCATCCTTCAGGAGAATACCACAGCCTGCTGTCACATTTCCCTTGCCTGTTTTTTTCCTGCCTCTCTCGTTTTTCATCTTTCCTAGATCCCTTGGTATCGCTATACTGATGCCTACAGTGATATCACTGTCGACAGAAGCTTTAGGGCGTGGTCTATGTTGATAGCACAGCAAGACTTCTAATAGCTGAGCCTGGGTGGCCACTGTTCTTTCAGTCGTCATGTGCCATTGAATCGGTGCAGTAATAATAACGCCTCTGAGTGCCTTTCATTCCAGAGGGTCCCACAACCCGTTACAAGGCAGGGGCTAAAACAGAAATACAGGGGGGTGGGGGGCTGAAGAGAGGAATCTCTCTAGGATCCTTCCTCCTTCCAGGGTGTGTCTTGCTTTCTAGTCTCAAGCATTATACCACGGCCACACACAGGTAGCGGAGGGATGGACACAGCTCCCAGAGCAGCGTCACTTGAGAATAATGCCAGGGAAACTCTTTATCCCTTCTGTAGCTCCAGGGTGAGGCTTGCTGTCTCTGCAGTTGGAAAGCCAAATGGAAGTCTGAGCTGGGATTAACAGACTCTGTGTGGCTGATGGTCAGCTCTTGAAATGCCTTGTACAAAGTTGTACATCACAGTGGGGCGCACGCTGGGGTACTGAGGCTGAGAGTTTCAAAGAAGCCTAAGGGAATTAGGTGCTGAACTCTTAGACCTGACTTACACTCACAGTTATCCTAGTTTAACTACAGGTGTGCTTTTAAACTGACTTAAACAGGTGCAAACACTTGAGTGGATACGCTCTTTGCATTGGGCTGAGCTTGTCTTATATCAATTGAGCTTGCATTGGTAAATTTTACAGGTGTGAGTAAAATCGATAAAACCTGTTTTAAACAGATAGAAGCATGTCCACAAGGGGTCTGCCCTGGCATAAATAAAGAGTTATTAAAGGAGTCTGAGGCCCCTTTGAAAACCCCAGCCTAAATGCACAAAATAAGCAAGAAAATTACAGGTCCAAGGGGGGGACTGGCTGGCTCCAGGGGTTGGTGTTGAGAGACACATCCTTTATATGTTTAAGACCTTGTCTACACAGGGGTTTTAGCCAATGATGTTGCACTGCTTCAACATCCCCACCTGGCAGAGATGCATTGTACTTGCGTAAACAGTGACTTGCATTGGTACAGCATATGAGGTCATAGAGTTTAAGGCCAGAAGGGAACATTAGATCATCTAGTCTGACCTGTATACCACAGGCTACCAGCACCCACTGAAACTAGACCAAAGCATTACAGTCCATAGGACACTAGACTATTATGCGCCACAGGCAGAGAATAGGAGGAACTGAGGTGGCCAGTGCCTGAGGCCTCTACAATGGCAGGGAATTGACTAAGAGAGAGAGACCCAGTTAATCCTGGCAAATGATCTGCACCCTATACTACAGGGGAAGTGGGGGGGAAAAGACCCCCTAAGGTCATTGCCAGTCTGACCTGGGGGGACATTCCTTCCTGACTCCATATACGGCAATGAGTTAGACCCTGAGCATGTCAGCAAGAACCAGCCCATTAAGCAGGTGACCAAGGGAATACTCAATACCACTCCAGAGTCCTGGCCCATCCAGTTGAATGTGCCGTCTCTTGATGAAGCCATCTCTGATGCCTCAGAGGAAGGAGACCAAACTGCTGCCTACTTCCAAGAATACGCGGGGCAGGGCAAACCCCTTCCTGACCAGGGTGGATTGATTTAACTCACCAAGTGGAAAGTCTCGATTTAAATTATCAATTTTAATCAACTTTTCCATTTGGATTTCATTTATGTTCTAAAGAAAAATTCATTCTCATTGGTGGATATCACTATTAAAACGTTGATTTACAACTAAATAGATCCTTTACACTAGATTTGGTACATCTTTTTGCTATCTAGAGAGGTACACTATAACTATGCTTATTTAAGCAAGTGTGTACCTTAATATTTTCAGATTCTTCATTGTACATTTTTAGTAAGTTAGAAAATGGTGAATATGTTGCTTATTTACTAGATCATTAACTTTTTGCTCGTGATTTGTGTAGAGCTGCATTAGGATGGTCAGTGGAATTTAATTGCACACAAAACAGCATATAAAATTTATTTCTATTAAAACAACCTTAAATGTTTTGAATACATAAACTTCTGTTATGAAAATGTTTCACATTTACAGCTTTTTTATTAAACAGAGGGATTGACTGTTGTCAGTGGATTAAATTGATCATTCCAGGTCAGCCTGGGAAAATTTTCAAATATGCCTACGTGAAAGTGACTGAAGCTTAAATTCCTACTGCCCTACGTCTCTTGAAAATGAGTTTCCCAAGATACTTAAGCTGTCCTTCAAACTTTAAAACTAGTAGATCTCATCCGCTCCCTCCTTTGTCTTTATTCATAGACTGGAAGAGAGAGACAAATTTTCCTTTTTCAACTGAATCAATTTCTCAACTTTGAATGAATTAGTCCAAATGAAGAAAATATTTTTCTGTGCCTGCAGAGGAAGCTACTGCTGTCAAAAGCTGGTTTAGCACTTCAAGAAACTCTGGTTCCAGGTGCTTAGCTAATAACTTCCACCAGTTCAATGGTGTGACTTTCTTTAAAACGTCAGCAAGCATGACATGTACTGCTTGACTGTTTCCCCTCCAGCCCTGACATTTATTTTGGTTGGTGATTTGGTGCCCATGTCTTAGCAGCAGCATCTTCAGCAGTTAGACATCTACCCTGATACTTTGGGTTGAGAATATTGGCAAGAAAATGAAGTGCTGTAAAGTTCTCGATCCATTTGCTGCTTGCTATTTAACTTTGTTGCTGGGTAGTTTTTTCTCCGGTATCTCTTGAACTTCTTTCCAGATTTAAAAGCATCAGCAATACAGCAGCAGTCTTTCTGCAGTTTGTCCAAGGCTATGGAAATATGCTGAAACCTATCTTCTATTTAATCCTGACCCTGGCAGGTGACTGGGTGAACCATCAATCAGGAGGGACTGTCAGGGTTGCCGAGCCCTGCCCCCACCATCACAAACAATCTCATAATACTAATTCACTCATAAATATGTCCCACTCTCTTGAAACTCATTAAGTTGAGTCAGCAGGTCCAATCTAGTCTGGGTCAATGGTAAATAACCAGTCTGATGGCTTTTCATTGGTCTAGTTATCTTCGGTACTTATGTAGTCCCCATTACTGCAGTGCCTCACTGTCTTTAATGTATTTATCCTCACAGCCTCTCTGTTATCCCTGTTTTACAAGTGGGGAACTGAGACAGAGTGGCTAAGGCCCAAATCCTCAAAGGTATTTTGGCTCCTAATTTCCACTGAAATACCTTGGCTCTCTAAATCTGAACCTAAGTGATATGCTCAAGGTCACACACTAAGTCTTTGGTGGATCAGGAACTTGAAGTGCAGTCTCTCCCAGGTCCAAGGGCTACTGCCTTTAATCACTAGACCGTCCTTCCCCTCTGTTCATCAAAGATCTTCTCCATCCTGTTCCTAAAAGACAAACTTTTCTATGGCAGAAGCACCAGCACAACTGTGGCTAATTGGTACCCTTGTTCACAGTTTCATTAGAGAGGCCAAGGATTGGCTGGGCCTGGATAATGAATTTCCTTTTCCTAGAGGAAGTCCCTCCATGTCAGGGCTGAGTCACGTTTGTGCGGCACCCACCATTGTGGCACATATCATCAGCAGGAAACACGCTTTGTTTTTAAAAGTGAAAGATGAAAGGAAAATCTCCTTTAAAAAAAAAAAAACCCACTTTTAAATTAGCGATAATTACCTAAGTGCAGGGCATCTCTGGAGTGCTAATGATCAGACAGGGCTTAGGACCCAAAGTGAACTCTTCTAGCTGGCATCCGGTCCCCAGAAATGCCCTGAGCTTGGTTCTTCAATCCTTAGCTATGGTAAATTTTTGATATTACATAGTAATAACATGAACAGCATTTGATAGCCTAACATGCTGGCAAATTGCAAAGTGCCTATTTCCCAGACTGGTGCCTTATCACTTTGAAAGGGATCTACTCTATTGTACTCTGTGATTGCGTATAAAGAGGGACGTCATCGGCTTATTATATTAGTTCTCCAAAGGAGGTCTGGAAAAAGCTAATAGTGTGTGCGTCAATTTCCATATAATTTCATCTTTCTTCTAAAAAACAAATTACATTTCTACCATTATAGTTGCACAGATAATCATACAAATATGAACTGGTGCAGTGCTGGCTTCCTAAGTCTGCAGGCAGACAACTCCAGTGCCTCTTCTGCTGCTTATGCAGACGGAAGACATTGCACTGGTTCATGCCCAATTCTTCTTTGAATACTTGCAAGGACTAGAACCTTAATTGCATGTACCCAAGAAAGCTTCCAGCTTGTCTTATGCAGGTATATGTTTCAGATCCTGGAGATACTACGTTATCCTGACCATAGTAAGGTGGGACTGTAGGGTTGGTTCATTCTTTGCTGATGATGAAGATGGTGGCTATGGGCATGGCAAAATAACTTTACTGTTCTTAGTATCACTGTAGTTAGTATCTTGAGATCTATGGTCATACATGTTATGCGTGTTCCTTGAGACAGATGGCAGCAGAAGGCACATGGTTTCTGTAGTGCATGGGATCCTGCATGCCATTCCCCATGGTGAAATGGATAAATGCCTGAGGTCTACGTGGCCCATTCTACTCTGGTGATGTCTTATGCACTTGACTGTAGAATTCCACACCTTTCCGAATTAAAGCTGAACATGGCGGAATGCCTTACTTGTAGCAACCAGTACAGTCACGCTAAACTGTTTGAAGAAACCAGCTTCATCATTGCGTGGTTCTTGTGTAGGTCTATGGGGGAAGGAAGGAGGGCCATCTAGGACTTATCCCTCTGCCATCCTAGAGGGGCCAGTGGTCAGGGCTTGAAAAGAATGACCAGATACTTACTAGCCAGGGTAAAAAATAACTGCAACCTACAGTTTAAAGGAACAAGAGTTGTGTATTACACTGTATCAACTGTATCCTATTGTCATGCGTCTTTCTACTTAATGTTTTAAAATGTAAACTTGCAACCATGTCTCATCAAATACCGACAAAAAAAATCAGAGTATATTTGAATTCCACCTGCATTATTTTAATCTGATAACTAATATACAGCTGGTCGGATTCCACAGAGTATTATTTGAATACATTATTTGACAAATGCTGATAAACTTGATCAAATGAATTATTTGCTCAGTGCTGTTTAACCATCCTGCCTTGCTATATTTCTCTTGGTTGTTTTTTTAGACCTTCGTTCTCTTCCTGTCTTCATTCCACTTGTTTGTATAGTAAACTGCAGTGTATCTTTTCCTGAGCTATCTTCACTGTCTTTTTTTCTTCCTTTCTTCCCCTATCCCTCCATTGTTCTTAACATCTTCCCATATATCTTCTTTCCTTTTTTTCTTCTCCTAAAACCTTTCTCTGTCTTTCTAAATTATCCCATTATTCCCACTTTTCCCCTATCCCCTCAGAGGAATTGCAAACAATATCAAATGCCTCACGGCCAGATTAACTAAATCTACTAATTGCATATGAATATGAAACCTGGGAATGACCACCGGGGCAATGCTACTCCATCTTTCTCTTGGTTTTCTGGCTGTTGCAAGGAGGGTGTTTCTGCAGTTCGATATCTCTTTCAGCATTCATATTTGATTGGAGATAAATTATATTGGAATTGGATACTTGAAAAAGTTCAGAAAAGGGCAACAACAATGATTAGGGGTATGAAACAGCTTCCGTATGAGGAGAGATTAATAAGACTGGGACTTTTCAGCTTGGACTAAAGGATGACATGATTGAGGTCTATAAAATCATGACTGGTGTGGAGAAAGTACATAAGGAAGTGTTATTTATTCCTTCTTCTAATACAAGAACTAGGGGTCACTCAATGAAATTAATATGCAGCAGGTTTAAAACAAAGAAAAGGAAGTATTTTTTTCACGTGCAGTCAGTCTGTGGAACTCTTTGCCAGAGGATGTTATGAAGGCCAAGACTATAACAGGGTTCAAAACAGAGCTAGATAAATTCATGGAGGATAGGTCCATCAGTGGCTGTTAGCCAGGATGAGCAGGGATGGTGTCCCTAGCCTCTGTTTGCCAGAAGCTGGGAATGGGCGACAGGGGATGGATCACTTGATGATTACCAGTTCTATTCATTCCCTCTGGGGCACCTGGCATTGGCCACTGTTGGAAGACAGGATACTGGGCTAGATGGACCTTTTGGTCTGATCCAGTATGGTCATTCTTATGTTCAGTGAATATCTCCAGTGCCTCCTTTTGCTATTGCTCAGAGAGTTCCCTGTCAGCTGCAGAATGAAATTGACCAGATTCTTGTAATTTTCACTGCTGCCCAGAGAGAGCTTGAAAACAAGTAGTGAAAACTGATAAATCTCATCAGTTTTCACTCTGCTGCAGCTTGTGGGAACTCTGAGCAGCAGTCATCGCATATGACTTGTCTGCAGGCTCAGAAAGGCAGGGCTTTTATCAGTTTGTTTGGAAAGTTTTCTTCACAACAATTAGAGATATGTTACTTATCTTAAAAATTTAAAATCTTGATTCTGCAAATGGAGACTGCATTTGTACTGGAAAGTTTCCATCTTATCCTGGACTAGTGGATTTTTTTAAAGACTTACCAGTAGGTCCCCACCTTCTTCATAGGAGAGCAGGGATCCACTTCCCCCGATAACTGGTCAACTCACAAATTACGTTTTAAGTGTCACTTTCATTTGTGTGCTTTCTTCATTGTTCTTGCTAGTATTTTTTTAAAAGCTAGGATCCTCTTTAGGAACAAAGGACTTGCCAGACTGGATCAGACCAGTGGTTAATCTGGTCCAGTATCCTGTCTCCTTTGAAGCAATCGATAGTCATTGGGAAGTGCAAAAAATCCTTCTTTAAGCAGTTATGCCCTCAAGGAAAGAGTCCTCATGACTCCCATTAGTTAGAGGTTGGCTCAAGCTCTGAGATGCACAGGTACCACAATAATGGGCCACTGCATAAAAGCCTACATAGATAGACGCATGAGGGCTTCTATTACTTCCAAAGCTATTTTTATTTTAATTCTTAGTATTGTAATTCTGGATGTTATTGTTACCCATGCAAATGTCCAGTTACTGCTCTTGGCCACCATATATTGTGACAGTGAGTTCCACAGACTAATTCTGTTTTGTGTAGGGAAAGGAATCTTAAACTTTTTCTGACTTTAAATGTCATTGAATGGCCTTATATTACTACACAGAATGAATAGTAGCATATGATATACTTTCTTTGTCTTATTCATCTGCTGTCTAAACTAAATAGTCCCAGTCTCTCTTCATTTGGAAGTTCTTCTGGGCTGTGTAAAGGACTGGAAAGCTTTAATAGGCTCTTTCCCCACTCCCACTCCCTTCCGTGGTTTGTCCCCTGTGTATGGTATCAGAGCTCAGAAAGATTGCTCTTGGAAGGTATAGGGAATTGTTGCTGTTTGATCTCTTGTGGTGGTAGGACTTTGAGCATCTGTGGGCTTTCTGACCTGCTGTTTTGAGAGCGCAGGTGGCGGCGGGGACAGGTTGTCATGTATGACGGAGGCAAAGACTTTGGAGGATAATAGCCCTCTTCCAAATGGTGGCCTGAATATGATGCTCTCTGTCTCAGGTTAAGCTTGCCTCTTGCATTACTACTTTGACGCTTCCTATTCTCCCGTGTTGCAATATACTGGAAATGTCCTTTTTGATAGAGGTAATTAAAAAAAAAAAAAAGCTTTGTGTTTTCAATGAGGATTGTGTCTTGTCTTGGATGCTTAGCTCAGCAGGCTGAGAAGAATGAACGCAGTTTACATCACTTTATGCTTATACATCACCTTACATTATGCTTGGTTTACAGCAAAAGAACAGTGAGAGGGAAGTGTTCAGGTGATGTCTTGTGCACCAGTGCCTCTCAGCTGTTAATCACAATGTTAGCTGACTGTGAGCAGGAGGCATTATATGTTGTAGCCTTCTGGTTTCAGTACTGGGAGTTGTACAATGACCTCCTCGTACCCATAAGGAGGTGCCTCTGTTTCACTTGAGGGGGGGCCTTTATGAAGTGTTGGAACAATACTCCAGTGAATAGCCCCACTTAAAAAGTCAATAGCATATATTATATGCTAAGATTTGTCCTGGGAGGATATTCCCTGGCAGTTAATCACCCATGATGGGGACAGGATGAAGCTGGCAGTAATGGTTATAAAAATAAAACAGGTTTTTCTTCTTTTGATCATCTAGAATAGTCAGAATATGACTTGTGTGTTGTGCCATGCACATGTTTGGTTTCTAATTCAGAAGTGTCTCTAGAAACAACAGACCAGTACAATAAGAAAGCAAAACTTCATTTTCATCCTCCGGTTGGAATGAAACTTTCAACTACTGCACATGCAGCAGAACGGTTAAGAATCCGTGGTCGAGAGAATGGGGGTGTGTACTGCGGTACTTTGGGTGGGCATCCTAATGAGACAGGACGTATGGGTGGCTCATCTGTCTAGGCCAGGAGGTGATGCATAGTTTCTGTGGGCAAGGACTGAGAATGCAGGTCTCAGGGCTCCATTTTCAGCTGTCACAGACCTGATGTGTGACCCCACTGTGTCTTATCTGTAAACTGGAAATAATACTGAACTGCTGATCAGGGATGCCGTGAGGATTAATTCATTAGCATTTGCAAAGCACTTAGGGGGCGGGGGGAGTTGGATGGAAGGTGCTATATGATTGCAAAGGGGAAAAACAGACTTGGTCCCTGAGTAATAAAGAATGGGCCTATCTAGGGGTGACTTTGGATTTTTATTTTTGCATAAGCAAAATCAGTGCAGTTCAGATGCTGGTCCCATTTTCATTTGAACCCTGGAAGTTGGGGGCATCTGGTTAAAAGACCCCAGTTTGGCCCATCCCTAGGGTAATAGCTCCAGTTAGAACTCTCACATAGGGATGTCTTCACTGCTGCCTGTACGTCTCCCTATTGTTTAGCAGTGGTATGTCTGTAATTTAGTTTCCAACATGGGGAAGATGTTATGCCCTGTGGAACAAAGAGGACGTTTTACTGTAACTGGGAAGAGAAAAGAGCAAGAGCTGTGAGCAAGTAGCTAGGAGAGAAGGGTGAGGCTCGTGCGAAGGTGTCTGTGATGGTAACCAGTTCCAAACAGACACAGATTCTCACTCGCACCTGGGATGATCAGGAGGAACATGTCTGAGTCTGTTGCAGTAGCTCTCTGCAGGAAGTAAAGTGAAGAGCAGAGGGAAGGGACGCTTCATGGGAAATGCCATTAACCAGGCTGCTGTTGTGTAACAGGTACAGCCAGCCATCCTGCCAATCCAGATTGAATCAGTGTACAGACAGCTGAGAGTGGGAGCATTCAGTGAATGTCACCATGAGGGAAAGCAGAATCCAGTGAAAATATTCCAAGGAGATTCTTCCCGGTTAATGGTGGAGTCTGGGGTAGGGAAGGACCTTATTTTGAGGCTTGCAGAGGTACCTGGTTCAGTAACGCTTTGTTGGAACGACAGATTATACACATGCAAGAGAGACAGAGACCTTCTGTATTTGTCAAAGGTGGGTATATCCTGCTCAGGGGAGGATAACAGAGTGGTAGTTTGCTTTAGGAGTCAGTACTCCTTTGTCAGCCTGACCCAAACCAAAGAGGAAAGATCAGGACAAAGGGAAGGAGGTGGGGTCTAATCTGGGGTCCTGGGTAACTTTGCCCAGGCTTTTGTACTGTGGATGACCCACTTATACTGGAAGAAGTCGCCCTTGCTCCTGCTAGCACCAAAGGAGATGCTCCTTGGATGGTCCTAGCTCACTCCTTTTTCCAAACGCTGCAGAGATTGTGGCATGTGCGCACTCTCTTGCTGTACAATACACCCAGTTTAGGCAAAAAATAGAGCTGCTCGAGGTCTAGAGCAGTGTGGCATTGTTAGTCGTCGTCTTCAAAAATGTGCTCTTGAAAAATCAAGGCATTCATTTCTCCCAAAACCTGTGAATTGGGTGCAAGGACAAAAATGTCTGTCTCTCTCCCTATGAAATCACCTTGCCTGGGGGAAAGTCACAAGAGCTTGTGGCAAAACATGCTAAACCAGCAACTAATTTCACATCGTGAGCCTTAGGCTGGGGCTATGATACTGTGGCAGCTCATGCCACCCTGTATTACAGTGTTGGACTGCCTGTGTGTTTCTAAGTTCATTTGGCGCTCTCGCATCTTTAACCCTTTGAGTGCAGATGCTTTGCAGCATGCGAGTTGAGCAGATGCTGGAGGGAGTGTGTGATCTGCATGTGCGCACGCATGCACTGTGTACTGTTCGTGTAATGTCTCCAAAAGGCCAATAGCATATTTCTCCCCTAACCACCCTGTTTGAGTTGTGTGCAGAGAATGGAAGTGATTTGACCCTTTCAGTATTCGTCCCACACTCATTACCCTTGACTCTTCCTGATTTGCATGAGGAGATATGAGGCCAGCAAACTAGCTTTTTACTTGAGGGCCTGTCCCAGTTTCCAAGCAGCCAGCCCTAGGCAGTGGCCTACTTCCTGACCTGCTTGGATAGGCACTAGCTGGCTTGTTCCTCCGTTGGTGTGGGAAGAGAGGTGCAGATATCCATGTGGGACTGTGTGGGAAGGGTTTAGCTTTCGCTGTTTGCATCAGGACCTCCCATGCGTGCAGTGAGTGTGCATGCTTATTAACAAGGAGTCTGAGCAACTCCCCACTTCGGGGTTGTCTCCTTCCTTTCTGCTTCTGCTGGGGATTGTCCCAGAAGGGTGCAGTGACATTTATTTAAACACACTAGAGTGCCCACCTCCCGCTCTCCTAGTGCTCTTTACAATATGTAAAATGCTTTAGTTGCCACCACTTTCCCCTTGAAAACACCTGGTGTCCAACACAGAGGCATTGCCTGTTTCACCTAAAACGGACCCCCTGGCCTTACCAACCAAAGGGGACATGGGCCTCGTCATGCCCAGATGCCAGCGCTTCTTGACTTTCGTTGAACATTGCTGGTTGCAGCTCAGGCAGAGAGGAACATCCATTTATCCCTTGGAGACGTTGCTCCAGACCAACCAACGTGGCAAGCTCCGTCAGAATCTGAGCGACTTAATCTGTGGAGCAAATGGTTCATTCATGGCAGCTCTACTTTCAGGTGAAGGCAGCGTGGATTAATCATGCTGAACAGGTCTGCAGTGTGCTGCTTAGTAGTTGCCACCATTGCAGTGGCTTGTGACTTAAAGCTGCATTCCCCTCTTCTTTAAACCATCACTAGTCCCCTGTAAACCACACTGGCCAGTGAGGGTGGAGCCAGGGAAAAGGGTATTTAAGAGCAACTATTAATAGTGGTGGATACTAGGTTTTCATCATATGCTGCCAGACCAATGAGAGAGGTTATTTGGTGCCGTGGCACATACCTCCAAAGCTTCCTGGACCTTCTGCCGGACTATAATACTGGACTCTTGCCTCAAGTGGAATAGTGGTGACCCAACCTCAAACCAGAGGAGATTATGCTTGGTCCGTGACACAGGTCTATTTATAACCTCACCTCGCTGCCTCCAATCCGTAGATCCAGAGTGTGGCCGGTTATGCGGGTTGCATAGGTAACCACTTGGGATAGCTCAGTTGAGGTCACAGTAGCCGTGAACTCCTGAGTTGGTCTTAAAGAATCATCACCTGAGTGGATATTGAGGTCACCAAACACCACCATCCACCAGGGCTGAATACTGATGCTGCTGTCTTGTCTAAACAGATCTCAGTTGTCATTTATAATCTGAGCATGAGCTACAGGAGCTTTTGTTAGCTGCCAATTTTTTGCATTCCATAGCGCAAAGTGAAGACTGGGACTGGTGTGAGCCAGCTTCCCGAGATTACGTGCTTGCTGATGCTGGTGAGATCAAGACCAAAAACCTTGGCCTTGTCATGCACATAGATAATCTCTTATCCACTGGCTCCGTCCTGCATCATCTACCCCCTACCCATCACCATGGAGATGAAGGAATCAAAGCCCATGCAACTGATTCTCTTCTTGCCACTTGCCACTACATGACTCTGGGTTTCTAACGTTGTTCTATTTTTTTGGCCACTGAAAGGATGTAGTTGGCTTCCTGCATAAGAGCCCCGGAGGCTGCAAAAGTCACCTGTGTATTCCTTCCTTACCCTGGAGACCCTATGCTCCCATCATATTGCAGTCGCCCATCTCAGCAATCTGTCACTCCATGCAGGTATAACTAAATAACCCACTGGAGACAAGTATTCGTTGTGTTCTTATCCCCTTCCCCCAAACAGTCCTCTATCTGCCACCGTTGCAGGATATGAGTACAAAAGAACTAATCGAAAGGAAACCCCAAGACTGTTGCTCCTCAAAGGAATTTACTCACCTTCCTCCCTATAATGAACCCCCCCCAATTATCCCAACTGACCACAAGGGATTCTCACTTTCAAGGCCCGACAAGGCATTCCTTACTCTCTGACTTTTGCCTAGAGTCAGATAAAGGGAGCTGTAACCTTAGTTTATGGAGACAAGAAATAGAGAATACTTACTACCTATTCAGTGCATCTACCTCCCCCCATCCCTACAGACGCACCTACAGCCACTTCCCGAAATGCCCCACTCATTCCAATGTGGGAAGAGTCTGCTCCTCGGTCGTCCTCTGCTCATCTCCAGACTGAAAGCCAGTAACTCCAGGCAGGGTGAATTTGATTTAAATCATGATTTAAATCAGTAGTCAGGAAGACTTGATTTAATCATGGATTTCTACATAAACGTGCATTCTTGTTAGTTATTATAACCTTAATACATATTCTTCACAACTCCGAGATAGATGTAGATTTCATTTTTAGAAGGTACACACTATACATTTTTTTAAGTGATTTTATTTTGAAAACTTTTCAGATTAGTTTTACAGCTATATCAGAAAATGAATGATTGTTTGCTTATTTCATTTACCAAAGATAATTGAAACAAATATTTATGAAGTCACTGGGAGGTGAACTGTCTCCAGTTCAACAGGTTAATCATTAATATTTGGAGGATTTTCTTGCCATGCTGTATGAGCAGGAGAACATCACCAGACAGACACTTAAATTGTTTTATTTAACTAAAACAACAACATTATGTATTCTTATTTTTTTCTTCAACAGCAAACATATAACAAAACAGGCATATGAATTTTTGAATTTAGTTAAACATTTAGGTTTTTTAAAATCAGGTTTGTTTTTGTTAAAATTGTTTTTAACTAAAATAATTAAATGAAATATTTAAAAAAACCCACAAAAATTAAATCGACTATGTCAGCCAGGTCAACATGAGAAACTTAAAAATATTGGCTTCTGCAGCTAACCTCAGTCGTCTTCACCTTCATTTTCCTGTTTGTTCATAAGGTGGAAAAGGAAAAACAAGCTTTCCTGCTTTTTCAGGTCCCAAACGATCTCTGAATTTGGAATGAATTAGAATATTTTCTTCCTTTGGACTTTCTACACCGGCAGAAGAAAGGTACTGCTGTTAAAAGTGAGATTATCACTTCAACAGTCTCTGACTCCAAGTGTTTAAGTGACTTCCACCAGTTCATTGGTGTGACTTTCTTTAAAACATCATCAGCAAACATGCATTTCTTGAATGGTTCTTATTCCCAAATTGGGTCTCTTTTACAGCCTGCTGCCATTATAGGTTTTCCCTTCTTGTGAGAGAATGATATGGTAGATCTCAAATCAGTGAAGGCTATACTCAGAAAGACCTCAAGACTTCTGGAATATGCTGCTCAAACAGTTTCACTTTTGTTTCTTCTGCCTGTCCCTCCCTTCTCACATTTATCTCCAGACTTCTTCTCCTTGACAAGATCTATGCCGCCCCCGACAATCTTCTATTTATTGAACTTTTTGAAACTTTGCACTTTTAGAAAGAGGTAAGGGATTGACTCTGTGTACACAAATTTGCAGAGGGACAATAGAGTTGAGATCTGTTATTTCTCACCTCTATAGATTATTTATTTAAAAACATTTTTGCAGTTAACAAGCATGTTATTTCTGGACACACAAATCCACGGTTTGAGAACTGCAAAACTAAGCATCTTTGATGGTATCTTCTAGACTGAGCACTGAGTCCCATTGGGTAGATAGAAAGATTAACCTAAATAATATATACAGAAGCCCCTGGAACCCTATAAGATTGGGTCCCTAATCCATGAACTATTGGAATTCATTTACAAAACTTTTCTTAAACATTACATGAATATATTGTCTCATACTATAGAATTAGAATTTATAATCCCCATTCCATGATGATTCCATGACATTTGAGCTATAATGTATCTTAATTAAAACTATCCTCAGATAGGTTTATTTCCTCAAAAAGCATTTTACCAAAAAATCTGATTTAAATAAAAAAAAATTAAAAATTGTTTTTTATCCACCCTGAGCAGCAGGAAGTGAGTCACAGGGCTTGTGACTCCCTCCCTCCACCGCGCAACTCATGTGAGAAACTTTGAAGTCCTTCAGGCTAACACATACGGACTTTATAAACTCCCCAGAGCATTCTTACACTTTTGAGATTAAAGTATCTGTAGAAAATAACTCCAAAATGAACCATGCTCCTGTCCCCCAGATACTCCAAGGCACTCTTTACAGAGAGACTAGTTAATTAAAACAAATGTGGGGTTAATGGACCAAGCCTTTTATAAGAAATGGCTTTCCAAGGAAAAGTTAGATCTTTCTTCTAGAAGTTAAAAGTCTTTCATTTATTCACACTCCTCTCCCAGTCACTTTGGTTGATTAAACTGGCACTTTCCAAAACAACTGTGACAGGGTCAGGCCAGATGGCTACAGGAGAGTGATAGAAGGCAGATATATTAGCCCCAGGTTAAGTAGGTCCCTTTTCCCTGGGTAAGGTAACAGGGAAGGTTCCAGAACAATCAGGAACTTTCTGGAAACAATTAAGGCAGACAGGCTGAGTAGAACACCTGCAAGAAGCTGCTAGAATCAATTAAGGCAGGCTAATCTGGGCACCTGGGTTTTAAAAAGGAGCTCACTTCAGCTTGTGGTGCGTGCGATGAGCTGGGAGCAAGAAGCTGAGAGTGGGAAGGCATACTACTGGAAGACTGAGAAGTACAAGCATTATCAGACATCAGGAGGAAGGTCTTGTGGTGAGAATAAAGAAGGTGTTGGGAGGAGTCCATGGGGAAGTAGCCCAGGGAGTTGCAGCTGTCATGCAGCTGTTACAGGAGCCACTGTAGACAACTGCAATCCACAGGGCCCTGGGCTGGAACCCAGAATAGAGGGCGGGCCCGGGTTCCCCCAATCCCTCCATCTCCCTACTTGATACCGGAGGAGTTGACCTGGACTGTAGGTTCCACCAGAGGGGAAGGTCTCTGGCCTTTTCCCCGATCCACTAGGTGGATCAGCAGAGACTGCGGGGATTGTTGCTCTTCCTTTTCCCCATGCTGGCCAGTGATGAGGCTAACTGAGTGAACGGCAGATTTGAGCAACAAAAGTGGCCACACTGAGGGCTGCCATGAACCTCTGAGGTGAACAAACCTGCCAATAAGCGCAGGACCCACCAAGGCAGAGGGGGAACTTTGTCACACAACACTCCTCCTAAGTAAAATTTTTCACACGTGAAAGCAATTTTTTGTGCAAGGTAGAGTGTATGTGACAACTTGGCTTAGAATAGAAAGCTATATATAAACTTAACTAATGAACTGCTACCATGCTTCCACAAATAAGCCTCACAGCACCTTTTTTGGTAGATAAGGGATATATAGTGATTCTTAACAGCACACAACACAGCAGTTTAGGAGACATAATGAACAAAGGTAGCTCATCTAGATGAAACCACAGAGTGATGTTGAGCTGCACAAAAATGTAATTACCTGAGAGGGAATTTGGCTAGAATTTTGGGGTTGACATTTTTATTTCCTTTGAAAGTGTCTAGGGCAGGGGTTCCCAAACTGGGGGTACGCAAGTCATCTTTGAGGGGTATGTGGGAGAAATTGTGTAATGGTGGATTTTATTATTTTATTTCATTTTCATAATAGGCTACTCAGGTGAAACTTTAAAACTCTGTGGGAAATTGTTATATAAAAAACAGTAGTTAATTTACTTCAAGATGTACCAATGAGAACACAGACATGCTGACTTACAGAGCCCTCACCTCCAATCACCGTACAGCGCAGGTTCAATTGCCCAACAACTGTCCAGTGTAACATAGCTCAGAACTTTGTGTGTGTGTGGGGGGGTTTCGGTTGTATACGTTGCACTATACATCTGTACATAACAGTGAAATATGGGCAGATGGCTAATGATAGTTGGTGTTTAAGAAGAACACAAAGTATCAGTGATGAGAAGGGTAGGGAGATGTGGGCAGCTGGGAGATCTGGAAGGGGGTATGCAATAAGAAAGGTTTGGAAACCGTTGGTGTAGGGGGGTCTTTAATGACCACAAATAGTGATGACATTGGTATTCCATACATCCTAAAAGATAGCACCTCTCGCTGTATGGTGCTTCCTTGTACCTGGCGGAGTCAGTTGGTCATTGCGGACTCAGTAGTAGTTGTTCTCTGGAGGTCTCCAACCTGAGTACTGATCAGCCCCATACTGTCCAGCTTATAATATGTGATAGGTTTATAGAATAAGGTGGATGGCTATAGGCCCTTAATAAAGGCAGACTTTTGTGTTCTTAAAGACTTGTACTTTGGTTACAGAATGTCTGGATTTGTACAGAAAATGGGCCTCTCACTGATTTGTTTTACTGGTGCCAGCAAATAAGAAATGAGGAGAAAAGACTCTCGCCTTCCCCTGCTTTCGCCTCTAGTACATGCAGGTACAGTTCTGTATAATGCGGACCTGTCGCTCCAGCTCTGTCCTCTTGGGATAATGTGATTCAGATGCCAGACTCTTTAAAGAGAGTATTTGTGCTGTCGGTCCCCTTCTCACAGACTCTGCCATGCTCCAGACTGCATTGTTACGGCAGGTAAATGACGGTGCAGTCTTTGGAAAGCTAAACTGTTCTGCATTATCAGACTTGCATCAATGGACTTTCACTCAGGGCAGCAAGGCTGGAAAAAGAAGAGGGTGTTCAGGACTTGGAGGGTTTCCTGGAGGCAACAGAGTTGCATTATTTATATGAGGTTGGCTGATGTGCCATGCTGTACAAAACTGCCACCTGTATGGGCTACTGATTCTCAGTGGCAAGTAGTGGCACAAAATCTTCACAGTCTTAAGCAGAAGGCCAGCAGTACCTGGTGGACAGTACTGGGACACGGAGAGGAAGTATACTGAGACTTAGAGGAAATGAGGTGATTTAAAGAGAAGGAAGCTTGTGGCTGTTCCTATAGCCCAGTTTAAAGTACCAGAAAAACTGAAGAGGAAGGTTGCACACAACAAATCAGTGGGAAGCATGGTACGAAGTGCATCTGGACCATTCTACAGGTGCACGGTCGTTGGTGAGACTTGGTAGTGTTGCACTGAGGTCTGATCCCCACGGTTGGGTCAGGCCGGTAGTCAGCACAGTGTCTCACTTAAGAAGTCATCCGAGGTGTCCATCTCTAGTTTCCCATTGGGATGCCAAGATCAGGTTTATTCTTTGCACAATCTAAAACAACACTACTGCAACCCTAGCATGGATCTCTGAAAGTCAAATTTTCCTGCTCGCTATCAGTGAATGCGGTGGGAATCAGTATTTGATTGGCAATTGTGTTGATGTGCTGGGCTAAATGGGTCCAACTCTCTCTTCTGCAGCTGTGTTGGCTCTGCTGGGATGATGGGAGTAAGTACTTGTTTTTTTCAGCATGTTGAAGAGATTCAGTTTAGAGTCTGAAGAGACACAAGGGAGCCAATGAGGGCAGGAAGAGGTGGTGGTGGGAGTGGGGGGACTTTACTTGCAATAATTCACTCTTTCTAGGAGTTCATTTGAACCTGGCCCTTCCCTTTTGTTTTCCTCTGAAGTCTTCAATCCAGTTTCTCTCCAGGCAAATGTCATGCAGTCCCTAAGTTCATTTTTCCTGTTTGTAGTTGATGGCCTCTCTTAATGGTCTATTCCATATGTTTATCCCACTGTCAGAGGAAAAATTACTCTGCCTGCCCTCCCTGTTTGCTCTTAATTTCCTTATTTTCTATAACATCAGGGCTGATGGCTCAAGAATCGTTTACAATAACTCCTAAATCTCTCTCCTGGCCAGTCCAATGGCATGACATTTCTTTTTAATATGTATTCTCTGCTTTGGCTTCGTGCCCCTAGACTCATTATTTTACATTTGTCTGCATCAAAACTACAGTGTTGCCAATCCCAAAGGATCATATATCAGAAGAAGTAATGAAAGAAGAAAAAGAGAGAGACCCTGAGAGCAGTCTAAAAATCCTAGGCCTCCCCTGGAGCGTCTTTTTTTTTTTTTTTTAATTGGTATTGTCTCATCCACCCAGTATACATGTTAATTGTATCTTCCCCTTCTCCCAGCCCTATTCTTCGATGTCTGTCTCTCCTGCTCCAGTCTAGGAATTAACATCTGCAAAGTGAACCTACCAGACTCTCCAGACACCACAGTTCTTGTTACACATAATGGCTGGAGGCCTGTAAATTTCACTTTTCCTACTGTGGGCTCAGAAGGGAGGTTACACTTGCAACATGGTCTTCCACTTACTATCTTAGGTGTCCCCCGTCTTCTCCCCGCACCCCCCAAATTGACCTAGATCCCTCTGAATCTTGTTGGGGGGGGGAATATTGCTGAATATTCTCTACAGAAAATAGGACTGTTTCCAGGCATGACCCTGTCTTTTATTGTTTGAATTACAGTCGCACCTAGAGGCCCCGCTTGGGGATCAAGACTTTGGTGTTAGGCACTGTACACGCACAATGAAAAGATAGTCCCAACCCCAAGGAGACCTTACAGTTCAAGATGAAAGACAGTGGGTGGATTCAGCAAATAGATTCAAACAATAAACGACCAGATCTTGTATTGTTTGAATTACAGTTGCACCTAGAGGCCCAAATAGATGCAAGGTAACAGTGAGACAGTTAGGGACCTACTTAGGGACTACCTCCTCTTGTCCTTTCTGAGCTGTCTCTCTCTCTCCACCTACTCTTCTTGCCTTCCCTCCCCCCAAAGGCAGCTCCTCACCTGGTGACTTGCTAGCCCTGAGCCAGTGGAATGTTGCTCCTGGAACAGCAGGAGGACTTCACTAAATATCTCCTGGGAGTTGCTGCTCTCCTCCCTGTGTATGGTACAGTGGGGAGCTCTCCCAGTATCGGAGCACGTGATTATTTTTTAAAATCTGATTTAAACTCATAAATGGCAATAAATGTAGGCTGATGAGAAACCCAAGGGCTCAGCTTCCTATTCTGGCTAAGCTATGTTCCGTGTTGTTCTGCTCCCCTTACCGCTCCTTGTATTCTGGGGTTGCCCAGCCCCTGGCATAAGTTAGGGTAGCGTCAGGGCTGCTGTAATTTACATGTTGCTGCAGTGACACCTTGAGGACCAGTGTGGCAGGTGGGAGTAGCAGGAGCGCAGTGATGCTCTCACCATGCTCCTGGCACTGTGGGTGAGGTGGTGTGGTGGCACAGAACCAGATATACCAGTCTTACCCCTCTCTCTTTACACAGTGCAGCCATGAAGATGGTGGATCTGCTTTCTGAGCAACATTCCTAGCTTAGGGGCTTCCTTGGAGGGTGAAAAGCGTCCTTAGAGCAATGGAGACTTGGGGCTGCTGATACTGTTTATGGTGGTTTTACAACCTGTTAGATCCAAGCCATCACTTATTGCTCTGAAACCCCTGTGCTGCTTGTGCAGAGCAGCTGGCGATAGAGCAAGAAGCCTCAGGTATCAGCCCTCTGACTTCGGTGGATTTAAGTGAGTCCCTCGTTGTAGCCTCTGTCCTTGCAGTGAAAGGTTGCATGGTGCTCCCTTCAGAGCTCTCTCATTCTTGCTTCTCACCTGAGACCAAGCCTGCTGCCTCACGGCACTTCCAGCACCCTCTGGTTTGGGTAGCAAGATGCCAGGAATGGAAGACTGGGATGGGGGTGTGAGATGCTGGGAAGATGCCTTGCAACTCTATATACAGCAAGTGCATTTCCTGCGAACAACCCTGTTGTGCGAGGCGCTGTACGGACACACAGTGAGAGACAGTCTCTGTTCCTGGGGTGTTAAGTCTTGATGATAAATTACAGAAGGATGTGTGTGCTGGCAATGTAAAATTTTTTGCTAGAGCTGGATGGTGGGGCAAGACCTGATAAAATGAGTGGAATTCTCCTGGCTGGCTGAGTTTTCCCTTTGATCAAAAGCACTTGTTCCATCATGCCTGATTTCGCACAGGTTGGCCCAATGGGCATGGCGGCAGGAATGTGGCGTACCAAGCATTTTGGAAGGAGTGTTGCTAAGGAATCTGTCAGGGGAGGGAACCTGTGGAGTTCAGTAGCTAACCTCTGAAGACTTTTTCTCTACAGTGGATAATACAGCTGGCATCATCAAATTGCATCTCACGCGAGGGGGTGGTGCCAGGTTGGTCATTTCACCCCGAGTGTCCTGGGTGCATCGCTAGCACTGGATATCAGAGTTGCAATAGAATCACATATCTAGGCATCCAGCCTCTCTTTGTGGTGTTAGGTAGACTTGTGCCAACCCAGGGGTGCTGGAGAGATTTCATTGTGTCACGTCTTCCTCCAGCAATCTCAGTAATACTTCCAGAAGGGGCTTTTCCAAACCTTCCCCTCTCTCCACCCCATCCACATGTGCCTACTTGCTGTCAGGGCACGGGCAAGCAGGCTCCTCTGCTTCCAGAATCTACTGCCATGGGACAGAGAGACCTTGTGCAATGAAGAGTGAAAACATAAGACAGTCCAGGATAAGGAGCAGTTCAGGGTGGTGGTTGTGTTTGTGTCATTGCCCAGTAGTTAAAAAAGATTATGTGTGTTTCTGTTTTGATATTTTCACTGTTTTCCTTCCCCCACTGAACTTTGGTACAATATATAGTTTCTTTTGATAATTCTCACAGCAAAGTGGTGTCTGGCAAAGCATCAAGTACTCTGAGACTCGCACATAGTCGCTCAAGGATGGAGAGAATCTTTGTTTTGCTTAGGTTTTAGAGTAACAGCCGTATTAGTCTGTATTCGCAAAAAGAAAAGGAGTATGTGTGGCACCTTAGAGACTAACCAATTTATCTGAGCATGAGCTTTCGTGAGCTACAGCTCACTTCATCGGATGCATACTGTGGAAACAGCAGAAGACATTATATACACAGAGACCATGTGTATATAATGTGTATATAATGTCTTCTGCTGTTTCCACAGTATGCATCCAATGAAGTGAGCTGTAGCTCACAAAAGCTTATGCTCAAATAAATTGGTTAGTCTCTAAGGTGCCACAAGTACTCCTTTTCTTTTTGTTTTGCTTAGTCTGTCCTCTTGCCGCTTGCGATTCCTGCTTCTTAACAGGTGGATCTGTGGGCAATGTGTATAAGCCCAACTCTTGTAGCAGTTTGTCTGTAATATCTGCTGCCATTATTTCTCCCAGTTAAATTGGGAAAACAAATAGCCAAAGCCACAAAGATACATTAATTCAGGCCTTTTGGTTTACAAGACCAGTGCTGTAACCCCTGAGCTCTCAACCTGTTGTGTATGATTGCAGTCAGACACAGTACTTTGCTCTGCTCTTTTATGACTCCATGCTGATAGGCACTGTGCAAAAACTTAAGCTAGATCTGTGTAGGCAATGAGAGGAACACAGTTTCTGTAATTCTTAATGTTGGTCACGGCTGAATAGAACTCATTTTTGTTTGTAAGAAAATCATCATTGTTGGGTTTTAGCCCTTTGGCCCAATCATTGATTTCAATTTGCTTCTGTTTGGATAGGCCCTCCAGAATGTGCTTGTTGAGTTATTCATTCCTATGCCTCCAATAAAAAAAGAGAACTATATGGGAAGACACTAGAAACTGGTGACTGGACAATTTGTAGGACAGTGGGAGATGCTTAGTGACATGCTTGGGATTTTAGCTCTCTTAGCTAATGGGTCAGATACACTGACATTTGATAAATGGTTGGAATCAGCATGACCTGAACATAATTTGGATAAGAAGGTAGGTGTGGGGGGGGGGAAGGGAAGGGGGGAGAAATTTGGTTGCTACCTGAATCTTTTCCTGTGCTTGTTGAACCCCTGGTATAATTCTGGTACTACAAATAAGAGGGCAGTGCCGAATCTAGCCAGAAAAACGCCTAAGATTTCCTCTTTAGAGGTGCTGAACACCAGCAATTTCTACGGTAGGCAGTAAAAGTTGCACTTTCTGTACAAGGGCAGAACTCAACCCTTAGGAATTATATAGCACTTCGTAACTTTAAAAGAGAGGAAGGATGGTCCAGTAGTTAGTCTAGGACTCCAGAGACCTGAGTTCAGTTCTCAACTCCATCACAGACTTCCTGTGTGACCTTGAGCAGGTCACTCGGGCTCTGTCTCTCAGTTCCCCCATCTGTCACAAGGGGATAATAGCATAAGTGTGCCGTGAGGATAAATGAGTTAAAGATTGTGATGTGCTCAGATACTATGGTAATGGGAGACACATGAGTACCTAGGATAGAAAGCGGTTTGCAACCATTAGCTAATGCTCCCCAAAACCATATGAGGTAGGTCAGTATAATCCCCTTTTAAATAAATAAATAAAGGACTGGAAGTGGATGGAAAGGTTAAGTAACTCGTCCAAGGTGATAGACTGAATCAGTGTCAGAGTCTGAACTGAATCTCTGTAGATCCTAGGGAGAGGTTCTTGCTTTTAGGAGGCTTTTGGTTGATATTTTTGTCTCGCACAACTCTCTTGTCCCTGAGGTGTAGGTGGATTTTAACTTTAATTGTTTAAAGGCAGGTGTTTGTTCTCTCTCTCATGTTTACTTAACAAATGGTCTACTTTTGTTACCATTGTGCCATTGGTATTCCTCATCATTTTGCTGTTTTGAACCAGGCATGCTCTGGTTGGGAGCAAGTTGTTGCTACAAGTTAACCCTCTCAGAGAGATTCTGGGAGCTTTTTTCCCCTAGTGGTTGTGGATGGGAAGCCATTTAATATACATAGCACTTACAATTGCTCTTTCCATAAGTTTTGCCAGGTGGAGTCTATGCCGGCCAATCATACTAGCATGTTCATTTACTGGTGTGTGGCTAGCAGACCAAGAGGTACCTAAACCACTCAAAGAGCAACAGGTCTAGTAGTAAGGGAGTGAGACACTCACCCCTTTACACCAAACGCAGTTGGGAAGATAGTGTAACACAGTGGTTCTCAACCTTTCCAGAGTACTGTACCCCTTTCAGGAGTCTGAATTGTCTTGCATACCCCAAGTTTCACCTGATTTAAAAACTACTTGCTTACAAACTCAGACATAAAAATACAAAAGTGTCACGGCACACTGTTATTGAAAAATTGCTGACTTTCTCATTTTTACCATAGAATTATAATATAAATCAATTGAAATATAAATATTGTACTTACATTTCAGTGTATAGTCTATAGAGCAGTATAAACAAGTCATTGTTTGAAAGTTTACTTTGTATTGGCATTGCTAGTGCTTTTTTTGTAGCCTGTTGTAAAAGTAGGCAAATATGTAGGTGAGTTGATGTGCTCCCTGGAAGAACCCTGTGTACCCCTGGTTGAGAATCACTGGTGTAACAGAAGTAAAGTTATTCTAACAGGATGTTATAGCAGGATCAGTGTCTGCTGATTTGGAAATAAAAATGAAGGTCTGTGCTATCTCAGCCTTGTTCACCCTGGACATAGCATAGAGCTTTATTTTTAAAGCACCCTAACCCATCTTATCTCACTTTACAATTTTGTACAGTCCTCCACCATCGTGTCTCTCAGTGCCTTTCATGTTAACTAGATTTGCAGTTAACCAAGTCCCAAGTGCACTTCATGGAATCTCTCTCTTATCCAGGTTATCGAAAGCTCTGCTTGAAATAGTATTGCCATTTTTATTTTATTTAAAGAGTGGGGTGTGAGGAGGCAATGAAGAGCTGGTTGATGTTGCTGTGAATATTATTCTTGTTATGGTAAAAAAACAATCTCATGAGGCAGCTTCTTTGCAGCAGCAGGAGGCCATTACTCTTTGACGCATCCTATTCTCTGTCGCAGGCTACTCCCTTTTCTGAAATGAAGCGGTCTCAGCAGAGCAGAGCTCACGGATGCTGTCTGTGTACAGTTATCTGCCTCCCCAGAAGCTGTAGGTAGCCTTGTCTCATTTAACAAATACTAAATGAATTCATTCTAATGTCTGATCATGGAATATTTCAGTAGATTAACTTGAGGGTGCTTCCCGATAAACCAGGGGTGGGCAAAGTTTTTGGCCCAAGGGCCACATCGGGGAATACAAATTGTATGGAATGCTCCCAAAATTGGAGTTGGGGTGTGGGAGGGGGTGAGGGCTCTGGGTGCGGGCTCTGCGGTGGGGCTGGGGGTGAGGAGTTTGGGGTGTAAGATGGTGCTCTGAGCTGGGACTGAGGGGTTCAGAGGGTGGGAGGGGGATCAGGGCGGGGGCAGGGGTGTGGGAAGGGGTGCAGGTTCCAGTGGGGGTGCGGGCTCTGGGGTGGGGCTGGGGATGAGAGATATGGGGTGCAGGAGGGTGTGCTGTGCTGGGATCAAGGGGTTTGAGCAGGAGAGGGATTAGGGCTGGGGCAGGGGTTTGGGGCATGGGGAGAGGCTCAGGGGTGCAGGCTTTGAGCGGCACTTACCTCAGGCGGTTCCCAGAAGCAGTGGCATGTTCCTTCTCCGGATCTTAGGCGTGGAGCGGCCTATGATCCTCGGAGCGGGGCCGTTCCGCAGCTTCCAGGAGCCGCGTGGTGCAGCCCCTGAGCCGGTGCCTCGTGGAGCACCAGAGTGGGGCCGAGTCGCATGGTGCGGCTCCCCCACCCCCGTGCCCCAGCTGGAGCTCGCTGGCCAGCTTAAAATGGCTCACCGGCCGTAGTTTGCCCACCTCGGTGATAAACGGTTATTGCAGCAATTTAAGTTTGGTCAAGACTTTGTATTGGTGGTGGGGAATATTATATACAGAGTAAGATCCATAAAAATGTTTCCATAATTAAAAAATCCAGTGAAAACAGTTGCTTCCAAAGAAATGCACTTTTCCTTGCAGTGTTTGAAATCCAGACATCGTAGCACTGAGAATTTGTGGAAGAGAGACTGGCCTCGTTTGTTTGTTTGTTTGTCTGTTTGGGGTTCTTTTGCCCCTTCCTTCTCCAAGTGGGGTTTGATGTTGATAGTAATTAGAGTGACAAGCAAACTGGATTTCAAAAATTACTGCCATCTCAATAATCGAAGGTGTGACCAGTAACACAGATTTTCCACTGAATGCATCCGATGAAGTGAGCTGTAGCTCCCGAAAGCTTATGCTCAAATAAATTGGTTAGGCTCTAAGGTGCCACAAGTCCTCCTTTTCTTTTTTGCAGATACAGACTAACGCGGCTGCTACTCTGAAGCAGATGAAGATGCTTGTTCTATGATTTTGAGTCGACTGTCCCTTTTAACATGGTAACAATCATAATTGTAGGCTAAAAAGTACCCAGGTTTGTACTCGGAGGGTACATCTACACTGCAGTAAAACAGCCATGACTGGCCCCTATCAGCTGATTCGGGCTCATGGGGTGTGGGGCTATAGAATTGCAGTGTAGTCATTCAGGCTTGAGCTGTGGCCCAGTACTGCAATGTTTGGGGATGCACGCACTGCTTATCTGGAAACAAAGCTGTTTTCACTGAATTTATTCCTGTACTTTTTAAGATCCATAAAAACATTTCTATTAATAATATTTGGCTTCATAAAAACATTAACCACAAAACCAAACCTAGAATTTTAGGCTTGCGCCACCTGACAGTCTTAAACTCTTCTGCATGTTTATTATGAAGAAGGCAGAAGGTTTTAAATTTCCCAAAGGAAGGGAGAGGCTGCAGACCGACCTGTGAGTTTAAAAGTCAGAAGTAATCTTGCAAGTGTCAGGTTAGATTTGTCAATGTAAAACCTGCCAAAGGAAGATGATTTGACTTAAAAGGATACATCCTCAACTAATTTACACCATCTGAGAATCTGGCCTAGCATATTTTAATTCAGAGCGTTGGTCAACCTGGAGTCTTTATGCTACAGGAGGTTTTAAGAGACATTCTTACAGTTTTTTTGTTGTTGTCTATTATTTGTATTACTGTAGCATCTAGGGGCCTCATCCTAAAATAAGGCTTCATTGTGCAGGGCACTGTACAAACAGATTGAGACATCCCTGCCTTGAAAATTTTACAGTCTAAACAGCCAAGACAGCAAAAAGATGGAAGGGAAAACTGAGGCCCAGAGCGTGCCCAAGTTCCCACAGCAGGTCAGTAGCAGAGCTGCGATAAAGACCCAGGTCTTCCAGACTCCAGTCCAGGGTCCTATCTGCTAGACTAGGTTGCCTCTCTATTTTAGATTCATCTTCTCATCTTTAGTAAATAACAGCAGATGCTGGGATTTTTCAAAAGACACCAAAGACATTTTTCTAGCTTCCCATATCATGACGATATGAAGCCAGAAGGTGAAATTGAGATGCAGAGACATTGAAAGAAACCCAAAGGTAGCAAATATAAAACCAGAAAAAGGAAATAGTTTTCTGCACACTGTACAATTAAACTGTGGAACTCATTGCCACAAGATGTCATTGAGACCAAAGAGCTTAGCAGGACTGTGGAAAAAGATTTGAAGATTTTATGGACATAAGAACATCTGTAGTAAGAACATAATTTGTGAGCTCTTTGGGACAGGGACAATGTCTTTATTCTGCATTTGTACAGTGCCTGGCACAGTGGGGTCCTGGTCTATGACTGGGGTTGCTAGGCACTACTACTAAATAATAACCTCCCTGGGTTTGGGAGGGGTAGAGACTCTCCTGCTTCAGGGCACAAGTAAACTTGTAACTAATGGGGGTTCAGGAAAAGCTTCCCCAGTAGGCCAGTTATACTGCAGGTTTGTTGATCCTTCCTCAGAGCACCTAGTACTGGCACAGGATATTGAGGTAAGTGGTCCAAAGGACTGATCCAGTATGAGACTACCTGTGCTCTTAACCAGTTACCCTAGAGAAAGTATCTGAGTTGGGAGCTGAGTGAACTGCCATTACTCCCTACTCCCACCCCCCCCAAACAAACACACACCGTAGTAGTGAAAAGTATATTAGAGTTTGAAAATTCCTTCTGTATTTTTAATATCTGATGATCTAAGATGGTGGAATATCAGTACAAGGAGTGTGTATGTATGTGTGTAAAATTTGATCACGTTCCTACACATCACTACCTTAGTCCTCTGGCATTGCATCTTGCCTGTACTAACACAATTAAGAGGAACATTCTGCCAAATATTTTATGGTCTCTATTAATTTCTCTCTCATTTTGCTTAATACTTGAACAACAATCTCTCTCTGGTTAGCCAACTGCTCCATTCCATTTTCTTGCTTCCAGGTTGGCTGGGATATTTAAGTCCTTTCCTGGAAAAATGGGTATTGGCTCAACTCACGCTGGAGATGCATGTAGCATTGGGGCTGGCTGGATCCCATAGGGCTGATGGTTGAAATGGGGTAGAGTTAGTGGGATTGCTCTTCATTTCTCTGGGTGACTGGCCTGCGCACGGCTATGGTGGGGCAGGCTCCTGGGTCAAGCATCGCTGCTGAAGGGGAAACCGTTCACAAACCAGACATTCCACAGGAAGCCTGCAACCCTGGAGCTCTATGATCTGGTACTCTGTAAATTGGGACCATATGCAGTGTGCGTGAATGTATTGTACTGTGGCTCGTAAAGTTTCCAGCGGGGATGGGTGTGAGGAGGATGGGGGCAAGGAGTCTGTTTATAGGTTGTCTGCAGAATTAAATTATCTGGGAGACATGTTTTGACTTGGCACCAATAGGATTTAGGAGGAGCACTTAGCGGCGCTTCAGGTCTTCTCTGTGCTGTGGCTTCCCCCAGATAGCTGCACGGGACTTTCCTCCTCTCCAAGGAGTTCATCGTTTAGAGGCTGAAATTCAGGCTTCTCTCAGAATGATGCCTTTGGTCTGTTCAGGTCAAAAGGGAACCGGATGAAATCAGCTGTTGTAAGTGAACTGGACTCTGAAGGTCGCCCCAGAAGCCTTATCTTGAGTGCAACTCTGACCCTGTTTCCTCTTCCTGTTCCTTTTGGCAGTGCCTGCATCCTTCTACTGGAATGGCTGGGGGATAAAATAGCTGTAGCCTGGGGGACTGAATTGCTTCAGGCAGTGCTGACCATTCGGAAAGGCCATTGCTAATTCCTGTTTGTTTGTTAGGGATTGTATCCTCCCTTGAGCTGCCGTGTCACTGCAAGGAAGGTGCTGCCATGCAGGAAATGGGGAAGTTTGTTTCCATAGGTAACTTTTGCTCTTCCCAGTAGTGGAGCAGGTGGTGGAAAAGGGGAGACCGAACATGAGAAAGAAGCCTATGTGGGGAAAAGAGGAGGAGTGAGAGATGTAGTAGGATTTCAAAAATTGGACTAGAAGCTGAAAGAAGTGGATCAGTAAAATGTCCCCAATGATCCTTTACTAAAGCAAACTCTGAGCAAAGCTGAAATAAAAGCACTGCTTTGGGCTGCTAGGTACTGAGACATAGTGGATGAGTCTGACTCAACTATTACCAAGTCAAGTAAGCTTTGTTGAGGCAGTGGTGGTGCTGGACTAGGAGTCAGGGAAGTGCGGGGTCTATCTGTGGCTCTGCCACTGAGCTACTGTATGACCTTGAGCAAGTCACTTATCTTCTCTGCCTCTGTTTTTTCCCTTTGTCTGTCTTGTCTGTTTGGGTTGTAAGCTCTTCAGGGTAGAGACTGTGTGTTTTATAATGGGTTTGTACAGCACCTGGCACAACAAGGCCTTGATTTCAAGTGGAGTCTCTAGGTGCTACTGTAATAGAAATACTAATAATCACAGATTAAGCATCTATGAGCAAAGTCCTCTCTTTAATTTTAAAAATATTCTACAGTAACCGTCCCCACACACTGTACTAACAGTCTGTTAAACTGGTAGGTGGGTGTTGAAAAATACATATTGCTTACACATTCTGTATATATGTCTGCTAAGACATCAGTGGCTTTTTGGGGAGGAGAGCCAGGAGCTAAGGTGAAAGATGTTTTGTCTTAGGGTAAGAGGGTGCCTTTAGATTGGCTTTGAGGCTCACTTTCCTGTTTTGCGTGGAACTTTGTTGCATGTAAGCACATGTACCACGTATGAATCTTGCATATACTGGTCAGAGAGTGCTTTCATGGAATGTTCTTTTAAATTACACCATTGCCTCATGACCTGTATCGTGTGAAGTGTCTAAGGATTAGTCTGCTGTGTCCTATGGTTTATCTAGTAGTGTGTATTACATTCGCTTTTATAAATGTGCCTACAGATGAGCACTAAGGGTTTAATTTCAGTCCTGCTGCCAGTGGACTTGAGCCCCCTTTCCTTTTTGTGTCTTCCCTTGTGCACCTCCACAGATTTCATATTGGGAACGATGGTGGGGATAGCATAGGTGGGCTTATACTTAAGGGGTGAGCATAGTTGCCTAAAGTGCACTAGATTAGCAGTACAGGTCTCCCAAGAATCATGCAGCAGGTTCACTGCTTTGTTTGAACTATCCAGGTATTTTACTCTAGAAAAGACTTGACTTACATAGGCCACGCCACCTACTTCTTCGTTTTCCCTTTGCTCCCCTTTCCAGTTTTTTTAATTAAAACTTAAAACGTTGGCTAATTTTTTCTGAGGTAGAGCCTTGTTCCCTGCAGGTCTGGGGCCTTGCTTTCTGTGTGTTCTGTTCAGCTTTGATCCATCTCTGCGTGTGCTGGCTGGTGAGCCTGGCCAAGCCCTGCATGTCATCGCTGCAGCATGTTCCTAAGGAGGCTGTGAGTGGGGGGAACCCATTTTTGCTGACCATGCAGATTTATAGGCAGATGCTGGAGGCTGGCTGGGGTAATGGAATGACCCTCTTTCTCACAATGCTCTTGTCTCCTGCATAACTGACCAGCACAATTGACCAGGAGGACAGTCTTGTGGTTAAAACCAGGGCTTGCATAATCAGAAATCCCCAGTTCTGCCATAGGCTTCGTTTGTGAACTTGGACAAGTCACTTAATCTCTGTACCTCAGTTGCCAATCTGTAAAATGGGGATAATATCTTTGTCTGTCCATTTATAAGCTCTTTGGGGTGGAGATAGGGATAGGAGAAATTGGACCACTTAAACTGGAATCCTCATGAAGTGTTCCCATGCCTGTCACTCCAAAACCAAGCGGCGCATCCGTCCTGTTTCAGTGCCAGCAGATTTCTGTAAGTCTAGGAGCAGGCAGCCACGCTGACAGTGGTTCAGGTCTGTGCAGAGGATGCTGAAGGTGAACTAAATGGAAGAGGGCAAGCTGGCCTTGTAGCGAGAGATGGATTCTTTGCTCCGTCCAAGCACCATTTGAATCCCAGAACAAACTCCACAGTAGTAGAAGTCAGACTACTTTATGCTTCTGTAGCACCTTATATTAGAATATCTTGAAGAACTCAGCAGATGTTAATTGAGTCTCACAAGACCCTTGTGGTTGGCTATTTTTACAGATGGGGAAACAAAGAGGTTATGGGGTGAGATTTTCAAAAGCATTCTGCGTTGGCCTAACTCTGCTCTCCCCTAAATCTATGGTAAAACTCTCATTGACTACAGTGCAGGGTGGATAGATTTTTAAATCGGAGATTTAAATCACCAATTTTAATTATGATTTATATCAAGCTGGAAAACTTGATTTAAATAATTGATTTTAATCTTGTAATTTGTACTTTTACTTTTTAGTTATTTTACAAAGAGAGGTTGATTCTCAAAGGTAGGTGTAATTTGGTGGTACTTTTTGTTAAGCAGGAGGGAATACACTATATCAGTGGTTCTCAAACTTTTTTTTTCGCGGACCACTTGAAAATTGCTGAGGGTCTCGGTGAACCACTTAATGCTCTTTCCAAATGTTGTTTGCACCGCTAGCTAACTATTGTAAAGTGCTTTGGATAAAAGCACTGTATAAAAAAACAAACTTAATAGTAAGTTTTTGTTCTACACAAAAAAGCACACAGCTCATATTTTAATATCCATAGTCTTACCTTTCTTATGCGATGGATGTGCCCTCTCTCTCTTGCCACAGCACCCACATTGGTGGGGCTGGGAAGGGGGGCGATCTCTCCCCGGCAGCTGCAGCCCTGGAGCTGGGGAAAGTCACCTCTTTCTCTGACTGCTGCAGCCCTGCGTGTCCCAAATTCCCCCTACTCCCTATTCCCCCCAAGGCCACCACCTCACCTTACATGTGCGTCTTCTCCAGGGTCCAGGCACCTAATTAGTGGAGCTGCGCCTGGACTACTTAGGTGGGTGGCCCTTCATTCTCTTGTGTGTGGCTGCCCAGGTGTGCACCTTAGAGGGAACTGTCCATGGACCACCTGAATGGAGCTCCCAGACCACTGGTGGTCCACTGACCACAGTTTGAGAACCTCTGCACTATATCTATACACAGGTTTCAGAGGGACAGCCGTGTTAGTCTGTATTCGCAAAAAGAAAAGGAGTACTTGTGGCACCTTAGAGACTAACCAATTTATTTGAGCATGAGCTTTCGTGAGCTACAGCTCACTTCATCAGATGTTTACCGTGGAAACTGCAGCAGACTTTATATACACACAGAGAATATGAAACAATACCTCCTCCCACCCCACTGTCCTGCTGGTAATAGCTTATCTAAAGTGATCAACAGGTGGGCCATTTCCAGCACAAATCCAGGTTTTCTCACCCTCCACCCCCCACACAAATTCACTCTCCTGCTGGTGCTAGCCCATCCAAAGTGACAACTCTTTACATAATCAAGTCGGGCTATTTCCTGCATAGATCAAGGTTTTCTCACATCCCCCCCTACCCCCATGGGTACCCGCATGGCCCCACAGTATGCCAACATTTTTATGGCTGATTTAGAACAACGCTTCCTCAGCTCTCGTCCCCTAAAGCCCCTACTCTACTTGCGCTATATTGATGACATCTTCATCATCTGGACCCATGGAAAAGAAGCCCTTGAGGAATTCCACCACGATTTCAACAATTTCCATCCCACCACCAACCTCAGCCTGGTCCAGTCCACACAAGAGATCCACTTCCTGGACACTACAGTGCTAATAAACAATGGCCACATAAACACCACCCTATACCGGAAACCTACTGACCGCTATTCCTACCTGCATGCCTCCAGCTTTCACCCTGACCACACCACACGATCCATCGTCTACAGCCAAGCTCTGCGATACAACCGCATTTACTCCAACCCCTCAGACAGAGACAAACACCTACAAGATCTCTGTCAAGCTTTCTTACAACTACAATACCCACCTGCAGAAGTAAAGAAACAGATTGATAGAGCCAGAAGAGTTCCCAGAAGTTACCTACTACAGGACAGGCCTAACAAAGAAAATAACAGAACGCCACTAGCGGTCACCTTCAGCCCCCAACTAAAACCCCTCCAACGCATTATTAAGGATCTACAACCTATCCTAAAGGATGACCCAACACTCTCACAAGTCTTGGGAGACAGGCCAGTCCTTGCCTACAGACAGCCCCGCAACCTGAAGCAAATACTCACCAACAACCACATACCACACAACAGAACCACTAACCCAGGAACTTATCCTTGCAACAAAGCCCGTTGCCAATTGTGCCCACATATCTATTCAGGGGACACCATCACAGGGCCTAATAACATCAGCCACACTATCAGAGGCTCGTTCACCTGCACATCCACCAATGTGATATATGCCATCATGTGCCAGCAATGCCCCTCTGCCATGTACATTGGTCAAACTGGACAGTCTCTACGTAAAAGAATAAATGGACACAAATCAGATGTCAAGAATTATAACATTCATAAACCAGTCGGAGAACACTTCAGTCTCTCTGGTCACGCAATCACAGACATGAAGGTCGCTATCTTAAAACAAAAAAACTTCAAATCCAGACTCCAGCGAGAAACTGCTGAATTGGAATTCATTTGCAAATTGGATACTATTAATTTAGGCTTAAATAGAGACTGGGAGTGGCTAAGTCATTATGCAAGGTAGCCTGTTTCTTCTTGTTTTTTCCTCCCCCCCCCCCCCCCCCCCCCAGATGTTCTGGTTTAACTTGGATTTAAACTTGGAGAGTGGTCAGTTTAGATGAGCTATTACCAGCAGGAGAGTGAGTTTGTGTGTGTATGGGGGTGGGGGGGATGTGAGAAAACCTTGATCTATGCAGGAAATAGCCCGACTTGATTATGTAAAGAGTTGTCACTTTGGATGGGCTAGCACCAGCAGGAGAGTGAATTTGTGTGGGGGGTGGAGGGTGAGAAAACCTGGATTTGTGCTGGAAATGGCCCACCTGTTGATCACTTTAGATAAGCTATTACCAGCAGGACAGTGGGGTGGGAGGAGGTATTGTTTCATATTCTCTGTGTGTATATAAAGTCTGCTGCAGTTTCCACGGTAAACATCTGATGAAGTGAGCTGTAGCTCACGAAAGCTCATGCTCAAATAAATTGGTTAGTCTCTAAGGTGCCACAAGTACTCCTTTTCTTTTATCTATACACAGTTATTTAAGCAATTATATAGCTTAAGATAATTTTATTCAGATTCTTTTTAATTTTTATTATGTTAAAAATGGTGAATGATGCATTTTGTATTTAATAAGTTTATCTTTTTATTTGTGATTTTGTGTCCAAGCTGCATTTGGGGATAATTCTACTGATTTCCTTTATAAAGTGCTTTGAGATCTATGGCTGAAAGTGCAATATAAGAGCAAGGTGGCATTATTATGTCATATTTGGATGGATATTGGAATTCAGTTTAAAAATGCAAAAATCAGCATTTTAAAATTGTTTTTTAGTAGTTAAAGAAATCTACCTTAAATGTGCTGGATATATAAGGAAAAAATTATCCAAACATGTTTTGTATTTAAAACTGACTTATTAAACAAAAGTATTCCCTGTATTTAGTGAACTGTGTGCAACAAGAAAGGAGCAATACTGGTATCAAAGCGAGGAAAAAGGGACAACGTTCTTCAGAGGGCAGCCTCTAGTGTTGATTTCAACACTTGGGAACTGGAGCGGGGGAAAAACCTGCTATGACTGCAGGTCATAAAAAAGACCCTATTAAGTTAATTATCTAAGCAATATATCCCTCACCATTTTCTGACTCACTAAAAATGTACAATTAATAAGAATCAAAACATTAAGCTGTATAATTGCTTCAATAAATGTATATAGTTATCATGTCCCCTCCGAGGTGGCAAAAAGATGTACCAAATTTAGCATAACGGCTCTAGTTGTAAATCAACATGATTTACTGGTTATATCTGCTATTGAGAGTGTACCTTTTTTAAAGAAAATAACTAAGTACAAATGGAAAATCTGATTTAAATTGAGGCTTTCCATTTGATTTAAATTATGATTTAAATCAATGACTAGTTCACGGAATGAACTGAGCTAGCTGATCAACTGAAATGAAGAAAATATTCTCTGTACCTGCGGAAGAGGCTACTGCTGTCAAAAGCTGGTGTAGCACTTCTGCAGTCTCAGGTTCCCGGTGCTTAGCCAGTGACTTCCACCAGTCTGGTATTTTGAATTTCTTTAAAACTTTAGTAGAAAACATATACTGCTTGAATATTTTTCTTTAATTTAATTGAAATTATTTTAATAGATGATAGTAAATTTAGGCCTTAACATAGGTTGCCATAATTTCAAATTTAAATATTTAAATAATAAAAAATTAAATAGGTTAATTTATAAAAAGACTGATATAAATGAAAACAGATTTTTTTTATTTATTAATTGATTTTTATCCACCCTGCTTAGGTGAGCGCGTATTTAGACCAACACTGAGGGACTCCAAAAATCCAGTTGTTCGATTTACCCAGGGCTACAAAGTGAGGCTGTGGTATATCTGGGAACAGCACAATCTCCTGACTCCCAGTCTTGTGCCTTAACCCTAAACCCAGCCTTCGTTCCCCTTTTGATAAAACACTTGCTGGGGGTGGCCTCTCAGTAGTGCACACACTGAGTCAGTGGGCTGCGTCCAGGACCAGTTAGCATTAATTGGCTTCATGGTCAGTGCTCTGAGCAGCATGAGTATGGAGATTTATTTGCCTCCTGACCTCTAGAAATGGTCCCCCCAGTTGCTGCTGGCTGGCGTGGCAGTGGGGTGGAGCTTACACTGCTGCTGCTGTGCCTGTTTTGGAAGAGCCAGACAGAAGACTCAGGGATGTCAGTCTGGCACCTTTCACCAACACTAGCACTGTAGAGGTGACTAGAGCCTGTGGACTCTGATGTCCCTTCCAGGCACTCTTCCCCCGTATCTTCTACTCTGTACTCAGGAAGGAGACCCTTCAGTGCATCCCTGGGCTGTTCCAGACAGCTCCTCACCCATCTTTCCCTGCTTTGCACTTAGTGATGGAGTAGCTGTCTTCTCTTCCCGTCCCAATCCCTGCATTCCGCGTTAATTCACAGCACCTGTCAGTGCAGGGCAAAGAGGCCAGCGTGAGCATGTGGGGGGTGAAAAAGGGATTTGTTTAGCAATCCCACTTGGCCTGTAAATCAGCAGTGTGCATGGGATCAGCTGCTACATAACTGATGCATATTCATGCTTGCTAGCTGCAGCAGAGTCATTCAGCTGGGGGATCCTTGTGTCCCTGTGTTGTTAATGTACCCCAATGGGAAGGAGGGAGGGAAAGGGGGGATCCCAGCGGCAGGTGCCTGACTGCTTGTCTTTATCTCCTCTCCCAGCTGCCCATCCTTCCTCAGCGTCCTGAGATGGGGGCACCATGGTTCGCTTGCTTTTCATCTGCATTTTCCTCAGCCTTTGAGCGCACTGAGGCTGATTTGGGACTCCGCAAGGGAGATTTTGTTGTTTTGCGGCTCTAAATCACTCCTGTCATACTTCCATCCTTCCTTGCATCCCTGTTGAGCTCATAACCGAGGTGATGTACCAGCGACTAAATAAAAATAGACCGATCCACCTAGTTGGCTTAGAGTTGCTAAATGAGCATGGTGGTGTTAGTGTGGAAGGGATTTGATCATGTCAGTTAGATGACTTATTTTATTTTATTTTTTTTAAAAAAAAGAGGAGTCTATGAACGTATCTAGAATTTGACACAGAATATGAGAGCTGCCCCATCTCCTCTCTGCCAGTGCACTTGTTCCTGGTTTCCCCTATTGCCCCTCTGCCTACACATAAATCTGCATCATAATCCCGACCTGTAGCTCTCCCTGATATTCAATGCCTCTCCCACCATCAGCTCTGACAGCGCATCTCCAACCTCGGTTGTGTCAGTCCTGGGCCTCTCTTGAATGGAGAGGCTGCTGTGATGCCATTTTTTTCCCTAGATGGCCCATTAGAGATTGAGATGAAACACCCCCCCCACACACACATACACACACTCATTTCCGCTTGTGGCCTGGCCCCGGAACTTGAACTGTGGTCTCCAGAGTGAAAAGCCTAGTGTACCTAAGAATATTTCCAGGTCTCCCGAATCCTACTCCAGTGCCCTATCCACTAGGCCACTTTGGTGTAAAAGAATGTGTAAGACCCTGTATTGTTGAGAGGGACACAATTTACTTCCCAGTAATTCCTCCCACAGACTGCCACAGCCAGCAATCCCAGATGCACTTCTTCAACTTTACTCCCACTTCCTCACCCAGTGGTACTCCACTATCTCTCTAGGTATTTGTATGGCCCTCATCACTGTAGTATCTGAGCTTCTATAACACCCTTGTAGCAGGGGTTGCAAGTAACCAGATGTGGGTGCAAACAGTGTTACCCAATTTTGAGAGGCAGTGTGGCCCAGTGGATATGGGACTTAGAACACTAGTCCCAGCTCTGGCAACTGACCTGCTGTATGAGGTTGGTTGGCAAGTCACTTCACCTCCTTGTCTCTTTCCCTTTCCATCCTTTCTCTAATCTGTTTAGCCTGTAAATTCTTCAAAGCAGGGACTACGTGTGGTGCCTTGCACAGATGGGTCTTCTTCTCAGTTGGGGCTTCTAGGAGCAGCTATAACACAATTAATAATAATAAGGCTTGGAAGGATTAGTTTTTTATTGGTATATGTCGGTAAATGTCAATATCCAACCAAACCAAATAAAAAAAAATTTCCACTGATAAGCAAAGTAAGGAAAATGCTGTTGGAGAACTTATTAGTTAAAATCCACTGATTTAGACTTTTGAATGAGGCTGGTTACAAACGGACTAGCGAATGGATAGTAAAAACAGATATGGTTTGTTGCCTTAAGGGTAGTTATTTTGTGTATTTTTGACATGTGATGTTGACAATTTGTGTTGTAATGATTTAGAATGTTTTAACTTTCTGAATCTCTGCATCGGTCACTAAATAATTGTATGACCCCCGCCCCTCTATTTCCCATAGCTGTGAAAATTTAAAATGGATAAAAATATAAAAAAATTCTTAAAAACAAACATTGAAATTATCCATGAAAATTATTTTAAAAAGTAAAAATTGAATGCTGCCAAGCCTAATTATAAACTGTGTTAAGAGACTGTTTGCCAGAAGCTGGGAATGAGCAACAGGGGATGGATCACTTGATGATGACCTGTTCTGTTCATTCCCTCTGAAGCACCTAGCATTGGCGACTGTCAGAAGACAGGATACTGGGCTAGATGGGCTTTTGGTCTGACCCAGTATGACCGCTCTTCTGTTCTTAGTGGTACCCTCTCCACAAAACCAGACCTCATTGTTTTCTCTCACTCCTTCTCTGTGTTCTTTCTCAGGGGGAATTGAGCCACCCCCGACAACGAGGGGACCACCACTTTCTACAGGGCCAGAGTGGCCAACAACAGGGTGAGTGGTGCATTGGGGGATGGGGGATGAAACCATCTTCACACTGGGGGATAGCGGTGTGCTGAGACACTCGCCTGAAATGCTTTTGGTTTGTTCCTGACCAGCCATCCCCTTCTTCCTCCCTCCTCAAGCTTCATCCCTATAGTTAGTTGTTTGGACCTTTCTGTCATGTTGGGAACAGAGGGATATGGTACATGCTACTTGAGTTGGTTTGCTCCTTAGGGGTAGAGCTGGTCAAAATGTATGGAAGAAAAAATTTTGCATCAAAAAGTGGCCTCTTGATCCATTTTTTAATCTAACATTTTCATGGAAAAACATTTTTATGATGTTTCACAAAAAATGTCATTTTAGAAAAAAAAGCGCTACTAAAATGGCTACCCAGACTGTTTGGCTGCAGAAACCCAGTTTCAATAACATTTTGGATAATGTTTTTCAACACAAATTTCAAAAATATCGTAAAAATTAAAAAAAGGTTCCATTTAAAATCTCTCTCAATCAGAATGGCTGAGATGTTTTCCATGAAACTAATTTTTCATTTTCCGACCCGCTCTCATTTACAAGTTCGAATGAAGAGAACGCAGATGGAAGTCTTGTCCGTCGAGACTGGATGCCTGTCTGGGAGATATGCTGTAGTCAAGTACAAGTTAATGTGCTCAATACAGGGGTAACTGGAGGAAATTTGTGGCCAGTGCTCATGTTCCCTCTAATTTTTGATGTCCATGTGTAGAATTAATTTTATGTGCACCAATATGGAGGTGATGTGATGTAGGGGGTGGGGCCGAGGGGTTCGGCGTGTGGGAGGGGGCTCAGGGCTGGGACAGAGGGTTGGGGTGTGAGGGCTCTGGCTGGGGGTGCAGGCTCTGGGGTGGGGCCCGGCATGAGGGGTTTGGGGTGCAGGCTGCCCTGGGGTTGCGGCGAAGAGAGAGGGACACCCCCAGCCCTCTCTCGCCGCAGCAGCCTGGGGCCGGGGAGAAGCACCTCTCCCTGCCTGCGTGACCTTTGATAGCCGCTGCGTGGCCACGCAGCTTAGAGGGAATTTAGGCCAGTGCTATACAGGGGTCAGATTAGCTGATTATAATGGTGCCTTCTGACCTTTTAAATCTGTTTGTCACAGTTTTTATTGAAAACCCTATCCCAACCGTTATTGAAACTGAGTTTTCACACCTGAAAAGGTTTTCAATAATGCTTTTAATCCCCCCCCCCCCCCCAAAACACTCCGTGTTCAGTTGTGAACCCAGCAGTCATAGGGGTTCTCTGGCTGAAGAAGCCAGAAAGCAACCTCTCAACCCCTGATTTAGCCATTTAACAAATCTGTGCTGTAATACCTAGTGGCACGTTTCCTGGTGATGCATTTCGTGGCATGTAGAATGGACGGCTGGCTGCTGAGTATGGAGCTCAGTTTTTATTCTCTCATCCTGCAGGAACACTCTACAGTCAATCTGCAATCTTTCCGTGCAGATGCTTGTTCTTTGCCCCTAGGTTGGCTGTGTATTGCTGCTCTGTTTGATGCCTATTAGCTCAGGTTAGAAGATGACCTAAATCCTTCTGCAGTAAAAGCCTGCATGAATGGGAGCTCGCTGTTTGTTAACCTCCCCCAGCCTGAAAATCAGTTTGCTTATTGAAATATCTCCATCTTCTCTGCAGTCTGCCACGTGCCAGCTGGTGGCTCTTTGTGGAATCACTTGAGAGCTGCAGGGACTGTGCCCTGGCTTGTCACTCAGGTGGGATATTCCCCAGTGTGTGGTTTCAGGGTAGATTGTGAGTGCAGATGCCTGAAGTGTGAGTATTAATGCAATTGTTCTGGAACCTCTTCCTTCAACACATGCACGGTGTGGATATCTCAGATGTGCTGTCTGTGACCTACACAAAGCAGGTGAAATACTGTCTGTTTTGGTTAAGTCCTGTTAGTTGCTTCAGCTTCTGTGTACAGGTCAGTTCAGTTCCCTCTTCAGCTCTTGTTGCCACACCATACTGGTGTGTTAGTGTGCCCATGCCCTGCCTGCTTGTAACATCCACCCTCATTCCCCTTATGACGCTGCTGTGATTTGATTGGAATAATTGGAGAGCAGGGCCCCTTCTGGGAGCCAGCCTTACGTTCCAGCTCCGTGATTTGCTTTCCCATTAGAAGTGTCTCGGGGCGGGGGGAGCTCCTCCGCTACAGGGAGGCTGTCAGCTCCAATGAGAGGAACACAAAGACCCAGTATAAAACAAACGGTCGTTCCAGCCAGAACCTATAAATGGGGCCTTTCACCAAGCAGTTGTTGGGGCAAACTGTGCTCGCAGCATGGCCTAGTGGTTAGGACACAGAGTCGGGAGACCTGGATTACATTCGAAGCTCTGCCGCTGACTTGCTGTATGATGTTAAGGGAGACGGTTGGCTGCTCTGCCTCGATTTGCCCGTCTTTATGGGGTGGGGGAAGGATGGAATTGCCATACTGACAGTGGCCAGCACCAGAGGAAGATGCAAGAAACACAACAGGGGACAGTTTTGGAATAACCTCCTTCAAGAAGGATGTTTCTTCTCAACCTCTATCAGTTAGTGTTTGGCTTCTGCCTTGAAGCAGGAGAATTTATGTCCCTGTTAACACTGATACCTGCTGTAACTGCAGATGTTCTGATGAGCCAGATAAATGTCTGCTCACATTTTATATTCTGTTCTGTTCAGAAAGGGCTAAAAAGTGATTAATCGGTATTTAATAAACAGGCACTCACTTGTTATAGATTGTTACCAAGTCCAAGAGGTTAATAGCCTGCTTATAACCATAGCTTACAATAATCTACAATATCTTATAGCAGTGTGCTTATAATCTTCTGTGACATGCCACTCATGTCTGTAACATGCTTAGAGCATCTACAAACCACTTGCTACATAAGAGCTAAATGTTGTTATTTATTATTAACCAATTTATAAATGGAACCTTAATAGTAAGTATAATTAAAAGTCTAATCCTCTCTTGAATTTTCCTAAACTCTTGGCCTCAGTGGCTGTGTGAAATGAGTAATTCATAGTAGGTTTTTCACTCCATGCATCTGAAGAAGTGGGTTTTTTACCCACGAAAGCTTATGTCCAAATAAATCTGTTAGTCTTTAAGGTGCCACCAGACTCCTCTTTGTTTTTGTGGATACAGACTAACATGGCTACCCCCTAATACTTAATTCATTAGTGTTCTCAAAGTGCTTTGAGATCCTCAGACAGAAGTAGCTACTCTTTGGGCATGTAAAGTATTGTTAAGCGTTGTAGTTGGGAGAAGGAGCTATTGTTCTGAGTCATCTGCTTGGCCCTGATGGGCAGAAAGGGCAGGCAAAAACTGAGAGGGTATTGAAGCTCCTTCCTGTAACCTGGATCTGAGCAGTGAGAACTTTCTCTCCTCCTCCTCATATGATGCAGCAACAGAACCCTTAGGACTTATCTACACAAGAAAGTTCCCCCCCCCCGCATTCAATTTAAGAGGTGAATTTAAACCTCATTTAGAGTTATGCTGTGACTTAAAGCAGTGCGAAAGGGGAGATTCTTATTTTGCTTTAAACAAGGTTTTTCAGTTTATTTTAAATTTTTTTAAACTGGTTTAAAATAAACTGCTATAAGAGTGTCCACAAAGGGGATTGCATTGGTTTAACTTAATTGGTTTTAAAACAGATTGAATTTAAACTGGTGCAACTTTCTTGTAAAGACAGGGCCTTAGAGAGGAAGAGCTGTAGTCCGAGTGATACCCCCATTTTAGATGGACTGCAGCCCCTACTGCTGCCTTAGCCTTTCAGAACCTTGCAAGCCACCCCTTGCTGACAACCTGCCCAATCCTCAGTACCTTAGAGACACCCATTCCTTCTCTGCATCCCATCGCTTCCTTCATTCCCTTCCACAAATACCCAGCATGTTGTTATTGCTAATTCCACTCCGTCTTAGTTCTTTACATCTGTAAGTCTCAAGGCACTTTACAAAAGAGGGTATGTAGCATTGCCTCCATTTTAGAGATGGGAGAAACTGAGACACTGGGAGCTGAAGGGCCTTGCCTAAGGTCAGATGGCAGGTCATTAGCAGAGCTAGGTCTCCTGAGTTCTAGACCAGTGCCCTATCCACTGGACCATACTACCTCCTATTTCCCCAGCTTGTCTCATGGCTCCTATGCCTAAGCCACCAGGCACCTCAAATACCATAATCGAGGCACCCATGAACACATCATTCTTTCTTGTGGGCAGAGCCAAGTAATAATGAACAGGACACCATTGTAAACAAGGTGCATCTCTTCCCTGGAGGAGCAGTTGCTGCCACAAATCATAACTGACAGTGCTCGTTGGAAGGTTGAAATACACGTGTGTCCTGCAGGGAGGAAAGTGCCACATTCTGAGTCTTTGGTTATTTTAAATGGTTAGTCCTGCCTCTGCGCCAGTGTTCCTAGAGAATGATGTTGGCTGTCTCCCATGTGGTTGAGATGTTAAGCCATTGTGTTTGCTTTCAGGAAAGGGGAGTGTTTGTCAGCTGTGGGGCTTCTACCTAGCAATTCAGCAAACTGATGAATACCCTTTCCCCACTCTGTGCCCAGCCCTTCCCCCCAACTTTGGTTTTGACTCTTCAATCCTTTTCCCGCTTTGCTGGCAGCTAGACCTTCAGGGAGGGAGTTCCATTTTGGCTCTAGATGTTACTTAACGACCAGCTGTTTGCCTGGCTTATTGGTGAGACCAACCCTCTGCAGAAAACACAGTGGGCCAGCCTTCTTTGATTCAGGACATGGGGATGGAGGGACTTGGACACAGGTCCCTCTGTGACTTTGGTGCATTCCTCACTGACCCCATCAGAGTCACAAGTGGGGCCCTGAGACATGGATGTCTCAATTTGTGGGAGGAAAACATTGATTACCTAGACAAATCTTGCATTTCTTTAAAAGTCATGTATAGGTGTTGCTGGACAGGATTTGACCATTGGGCCAATTAGTCCAGTATCCCACTGAGGAGAACAAACCCTGCATTGCACCTGGCCTATTGAACAATGCTGCAGGTGGAGAGGGGAAAAGGCTTTCTGCCCTGCTACAGGAATATTTCATAGACAATGACTAGATCCATGCACCTTTCTGTCCCACTCGTAGGTATGAATATGCTGAAGGAAATAAAGAACAGATCACATGTAACTCTGTGGAGGATGCAAAAGAAAGATAGGAAGAATAATAAGAGGCCAGTGTTGCTCCATTAGGAGCTGTTTAAGGAGCTGAAAATCAAACAAGAATCCTACAAAAAAGTGGTAACCTGGACAAATTGCTGAGGAGGAGTCTAAAAGAATAGCACAGGCACATAGGGATGAAATCAGAAAGGCTAAGGCACAAAATGAGTTATATCTAGCAAGGGACTGAAAAGGCAATAAGCAGAGATTCTATAAATACATTAGGAGCAAGAGAAAGATGACAAAGTATAGGTCCCCTACTTAGTGGAAAATGAGATCTAATAACTGATGACATCAAGAAGGCTGAGGTGTTTAATGCCTATTTTGCTTAACTCTTCACTAAAAAGTTAGTGGTGACCAATACTTAACACAATTAATATTAACAAGGGGGAAGGAATGCTAGGCAAAATAGGGGAAGAACAGGTTGAAGAATATTTAGAAAAGTTAGATGTATTTAAGTCACGAGTGCCTGATGAAGTTCACCCTGGGGTACTTAAGGAAATAGCTGAAGCAATCTTGGAATTGTTAGCATTTATCTTTGAGAACTCATGGAGGATACGTGAGATCTCAGTGGACTGGAGAAGGGCAAACATAGTTCCTATCTTTAAAAAGGGGAACAAAGAGGACCCACGGGAACTGTAGACCAGTCAGCTTAACTTCAATACCTGGAAAGATACAGGAACAAATTATTAAACAATCATTTTGTAGGCACCTAGAGGATAATAGGGTAAAAGGTGATAGCCAATATGGATTTGTCAAGAACAAATCTTGCCAAATCAACCCAATTTCCTGCTTTGACAGGTTTACTGGCTAGTGGATGGGGGAAGCAGTAGATGTAATACCTCTTGACTTTTAATAAGGTTTTTGACACAGTCTCACGTGACATTCTCATAAGTAAACTAAGGAAATGTGGTCTAGGTCAGTGGCTTGCAACCTTTCCAGACTACTGTACCCCTTTCAGGAGTTTGATTTGTCTTGCGTACCTCCAAGTTTCACCTCACTTAAAAACTACTTGCTTACAAAATCAGACACAAAAATACAGAAGTGTTATGGCACACTGTTACTGAAACACTGCTGACTTTCTCATTTTTACCACAGAATTATAAAATAAATCAATTCGAATATAAATATTGCACTTGCATTTCAGTGTATAGCATGTAGAGCTGTATAAACAAGTCATTGATGAAATTTTAGTTTGTACTGACTTCACTAGTGCTTTTTATGTAGCCTGTTGTAAAACTAGGCAAGTATCTAGATGAGTTGATGTACCCCCAGGAAGACCTCTGTGTACCCCCATGGGTATGCGTACCCTTGTTGAAAACCACTGGTCTAGGTGAAATTATTATCTAGAATGAGTGCCCAACTGGTTGAAAGGCTGTACTCCAAAGAGTAGTCTTGGTCCTCTGTCAAATAAGGAGGACATAGCTAGTGGGGTTTGTCCTGGACCTGGTACTAGTTGATATTTTCATTAATACCTTGGCTAATGGAGTGAGAAGAATGTTTATAAAATGGGTGGATGACACCAAGTTAGCAGGAGTTGCTAGCACTTTGGAGGCCAGGATTAGAATTCAAAACAAGCTTGATAAATTGGAGAATTGGTATGAAATCAACAAGATGAAATTCAGTAAAGAAAAGTGCAGAGTACTACACCTAGGAAGGAAAAATTGAATGCACAACTACAAAATGGGGAATAGATGGCTAGGCGATAGTACTTCTGAAAAAGGATCTGGATCACAAATGCAATGAGTCAACAATGTGATGCAGCTGTGAAATAGGTTAATAATCTGAGGTGTATTAATATTCTGAGGTGTATTAACAGGAGTGTTGTATGTAAGACACGGGGTAATTGTTCCACTCTACTCAGCACTGGTGAGGCTTCAGCTGGAGTAGTGTCCGGTTCTGGGCACCACACTTTCAGGGAGAGGTGGACAAGTTGGAGAGAATCCAAAGGAGATCAACAAAAGTGATTAAAGGTTTAGAAAACCTGACCTATGAGGAAAGGTTTAAAAAAACAAACAAACAACTGGGCATGTATTATCCTGAGAAAAGAAGAGTGAGGTGAGGACCTGGTATGTTGTCTTTATAACCACCCTTAACATAACAGAAGATGATCAATTTTTTCTCCATGTCCGCTGAAGGAAGGACATGAAGCAATGGGCTTAATCTGCAGTAAGGGAGACTTAGGTTAGATATTAGGAAAAACTTTCCAACTATCAGGGTAGTTAAGCTCTGGAATAGGCTTCCAGGGGAGGTTATGGAATCCCCATCATTGGAGGTTTGTAAGAGCAGGTTGGACAAACACCTGTCAGGGATGGTCTAGGTTTACTTGGTCCTGCATCAGCACAAAGGGATGGACTAGATGACTCCGCCAGTCCCTTCCAGCCCTTCAGGTCTATGATTCTGTGCTCTCCTGAGTATATTTAGAATCTAGCAAAACAATAATTGGTATTGCTGTCTTGCCTAGAGGCCCCAACTGCGATTGGTGCTGTACATATGTGTAAGTCAGAGACAGTCCCTGGAGAGCTCAGGTTTGAACAGACAAGACAAAGGGACAGGGAAGGGGAAAGTGACTTGCCCAAGGTCACCCAGCAGCTCGGTGGCAGAGCTGGAAATAGTACCCAGGTCTGCTGATTGCTTTATGCTCTGTGACTGGCACTGTGCCTTGTAGTGAGGCCTTCTGAAGTTGTGGCTCTGGCTGACCCAGTCTGTGTGGGATGGCTGGGCTAGCTGGATATCTCCCCAATGGAGTCTTCCCTATGCTCTGGGTACTGATTCAGTGATTCCCAGCCACTGGTAGTTTGGCCTGGGTTTGTGACTCCCTCCCTTAATGATCAGCCCCTTGGCTGGGCCTTGGTGCATGGTCTCTGCCCACCCCCTGTTCAGCTGTGCACTTTCTATTCCACATTGGAGCCTGGTCTGGAGCAGGCCAAGTCCCATAGGTGGGGGGAGGGGGTACATGCATTTGAATGGGGGTGGAGGGCACAGCCAGGGTCTGATAAACTGGAATGGTTGCCTGCGTGATAGGCAGATGAAGGGTTAAAGGGGAAAGCTCTCTGCACGCCTTCCCCAACATAATCCTCTGATTTGGAAGAAGAGCGCAGGCTGGGTAAGCCTACCCCAGGTCTGGGGCAGAGAGCTCCATTCTCATGGCCCCTGTGCGTGGCTGGCAGATGTTTCTTGTTTCCTGAAGCTGTGCTGCTCGTACTGCCTGGGAAACCCACAGAGCGGGGGAGGATCTGCGGGCTACTGGACTGGGAGCGGCTGCTGCCAGGCGGAAGCGCTTAGTTAGGTTTTCCTAGACAGCTCTGAATGGGAGCCAGCAGCCCTCACGCTACGGGAGAAAATCCACGAGGTCAGGAAATCCAGCAGCAGCTCCAGATCCGTGCTAGGGCGGTCTGCTTGGCATTACTCATCCCAGCCGTTCTTTCCACCTCTTTCCCCCCCCCCCCCCCCCCGCAAACGATAACCTCCAATGGCTTTTGACTCGGTATCTTGCTTGGCTTCTGATGTACATCATTTGGCATCCTTCTGAGGTATCTGCGTGCAGGATGTTAGTTCGGTGACGAGGGCAGAGGGGCTGACTGTAGTTCGAGTCAGTCTCGCTGAACAAGCACCTGGACTCTGGCTTTTCCTACTCTGCCACGTTTGTGCCACAGCATCCAGCATGGAACAGAGACGTGGAGATGTTAGTGGTTTTTTTCCTCTTTCTCTTTGCTTTAAAGTCACCCCTGTTTGAGAGCTACAAACTCCTCCTCTCTTCCGCTTCCAGAGATTATTTGTTTTAGGCCAGAAGGGACCCCTGTGACCAACTAGTCTGAGCTCCTGCAGAACAGGCCCTAGAATTTTCCATCCCGTGAGTCCTGCACCGAGGGCAGGAACGAGTGGTAACTGTTACCACTCGAGCAAGTGACTGCTTTCCTTCCCTGCCTCTCCCCCCCCCCCTTTTTTTTTTTTGACAGCCAAGAAGCCTTCTCCAGAATGACACGTCTTCGCAGACAGGCCTCATCTGGTGCTGGGGTCTCGGTGGGCGCCCAGGGGCGGGCGGGCTAGCTAGCTAGCAGTCTGTAAGCTGTGCACACACCGGCTAGTCCGCCCACGGTATAGCTGCAGTCTCTGTGGGTAGATCTGCTGTTACATACAGCATGAGCACTGCAGCACCATGTGCGCTTACTAGACATAGGGCAAGAGGGGGATAAACAGAAACTGCCCGTCCCTAAAGAAATGTGGCTGCCAGCAGCACTCCATAAAACCCAGCATGCTGTGGCCTTTAGGCCTGCTGTAACCTCTGGTAGCTGCAGGACAGTGCCTTCTGCTGCTTAATAATTAATGGGAAAGTCCCCCATCTGCTTTGTGAACAGAAGAACTTGGGTACTATAATAGCAAAACTATTTTAGTCCTCCTTGCTCCACTCCAACCCCCCAGAGAGTTCCCCTCCCAGAGGGTTGTGAGCTATCAGGAAGCCCTCAGCACCCCAGCTTGTACTGGTAAACATGACCTGCGGAAGGGGAAAATATCTTGGGCTTCTGTCTTTTTCCTTATGGCGATTGAGGCCCTCTGAAAGGTTTTATTAAAAAGGAGCCTGCTTATTTCATCCCTTGAGAAACCCAGGTCATGTGGACCCTGGAAGACTCCATGGCAATTGGAAGGCTAATTAGATGATGACCTCACTGGAGAAGAGACTGGAAGCTGAGCAGAGAAGGGATTTTTATGCCTTGTCAGTATCAGGCTCTTGCTCTGATTGCAGTGATGAGTGGCCTGAAAATGATGTAGCTGCACTGGGGAAAACCCCATGTGTCAGACTCCATTTGCATCTCGTGCTTTCCTTATGTAAAGCTTAGGGTTTGCACTACTGCACCTACATCAGTGACTGCCAAAGCACTCATGATTGGAACTGGGGCAAATTCCCAATGTCAACAAGGCCTCAGTCACTGATTAAAAAATTATTTGGTTTTTAACACCTTTATTTCCAATGTAGTATAAACTATTTGGAGAAAAGATGTCTCTGTTAAAGAGTCAATTAAGTCAATTAAACAATACACAACCTCTGAGAGGCCCAGAAATTCCTCCAATTTTACCAGCCTCAACACACCTGATATTTTTAAAGTAAAAATCAAGCAGAAATCTTGGTTTTGTGTTTTAAATTACTTTTCAGGCTTTCTCCAAGTGAGCTGTAGCTCACGAAAGCTTATGCTCTAATAAATTTGTTAGTCTCTAAGGTGCCACAAGTACTCCTTTTCTTTTTAAAAGCCCACTGTTTGACATATGCGTTGCAGGTGGTTTTTAATGGACCAGTAAGGAAAGGTGTCTGTCCAACTGGTTTCTGGAATTTGGAAGTTGCCCAGGAGGAGACTACACCAGGTGCCAGCACCTCTGCTGCTCTCACTTGAACACAGAAGTTGGCACAGAGCACACCAGTGCCTGGTATGTATATGTACTGTTAGCAGTCTGAATAAATATGATTGGATCGGTGTGTAAACCGATGGTGTGCCACATAAGGGAAGATCACAGTTGATCTGAAGGGGTATTCTAGAAGATGTCTACACACATTTGCAAACAACTCAGCTCCATGTGTGGACACTCGTTTTTGATTTGAGTGGCTAGATTAAACTGAAATAAGCGTGTCCACACAGCTTTTTGCACGAGTTCAGCTAAACTGGTTTAAAGTAATGCCTTTAGATAAGCACATGCCACTCTGTGTGTAGATAAGCCCTTGGAGCACATTTTATATTACAACTGATTAATACTGGGGGAGGGTCCTCAAAATCCAGTCACCTCTTTATTGGGGGATTATTGAAAAGAGTTGGATCGTAATTTTAGTATTAGAATTTGGTATGTAGCTACCTGCCACCCAGCAATATGTAATATGCATGGCTGGCACCATGGAAATCTCTCCTCCCCTCTTGTGCCATTCCTATGGCTGTTAGTTGTGTTCGTATTCCCTTGTAAATAATCCATCATGACAGCCTCATGTTTGGTTCTGCAGTGTTTGTAAGTACTTCTCCCCTCCTGAAGCCACTGGGAAGCCATTTTCCAAGGCTGTGGTGGAGGATGGCTCTTTTCCGTTGCAAATGGCCCCAAAATTGGAAATGATCTACTCAGTACACCTCAGACTTTTTACCCCACCCTTTCTGCATGCACAGCAGGGATCATGTCAAAAGTGGGAACTTGTTCTAGACTGACTCCCTGTGCCACTAACCTACAGCACGTATAGCTCGTTAGCATGCAAATGTCCAAGCCAAAGTGTCAGTCCTCTTGCTCCCATCACATAGTGATAGGCTGTTGTCTGCCTAGGAGACAAGCGGGCATTTGTTTAACTTCCCGTTGCATACTGACATGGGGCCACGTTGGGCCCTCACCATGTCAGTCTGGAATGAGTGTGCACTGGCTTCAGTCGAGTTACTGGTGTGAATCTGGAGTGCAACAGAGAGCAGGATTTGACCATGGAATATTCATCTTCTGCCCACAATTTTCCCATACCACTTGTGCTGTGTTCTTCCCAACTTCCTGCAAAAGGGGTGCATTTAGGATGAAGACTGTTGGATGACTTGGGGAGAGGGAGGCTTCCTTGAATGTTGAATTAATATTCCTTGAATAGTCTGTAAGCTTGCATCAGAAGCTGGGCACGTAGCCTGCAACACCATCCCCTCTCCAGCTTCTCCAAACACTCTTGTAACCCTTTATAAACATCAGGTTGCATCCGCATCCTAAGGAAAATCCTAAGGGGACCTTAACTGCAGTGTCACAGAAATGCTGCTGTAACAAGCAACCTGTCTGCACCCCAGGCAGTCTATGCTGGCATGTCTAGAACCAAGAATAAAGCCTGGAGCAGTCAGAAATGGACTTATTCACCGACATCCACTAGATCAAATTTTGTGTTACTGGCTGACTGTTAGAAAGGCCAGCCTCTTAAACTTAAATTGTAAGCTCTTTTGCGCAGGGACCATTTTGTGGCGTGTGTGTGTACACAGCATCTAGGACAATGGGGCTCTATCCCTGACTGAAGACATTGCAGATTAATAATAATGGGACATTGCCACATTCCTCCTGCTTTAAAGTTAAAAAAAAAATTAGCATTTAGTTCTCGGTGGCAATGATCTCTTCTGCTCACCTGATTTCTTAAATCAAATGCCTCACTGTGACGTGGGCTGTAATTATTGGGCTGTTTGTCAAGTGGGAAGCTGATCTTCAGGAGACTGTATGGACTGTGTAAGTGACCTAGTCATTCAGCAGAACCAACTGAGAATTGCCACCCAAAAGTGGGAGAGGGGAAGGAAGGGAGGGAATCTCTAGCTGAAACCTTCTTTAACTTCTGGAGTAGAGCTGTCTTCAGTCTTTTCTGCACTTACCTCATGATTCTGCTGCAAAGTGGGGGCCGCTGCACCTCTGATCTAGCAGACGTGCAGTTAGGCAGGGGTGTGCACACCTTTAAATTTTCCTTTGTTTGCATTGAGCGCTAGCTTCAGAGTGGCAGTTACATCCCTGACCCTACTGTAGTCAGCTGCATTGGGATAACCAGCGTGGTTTGTACCGGTGTGGTCTGAGTATGCAACAGGGTGTTCTTAATCCTAGCTTTTGTCACTGAACCTCCTCTATAATGCCCTAGAGCAACTGGTCTAGCTGCACTCTAAAGAAGTATTAAGTATTATTCCCACCATGCCAGCACCATCAGCAAACAAGCAAGTAGTGTGGCTGCTGTGACGGCTAGTAAGCGAGGAGGATCCGAGGGGACTACTTTGGGCACTAACGAGGAGGCAACCTTTCCTTCTCCTCCAGTTACTGAGACAGCATCTGATGAAAGGGCTTGTGTTAGAGAGGTTTGTGTCTTGCTGTTCAAAGCTTTAGTGTTTGAAGTGTTAAGTCTGAGTGTTTGGTCTAGTTTATACTGGAAAATGTTTACTGCTATCGCTATACCAATATAGCTATAATGGCAAACCCTCCTAGTGGAGGCGCGGCTTATACTGGCAAAAAATGGCTGTTTCTGGTATAGGTCTTACCAGTACCCTGAATGAAATGAACTACACAGGCAAAAGCATTTTTTGCCATCATAACCGTGTCTACAATAGGGTTTTTATCTGTCTAAAAATGTTATTTAAAAAAAATTGCATCTCTAACCAACATTACTATACTTCCAGAAGTTTTAAATGTAGACATGGCCTTCCTCTTAGTGTTTGTTCACTGCCTAAAAGCCCACAGCCTTTCCAAGGGACGTTCTTTTGCAACATACAGTGCTGGTTACAATCTTCACTTGGCATCATTGCTAACCCTGACTGTTCAAAAACTCAAGTCTAAGCCCCCAGAAATCATGAGATTCACTTAAAAAAAATCTTGATTTAAAATGTATGTTAATTTGCCTTTTGGATTTTGAGCCCCTAGAGTACCTGTTTTTCAAACCTTTCTCTGCAACCATGAGTGCGAGACACTTGCTTTTCTTCTTTCTTTTTAAATGAAAGCTGAGATTCTTAATTAATCATGTGACTCCAGGAGCTGGGATTTTAAGAAAAGCACCAAATATTTAATTTGCAATAAAATTGCCAGAGTTGGGAACACTGCTGTGAAGCTATTGACTTGGCACCATGATACAAGGTATAATGTATGTGGGTGAATCTTCCTCTGCTAGGTCCCTGATTTCTGCAACAGATGGGAAATTCCTCAGCTATTTCACTTAAATTTTTAAAAACTGTTTCCACTGACTTAAATATGAAAATAAGTATCAGTGCAGTAATCCCCAAGTTATTTAATTTGATCCTAAATTCAATTTATTGTACATTGTCCCTATATTTTAAGTTTTCAGTAGACCAGTGGTTCTCAAACTTCATTGTACTGCGACCTACTTCTGACAACAAAAATTACTACCTGACCCCAGTGCCCTATGTCACTCTAGATTTTAGAGTCTAGAATCAGGGCTGGCATTAGGGGGAGGTAAGCAGGGCAATTGCCTGTGGCCCCACATCACAGGGGCCCCTGCAAAGCTAAGTTATTCAGGCTTTGGATTCAGCCCTGGGCAGTGGGGAGTCTAATGCTGGCCCTGGTGACCCCATTAAAACAAACTTGTGACCCACAGTTCGAGAACCACGGCTCTAGATTTTTATATTGGGAGAGCCTGGGGGTGGAGAGTGGGAGTGGAAGTGGAATAGCGAAAGGTGTTACAGTTCAGGACCAAAGAGCTTTGGCAAAGCTGCAAGGGACCTTTCCTTTTGTCTTCTCTACATGTGCTTTGAAGGAAAGTATTCAGTCCAACGTCACCGCCTGGTAACCAGGGTTTGGGTGATTGTCAGTGGGATTCCAGCCTGGGTGGTAATTAGTTTCCTCTTGGCTTCTCAATGGTGTAGGTGAAAGACTGTCACCTGTGTCTTGGTTGGGTTGGCACAAACCTGGTTCTTATTCTAATAGGTTTAAAGCAGTGGTCACCATCCGGTCGATCGCGATCTCTGGCGTGGCTGCTGCTAAGGCTTGCTCCCTGCCTGCCCCGGCCCCACACCACTCGCAGAAGCCGCCAGCACGCCCCAGGGTTCTCCCTCTGTGCGCTGCCCCTCTCTGCAAGCGCTGCCCCTGCAGCTCCCATTGGCTGGGAATGGGGGATCTGTGTCCAATAGGAGCTGCAGGGACAGTGCTTGCAGAGAGGGGCCGTGCGTGGGCCATGTGCTGCCTGCCCCCCTGCAAGGGTGCGTTGCCCCCTTCTGGGAGCAGTTTGGGGCCGGGGTAGCCAGGAAACCTACCTTAGTGGCAGCCACGCTGCACCGCCGACTGGGAGCCGCTGCACGTAATTGCTGCCCAGCAGGAGGCCGCACCCCAGCCCTGAGCCCCCTCATGGAGCCAGCACCCTGAACCCCCTCCTGTGCCCCAGCCCTGACCCCCTCTCAGAGCCAGCACCTTGTATCCCCTCCTACACCCCTGCCCCAACCCAGAGCCCTCTCCTGCACCCAGACTCCCTCCCAGAGCCCACACCCTCTCCTTCACCCTAACTCTGCCCCAGCCTGGAGCCCCCTCCTGCACCCAAACTCCCTCCCAGAGCTTGCACCCTTCACCTCCTACTGCACCTCAAACCCTTGCCCCAGGCTCAGCCCAGAGCCTGCACCCCTTTCTGAAACCCAACCCCCTATCCCAGCCTGGGATGACAGGGATGTGTGTGGAGTGAGTGGGGTGGGGCTTTGGGGAAGGGGAGGGGCCTCAGGGAAGGGGCAGGATAGATCCTGGGTTGCCCTTAAATTCAAAAAGTGATCTTGGGCGTAAAAAGGTTGGAGACCAGTGGTATAAAGTTTGCTCGATGCACATGTCACTCTGTTCTCAACAGTGGCAAAGCCCTCCTCCTGTGATGTGACGCATAGATCACTGGTTCGTATGTAAAATGCCTATATTGCTCTGTATGGGCTGGTCATTGGTATCTATGTTGAAGAGGATTGGTGCTGACACACTGCCCCATGGGAGGCCATTTTGTCATCTCCTGTGGCTCTGTTTCGTTTCTGGCACAGTTCTGTGTGCAGCGCTGAGGGGCCTGGGCAGAGCAATAGAAGGGGCAGGACTGGAGGAGCAGGAAGTGCCATGGCTCAGCGCTGAGGTGCACGGGCAGGGCTGAGGGGGGCAGGGCTGGAGGAGCAGGAGGGGCGATAGCTCAGCGCTGAGGGACATGGACAGGGCTGCGGGGACGGGTCTGGAGGAGGAGGCGTTGCAATGGCTGAGTGCTGAGGGGCAGGGCTGGAGAAGGAGGAGCAATAGCTCAGTGCTGAGGGGCATGGGCAGGCCTGGGGGGGCAGGAAGTGCAACGGCTCAGCATTGAGGGGCACAGGCAGGGCTGGGGGGGGGTCAATGCTGGAGGAGCAGGAGGTGTGATGGCTCAGCGCTGAGGGGCACGGGGTGGCTGTGGAGGGAGCATCAGGTCTTGAAAGAGGCTTTCTTTTAAATTTATAAACCCCTCTCATCCAACAGACTCCAAGGGTGCGCGCACACACTGTGCAAAGTATTACTGACTATGACAAACTATAAATGGGCTGTAACTTAGCTGTCCCTTCCCACACCATTACACACACACACAAGCAAAAGCCTGAGCGAATACACAGCCTTGAAGCTTAGCAGACTGGCTGTGAGCCAGCATGGGAAGTGAATACTAGAAGCCAGGGCCTGAGCGAGCACAAGGCCTCCAATGCCTGGATCTGTAAACCCAGGGACTCATCCCAGTAGATCACAACTGTTCTGACTGCTCACAGGATCTCGGGAGTTGCAGCCCAAGATTGAGGAGCACCCAGGTCGAGCATTGCAGGGGGTTACAGTGCGCTGCATGGGAAGGCCTGCTTGGTAGCAGTGTCCCTGCCGCCTGGCTCCTCTCCAGGAACACTAGGTTCGATGGCAGAGCTTTAAAAACAAACAAGGAAGCTTGAGTGGCTGGTTCCGTTTGTGTGGGAGCCAGCGAGTGCCTCACTGTTCCAAAAAGAGATGCTGGGACAGTGAGCCAGGGGGGAGATGGGCTTGGGGATTGGTTGGCGTTACGGCTGATATCGACATGCTGATTCCTGACCCTCGGCTGACTTCTGGCAGGCAGTAGCCGTAGTCTGATGTGGGGGTGGATTTCCATTTAAACCGTTAGGGTTTTGTAATCTTCCTCTTGTACGTGCTGAGTCAGAGTTCCTCTTTCACAGTGGAATTGGGACAAAAATAAAGGGTGTGTATGTGGGGGGGAAATAAAGGGCGCACGTCCCTGCCCACTGCTGGTAATGGCAGTGCAGGTTTCTGCCGAAGCCGGACTTCCCAGCAATACCAATAACAAATGCCCTCTGCCAGCACCTTTCACATTGCTAATGAGTCAGACTGGCTGAAGCTGGGGAGACGAATGCCTAATGTACGCTCAATTCCTTGGGAAAATTAATGAGCCTTTTTGAAAGATCGTCCCCAGCTCAGGAGCACAGAGGAGACGGGAGGGCTGAGGGGGTTGGGCCCTACTTCCTTGCTGTTGCTCCTCAAACAAGGCTTCAAGTAGCCAGTATAGTAATAGGGGCTTATTAGCTTAGGTGACTAGCAGGTAATGTAGGTGCCCTGCCCTCTGATGTGTGAACCTGTTGCAGAAGGCTGTAAGTGTTTAACTCAGTTCTGAAGATGGTGGCATAATTTGTTAGTGCTGCCTAGTGATTAGTGCAGAGGCTGAGAGCCAGGACTCCTGGGTTCTACTCCCAGCTGTGCTGTTAACATTAACAACATAGTCTCTGATCTTAACCAAGTCATTTAGGCCAAGATTTTCAAACCCGACTAGTGATTTTGAGCACCCAAATTGAGACTTCTCTAAAAGGGCCTGATTTTCATAGGGCGGGTACTCAGCACTATCTGAGAAATCAGGTCCCTTTAAATTGGGCAAGTTAGGTGCCAGTTTTGTCTTTAATCTCTCTATCCCTCAGCTTCCCCATCTGTAAAATAATGCCCTACCTGACAGCTCAACCCATGAATGTATGCAGTCACATTGAGAGCATCAGATGGTGCATGCTGTCGAAGTGCATGGTGTTCTGTTTAGGATAGAATTTGTGAATAGGTTTTAATTCAAATTGATTTTTCTTTAATTATTTGAAGTGACTTCGGTTACTGATGATGGGTGCTAGATAATGGGTCTTACCAGTAAAGTTGTCTATTTTAGATGACTTCTCCCCCCGCCCCTCCAGTTTTAGGCGAAGTTCACATATTTTTAAGCAAGATGAATTCAGATTTAAATTCGAATGAATTTGCATTCAAATAGCAATCTGATCATTAATGCAGAATAAAGCCAGTTGACCTCCAAAGGCAGAGCATGTGTGACAGAAGGAAAAAGGTATGAATTCAGATAGTGTGAACCAGTGGATTCTAACCAGCCTCAGGGATCATGAAGGTGAGCTGGCCCTCCAACAAAGCCCCAAATCCCACAGCCCCAAAAGGTACTCAGCCATGGCCAGGGATGATCTGACTACCACAGACATGCTGGGGGGAGAAAAGGAGGCCAGAGGGACTGCAGCAGTACTTAGCAAAGGGGTGTCTCGAAATTCAGGTTATCACAGTCTACGCCGTCTTTAGTTCCACTTCCCCATATGTTCTCTTACATCTCAGGTAAGTCCGGAGTTTCCCAGGGAGGCGTTTCCCAGCCTGTGCCCAACTCTCCCCAAACTCTACCTTGTTCCCAATGTGTCTGCCTCTTCTCCTGCCCCTCTCTGGAGCTGTTTTTTCCCTTGGTACTCCTTCAGCCTCCAATTGTCTTGGGTGCCACCCTCTCTCTTCTCTCTCTGCCATCAGCTGGGTCTGGGTTATATAAATTCCATGTCCCACCTATTCCCAGCAGCCTCTGAGAGGAGTGATTGATTGGAGTCAGCTGCTTGGGTGGGTTTTTTTTCTCTCCCAGTGTGATAGTTCACTATGTCACATATGGATACATTTCCAGGGAGTTCAGTGCCACAGGAAAGCATAAGAGGTTATAGGTCCTTTGGGTGGTTTTTGCTTTTCTAATTTGATAGTCTTACAAGAGAATATCTGGAGGGTGGGATGGTTTGTATGTGTGTGGGGAAAGAGAGGGTAGTGCAGTCTGTGGGTAGAATTCATCCCTGCTGTAATTCCATTGACTTGGGCCAAGTTACACTAGAGATGAATGTAGGCCTGGGTCCCCCTGGTGATTAGATTTCTTCCAAAGGAAGGTCACATTGCTGCTGCTGTTATCATCATCATCATCTGAAACTCATTTTCAGAGGGGAATGGGTTGGACAACAGCATCATACATTCACCTGCCTGCCTAAGTGTAGTGTCCATGCAATGGGAAGCCTTTTAAAACACTCTAGAATGGGAGGCAGCCTGGGCTTGTAAGGCCCTGGACAGGAGTCAGGAGATTTGGGTTCTGTTCCCAGCTCTGTCACTCACCTGCTGTGTGACCTTGGGCCAGACACCTCGCCCCTCGTGTTTCCCTCATACGCTTTGGCTGTCTTGCCAAATTCTCAGATTCTCTGACTCTGTTTGTACAGCCCCAGTTTCTGCTGGGGCACATAGGTGCTACTGGAATACAAATAATAAAAGTCAGCCGTAACTGGCTGGGTTTTGTGGGAATGGGACACCCTCGATACTCATGCAATGAGGTTATCGTTTCACTCCCTTCTAACTGCACCTGTCCCCACTTTGTACCGGTGCCTCTTGCTGTGTCATGCTGCATAGCCACCGCTGGCTTTCTCCTGCGTGGCTCTGGTGCAGCAGTGGCAAAGCTAGGTGACAAGAAAGAAGCACTAACCTAATGCTGATGGTGTCTGTATCTCTGTCCTTGCAGGTGGTGGTGCTGCTGGAGACGAGACCCTGAGCTGGGGTCAGCGGGAAGATGACCGAGTATAAGCTGGTGGTGGTTGGAGCAGGTGGCGTTGGGAAGAGCGCTTTGACAATACAGCTCATTCAGAACCATTTTGTTGATGAATATGACCCCACGATAGAGGTGAGCACCCTGCAGACTCTGAGATGGGAGTGAGTCTGAGAGTTTCTTATATGATCTTCAACTTTTTAACTTTGCGGTGGATTCCAGGGGCTGTTTGTTTAACCAGAGAATTCAGAGTTAAAACATGGAGAGATCAAATCTGAGAAGCCAACCCAAGACCTGAGTTACAACTCCAGGGTTGGCTGTAGCCCTGTGGTTCTGAACCTTTTCTTTACTAGGCCTTCCCAACCAGCTGGGACACCTCTCCTAGTAGAAAGACGGGAAAGTCAGGGTATTTGCAACCTGTGCCCCCCTGCAACTCCCGTTTTAAGAACTCAAGATTCAGCCATAGGAGGTGAGGTTCAGCTTTCCTAACATTTGATTGCTTGTGCTTCCAGTACACGCATTCTCTTCTTGAAAGCACAGTTGAGCTCGAATGGATAACGGCAGAGAAGAAACACAGGCCAGATCTGGTGGAAAAACTACCAGTTGGAAGTGCATGTGAAAAAAATCCTCAATGAGAAGAAAGTGAAAATACAGGATCTTGTATCCCTCCCAGGTTTCTGCAGCTGGTGGCGGGATCAGCTTCCTTAGTGTGGCTGGGGCTCCCTTAAAATCAAGAGCTCCCTTTTCTAGGGCTGGGCAGCTAATTCTCTGACCTTCCATCCTTGGGGAGCTGAGTTCAAATCTCGCTTCAGTCCCAAATGAAAATGCCTTGAGTCTGGTCTCAGCCTGAGCCCCCGGGAGATGTTCCTCCACTTTACAAAGCTACCACATGTTGCCACAGCACCCCTAAGTGTGTCAGGGGATTGCAGTGACCTAACTTGCGGTGGGTGGCTGTGTCTGCTGAGGAAAGGCCCCGGGCTGGAATAGCGGTAGGTGCTGCAGGTCAGGATGTTGCATAGGCATAGCTGTGGATGGGCTGAATGGCAGAGGGGGTTGGGAGCTAGGATTGAGGTGTGTGTGTTGGAACTTCTGGGGGGTCTTAAGGGGTTGGGTTTGTATGAGCTGCTTCAGATCAGGACTGAGATGCAATTGAAGACCTGGGGGCAGAAGGAAGTTTGCGTAAGGTCTTTAATGTCTATTTGTGTCTGTCTTTACTCCGGATGGTGACTTTCTCTCTTTCCTTTGGGAGGCTGATGTGACTGAGTGGACAGAGCACTGAACTGGGACTCGATCTGGTTTCTATTCCCAGTTCTGCCATTGGCCTCCTGGGTGACCAAAAAAGGCACAGAGAGGCAAAGAGACTTAGTTTCCCCTTCTGTAAAATGGGAACAATGATACTGACTTCCTCTGTAAAGCGCTGTGAGATCTGCTGATGCAAAGTGCTGTATGAGTGGTGGTGGTGTTTTGTTGTCGAAAGAAAGGATTAACCCTGCTGAAGTGCCCAGAGTGTGGTGAGGGATGTGGCATAATCTCCTGAACAAAACAGAACTTTGCTTCATAGAATCATAGAATCATAGAATATCAGGGTTGGAAGGGACCTCAGGAGGTCATCTAGTCCAACCCCCTGCTCAAAGCAGGACCAATCCCCAATTTTTGCCCCAGATCCCTAAATGGCCCCCTCAAGGATTGAACTCACAACCCTGGGTTTAGCAGGCCAATGCTCAAACCACTGAGCTATCCCTCTCTCCAAATATCAGGGTGGAAGGGACCTCAGGAGGTTATCTAGTCCAACCCCCTGCTCAAAGCAGGACCAATCCCTATTTTTTGCCCCAGATCCCAAATGGCCCCCCTCAAGGATTGAACTCACAACCCTGGGTTTAGCAGGCCAATGCTCAAACCACTGAGCTATCCCTCCCCCTTCCCTTCCTTCCGCTTCCCTTCAAATAGTAGGGAGCTACTCTGCTGTCTTTAAAATTCAGCCCCCTGCCCTTGCTGCTACCACCAGTCCAGCCCACCAGAGGCAGCAGTGGCGAGAGCACTGGTGTGGACACAGGGCTGGTGGACAGCAGCACTTCAACCACTCTGTCACCTAATCGTGCTTGGAGTAAGTCCGTGCAACGTTGTGCTTGAAACCCTGGTGGACGCTGGGCCTGTCCACTCTGTGGCTGAAAGGGTGCTAGCAATTAGCCCTGGAAATTCATAGCCCAGAAATGTGTCGCGTTTCTCAGACACAAACTCCCTGTCCTCACTGCTTGAGGACGTTTTGTACTGGCACCCTGTTAGCAACAGATGGATCTAAACACAGCTTTTTGCTAGTATCACCGTTATAGTGATACCTTGAGGGCCCCACTTAGGATCAGAGCCCTGCTGTGTCGGGCGCTGTATATACACAGCCGTTGTCTTAAAGAGCTTGCAACCTATATAGACAAGTTGGAAATGTTATCTCTGTTTTACAGTTAGGGAGATGAGGCAGAGAGAGATTAAGTGACTTGTCCAGGGTCACTCAGGGAGTCCGTGGCAGGTCTCCTGAGTCCTAGGCCTACACCTTAACCACAAAGCCCTCCTCCCTCCCTGGGACTTCAGCCACCTTGTGGGCAGGATCTAGAACAACTATGTGTGGCGGAGTGAAATTACAGCCCATCTCACGAGGTCCTGGAGCCTGGGCTACCGTCTGAGCCTAAACATGTACACCACAGTTAAACAGCCCCTTAGCCTGAGCCCGAATCAGCGGGGATGGGCCAGCTGTGGTTTTTAATGGCAGTGTAGACATCCCTTAGGCTTTTCTGCTCCAGCCCCTCTTCTGGGCTGTTGCTGCAGAAGCTCCCACACTTTCTTAGAAATCTACTCTCAGTCGTTTTGCAGGAAAGCACCATGACAGCTCCACGTGACAGGAGATGCCTGTGCTGGGAAGTAGAGGTTTCCACTGCTCTGTGAGGAGCAGAGCCCTGCTCTTCCATTGGACCGGGAGAGGTGGAAACGGCCCCTCCCCTCCCCTGATAATGGACAGGAGAGAGTGCCCCGAACTTTCGAGTGGCTGGTTTTCAGCCTTGTTGTCCTCTCCAGCCTCACAGCCTTGTCTCTGGTGTGCCTGCCGTACCATTTCCACGTGCTGTAGAGATTCACTCCACATAAACACGGTGCTGGGAATGTAAACCCTGAGCATTGTTTAACTGAATGTCCCCTGCAACCGGACCGTCCCCTCTCTAACGTATGTCTGCACCTCCTGTGCCTCTAAAAGACTTTTCCCCTCGTCTGCTTTGTGCAAGCCAGGCAGTCCCCTCCCATAGGTATCTACGGTTCCCCCTGCACCATGCCTTCTGCCACTTCATACCCTCACAGGAACCTCAAACCACTGAGGCTTTCACTGCTCTGATAAATAGAGTTTTCCTCCTTTCACTTAAATATATTTGCCTGCTGCTCCCCCCCCGACCCCAGAGTTACACTAGCATGCTGTGCTGTGGATGGCAGGAAGGAATCTCCCTTCAGTAGCAGCCCCATCTTCCTAAAAATACACCATAATACCTTCAGCTAGGGGCTTTATGGGAGCTTTATCAACCTGTCTCTGAAGAACTGTGTAGAAGCAACAACTGGAGGCAGGATACTGGACAGGATGGTCCTGCAGTCTAAGGGGCATAGTTCAGGGGTTAGGTACCTGGCTCCCATTATTGGAACTAACTCACTTAATGTCCCCCCATGAGTAGGGAGAATTCTTCTCACTGCACTTTACATTCATCCTGTATCTAGGCCTTGGGTTGGATTACTATGATAACAGCAGCTCCCTCACTGAGGAGTCCTCTCTGCTCCATTCCCGTGCATCAAAATGAGCCTTCCAGCTTCCTCTCTGCCATAAATCTCCTGTTATAAATGAAACTTGCTCAGGCAGATACAGCAAATCCCTCTCCTGCAGATTTGGTGCTGAGCTGAGGCTGGGGGAGAAGTGCTGTGAAATTGTGCTAGAGGGCGCGGCCCCTTCAGCTATGGGAGAACGTGAGCCCAGGCGCCCTCCTTCAGGGAAACCATGCCTGGCATGTCTGGGGCTGATGCCCTTTTCTGGCGGTTGCATTCTTTCTGCACTTAAGAGGACTTGTACTGGGCGAGAGATGTTTGGAAAGCATGCAAGTCAGAGTCTCCCAGTGCGTTGGAATAGGTCCTACATGTCTCCGCCCAACCCTTCGCACTCTCCCAGTGGGTCTCCTGCTTAGCCTTTCTGGCTGCAGCTTCAGGAAAGCTCAGTGCTCTGAGCTGCCTGGGTCACTATCGATGTGCATCTGGGATGCAATAAGCCGCTGTTTCTGTAGCAATGGGGTGTAGCAGTCTGCTCTGTCTTGTTGAGCTCCGCGCATATGAAGTGGGAGGAGGGTTTCAGTCACCGTTCCTCTGATGAGCTCAGCTCAACCTTAGATGAGCCTCTTTCTGTAGTGTATGGAGTGTATGTAGTGAGTGTTGTCAGGTTTAAAGGGCTCTTAGAACTGGAAAGTTTCGACATGGTGGAAACTGCAGGTGGCCGGGACTCTGGCTCCAGTGGTCTGATATGTGCCCCTGTTATGACAGTGTCTTCATAACTTGGCAGCCAGCAAAAGGAGGGGCACAAGTGATGGTGCCTGGTTTAGGGAGGGGATGAAGCAGAAAGTAACATGAGCAATGAAAGAAAACACTGTGGCATTTTTGGTTCAAGCTGGGCAGAAAACCAGGAAATTCTTCCCTTGAAATGATTTCCTGGTAATATCTCCTGGGAACCTTAGATCCCATCTTACCCTGTCAGACCTGAAAAAATGCAAAACGTTCTCAACAAAACCTCAAGGAACTCACCTGTTTCCTGGTTCTGTTATGAACTTGAAACTGAACCCCAGCTTTGTTAACAGAGTTAGGAAACTTTCCACGTGACCCTGGGTTCACTTTACCCTCAGGCCAAACTCAGAAGTTTAGCTGGAGTTTCACTTTGAGTTTTTGACTCCCTGCAGCCATCCTTCCCTGGGTAGTGAATGGAACATGGATACTTGCAGCCAGAGGTTTGTCCTCCAGACACATGCCAGGGACCACTGTCTTGTCAGTTAATGAAGGATCTGGATGATAGTAACCTGATATACACAGACTGATCTCCGCATGCTTCCTCCCTTGCTGCCAGCACCAAGAGGAGGCTTGGAATGTTTGTGAAGATGTTGTTTAATTGTAGAAGAGCTGGTGATGGTTGAATGCTGACACACTGGCCCCAAGCTCCATCACCTTCATGGGACACCTTAGTATGCAGGAGGAGATTAACGTGGCTGGGGACAGCATGTCCCACATCCAACCAGTAATATTGCCATAGTCTGAGGGTAAAAGGGTTTCTTCTCATCCATCATTGGGTCCCCCCAAATCTAGGCATGTAAGGCTGTTTTGTCTATGTGGTGAACACCCTAGTGAATCTGGATTCTTTCCACTCAGGGACAGATCCAAGCATTTCTGACTGCAGATTCCCCATATCTTTCCTGTATAAGACCAGCTTTGATAGGAGTTGGTTAAGCTACTTCCATGGACAAGCGAGCTGTGTTTACAGGTGGAGTTCCCCCTGTTTACACCCCCGGGGCCAGTGGAGCTGTGGGCTGTGATCTCAGAGACCAGACCCGTGCTTCTCTTGGCTAGTGAAAGGCATCAGGCAGGTTTCAGATATGTTAATGGGGAATGTGAATGCCTCCCTGGATGGCAGGATGCCATTCGCCTTTACAGTGGCTTGTATCTTGCCAAGCAGTCACTCAACATTGGTGCTCTCTTCTATTACTGCTCTGTCTCTAGCCTTCCCTTTATGGGGAGGGGTATCGAGACGGTCACAGCTCTGAATTCTTTTGACTTCTTGGATCCCTGTGGGTCTGGTTTCAGGCCTCACTGTATGGTATGGAGTGTTTATAAGGCGTGCTTGTGGTTGATTTCCTAGCCATGAACAAAGGGAATGGGTCCATGTCAACTTCATTAGCTCAGTCTTCAATACTGTTGCTGACCTCTGCTTCTGCTACTCTTTGGTCGGAGAACAGTTTTTCTTGTGGCAGGGATGAAGGGGCTATAGCCCATCTGTTTACATTATGGTGGCTGAACCTTAGCAACTGAAAGAGCCAAACATTTAATTTTGGTTTTAAAATGAAGGCTTAGAATTTGCAAAATATCACAAAATGCAGCCAGAGCTGCAGAACGATCCTTAAATCGCAAGATCTGGAACGATGATTTTTTTCACACCTGTGATTTCCCTCCCACCCTTTTTCTTGCTATGAAAGGATTTGGTTGTGAGTCTTACGCTTTTGAGGTTGGACTGGTGGGAAGAAAGAGACTAAGCTGTTTCTGTGATTTGCATGAAACATGACAGTCCCCTTTCCATGCAGATTGTCCCAGCAACGTCCCCTGTGGTTAGACTAGGCAGGGAGGAAGTGTGATGATGTCACTAAGGGGCAGAGCTTTATGAGGCCCTGCTTTTAAAACTCTTAAGATTCCCACTGAGAATCTCCAAAAGTGACTTTTTTTTTTTAAACAGTTTTAACTTTTTCACACCCAAACCTACTTTCTAAACTGAAACACTCCAGAATGAGCCCCGTTTACATTACGCATCAGATTTCAAGGTTCAGCCATTTTTGCCTTCTCCATGTGAAAAATGGGTAGCAGCAATCCGTTCTACAATGGGGACAAGTATTTGGGGCTTTTGCATAACTGAATGGCTTTTCCTCCAGCTGTCCAAACTGGAACTTTGAACATAGACCAGTTGTGGGAAATGCCTGCCGCACAAGAGAATTTTTTGAGACGTCTGAATGAAAACAAGGGGTTATAATTAAATCCAGTTGGCAACCTTAACTATAGAGTTTGCTACCAACCTAGTACTACAACAAACGTTCAGACAAAAGGGAGAAAGATTAGTGAACTTGGATGCCCAACTTGAGGTGCTTTATATGTGCCAGATTTGCTGAGAGTTGAGCATATTAGGGAATCTAAAGCCATTAGTGAAGTCTGGAAATCTTGGCAGCTCTGAACTGGCTAATGGCTGGCAGAAGTAGGCTGGATTTCGAAAAGGGAATATGAAGAAAATCTTTGCAAGGGAGGTGTCCTAGGCCTGGGAATTCCCAGGGGAATTGCTGGGAGGCCTGGCAGCTGGGCCAGTCAAGGTTAGGATGGATGAGATGTGGTAGAACATCTCCCATAGGGAGTAGCACTGTGTTTGCAAAGGCTGGACTGGATAATTTAGCAGGTCTTCTTTGTCTCTGATTTCCAGGACTGATTAGCTACAGGCTGCACTAGAAGTGGTTGGAGGTGTCGGTGACTCACATGAACTCCAGCCCCCACTCGCCCACACACTGTTTGCATGTCCCTAGGTGTGGCCGCAGGAGGTGACTGAACCACCACTGTGCCTTGCAGCTCCCTAAGAAAAGCTGCATCAGGAAGGGAGGCATGAGGAGGGTTTAGCCTGTACTAAATAAAGTTAGAAAAATAGTTGTCTGGGCTGGGTGGCCCTAGTGTGAAAGGCGCACCTTGTCTGCCGGGAGACAGCGTCGTAAATAGGAGGAACAGAGGTTGTGTTAGCTGCTGCTCTGGCACAGAGGGGAAATCTGTTCTGCTGCTCCCCCCCCCACCTCATTCCATGTTTAAAAGGAGTTGAGTCAATTTAAGGCTGGCTAGAGCCAGGTGTAATGTGGGCAGAGATTGTGTAAGTCCCCTCTGCACAGCATAGCCAGTGTGCCATAGTCCTGGATGGCAGCACCCTCTTCTAGTCCAGTCCTGGGCCCCCACCTGCCATGCTGCCCATGCACCACAATCCTGACCTGCAGCACCCCCTGCTACGCTGGTCCTAGGTCCCTACACACGCCTGCCAGTGTATTTCTCCCTGCCATTCCAGTCCCTGTGGAATTGAGGCTCCTAATCCTGGCAAATGGGGTGGTGGTATTTGTGGGGTGTGTGCAAACATCCACTGGGGGTGACTAGGGTGAGACGAAATTCCCTTCTGTTTGTTAGCTGCAGCACGTCAGGATTGGAACCCCAAGGCTCAAGCAGCGGAAGACCCCTGTGGTAACTTCCTGCTCATTCTCTCCTAGTGACTGTCCCTTTCTGTTGGCCTTGCAGGATTCCTACAGAAAGCAGGTAGTTATTGACGGAGAGACCTGTCTGTTAGACATCTTGGACACGGCGGGTCAAGAGGAGTACAGCGCCATGCGAGACCAGTACATGCGGACGGGGGAGGGCTTCCTGTGCGTCTTTGCCATTAACAATACAAAATCCTTTGAAGATATTCACCAGTACAGGTCAGTATCCCCTCCGAACTCTTCCCCTATGGTCAGGGCTGCTGTGCTGCCTCCCATTTTAAAGGGCAGGCCTGGCTGGCATACTGTGCCGCTTGCCAAGACCAGGCTTGTCCGCTGTGGGAGCGCTGGCTGCCAGCAAAGACAATTACCTCAAGCATTCCCCAGAGAAGGAAAGGAGCAGGCGGCTAATGTCAGTGGCTCTGATAAAATCCATCCGAGGGGGATTGCTGGTGGCCTTGGGGGACATGGTAATGTAACGTTTAAGTGTTTACAATGACTAAAGAGAGAGCTGATCCCTTCCATCTCTAATTAATGGCGTTGCACTGTGAGTGAAGCTGATCTCAGCAGCTCCTGCTGTGCAGGAAGGCTGAGAGAGGAGGGGAGAACCAGGCTCAAGGGTAAGGAGAGGCAGGGTGCCTGATAGGCAGGGCTGCTTCAGCCTTAGCTACTTATTAGAATTGCAGAGCACACAGCTAGGGAGAGGTCCTGAAGAATCATAGAATACCACGGTTGGAAGGGACCTCAGGAGGTCATCTAGTCCAACCCCCTGCTCAAAGCAGGACCAATGCCCAATTTTTGCCCCAGATCCCAAATGGCCCCCTCAAGGATTGAACACACAACCCTGGGTTTAGCAGGCCAAAGCTCAAACCACTGAGCTATCCCTCCCCCCAAGAGTATATAATGTGAACAAACAAGACAGATAAAGGCGGGGAAGGAGGGCGAGGTGACTTGCCTGCGATCACCCAGAAGATCAGTGGCAGCGCTGGGAGTAGAACCCAGGTCTCCTGGCTCTCAGACTAGTGCCCTATCCACTGCACCAGGCTGCCTCTTAGACACCACATGTAATTTGGCGGTGGGAGGGACTAATGCACCCAAGGCAATAGCTGCTTTCTGGTTGCCACCCAAGGAGCAAGTGGCTGGCCCAGGTTGGATGGAGTGTGGTTTTGTGGTGTGACCCTGGCCCAGGTGTCTCACTGTAACCTAGCTGCCTTACACCTTCTCCCGAGGACTTGTCTTTGGGGGCAGGAGGGCTTTATGGATGTAGTCTGTTTGTTTGCAGTAGGAAATGCGGGAGGGGCTCTTTGTAAGCACATGTTTCACAGGCCTGGGAGCAGCTATTCCTTAGGCAGGCAGGCAAAGGAATGGGAAGCCCTGCCAGCACTGTCTGTCGCTGCTAAATAAGTGTTCTTCAGGGAGGGGTTCTGTGCTGTCTGGAGCACGAGACAAAGAGCGTGTTCAGCAAACATTCAGGGCAGTGAAAAGGTTCGTGGCTTCTTGGGCTCCCAAGGATCAGGCCCTCCGAGCAGGAAGTGCTGACTGACCATGCTCCAGCCCTGGGTGCCTAGAACAGTAGTATCTTTGACTTCTGGGAGGAGGTTTGCTCTGTAGGGTGGTTCCCAGCAGTCATTCATGCTGGCTGAGCAGGAGCTGGAGTCTGAAAGCCAATGTGATAGAGTGGAACTGTTCAGACAGTGGCTGACACACATGCACGAAGGGCTGCAGTTTGGTGCTCCTGAAGTTGGGGGAGAGGGCTAATGGTTACGTACTGGTTTATCCAAGTAAAGGGTAGGTTGACATAGTGCAGGGCCCTTAACAGCTCTGCCAACGCACCTCAGGCCTGACCTGCAGCCCCTCTGCAATCCCAGCTCTGCCAGTGCACCTCAATCCTGAACTGCAGCCGCCCCTGCTGTCCCAATCCTGAACCCCAGCCCACAGCTCTGCCAGTGCAGTCCAGATCTTATTTGTAACACCCTTTACTATTCCACTCCAGCCAATGCACCTCAGTCCTGATTTGCTACCAAGGCCAGCCCTAGATTTTTGCCAGGGTCCTATAAGAAGTGACACTTCGCAGGCCACCTCTAGCCCCTACCCCCCACATTCGACCAGGTTCCCCATTTCTGAGTACCATCACTCCCTCCAGTGGCGGTTTCTGTGTATCTGGAAGCCTTCCCCTCCCAGCCTTTGGTGACCATCATTATCCTTTGTACACATCTCTTCTTCTTCATATTCTGTGGGTTCTAGCAATCCCCTTCCATCCGGGGGTCGAGGGAGCTGAGGTGGCTCTTGGTCTCTGCCACAGCTCCCAGGCGATGGGATCAGACAGGAGTGTGAAAGGGGAATCTGGAGGAATGGGGTGTGTGTGTGTGCAGGAAGATCAGGATCCTGTGCACCTATATTGGCCGAAGGCAGCAACTGCCTGCAACACCCCTTGTTATTCCAGCCCAAGGTATGTCTCTTTGAGTAGACGAGGCTGGTTATAGAGGCCCTGATTTAGCACATTAAGCATGTGCTTGATTTCCATTGAAGCTGAGGAAAGTTAAGCACATACGTACATGCCTTGCTGAATTGGGTCGATAGTGCAGTCCATGGTTTTGCAATATGGACAGATGGGAACTGAGGAGATGATCCTGTTCACTTGTGAACGTCAGGATTTGAAACCAGGGCTCCAGGATTGAAAGGCCAAGAGGCCAGCATGCTAATTCGCTGCTTCTCACCTCCAGGGGATTTTGAACATGTTGAATGAGTATCCAAAATGGGGTTGGAATAATGAGAGGGATTAACGACACCTTGTTTGGTGGGGGGGGGGAGAGGAGAGGAGAGTGAAATGCATGTGGCTTTTTATTTAGATCATACGTCTGTTCTCCCAGCGGGGCGAATAACCAAGGGGAACAGTTGTTGCCTTGGAAAAACACCGCAGAATCCATCAGCTCATGGTCCTGAGCATTCTCTTTCTCCTTGCTCGGTTCAAATTGGCAAGCAGATCCTAGCCAATGGCTGCTGCACTTGGGCTCCATGTTCATTGCTTTGCATTTCCGTATGAGCAAGTAAGACTTTGTTCCTGCCCCGGGATACGGGATGTTTCTTTGCCCCTGGACAGCTGCCTGGTGACTCTGGGATTACGGTACTGAGCCTGGCTGTAGTTTTGTTGCTGACAGAGGGAAGCTGTTCCCAGATAACCCTCAAGACCTTATGACAGGTCAAAGCTAGGCACAGCCCATGTTTATCCTGGAGCCAAAGGGGCCACTTTGGTTCTGTGTCCCCAGCCTTCCAATAACAAATATGCCCCACGTAATCATTTTTAAAATGTATGAGCTTGTCTTGGCTCCACAAAACAAATGGACAAAGAGTGGGATTTTCATAAGGCACCTAAATGACATAGAAGCACAAATTCTGTTGACTTTCACTGGGGCTTGTATTAGTGAAGCAGAATTTTGTTCCTATCCGTTACAAGTGGCACGTGCTCTGCTCCCACGAGGATCTTTCTGAAACTAGCTGCTGTTGTTGTGACAATGAAATGGCTTTTCCCCTCCTCACTTCAGCATCTCTTATCTCTGCAGAGAGCAGATCAAGAGAGTGAAGGATTCAGACGATGTCCCCATGGTGCTGGTGGGAAACAAGTGTGACCTTCCGGCCCGGACAGTGGAAACCCGGCAGGCGCAGGACCTGGCCAGGAATTACGGAATCCCCTACATAGAGACATCAGCGAAAACCAGACAGGTAGGAGGAGAGATGGTTTTAAAATGTGAACCAATAGCAGTCCTCAAAGGCCCCCTTTTTATACACCTACAAACCCCTATCTCCATGTGACCCATCTAACATTCCACACTCAGCACTTAGTGTAGGTCCTACTCGATTTCTCTGTGGTGACAGTCACGTTGGGTTGGATAGGTTGTGGCTGGTGGGATTTCTGTAGTAAGTTTTTTGCCCCTGAATCCAGGTAGGGATATCTCTGGTAATGCCAGAGATGGGTGTGTGGATGCAGCATATCTTGAAAGACCAGGGCTCTGGGATTGGTGCCTGGAGAGCTGCCCCAGCACTAAAGGCTACACCAGCCTGTCTAGTTACCTCCTCTTCTCAATGCTTCATTCCATTGTTGTGGCTGTAAGAAATTGCCTAGTCAACTCAGCCAGAAGGAACCTCCTCCCCTGCCCCTCCCACAGCTGCCATCTGCCCCCTCCCTGTGTTGGGTGAGGAAACAATCCCTGAGCCGGCCTCCTGCTTCCCGCAGCAGTTCTGCGTGCTCTGTGACTGACAGCAGCAGGGCTGACGCACAGCCCTGTTGACAGAGCAACATGCATTTGCTGTCAGGCAAGCAATGCTCCAACTGCTAATTACACAGTGTGCTGAGCCTCCTCTGACAGCTCTGAAGTGCCAGTGAGCAGGGGAGTGAGCATGAATTAGAGCAGGCCAGCGCTGGCAGTGATTTACCGCAGTCGGGATGCTGGGATAAAGCTGCCAGGAAACCCATCTTGGGGGAGGGCTGCCACCTGGGTGAGCTCGGAGTGATGGTGCTGGAGAGATAAATCCACAGCCGGATCTCTCCCACGCCCCAAACCCTTCAGCCCTTCCCAAGGCTGCTACTTCTGTCCTGGCCAACCACGCTGGTTTGCTTTGTGAGGATCCGATGCTGTGTCGCAGCATGAAGGCCCATGTTGCACCAGTGCACCGGGATAGTATATTTGTGCTGCACTCATCGCTGTATTACACGAGTGCCTTGCGGGATTAAATGTGCCCCCCAGGAATCTGATTAATGCTACCCTTGCCCTATCCACAGCAATTCCTGATGGAGCTGAGTGTCCCGGGTGCTAGGCCTGGGAGAACACATGAGGTTCAGGGTTAGTGGCTACCTCTTCTCTGCCTCCCCTCTCTAAAAAGAAGCGTCTTTTTTGTGTCTTGCCTGCTCTCCCCCTAACTTCTTGGATCCAGTGCCTAGAGATGGCAGAAACGACCAGTGAACTATTGTGGCGGTCGCGTGCCGTGTAGATCAACGGGGAGAAATGCCAATGGTTGGAGGACTCAGTTGCCACCTCAAGGCTGGATGTTCCAGGAGAGAATTCCTCTCCCTATCCCAGTGAGCTGGTCCAGTTCCCTGCACAGTGGGGGCTTGCCCTGTGTGTGAGCTCTGGAGGGGGTGGAATTGAATGCACAGGCCAGAAAGGCGTGGTCACAGGGTAGCCTGTGTGGAATGAGTCCGCATCTCCAGAGCACTTCCATGATTGGCACCAATAGGAGCTCTTCTTGGTAGTCTCAGCAGAGAAGCCTGGGGCTGAATAGGCCGCCTTGCTGCTAGAGGGGGTCCCCACAGGTCAGGGCTGAGACATGCCGGCAGAGGGTTGTGGGGACGCTGCTTGCCCTTTGGACAGGGAGGACTTCGTTCTTCAGGGCCCTTGATCTGGGACATTTGACCAGCACCCAACTCACCGGAGGGATTATAAAAAAGGGTTAAAAAGCCACCCACATGCTGCAGTTGGGTGCGTCTTAGGCTGGCATTGGCAGCAGATCGTTTCCAATGCACCTTTGTGCAGCGTCCCTGTGTTTATCTCCTAACTCTTCATCCTTAAGTGTTTTCTCTGGTCACTGACCTCACTCTCACTCTCACCCTAGAAAAGCGATGTGTCCCCTTGCTGTAGGGAGGGCTACATCACAGGCTTGCACAGCTCCAAGTGGGTCGTAGGGAGGGCTATGTGGTACATAACTTCCATAGAGTTAATAAATACCTGCAGCCCCATATGATTTAAAATTGCACCTTGATCTTCACTCCCCATGGTCCCGTAGCTTCTGCTGGTGGTCTCTCTTGGGGCCATGCTGCATTGCCCCATAACGCCTGTCAGGGCAGTCTGCCTGGTTGTGAGGAAAACACCCACAAGAAGTGGCTGCGGAAGGGCGAGAGGGCACCTATGACAAATGGCTCTTGATTGCAAGCCCTCATGGGCTAGCGCAGCACAAGAAGAGGATCCTCTCGGGTTTGTGGTGCAAACGAGTGCGTGCTCAGCCCCACATTTGAAACATGAGAGAATGCGTGAACCAAACCCAGTCCAAGGCTGAGTTCTGGCTTCTGGTTTAATCCAGAGGGAGGGGCAGGGGTTTTTGCTCCTTGGGCCAACATGGTTTGCTCCCCAGTTTCCCAATGTGTGCACCTCGGGGGACGAGAGGTGTGTTAAGGGGCTGAATGTTCAACAGAAGGTCTTTGATGTCTGCTGTATTGAAATGAAGCTTTCTGCAGGGCTGTGGGCTAGTCCTTATGTTCACTGCATAGCTGTCTGATCCTGAGTTGTTTTGCTAACCTCCTTGTCCTGCTGTCCATGCAGACGTTACGTATGGGTGCAGTTTCTGCGGGGAGTGCCCCTGGTTTGGAGGGTTAGAGATGGGAAAGAGGCAGTCGGCTCAGGGCTGTTAGTTCAAGTACAATTTCTAGTGGGATGTCCAGTCTCGTTTTAGGTGGCCCTAGAGATGGAGCTTCCGTGTCCTTTGGTAGCCTGGTAGTTATGTGCCACATTTTGCCAGTAGGAACCATTTCCTGGGATTCCTCTCTGATTTCTTTGCACAGTTTCATCCCTTTAACTCGAGTCAAAACCCACTTGAACTACACTATGCAGTTCTCTGCAGGGGACTTCTAGTGATCATCTAGATCCATCTGCCCTCACCTCCACCCTTTTTCCGAGCGGCTTTGGCGCTCTTTGAGCAGAATGTTATGCCTCTCTTCCAGGGTGTTGAAGATGCCTTCTATACCTTAGTGCGGGAGATCCGGCAGCACAAACTACGCAAGCTGAATCCACCGGATGAAAGTGGCCCAGGCTGCATGAATTGTAAATGTGTGATATCATGACCAAGGTGAGCCCAGTTGGAGGGAGAGGGGTGTGCCAGAGATGGGTGCAGGCTGCAGCCAGGCGTGTGCCGGAGGCAGGGATTCATTGACCGTGTACCAGGCTGCAAAAAGAGTAGGTTGAAATGATTTCATTGAACCCTTTGTTTCCCCAACAAAAAAAACCAGCTTATTGGCCAAAACAAACATTTCCTCAGAAAGCCCTTGCTTTGGTCAGCATTTTCTGGTGGTGTGTTTTTGTTTGTTTGTTTGTTTGTTTTTAATGAAAACCGAACAATTTTCATTTAAAAAAGCTGGATTTTTTGGTAAAGGTGGTCAGTTTTAAATAAAAAAAAAACTGACAAATTTTTACTAAAAACGTATTTTTTCCTCTGTTTTTTATTTTTTCATTAAAAGGAAAAAAAAAACCCAGCTCTAGCTGCAAATGAAGTCAGGTTCTATTACACCCCACCACTACCCCCCTGTGGCAACAGCAGGGCAGTGAAGGAAGTGGGCAGCTCAGTGATTCCCTTATACTCGCTCTCCCTACAGGAGTCTGAATAAGCGGGGCTGGGGCTGCATTTCTGATTCAAAGTTGTTTGCAGTGCTGTTGTACCCGTGTTGAGGGAAACAAGGTGGGCGAGAGGCAATCTCTCTCTCTTTTTGGACTAGCTTCTTTTGGAGAAAGAGACAAGGGCTGTGAAGCTCAAGAGCTTGTCTCTGTCACCAGCGGAGGTTGGTCCAATAAAAGGAATTCCCTCACCATCGCAGCTAGGGCGGGTATGTCTCTTCGAGCTGGAATTTACCTCCCCAGCGCCACTGTAGACATGCTGCCAACAGAGTCAAGGGTGTTGTGAAAGGGCTGTTTGCCTTTATAAATCATGTTAGTCAGAGCCAGAGCTGCATGTCCGGCTTTCCTTTTTTAAAAAACTTTTGATTAAGTAAAAGGGTCCTGGGGAATCCGGCCCCGGATGGCAGTGAGCAAAGGCTGCTATCAGCTCTCTGGCGGCCAGCATGGAATGAGCATGGTGGCTTTAGTTCACGTCACCCAAACCTCTCTGCTGACACTGCTGCAGGGTAAGCAAGGGCTGAATGGGTCAGGGAAATTGAAGTAGCCTCTTTCCCCAAAGGGCTGGGGTTGAAGTGTGCTAGTCAGGGAAGCTTGCACGGCTGCTGCCCCGATGAGCCTTTTCCCTGGATAATAGAGGACGCCAGGCGCCAGAGCTGTTCTTCCATCTCCTTTAACAGGTACTGAATTCCCAGGGGAAAAGCTGGGGTTATCCAGTTCCAGGAACTCTGCTAAAGGGGGCTAGTTGAATGGGCGGCAGCTGTCTTCCTCCATTGCATCTCGACACACAGCCTCTGGCAAGGCTGTGAGCTCCACAGAGCTCTTCCCCGAGCTCCCCCTCCTCCCCCCCCACATTCCTTCTCTGTAAACAAAAACAGCGGAGCGCCCCGCCCCATGGCTCTCTGCTGAGGGGAGAGTGGATCCTGGATGGGATCTCCCAGTGGGACTGATCCTTGTGCTGGGCCGAGTGCAACTATTGTTACAGGAGGTTTCCAGATGTTCAGATAATCCAGATGTTCAGAAGCATTTCCTCCGGATGGGGATACGAGTACTGGGGCTCGTTTCCTGCTCTGGCGATGATCGTTTTCAGCTGAAAGCGCGCACACAGCTCCAAACATCTCCTTAAACTACTGTTCCCTTCTCCCTCACTAGGAGGGATTGTGCTGCCGAAGCAGGAGAGGGGCTGGCGTCTATCACTGACATGGACAATCTTTCCAAAGGGGCCTTGAAAATGTTTTGATCTAACTATTCTGTGAGTTACCCACATCCCAGTGGCAATGAAGAGCCTTTACCATTTCCCTGCAGTGACAGAAAACTGACACTTAAATGCCGAGTGGACATCAGAAATACCCTGCAGCATTGTATGGATCAGTCCAGCTGTTTCTCTACGCGGAGGAAAGCGGAGCCTCTTTAGCCTTCTTTATTTGCAGTGCAAACCACAATACAGCTTTTAACTGGGAGAGCATCTTTCTGACACGCTATCCCAAAATGCTCCAGGGAATTGCGTAATCCAGGGCAGCCTCCGTGACCAACAGCGGAGGAGTAAAATCAGAGCCGTATTAACAGTGAGCCTTGCAGTGCCCCGTGACGTAGATTGGGGCAGTACACCTATTTTTATGATGAGTAAACTGAGGTACAGAGAGGTAAAGCGACTTATTCATGGGGCCATGAGTCAATGGCCAAGGAAGGAATTAGAACCTGGGCGCTCAGCTCCCTTTTAGATGCGGTATCTGGTAAAGGGCAAGAGTAGAGGGGGAGTAAAACTAGAAGTGCGGGGAAAAGAGAGGCCAAGATGCATTGGTGGCTGGGGCCTGGGAGTCGAGATGCCTGGGTTTGATTCCTGACTCTGCTCTTGCCTCACTACGGGACCTGATTTGTCAGAGGTGCTGAGCGCTCAGAATGCCCCCTGAAGCCCAAAGGAGCTGCATGTGCTCAGCATCTCTTTGGCACCCAGTTGTGAATGTTTTAGCCAGCAACATAAAATGTTTGCCTTCCCAGCGCTGCCTATGTCCCATCTGGGAGAGGGAGATGCTGATATTTTCCCACCTTCATCCAATATGTGGAGATTTGTGGGTGGAACATGCCCTGTCAGGGTGCAACACCAGCATGCTCATCATGGACGTTAAAATGCCCCTTAACCATAAAGGCTGGAGTCTTGAAAGGCACCTAAGGGAGTTAGGTACTCAAATGCCAGCATAAAGCCCCATTCAGCAAAGCGCCTGCTTGCTCTCTTAAGCGCATCTTTAAAGCCAAGCATGCACTTGGCCCAGCAGGGGCCTGAACTCTCAAAAATTAACATGTTCTCTCAACCCCCCGCTCCCCAAGCCCCATGTAACGTTTTGCGTCCCCTCAGCAGGAGGCAGTGGGAGCAGGAGGGCTGGGTAGCGGCTAGCAGAGGGTAGGATAAGAACAGCTGCTGATTCTCGTTCCTCCTCCCCCTTTTCATTTCAGTTGACCAGACCGTGACTTGGAGGGGTTTCCACTGTGCGGCGCAGGCAGACAGCGGTGACACAAAAGAAGCAGCAAATGGATTCAGGGGAGGAGTGTGGGGGAGGAGGGAGACACAGAGGGTATCTTGAGCCCCACACGGACTGTCTCAAACTTCATCAAGGCTTGTGACAAGCAACTTTTTCCCCCCCTCCCCGTCTCCTTTTGCCTCCTCCTCCTCTCCCAGCAACTGTACAAAGCCACAGATTGAATCGCAGTAAATTATTATTTGATGGTCTCAACAAATGGTCTCTGTGGCTCTGTCCTACTTCAGAGGTGGCTGCTGCTGCTGGTTTTTGTGGGTGGAAGGTGTGGGGGTGGGGTGAACTGTTCACTTGATGGGTTGAGGTCCTATTTGCAGACAGCCAGGTTTGAAGATTGGGCAGCCAGCCGATTTGAAGGTGGCTCAGCTGAGCATAGCCCATCTGTTATGGAACCAGTCGGTGGTCCTGGAGATATGGGGTACCTCGATTTTAGAAAAGGACGTGTGGTGTGGGGGCCAGTATGACTATCCCTTGGTCTCCAGAGAGAGAAAACCTCTTCAAAGCACCCCACCAGAAAGATCCTACCCAGGGTTACTGCCAGCCTATAGCGGGGAGAGAATAAGGATGGTCATTCTGTGCCCAAATGGGAATGGGTGATTTTCTGGAAAGATGGTTGGGATTTGAAGATTAAAATGTGGAGGTGCTCTGTTTATAGTAGGTCCTGCACTAACTGAAAGTCCCCAGTTTCCATGGGTTGGTTTGCTCTGATCATGTTTTGTGAGATGTATGCTGCTCCGGAGATGGGAAGTTGTCTTTGTAACCACCATCGCTGCTATAATGCTTCTCTCTCTTGCCCCTTCCTAGGGAGTAGGAAAAGTCCTGTGAATGTCTTCGCAGGGAGCTGAGATTTGGTCTGGCAGGAGATCACTGCATGCCTGGGTCTGCCCTCAGAGCGATGGGGGAATGATGCCTGTCAACATGTGCCATGTGGTATTTTTGTGGGGCTGAGAAAGCTTGTATGTAAATCGCTGCTCTGCACCTGGTTGGTAGGGAGTGGGGTCGCATTTGATGTGAATTCTAAGCCTGGTGTTTTATTGAGCCAGCACCAGGATTTACTGTGTGTTGCTTTCTGCTGCTGCAATTTGATTTCTCCTCAGTGGGCACTTTCAAACAGTGGGAGCTGTTTCCATTCCCCAAAGTGTCATGGGGGCGGGGGGGGAAGAGTCATGGGAGAGTAACTGTCAGCTCATCGATTTGGCCACTTTAAACTGCCCTTGCCTGGGATGGGGCTGATTTTGTCCATGTGACTGTTTTGAGATGTTTGTAAGTTCTGGAGGCAGGAGGGGGCCCCTCTGCCATAGATGTGTCTGTCTGTTCCCTGGTAGCCTCTTCCTTGGCAGCAGCTGGCTAACTGTGACCCCGCTGGGCATGCACAGCTTGGATCTTGTGGCAGTCACATATATTGCACGTGTATGTAAATCTGTGACTATAGCTAGTGTGGCTAATTGCAGGTGAACCAAGAGCAAAAGGAATCTACTTACTGAACTAAAGCTCCTCGTAGGACCCAAACCAGATGCTCAGCGACCACTGACAAGGTTAAAGGTCAGGGGTCTACAGGCACTTAATGTGGCTTTATGCTGCAGAGGGTGGTGTAGCTGCTCCAGTGTTGGACAACCCCAAGTGACGCATTGAGAAGTTATTAAATTTTCTCTTTCTCAAAGTGCTTTTATTTAGTTTTCCTGTTCAGCTGCTTGTGTCCCATCCTCCTGGTGCGCCTGCTGGAGCTGCATCTCCTCCGTGATAAAACCGGGTGTGTGCTTTGGGCAGCTGCCGTGTGCGCCCTTTGGGACAGGACCCAGGCAGGGGTGTCTGCCTGCAGTTTGTCAGTGGCCGTGCATCGCTGAGCCAGTCCTCCCAACGGGGGATTCAGCTGGTGCTACTGATTCACTCAGGAGTGGAGTCAGATGATGATTTCTTAAATTCCATGAGTGCATAAAGGCCCCTCTCGGCATTGTGGGCAGGGGGTGAAGTGCTGGTGCTCTTCATGCTCTGCCCACAAAATAAGCTTCACCCATGTGAGTTGCCAGAAGGAGCCATCATGCACTGTGAATTGTGCACAGCTGTGACCCTCCCCTCACGTGAGGAGTGAAAGGAAACAAGGCTGATATTGGCAGATATGTCTATACTGCGAAGAAAAACCTGCAGCTCTGAGCCTGGGTCAATAGCAGTGTAGACGCTCCAGCACGAGTCCAAATCTGTATGCTGCTGTTTTCAGCCCCACAGCCCAAGCCCAGTGAGCCTGAGCTAACTCACCAGGGCTCTGAGACTCGGTGCCTCAGGCTTTTCTTTGCTGTGTAGACACGCAGTGGTGATCATTTAGGGTATCTGAGATAACTCCTTGCTGAGATGATTGGGGCGGTTGACACCTCTGAGGCCTAAGCACACTCTCAGACCTCTCTGCATCTGTTATGCTTGCGTCATGACTTGGAGGTGTTCTTTAAATCTCTAGATTTTTAGGGTTGCAGTGTTTTCAAATGAAAGCTGAGATTCGATATTACACCGCAGCAGCTTCAGCGAGGAACCAGTACACCCGACTGACTGAATCTGCGCCCCGTGGGCCCCAGAGTGCTGGGTGCCTTACAAACATAGGCTGTATCCGCAAGCATTCAGGACATGTGCTTGCAAAACATGGAGGCATGCACCAGCAAGCTTTAATCTAGCTAGTGCAGCTAAAAATAGCAGCGATGCCATAGCTGCACGGGCTAGCCAACGTACCCCGGAGCCCAGGCAGTATTGTGCTCGGGTAACTAGCCCATGCCATAGCCACTGCCAAAACGTCACTGCTATTTTTAGCTTTGCCTGCTAGCTTTAAGTTAGCACAGTGACTCTGTCCATTGTATCTGATGATGTCATGGCATCACTTGTGTTCTCATGTGGCTGAGTAGCCCGATGGGTGAGCAGGAAGGTGGCAGACAGATATCCTGTAGGAATACGCAGGCTGCCATTGAAGACTTTGCATGAGGTTGGCCTTTTTTTGATCCATTTTTCACATCAGCCTTCCTCAAAGTGTTTAAAGCCTTTATTGATAGTTGCTCTCAATTCAGATCTGTCTGGGGCTGTCTTCGAAGTAATCAGTATTTAGGGCGCATGAGGTGAGAATCTGCTTACGGGTGTCTTTGAAGCATTTTCGTTGTCCCGCTGTTCTTTCCGAGTTTCAGCTCACCAGGGAAAATTTTTTTCAGGGGTCTGTTGTTGCCCAGTCTGACTATGTGATCTGTCCATCTAAGCAGAGCTTTGCTGAACATTGCCTCAATGCTGGTTGGTTTTGCCTTTTTTCAGGATGTTAATATTGGAGATTTTGTCCTGCCAGTGGACCTTCCGACTAGAATGAAGACAGGACATGGGAAATATTTCAGGTTGCTTAATGTGTGTTGGTCAACTCTCCATGTTTCACGTCCATATCAAAGGGATGCTAGCACTGCTGCATGGTATATCCTCCCTTTTGTTGCCTGTTGGAATGTGTGCCCACATGTGCGGCAATCACTTCCTACCTGCTGTGCAGACACAGCAGCTATGTCCAAGGCCACCTACTGTGAAATGCTTATAGATTAACCAGACAAGACGGACAAAGGGTGGGAGTGGAAACAGATGTGGAGTGATTCACCCAGGGACACCCAGCAGGTGAGTGGCAGAGCTGGGAATAGAACCCAGGTCTTCCACGGCCCCAGTGGGTGCCTTAACAACCAGATCATGGTTTGTCTCAAAAGATTGGCTTCCTTTTATAGAGAGGAATGAACAGTTGCCAGGATTCGGACCAGACTTTGATAAGAAAAGGGAGAGGAAGTGGCGTGTGGTTTCTTAAAATTATTCCCAACCTCTGTATCAAAGGTTTAACACACCTTCGAAAGAGACATCCGCTGTCATCAGTGACCAGCCCAAGTCAAAGCCCAGGCTGGTGCATGTGCGATGCTCTTTGGCATTTGTGCCAGCTGATGATGTAGGAATCCTGCCCATCAGAGTGAAATCTTCCACAGCCTTCCCTACCTGGCCCTCCATGCAGTTTCGCAACCCTGATGTGGCCCTCAGGCCAAAAAGTTTGCCCATCCCTGTTCTAGAGTGTGTGTTTTTTGTGGTGTCCCAGGTTAGTGAAGCTGGGAGGGAGGGGGGTAAAGAGGGTTTTCTGATCAACTAGGAATTATTCCCCACCACCCCCACGTGCAAAGGGGGAATGATGCACACACTAGCCCATAATATTGTCTCTACCAAGGCAGCAGGGAATGAGATTGTGGGGCCTTTCCAGGTGCATGAGATGCCTGCATTGTACCTGGTGTTACTGGAAAATCAGGCCAAATCAGAGCCTTGCTTCTGTCCTCCTCTCTGGAGTGTGAGCAGAGACAATCCCAGGGAAATGTGCTCTGGTTTGTTTGGTTCCTGTTTCCCCAACACTGGGGGCAAGGAGTTGTGGTGCCATTTGCTTTACCCTGCTGATCCGGGGGGGAGGAGGGGGTTCAGAGGGGGCCGAATGCTGGTGCAGAGGGAGGGGTTACCCAAGGAGAGTGAGTTCAAGTTGGAACTCTTGACTTCCTGGATTAGCTTGAGCCCTCAAGAAGCCTGACAGACTTGGGTCCCACCTTACAACTCAGTATAGTGTGCAGACCCCTTGGAGAGCAGCTGCAAGGACTTGGGATGGGACGTAGCAAAGTCCACAAAGTCTCCATCCTGCGTGATGGTGCAAGGCATGTATATACTGAAGCAGCTCTGTGCATCAGCCAGAGGCACCTGGGAACCTGCCTCTCTGCTGGACTGGGTAGCCTCGACTCATCCTCCCCTTCTTGCCTGTGGAAGCCTAGCTCATGGCTGTATCCCAGGAATTGCTAGGTGCAGGGAATCCTGTGGCCATTTGACGCAGGGATCGTTGCTGTATCTGAACCACAGACTAAACTGGCCCGGTGTGCGACGTCCTGGTCGTATTAGCAGGCAGGTGGCCCTTGGGATTGCTTACTCCAGGGCTGTGTTGCTCAGGCTGGTGTGCAGCAAGGCTCGCTGTTAGAACAAGACTGGCCACAACAGGAAGGCTTAGACCGCAGTCCAGGGTGGGCCCAGCCTGAGCTGTGGTGCTCACAGGCTGTATATCTTACAGCCCTGCAGTGAGAATGCCCTGCCCTTGCCCCTCTGGCTTTGAACCTGGCTTCTGTGAGCTGTGGTGCTCCTGTGGAGTGTAGCTGCGGTTGTGAGATAGGGGTGTAGACGGACAGTTGCTCAACCTGGTGATCTGTATCAGGGTGTGTGCTGGAGGAAGGGTGGTCGCATCATACAGAGGGGAGACAGGTGACGAGCTGCACTTTGCTGAATTACAGGCTGCTGTGACTCAGAGGAAAGCTCTCTCAGAGCTTATCTCATTGGAGTCTGCAGCTGGTTACTGGCAGGAGACGTGGGGAGCCTGTGGGTTTGGGACCCTTTGTTCTTGCAACCAGTGAACTACAGTGGCTTCACTTACACCTCGGGGAGGTATCTCCCGTCACCCTAGTGTGCGCAGGCCTGACGCGCACGGACAGAACAGATTGTGGAAAAGCCCTTTGACTCTGGATTTCATCTCTAGCTGTGGGAGAGTCTGATTGATCTTTCGAGCTGGGATGGTGATTGAACTGGGACAAAGTCCCCTCTACAGTGCAGTCCTGAGGCAAGAGGAAGGGCAGCGACAGGAAACGCACGCGCACTCGCTTCTGGTGCAGCTTGCTGCCCTGTGGAACGATCTGATCTAATGTCAGAGCCCCTCTGTAGCTACAAGCTGCTTTGCGCTCAGCACCTGCTCAGACACTAACTGATGGCACCTTAGCAGGTAAATCCATCCAGCACAAAAGACAAGGCCGAAGAATAGTGCATTTCCCAGTGTTTGTGTGCCATGCCCAGTGGCCCCAGGCAAGCCAGCCCCAGGCAGGAGCATGCACCCTGGGCCCGTTTGGCTGAGACTTGCTTCAGCAGGGTTGCCTGCCAGGTTGGTTGTTGGCATGATGACAGCGTCTAGAGGCTGCAACTGAGATCAGATTTCCGTTGTCCGTGCCCAGTGTGAGAGACGAGCCCTGCCCCGAAGAGCTCACAAGAGCAGGGAAGGAGGGGGATGCCCAGGCCAAGCCCAAATGCTCAGTACTTCGTCTGTGGCAGCAGGGAGCATCCCACCCTGCTCTGGCAAAGAGCTGGTGGCTAGGAGGTCCCAGCCTGAGAAGCAGAGACCAATACTGAGTCCGAACTGAGGTGCTACCTCCATGCAGCCTTTAAAAGGCTTCTTTACCCAGCATCCCTCTCCCAGACCTCTGTGTGCCTCTGCAGTGCCCCCTTCTGCCTATTGACCGACTCCTGCTGTGCCACGTGTCCTCCTGCCCTTCGGAGGGTTCGAGCAGGCTGCGGAAGCCAATGACACTGCGACCTATTCTGGCCACGTGGACCGGGACACAGAACTGCTCTTCCTTTCCCTGCCGCAGCCCAGCCTCTGGAGCCTGACATAGCCCAAAGCTTTGCTTTCTATCTTGGCTCCACTCCAGACTCCACTTAGCATCAATTATTTAGTGCTGACTCATTAAGTTGTGAGGGTGGACGGCAGCAGTCAATAAGCTCATAGCAACCGTGGGCTGGGCAGGCTGAGGTGGCGAGGGCTGATGGGGATCAGCCGCATTTGGTTCTGCTACTGCCATGTCCCAGACTGCAGGGAGCCTATGAGAGACACACTGAGACTCATCGTAAAGGTAAGACCCAACCTCTCATGTCTGTTCTGTTTCTCCTCATTGCTGAGGCCTCTGGTGGGAGCCACGCCAGGAACCCTGGAGTGCTCCAGCCAGTATAGGGGATGGCTCTTTCCCAGAGCTGGAGCAGGGAACTGAGGCACCAATTGCAATAGCATGGAACGTGCCTCTGTTGGCCAACTGCAGTTGAACACTGGGCTCTAGCAGAGTTTGACCCCTAGCACGGGCAGGGCCTGTGTGGCTGGGAGCTTTCTCCCTGCAGCAGCTTACTTAGGAGGGGGAGACTTTACAATCTAAACCTAGGGTGCTGAGGGCTATTTCCTGCAGCATTTCCCAGGGTGGCTAACACCTGGGACAGTAGGACCTGGGCCTAGGCTTTCATGAGAGCTCTGCACTGAGCAGCTCCCATTGAGAGGATGGAGGATCCCAACCCAAGTTGAGAACCATGGGAGCTCTGCTTCTTTGATAGTCTGGCTCCTACAAAACATAGGGCACCAATGTTTTTACAGTGTGGATCTGCTCTGTGCTGACAGCTGCTCTCCTGAGCTGGACTTGGCTCAGAGCTCCAGGAGCTTACCCCTGCTCTTACAGCTCCCACAAGCTTTTTAATAGGCACAGCGGGTCTGGATCTCTTCTGAAGAGCGAGCTAAGGCACTAAGGAATAGGACTGGACAAGCCAGTTGTCTTTTGAGAGTGGTTGGGGCTTGTTCCATGAGGCCTTCATTGGTGGTTGTGTCCTCCCCTCTTAAAGGGCAGGACTCAGACCTAAAGCTCACTCATGAATCAACACTATAGGGGTCACCAGTCCTCTAGTACAAGGGCTCCCATTGTGTGTATGTGTGGGGGGTGCCATAGAGGGACCTCTTCCCCTGCCATTCCCATATTGCTAAAAGGGAGGGGGTGGAGAACTAGTGCACTAAATGGCCAGCACCTGACTGGAAGGAGGAGCATGGTAATGGGGAACAGGACAGGGGTTTTGTGCAGGGATCAGTGGTGCCATGTGAAAGGGCATGGAATAGTGCTGGGAGCTAGTGCATCTGAGAGGGCTTAGTGTGGATGTGGTGCCATCTGTTGGCTACAGTGTTGCACAGCATTCTGCGGTTTACCCTAGAGCAGTGGCTCTCAACCTTTCCAGATTACTGTACCACTTCCAGGAGTCTGATTTGTCTTATGTGCCCCCACGTTTTACCTGACTTGAGAAGTACTTGGTTTTTTGTAAGCAAACGTCACAGCAAACTGTTACTGAAAATGGCTTACTTTCTTGTCTTTGCCATGGAGTATAAAGTCATTGTATGAAATTTTAGTTTGTACTGACTTCACTAGTGCTTTTTATGTAGCCTGTTATAAAACTAGACAAATATCTAGATGAGCTGATGTACCTCTGGTTGAGAACCAGAGCCCTAGAGCATGGGTTTTCAATTGGTGCCTACATGTGTGTCTGTTCTGTTTCTCCTCATTATCTGTTTGTCAGGGAGGGGCTGCTGGCTGTGTGATATTTGCCTCCTTCCTGCCCCTTGCTGACTCCAGGCCTTGGGGGTACAACATGAGCAGTTCTGGGCCTGAAGCAGCCATGTCACACTTGGAGGGGAGGAGAAACAAAAGGGAGCTGTGAGTGTCTATTGCACATCACAGCTTCAGTGGCTCAGCTGTAGGGAGGTATATCCTGAGAATGCCAGTAGGCTTGGTGGGGGCCTAAGGAGGAGAAAACCCTTCATTACTAGGGTCTAATATACATCTCAGCCTGTTTAGATGTCTGGCTACAGCTGCTTGGTGGTTTCTTTGAAAAGGGGGGCATTGGGGTTGTGCCTCTAAGGCTGGTCCACAGCGGTTGCAATGAATGGCTCCCACCCAACATCCTGTTCTATTGATTTGTTTCCTCTTCCTTGCCAGGGCCTGGGCCATGACCAAACCTGCTGGCAATTTCTGTTTAGAGCCACACTGACCTTCCAGAGGGGCAGCTCTAGGCCTGCACTTCTGTGCTTTTCTCCCTCTGTGCCACATGGATGGCAAGGTTTAATTTTTTTAGTCATTTGAAGCCTGTAATGAGAGTGATGGCTCAGGAGTGAAATGGTTGATTTAATGGGTCTAGCTGCAGTCAACAGGGGTGTTAGAGACCTTAGTAATAGCACTTGTCTGAGATAATTATGCTCTAAGCAGTATCGGATGCCTTTGGCAGCAGCATTCATTCCCTGCTCTTACCATCTGGGGAATATACAGCTACTAGGATTTGAGGCTACTGCCTGGGCGGGAACAGACAGACTGAAGGTAGGTCGACACTACACGTGGAGAGTGCAGATTCCAGCTCAAGGAGACTTAGCCACATAACACTCTGCTTGAGCTAGCAGAAATGGAGCTGCAGCAGGCGGGGGCTCAGCACCCTGAATGTGGTACGTAGTCCAGGGCAGCTATGGGCTGGAATGTCTCTTCCTCTGCCCTGGCAGTCATACCCTTAAAGAAGGTGGGATTGGCAGAAGCCCTATACTAAGTTAGGCAGACCAGTTCCATTGGGGTTTGCACCACTTTGGAAAAGCCCACCTCCTTCATTACATACTCTAGGGAGCTGCTCCATTGGGGATGAGAGTTAAGGAAGGTGGGAGTGGTAGGCTAGCCCTGCAGTGCCTTGTGTAGCGTGTGTGTCTCTCAACCCCTGGTCGCTGCATTGTGGGGAGAGGCAGGGCAGCCGTGCCCTACCCCTCTGTCATGATACTAGACTCCATAAGCCAGGCTGAGCAGTAAGCACCGTTTCCCCTCTAGCTGACCTCTGCTTTTAAACAGACTCCTCTTTTTTTGGAGCAAGGAGGAACTGAATCTCTAGTGGCAGCCCGTGATGTGACCTTGTCTAGGCCAAGCCCTGTTAGAGAAGAGTGGAAGGGGCTAGGCCCCCATTCTGCAAAGGGCACAGGCCTGAGTTCAGCTTTGCCTCCTGCTGAGGTTTTTTTCCCCCCCTTTTTTTCCCCAAAGGCAGGAGAGGAAATCCACCTAGCAGAGAAGGGTGTGTTCCCTCAGGAAGGGGAAGCTGGGCTAGGTCAGTAGGTGAGCAGCAGGGAAAAACATGGTAGATAAATTCTCTCTCCTCACAGGGGCTGATCAGACAAAGTGTTTTTTAAAAAAGAATTTTGCCCCTGGGGGAGGTTAAGGTGCTTCCAGGATCTGCCTTTCTTCTGAAGTACAACAGGAAGTTTATAGCACTGTAATGCACTACCCAGCTGAATGTGGCCTCTCTGCATCATTTCCCCTTGATGTCACAATCAAGTCTGTTACAATCCAGCAGTGAAAAGGGTTTAAGTACTTTGTTTTAAAGGTAGCGCTGGTGCAGGAAGAAGAATGCTGCCCACAGAGTTTGCTTAAACTGACAGTATAAGCCCCCTCGTCTCCTTTAATACAGAGATGTGGCATGGGGAAGTTGCAGGGCCTGCAATTCATAACAGCACAAGCTGGGCTACAGCTGTTTGAGACAGTCTAACAGCTCCAGCCTCCTAGTGTCTACAGCTTCATGCTCTAGGGCTTTATTGAAAAGTGCTCCTCACCTCTTTAATTTACAGCAGAAGTATGTGTAATCTGAAGTTACCAGGCCCCTGTACTAGAACTTCAGGCTTTCTGCTCAGCTCTAACAGGATCATTCCTTTTAGCTAAGCCTAGCCCTTGACTTCTGCTACATTTCAAATCCACAGTGCTGGAATAGTGTTATGCTCCATCTTAAATAAAAGGCCTAGAAACTACAGTACCCTGAAGTGCAGCCAGTTCTAGTGTGAAACAATGCTGCTGCACATGTTTAAATGCACAAAGAGGGAATAGTTGGAGTCCACCCTCCACGCCTTCCCCTGGTGCTTTGAATACCATCTACTCTTACAGAAAGTGGGAAAGGCCCCATATGCTCCCTATATCTCCTCTAGGAGAAAGCGCAATGGTGTCAATACTGACTCACTGGGCAGAGCTGTCCCCCATCCAAGCACAGGAGAGGGGGCCTGTGTCCTGTGAAATCAGACAAGATCATGTAACGAACTGACTGTAGTGATGCAGAGGGGAAGTGTGACTTACTCGAAGGCTTCACGAGACCATGAACTTAGTACTTGAAACTGCATCAAGCCAGCTGCTCACTATCTTACATTTGAGAAGGGGCAGGGTTTCAATGAGCCATGCAAGAGAGAATTAAAAACCAAGCCAGGAAGATTTTAAAAAAGAGGCAACCCACTTTCCTCTTTACACTATAGTACTAAGCAAAACCCTGCCTCTGAGTTGGCTCACCAGTGAGGCTGAAGGACTGAACTTAGTCCACCTCCACTACAAGTAGTAACCTGGATGGCTCTCTGTTAGAAGTCAAATGTCTGCAGGGATGGAAATGCAGTTCTGTAATCCTGGTTGGGGTTAGTGATTTTGTATAAGGCTCAAGGACATTTTGATCCACACTGCTGGTGACATCCTTTTAAATCTCTTCTCCCTTCCCCCAGCCCTTTTCTTGTGTGGACAGACCAGGGACAGGACTGAGGCAGCATGGGAGGATTTTGCATAGTTTTGCTGTTCTTGCTCTGTAGAGACGAGACATCAAGCACCAGCCTGTCACTCAGGCCACCTCTCTCCAGCACTGAATGCGCAGAGAAAGAGTAGCCAGTTCCCAGCACGAATGGCATTTTCAGAGCAGTGCCCATATTGTATCCAGAACCTAGGACCCTTGAGCAGCTAGTACTGCATCAGGGGGCAAGCAGGCAATAGACAGTTTTAATTACACTATAAAATCAGGGACATTGAAGTCCAAGGAGACAACCCAAATCTTGATCTCCCCACCCCAATGGAATAAGTAGCTAATGCAGTGAATTTAAGGAAACAGGAGGAGGGGATGTAGTGCATTGCCCTAGAAAAAAGACACGCTGCAGCTGTTTATGCTAAACTTCTTAAACTGTCATCATTACAACCATGTAAAACACAGCGTTGAACACTATGTACAGTCTGTTTGGATCAGCGTAAAAAGGAATGAGCATTTTGCTTTTCAAACTCCCTTACCAAAAAAAAAAGCATACATAACAATGGTTTAAAGTAATAACAATACATTAGAAAGAATCACAAAGGAAGATCTCCACGTTGTAAACAAAAGTAGCAACTGAAAATAAAAGCCAATGGTAGCAGATCTCTCAAAGTGCACCAAAGAGACACACCAGCCTCTAGTCCACTGCAATGGAAAGGTTACAGTTTCAAAGACAGGAGTTTCCTGAACTCTGGTGCTGCATTCCTGCCACAGGGCTGCACAGCCTCTGCTCAAAGTGCTAGTTCACCAACAAAAAAGCCTAAACACCAAAAAAACCTACTCTTTTAAAACTACATATATTTCAGCCAAGTAAAGGATACGTGGGGGGAGGAAGCTGTTTTCCTGAGTTAGCATGAAATAACGCTGGCTTTGCCATCTGATTGGGGGCATCCTAGGAGCCATGCATTATTTGTAGACGTGTCTTGCAATTTGTTCCCTCCTTCCTCCCACGAGTCCTCCTTGTCTCTTGGAGCCCTTGTCTCTACTCCCCCCACATAGGTGAAGCTGGGCATAATCATTCCCATCTCTGCTACCACACAGCTCCTTATCAAGCCCCGATACCACCATGGGGCATGCAGTATAAGAACCTGAACAGAACTGACTGGAGTCAGAGGGGTTACTTGCAAGCCCCTGCAATGATGGCAGGGAATGCCTGAACCTGACATGCTTAAATGGTCATTTGCAACCATAGATTGAAATGGAAAGATTTAAGTTGGTTTGTATGTAAAATGTTAATTTCACAAACAAAAAAAGTAATATGCCTGTTTATAAATGAGGCATTGCTCCAATGGTACCCACCCATAGCAGCTGGCTCTGGCAGTTTGGGCCAGTAAAACCTTTGTGCAAAGACACAGATGAAGGAAAAAGGCAAGAGTCTCATGGCTGTAGCAGCAGCTCCTCGCTCCCCCTCAGAAACACACTCAGTCCCAGACGACACAAAGGGCTTTGCCTTCTCCTCACAGTTTGGAATAAGTCCAAAAGGCAGCAAATGAACCAGTTTGGAGCAGGGTGGGGGTTGCCTGGTGAAGAGAAGACACTATAGGGACTGATGGCACCTACCCTCTCACCTTTAATGAGGACTAGAGGTCCTAGCTGCTCAGACTATGGTGGAGCATGGTGTGCTGTGGCCTCCAACAATGGCACTTTTCTTACTGAAGAGGAAGGTGATCCTAAACCACGTGCTGTACAATGCTGCAGGGATCATTAGCAGTCTAAGTCCACTGGAGTCATTCCACTGAGTTCAATAGACTTTGGAACAGGTGCTAAGCTTCCAATTGGACTCCTATTTTAGGAGAACACTGTATATATATTTCAGCTACTACCTCTGAGACAGAAGATCAGGAAAACCGAAATGATTCTTGGAAAATATACACTTGGAATTAGCTTGGCTGGCCTCTCCCCAGTGAGATTTCATGATAAAAAGGAGATATGCATCCTGAATTCAGCGTACGTGAGATTTTGGCCTGCATGGCAAGTATTGTGCGTTAGGAAGCTATTCAGTGTTCTAAAGTCAATCGCCATTAAAAGTGTGTTTTACAAGAGGTCCTAGATACGCTCCATCTCTGACCTCACACTGCCTACATACACCAGAACAGCAACAGACCCAGTGGGAGGAAGGCCAAGCAAACAGAAAAATGAAGGTAAAGGGGTCTAATCTCCTATCTCATGTGTGAGCTCAACTCCCACGCAGGTTAGTGGAAGTTACATGTGTGCTTAGAGGAGAAAACAGACCAGCACACAGAAACCATGGCTAGCAGGAGATTGCAGCTACTTTAACAATTTCCATTGCCCACTGGCTTCTGGAGCTCAAGGGGACGCACACAGTTCCTAACTAAAGGATACTGCTCGTCCTGCAGAAATACTGCCCGGGGATTACACACTCAGACATGTTACTCTCCAAACTACTGCACAGCTATTGGGAAAGGACCACTAAAATAAAAACAACTCAAGCACCTTTTTGCTACAATTGAAAATGAGCTGTGGTGGCCGAGAATCATAAGACTTAGCATTTATAGAGCGCCTCTCCTCCTCCGAGCGCTTTAGAAACATTACAACTAATCCTCACCATACCCCTGTGAGGTCGGACAGTCAGGATGCTTACCCCATTTCATAGATGGGGAAAGCAGGCAGAGAGGTTACGTGACTTGCCCAAGGCCAAAGAGGAAACTGGTGGGAGAACAGGAATTAGAACAGGAGCTGCTGGCTGCCAGTGCTGTGCTCAGGCCACCTCTTGAGAGAGAGAAATGGGGAGCTCCCTTTGCAAGCTGTCATCTACATCCACATAGAACCACCACACCCAGCTGGTCACCTGCAGGGGGCCAGGAAGGAACCCCCACACACACAATGTATTCTGGGTGTTGTTTTGGGTCTCCTTCCTCCAAGACATCGGCCATGGCTGAAGGTGAGACACTGGACAGGGTGGGCCAGGGCTCTGAGGTGGCACCAAGCATTCTCTCTCTCATCTGCTTGGCTGGCTGGTTCTTGCTCACATGCTTATGGGCGAAATGATCGCTGTAGGTCAGACTAGATGATCTAGATGTCCTTTATGGCCTTAATCTCTAGGACACGTTTAGGAGCTGGTCCGAAGCCCATGAAAGTCAATGGGAGTCTTTCCATTGACTTCATTGAACGCTGGTTCAGGCTTTTAGTATATTTCTACTCCCTAAGGGAGCCTTTAACCAGTGTTCAGGGGACATGTGTGTATATCTATCTATATGCATGCCTCAAGTATGCTCTCAAAGCATCCTCAGCTATTGAAGGAGGCATCACCTGTAGTTAATTCTGTGGAATCAGGTTCCTCATTACGAAGTATGGATGGTAATAACCACGCCTAGAGCTCTATATGCTGTACTACAGTAATTCAGGCTCCTGACCAGAAAGCAGGACTGGCATTTCTCCATAATTACAGAATATTTCCCCATGAGCTGTGAGCTTGCTTTTAAAGAAATCTGCCCCAACTTTCTTCATTCTCGAAGACAAGACATTTGCATTTCTGGACCACAGGCTTTAAGCTTTACAGAAAAGGCCTCTTCTTCTAAATCTTTGAGCCAAGATTCTCTCTTGGCAGCTTCTTATTCTGTTGATTTACAGCCAGACTATTTCAAGGAGGAGCTCAGCCAAGGCTTTCAGAACTTTGCCACCTTCCTTTCTAACTCCAGTGTGGTTTCCACACTGACACTTCAATTGCTCAAAGCAGGGACCAATGTAGGTTTTGGAATTTTGATGAGAAGTGATCAAACCCTATTACACTCTTGTGGCTTGCTAGCTAACGCAAAAGACCAGCCAGGGCACTGCCTCCATTGCTCAAATAAGAATACATCCTGTGTTTATTAGCATAGCTACACACTGATTGGTCATTTACCGAGGCAGTGGCCTCCTTTTCCTTTCAGTCAGTCCTAAGGCAGCGAGCCCGCTCACTGTCCTGGCTTCCCAGAGAAAAGGATAAGACAGGCAGGCTGGAAAACTGATTGTAGCTCTACTTCAACCTTCTGTCCCTATATCACATGAGGAACTCAAGGAATCTGAACAAACATTTAGTGGATCAGCACAATCCTTCTTCAGGCTCGTGGAGGAGCATGGCAAACGCATCTTTCCCACCTTGCCTTCTGCCTGCATCAGAAGTTAACTTTGCTTTCTGACAAATCCTAGCTAAGGCGCAGCCCAGAACAAACCCACCGAGAACAGAAGGGCACTTCAGCACACAACATTCAGCTTCCCTTCAGGAAACCTCCCACTGCAAATGGAAAAGAGCTAGAGAACTAAGAACGGGCCTACTACACCGCCCCATTGCACTCGAGGTGAAAAGATGCACGGTCTTTCCCCTGGGACGTGAGCAGTACTCACCGGGATTTCTGGAATAGAGCTGGACGTTGCACAGACTTTACAGAAGGCTGACTTCCCTGGTGAGAATACTCAGTAGCCTTGTTCGAAGGACTGCTGGCTGTTAGGATTTCAGAAAAATCTATTGGTGCAAAGGCCATTGGGAAAATGCGACTGGCCACATGGACCAAGTGCTCGTTTGTAAAGAAAGGCCCCTCTGTCTCGCTTTCTCTCCCAAAGCTGCTCTGTCTGTAAGAGCAGCTCAAACCCCTCTGCATCGTAGTCCCATGTTAACAGAAACTAAACTCTGGTTTATGAGACCAAGCTCCTGTGTTTATAAAAATGATGGGAAAAAACAGTCAAAATATTTAGCACATTAACCAGCTTTGCCTCCCTGCACACAAGCAGGGATGAAAGCACTTTGTGATTTGTCCACAGAAAAAAACCCCGCAGACTTTTTCCACCACCTCCTGGCACCAATACATTGTCTATTGGCCAAGGTACCAACTCCTGCATGCCACACGTTGCCCCCAAACATTCGTACCAAACACAGCTCAGCACAGGATCATCTCCTGTCATCTCTACCCTGGGCTGTGTTGCCTTTTAGTTGCAAACCTTTATAAGGATGTCTCATGAATAGACAGAATGTAATTATATTGTTTGTTCCCCCCCTTTGCCCCTACCCCTGCTAAAATGTCACTGATTTGGACATCTGCATTGCGGAAGTGCAGTCTGGATAGAAACTGTTCTCTGAATGGGCTTTAGCAACCTTGGGTGGTATTTTTGGCTTTGGGTGTAGACAGGGACGCGGCTCTCTCAATGCATTTAATGACTTCTGCGCACACTGACTGGCAGCCACCGCCTCAAGTTCTGCAGCTGTAGGAAATGCCCCTCCATCAGCTGCCGTCAAGGCTGCACCTATGTGATGACTGCCCTCTTGCAAAGGCAGTGCCATTTTTTTTCGGTTCAACAAGTCCTGCTCCGTAGCATGAGCCACGTGAAGTGGGGTGGTGGTCTTAACTATTTTATAGGGGCTGGACTGCCCCTGTAAAGCCGGGGATGACAGGTGTCGAGCGGGGAGACCCTCTGCCAGCTGAACTGCCCCAGAGTCAAGCATAGATAAGATTGGCACACTGCCGCTGCCACCAGACAGTCTCTGATGAGGAAGCAAGTTGAAGGCTGGGTGGCCCAGTCCTACTGTCTGCTGTGCTGAGTCTGTGCTCCCTCCTGAGTGCATCCCCAGATCTGCAATCTCACCCACAGATGCAGATCTGGGTACCGAGGATTTTGAATCTGGTTTGTTCTGTGGCACTGCTCCGCTAAGATTCTCGGTCCTGGGCACCTGCCCAGAAGAGTTATCCTCACTGTACTCCAACTCGGATATGTTGTCATACTGAGATACGTTAGAAGGCCGTCGTCTACCATCCTGCAGAGGGAGAGAGAGAGTAACAAGGGCCTTCTCCATACACAAGACAGGCACTTGTCCTTTCTCTGACAAACCGCAAGGAGAAGCAAGGTTTTGTTCTGGTGCTGAGAGCGAGTCTGTACTGGGAGGCCGGTGCGGCTGCTCTGGAGGCGGCCCTGTCAGTAAACCCACCGGGAAGATGGTAGCGCTCATGTCTTCAGGCCTCTCCGAGACATTTTGCACAGAAGCATCTGAGGGTCTTTGTTTAGCAAGGGATGGAAGAGACGGCGTTTGGTTTGGCAACTCCTGACCTGCTAATGTTTTATTGTGATTGACAGGCAGGTCTACTTGGGGGTTGTGGCTCTGGGTGGCAATGTCCCCTGCAGAGTTGTCCTCGGCTGTCCCTTCGGGTTGTGCTTGCTGAGGTGCCAACAGCTGAGCTGCCTGGAGAATGGCCTGGTTTGTGTTGCCTACAACAGGGGAGGGGTTACGTTCCTGCAGTTCCCCTTCACCCGTTCCTGCACGGAGAGTCTGAGGACTCTCTTGTGAGACAGCTTCCCTGCTCCCTGGCGGTGCATCCTGGCTCTCCGAGAGGGCCTGAACTTCATTCTCCTCAGGAGGAGACCGCTCCTGTGATGGGGTTTCACCAGCAACTGTCTTTGGCGACTCTACCCGAGTTTCTTCTCCATGCTGGTTTTCCTCTTGGCATCGCTGGTGGCCCTTTAATGGCTGCTGATGCACATCTGGTGCTGCTGCCAGCGAAGGAGGCCCGTCCTGCTGCAGAGGTGGGAGCCTCTCGTTTATTGCCACGCTTGCATTACCAATAGTATCATTCAGATGAGCGGGGCTGTTGTTTGGAGGGGACAGCTTTGTATCTCTGTCAGGGTTGAGGTCAGTGGCAGCCTTCTTCTGCCCATTCGCTGCAATGCTGGGTTTCAGTGCCACAAGATTTAGAGAAAGCTCCAGCCCCAATGGTTTCTTAGGGAATTCTTCAGGTTTTGCTGTAAGGGAAAAAAACACCACGCACGTATTAAGCTCTTTTTCAAGGAGTGCTGTAACAAGTCCAGCAAGACAGGGGAGCTGAACCATGTCCAACAAACATCTGCCCTTCAAAAGGGGGGACGCTTTAGTCACTCAGAGCAAACGGTGTTTGAAAAACAAAGATGGGAGATCACACGTTAGCCTTTGGGAGCTTCCTGCCGGTGATCAGCCTACCTACGAGAGGTGCCACTAGCCACACCGGCAACCTGGGAAGCTCCAGCATGATCCCCAAGCTCACTGGCCTCCTGTTCTAGCAGGTTCACCATCTAAGGCAGGACTTTCATTTATAAACTTCTAAATGTTTCATTTTACTAATGGCTGATGCTGGGATTGCTGTCAAAGGTAGGTAGGCGCCAAAATTTCAATGGCATTTGAGTGCCGGAATCCCAGGCTGAATCTGTATTTAAGGAGATAAGAAATGGTCAACCAGTTTGTAGCTCATCCTGGCCCTGCTGCTGCCTTCCTTGCTCATGTGCAATAGTGCCTCACTCAGAGGGTAGTCCCATTGTGTTCCCTCATCTTCACACACAAGCATTTTTTTTCATCTTAATGAAATTATTAGTAGCACAAATGCAGCCATAAATGAGGACAATGATTTAACTGGGGCTACTTGCTGAATGAGAGAGAACCTGGCCAGCAGAGTCAGTACTAGATCGTTAAAATGTTACTATTCCATGTTGTAATTATATAGCTGGAATTCTATGCTTAGCAGTATGTCCTGATTTTGTTTCTTTATGAAGTATAAAGGTGGCCTAAAAGGGCTTAACAAGAACTATTTTATTCTCCTTGTTTTAACATTACACAGTCAGGTTCTGTCTAGCTGGAAGATTTGATGGTGACTGGAGAATCAGTGAATGGCATCACAATATAATTATTAAAAATGTGCGTTACAGTTGTGCTGGGGCTGTGCAAACATAGCAAGAGGCTGTCCCTTCTTTGGACATCTTACAAACTAAACAGACACAGGGAGGGAGGGGAATTGACTGGCCCAAGGTCACAGTGGCAGAGCGGTAACAGAACACAGGTCTCCAGTGCCCCATCAGTCTGACCACCACAGTGCTTCCCCAGGAGTGGAAAGCCTGAGCAGTTGAGAGAAGAGATCGGAGCCAGAGGATTTCCACACCACCAGGCTGTTTGGGGTTTATTTTATTGTGTTATTGGTAGCACCTATTTTAACTTCAGTGAGGAACCAGTTGGATAAAGGATGCCTTTGTTAAAGATTCACATTACCTGCCCCTTCACCTACAGAGGTAGAGCTCACAAAAGACACCCCCTGAGGCCTCCCAGAGCTCAGCCCCCAAAAGCAGGATGCACCAGACTTGACATTTCTGATCCTGTTACAGTATAAACAAGCAAAGTGACAGCAGAGGTGGGCACTGGGAGTCAGGACTCCTGGGTTTCATTCATTGTGTAGCTCTGGGTAAGTCACTTAACCTCTTTGTCTCTGTTTAGCTGTAAAATGGACATACTTTGCTGTTCACAACTTTGTTGTGAGACTTCAGACAAGACTGAATCTTTACACAGGGGAAGATGCATGGGTCAGCATGCACCTGCACCTCCAGAGGCAGCCAGGCAAAGGAATTGTGACCCATCACTCTGCCACAGGGGGAAACTCATGTGTGCCTGTTTCTTGTCAGGTGCTACTCCCTCCTCCCCCTGCCCTGGCTCAGCTCATACCCTGCCTATGGGGGCGAGGGAGGAGGGGGAAGGGAGATGCTCACCCCCTCCTCTATGCACACACCATCAACCTGGGGAGCCTGTAAAGCAGAGCAGAGGGGAAGCTATCATATTCTCTTATTCCCGCTGCACAAGCATGTATGGCAAGTGACAATCTCAACCTTAAGTTTTGCAATCTTTTCTCAGAGGAGCTCAAAAGTTCTTTACTGACATCAAAGATCATGTTCAATAATTAATTCCCTCTTACCATATAAGAAAAGCTCCATGTGTGTGTTTTGTTGTCAGCTGATCAGGGTTTATTAGTCCGATTATACAACATGGTCCCAAACCTTGGGAGTTCAGATAAAAATTAAACTGGCTCCAAACCACCCTGATTTGAGGTTGCAGAACCTGGTTCCCCTTAGCCAGTCTCTGGTTACAGCCTGACACAAGAGTCCCTCAAAACAGACCTAGAGAGAACTGCAGTTCAGTGTATTCATGTACTTAACCAGGTGGGGTTTTGTAGGTTTCTAATGAGTGTTTCATTTATTTTTCAATAAGTATTTCTACAGCAGGGGCCACAGCCAACTTCCTCCTCGTGCAGCATGAAGGATTTATGCTGAGGGGGCTGTATCTAACCACTCACCTGGAATACAATGCTACAACATAAAGAGGCCAATTACCATGGCAACCCCTGCATATGTGAAACACAACATTGCCCCTGCCTGCCCTGTGAAGTGCCAGTGGCTGGGAAGTTCACACACCCAGAAAATCTGTGTAAGCAAAACAACGCATGCAGACCACATTTGAAACATCTGGCTCAATTCAAACATGCAAAGACTCTGCAAATCAGAACAAAATACCCAAGAGGAGCAGAGTGATGCAACTTGGGGTTAAAAATCATTTATGACAAACAGGACAAAGGGCCAGATTTTCAAAAGAGCTCATGCTCCAATTTAAGTACTGAAATAAGCAGCCAGATTTTCAAAAGAGCTCAGCATGCCTGGTGTGAGCTTTGCCAAAAAATCCACATATCTCCCTAGGAGCTGTCATGTCCCAGAATACAAGTGACACAAAGCCACCATTGCTCAACCCACTCTATCTTTGCACCCAAGAGATCTCGAACAGAACAGAGAACCGGGGTCACACAATTGCCTCTGCAATTCAGAAGGCCACAGCAGTTAACCTTTTCCTGCTGTTTAGAGAGAAAAGAATCCTGAAAAAATTGCATTGCTCTGGCCCTGAAAGATAGGGTTAGTGCTGGCACCAAGAAGTTAATTTTAACTGTAGGGGAAAATTTGGAATTAATGCTGCTTTCATGCTCTGCTTACCTGGGGGTGGAAGGTCAAATTTCATTTTGCGCAATTCAGTCATGGACATTTGCAATTGTTCAATAATAATATCATCTTCATAATGCAGAGAAGCAGAAATTCTCTCCTGCAGGAATTCCCGTAAGTCTTCCAGGGACATCTTCAGTAAGCGTTCTAGAGGACAGCAGAAAACACAGCAAAATGTGAGAACAAATCAATTAGATTTGGGGTGGGGTGGGGTGGTAATCCAGACAGTGTTTCTACTGGAGCAGCAGTTTTAACTCTATCAGTACAGGAGATCTGGTTTACATTTAAGTTAAAATGTGGGGCAGAACAAACAATGCATTGCTTCCTTTTTCCATGTGTTTTTCGGCCAGGTATTTATGGCTCTCTCAAGTCAATCTCTAGTCCCCATCCTGCAAACATTTATGTTCGCATGTAACTTTACTCAGGTGAGTAGTTCTCATAGACTTGGATGGGCTCATTGAATGAGTAAAATTATGAAGGTGCATAAATGTTTACAGGTTCAGGGCCTTGGTTCAGTGACAGAATGTGTCTGACTGTTTCTGAATGTTTCTTTTACACCTCTAGGGGGAGTAAAGCTGCGTGTTACAGACGCCGCAGATTAATGGTGGATAGTGCAGCCTGAGGTGGCTCAGCACAGACATTCAGAATTGGTGCTTCACACTCTTCCCGTATCTAATATAGGATTTCACAGCCATCCGAGATGCAGAGCAGCCACTGTCATTAGCCACCCATCTCACTGCATTGTTCATCAAGGCTTAATTTGTCCAGTCTTCCTCTCTTTTTCTTTACATACAATACTTCACATGCACAAATCAGTTACTTTTAATTAAGGGCTTGTCCACGTGGAGACTTAGTGCACAGAAAGCGGAGGTGTAAATCTACCCTGCCGTGCACTAACTGGCTGAGTGGACCCTGCTACCGCACACTTAAAAGTTCCACAGTGCACTTTGATCTACTAAGATCTCTTCCTTGGTAAGATTTTTAAACAATTATAGGAAGTTTAGGATGGATGAAGGTAAATAGCACTCACCCACTTATAAATGCACCTACCCCGCTAATGTACTAATGGTATCCATGTGATGGATGCATGGTTACCATGCACCTTTGACCATTACACCTGCACTCCGTCCACTAATCCATCTCTTCAGGATTTATTCAAACATTCCAAACCTCAGAGCCGCTTCAAACCCCTGCATTTCTCCTGTTCCCTCTAAAAAAAAGTTACACTGGCCAAAGCCCTCAGTGCGCAATATTCACTACTGCCCAGTGACAGGTTTAGGAGCTGACCCTGTGACCCAGTGTGGCTACAAACGAGGGCCTTGTACCACTGGCAAGAGGAGATGCTGAGCTTTCCAGTGAGACTAGCAGGGCCTGCCTTGAAGTGCTGAAGGTCCTGAGATGTCTAACTTTAAGGCAGTGACATTTTTATGTAAATAAAAGCAATTTCAGGTCATTTTTAGAAGTATTTTTATAAATACATTATTGTATTGCTCTCTCCTCTGAGCCTTGTTTAGTTGGACTAAGGAACATGACTTCGCAGAAGAAGAGATACAAATAAACAAAACAAAATAGTCCCACTAACATTTTTAAATGCTCTCTAAAACACTCTTAAAATAGTTTTTCTGTAAAGTGTGTTACACATGTGCACAATATAGTACATGGTGTCAGAAAGTCCATTTTGTAATGTTTACAGTTCTGTAGACTGGGCCCAAGACTGCACCATGGTGGGGGATTTTTTTTTTAAAGACTGGATGTTTCAGTGCAGGAACTGTGCCTTCTTTGGTGTATGTACAGCACCTAGTGCTAAGAGAACCAAGCAATCAACCACAAAGCATTCATCTCCACCACCAGTGTGCACTGAGCAAGGCAGGGCTTCTATAGGACATACTGCCCTGGTCCACGGAGAGGAATTTCCCAGTGGCTGATGGAAGTCCTGCAGCCGAGGACGCACTCTTCTCAGTCTACGGAGCAGGTGGGATTTGGCCCTTGCAGAGTAGATGTGAAAAGGCCAATGTGCCTTTTTTGCTGGCAAAAGCATAGTTTTCCTCTGGTGTTAAGAGTGACAAACATGGGACTGTGTGTAGTAATTTGCTTTCTCTGAACTCTGGGTGAGGCCTGAAACTGCACCAGTCTGTAATGCCCAGTAGGGGCTGCACGGTATCATACATGTCTAAATCCAGTGACACCGAGAAAAAAGCCGAACAGCCAACTGTGGAGCACCATCAGGCTAACTTCAGACATAGTGTAAATGGGGACAGCTTCAGGAGATGCACCTATTTTGGTCAGATCTGTATCTTGGTCCAATTAAAGTAGAAGGAAAACTTTAAAACCAACGCTGGGCTTCTCTCTCTCTCTAAGCCCTTCCCTGACTAAGGAGGTTAAATCTAAACCCCAGACTCTAATGATAGGATCATCCCTACTGAATGGGAAAGTCAAGCAAGTCTGCTGAGCCGCTTACTTTTGTGCAGCTTCAGGATGGTGTACGCCATGGCTGTCAGAACCCGTTCTCCTTCCAGGATATAGACATCCCACAGCCGCAAGGTGAGCGTGAAGGGAGTCTGTTTACAAAAAGAAGCAGGTTAGATGATGTGATGACCTGGGGAATCTGCCTGTAAAATGTATGGATTCTGGGTGAGATTATGAACCCTTTCCTTGTAAGTATCTTTACCAATCTGCCAATTCCATTGGAGGCTCGTTGGCTTCTCTTTGTGCTTTTGCCTTTATGCTGGGTCGAAATTCCAAACGTGGGTGACAAAGGGCTAACAAAAGAGGGTCACTGACTTAACACGGACTTAACATAGAACAGCACTAAACAGACTGGCTCCCCACCAGGAGAAGGGATTTATTAGGGGAGAGCTCACCGAGCAAGAAAGTTACCCATAACACACTGTGGTCCCCTGTTGAGGCTGACCAGGGAGTCCACCTGATGTAGGAGACAGGAAGGTGATAAAGGGCAGAAGCTGATCTACTTGCTCTCTCTTTGGCCATTTTTCACCAGCTTAAGATGAGTGAAGCTGCTGCGAGAGCTGGGTGAGGCAAAGCAGGGGAGATCCCGCCTACACGAACACACTGTGAGCTAGAGCAAGAGGCAATGCACGTAGGCTGTATTATTACACTGTGGAACTCTGTGCCGAGTTTGTGTTATATGCTACAACTACCATGTGACCTGTGAGTTAAATTGCATCTCTGAAGGCTCACCCCGTTGGTGGGATTCTGGGAGAGGTTGCGTTTAAATGACAGGGGCAGTCTAAGGAGTCAGCACTGGTTCCAAGGGTTAGGCAGTGGGGATGCATGGTTGCAACTCTCAGGGGTGTGTGGTGCTAGACAGAGGGTCTGCACTCAAAGAGCATCAAGGGACCCCAAGACTGGGGCAGCGCTTGGAATCTGTTCAGACTTGAGGCTTAAAACCCCAGGGGAATCCAGATGCTGGATTCCTGTCTCAGCACTGTGGTGGTCTGCCAGCAAGGGGAATCAGACATGATCTGTAACAGATGGCATAGTATTTTGCTCCAATGCTATTCTAACTGTATTGATCTGCCCAGGAATGACAGTGCATAGAATGTGCCATAAACCTTCCCATTAGCACCCCAGTGTAGCACAGAGAGATTCTTTGTTTTCATGACAGATTTAGGGTTGTGTGTGTATTATGAGCTACAATTCTGGTTTTAAAACAAATGTTCACCCGCTTGGATGGCCAGAGAGTTGCAGTTAAGATAGACACAACGTTCCTTCTTTGGGACGGTAAGGTGAACAAAATTCAATCTAAGACAACTTGCAAAAGGATTCCCTACCTTGAAAAGTCGTTACTATATTTAGTTTTGCAAGTATGTGAAAGCTTTGCTATTTTCAAGGCTAGACACACGAATCACCAGAACAGACAATGGCCTGTTTAATTGGATGATCCTGGGCCTGTCAGTCTAGTATATCAAGGCAGCTTTGCACTGCTCTGGTGACACAAAGCTGCCCTCAGCCCAACAGTGTGGGACTTCCACCAGCGTAGGGGAATCTTTCGTGGCACACAGCCACTGAAGTGGCTCCTTTGCCACTCCCTGTGGCTATCACCATAGAAGTGTGGCTGGGGAAAAGAAGTGGAGCAGGCTCCCTTTCGCTCATTTGATTCCTTCCTGCTGGAATATACAGTAGGGGCCATTGGCAGCTGCTCTATGTCAATGACCAGACCAATTTAAACAGAAGTGGTTTGACTGTCAAAGGTGTTTGAGCAACCTCATTTCCCAGTGAAGTCAGTGAGAACTGCAGGTGGCTTAAACACCTTTGACAATTGGGCCATTTCTGTTGTGATATCTAATTATGGACTTAGGAGCCTACATCTATTTGCTGAAGTTTGAAAATTCTGGCCACAGCAGTTAATTTAATTCAGACACACGACTATACAATAGGTTTCAGAGTAGACAGAACGCCACTAGCCATCACCTTCAGCCCCCAACTAAAACCTCTCCAACGCATCATCAAGGATCTACAACCTATCCTGAAGGACGACCCATCACTCTCACAGATCTTGGGAGACAGGCCAGTCCTTGCTTACAGACAGCTCCCCAACCTGAAGCAAATACTCACCAGCAACCACACACCACACAACAGAACCACTAACCCAGGAACCTATCCTTGCAACAAAGCCCGTTGCCAACTGTGTTCACATATTTATTCAAGTGACACCATCATAGGACCTAATCACATTAGCCATGCCATCAGGGGCTCATTCACGTGCACATCTACCAATGTGATATATGCCATCATGTGCCAGCAATGCTCCTCTGCCATGTACATTGGCCAAACCAGACAGCCTCTATGCAAAAGAATAAATGGACACAAATCTGACATCAGAAATCATAACATTCAAAAACCAGTAGAACACTTCAACCTCTCTGGCCACTCAGTAACAGACTTAAAGGTGGCAATTTTGCAACAGAAAAGCTTCAAAACCAGACTCCAACGAGAAACTGCTGAGCTTGAATTAATATGCAAACTAGATACCATTAACTTGGGTTTGAATAGAGACTGGGAGTGGCTGGGTCACTACACATATTGAATCTATTTCCCCGTGTTAAGCATCCTCACACCTTCTCGTCAAGTGTCTAAATGGGCCATCTTGATTATCACTACAAAAGTTTTTTTTTCTCCTGCTGATAATAGCTCATCTTAACTAATTAGCCTCTCACTGTTTATATGGTAACTTCCAATTTATCTGTGTGTATATATATATATATGGATGGAACATATAGTAAGATAGATATAGGTACATATAGTTATATATATATATATATATATATATATATATATATGTTCCATTCTACGCATCCGATGAAGTGGGCTGTAGCCCACGAAAGCTTCTGCTCTAATAAATTTGTTAGTCCCTAAGGTGTCACAAGTACTTCTGTTCTTTTTGACTAGACTATACTGCCTTTCATCCAAAAATCTCAAAGTCCTTTACAAGCGTGATGAACTTACTCTACTGAGGTACGTATTATCCTCTTTATAAAGTTGGTGAAACAGATGCTCAGTGAGGGTAAGTGATTTAGTAGATTTGTGGCAGAGCCAAGGAAAATAAAAATCTGACTCCCATGCCTATACTTTTGCCCTAAAACTATCTTTCCATCTATTATTCATGGTGTGACCATCTGAGTGGCATGTAGTTATTTTAAGCCCATCTCCTGCCGGGTATATGCTTTATGAAAATATGCAAAATATCTTGGCCTATAAAATATTCATGGAATCTTATTAGAAAAATATGTAAAAATTCCCAGATACACTAAAGAAAATCCACTCTGGATCCAGGTTGCCAAGTAGACACTCTCCCAGGAAAAGCTCTCACCCGGTCAATGAAGCACTGCAGGAACCACTTGGTTGTGTAAATCCCCGTTGTCATCTGCTCCTTGTCCTAGAATGAGACAACAAGCAAAGAGATGTTTACTTCACTGGACCAGCTGCTGGAAGCTTGTGTAAAACTCATGTTTTTTTAAAATTCTTTCTGGGCAAGGTCCTGGAAATGGTTTGTCAGGCTCTGAATGGGTCTATGAAGCATCATCTCATCTGAAATGTGTCTCCTGCCCCTACTCAAATGACAGTAAGACCAACCCAAACCCTTGCCTGAACCTGAGCCTTACTGTAGTTACATTTGTACCCCTGGTTTCAGCTGCTCCAGATACACTTAGCCCCACACAAGTGCCAACATGCCACAGAAAAGGCATTTGTGCTAGAGGGTTTTCTGGCCCAATTTCCAGACCACAGAGGTCTGCAAAACAGTTCAGGCAATAGAAACACAAATGAATCTAATTAATAACATTGTTTGTAAACCTCTTCCATTCAAGAATCTCAAAGTGCTATGAGCAAAGGATGAAGGAACTGGGTGTGTTTAGTTTGGAAACGAGATGAGGGGAACAGGATAGTGGTCTTCCGATACTTGAAAGGCTGCCATTAAAAAAAAAAAAAAAAGATGGAGAAAAGTTGTTCTCTCTTGCCGCAGAGGGCAGGACAAGAGGCAATGGGTTCAAACTACAGCATGGCAGATTTAGATTAAATCTCAGGAAAGACTTCTTAACTGTAAGAACAGTAGGGCAAGATGCCTCGGGAGGTTGTGGAAGCTCCTTCACTGGTGGTTTTCAAAAGGAGGCTGGATAGCCATCTGTCTTGGATGGTTTAGACAACAAATCCTGCCGCTTGGCAGGGGGCTAGACTAGAGGCCCCTTCTAACCCTGATTCAAACAATCAAACCTCACAATGCTCACCTGACATAGGCAAGAAGAGAAGCATCCTATAAGAATTCTAGACATGCTTACAGACAAAATTGTTTGCTACACCACATTCATATAACAAGCTCCAAACAAGCCCTTACTTGCTGAGCTAAAGGAGACACTTAACTAGTTGTACTGGTTCATTGCATGTGTGGTCTGCAGGCACTAGAAGACAAGTTCCCACATGTCTGAGCAGCTTGGACACTGTATATCCAATAGAGGGTAATGGCACACAGACAGGTGGGTTCATGGCTATGTGAATTTTTGGATCCTTATCTAAATGGGCCTTTTGGACATTTGCTATCACTAGTTTCAAGCCTGCTCTCCTTCTGCTTCCCCCTCACTCTGGTGCTAGGTGAAAAATTGCAGGGTATGCCTCACTGGAGGGATGATGTACAACACATGCACCTGCATGAAAACAATGGGAGCACTGCTGTGGTATCAGAAAAGAGAAACTGAGGGAGGAGCACCAGAAACAAGAGGGAACACCTCCAGAACCACCCCTCGTGTCAGCTTCACTCACCACCAGTCCAGCTGGGATTCTAGGGGTGCCAGCTACCTGCTCTTTTCCAGCAAACTCCTTTTTTTCCCCTGTATCCCTCCAGAGTCTCTTCAGCTTCCACCTCCACTCTGTTACCTTCACTTTCCAAATGGTCAGACTTTATTTAACTGGACAGATCAGCCAGAAACAAGGATATAAATCTTACTACTAAGTGTTCAAACATGAATTAGCTCAAGGAAGTTTAACAATGATAGCACCTGGTATGATCACATTAAGCAGGGGGGTGTATTGTCAAAGCACAGACATAGGCCTCTCTTCTGTACTTTCCCATACCCTGTTTTGCAGAGGTATAGCATGCTCTCCATTCAGGGAAATATGGTTACTAGCTCGTGGAGTCTCTCAAATGCAGGTACTTTTGTTCCTGTTGGCTGGAATTCAGTGTTTCTTCCCCCGCCACCATCTCTCTCAGAACAGTGGTAATTTAGTGAAAAACTAGCCTGGCTGTGTTACATTTCTACAGCAGGGGTGGGCTCATCTGCAGCACCAAGCAAAAGCTATTTCAGATGATGGCAATATAGACAGCTTTTCCTGGAGACACGCCACGAAGACCCTCTAGGAATGCAGAAAACCTTTAGGGGTCTGAATACCCAAAATATGAAACACATGCAGAAAAGGAGGAGCGAGTGTCACAAAATAGCTGGCTAGTTGCTAGTCCCATACTGCAGATGCTATTCCAGCTAACGAATGGGGTTGTACCATCCTCTGGAGACAAAAACCATTGGAGATGCTGAGCCAGCAAAATGAATGACAGCATCAATTCTAATGTTTCCTGTGTCCCTCTGCTGGAAGGGAGGAAATGTCCCCACACAGCAGGATTGGCATAGGAGAATGTTAAATGAAACAAATGTGCAGCAAGGAGCCAAACTGTAAGGGGAAAGCTCTGGGCTTTCCAGCATCTGCAACGCAAGAAGATGATAATACCGTCCAGGTTTTATGGCCAGCATAACATAGCAATGCCCGGTTAACGCATGAAATAACTCCGTTCACACATGCCCTAGATACATTTTCTTGTTCCTGCCTTTTCTAGGAAAGTCTCCAGATTTTACAATGTCTTGCACAAATGCTGGTGGCCAGCCACAAAACCTGAACTGTTCACTTCAGAAATATTTAGGAGACAAATGAGTTAGCTAAATACTTGCCTCTTCAGTGGCGGAAGCAGTTGTATGATTAGCTGTACATTAGGGTAGGAGTGTATTTAACAGAACAAGTTAACATTAAAGCATTTAACGTAAGCATGACATGAGTATGGGAAGCTGGGTGACAAAAAGATACCATGTGCTTCTTCAGCTTCGGAAATAGTTTGCTTAAAATCTGCTCATGATGGGCCTGAAATCTCTGCAGCTTTGGGAACCCAGGAATGAAAAACCCTTTAAAAGAAAAATACACAGAAGCAATTAGAGACAAACTTAAAAGTTAACGACAGATGTAGACTGGGGGGCTGATTTTCCAAGATGCTGAAAATCCACATTTCCCATTAACTTCAAGCAGAGCTGAGGATGCTCTGCAAAACAGACCTTACTGGCCTTTTGTCTTTCATGGCCTAGGTTCTACCCCTTTTATTTGGGCTGTGTCTAAAACTCTGCAACATACCCTACTCTGGCATCCAATGCTGGTTCTTCTGAAACTGCTCCTTCACAGCAGACCAGTCAAACCTTAAACACTCCATTACAATCTGGGCCTGATCCAGAGCCCACTGAAGCCAATGTAAAGGCTGCCATGGATTTTGGATCAGGTCCTTTATTTGCATGACAAGGTATGCTAGGCAGTACATCACCTCTCTGGGTCTAGAACAAACAGTGGTAAACAGGTTTTATACAATGGGAGCACAACACGAGCTTCCCCATCACTATAATTTAGTGGCAGACACATTTTAACCCAGATGTTGAAGGAAACTATAATAAAGTCAGAGGGTAGTTCTGTCTTCCGTGCATGCCCTCTGCTTCTTATATGCCAAGAGCCTCTCTCCTTTTCTTTTTTCTTTTTTTTTTTTTTTTAAGCAAAATATGTGATGGTTTTATGACAGGATAAATAAAAGCAAGAAGCATTTGAGCAACGTCTTTCAATGCTCCCTCACTATGATCTTCTGTAGCTATTAAATTATACAAACCACCCCCTTATTAAAAAATATCTCTGGATAAAGACTTTAAAAAACAACACTTCTTCAGTTTAAAAATCACAATAAAATGAAAGGAGCGTTAATGTGGTTGGTGTAAAATAGTACACCACATTTCCCAGTACACATCTGGACAAATGCATTAGGGAATGTATTCTATAGTGTGTTTAAAGCAGCACACTATGTATGGTTCCTAATGGTAAGTCTACACTGGACATTATTTTTAAACCTAGAGTTAACTGATTGTCATGAAATGTTTGACCCTGGAACACAGTAGCTTTTACAAATGTGTTAATTACCTTGAGTCAAGAAAGTCCAGTGTAGATAAACCCTAAGTTTTTCAATTATAAACTAGTCAGCATGCAAAGGCCAAATCTGGCTCCATACTTCTGTCATTGTACGCATAATAAAGCCTTTACACATGTTTCAGATAATCAGGGGACAAGAGCAGGAAGTGGGTGGAGTACACATCTAACTGCTGATTTCCTCTTGCTGACCAAAGAAGCAGCAGCAAAGACTCATCAACCATCATGTGAAGTCTACAGAAACGGCTGCAGTTCTGCTTTTCTGCCGAGGCTTACCATGCATGGCATGTCTCTGATTGGTCAGTAGTTGTGCCAGTGCCCAAAAGGCATCCTCTTCATTTAAATACATCAGCAGGATGGCAGCAATCTGACTCATCCCTTGGCAGTAGCTCACTTCCTGGAAGGGACAAGCAGCACATACCTGTTTACAGGACACTAAGCTGGGCACAGGTACACGTGCGACTTCCACCCTCTTCATTAGGCGAGTGCCCAGCTTTGTGTAAAAACATCTAGACGTCAGTACTTTCAACAGGTAAGGGTACCGGTCTCTCTAAAAAGCCACTGCCCCAGAGTGTTTTCCAGCCTTTTCTCACTTCCAGACCCCTAAACGTTTTCAAATGGAGATGAGAACCCCTTTGGAAGTTCAACCTGTGATCTGCCAACCCCTGCCACAGAAGTCAGACTGAAACCTAAGTGAACAGAATCCAACTATAAATGTTGCACATGCTTGGCACAGAATTTGACACAGTGTGAGAAAGGGCGCGAAACTGTGGGCTTCTATGGTAACGACAACACTTCTGGGTTTTGACCAGCAGGTGGGAGTATTCACATATGTTTGTTTGACCAGATAAACGGAATGCCTTTTCTGGGAACTGAAACTTTATTTTCACAAAGTCACCTTTCACAGACCCCTTTAAACACCACGTGCAGACCCCCAGGACCACAGGTTGAAAGGCGCTGCTCTAGGGATAGGATTGTCAAAAGCAACCTGAGTGATCCAGGAGAACAAATCCCTCTGACTTTCAGTGGGGCTTGTGCACCTCAGTCACTTAGGTGCTTCTGAAGATCCCACCTGTGCATTCCCTTCCCACTATTCAAGGGCTGTTCTTACTCTGTTTATTCTCAGATTCACAGCTCCCATAGGGTACTACACTATGCTTCTACTGTTCAACTAAGTCAGCTTCATGGACTTGAACATCAGCTGCTATTCAATCTCTGGCTCTGCCCATGCTGTGGTTAAACTCCTGATTGCAGCAACTATATCTAAGAATGACTGGGAAAGATTTTCAGAGGCCCAGGTCTCTAACACCCAGCCACTTTCAATAGGACTTCGGCACCTAACTGCTATTTGGGCCTTTGAAAAAATCTCTCCCTCAAGTCTATCATGGCATTGCTAGATAGCTCCTTGTGAACTTCTACACCAGATCTCCATTAGATCAAACGGTCAACCATTTGGGACACCACTTGATATCAGTGGATTCTGCACCAAGTTCTTAGTGTCAATTTAACATCTATGGAGACTGAAGTCCCCTATTCATCCGTAGCACGGGTCCCACAGCAAGCAGAGCAGCAGCAGAAGTTTCCCCACGCTTCCCCTAGCTTTGCCCTGGAAAGTCTACCTTGAGAGGGTAGATCAGGCTCCATGGTATCTTTGCTGAGAAAACTAGCCAGGTTGCCAATCACGTGTAGGAGAGATATGGACACTTGCCTTTGGGAACTGAACTGAGCGTGTGCTAAGTCCATTTCACATAGGCCTCTGTACATCATCAAATGCTCCAACTTCCAGTCACCAGCTGCCTGAATTGGCACCCGTGACCTACAGATGAAAAAGTTTAGTTGGGATGAATTTGATGCATTTTAGTGTCCAAGGACAATCCACGTTGTCACTACAGAAATTCCCATCACATAAGTAGACTTATACTTGGTTTACAAAACTCTGCTTTGCTATCCCAGGACTGGTCCCAAGACATCCAGAAAATAAAAAGCCTACTGTACTCTACCCTATCTTCATGAGCAGAGAGTGCTCTTTGCGCCAAATTGCCTGATGGCTCTGTGACATGGAGATATACCCACTAGTTCAAGGCCATGAATCTAATTTTGTTATGCTGTGTGAGCTACCGAAGCATGAACCTGAACTACAAAAATTCAGTCACAAGTAGGGTTACAGCTATTTCAGGAAATACTGTATAGGATGATAAACAGTGTATTGCTCAGATGCTATTTGGGGTTTCCTTAAACATGCTAGACCTAAAAATACAAAGGGAACTTCAGCAGTCCCCCTAAGTATGCTTAGGCTGGGGGAACAACATTGTTTTTTGTCTACAAGTCCACTGTGCCAATCTAGACCTTGTGGGTTAACTGTCCTCCACTGGCAGATGGAGACAGTTAATTCTTGTAGTTCATTTATTCCTACTGTCCTCTAAACCCTTCAGCTGAAAATGATTAACACACTGTAAGAAGTTACTGTCTTCAACCATGAAGATACCACTAAACACAGGGCTAGAAATCACAAGAAAAAACAGATAGATACTCTCTTTGGACAGTAGGCTAGACTCCTGGGATAATCGTTCGGGGAGGCGGGGGGAAGGATTATGATAAAGGGCAGTTTATCTTCCTGTGTTGAGCTCCATCCTAATCAAACCTTCAGGATATCACAGGCAGTTGGAATTATGCATGGGAAATAAAACAGCTGTTCGAAGAACCCACTACCTACTGTAGTTGTGGCTTCTGAAGATAACTAACTTGGGTTTCTTCCATGTTTACTTTCTGTAAAGACGCACCACTGGGGCGCTGTACACAGTCATCTGGCCTTCCAAGTAAACACTGGGGGCCTCCCAATGGAAGACGAACTGTGCAAGTCAAGAAAGAGGTCAACTCAGGAGTGCTCACTTTTAGCTGGATCTACTTACCGTGTTGTAAACAGAGTATGCTGAAAGGACATGGAACAACGCTTGCTGCCTAGGAAGAAAGAGAGGACATTAAGATTTGATAGTCTGAGGAGCTAATCTTGAACTTCAGCAAGTATTTCACAAAAAGCAAAAGGTGATTTTACCGTAGCTTCTGCAAGTTCCTCTGCTGAAACAATGCAAAACTCAGAGAATCACACCAGGTACGCATTACACCTCTTATGGCAACAGGGCTTGCCTCTCTTTCCCCAGTGGAGGAATACCATCAGAACAACGAAACAGTGCTAAACTATCCCATCAAACCAACAGATCTATTAAGATGACATGCACAAATATATAGTCTTCAGCTGGGCTATAAAACTCAGAAAAACACCACCATCTTGGTTTATTATGAGATATTTCCTCTCACACCTTCAATGTTTGCTAAAGAAGAGCTAGGATATAAACATACAGTGCAACGGGTAGAGGCTTAGCAATATGACTCCCCTCAACACTGGTGGGTGCCTTATAGCTAAAATCCCTTCACTCCCAACCTCACCCAATTGTGTGGAAAATGTCACCCCTTAATGATGTCAGGATTCCTGCATCACTGCCTCAGAAACCACACCACTATTGTTCTATGCAACCAGGCAGGAATGCGTGTGAGTGTCAATAAGTAGATTATGCAGTGTTGTAGCCGTGTCGGTCCCAGGATATTAGAGAGACAAGGTGGGTGAGGTAACTCACCCGGCTTAAGCTTAATAAGTAGCAGACAGATATGTAAAACTCCAGTGCCTCAGTTGCTGTGAAGCAACCTCAGTGACTGCACCTACTAAAGGTTTATATTTTTCTTCCATGAATGCAGCTATTTCCTTTCCCCTTTGGGAGGCAGGGGAGCCTCGTATCCTTGCTGGAGCCCTGAAGATGTATCCATTTCCCCCCCTACTTTAACACCCTGGTTTCTTTAGGTTCTGCATTGCAGCCTGGAGCCTCCTAGCTAAGGACTAGCAGATACAGAAGAAGAGGCACTGACTGGGCATGGAAACCAAGCAGCCCTCTCACCACTAGACATGGTCCATCCAAGTCAGAGGGGTGCTGACAGAGGGACAATGCTGCTGAATGTGTGGTACCTATTTGGAAGCCTGCACTTCAGTCCCTGGGTCTATCAAACTGATACCTTTGTGATGGTCAGTCAAGGGATCAGAAAGAGAATAAATAGATTCCCAATTATGGACAGTTTGGAACCATGTATCCAATACTCACTTGACTCCATAGCGATCCCGGAACATGATGTGGTTTCGAAAGGTGCGGTTGACATCTAAGTCTATCTGCTTGATTTCTGATGAGAAGCTCCTGGCTTGTTCTTTCATTTTCTGGATGGAAGTGAGGGACAGAGAAAGGAAACCCATTAGACAGCCACATATATCATCTCTAGAAATAGAACATTTCAAGAGAAGAGACCTCTTCATTCTAGAGAGGGAGCTCAGAACCACCAGCCAGCCTATAACTCTTCAGTATTTAACGATAACAAAGCAACAACAGAATGAGGGAAACACATGCAGACTTGGAGAGGGAGCACAAAATGCAGCCTGTCTATGGATTACAATTCTCGCTTCCTCCCCAGCATTTTTATGAGGCCGGGAGAAAGGAAGAACACCCTTAGGAACATTTCCATATGTCTTTCTCAGTGATACTGCACTCGTAACAAGCAGCATTTCAGGTTCATTCCTCTCAGACAAAGTGAAATCAAGAAGCTGAGATTTTAAACAAGGTCTGGTCCCTCCATTTCTGATTCCGTTACTATGGAAAAAGTGCGGAAGTGGGAACATGGACCAGTCTAGCAGACATGGATTAGACACATCTTCTGCCTGTTAGTTTGCCATTGAGAACAATGAGTCTGAAGCCACTTAACCCTCTCAGTGCCGTCATATACGCCAGGTACATGCAGACACTATTCTCATTTCTGTTCAGGAGCACACCAGAAACATATAGAAAATGTGCTAATCTGTGCAGAGGGACACAATCAGGTACATCCTGAAGTTCTGTTCATAGGAATTTCTATTAAATAAATCCCACCACCAAGACCTAACGTGCACTGGCAGCGCAGCAAGGCTCGTGCCCTACTTCCCTTTAAAGGTTTCTTTATTATTGAATTATCCCTGAGAAAAGATTAAGCTGCACACTCACCACTGAAATCTAGAATAAATCCCCCACCACTACCACCAATGCCAAATCTGAGCTCCCCGACATTAAAGATTTCTATCAAGGGACCACTTCAGCAGGTTTTTAGAATGGATTGTTTCTACTCCGATCTGACACGTACACCATGATCCAGTGGATCGATGGTTGCCTCTGAAGCTCTTCAGAACAGAGACCGTGTATCTTTGGTCTTGTAAAGCACCAAGGTGGCTCTTGGTGGGTAGAAAAATAATACATATTAATACATAGCTCATAGACCAATAGCAGAGACCCCTAGGTATTCTTGGCCTAGATGCTGTGCAGTGCAATTTTTTATGGTCTAAGCAGCTCCATGATTTGATTGCTAATTACAATTTCCCTCCTCTCCAGAGAAACAAAACCATCTTAAGCCTATTAACCCCTCCTGGGGCTTTTTTTGAGTAGAGATTACACTGAGCCTTGAAGAGGGGTTCTGGCTTGTCCACTAGGGATGGGACCAAGACTAGTAAACTGGTACAGTTAAGAATAAAAGTTAAATACATAGCAAGACTCCCTCTTTGCAAAGAGAATTGCTGGTTTATTCTCTAAGCCACATTCACTGAAAACAAAGATGGCACTGACTAAAAGGATTGATGCCTGCTAATGCTCGGCGCCCATCGTATTTGAAGGAAATCAAACCACTACTATATGCTCACCTCACCCTAATACAGGATCCTTGCTCAAAGCTCCCGAGGAAGGCAAAAACCCTTCCAGCTCTTAACAAACATGCCCCGTGGAAGAATTACTTACCAGTCCCAAAGATGGCACTCAGCTGAAGCGTGTGCATGCAAGTAAGAATCACCATGCTGTAGCTAAGCATCTGAACTCATTTATATCCCTTAGATACCACTGGCAACCACATAATTGTCCGTTTGTTCTTTAAGCCCCTAAGGCTATTTAGTGAATGAAATGTTCTGCCACCGAGTTTTGGAGCAGCCTGAGATGTAACTGCAAGTTAGAGTGCACACGACTGAACAATGATGCCACACTGGAGACCAGCACGAGGCTCCTCGTTAACCTACAGGCGGGAAGCCTTGCATATCAGTAATAGATACACAGATGGATGGTAGGGAGCCACTGCTTTAAAGGTGTTAGTGGATCCAATCTACAGTATCCGCAGGTTGCCATTTCCCCTAAAGCTGCCACATCAATTTGGAGTTTTGGATAGAAGAGCCCACCACACCCAGAGCCGGCTTCAGACTCATAACTGACTAGCAGCCCTGATCTGCCTAACAGCAACACAGGCACTGGCTGAACACTATGTGGGGTTTCCATCCTCCGCAGAAAATGCTCAGAGGCGATTGTGGCCTTTACATATTGTAGCCTGTAGCAGTAGCATTAACTCTGAACTTGTACCAGGGTTTGTGAAGGAGACACTGAAACTAGGGCCCAGGCAGAATTATTGCCTGTATAAACTAAGGGAGAATGAAGGGAAGGGAGCAGTAAAATGTGACGCTTAGGAGTGGTTTAGTTTTCTAGCATTAATACTACAGGTATCCTTTCTTGCACCCTATGGTGTCTTACATGTTACAAGGAAGCAGGCTACATGAAGCACCCTTACTACATACACTAGGGCACTTTGGTTCAAGTTCATTAACCAACCCAGGCTCCTGCTGGTAGCTCACTCACTAAAGGAACAAAGTAACTCCAATGTAATCAATGTTTCCTATTAATACAAAAAACATTTCAGTCTCCACTGATTGGGGAGTCCCTTAAGAGGCCACAAAGGGAACTAGAGCTGACTCCAGAGCAACTCTCAGCCGTGATTCTGACCTGCTAAAACAAACCCCCTTTCACACCGACTCATGAATAATTACGAACTGAATGCACTTGCCCAGAGACTGCACCTGTTCTAAGGAGCATCCTGTGCTCAGTGAACAGAGCTGCTCATGGTACAGTATTTAGTATGCGAAGCAATCCTAAAGCCAAGAAGAACAAAGTCACTAGAATGTAAAAGAACAAAGTCACAACATCTTGGGATCTGAATGGCAGATAGTAGCTCAGGGCCTCATGCAAGGTGTTTCAATCGTGAAGGTTCCTTAGCTCTACAGACTACAAGCAATGGGACTATGTTTTCATTTTCAAGTAATTTGTGGACTTCTGAATCTGGCTTGTTCTGCTCAGTTGCACTCTGTTGTTGAGCCCTGCAGATGTTTAAACAGACAGAAGAATAGATGCCACTAGCTAGAAGTACCGACTGTAAAACCAACTTCACTAGTCCCATTTCATAAAACTTTTGAAAACAACAACTGGCAAAAGTTGACAGGTCTGCACTTCTTTCCTCTGGCAAACTCCCACTTTTCCTCCCCTCCTTCAGCTTTAAAGCCATCCTGTTGGGGGACAGAAACTTCATGGCAAAAGATGCATAGGAGGCGGGTATAATAGGCATGGGGAGGCTCTGCCTCCCCCAGCACCGCCGCTTCCTCCAGACACCTGGTTGTGAGTTTGGTGGGAGACGTTTTTGCTTTATTATGCCCCACGCAGGTTCCAGGGCAACTGAGGAGGCAGTTTGTCCTATTCAGCTTCCTGGGTTCATCAGTAATCTCCCTGGACTCCAGGGAGATCACTGATGAACTCAGGAAGTTGAGTAGCAAATACTGTCTCCTCAGCCATCCCAAAACCTGCATGGGGCATATAAAAAGCTCAGGTTCTTCTTTGGGAAGAGACACTGTCATGCTGCAGCTTTTCCCAGGCATCTTGGGGTTGGCAGGGAGAGAAAGGGACAGCACAGCTGGTCTGGGGCTCTTCCGGGCAAGTTGGGAGGGGCTTGGCCGGGTCTCCTCCGGACAGGTGCTGGGGGAGGGGGGGGCTCGACACCCGAAGCTTTGGCCAGCCCGGGGCTTCTCCAGCTGCGGGGGACGGGACACTCGGGGCTCCTCCAGGTGGGCAGAGGGCTCATTGTTCCAGCCTCAGGGATGGGGGGGGGGGGGGGAGTTGGGGGGCCAGGCAGAAGAGGCGGAGCTGGGAGCTAGCCTCCCCAAAGGGAGGCTTCACCCACCACCCATGTATGAGAGATCAAGTTCCACCTATGAGTCATTCTCCTCCCATGCTCAAACTCCCTCACTAGTGGCTAACACAAGGACACTTGTAACAAACATCCACGTTGGTGCAGTAGCTTCAAAGGCAATACACCCAAATCCGAGGCCATTGCTACAGACTGCATTCAGCCCTGCGCCTCACGATCGCAGCAGACAGTCCTGGTGCCACTTTGGGAAGTGCTGTAGTGGCGACACAGGACCATGGAAAATTGGCAAGAGATATTGATGTCTCCAACAATAACCAACAAGTGCTAATCTGCACGGAGGAAGACAGGGAAGGCTTATCTAAAGGCGACTCAACGAGACCTTAGTAAAAATTAAGCAACACAAGAGTAACAAAAATCAGGGCTATTCCCTGGACCACTTGGGGGCCAAAGTGAACAAGGACAGTGAGGTATCAAAACTTACCAAGAAAGAGTATCTTGAAAGATAACAGCTTGGCTGAAAGGAGGCTAGAGAGACTTAGGAACCAGGTGAAGCCATAAAACCTGCCATTGTTGGGGATCCCAGACAAAAAACAACTGACTTGCTGAGCTCCATAGAGGAGTGTTGGTTTAATCCTGCAGGATGCTGAATGCCCGCTGAAAGGTGCAGGGAACCCGCAGCTCCCACTGACATGAGGGTACTCAACACCTCTCAACAAGAGCTCAGGACCTTGTACGTCCTGGCCCTGTAACCAGAAGCTCCTCCAGCTAGATATGCAAGGAGATACTCATTACATAGAGATCCCTATGGGTAAACGTGGGAAGAACGAGGACACTAGTAGCCTTATTATGATGGCCCTGCCTGATGTTAGGGACAGGGAGAGTCCTGAAAACAGCATGAGCAGCTCTGTGTAAAGGAATTTCAAGACAGCTCAGTATTGGCCTTGTTCCACACCCAGGACTCCACGTTGGCCTCAGCGGGAGCAGCGAAAGGCCAATGCTGAGCACTTATGAAAATCCCACACAAAATATTTTTTCCTCTTGATTTAAACTCCCTGGCAGAGGCAAGGAGGAGAGAGAGAGAGACTGACTGACTTTGGGCCCCCTTAGAGCAAGCATTATAGAGGAAAGAGTCAAGGCAGCTATTTTGATCCCAACACACAAATCCATGGTTTCTGAGAACTGGACTCCAAACCTCTTCTGGATGAAATTAGAAAGAGAACTAATTGCTGGCCTCAGGTGACGCCAAGGCTGAGGAAGATTAAGAAGAGCTGCTTTCAGGGATTTGTGTCATGCAAAGGCTCTTACGCTGTGTGGTTCCTGTTTATTGCAGACCCCTCAGGAGTTTATCATTAAACTACTTGTGACTTTCATTCAGATTGTTTTACTTACTGTGCGGCATGGCATGCTGGGGCTCTTCTGTACCCTCTCCCATGATGGTTGGAGAGAAAAAATGCGAGAGAAACCTCATTAACCCTGCTTTTTGGGATGATCTCGGTTCCATGTTCTTGTATGTCTTACGAGATTATATATACCAGCAAGATTTTGCTATTAATATCTATGTTTGACTAACTGTAATAGGCAGGAAATTATTAGAAATACTTGGGTCTACTGGATGAGACACTTGACTCTCTTACCCTCTGCCTCTGAAATGTAACCACGGGGCTATGCTGTGTTTGCTTTACTGTATTGTTCTTATTGCCAGAAAGAATACAAAGTTCTAAAGACCCCTGTGTTGTGAATACCTTTTCTCTGGCATGCAGCTCCCTCCTGTGCCTGTTAGCAGCACTCAGCTGGCCAGAGGAAGCTCCAGACAGCTATGGGAGGTGCTTTTCTCCCCTCTTCCCCCCCCCCACTCCTCCACAGGCCCTGCATGCTGCTTCTATAATACTCCTGTCCTCTGTTGGGTTTGGGGAGCAAAAGACCAAGTGATCTTTGCCACATGCTCTGCAGAAATGCTACTAGCCTGATATCTGAAACCCAGACACATTTAGGATGACGACAAACAACCGATCAGGAAAGAGTGGAAACCACTAATGGGTGAGGGTAGTGGGACAATCACGGAAGTGCCATGAGGGCGGCTGCGGGGGGTGATTAGGAAGCAAGAACAATTATTGACCTAGTGCTCCCATGAACTGCATGCAGAAAAGGATGCTGGAAAGTAGCCACTATGTTTCTTGTTAAAATGTTTTTATTACAATCAAACTCAATAAGCCCTCTTGTTCAATTTCTTGTTTAACATACACAGATATTGTTTAGTTCATGCCAAAAAATCCTCAAAAGATCTAGCTTTGTAAAGAGATTTAACGGGAGGCAACGGAATCAAGACTTTTCTCCTATTTATAAAGGAAATCCTGTAAACTGAATAATTTTTAATAGACTATTTCAATAGGATATTTCTATATAAAAGGGCCGAGGGTCTGAAAATAGGAGACACTGGTCATTTCAACCTGAGCTGCAATGATGCTGCCAGCAAAACCAAATTTCAGTGAAATGAGGGAGTGGGGGAAGGGGGGGATGTTTCATAACCCAGAACTCTTAAATACACAAATCCTTAAATGAATTCTCAGCTATGTGATTTTCCCTGGACTTTAATTGGGTCATGCTGCTAAAATCCTTTTCCATATTGGTTTGAAAATTCATCCATCAAACTCAGCTGTGCAATGAAAATATAAGAGCAAAAACTAGTGAAGAGAGATTTTTGCTGTCTCAGTTTTTGGCGGATTTGGGACACTTTAAAAAGGAGCCAGAAAATGCTGAGCACCTACTATTTAAGCTATCTCAAGTTCGACGTCCCACTCCCCCAGACAAACCCAACACACCCAAAAACTTGTGGTCACTTTTGAAAACATTGGCCACTATCTTCAGTGACCAGTTTCAATCAGATACAGCAACATCTAAAACATCTGTTGGCAGAGTCCCAGTAGTACATTTTGAAGCAACCAATATGCCAGAAAGAGCTTCTGGATTTAGGGTCCTGTTGACACAGTGGGGTGGAGGGTACAAATGGACAAAAAGAGTCAATCCTCTTTTTATTTTCAGTCTGTATTCTTACTTGTAGCACCTCTGAATGTAGAGGAAGAAAGGCTTATGGGACTGTCTCCCAGATCAGTGGTGATAAAGAGACAGAACACAGTGAAAGGAGCAGTGATTCACTCCTTCACCTATTTCACTAGTGGGAACCAAAAGTTAACATCTGCTGAATGGTATTCACTACACCACTGCCTACTGGGGAAGGGACACAGACGGTATTCTGTCTCCCTCTCCAAAACCCCTCCATCAAGAGATCACACATCCATCCATCATCTCCCACCTTCTGATGGCTCAGGCTGCAAGAGTGCGGGTCTAACTTATCATGATGTACCGGAATCCCAGCAGACTGGCCACAGGTTTATCCACACACACATCCCCTTGTGACCACTGCTATGAAGGCACCATACCTCATACTTTCCTTCATTCTCAGTCTTCACCTTCTCGATGTCCAGCAGGAGTGACCAGACCTGGCCTCGCACCTGCAGGGGGATCCCTTTGTAAACCCTGCGGAACATCTGCAGATTAAATGGAAAACAGGATAACGTTAATGCGACAAGCCTCCAAGACAGATGTATTTCAAGCACAGAAGCCTCCTAAGTGGAGCATCTCGAGGAGACCATCGACATGGCAGTGAATGATTTGGTAATTAAATGACCCCCTCTTACAGTCTCAGCCATTGTTAATTCCCTCTATGAGGTCAATTCAATCCAAGACAGAGCAGGAGCACTCACATGCTGTAAGAGTGAGGGGATCTTCACTGAGACTCTCCTCTGCAGACAGAGATACTGTCCTTCCAGAGGCAGCATGGTACATCTGGAAGGGACCAGACCCCAACATCCACACATGCATCTTCCCCATTCTGCATGGAAGAGAGCTTGGGGACTTTGGCAGCAGTACCCCACCCCTCCCCGTCAACGCCGCAGGGAGCAGTCTGCACAGGGCAGACTGGGCCCAATGAATACTGGGCTCCCGCTGGGGAGCTTCATGGAGTGTATCTGCATTGAAGCTATGCTGTCAGGGAGGAGATGGTGCTGCAGGGGAAGGAAGAAGGTTTAGAGGCTCAGCACAAATGGCCCAGAGTATGTGTGATACTCCCCAGGGATTCCCAGCATTGTGAAGCACCTCACAACACCTGCCCCTAGTGTGAAGCAGTCTGCTCTGTGCCTGCCAGGGCTGAAACCCAGCAGCCAGTGGCCACATAATCCCTGCCTCCCAGGTCTGCACAGATGTTGCCATCTATTGTGCAAGCTAGCAATAGGCACACGCCAAGCCCCGAGCCCTTGGAGCACTCCCTGCAGTATCCAGCTCCTGTCGCTGGACTCTCAGGGTAGATCTACACTGAAATAAAAGAGCGGCTCGCCTGGGTCAGCTGACTCAGTCTTCGGGGCTAAAAACTGCTGTGGAGACGTTTGGGCTCAGGCAACCTCCTCCCCCCACAGGATCCCAGAGCTCAGGCTCCAGCCCGAGCCCGAGCGTCTACACAGACATTTTACTGCCTTGCAGCCCACGCACCACGAGCCCAAGTCAGCTGACCCGGGCCAACCCCGGGTGTTTAATTTTTGTGTAAACATACCCTCATAGTAATCACCAAATTCACTGTACCCAAGGGAACAGCATACACACAGCTTGACTGGCACAACTCAGGATCCGGTCCTTTATAACATCACAACACAGAGATACACTTATAACTGTTTCACTATAAATGTATGATTGAAGATTAAGATTCAAGAGATACGGAGTAAGGATAATGGAAACAGAAATGGTTACATATCAAATTAAAAATGTAGCACACTTCCTAGAGTCTGAACTTAACTTTAACAAGCTAAAATCCTTGTCTTAAGCAGTTTCCAAACTAAAGCAATCTTCCAGCATCAGCAACCTACGTGGCTGGGATCCACCATTCACGGATGCAAAAAGGGCTGTCCTTTTTGCCCCTGGATGACAGTGCACCTCTAGACGAAAGCTGTTTCCCGTAGCTTTTTTTTCTCTTCCTGTTGACTCCCCATCCCCCGCGTTGACTCATAGAATCATAGAATATCAGGGTTGGAAGGGATCTCAGGAGGTCATCTAGTCCAACCCCCTGCTCAAAGCAGACCAATTCCCAATTAAATCATCCCAGCCAGGGCTTTGTCAAGCCTGACCTTAAAAACTTCTAAGGAAGGAGATTCTACCACCTCCCTAGGTAACGCATTCCAGTGTTTCACCACCCTCCTAGTAAACAAGTTTTTCCTAATATCCAACCTAAACTTCCCCCACTGCAACTTGAGACCATTACTCCTTGTCCTGTCCTCTTCTACCACTGAGAATAGTCTAGAACCATCCTCTCTGGAACCACCTCTTAGGTAGTTGAAAGCAGCTATCAAATCCCCCCTCATTCTTCTCTTCTGCAGACTAAACAATCCCAGTTCCATCAGCCTCTCCTCATAAGTCATGTGTTCCAGACCCCTAATCATTTTTGTTGCCCTTCGCTGGACTCTCTCCAATTTATCCACATCCTTCTTGTAGTGTGGGGCCCAAAACTGGAGACAGTACTCCAGATGAGGCCTCACCAATGTCAAACAGAGGGGAACGATCACGTCCCTCGATCTGCTCGCTATGCCCCTACTTATACATCCCAAAATGCCATTGGCCTTCTTGGCAACAAGGGCACACTGCTGACTCATATCCAGCTTCTCGTCCACTGTCACCCCTAGGTCCTTTTCCGCAGAACTGCTGCCTAGCCATTCGGTCCCTAGTCTGTAGCTGTGCATTGGGTTCTTCCGTCCTAAGTGCAGGACCCTGCACTTATCCTTATTGAACCTCATCAGATTTCTTTTGGCCCAATCCTCCAATTTGTCTAGGTCCCTCTGTATCCTATCCCTGCCCTCCAGCGTATCTACCACTCCTCCCAGTTTAGTATCATCTGCAAATTTGCTGAGAGTGCAATCCACACCATCCTCCAGATCATTTATGAAGATTTTGAACAAAACCGGCCTCATGTCAACAGCACTTCCATTCTTTTGGCTTACAATGCTTAATCTACATATGAATCTAGGCAGACAGGTGAGTATACAGGCCTTTGTCTGACCCAAAACCTGTTTGTCAGTTCTGTCTTGGACAGAGTTTTTAAAACATGTATTTAGCACATACAACTTCTGAAATATAACCCGTACACACAACACACGATGATGAGGATCAGCATGCTTCTGGCTTTCATTTAAGATCTCACACAACATGCTTTATAGAGAAGTACGATGATAGCAATGTGTTGGGTGTAGCGAGTTTGTCAGGACTGTTAGGCATTGCTGACAGAGTAGTGAACCCTTTGCCAGCTGGCATCAATGAGCCTGTGTCCCATCGTCATCCAGGTTTGGGTGAAAGATTTTTCCATGGGAGAAAGGGGGACACCACCACACTCCCTAATTGGACAATCCTGGGTTGTCAGGGAATCTCCACGGACACAAATGATCTGTTCCTGTGGCTTAGGGTGACCGTACACCCCGTTTTGGCTGGGACAGTCTGTTTTTTAAGCCCTGTCCCGGCCATCCCGACTTTTTGGCAAAAGTGGACATCTGTCCCAAATGGGACCCAGCCCCGTGCAGGGGAGGGAGAGGACTCAGGCAAGCAGCTCGGGACAGCCCCGTGCACGGGATAAGGGGGGCCAATAGGCCATAAAATGTCCCTTTTCACCCTAACATTTCCCAGAGTGGAAGAAAATTAGCCTGCTCGAAAATAACAGCCCATGATTAAACCTGGAGCTGGATAGAGTAATGACATCTTGCTTAAAATCAGGGCTTCCTACTACATCTCAAATGGGATGGAGATCTGACTGCACGTGTGCAGCTCCTACTGTTGTTTTAATTCTTGTTCAGTATTCACATACCAAAGATGTGATCTTGCAAATGCTTGTTGCCAGGTGTGGTGCTTGCGTACTGCGAGTGGGCCCATTGAAGCCAAAGGGACTATTTGCAGTAGTAAGCTTTCTGCCCAGTTGTAAGCATTTGTAGCCCGCACCTCGGGCTAGCCTACACGTTTTCCCTTTGGGAAATATGGTCACCTTACTGTGGCTTTAAAACATGGGAGAATGATCTGGGCTAATATTCTGATTACTACTACTGGGAAGGAAGTAAAATACTTCATATGATACTCCTAACATTAGAAAAACAAAAGTGCACGCTTGGTTGTTTTTTTGCAATGTGTTTGTGTCTAGTCTCTTCCATTTTTCCCCTCGTCAGGTCAGTTTCTTTCTTGATGAAAAGCTCTTTAATCATCAATGGCAAAAAAAAAAAAAAAAAAATTTTAAAAAGTTTCATCCCTTCTATCAAACATGAATGTTTTAAAAAAATTTCAAGATGTTTTTGTGACACTAGCAGGCCAGATGCCAGCTCTTGCCTAGGCTACTGGCATTAGCTAAGAACTGACAAACTCGTAGCTGGACACCAGTCCAGTTCACCTGTATGTTAGTTTTGCTCAAAATAGCTATTAGTCTGATAAGAACGTCAGTGTTTAGACTCTATGAAATGCTTGTAAGTTGCTGCATGCATTAATCTCACTTGTAACGTCTACATTCCATGCTGTAAGGAAATATGTAAGTTTTTCTTTACAACTTTGAAAATGTTTGCTCTGAACTTGTGAACCCATACATGGGAATCCTCCCCACTGCCCATCCAGGAGGGCTATCAAGAAACATCATCATAGAAAGGATTAGTTAATGACTCTATCGCAACCATGGAGCAGTACATGCAGAAGGCTTCATCCCATCACTTTGAATGCTTGACGATGGAAATTAAAATAGCATATGTGAAAATTTTTCATCTCTTTGCTGTTTGAACTCTCACAGAGCCAGAGAAATCAAACTGGAGCCAGAAATCCCCAAGGGTTACCTGGTTTCTGCCCTGACACACTCTTTCAATTGACAGATCACTACAACTCTGTCACTCCTAGGATTTAGATGGTAACTCATTTGTGCGTATATGTTTGCTTGCTTTAATCTGTAAATAACACTCCTATTCCTTTTTCTAGTTAATAAATCTTAAAATAGTTGATTACAGGATTGGCTACTGGCATTGTCTTTGGTGTAAGATCCAGACTACCAATTGATCTGGGTAAATGACTGGTCTCTTTGGACTGAAAGCAACCTGAATATTGTGTGATTTTTGATGCAAGTGACCATTTATCATTTAGTCCAGTCTGCCTGCATGGCAAGATAGACTGGAGAGTCTAATGGGACTGTGTCTCCACGGTGCAACTGTTGTAGAAATGCAGGCATTCGCATTTGTTACTGCTTTGGTGAAATCTAATTATAGAACATACCACCACTTTGGGGTGCCTGCCCTGTTTCTGACAATCTGCCCTGGAGTAGGCATTGACTGTCATGAGCCACTCCAGACAGTACAACAGTTTTCTTCTTGTGAGTTCAACCCATCTTCCCCACAACCTTGAATGGTCTTTCAGCTGCAACATTAAAAAAACCAACAAATAATCCCACCACCTGTGACTAACGAGGCAATGATTTTGGCATAGAAATTTTTAATAAATTTCACAGTAGAGATGCGGGGACAAATGACAAGGCATGGAAAAGAGGGTCGGGTTTGGAGAGTGAGCCCACCCCACACTTACTCCAGTGTCAGCTCCTCTTCCACAGGGCTGGTCCTAGCTCCCTGCTCCAAGTATCGTGACCTGGCCATGTGGTCACGACGCACTCAGGTCTGGCATGCCCAACCCTCCATCAGGTCACAACACCCAGAACAGGGAGCTGAGCCCAGCCCTGCAGGACAGGAGCCGTCACTGCAGGGTGAGCTCGTCATGGACTACATTCAAATTCATGATTATCATGAACACTGTGACATCTGTCCCAAAATCGTAGCCTTAGTTATTAAGGACCCCGTGGCGCTTTAAATTGGCCTGGGTGCTGCTCAAACGCTAACCCTGCCGTTTACATTCTGCCTACTTAAATTTCACTGGCTGTTTCCATGGGGTGTTTTCTTCACTGTTATGTAGCGTTAGTGCATGATGGCTGCTACATTGCAGTGGTGGCCTGAGCATTTAGACTCTAAGTGGCTTCAGAAAAAAGCCTGCTTTACTGTATACGCCACTGAGTTACTGACGTGCTCCTGAACACAGCTCCATTCAGTTTCCTACACTGGGTACAAAGGTTTCTATTTTCAGCTTCCTATCCCAACTTATCTTACAATCAGTTTTACAGAATTATTTCCCTGCTTTGTATATTGAACGGAATCAAGTTCATGCATTTGTACATAGGCAAATAAAGCGAATATGAACGTGGTACCTATTTTATATTATCTTGCAGTTTACACGTATCAAAACACTCAAGTGACTCTGTAGGTTGATTTGTAAGGTAACGGTATAACTGTCGGTGTCCTGGGCTAGGAGGCAATGAATTCACTTTTCCATGCTGCCTTATTTCTCTACACGACTGTCGTACACAGGAGCCTTAGGCATGGACCAGGACCCCATCGTACTAGGTGCTGTACAAACAGAACAAAAAACAGTTTCTGCCACCCAAAAAGATTAGCCTATATATAAGACAAAAGACAAAGGGTGGATTCAGACAGACAGGAGTACAAGGACAATCACACCAGCATGTGGGCTAATAATAAATGTTGAGATTACACTGCCATTCTGCTGCACTCTGATATTTCCCCATTTAGTTGGGACATGATTAGAACACTGTTCCTTTCAATTAATTTCATGTGGAAGTTAGATGAGCCCATGATTCTTAACATTCATACCATGACAGAATACGATCAAGGGTGCAAATAACATCACGATGCAACATTCTTGTCTATAGTAAGCACTTCCAAAAGGCTGTCCCACTTTTGACCCTGATCCTACAAATGCTTACAACTGGGCAGAAAGCTTACTACTGCAAATAGTCCCTTTGGCTTCAATGGGCCCACTCGCAGTACGCAAGCACCACACCTGGCAACAAGCATTTGCAAGATCACATCTTTGGTATGTGAATACTGAACAAGAATTAAAACAACAGTAGGAGCTGCACACGTGCAGTCAGATCTCCATCCCATTTGAGATGTAGTAGGAGGCCCTGATTTTAAGCAAGATGTCATTACTCTATCCAGCTCCAGGTTTAATCATGGGCTGTTATTTTCGAGCAGGCTAATTTTCTTCCACTCTGGGAAATGTTAGGGTGAAAAGGGACATTTTATGGCCTGTTGGATGGCTAGAGTAGCATGCTGATCTCTTTTGGAGAGTGTTCCAGAGTCTCAGTCCAACTGAAGGCTCTGTTACCTGGTCTCTGGAGCAGCTGGCTGCAGAACATTGAGACCCAAACCTATTTCATGTTTGGATCTAGTTCAGGGGTGGGCAAACTTTTTGGCCCGAGGGCCACATCGGGGTTACGAACTGGTATGGAGGGCCAGGTATGGAAGGCTGTGCCCTCAAAACAGCCTGGCCCCCGCCCCCATCTGCACCCTCCCACTTCCCGCCCCCTGACTGTCCCCCTTGGAGCCCCCAACCCATCCAATCCTCCCACCCCCGCTCCTTGTCCCCTGACTGCCCTCTTCCAGGACCCCCACAACTGCCTGCCCGGGGGGGGGAGGGAAACCAGTGTGTGAGACAGGAAGAGGAAGAGAAATCTTAAGCCACAGAGATGTTGATGAAGAACCAATGAAAGCCTTGCTCCAGGCAGGAGTCTGGATGACTTTAGCACAAAGGAGGAGATGAAAGCCAGGAACCCCATATTGAATCAGTTAAAATTCCCTCCTGATCAATTTATTTCCAAAGGATTAGAGACTTCGAGGCTAGCAGTGACATTTTCCTGAGGTATAATAAGCAGCTCAACTCTGCAGGGAGGAAACATTTGGCTTTGAATCTGAACATTCAGCAAATGTTATTGCTGAACTTTAATGAATTCACCAGGATTCAGTAAACAGCTTTCAACACCCCATTGGGAGTGTAGCAGGTAGAAAGGGCGTAACAAACCAAGCTAAGGGCATGGCCACTTTGGAAACTTAAAAACACTGTCGCAGGAGCACTCCCACAGCAGCACTTTGACGTGCGAGTGTGGTTGTGCGGGAGCACTGGGAGACAGCTCCCCCAGAGCTCCTGGTAATCCACCTCCACCAGGGGATTAGCTCCCAGCGCTCAGAGCCTGTCTACACAAGCACTTTAAAGCGCTCAGACTTGCTGCACTCAGGGGGGTGATTTTGCACAACCCTGAGCCAGCAAGTCAGAGCACTATAAAATGTAAGTGTAGAAAAGCCCTAAGATTGTATTTAACAAACTGCCTCTGGGTCATTTACCTGATGGCTTCTTTCCTCCCACCACCCACAAAAATGAAAGTGGTAAAACCTCGAAGCCCTGGGAAAAAAGAGCAATTTCCCTCCACAATGAAACCCAAAATGAAAATGAAGACATTGTAAGAGACAATGACAATCTACACCAGGGGATGAGATGACTGAGCATAATGGGTGCAGTTAGTTCTTCTTAACCTCTTCTAGCTGCTTCCTGTTTCAGGGGGGAAAGGATTTTTTTGTTTAAACATCGCTATCTTGCTGTATATCTTTGCAAAAGGTTAGAAGTCCAGGCCTTTGGGAAACAATAGGGAAGCAGAGGAGCAGCTGCCTCCCATACCTAATGTTAAAAGTAGAGTGACCAGATGTCCCAATTTTATAGCAACAGTCCTGATATTCAGGGATTTTTTTTTTTCATATAGGCACCTATTACCGCTGCCCACCCCCATCCCGATTTTTCACACTTGCTACCTGGTCACCTAGTTGAAGGAGACCTAAAGAGGAAAGAATAAAAGGGCTTATACCTTCTTTTTAGTATCTCTAGGACACTAACACCTAACGGTCCCTACTAAAATTGGGCCCCACTGCCATAGGTACTATACAGACAGACAATCCCTCCCCTGAAGAGCTTACAAGATACAAGACAAAGGATAGGAGAAAGAAATGTCAGCTGGTAATTAAAGTATGGCGACATTAAGGGTTTGTCTACATGGAGCAGCAATGCATCCTAGAGGGAGTGACACTTCTAAAACACAGTAATATGTTATGCTTTAATTGGTCAAAGTAGACCCTGGTGGTGTGCACAGAAGGTTCCCTAGTGCACAATACTACATTCATGCACACTTGGGAACCTTTAGTCCACACCAGCAGCATCTACACATACTAATTAATGCATGATATGTTAGTGCACTTTAGAAATCACACACCCATAGGGTGCATTACCCCATCATATAGACAAGCCCTAAGTGACATGCTCAAGGTCAAACAGGAAGACTAGCAAAGCCAGGAACTGAACCCAAGTTTCCTGAAGTCCAGTTCAGCATTTTAACTACAAGATCATCCTTCCTTTCTAGGCTTCATGATGGATAAAGCTCTGCAACTGCTTATTACAAGTTTTTTTTTCCCCCACTCACAGAAATATCAGATCAAGCCTAAGTTCCCCACCCTTCTGCTTATGGTCTCCCTTGAAAAGCACCCAGCATTATGATGGAAGAGTGCTATCAGCCTTTATAAAAGGGTGGGGTGCTGAATCTCTAACCAAAAGGCTTTTCTTCCAGCTGTTAAGCGTTTTTGTTAATCAGGTGTCAACAAAAACAAACTAAAAATCTCTTACCCACTTGACCCACTTTCATTTTGTCACTATCCATCATAAACTTATTAAATTGGCAGGCAAAGACAGGGTGAATAAGATGTGGATTTCTAACAGCTTCAAATATATATATAAATATATATATCAATATAAATATAAATTTTTTTTCTTTTTAAAATGCCTTCATTTATCATAAGGTAGCAACCACCTTTAATGCATGAGCCAGTGCCAGGACAGCTCCTCTTCCCGTAAAATTAATGACCCATCTATAAAGGAAACATGCTCCCTCTCTCCCTCTCCTTTGTGATTATTTACTAACCTCGGCTCTGACAGCAGGAGCTGAGCTCTGAAGATCTTTGGGATCAGGGACAAAAAAAAAGCTTCCCGTTACGAACCCCAGGAAAGAAAACTTGTTCAATTCCTTTTCACACCATAAAGCTGGTTGTTTGATGATCTGTCAGTCATTTAAAACCTGAACTTTCATGTGCAGTATATTTTGATGGATACCAGTTGTTTCTGAGTTGGTCTGACAGCAAGCAGCCTAAGGGCTTGACTACACTTTTAGCACTGCAGCAGCGCAAGCTGCATAGGTGTAGATGTGCCGCTGTAGGTCTTAGCGAAGATGCTACCTGCCCTGATGGGAGACCTTCTCCTGTCGGCATAGATATTCAACCTCCCGAAGAGGCAGTAGTCACGTGGATGGGAGAAGTCCTCCCATTAACATAGCGCTGTCTCCACCGTGGATTTTCCACACCCCTGAGCGACGTAGTTCTACTGCTACCAGGCTGTAGCGTAAACCCAGCCTAACTACTCGCAAGAAGCAATCGACGGAGGGAGTTTAAGAGCTGGAACCTGAAGAATAGTTACAATCCCAGAGGCTACAGCCTCAGATCCAGTCCAACTGCCACTCTTCTAAGATGTCCAGGGTTAGTTGGAATGAGTTGCATTAGCTCTGTTAGAGTAAGCTTTCAGAGCACAGTGCAAGTTAGCCACTCACGTGAGCCCCACAGATAAAGCCCCATGCGTAGCATTAACAATTTCTCTTCATTTGCTGCAGAGAGAAAAAGCAGTGAAGAAAGGGAGTCACTTTCTTTTTTAAATGATGTTCAGAGGAGGGCAGAAAGGTTCCCCCTCCACCCACAAAAAAATAAAATAAAGAAGGGGTCTCTGCCTTTCTCTCTCTCTCTATCTCTCTCACACTCAGAGATCACATAAGTCTTCACTTCTCTGTATTGCTGGAGAACGCTGTGGACAGCTGGAGAACTAGGGGGATTATGACATCCATCACTAGAAACAAACCTGAGCAACTGAGAGGGGAAGGGATTATTAGCCCAATTCTCAGTTGTTTTTGCTAATACTTCCTCCCTCATACACACACTTGGGAGGAAAAGCTCTGTTAAGAGATTCAAATTCTCCTGCCTCATCAATTAAGAGCTGAGAAAGGTTCCAAGCCAGTTCTCCAGTCCTGGGAAAAAAACCTGATTTTGCTGAAGGGCTATGATGAAACTTAACAGTCCTGCTATTTCAAAATAAAAGGGGGAAAAAAAATGAAATAGCTTTCAGGCCTCCATGGTATAGCACAAAGAAGAACAAACATGGTGGGATGTTTTTCTTCTGCAAGTCGTATTTAAGACCTTTGCCAGGTTTACTATAAAAAACACCCCCCTGAGCACTGCAAGTTTCACCAGTGCAGACGGTGCACCGGCCCTGGGAGCTGTGCCCCTCGTGGGAGCTGCGCCCCGCCCAGTGCTCTGCCGTGACTCCATAAGCCCCATTGAACGTTGCCTGTGCAGACTAGCCCTAAGACAGTGGTACTCAGCCTAGGTGTGCACACGGATATGGACAGCCAGGGGTTCACGTTCTTTTTTATTCCAGTTGTTGGTGTTGCGGCAGGAATCGGGGGGCCTGATTTCACCAACTGTTGGCAGAACAACACTGCAACAACCGTCTCTCTGCCAGCCCTTCCCTCCCTCTGCTGCCACCAGGATTGACAGATTATTCACTCTTGGGGGTCTCGGTCAGACACGAAAGAGCATTTGAGCATACTGGCTGGTTCATCCTGAGCAGCTTTGTCAGCCTTCGTTTTATTAAGCAGCAGTCACTGCACAGACACATCATCAGGATCAGAGAAAAAGGGAGGTGAGGCTTGTCTTTTCTGTAATGCTGATACAGACTCTGCCTAAAAACAGACCATCTGTTGGCTGAGAATCTTCCAAGGGAGGCCCCTCCCAGATAATCTGGGGCACACCCACAGCAGCTCGAGGCAGTTATGGAACAACCACACCGCATGTTCCTCTTTCCCTGCTCCCCCAGGGCCAAATCACAGTGGGTCAAAATTTATTCCTGGCATAACTCCATTTATTTTAATGGCCAGAAACTAATTATTCCACTAACTCTGTAGCACACGCAGGCTTTGGGCTCAGCCTTGCCTACACTAGAAAGTTGTACTGCTTTAACTTTATTGGTATACTTAAAGCACTACAAGCCCCTTAGTGTGGACACGGTTATATTGGTCAAAAGGTGTACAGCAGTATAGCTATATAGCAGTGACCTTTTTAAGCCACCAGCTGCACGTTTGCCATCATGTCACCTATTATGGTCTCATCCGCCACACCAGGATGTTAGGGAGGAAACATTCTGGCGAGAGGAATGGATCTCTGTTATAAAACCAGTCCCTCGTTGCCGACCCCACAATCTCCCTGCTTCGTTTTGACCTGCCCAGTCTTCAACGGTCCCTGCTGAACAGGTTCTGGACCAGGCATGGTCTCCGTGCACCCTACCACTATCGCTGGGGCCTTCGTGACAGCCCTTTGTGCAGCTGTGGTGCGACACAGACGATGACACACATTGTCGATGAATGCCTCTGACTAGGTTCAGTGGTGGCCTAGAAGAACTGCATCCCACCACTGAAGATGCCATCGCTTGGCTAGATGACTATGCACACGCAAAATAAATAATAAATAGTATGGTGAGGGGAATAAGCTATATTAGTATAAGTCACCTTTATACCAATCTAAGAGTGTCCACACCACAGGTTATACCTGTGTAGTTATTTTAGTAAAATAAAATCATACCATGACGTTACACTCCATATCTTTATGGAAATATGATTATGCTATGGATATCGCATAAGAGATATACTTTATGAAAGATGGCTTATGTAAGGATCATTGGAAAGGTTATGATTTACTGCATGTGATTATCTGAATGTGATTATCCAATTTGTATGCCTGTATCATTTCTGTATCTGAAGCTAGGAATCTTGACCATGTATCTGTATTTCAAATGTGCTACTTTGGATGACACCCACAACTAGCCCTTCAGGTATAACAATGGAAAAGCCAGACTGCGCTGATGTCCCATCAGCAAAGACAATGTACTGTGAAAGAGCTTAGTCTTCCTGTGGATGCTCCAGACAGCCTGCAAGTAATGGCTGCTACAACCCTGCCGAGACATGTGACTGAGTCACCTGGTACTAGACCCCCACCTTGGAATGCCATTGTTTTTCCATTAGAAGACAAAGGGTTCCCGCCATACAGAAAAGCTATATAAGGCAGGGGAGTGACATCATCAGGGTTCTCCTCTACCTCCCCGCCTAAAGAAACACTAGGAAACACCTGAAAAGAAGAACTGAACTGAGGGGAGAAGAGTTGAGCCAAGGGTATCTAGCCTGTGAGTAATACCACCTGAAGTTTCAAGCTACAGGCCAGTGCACCTGGCTTTCAAGAATCTCTAATCTGCCTGAAACAACATTTAGGGTGAGAAATTACTATTTGTAGACAATTTCTTTAGTGACTCAAGCTTAGTTTGCATGTTTTGTTTTATTTGCTTAGTAATCTGCTTTTTTCCATTTGCTATCCCTTTAACCACTTAAAATCTGCCTTTTATAGTTAATAAATTTGTTTTGTTTATTATTAAACCCAGTTTGTGCAATTTCTAACTGGGGGGGGGGTTGGGGAGGGAGGCCAAAAAGCTGTGCTTATCTCTCTTCACATTGAGGAAGAGGGCGAATTTTTTTGAGCTTGTGCTGTGCAAATTTTTCTATACAGCGCAAGACAATATATCTTTGGGTCTGCACTGCAAGGGAGGTGCGCACCTGAGTGCTGGGGCAAGTCCCTTAAGCTGAGTTTTTCCAGAGCTGATCTCAGTGTCTGTGTCTTTCTGCAGCTGGGTGTGGCCCTGCCTGTGCGTCTGCTAGAGGAAGCTTAAGAGCCTGGTTCAGCAAGACAGGTTAAAGGGGGTCCATGCTGGCAGAACAGGCAGGCTCACTGGCATCTCAACACATCAGGTGGCACCTTGAAGGGGGGCAACCTGTCACACATACCCTTACCTGTAACAGTTACAGGTACAAAATTTGCGCTATGAGTAAGCCTGGTACTAGGTCTCCTCTATTAGTGACAGCATGGAACCCCAAGGTCCTGCACTGAGCCTTTAACCTGAATGTGGCTTGCGGTTCTGTTTTGCTTTTAGTTTAGGAGGATACCATACTTGTTGCCCATGAAGAAATGATTAAATACATTTGAATACTTTGCCTTCAAGTTCTTACAGATCAGCGTTAAACTAGGGAATGTAAGCAAATACTCTGTTTCCTGGTCCTGCCTTGACACCACTGGATCTCTCAGATATCAAATAAAACCTTTCCCAAGTTGTCCTCTCTGCTAAGTGAGATAGGATTCTTGAGAGGCCATTATTCAGTACTAGCTAGTGCTGCCACATGATATTTCACATCACCACATTACTGAAGAAACTCATACAAAGGTGAGAATGTTGTTCCTGGACGGTGGTTGTTTGAAAGGGTAGTGCTCAAGACATCGAGATGTTTAGAAGCTTCAGTAAAGCATGCTGGCATGAGAGGAAACTTGGTAATGGGAAACCCTTTACTGAGAACTTCGGGTGTTTCAGAGGAATCTACTGCTAGCTGAAGGATCCTAACCTGTGCTATACTTTAAAAAGGCTTCTTTGTTTTGGTCCAGTATTAGCTTGAAAGGGTCCCATTAGAGTCTAGCAATAGATTGTTTTTAGTAATGAAGCTTTGCCTGTTTCCAGTTTAGAACGGGGCAATTATCTAGCCCTTGCAATGAACATTAATTTCCTCCCCCCTCCATTTTCGCTCTTAAATTACTTCTTCTCTACAGGTTATTGCTTGAGTACCCCTTCCCTTCTTTAGGCTGCAGAGTAGACAGATTCTTGACTGAGTTTTGTCTGTTTCAGTAAGACAGTCTTCCCTATTCTCTGGACTGAGGACGCTGTGGGTAGTAGCAGCTGTCTGTTAGCTATGGCAAAGATTAAACAAAAAAATCACCGCACACTGAAGGTAGTCTTATTTGCACACAGGCAGCTAGAAAGCCCAACAGACTATCCAGCAAAGGAATTAAATTAAAGGGTAAATACATCCAATCCATATTTATTAACGTACTTCCACAACTCAACTGACTAAGAAAGCACTAGATTATGCATAATCTATCTTTGTAAAATGATGTGTCCCTTAGTATTTTTAAGGTGTCACAGTACCTAGGCATCCAGTGTTTTGGGATACACCTAAAGAATGGACAGCACTGTCAAAAACACTGCACTGTAGATCCATCTTGACATTTCCATACAGATAGGTATTTACCATACAGTGATCCATGCCTTTGTCACCTCTAGAATGAACTGCAGTGCACTCTACATGGGGCAACACCTTAAAATACACTCCTAAGCCGAAGCCGGTGCCGATTTCAACAACTGGCTTGTTAAACTGAGAATCTGGCTGTTCGAATATGAGAGCAGTACTCAGTGAACTGCACGTTGGCTGTCTAATGTCTTCCAAAGTGGAATTTAAGGTGTTGGGTCTGACATATTGGCCTCGCAACAGCCTGAGACCCTCCTGCCTGAGCAAGGCTGCACCTCTGTCTGTGCCATTTCTGAGATCAGCCCTGGCACTTGTGCTGGAGCCACTTTGCTATACAAGAAAGGGAGCTGCTAGCAGGATGTTTTCTGTGTCTCTGGAATTCACTCTCCTCTGTCTGAAATAGCCTGAATCTACCGACCTCCCAGATTCACCACAGAGCTCACCTGTTTGAGCAGGCATTGTGGGAGAGAGCAGAGGAGGAACGTGAAGGGTGGGAGATGCATTAGGATATGTGATGACTGGTGGTGGGTTTGTGTTTTTCTGGAGTGGTATGGAATGCAGTGGAGTGGCTGAAATGTTCCTGGGGCCTCAGTTTCGGTGATGTGATTTTGGTACTATAATTTTTAGTTAGTTGATAGGATGCACCTGGAGTCCGTATCCAAATAAATAACCATATTCCATAATTCAAGTGGAACTTTTTGCTTCTGGTCAGATTCTGATATCAAGATTGTTCAGACCTGCAGAGGCCTCCACTGTTTGCTTGTGGGGGTGTTAGGCTGCCCAAGTTCAGGTTCTTCTCCCAGAGCACCTGGCTCAGGCTCACCGGGCTCAGGGTTAAAAATTCCAGTGTAGATGGGTCTCAGAGCCCAGGTTGCAGCCCAAGACCGAACTTCTACAATACAATTTTTAGCCCTCTCGCCTGAGTCAGCTGACCTGGCTGAGACTCTGTGCCATGGGTTTTATATGGCAGGGCAGACATACCCTTAGACTGCTTGGTTAGGCTTGAAGTGAGCAAAAGTTAATTATACAATTATCAGATTGATGGCTATCTCCAGCACTCAGCCGTTTATTCCCAAGGAAACTTGAATTACCCTATACGACCCTGTCCAGCCCTAGAAATAGTTCAAGGAAATTTTATTTTGCTGTAGGAAGTTAAAAGCAGCCTGGCATTGAGCTAGGTAAACAACTAACTTATTATCCCTGATTGTGATAGCAAGAGCCCACTTCCTCCTGCCAGCCACAAACTGTTCCATGCAGTGGGATCAGTCAGATTGTGTGTAAAAAGCCAGTAGACACCTCACGACCAGAAAGGGCAACAGGGAATGGAAGCCGGTGGGTAGGGGGACTGTCAACAGCTGGCCACATAAGCTGACAATGAAATCTCACAACCAGGGTATTTACAACATGTTAACAAGTTCACAAGTCTCAAGCAGCTTAGTTGGATGCCAACTCAAAGGTGAGTTTTGCCCTGTTAAAAATAAATTCCAAGGTATATTAGGCAAGGGATGAGCGCCTTCATAGGAAGGTGATGAACATAAAGAAAGGTAGAAAAATAATGTATACAGTAGGAGAGATTTAGAGGTGAAGTTACTTGTGGAGGATAGAGAAGTCTTCCAAAGCTACTTAAAATCAAACGGTTTATGCTACAAGGTTTTTTATTAGTTATTATAAAAGCAGTCAGTCAGCATGACTGATTGATTTAGTTTAGCATTACTAATCTTATTGCAAAGAGAAGGTTGGCCTTTCCACTGGCAGTTTCCCTAACAAACTGTTCCATTCGCTATACTACAGAGATCACTCAAGACAACAGGCTGCAGGGTGTCAGTGAAGTGATGAGAACAAGAGAGCATTAAAAAAGTGCATACTGTATAATAACTGCCATGGGACTGGAGCAAAAATGATAGACTGCTTTTTACAATCAGCTTAAGCAAGTGGATTTTACTTTTGATTTTTATTTATTTAGAAAAACTTTAGAGTTGATTTCATTCCAAGGCATCACATTCCCACACTGGAATAGTATTATTCAGTTTCATGGTTCTCTAAGGCCAGCATCTGAACTGCTCTCAGATATCCACTGACATCCTCTGAGTCCAGCAGAAGGAATCTGTGCAACTTCTAAACTCACGATATAAATTCATGAGACCATTCAGCCCTCTGGGCCAGGCGATCTCAGCAACTTTAATCTAAAAAGCAATGCAAATGTTGTACTATCAGTGAAAGGAAATTACTGTGGATGAGGGAACAAGCAGTTCAAAGCTCTGCTTCGGAAAACAGAGCTGAGCTTTGGGTTGCATTTCCCTGCAATTTTATATTTAATATCATGCTGCATGACAGTGTCACTGTTCCAACATGCATATACGGGCAATACTGGATGTACAGGTTTCCCCATGTATAGCATATGGGATCTTTCCAAATCTCTGCCAATGGAAGCTTCTATTGGAATTGCTAGGGTGGAATGGGAGCGAAGTCAAAGATTCTTTATGTTCCTGTACGTCATCTGGCTTATCGTTTCCGCACCCCCTCACTGTTTAGCACTTAATGTGGCTCCTTCTCAAGTCAATGGGAGCAAAATGTCAGCTCTTTGGCACTGGGATAATGTCTTATCTGTCTGGAAGAATCATGAACCCTTGTGGTTCATTATAAATAATTCCATTTATTCTATTACAAGAGCTCTATGCTTTTCAGTCACTGAAATAAAGGAATGAGAGCTCAATCTCTCATTAGGAGAGGGCCAGTTTGGACCCACATTTGCTCTAACTGCTGTTAACCCAAGAAGTTATTGTAAATTGTTGACATCAGAAGTCATTAAACTGAGGTCACAGTTTGTGTCAAGAACACGTTTGTGTTTGTGTTTGTGTCAAGAACCTAATCGGGACTCATGTTAAGTTTCATGTTCTATTATCATTTTGCCCTGTTGAAACATTTGGGCCCCATCCAGTTGCGAGGTACAAAAAGATACAATACCATCTTTGCTTATGATAGAGATGCAGTAATAATTACTTAGGACAAAATACAGCATGAGCTAATGGTACAGTGGAGCAGCTGGCTACTGCGTCTCCATGAAGAAGCTGGAGTCAGATTCAGACTTGCTGGCACAGATGTGAAGGGTCTACCCACACAATCCAGTGTGACCAACAGATTGAAGCTGGATCCTATTCAGGTTTTTATAGGGCCTCATTACTGTTGTTTAATTTTATTTAATTTAAGTTAACCAAGTGACCCCCCCTTGTATTATGCCCCAAGTTTCCTTTAACTTGACCATTTAATTTGCTAACCCTTTTCTAGCCAAACTGTTATTTTAAAATATACCCTTTTTTCTCATCTGGATTTTTATTTACATGTAAAGGCCTATATTTTCATACTTATAATTGTGGGTGCCCACCTTTAACCCCAGAAAGAGCCCAGATTATCCAATAGTGCTGAGCACCTACCCTTTGAAAATCAGGCCCCATTAAGGTGTCTCAAATTGGGCATCAAAATAACTAGTCACTTTTGTACATGTAGGCAAAAGTATATTGCATCAGCTCTTTCCCCCTTCAACTTTAGATTCATGATAAGAGTTCATTTAAAACTGTATCAATGGGTTAATTAATTTCAATTTACAAGTACAGATGTGAAGTCTAATCCAGGGGTACTCAACCTTTCCCTTCTGAGGCCCCACCAACAGGCTATAAAAACTCCAGGGCCCCACAGGGTGCCAGGGCTGGGGCCTTCGGGATTCTGCCCCAGACCCCAGCCAATCTACTGCTGGCCCTGCTTCGTGGATCCCCTGAAATCATCTCACGGACCCCTGGTTGAAAACCGCTGCTCTAAACCAAACACTGCAGTCTTTACACAGGCAAAACTTCCATTTAGGTCAGTAATAATTTTGCATTAATAAGCATTAAGAGCTGAAGGACCTGGTTCAATCCTTCTAGAATAGAGGACACTTTATCCAATATGCTACCAACCACTTAGGACTGATTTTTTAAATTAGTGGGATTATTATGGCCACTGGAGGGCTCCCATATTTTTCCCTACTAAGGTTACCGAGTGATAGAGAATGACTAAAAGAACATTGAATTGAACACAGAAGGGCTATAAAATCTAAACAAAGTGTGTCCCTGTCCCTTTCATACTCAGATTGGCATCAATGTCAAGTCTGAAAAATCTGTTTTGTTTCTTCAATAAAATTGAGTATTTGTATGCATCTTCACTACTGATTGCTCTATAACTACAGCTCCTCTTAAAAATCATGTTGAATGTGGGATCATGTGACTCTGTTCTGATGCTTGGTAATGTCAAGGTCATCATTGTCCCACAGTCCCCCATCTATTTAGATCCTGCACAGATGGTCACAATAATGTTTGCTCTTTACCAGGATTCAAGTCCCTACTATGAGTCTCTACGAAGACTATAAAAATATACATTCTGCACGTTTCTATTGAATGAGATCACTCAAGTGAACAGTTGTGTAATTTTGTGTTTCTTCCACTGCAGAAGTAGAAAAATATATCATTTTTAGACTACCAAGTCTAGACATGTAGGAAGCGAGACTGGTGCTGGGAATCAACTATGTTCACAAATTAACTATAAAAATACTTTATCTTGGCATTCACTGTTAGGTCATAAGCAAGGGTGTTGCCTGACCTCTGCTCATTAAAGTTGAGATCTGTGGACTACATGCCTGCCCACCTCTTCACAGGCACTGTGCCAACTCATCCTACCAGTGCCTGGGAAATGCTGAAAAATTAAAACGTAAATGCTGTTATATTTTACATTTTTTTTTAAATATAGCTTTGTCTATTTCTAAACACTTTTCATCTGAAGATCTCAAAGCACTTTAGAAACATTAATGAAGCTTTCCAGGAGATCACAGAATCATAGAAATGTAGGGCGGGAAGGGACCTCAAGAGGTCGTCTAGGTATACTTGGTCCTGCCTCAGCACAGGAGGCTGGACTAGACTATAGATGTACAAATACTGACAGACTGGGAAACGGAAGCACAGAGGGGTTAAATGACTTGTCCAAGTTCTCAATAATTCAGAAGCATAGCTAAACTATAGAAGCCAGGAGTCCTGGCTGCCAGTCTTGTCCCCAAACTATTAGACTCTCTGCCCTGTGTTAAGTAATGTTATGTTGATACCAACTAGAATTACACACAAGCAGGAAGAATAGGACAGACATGTCAACAGTCTGGACTTCCTGCTCAGAAGCAGCTCCAAAGTGACAGCTGCCAGTGAGAACACCCACCACCATTCACACAGACAGAGATAGTGATGTGGTAACAGGTTTTTCCTTTTTTCATTTGAAAATTTAGTTAGAATACATACATTTCTTTTAGTAAATATTTGGATAAAGTATAACAGTAATGACACAAAGCATCCAAATGTGCTTTACACACCACATACACACACCACCAATGAAATGCAACCATTTTTGAGTTAGAGAACAGGAAAACAGAAGCGGGAGTGAAAAGGAGCAGCAGAGGGTATTTTTGCAAAGACACCTGGGAAAATTCCTACTTGTATGAAAAAAGTTATGGGATGCTCAAGGTCCCCAACAGAGCACACAGGACCTTGGGTTTTTGAATTCTTACCCAAAGGTACGCCCACATCCTCACAGAGTATGATCATCAGTGCAGTTTTGGTTTCATGCTTCCCTCCTACTCTATCTACAGTCTAGAAGCTAAGTAAATGTGTTTTGATTCACGCTGTGATTTTTAGATGACCTCTTAAAATAACTAGGTTTTTCCATTGCTGTTCTGCACAGAGTTTATTTTAAGTCCCGTATTTTGGCATATTGGTGATGTTCACAAAATAGCCTCAGTTAGCAGCCAAATGGGTTCAGACAATCAAATCAGTATCAGGATACATAGTATGCAGGTAAATCCTAGGCAAATAAAAATATCCCCCACATTTATCTGTCAAGGAAACTGGCCTAGAAATCAAGGGGCCTCCTAAGTTGTGCATGGACAGGCTCACAAGCAAAGGTGGCCTTTTTTTTTTTTGGCGCTTGCACAAATGGGGACAAGTGCCAAATTTGCAGGCAGAATTTAGGAGGCCCTCAAAGTTTGGCCCCATATGTCACAACAGTCAGCACTTTTACTGAGCCAACATATTATTAAACTTTAAAAGGAAGAATAAAATAAAGCATTTTTCAGGGGTTTCCGGTTTCTTTATAAACCTTTGGAAAAAATGACTAGCACAAAGGGAAGGACATCACAATCTCTCCCCCTATAGTACTACAAGTGGGTTTTGTTTTGTTTTTTTATCTCCTCACCTTGTCACTGTTTCTGTATTTGCCCCATTTCTTCAGCATCTTCAGCCATTTGTCCACTCGTTCAATCTCCTGCAGCTTTTGCTAAAAGAGTCAGTTCATATCAAAACAAACATTACAGAAATGCTTCTTGTGAAAGCACAAAACAACTCCACATCCTCATTCAGTTTAACCTTATGATAATGACATTTCACATTCAGCCCTCCCACCCTACCCTTTTGTATCTGCGGTAGAGGATATAACGGAGGGAAAAGTACTTACAGAGGTATACAATTTCTACACGCAGTAGTGGGGGCGGGGGGGGGGGGGAAGCCACCACGATACACAGACAATTCTTTCAACAGGAGAACTTCCTTGACAGGTAACAGATACTTAGGAATTCATCCAGCCACAAATTACCCTGGGTTCTGTCTGTCTGGTAGTATACAGATACTACAGGGGATTTAAGCCCGGATCTCAAAACTAGACATTCATGTTACCACAACCCAGAGCCAAATCAGCTCCCTTGAGGTCAAATGGCTGCAACTTTACCAGCTGAGCTCAGTCACCCCTTATTATTCACAACCCAAGCAAGCATGTTACAGGGATTTTTGTTTTGAGGTGAACTCTAGTTTATTTCTAGTGGCAGTGTAGTTGAGAAGAGGACACCACTTAGAACCTTTAAGCTCTGTGATCTCAAAATAAAAAGTGTATTTTATTATAGTTTTAATCTAATTTTTTTTATTTGGGGCTTTTGAACTTGTAGAGAAATATCCTCTAACTGCATAGGTTTCCTGCAGTGAGCTGAAGCAATCTAGCCCCTCCTAAAGTGACTGAATGGGATCTAGCATCTAGTCTCAGCTGAATCAGATGTTTAGAAATATTGCATGAGTCGAGCTCTCCTAAGTTTCATTAATGTTCCTAAATGTGGGTTCCCAATACTTCCTTGTAGAAGCTGATCCTGACCCTCCCCCACTGCAGCACTCATTTCATCTACAGAGTAACTAGCCATGCCTAGAGATATGCAAATAACACAATTAGCCAGGTGGTTTAGCACTCATCACAGGAGGAACAGAAACACTGAAAAACTTAAAGGAGACATGAATGGGGAGCAGGATACTCAAAGACACTTCCATTTTTCATCCAGTGAGGATCAAGCATTTAGGCTGAGATTTTCAGAGTCACTAAGGCATCTGGATGCCCATCTGACTTTAAGCTGCAGCCTGTTGATCTCTTCCACCATGCTCAGAGAGAGCAAGAGGCACAAGAGTTGAGACCACTCTCCCAGCAGGGGCTGACTATCAACCTCTTTCCTGCCTATAAGTCTTAAATAAAGTTTTATGATTTCACTGGAGCAAGAAAAATAAATTATCCGAAGTCTGGAACAATGAAATAAAAAGCACTAATAATAATGAAACTGAAAGGGATAGGAAACAAGATTTGAAAGAAAAAAATGGAACCATTAACTGGAAGGTCTGATCAGGCCTGTTGTGAATAGATCACTTCCATTTTATGCTCTCACACTCTGCTTCTCATGAAGATCTGTGCTGCACCTTCATGGCATTTTCCTACCTTCCACTCTCCACATCAGAACTGCTGCACAGGACTAAAGAAACTCCCCAGCTTCCCCCTCTCCCTACTCCAAGCTCAGCTGCAGTACTGAGAGTTCTGCTGCTTTCTCAGGTGCCTTCTGGTCTCTCCAACCGAGCTCACATCTTTACCACAGCATTATGAAACGACTCCTCACTGAGCACTGACTTCCTGTAACTTTGTGCTAAGGTGTCGCTCCATCAACTCCAGAGTATCAGTTTAGGAGATGCTGGTTTTTATATTTTTGGAGAAAATCTGATTAGTTGGCCATGCTGCAAAGTCTGTATTTGCTGTTTAAAAAGCAGACCTAAGCACCTTCCCATTTAGCACCATGTTTTGCAAGGTATGAGCCACATAGGTAGTAAAGCTGACAGCTCTTACCTTCTCTTCCACTGCACTGCGGGTTGGCAGCTCATGCTCACTGAAAGATTAAGGATTTGATTGAATCAACAAGCAACAGGGGTATGGAAAACAATATACTGTACAATGCAAACAAGCAGTCTTCAATTGACCACACCTGAGGGACCAAATTAAAATTAGTTGCCTTATAGAGACGGTCTAAATCAGAGGACAATCAATCACTCAAAGCTTAGAGTTTTAAAGAGACTGCTTAGTACAGCTGATCAGCAATTTTCTGTCAATGGTTTTTCAACAGAAAAACAGTTTCACAGGAAACATTTGATTTTGTAAAAATTTTGATTTTCTGTTAGGAAAATTGAAACAAAGTATTTAGTTTCAGGTCAGGTCGACAATTCAAAGGTTTTGGTTGTCAAACCAAATTGAAACTTTTCATTTCAAGCCAGTTTGACATTGCACTACATCTGCCTGAGCTGTCATGGTGCCTCATGGGAGTTGTAGTTCAGGTGCCTCGTGCTCCCATTCTCTTCTACGAGGCGGGCTCCCTGGTTGGACTACGTCTCTCATGATGCTCTGCTCTCTCCTCTGGTGGAACTGCTGCAGTGCATCATGGGCATCCCATGACCACATCCTGGGAGATTCAGTCCAACTGGGGATTCTGGCCCATAAAGAACTGGGACATGAGGCTTCTGAACTAAAGCTCCCATGATGCACTGCACCAGCTTAGACAGATGCAGCACTACGTTAAAATAGCCTGAATGTTTCGACTTGGTTTAATAAGCCAAAATGTTTCAAGCTGGGAATGTTTAAAAGTTTACTACTGATCAAAAATGTCTAAATAAGACATTTCAACATCAGAAGGTTTCCACACGCTTGGATGCAGAAGGAGAAGATACACTGCCATTCCTTTCTAGACATTTGGGATTGATCAAATAAGGCCATACAGCAGCCTGCACTGAGGTTGCTGGAGCTGTTACAGGACATCCTTCTGCACGGAGTATGACTGTACAATGTCCATTTCATTGAAGGGTGACTGGGAGGAGAAACGAGTAACTTACTGCAGAAATCCAAATCTGTCTGTGACTTTATACAGGGTGAAGTCAGCATCTTCCCATGGGTCAATATGAGCTCCTTCCTGCCTTCCCTGCAAAGCAAAAGGAGACACAAGAGTCATGACTGTAGGGAACACAAGTGTGAGGCCATCAGCATGTGCACGTTTGTCTTGCGCACTCGGAAGCTGGTACTGGACTGACAGTCCTAGTGATTAAAATCCACTCAGTCTACAGATTTGATGAGACACAGGCCTCACCCATGCAGACTTCCCTCCATACTGTCCCGCTGCTGTGTGTCAACCCTGAACTGGGAGGACCATCTTTGGGGCGGTATGGGGCTTATTCCATTCCTGTCTGTAAGGTGATACAGAAGGCCAGAGTAATATATTAGTTTTAATTCAGTCTTCAAGCCCATTCACCCTCTGTTCTGAGACTGTCACTTTCCTGATCACAGGATTTGTGCTGTGTGCCAAATGATGAGGTCTGAATGAGAAAACCCTGGGAGTACAGAGTGAAAAAAATGGGCTGGTGATGAAAGCTCTCCACTTTGCTTCCATATCCTGAGTAATTGCCATAGGCCAACTCTTTTGACCTTGTTCAGGTAGAATAGGCAGAACCTGCATTTGTATACCTGACGGAGGCTCCTAAGCCTATCTGCCGAACACCCATCATAGATTACTAAATACACACGGTCACGTCACCTGTACCCTTAAAAAGGTCTGCAGGCAGAAAAAAAGTGTGTGTTTGTGTAGTCTGTTACTGGCATGAAGACATCACGTTCTGTATGACACGTTCCTGCTTTCCCCAGACAGCTTAACTATCAGGAGTCCCGTGCCTAGTGAGCAGATTAATGGAGGAAAAATGAGATCAGTACCTTTTCATACTTGGCGAGGATCTCTGCTCTTTCCTGTGCTATTAAGGTCTCTAGATCTTTCTTCATGTCAGAAGCTGTAAGGTAAAAGGGGAAAAGAGAAAAGGAGCTAATAAGCAAATATGTATGCAGCCCGGGGAATATTTTGGGAAAGCGCTAATAGAAAAAGCTGCGCTGACAACTTCAACTTCCAGCTTTATCCCAGGGCTAAAATTAGACTGAGAATGAAAAGCTGAAAGTACAAAGGGTGTGTGTGGTACTCACACATACAGAGTATATCTGCCAATTCTACTGTCTTTGCCTGCGCAAACAGTTATATTTAAGTAAGTGAAAGTTTTGTCTACATGAAGGACTGCAGGAGCAGATACTGTATATTTGTTCATTATGTGCACATGCCTGTCCTAAAATCAAGTTTTTAGTGGGGATACTTTAAAATTATTAAGCAGTCCTGCTACAGCACAGCTCTTACATTATACCAAACTGCATGCCAGCTGGATCGCTAAATGGCTGAGCATTTATTCTGATAAAAACGAAATGCCAAATTCTTCCCTCAGATATGTACACAGAACTCATGGAGAGCGCCACATATATATCTGAAGGCAGATTGTAGGTCAAAGAAAAATCAGAAAAAAACTTTACTTATTAAAGTACACATATGTAATAAAAATGGGTCAACATATGCAACAGATCTGTAAACAAAACAGGATGCAACAAGTCAGTAACCGTACCATGAACTACTGTATTGGACACCCATCTTTCCATATAAAATGATTAAATAGTTCAGCCGGAGTAACAGAACATGGTCATGCTTTGCCACACATGTATGTACATACTAGCAAGACAACTTCCAATTTCACATACATTTCAATTTTTAACCCCCTGCCCCATACAAACCCTCGCTGATGGAAATGGCCTTCCAATCAAACCACAGCATATTCCCAAACTAGCACTGGCAGTCTCCTAGATACCTGTACATGCTGGATCAGTGTCAACATTTGGTGCAGCCTGAAGAAACCTGATCATCAAGGATAGGCATTGACAATATGATCTACTGTGGAAAAGACGACTGACGAAGAAAATGTCAGAGAAAAATTGGGGGTCTTTATGGTCTATTGCAGAGAATAGAATTGAGAGAGGACCCATTAACTCATCTTGCTCCCTCCTCACCCTAATACAAGACTGCTCCCTTCAGTATACTCTCCAGTGATTTGTCTAGTCTAGTATAAATGACACATGCTTTACACTCTAGCTGATGTAATATTTCCCTAACACTTAAGATAGGAAAGTTGGAAAACTAACACCTTTGTGCAATTTTACCGGAGCGTTTCATTGCGAAAAAGCAACACCTCTGTGGGTTTCCACAGGCCACAAACTGTTCCAATTCTCAGCTACAGGGCTGCAAAGCGTAGATGTAGTCGCTGCAGGGGATATGTTCCCTCAGAACTTCCCCAGCTGCAATGAGGGGGCACAAGTCTACTACATTCTCACTCTAGGCCCCTCCAAGCTTTTTTCATGTCATTTCACCTCTGCTGCAAAGTCCATAAGAGAGTGAACCATTGTTAACCAGGCTACCAAACTATAAAGGGCATCTTTAGGATAAGTTACAAATATGAGGCCGGATCCTGTAGCCACTAGTCAATAGGTAAAATTATCCAATAGGCTTCAGTTACCTACTAGAAGCCTAAGTTCCATTGCAAAGCAATGGGACTTAGTCACTTTGGAAAATTTTACTCAGTGGGACTACTCATGGGAAGAAGGATGGCAGTATTAGGCCCTAAACTGAAGAGACCAATGGTTGCAATGAAGCAATTTACGAGGAGGTACCTCATCTGTTGAAGCCATCTATGTGCACAATTACTGGGTTAAATGCAGCTGACCATTCCACAGTGATTTGTACGGAGATAAAATCTTCAGCACACTCCAGAGTTAAGCATCCTTTTTTACTTATGATCCTACTTAGCTTGGTCCACACTACAAAGTTAGGTTGATGTCAGGCAGCTTACGTCGATCTGTCAGTGTCTATACTACAACGTTGCTCCCGCCGACGTAAGTTGCCCACTACACTGACCTAATAACTAAGGCTAAGATTTTTTTCATGGATATTTTTCGTAAAAGTTATGTGCAATAAAGAAAAATTCACGGACAAGCAGATTTCTCCAGACCAATATTCACAGCTAAACCTGTGGTATTTCAAGAGCAGAAATGCACTGTGGTCTGAGTGTAATTATTTCACAAGTGGCTTAATGCGAGAACATTTTAAAAAATATGAAGTATCACAAAACTTTTCAGTAATTTGTTTAAGGGGGGGGCGGGTGGGAATCTGTTCTCTGTGCTCTAAATGGATTCAGCAGAGTCAGGAAAATATAAAAGCTACTGAAGTCAAACAACAATTCTCTCCCATTGCACACATTGAATTGTGACCTATCACTTGAAGCTCTAACTAGTATATCCATAAACTAAACAACTCTGATAGTCCCTATTAATGCAGAAGCTTTAAAAGGAAACTGCTCTCAGTTCTTCCTTGTAGGATTTTAAAAGGGATTCTCTGGAGCATGTGACAAGTCCTAATGGAATTGACAAGGAAAAGCCTCCTGGAAAAGTAACAACTTAGTAACAAACATCTGTTCCTCCATGAAGAAAGCTAAAATGTGACCTCCTCCATTTAACAGATACACCACAGACACGCTCTACCCTTCTCCATCTGCATATGGAACTATTATTAAAGTTAATGGGACTCACACTCACCAATTAAGGAGACTAGGCCCTTAAGAGCAATTTCCCAAAGCACATATACTAGCTTGAATATGAATTGACAGACGATCACTGGCATTACTAACATGCTAAGGAATGGGGAGAGCTGCTAAATAAAACTGGTACTTGCAAAAATGAGACGGAGTAGTGCAGTTTTATTCCTCTGTTCAGTAGCTGGGAAAGCTCCTTGTGGAACCCTCCTGTGAACTGCAGACATGGGGTTAATATGGGATGTCTCCATTTTACATCCGAACCCCTCCAAAGCGCAACACTGGACACCGTTCTATTCTCTCCTTAAAGAAAGCGGCTAAAGCAGAGGGGTTCTATTCTCCCACTGAAAGAAAATGAAACAGCAACACGAAGAGCACCTTTCAATCCACTCTTTCCAATGAAATCAGTCACTCTTCATAGGTTTCCACTGGAAAGATTGCATTTCCCCCTCTCCTAGTCTCCCTGCAGGGAGCTTTTCCCTCCCCTGATGCTGCAGGAGGTACTGTGTTATGCTATGCAAACACCATAAACAGCCTCAGCACAGCTTGCTACTGAAGTTATCAGAACCCCATGGTGCCTGCTCAGCCAAGAGTTGTTGCACTGGAATAATCTGAAGAACCTGAATTTCCTTGCATAACCTCTCACAGCAGGAGGAGATGTGGTGAGCAGAGCCTTAACCACAGTCTGATATTCAGCCTGTTTACTCTCCTTTGGGCTTTCAAGAATCATCAGGAGATAATGTCTCACATTACTGAACCATACTTAATTACTAACTGCTCATTGCCAATACAGTGTCAGCTCCAGACCAAGGCCTTAAAAAGGTCCATCCTTCACATCAGACTCCTCATTTTGAAAGCGGTTCGCAAACACAAATGATTTCAAGTGATACTAAGTGCATGAACGTTAACCATCCATTAGCCCAGCATTCGCCTTTTAAAAGACTTTACAAAGTTTATTCAGTAGATCGGCTTAGTTTATGATAAAAATAAAACCTTAAAATGTTTGAGGCAGCAACAAAAGGTTGATTGGAAACATCTGAATACCGAGGGGCTTGACTTTTATATTACAGCTGCTTAGCAAAATTGCAATGTGTTCAGGTTTTTTTTTTCTTTTTGTTTTGATGAGCTACAATTAAAGTAAATAGACAAACATATTAAACAATCCTCCTGGCGTGCTTAAAATCCATGTACGCAGACTCCTAAAAAGGTAAATATAAAGGCCAATGGAAGAATCTTGTTAATTCACACTAATGGGGGGTTGAGGGGGGAAAGAGATGCATTACTGAATTGGCAAACAGACACAATAAAGCAAGAATTCTCCACTAGAAAATGTATTTTGTGCATATATTTTCCCAGTTACAGCAGATACTGTAGGAAGAGTAGCCTTGGAAGAATTAGATTTTTATCTGTAAATGTTAACAAACATCAATATCAGTGTACACACAAACCAATGAAAAAGCATTTCCAGCAACAACAGAAATTTACAGATAGGTAAAGTAAGAAAAATGCTGCATGAGAACTTACTAGAGTCAAAATCCAGTGATTTAGACCTTTGAATTAGACTTGTTACAAACTGACTGGCAAATGAGTAGTAAAAACGTGTATGATTTGTGGATTTAAGGATATTTATTTTGTATATTTTAATGTTATGTTGATAATGTGTTTTAACAATGTATAAAGCTTTTCTCAATGTCTACTGTCATTAAATAATTATGTCTCCCCCATAATTTCCCAAAGCTGTGAAAATCTAAAATCAATAAAAACTGAAGAAATGCTTAAAAATAAACACTGATATTATCCATCAAAGTTACAAAAAACATAAATTGAGTTCGCCAAGCCTACGTATAAGCAAAATCTGAGCAATAAACCTTATTACATCACCTGTTATTAAATCTTTACTAGAGGTGTTCACTGTCATTTTCTCCTCCCTAACTGTTCTATCTTCTCATAAGTTTAGCTTTTTGAGGCAGGGACTATCTTTTTATTATATAGGTACACTTGACCACACTGGGATCCTGGTCCCAGACTGGGACCTCTAGTTGTCTAGTACAGTAGAATTATATCTTCTACGCTATTTTAAATGCGCAGTTTAGCAACACAAATAAGAGGCAGAAACTGTTCTGAATGCCTCTGACCACACATTAACAGAGAGCAAGAGGAAGATCTAATGAGTAAATTAAAGTTATTTACCTGTAACTGGAGGATCTTCGAGATGTGAGGTCCCTGTGTATTCTACACATGCATGCACCTGAGTCTGGAGATTTTTAGTAAGCAGTGTGCTTTGGTCTGCTCACACACAGGTCTCCTCATGCTCTGATCTGAGGATACAAAGGGCAGTGCAGACCAATGCCACTCCAGTTCCTTTTCTTACTGAAAATCTAGTCATGATCTGCAACAGACGGGACAGACGGCAGGTAGTGGAATACAGACAGGGACCACACATCTCAAAGTAACTCCAGTTGCAGGTAAGTAACCTCCATTTCTCCTTCAAGTGATGGTCTTTATGTGCATGCAACACATGGGAGATTTGTAAATAGTAGTCAAACACGATATGGGTCTGACCAAAGCGTAATTTTTTATAAAAATATGTATGGAGCTCCCAGGTAGCCACCCTACATCTATCTAGTAAGAGTACATCTCACAGAGATGCTTCAGGGGTTGCTTACTCTCTGGTGGAATGGGATCTCACCCCTTCTGGGATGGGGTGAGGGGTGGGGGCGGGAATTTGAGCTAGTTGGTAACAAAAGGATGATGCACCCTGAGATCCACTTAAAGTCTCTGTGCAGATTGATCAAGAGGTCAAGCTCTCTCTGCTAGAGTGATAAAAAAAAAGTCTAGGTATTTTCCTAGTTGCTTTTATACTCTGTACGTAAAACGTCAGAGCCCATCAGACATCTGGAGAGTGAACCCTTCTCTCCTGATCAAAGGCATGAGGCTTCAGAAAAAATACCGGGAAAAGGATGGTTTGATTCATGTGAAACTCAGAAATTACTATAGGGATGAATTTTGAGTCAAGGCAAAGAAAACGGTATGGGGCAGATCTGCCATGAATGGCCCTGGCTGATGTGATGGCGATTAGGAAGGAGACTTTCATTGAGAAATAAGACATTGAATAGGTGGCTAATGGTTAGAAGGGAGGTTTGGTGAGAACATAAAGGATGAGACTGAGATCCCTTTGTGGAGTGGATTTCACCACTGTTGGGAAAGTTCTAAGTAGTCCCTTCAAGAATCTAGTCATCGTAGGATGAGTAAAGGTAGTCTGGTCATCAACTGGAAGATGAAAATGATGCAAGTGATTCCGCTGACTGATGCAAGATGGTCCCAGAGAAGCCTAATGTCTTAAGGGCTAGTAGGTATTAATAACAGGATTCCCAGCAGATTCTGGGGATAACCAGCATTGTCGTGACCAAGAGGAGAAATGCTTCCATTTGGCCACATAGCATCTCCTAGTAGACTCCTTCCTGCTTTGGTTGAGAATAGATTGAACATGTGCACCCTATGTCTGGGTAGCCGTATCCCAAAGGAGGTGGACAGTTCCAATACTTTCCACGCGTTCTGTCTGGGTTTGTTTCCCTTCGGCGGGGGAAGAGTGATACACATCTGAAGCATCATATTCGCTCAATGAAATAGACTCCCACATTATTGGTGGTACAATCAATACCGGTGGGAGGATGCTCCAAGTTGCGGATGCAATAGGTGAGGATCCCCTTCTCCTCAAGATGGTTTCTTCAGGAGTAGTGATGTCTCCAAGGAGGACCAGGCCCAAGAGGAGACTGTGGGATGGAGAAAGCCAAAATATCCTCCGATGAGGTAAAGTTTTTGGTCCTTCCTGATGATCCCCTTGAGGAGGGGACAGCAGATCCGGGCTGTCAAATGGTCTAGTATTTGGAGGATCCCACAAGGAGTGTGTCCAGAACTGTCAAAGGGGGTCCAGTTTGGAACTCCCAGATGGGATCGGTGAGTACCGATCTTTTGGTTCCTTCTTCCTTCGTGCCTTACCCTCTTGAAAAGGAAGTTTATGGAAACCTAACTCCTTAGGGCCCATGTGCAAGAATTCAGTCCAAGTTGGATGAGATGGGGAAGGATCCTTTGTCTTAGAGGCAGTTCTGGATGGGGATCTGTCCTTATGCCTATGGTCATATCCTCTGCTCTCATGAAAGGGTTTCTTAGTACTAAGTGTTTTGGCCTTTACTCCAGAGGGATGCTTGGAGGGGTGCTGATTGCGGTCTGAGGTCATGGTACGGGGGGTTTCCCCAGACTGGATCCAAATGGGGCCTCATAGCCTGCTCCATGAGGTGCTTCCGCAAGTGGAGTTCTCGTCCTTCATGAGTTCAGGGAGAGAAAGACTGGCAGACGCTGCAATTGGTGACAATAAAGGCAATAAAGGCAGCCCTGGTGTTTGTCACTGAGAGAAGGAACAGGGCAGGAGACAGCTCCTAACACAGTCCTCTTGCAATAGTCTCTATCCACAGAGAGATACTCCCTGCGGCAGAGAAAACTAAGCTAACGAGAAAACCACTAAAAACACGACGTCTAAACTACTAAAAGCTATTTACAATTGGTGATTTACAGGTACTAAAGTAGAGGAAGACCAAAGCGGGCACAGACAATTCTGACTCAGGCCATGCAGCAGCAAAAAAGAACTGGAGAGGCGTCGGTCCGCACTGCCCTTTCTGCACTCAGTGTAGAGCGCAAGGAGGGGAACTGCATCTGAGCGGATCAACAGACACAGTTTACGAAAAGTCTGCAGACTCAGGCGTATGGTACGTAGGCAAACCTACGCATGGAATACACAGAGGCATGGGCGGCCGGCATAATCGGCCAGGGGAGGCTCTGCCTCCCCTAGCGCAGCTGCTGCCGCAGGACGCTGGTTGCAGGTTTGGCAGGGGAAATTATTGCTTTTTATTATGTCCCATGCAGGTTCCGGGGTGGTTGAGGAGGCAGTATGTGCTATTTGGCTTTCTGGGTTCATTAGTAATCTCCCTGGATTGGGGCTGCGGTGGGAAGGCGCGGCTGCAGGGGCTCCGACCAGCCCTGGGGTCCTCCGAGCAGGTTGGTGGAGGGCGCTCATGGCTTTGGCTGGCCTGGGGCTCCTTGGCTGTGGGTGGGGACAGGGGGTCTCGGAGCTCCGGCCGCAGAGGGAGGCCAGGAGGTCTCGGCGGGGCTCTGGCGAGAGGAAAGGGGTCTCGGGACTCTGGCACTGGGGGAGAGGGGGTGGGGCTAGCCTCCCCAAAGTGTGGCTCCACCCGCCGCCCAAGCACATAGGGACCATCGCTCAATGAACAAGTGGATATAAAGGCAGCGGTGGAAAGTGGACGGGGCTAATACAAAACATATCTGATCATCTGCAAAAGCAATCTAGTTCTGTCTGCAGCCATGCCATTAACTGTGTCAAATCACAAACTCCTCAGTGGTGGCGATGGTGGTGAGACAGACTACCTCCTTGTCACCCAGGCCTGGAACATGCTAACAGTTTATTCCTTCAATTAGCCACATTTCTTAGCTCAAATAGGTGCCATAAACTCCTAATACAGGCTACAAGTGAAGCCACAGAAGCACATTACAAGACTCAAATGAGGAGCATGCAAGTAGGACCAAATTCAGAGAAAGAAATTTAAATGTAGCTAATAAAACCAGGGACACAAACAGGTTTATTTGCAAGAAGGTGGTACTGCTGGTACACTATGAAAAGCCTTGTAACTTGTTACTTTTCTGATCCATCAGCATCAAGAACATAAGAGTGGCCATACTGGGTCAGACCAGAGATCCATCTAGCTCAGTATCCTGTCTTCTGATAGTGGCCAATGCCAGTTGCCCCAGAGGGAATGAACAGAACAGGTAATCATCAAGTGATCCATCATCCCTTGTTGCCCATTCCCAGCTTCTGGCAAACAGAGGGTAGGGACACCATCCCTGCCCATCTTGGCTAATAGCCATTGATAGACCTATCCTCCATGAACTTATCTAGTTCTGTTTTGAACTCTGTTATAGTCTTGGCTTTCACAACATCCTCTGGCAGAGTTCCACAGTCTGACTGTGCGTTGTGTGAAAAAAGACTTCCTTTTGTTTGTTTTAAACCTGCTGCCTATTAATTTCATTGGGTGACCCCTAGTTCTTGTGTTATGAGAAGGAATAAATAACACTTCCTTATTTACTTTCTCCACACCAGTCATGATTTTATAGATCTCAATCATGTCATCCCTTAGTTGTCTTTTTTCCGAGCTGAAAAGTCCCAGTCTTACTAATCTCTCCTCATACGGAAGCTGTTCTATACCCCTAATCATTTTTGTTGCCCTTTTCTGAACCTTTTCAAATTCCAATATATATACTTCCAATATACTGCATGCAGTATTCAAGATGTGGGCGTACCATAGATTTACATAGGGGTAACATGATATTTTCTGTATTATCCATCCCTTTCTTAATGATTCTCAACATTCTGTTCGCTTTTTTGACTGCTGCTGCACGTTGAGTGGATGTTTTCAGAGAACTATCCACAATGACTCCAAGATCTCTTTCTTGAGTGGTAACAGCTAATTTAGACCCCCATCATTTTACATGTATAGTTTGGATTATGTTTTCCAATGTGCTTTACTTTGCATTTATCAGCATTGATCCCTCAACAATCTAAAGAATTCATTTTGCTAAAAACATTGACTAATACACAACAGCCTGCTGGGGAAATCCTGATTTATTGCTCAACACCTTAGTTTTCTCTTAGCAAAATACTCAAGAGAGGGACACAGTACAACCTGGCGACTGGGCGCCATCATCATCTCACAAATTCTACCCTTTGCTCTGATGAGGACTCATCCTAAAGCATTGAGCAGGTACCTAATCTCTCCACCTCAGTTTCTCCATATGTACAATGGGAACAATACTACTTACCTACCATGAAAGAGTGCTGTGAGGCTTAGATGGTTAATAACTAAAGCACTTTGTAGATGGAAAGTGCTTCCATACTTTATTATAGCATTCCTATTAGTGGACTATTATTGCTCGATCCTGAGCAATATCAGGCTGCAAAACAGTTTGAGATATAAACACACAAAACTGACATGCTTAATGGTCAAAATATTCACTTTTGAGATTGAAACTTTCCATATTTCATTTGGATGTTCAATTTTTATTTGGAAAGTCTGAGGATAAATTCCTTCCCTAGTCTGAGTAATGACAGAAAAAAAATTACACTTTTTCCATTGTAAAAAACCAAAAAATTCTAACCTCACTTTTTTGGGGGGGATGGGGGGGTAAGTTGATACTTTTTTTAATTGGAAACAAACTGGCTTTGGATTTGATTTAAGCAGTCATTTGAAAATTGAATACTGAACACGTGCAGTGGAAAATGTCTTCAAATATACAAGCATGCCTTCAAACGAGTGGCTCTGTGCCACCACCTAGGTATGTGTTCACTGGCTTGCTCAAAGAGCTTGTAAGTTCTGTTGGTGATGTGGGGACCTTGTAAACTCTGCAAACTAAATAGCACCATTCAGTTTGCACTCCACCTCTGAAAAAATCTAGAAAATAAAAAGCAAAACAAATACCTATGTGAATTTTAAGTCCCAATATTTTAGCTTACCTCAAAGGTTGGTTCCCAGACCTCCTCTCTCATTTTCTTACTTTTCCTCAGGGGTGGGAATTTCCTTATTTAAAAAGAGTGTAATGTATCATAGGTCCCAAAGCAGCTATGAATGTCCTCAGTGAAAGCAGAGAATGCATCTGAGATAATGAAAGAAAGATTGCCAAAATAGCAGGTAAAGCTGTGCACATGACTTTGGTTAGGAAATAACCAAGTTATGTACTAGTTTCTTTTTAAATTTTCTCATGAGTTGAGGAGGAGATAAAAAAGGACCCAATAGGACTATAGAGGCCAAACTTCCAGCTCCCAATATCAAGAGTTAAGGAATTAAAGGATTAAGCTGTAACTGACCCCAACATAAGATCAATTGAGACTTGAATAGAAAGTATGTTACTGCTTATCTGTACTGAACACTGTCCAGCAATCAATATGTAGCCTGAACTCTTCACACTTCTACAAACAACTTTCCTAGATGACCTGGAAAATTTCCAGGCTGCTAATTCAGCTGAGCTGGGATTTCAAATAATGTTGCCCACAACTCTGTTGCCCTGAAAGAATATCCAAGGCAATTTCACATAAAAGCATATAGATTAGGCAGGGCAAGAGTGTTGTTTTGTTAGCCTGCAAGTTACAACTTGCTACTATGATCCCAAAATAACTGCCGGTATTTTATATTTTAAGATAATTCCCCCTTGTATAGTTTTTATTGCTAACTACATGTACTCACCTAGGTAACAATGATTGTTTAAACAGAATCTGTGTTCCATGTACCTACCTTTTCACTTTATTTTCCCCAAAGATCAAATTGCCCGTTTCTGGTTATTTTTCATTTATGTACAGTTGGATCACTAAAAATATGTTTAACAAGAAAACCGAAGCTCCTGAGGGAATATCAACTACTTCTCTCCTTTTATCTGGTGTAGCAAGCTTAAGAAAACTGTTACTCGCCTTCTCATAACTGTTGTTCTTCAGGATGTGTTGTTCATGTCCATTCCAAAACAGGTGTGCTTGTGCCACTTCTACGACAGATGGAAGATTTTTTCCCCTAGCAGTATCTGTAGGGTTGGCCTGGAGGCCCCCTGGACTTGCATCTTCATAGTACCCAACAGAGGGCCCTTCTGACCCAACCCAACCCTCCCCAGTTCCTTCTTGCTGGGGACTCCGACAGAGGGGTAGGGAGGGAGGGAATTGGAATGGACATGAACACCACATCTCGAAGAATAGTTACGAGAAGATGAGTAACCATTTTTTCTTCAAGTGCTTGTTCATGTCAATTCCAACCAGGTGACTCAAGCCCAAGTTCAGGAGGCGGGGTCAGAGTTGTCCACCAATTGTAGTACCGCCCTACCAAAGGCCGCATCGTCTCTGGCCTGCTGGGTGATTGCGTAATGTGTGGTGAAACTGCGTATGGAGGACCATGTCACTGCCCTGCATATTTCCTGAGTAGACACCTGAGCCAGGAAAGTGGCTGAAGAGGCCTGCGCCCTGGTGGAGTGCACAGTGATCAGAGGGGCAGGCACCCCTGCCGGGTTGTAGCACTCTCAGTAGAAGGACTTGATCCACGATGAAATTCATTGGGAGGGGACTTGAAGACCTTTCATGTTGTCTGCCATGGCCACCAACCATTGAATGGACTTCTGGAACGGTTTCATTCTTTCAATGTAAAAGGCTAGTGCTCGGTGGACGTCTAATGAGGGAAGTCTTTGCCCCTCGCCGCTTGAGTGCGGCTTAGGATAGAACATGGGAAGGAAGATGTTCTGGTTGATATGAAACTGCGACACAATCTTCGGGAGGAAAGCAGGATGTGGCCTGAGCTGAACCTTGCTCTTATAGAACACCGTGTAAGGGGGCTCTGATGTTAGTGCCTTGAGCTCAGACACCCTCCTGGCTGAGGTTATTGCTACCAGAAGCGCCACCTGGTACAACAGGTAAAGCAGGGAACAAGTCACCAGTGGTTTGAAGGGCCACCCCATCAATTTGGAAAGGACCAGATTGAGATCCCAGGCCAGGACTGGCTGCCTGACTTGTGTGTATAGCCTGTCAAGACCTTTCAGGAAACGGCTGACCATAGGGTTAGCAAAGCCCGAGCAGCCCTCTGCACCTGGGTGGAAGGCAGATAGGGTAGCCAAGTGACCCCTTATTGACAACATGGACAGCTCCTGCTGCTTGAGATGGAGAAGATAGTCTCTGTGCCACTTATATTAGACTAGCGTCAGGGACGAACGGTGCTGTGCCTACCAGATTGAAAATCTCTTCCACTTGGCCAGGTAGGTAGCCCTGGGGGAAGGCTTCCTACTGCAAAGGAAGACTTGTCTAACCTGGTCTGAGCAAGAGAGCTCCATCGAGTTCAGCCATGGAGCTTCCATGCCGTGAGGTGCAGTGGCTCGAGGTTCAGGTGTTGGAGGCGGCCGTGGTCCTGAGTTAGTAAGTCCGGGAAGAGCGGCAAAGTGACTCAAGCTTCCACAGACATTTCCAAGAGTGATGTGTACTAGTGCTGGGGGGGGGGGCCAGGATGGAACTATCAATATCACCGAAGCTCATTCCCTCTGACTCTTGAGGAGTACCTTGTGAACGAGGGAATGAGCAGAAACGTGTAAAGGAGATCCTCCTCCCAGGGGGAGATGGAACGCGTCCGTGATGGAACCTGGATTGTGATTCAGTAAGGAGCAAAACTGCTGGCACTTCCTGTTGCAACGCCTGGTGAATAGGTCTATTTGGGGAAAGCCCCACTGATGAAAGATTGAGTTCGCAACGTCCGGGCAAAGGGACTCACTCGTGGCCGTGGAACGACTTGCTGAGATGGTCCACCAACTTGTTCTGTACTCCGGGGAGGTACAATGCTTGCAGATGTATCAAGTGCTCTACACAGAAGTCCCACAGCATGAGGGCTTCCTGGAACAGGGGAGAGGAGCGTGCATCCCTCTGTTTGTTGATATAAAACATCGCCGTGGTGTTGTCTGTCATAACTGATACATACCTCCCTGTTAAGTGGGCTTGGAAATTCTGGCATGCCAGGCGCACTGCTCTCAGCTCTCTGACATTTAATGTGGAGAGCGAGTTCCACCTGAGACCAGAGGCCTTGGGTTCTAAGGTCTCCCAAATGTGCTCCCTAGCCCAAAGCTGATGCATCCATCACTAGGGAGAGACACAGATGAGGGCTGGTGAAGGGGACCCTTGCACATACTACCTGTGGGTCAAGCCACCACTGGAGGATGTTGAGGACCAGGCAAGGCAGAGTCACAACCCTGTCCAAACTGTCCCAAGCCGGCTGATACACTGAGGCTAGCCACAATTGGAGAGGCCAGAGTCTGAGCCTGGCATGTTGCACCACACAGGTACAAGCAGCCATGTGTCCTAGAAGTTTCAGGCAATTCCTTGCTGTGGTGGTGGGAAACTGCCTGAGACCTCGTATGATGTTGCTGAGGGACCAAAACCTTGCTCCCGGGAGGTATGCCCTGGCTTGTGTCGAGTCCAGTACTGTCCCTATAAACTCTATCCTCTGAACCAGGGACAGCGTTGATTTCCCCTCATTCAGAAGGAGGCCCAGTTCATCAAATGTCATTCTTATGAAGTCGACTTGTGCCTCCATTTGAGATCTGGAGCAGCCCTTGATCAGCCAGTCATCAAGGTATGGGAATACCCGTACCTGCTGCCTGTGCAGGAACACAGCCATGACTGCCATGCACTTGGTGAACATTTGAGATTCCACCGACAGGCTGAACTGGAGGACTGTGAACTAGTAATGGGTGCTGTTCACCACAAACTTGAGGTATTTTCTGTGGGACGGAATTATTGCTATGTGAAAGTACGTGTCCTTCAAGTCGAGGGAGGCATACCAGTCTCCTGGATCCAATGACGGGATGATGGAGATCAAAAGAGACCATGGGGAACTTGAGCTTCTTCACCAACTTGTTGAGTTCTGGCAGGTCTAGGATGGGCCTGAGCCAAGACTAGAAACCCTTGCCCTTCTGCTCCTGAGGAACCTTTTCCACTGCTCCTAGTGAAAGGAGCAAGTGCACCTCCTGTATAAGGAGGTGCTCATGAGAGGGGTCCCTGAAGAGGGACACAGAAGGGGGATGGAAGGGCACAGAATTGGACGAAGTATACGCTCTACCGTGTGGAGCACCCAGCGATCTGAAGTGATATGGGACCGTGCACAGTAGAAAGGGGACAGTCAGGATGAAAAGGTAAGGCAGGGTAGCTCCAGTTCTTGTCCTGGTGTGCGGTCCTTGACCACACCTTCAAAAGGCCGGTTTGGGGCCTGAAACTGGCTTGCGTTGGCCATACCCTGGCCTGAGGATGGGTGCCTTTTCCTTCTGCCCCTATTCCTCCTCCGGGAACCGTCCTGTCGGTTTTGTTGGTAAAACCGTTGAGGAGGCTGTGGCCTGAAGTGCCTGTGCTGTGTAGCTGTGGTGTGTATGCCCGTGGACTTGAGGGTGGCCCTCGAGTCTTTTAAACTGTACAGTCTCCTGTCTGTCTTTTCAGAGAAAAGGGCCTGACCTTCAAAGGGTAGGTCCTGGATGGTCTGTTGGACTTCATAAGGAAGCCCAGAGACCTGGAGCCAAGAGAACTTCCTCACGGCCACCCCTGTAGCCACGGTTTGGGCGGCCGCATCAGCACCATCAAGAGCCACCTGCAAGGAGGCCCTAGAAATGAGTTTGCCTTCCTCCACCAAGGCATTAAATTCGGAGGAGGATTCTGGTGGTAATAGCTCAGCAAAATTGGCCATTAAAGGAGTACCTACTAATGACAGCCTGCTGGTTTGAAATGCGGAGCTGCAAACCACCAGTGGAGTAGACATTTCTCCTGAACAAGTCCATCTTTTTCACCTCCCAATTTTTGGGGGAGGGTCCCTGAAACCCCTGACGCTCCCTTTGGTTTGCAGCATCCACTACCAAAGAGTTGGGTGGAGGGTGAGAATAGAGATGCTCATATCCCCTTGAGGGGACGAAACAGAGTCTCTCATTTCTCTTCGCTGTAGGGGGCAAAGAGGCCAACATCTGCCGCAAAATTTGTGTGGTCTCAGTTATAGTTTTGATGAGTGGCAGCGCAATGCACAAGGGCCCAGAGGGGGCGAGGATGTTCACCATGGGATCAGCATCCTCTACCAGCTCCTCTACCTGGATCTCCAGGTTCTGGGCCACCCTGTGTAACAACTGTTGCAGAACCCTGCTATCCTACAAGACGGGGGGCTGCTGAAGTGCCTGCAATGGCCTCATCTGGGGAGGAAGATGATGAGAGCACCGGCACATGACCTTGGTCGCTGCCCTCGTCCCCAAGAGGGTCACGTTGTTTGTTGGGCTGCTGTAACCCCGGTGCCGCAGTCAGAGGGGTAGGTGCCAGCACGGAGGCCTGAGCAGTAGGGGAAGGCATCGGCGTAGTCTCTGGTGCCAGCTGCTGCACGGGTGGGAAGGATGCCGACACAACCAATGCTAACCTGGATCTCAACGCCTGGCTCTGACCCTGGGCTTGATGATAGGCCCAGGGAGTCCAAAAGGGCCACCGAGCTGGTGGTTGCCATTGAGGTGGCCACAACACCGGAAGAGGCTGCCAGTGTCACTGAGATCTAGACCAATCTAGGGGATTGGTGTGGTCCCCCCACACTGGCGGCCCCACAGAGATGGGGAGCAGTGCGACATCATTGCCGGCTTGCCCCTAGATGGGATAGGTGGCCAGGTTATTACCAGTGCCTTGTCCCTCCTTGGAGAAGGTGGTGCCGTCAGGCAAATAAGGTCCTGTGCTGCGTCAAAAGTCTCCAGAGTGAAGGGGAGTTGAATATCCCAACCATGACAGTCTGGAGAACAGTAGTGGGCCCAACTCGACTGAACCCCTTGCAGGACAGGAGTCGGTGAGCCCCTGGGAGGTGCCGGGCCCAACGTATGCTGGATGGGCTGAGGCCTCCCTGTCACTGGCTCCTTAGGCTTAGGAGGGGGAGAGCGCCCTCTCTCCTTCCTCTTTTTCTTCTGGGGCACCGAGGAGGAAGACCGATGCCTACCGGAAGTCTTATGCTTGGCGCCATGTCAGTGCCAGGAGTCCTTAGCCTCCTTCCTGGTGCCGGACGAGGCACTCGGCACGAGCTCAGCCGACCTGGGATTGGACTGCGGGTGGAGGGCTGTCTCCATGAGAAGAATTCTGAGTCTCTGCTCACGATCCTTAAGGGTCCTCAGCCAAAACCCTTTGCAAATGCAGCACTTGTCCTTTTGGTGACTCTCGCCAAGGCACTTCAAACAAGAAGCGTGCGGGTTGCTCTCTGGCATCAATTTACAGCAGTCTTGACAGGGTTTGAACCCTGGCGACCGAGGCATGCCCCAGTGTTGGGGACGAAATGGGGGAAACCCCTGCAATGGAAACTTAGAGAAACTACTAACATTGCTAATACTACTAAGAATCTAACTATATACAAATGACAGTGGGACACTGCTAGAGGCGTTTGCAGAAGCAAGAGTGAGGGAAGTTCAAACTAGCAGTCACCAGCGGTAAGAAGGAACTGAGTAGGGGTCGGGTCGGCAGGGCCCTATATTGGGCACCATGAAGGCGCAACTCCAGGGGGCGCCCAGGCCAATCCTACTGATACTGTTAGGGGACAAAGTCTTCCAGCTGTCATGCACACGGCACACGCACACCTGACTGGAATTGGAAGAAACAAGCACTCGAAGAACATTACCATGCTGTTTCCTATGTATGCTCTTGCTGACATGCAGATCAAATGTGATCAGTTTACAACTCAAAAGCTGATTTTTCTACTTGCCAGCCCTAAAAACTCCACTTGGGATCTGAACATCTGAACTGGGATCATCCTGCCTTATGTACGCTGCACACTAGTGACTCAGATTCTGCAAATAGCATTTATCTAGCAGTATTTTTTTGTGAGGCAAAGTAGAACCCAGCTCACTCTTCCATCAGTGGATTGGTTCTGCAGAATTAATGGGGGGGGGGGGTTTCGTCAGCAAGGTAAGCAGATGTCGCTCAAGCCACAAACAGGAAAGTTGAGCAAGTGGCCTCTTTACTGTTCGTGTTCTGGCTAGCACTGAAATGATGATTTATTTGTGTTAAAGGGAGATGTAGGAGTTCATAAAAATGCCTGGGATATAGCAGCTGGCACAGCCAAGTTCAGCTGCTAATTGGCAGGTGTTTAGAACATTGGAAGTCCATGACACAGTTACACTTCGACAGTAATTTCTGCTGCACAGAGATTCAGGGCATTCATTCCAGAAATACCTTCTGTACAAGCACCTGCCAAATCTGTGAAGCAGCAAGCGAGTCCTCTGGCTTCCAACAACAGGTGTTGGGGGTTAGAAGGGTGCTTTTATCACAGCTCAGTATATCCACCTATGGACATAGCAATGAGTTTCTCGCTCTGTTTTCGCTCCATCAGCTGCTTTGGGACAACCTTGCTAGTTATGTGCAACCACAGCTGTAAGCAATATATGTCTGCTTCAGCAATGTTTAGTTATTTCCCCGTGGCCCTTTATCAGTTTACACATTCTTTGCCCCCAGATTAGACTACAAGTGAACTGAAAATGGGAACTATTTATTGGGGGCTGAATCAGATTGGAGTACCATTGCGCTATACAGATATAACAGCAAAAGACATTCTGTCCCAAAAGGATATACTACCTTAGTTCAAGATAAAATGCACCAGGTGGGAGAGCAAACAAGGGATGTGGAGGAAGAAGGATGAGAAATCAAAAGAAATTTCTTTGCATATGCTAGCTGTATGAAAAAGTTGTAGAAAGAGACCATTGTGGAGTAAAGGGGTAGTTAATAGGATAATGCAGGGCTTAATTGTGGATGGCCTTAAAGGAAAGGATAAGAGTAGGCAGTGGAGAGACTCGAAGTGGATGATGTGTCAGAAAGACTGGCCAGAAGATGGGGGACACTGGCAGACCAGGTGCCAAGCTCATACAAAAGCCTCCATGTCTCAATTGGACACTGACAAATACATAGCTGGAATCAGTCTGGCTCACCTGTGTGTTAATATTGTTAAAATAGGTATTAGAATTATAAGAATGTCATTAAGTGTATAGACTTTATTGAATGCCTGTGAGTTGCTGCAGGCATTAGTTTCACTTATACCGTCTGTATACCATACTGTAAGACTGGATTGTGAGCCTCTGTAACTAAGTCACCAGATGGGACAGACATTAACTAGTGTGAAATGCTGATCTCCAACAGAAGGTGTTACATCTGGCCAACAGGAAAGGTCCATCAACAGACAGACTATTCTGGGATGTTAAAGAGGACGAAAGATGTTGTTTGTTCTGCCCTCCTCCACATGAAGATGACTCATGCAAGTGGATTCCTCCCATCAGCTGAGTTTGCAGCTCAAAGCACATGGCAGGCATGGGATAAAAGTCCCAAACAGAAGGAACTGATTATCTCTATGCCGTCTGGACTCTAAGCACAAGCAAGAGAACCCCAGCTGCTTAGCCTGGGTTAGCCGCAAAGGACATATAAAGCTTGCTGAATACAGAAGTTTCCTAACAACTTTGGAAATTTAAGATTATAACATTTGTGTATATATGTTTACTGCCTTGACTTTGTAAATAACTTATTTCCTTTTCCTACATAATAAATTGTATATAGTTTAATATACATATATATAGGGTATATATACGGTTGGCTAGAAGCGTTGTCTTTGGTGTAAGATCTAAGGTGCAACTGACCCGGAGTAAGTGGCTGTTCTTTGGGTCTGGAAGTAACCTAAAAACTTGGTATAACAGATCATCTATCACAAAAGGTACTCTCACCTGGGTGGCAAGATGGATCAGAATGCCCAAGGGGACTGTCTGTGGCTCCATGTTTAGGCTGTTAGTGCCTGAGGAATTTACACTTGATTATTGGTTGGTGAAATCTGAGGCTGGTACTCACACTCTTGAGTCACTGAAGGCAGCTTTACAAGAAGATCTTAGAAGTGTTTTAAAAGGACCTAATGAGGCTAAGGTTACACCACTTAAGGCTGGAAAGGCAGAGGTTTCAACCATCAAAATGCAAGATAAAGAACTGGATTAGTATTAGAATGGTGGATAAAGAGGAAGGGCCAAATCTGTGAAATGCAATATAGGAAGAAGTAGCAGGATTTAGATACAGCCTAACATTTAGCTCAAAATGCTGTTTGCGTGCTCCTCACTGCCAGATTTCTCCTGCACACTGTCAGATTTTTCTTGCATATGGCACATGCGCTGCCATTGACATTAGTGGGACTTCAGTGTAAAGAACAAGAACGTACAGCAGCTCCCTGCCACATGGATTGGAGAGGAACATTTTGCTCTTAGTTTCACTTCTATTCTCATTTAGTATTTACAGAATCATAGAAATTAGAAATAAGGGAGTGGTGGGAAGGATGGGACAAATACCACTGGATCATCATTTGTTCACCCTCTGGGAACCAAGACAGGACCACTCTCTACATTCTATCTTCTAGTGCTTTTGTTTAAACTAGTGTTACGATAAAATCCAGTCAATGGAGCCTCTACAGGTTTGAGTACTACAACTTCTAGATTGTTTTAGAAATCTTTCCCTTTCCCCGACCCACTGTAGGCTGTTAAAAATAGGGAAATTGGTTGCTTTCAGTAGGTTCAGAATGAAATGCAAAATGGATAGGAGAGGGTGTGATGACTGCATCTGTGTCAGATGAATTACTCAAACTCTGCTTTTCACCTCTGACAGTTCTACATCATGCAAGGCTGGTAACTTTAAAACAATTTTTTGAAGTGACTGATAATTGGGAGAGTAACTAGATTCACTCTCCTTGTGCTCACAAGAATGTTGAGTCATACTCCCTTAATCCTTTCATACATTACCCCTCTCTGAAAGCGCGGGTGGCTAATCGACTCAACTCAAGCTGTACAGGCTGGATGATGATATTTTAGAATTAAGATGGGGCCATTATGTTTCTACAGGCAACATGGACCTCTTGTTCTCTTCCTTTACTATTTCTTTTGTGAGAGAGGGTCCTGTTTTCTACCTCATTTAGCCATTACCATATTATACTCTCCTTGCACTCTTACGGTAGACTTCTATGAAAGGTCTCTGATTTTATACTGACCTTATTCACCTTTAATGGGGACAGAAATGGCTATATTCTATCCCTTCAGCGGGAAGGAAGCTGGCAACCCTCAGTGAGTCTAATCCTGGCAGGGTATCTACATTTGGATATAGACCACCATTGCGACTTAAGTCAACAGGTGACCAGCTTTGCTGTGACTACCCCTATGGTTTTTAAACTCACTTCCTATAGAGCATTCATTTCAGGTCTTTCCACCCCACTTAAAAGAAAATGCAGCAATACTGTATATTCCACACACATTTTCTGGTTTAAATGCTGTCAGGAATCTCATAACCTTTATTGTTATTAAATAATGCTCACTTGTCTGAATTTTTACTATTTATTTGTTTTCAGATTACCTGTTTGTGTTTTTTTTAAATGCATTATGTTTTAACCGTTTGTACAAAGTCCCAAACGCTTGGGCAGGTGAGGGGCGTTATAAATGAAAGTATTACCTGATATAGCACTGCCTTAATTACACTATAGTGTCTACCTCTGAATGAGACTTGATTTTGGACCAACAATTAGCACATACCAATCATTTAATTTTTTTAATTATTTTACACACAATCTGATACCATGGGCAATTTTAGTGTCATCAGTAGAAAAGCCACATTCACCAATTACAGCAAATGAAATTGATCAAATGTTTGTAATTCCTTAAGCAAACTGCAATATACAGCATTATAGAAGATATTCTAATTACATCTATTTACAAAGAACAAGTTACTGAAAGAATTTGTGTCGCATATAAGAAAACAATCGTGACTTCATAGTACTAAAAATATTAAATTAAAAATAGTGTTACAAACCCTTATCAACCAAAAATCAATAAGTAACTTCTTACAAGAACTTTGACAAATCCGGCTTTTAATTGACATCCTGGTTTATATCACAGAAACTCCTGCTAGGAAGCAAGAATAAAAATTTAATTTATTCAGACAGCATCCACCATCATGAGATACTGAAACAGGAACAGGGATTTCTAGAAACTATTTTAAAAACACCATCCAACATATAATTTGTAAACGTTTAACTGTCTAAAGTATAAATTAATCCCTGCAATTTTCTTTTGAAGAACATGCCTAATAAAGCTGGCCTCTGCCATTTAATAAGTGGAAGGTCTTACAGATCATTTATTTTTGCAGAGAAAAGAAAGAGATCCATAGCGAACAAGGCAGATCTGTATTCTTCAGCAGTCTCACACAATTGCTACCCTTCTCCGGTAAAACAATAACTGTCACTTGTAAAGCTGTTATTAGCTATAACCGAGTGATTAACACATTTGCGTGCCATGGAATAAACACAGCCATGTAAAGCAACAGTACAATGCACGAGATGCACTACTGCAATTAAAAAACAGCTAACTGAGCATAAGGCTAATAGAGGCTAAAATGCCCAGATGTGGTTTTATGGAAGTACAGAAAACAGACCTTCATACGCTTCTGGTCACCGTAGACATTAATTCACAACAAGAGCAAACAATACAAGTTGGTGAGATTCTCTCTGACTGAGGGATGTACTCTCTTTAAGGCAAGCTTACTACCAAACCGGTGTTCCTACAGGAGCTCTAGACTTGTAACGGAATAACCTCAGATTCAGAAAATCCTTCAGACCAGTAATGGAACAGTTGAACTATTATACACACACACACAGTACATATAAAAGGAACAAAGCGCAAAATCTGTTTCGACTCCAAATGCAACCATGTGTTGGGTACCTAGTGATACTCAGACCTCAGTGGTTCAGCAGTCAAATTAGTGATCAAAATTACCTAAAAGAGCCACAGACGTGTGAATTCATTGTTTCGTTTACTATAATACTATTCATATTTAAATAATATGATGGGAAATATTTAATTTTCATATATATATAAATTCTCTCAGCAAATAAGTTAATAACTTAGTGCAAGTTGACAACTTAATTGGTTAACAGCATAAAAGCATCCTGATTGGTTAATAATTAAATCATAGCGTTTTAATACGTGCTGAAAAGAGCCACAGAAGACATTAAAGAGCCACTTGCAGCTCACAAGCTGCAGTCTGAGTATCACTGTTTTAGTGTATAGCCTAGAATAGATCTTATCTGTGTTTCAGAATGAGATTAAAGCCTTTAAGGATCTAGCCATGTCTCACCAGAAAGGCACTACACACCTGGTGTGTTGCTAGCATAGTCTGGGAAAGGTTATGAACAGAGCAGCAGGAAATAAGGGTTGTGGCTGCCTGTGAGAAACATGAAAGTATTCAACTACATGGCGAGCTTCTGCTTCTCCTGAGACCACTACCTTTATAGCAAGCATCAGAAACATTTCCTCTACACAGATTTGTAAGAGACACTTTCTCTTCAGTTTTGTTATGGGCCTACCTGTTAGCATTGCTCTAATTGTAAAGGTTGTCTCGGTATTTTTATTAGAAAACCTGGATGAGATGTTCAAACGCCAACGAGGGGATTTAGCCACAGAATTCTCAGGGTAGGTCTACACAAGCAGATGACATCAGCGAGGCTTTACCGATGCAGCTGTGCCTCTGTAACACGTCTGGTGAAGAAGCTGTATGCCGATAGGAGGACGCTCTCCCATCAGCACAATTACTCCACCGCCGTGAGAGGCAGAAGCTATGTTGGTGGAAGAGCATCTCCCACCAAAATAGTGCCGGTATAGACAGTGCTTAGGTCTGTAACTTGCGTCGCTCGAAGAGGGTCTTTTTCACATCCCTGAGCAATGTAAATTAGATGGATTTAAGCGGCGGTGTAGACCTGCCCTTATTGTGGTTAAATCCCCTAGGTAAATGTGAAAGTCTCAACCCCTACTTTTAAGACATTTCCACATCCTGGACACTAAAGTTTTGGTTGTAGCTGAAACTTCAACATCCCCCATGGTACCAGGACTTTTGGGTCACATGCCCCAGCAGCTCCCCAACCCCATCCATCACAACTGGACATGAAGCTATAATATTGAGTGTGTGGGTGCTTCAGCCACATAAATCATCCACACCACAACAGCATGCCACACCTGAGAAACCTGTTTTAACCAAATTCTGGCCATTGTTAAGTTACAGGGGAGCAAAAAAAGGAAAATTCTGGTTTCAAATACTCTCTTAAGGATGGTTATCACTTTAGGGAAGTCAGTAGCATCTAGAGGGATGAACTCCTAAGAAACAGAAGATCCTGTTTTCATGGAAATGTGGCTGACCACCACCATCATCACACAAATGCAAGGAGAAAGACAAGTAAGAATTTCAAAAAGCACTTATGGGGCTAAGGAGCACAAGTCCAACTGACTTTTCTTGACACTTGTGCTCCTAAGTTCTCTCAGGCACTTTTGAAACTCTCACCCACAGACTATGAAAAATACCTTTATAGACCCACACACCCAATCTACATCTATATGTGGCTCATAAAAGCACCTGTTCCAATAATGTTACTAACAATGTAAGTTAAGTGGTGTAGGGAATTAGTGGTTTCTGGAGATGAGTTTAAATCCTGTCTAGGGTTACAGGCAAAAGTTAGCATAGTGGTCTCATTTAGTATCCATTTATACACATCACAAGGCAACACAGCTAGCATACCTAGCAGTGTTTTACAAGGCCCAAAACCAGAACAGCAAGGAAAAGACTAAGATGTTCAGATATCTGAGAAGAATCATGCACTATGAGTGATTTCAGCTAATTCATTTAGTTCTTTCAGAAGCACCAGTTTCACACTTGATTTTAAAATTTAGAAAAAAGGTGGCACAGAAATGCAATACAAACTTAAGCCAAGTTGGCCTTACCTGAGCTGGATATTAGGTTCTGTGCTACATCAGTTCAGGCTAAGTTGCCCTCTCCCCATCGGGCCCATCTGGTAGAAAATATTTCCAGTTCCAAAATGTTCACCTTCATGACCCTTAGAATTTTCTGTCCTAAGCGGAAACCTCCAGACTATCCAAGCTCTGCTCGCTTTCACTATCACTCTGACACTCTCAAATCAATGCAGCGTCATCTGTCTCCGGTGTGCCCCCACACAAGCGGTCACTGCAGCAGGGAAATGCAACGTCAGAAGCTGTCACTATACAGACTCTCTTCCCTCTACCAGGCTCACTGCAAAGAAAACAAGAAGAGGTCCATCAGCTTTCTATTTCTTGCACCATGCATATATTTTTGTCACAAAATCAGTATCGGTTTGCGAACAAAAAAAAGTGTTAAAATTCTGTTTATGTGAACACCCAAGTAAATACACTCAGGGCTTGGCTGTACCATGGGGGTTACAATGGATGTAACCCTGTAGTGCAACTGCTATGGGGAAGTTACTACAGCAACAGAAGGAGTTCTTCTATCCTGGTAGTAACCCCACCTCCCAGAGGTATGTCTGCATTCCAATTAAACACCCACAGCTAGCCCATGTCAGCTGACTCAGGCTCATGGAGCTGTAAAATTGCAGTGCACACACTTGGGCGGGAGCCCAAGCTCTGGGATCCTCCCCGCCTTGCGGTGTCCGAGAGCTCAGGCTCCAGCCTGAGCCCGAACGTCCACATTGCAATTGTATAGCCCAGCAGCCCGAGTCAGCTGACATGGGTCAGCTAAAGATGTTTTATTGCAGTGCAGAAATAGCGATTGTAGCTAGGTTAACAAAAAACGCTGCTGTTGACCCAGCTACATCTACACTGGAAGGTAGAAGCTGTGGCATCATAGCTATGTCTCCCAGGCCTCATGATCACTATACCGTGACCACTTTGTACAACATTTCAAGGGTGTAAACCACCAAAGAGGAAAGGAAGCACTTAGGGTGGTACAAGGGACCATAAAAACAGTGGTGCTGAAACTGAGCAAATGAGGATTAAGGCTGAGTTGTCATGAACATTTCCTAAGCCGCACAGTCTGAGACACTGTGGAGTAGTCTCCCAAAGGAAACTTAGGGAGCTACATGGCTCAGGTTATTGAAGAGCGTGGGCTGGACTAAGCAATGGCAAAAATACCAAAGGGAGAATCCTGAACTGGCCAAGGGGGATGGGTTACATGCCTCACTAGGTCTTCTCCATTTCCAGTGTTTGCTTCTTTGTGGATGCACAGGACCTAGATATGTTTGTGCATCCAAACAGCTGTTAAAGCCAGTGGGCAGTGATGCAGTCGCTCAGCCAGAAATTTCACAAAGCAGCGGGCACACAATTGACCATACGTTTAGATCTTAATGGCAACACACACAACCAAATTATTTAAAACAGTTATGACCTCATTTTGCTCAGTTTGGTTTCATTTTATTCATAACATATTCTGTGGTCATTTTTGAAAACTGAGCGGCTCAAATTTTGCTATTCTCCCTTCCAGTTTGAGATTCCAGTCATGTCCTGATTTCAGTGCTGCTGCATAGAAAAAATGCCCAGCACTGCTTTATATTAATGGAGAGATCTCGCCTTGTTGAATTGCATTTTGTTTAGGATTAGGATGGAATTTTGTGATCTGACCAGACATTCTGGGTGAAGTAAAATGCAGTCAATGGGCCTACAGCCACATGATGTCATTTGTCTGTAATTTATTTATGCAGAGAAGCTCAGTTCAAACACACCTCATTTTCAGTGGGGTCCTGTGTTTTACCCCATTTTCTAGCTTGGTTGACAGATTTATGAGGGCAAGTGGATTTACCTGGAGGTCTCAAAGCGAGTTAACCCATGGAGACGGTAGGCAGACATATACTATACAACGTCACCCTCAGTTTTCCTGCAGGAAAACACAAGACCCTCCAAAGCCCTTTGCTGCTCTAATTCGTTATCCCACACTGTTAACGAGTGAACAGTGCTAATGGAAAAACCAAACTGATTTCCCAACACTAGCAGCTGCTACCAGTTATATTTTAGATGGAATAATCTTGGCCATTTGCTGACAGCTAAACACAATGAAGCCCAATGGTACACAGGGATTATCTGTCATCCAAACGTTACAGAAAATTGTTGTTAGTCCTTCATCCTGCAATATTCTCTCAAGACATCAAAAAAAGTTATGAAAGCTGTTAGATTGCAACCTGTGGTATGCACAGCACACAGAACTTTAAAGGCTGATTAGAATTTTCCAGCTGAGAATCTCTAAACTATTTTCCAATCACTAACTAGGCTTTGAAAGTGGTTTTCAAATAAATAAATAAATAAATACAGAGAGAGAGAGAGAGAGACAGACAGACATTGAATTAAACCATGTATTCCTGCCCAGTAGAATGCAGTACCTTCACTTGACTTGGATTTTGTAAAATGGCTACCGCAGCAAATTGTTTATCAGGGCAGCTCAAGACATTTCTTCCATTAGGGAAAAAAAAATACTCTCAGCATTGGCAGCAAAAGCAGCAGTAGCAGGGGGCTTGGAAAGGGGAATAATCTGAATAATTCCGAGAAAATTTACAGGTTTGTAGTTCTTACCTCAAATAATTCAGAAAAAGTTGTTTTTGCAGGCATAAAACTGCCCATTTGTCACAGAGTGTGACGTTTCTACATGAAATTGACAAGCCACCTCAAGGGGAAAATTTATGATTCCGGCCAGGAGGGGATGTAAAGTCCACTTTCAGTATGAAAAGGCTGAATTAACGGGTTGACTCCACTTCTGAGCTCATTCACAAATATTTGTGAACACACTTCAAAGCATTTAAAACCCCAACATTCACAAGTCCCTTTGTGATACTTCCCTTTCATGTCTCTCCAACCATGCTACAGCCCAAGATGTAATGACCAAAAAACAAACAAATAATCTAGAACAGTTTATACATTCCTCCTCTGAGTTGGTTGCATTTATTTGTGAGTAGTCCTTTGTATGGTGAGTGTAGACAAGTATAAAAAACATAGTCAACACAGAAAGCACTTTGGAAAATTTTAATCACACTAATAATCTTTTTCTGTAAGATGGCAATCATAATGGTAGGTGAGAACCTACAACCAATAAGCTACCAGGCAACAAATTTCAAATCTGCCTCCCCCTCAAACATCTCCTATGCTTATAATTCACTCCCATTTTCCATTGCAGTGGGGAAGGAGGAGGACGACGACGAACTTTAGAATGTGAACTGAAGATCATCAGATTCAGGCCATCTCAGAACAAGGATTGCAGGAGAGGGAAGAAAGAAAAATACAATTAAAAAATGGCGAGGTTCATGCAGAGAACACCTAGTAGCAGCATCCTCTTGTTTATATCATCGAGGCTCCAGCTTGAGTGCCTCTGCTGATCTTAACTGTGGTAGTATGGCATGGGGAAAGAGATGGCTTTAAATCAGGGGTGGCCAACCTGTGGCTTCAGAGCCGCATGCGGCTCTTCAGAAGTTAATATGCAGTTCCTTGTATAGGCACCGACTTTGGGGCTGGAGCTCCTGGCGCCAACTTTCCAATGTGCCAGGGGGTGCTCACTGCTCAACCCCTGGTTCTGCCACAAGCCCTGCCCCCACTCCACCCCTTCCCGCCCCCTCCCCTGAGCCTGCCGTGCCCTCACTCCTCCCTCCCCTCTACCCCACAGAGCCTCCTGCATGCCACAAAACAGCTGATCAGGAGGTGCAGGGAGTTGCTGATCAGCGGGGCTGCTAGTGGGCAGGAGGCGCTGGGAGCGACAGGAGCTGATGGGGGGCTGCTGATGTATTACTGTGGTTCTTAGGCAATGTACATGAGGAAATTCTAGCTTCTTTTCAGGCTCAGATTGGCCACCCCTGCTTTAAATGAAAGCTAGACTCTTCAAGTAGAACTGCTAGGTTCTTGCTGAGAGAATCCTACAACAATTCTTCCGCAGCTTCTGTTTTTAGACCTCGTAGAGAACAAACAAATACCCAAAAAACTTTGTTGGGTTTTTTTTGCCCAGAACTTGTCCTTCAGTTGATGAGAGTTTTAGATATGGATTTTTTGTAGCCTCATTATATAAAATGATTTCTACTTGACCCCACTAAAACATAATAATCAGACTGGAAAAAGCAGAAGATTACAAGTTTTTGGGAAACACTCAAGAGACTTTTTCTTCCTCTAATGTCTGCCAAAAAAAAAATAAAAGACAGTGAAACCGAAAAGAATTCCCCTCTCCCCACGCACACCCTTTTTTGGAATGAAAAATGCATATTGTACTGGGAAGGAACTGTATAAATATGACCTTTAGAAGTCAGATTCTTCTTGCTTAAGACAGGATGAGAAATAAATCAAAATTTCTGTAATTGCAAACTTAAGCCAGCTGTAATATTATCCATTCTTCATTAGGTACTAGACCATGTGCCCGAGGAATGCAAACACGTCAGACAAATACAAAGTGAGACTGGCGATTTATTTACTAGAACATCCACCAAGCATTTTAAGCGTTCGTTATATAAACGAGCAACGTGAATTAGACATAGCTGCTTCACATCTTCAGTGCCAACTGCAAATTTGTAAGCATCAAGTCATAACCTACACTGGCCTTTTGTCTGCCAGCTCACACACACCCAACTATTTAATCTCATCTAACACAGGGGAATAATGAGAGGCAAGTAAATTGGCAGAGAGTCTTCCAAAACCACACACACTTCCCAGAATGCATTCCTCCCCTAGATCTACTTCTCCACTCTCGTGAGTCCACACCAAATGGGTCATATTACTTCCCCCAAAATCCCAACTCATGTCATTTGCATGTGACTGCACAGAGCAGCATCTAGTAACATAGAAACTTTCACTGTAATAGTTCCTTTTCCTACACAGTCTACCTGTTTTTTCCTTCCATAACTGAACACACAATTAGATGTGCCTGGCTTCAGCCACTTACAGGCTGCTCAACCACAATGAATCACTAAGTGATGTGACAGCCATGAACTGGCTAACACCTATGATTAAAATTGGGCCCTCCAGAACTAAATGTGTGAATCTACACAGCTTGCACTAAAGAGCCAGGCTCTCTGGTTGAGCGCTGTAACAGACTCTCATCCTGTGTGGATCAGGCTACTGAGGGGGACATTTACACACTGAAGAGGGTGGTACTGGCATTCCCAAGATACCCAACTCCTGACATCTCAGATACACTGGTCTCTTGTGGTTAAGTAGGGGACTATCATACAGCTGCTGGGAAGAACAGCCCAACAGAAAAAAAAATGCATACGTACCCAAAACATGCCATCTCCTATACTCAAGGGAGGACTTTCACTACAGAAAGCAAAAATAAATTAATGTCGCCAGAATCTTGAGCCCCTTTTACGACTAGTGGGTCTGTTTACCTTTAGAAAGGAGGCCATTAAGAGGGACATGATGCAAGTATATAAAATACTTAGTGGTACAGAGGAAGTAGATTGGGGGCATCAGTTTCCCTGGTCTCAGAATACAAGAAACTGGCTTACAGTCAATGGGAAATTCAAAAACTGGTAAGAGGAAATAGTTTAATCACACCTAGTGTGAAAAAGTGTCAAACGTGTTGGCATGGGACATTATGGAGGCCAAGAATTTAGCAAGGTTCAAAAAGGGATTAGATTTTTAGATGGATATCAAGAATTTAGAGTTATAATAATTCATGACAATAGAAGTTTTGGGAGGGCTATTAAACTTTGTGTTTCAGAGTTTAAGCCACTCTGCTTAACAGAGATCAGAAAGAGATCAATGAGGGGTGCAGATCAGTCCACAGGTACTTACTGCTGGGTTTACACACCATCTTATGCGGCATGTGGTTTTGCCCACAGTCAGCAACAGGGCACTGGACTACATGGACCACTGCTCTGATCCAGTCTGGCAATTATATTCCTATGAAAATATATATATTTTAAATTAGCTTTTCCCCTAAAAGCCATCCTCATTCTTCAAACAAGACCTTAAAGGGATTAATAATCAATGATGTATGCCAAGAATGGATCCCACATACTCAAAATATCATATTCATTTTCTAGTCCAAAAAGTATATTTTCATGTTTGGCTGCCTCTTCTGAAGACAATTTTTTTTTTCTGGAAATACCTTGGATTTCCATTGCCTTGATATTACTACTCTGGCTACCAATATGCTGATTCTGATTAACGCTCTTCTTTTTAAACCCCAACTAATCATATCAAGTAACAGAAAATTTAAGAGAAACCTGAAGTGTTAAATCCAAGATTTGACTCGTGCTGAGAAATGAGCTTCCAAAATTCTGCAATCTTAGTATATCCCTGAAATATATAGCATCAGCATATGAGAATCTTCAGAATTCTTAAAAGGGGCATCAACTTAAAACTACTATTTCAACAATTTTTGGCCTGCTATAAATCCTAAAATTGCTAGAATTGAAAAATCAGAAAAAATTATTTCTTTTTTGGTGTATTTTGAGCAAATGAAGCCCTTTTGGACTACGCAGGGGAAACAGTTAAATGAATTAAATACAATAAATCAATTTCTCTTGTTTTTTGTGTGGCTCTTCCATACAGCAAAAGGAGAGAAATGACTGTCTAAAAATATAGGAAAATGTGGCTATAAAATGACAAAATCTGGCAGAGGAACTGAAGGACAGATATAGCAGTTACCTAATTTATTTTTTAAACTGACAAAATGTCAGTAGTGTATTTGCCAAGCAGAGAATTCTGTTAAGCACAACTCAAACCTAAACCCTACATTATTTTGTTTTGTTTTTTTTAAACTTAAAACAACCTTGGCCAAGAGTACCTTACGACTAATGCCTGGTATTGACCAGCATTTTAAAGCAATGGCAGCTAAAGCTGTTAACAATCCTCAGCTAGGGCAGGCAGATCTGGTGATTTAATTGTTTCTGAAAAATATGAAGACTACATCTACCTTTCCCAGAGAAGAAAGAGGGCTTAAACTTTTAGATTCTGCTGAACAGAACATACTGAAGTTTCGAGGCATGGGATGATATCACAATACTGAACATATCTTTTAAACAAATATGCAATGGTACTGCATGGCTCAGATGAGTGGAACTACAAAGGCTTCAAGACTGATGTGTTAACATCCAAGGAACTGAAAGTCACTACCATCAGATGGCAGCTGAGGTGACCTTTGTGAAATGAGTAAGCATCTCAACCCCATATCACAAATTGGTACCCTAAGTGGGATTGAGTTTCTGAAGATGGAACTCTCCCTCTCACCCCTAATATCAGAAAGCAGGTACATTAGTGTGGCAGACAGGGTTAGGGGTTAAGGCAATTTGTACTCAAGCTACCTGCGCTGTGTCTGTTCAGGATATAAAGACAACTTGTAGCGAGTCTGATGAAAACACGGTAAGTCGATGGGCAAGCGCTCACCCATCAATTAATCCACCTCAATGAGAGGCGGAAGCTATGTCAATGGGAGAGCTTCTCCCATCAACATAGCGCGGTGTAGACACCACTTTAAGTCGATGCAACTTACAATGAATCAAGTTATGCAGCTTACGTAACTTAACTAGTGTAACTTGCATCAGCCTTCAGCGTTTGTGCAGACAAGGCCTAAGGCAGTAAATTCAGCACCATTTGCCAGCAGCAAACACTTATTTTTTAAAATATTAAAAACATGTATTTGGCATTTTGTGCATTTCTTAATTAAACACCACCTCTGAGGCTCCAGGCAAGGTTTATTCATATCATATGCTGCTGTCTCCCCACCTCCCACAAACTTCATAAGGATCTCGCCACTGCTGTGTTAGCACTTTATTTCTGTTGGCAACTGCCAGTTTGTGCATTTACAAATGCACAGTGAAGCCAGAGGTTGAGAGTTGAAGGAGAAGGTGCCCTCTCTTTTCACAACACCTTGAGAGAGGGAGTGCAACAGCGACATTGAAGCAGGGTTTACAGATCATAGGATCCCCTATCATCCTGCTAGCAGATGGTTCTCTTTCTATATACTAGAAAACTGTCAGCCCGAGAAACTTCCCAGCTCCTCAAGGCAAACGGCCCTTTGGCTGTCTTAATAAAACATCTCTGTTGCTAGGTCTGCAGGAATAGAAATAGATTACAGAACACAACACAAAAACAGATCTGTACTGTTACTGCCTGAGGCTGTTAACCCTCCTCTGAAGCACTGTGTGCAGGCTTAGTCTCTGTGCCCCAGGAAAGCTATTATTGCCTGGGAGAGTGGGTAATATGGGGCTGGTACTAGTTTTAACCACTGGGAGAGAGGAGACAACTATGAAGTGACCTGATGTAGCATTTTAAAACATTAACGGATTAACAAAGATGACAAATTACATGACCACTTTAGAGATGTTTGTATCTGTGAGAGGTTCACACAAGAAAGAAACTAGGAGTAAAATAGAGAACTCTAGCAAAACCACCTCACATAAACAGTAATAAAACAGAGCAATTTAGCAGGGAAGGCCACTGAAGCAAAGCGTATGAGTTTAATCACGACGTTGCAGGGGGAGGGGGAAAGGGGGGGAGTGGAAGAGGCTACTGAGGAGTCTTGGAGAGAAAGAAAAACAATGGCTAAATATTTATTTGTAATCCAGTACTAAAATATCCTATGCCCCAATGTCCCTACCTCTTTTCACAGGCCATTCAAAACTAATATGAACCAGAAACTTAGGTTTGCTAGGCCAGATATTCCCCACCCCTTGTTTTGAAGAATGTATTATGATCACAGACTTGTAGACTGGACAAAGAAAAAAAAAATCCATCTTCACATGTGGCCTAAAACAGGATTTGAACTCAGTACACTAGCCCCCTAAACTCCTCATTATACAGAATGAAAAAGGCCCATATCTCTCAGCAAGTATCTGTGCTGCTCACTGTGCCTGAATTCCTGCTAGGAGCTGGATGACTGCAATGAATTCTGCTTATAACTGCAGCTCTCGGGAGGCAGGCAGCCGTGCCACTTGAGCAGAGAACAGCTCTAAAAGCTCCATGACAAGATTCTTGCTACTTACTGCCAATGGACCATTAAAAAATATTTCCCAATATTCCCAGCTGGTCACTGCTCCCCAAAGACCTCCTACCCAACTCCCACTGTAAGAAAAGAAGGGAATTATCAGACATGTAGACAGTAGTGAGCTGGAGCCGGAGCCGGTTCGCGCAAACTGGTTGTTAAATTTTGAAGCAGTTTTAGAGCCGGTTGTCAACCTGCTTCCCTGCAGGGGGCCCTGAGGCTTTGATGGGCTCCAGCCGAGAAGTGATTTAATTCCTCCTCCAGCCGCCGGGGGTGCTGTGCTGCGGGAGCCATGTGGGCTGCCGCCTGGCCCTGAGCACAAGCCCGGTTACTGCTGCTGCTCCCCCAACCCCTGGCCCTGGGGTTCCCGCTGCTGCCTGGTGGGTCCCCTGCCGCAACCCCCTGCAGCCCTGCCTGCAGCCAGCCCCTACCTCTAGTCAGCCCCTGCCCTGTCTCCAGCCAGCCCCACACCCCCTTGCCTCCAGCCAACCCCGCCACCCCCTGCCCTGCCTGCAGCCAGCCCCGCACTCCCAGCCTCCAGCTAGCCCTGCCCCACGCCCCTGTCTACAGCTGGCCCCACGTCCACTGGTGCCCTGCAGTTCCCAGGGCAGTAACCCTGCACAGCTGCTTCAATGAGGGGGGCAGGGAAAGCTGGGACCCACACATGTGTCCACCCTAGGGTGACCAGACAGCAAGTGTGAAAAATCAGGACAGGGGGTGGGGGTAATAGGAGCCTATATAAGAAAAAGACCCCAAAATCGGGACATCTGGTCACCCTGACACACCCCCAGGGAGTGGCGGGGACCCACACATGTGAAACGGAGCTCATTTCTATTTCAGGCCCATCTTTTTAAAAAAAAAAAAAAAAACTTTAGGCAGGGTTAACATACACCCGTATTTTCCCGGACACGTCAGGCTCTTTGGTTCTTAAAACTGCTGCCCGGGAGGAATTTTTGAATTTTAAAAATTCCTCCCGGGAAAATACAGACGTATGATAACTCTGTTGGTACAAAAAATACATCCTGTGGCACATCCCTTAAATCAGAACTTTTTATAGGGAACCGGTTGTTATGATTTTGGCAGCTCATCACTGCACGTAGATGAACACAATACATGACAAAGAATCAACATGGCTTTTGAAGGGGAAATCATGCACCACCAATCTGTTAGAATTCTCTGAGGGTGTCAACAAACATGTAGACAAGGGTGATCCACTGGATATAGTGTACTTGGACTTTCAGAAAGCCTTTGACAAAGTCCCTCACCACAGGCTCTTAAGCAAAATAAGGAGTCATGGGATAAGAGGGAAGGTCCTCTCACAGGTCAGTAATTGGTTAAAAGATCAGAGACAAAGGTAGAAAAAAAACTGTCGGTTTTCCCAGTGCTGCTAGAAGCTGAAAGATAGGGGGTAGATCACTAGATAATTGCTCTGTTCTTTTCACTCCCTCTGAAGCATCTGGCACTGGACACTGTCAGAGACATGGTACGGGGCTAGACGGACCATTGGTCTGACCCAGCCATCTGACCTGTCTGCTAGTTACTTTGGGGGGGCGGGGTGGGGAGGCAAATGTAAGGCTGTCTAGCCTGTGACTTGTTTAGTCTGGAAAGTGCTAGGTAAAGCTATCGGGACTAGCTGAGCACCTCAACACTTACAGAGGTATAAAGGAATGACGTCTGCTCTTCTCAAAGAAATAATAATAATAATAAAAAACTTTTCCCAAAGGATCCCTGCGGTATGTAAAGCTAAGAGAAGGCAACTTCACTTATTTCCACAGGGAAACCAAAGAACACAGGAGCTGCAGGGAACTAGTGAGAGCCTATAGATTCTCTCGGTATCTCATAATGTCTTTTTCCCCTCAGAATAAACCTTAAGTTATCTGGAGAGTTGGGATGGACAAATTGGAGAAAGTCCAGACGAGAGTAAGAAAAGTGATAAAAGGTATAGAAAACCTGACCTATGAGGAAGGGTTAAAAAAAGTGGTCATGTTTAGTCTCAAGAGCAGACTGAAGGGCGGGACCTGATAAGTCTTCAATTATATTAAGGGCTGCTCTAAAGAGGACTGTGATGAATTGTTCTCCATGTCCAGTGAAGGTAGGACAAGAAGCAATGGGCTTCATCTGCAGCAAGCCTGGTCTACACTAGGAAATTAGTTGGGTTTAACTACATCACCCAGAGGACGTGAAAAATCCACACACCTGAACAAGACAATTAAACCGATCTATTACCTCTGTTGTACAGTGTTAGGTTGACGGGAGAATTCTCCCGTCAGCCTAGCCATCACCTCTCAGGGTGGTGGATTACCTACACCGACAGGAAAATCTCTCCCATCAGCCTAGGTGGCGTCTTCACTGGAGCACTACAGCAGCACCAGTGCAGCATTTGAAGCGTAGACGAGCCCTTAGGTTAGATATTAGAAAACACTTTAACAATAAAGGTAGCTAAGCTCTCCAACAGACCTTCCAAGGAAGTTGTGGAATCCCCATCATTGGAGGTTTTTAAACAACAGGTTACTCAGCACCTGTCAGGGATGGTCTAGGTTTACTTGGTCCTTCCACAGCACAGGAGGCTGGACTTGAGGACTTTTCAAGGTCCCTTCCAGGCCCTCCTTTCTCTAAGTCATCTGTCATGGCAACTATGTCTCCAGCACTCTAGGTCTCTCCTTTTTCTCCCTCTAAAGAATGATATGTTAAAATATACAAAGTAAATATCCTTCAATCAAACTATAATAAGTTGCCAAGCGGTTATTTTTGTTACTTTGCTGATTTGTAAAGTTCAATCATTATCTATGGAAATATTTTTGGGGCAGTTTTTGGGTGTACAGTGAAATTGATATTTACCAATAAAAATCTAATCCTTCCAAGCCTCCCTATAAACTGTTGATTTGTTGCTGTGTGCGGTGTTGGACACAATTCAGCTGTGCTAACCAAGTGGTAAGAGACAGGTGAGTAGTGTGGGAGCAGAGCTGGGCAGGAAAAGCCACAAGAAAGTGGCAGGCAGAGAGGATACTGGATTGGAAGTGCAGTCTAGTCTCTAGAGGTAGTTTTGCCAGCTGTTGAGTACAGAAGGTTCAATCCAGGGAGACAAGAGGTTTGTGAGGAAGTTGAGAAGGCCTCCAAGACCTGTAGAGCTAAGGGAGAGCTCGGAGAAGCAGGATCAACAGAGCAGTAGCAATGGCCAGGACTTGATATGTAGGGCAAATGACACAGGAGAGTAAAGTGGATCTGGGAGAATAGATCACAGAATCACATGCTGGAACCAACATGTTACAAAAATTATAGATCATACCGTAAAAGCAATCTACCTTCTAAATCTTATTTTTCAGAAGTCCCTCCAAGCATCATCATAAAAAAAAACATGCTTGAAGACCCAAAACAGAGAACATAGAAGAGTAGGGTTGCCAGTCTGATTTTAGACTGGAATGCCTGGTTGAAAAGGGATCCTCTCAGCTCCTATCGGCATCGCCGACCAGGCCGTTAAAAATCCGGTCAGTGGTGCAGCGGGGGACTGGGGCTAAGGCAGGCTCCCTACCTGCCCTGGCTCCACGCTGCTCCCGGAAGTGGCCGCAAGGTCCCTGTGGCTCCTAGGCACTAGGGTGGCCAGGGATTGGGAGGCTCCACATGCTGCCCCCGCCCTAAATGCCGGCTCCACAGCTCCCATTGGCTGGGAACCATGACCAATGGGAGCTGTGAGAGGTGGTGCCTGCAGGCGCGAAGGCAGTGTGCACGGCACACAGTCACCTGGCCACCCCTGCACCTAGAGGCTGCAGGGACTTGGCGGCCACTTCCTCAGAGCCGCGGTAAGCACTGCCGGGACCCCACACCCCCCAAGCTCCTGGCCCAGCCTGGAGTCCCCTCCCGTACCCCAAATCCTTCATCCCCAACCCCAGCCGGAGCCCTCACCCCCTCCTCCTCCCCAAACCCCTCATCTCCAGCCCCACCCCAGAGACCATACCCCCTCCCCCAGCCCCGTGAAAGTGAGTGAGGGTGGGGAAGAGTGAGCGAGCAGGAGGATGGAGTGAGCGGGGGTAGGGCCTCAGATAAGGGGCGGGGCAGGGGTGTTCAGTTTTGTGTGATTAGAAAGTTAGCAACCCTACAGAAGAGAGCTTGAGACTGCAGAGGATCCATTTCTCTCACATAATTATAGTTTTCCATATCCTCAGCATTTCTAGTGACTGTACAGTAATAAATGTGGGATAAAGCAATTCAGTGGGGACCAGATGTGCACTCCCTACAGTAGGGTTGTTTTCCACTTAAATTTTCAACTTAAATAAAGCTGTCTGGGGGTGGGTGGAAATATGTAAGGAAGGGCTAGATGGAGATGAACTGTTCTCAGATGACTAAAAATTTCTCCCTTAGCTTTTACAGTAGATGAGTCACTGTGTAGTACATACAAGGCACAGACAAAGACAGGCACTTGGTAAGTAAAATGACAAAGATAGGCACCCTGAGTGACGCTTCACCTATGGCTAGAGATCTATATCTCTATATCCGGAAGATGAATCTTCTGTTCCTTTAGCCCAGCATAAACAGAGTCTACCAAACTCTTCCCCTGCTTGACTAATGGAACACTGCCTGTAAGAATAAGTGGCAGTGTTTTACATACACCACTTTCTTCGACAGGGTAAAGAAAAGTTAGTCCCGGTACCAACTGTGCTGTCTAAAGGTGAAGACGGTGACTGAGGTGCTCTGGATTACATACAGGGCTCAGATACAGGATAAGCTCAACTAAAATATATTGATGGTTTATCCCAAAAGCTGCCCATTTACCTACTGAAACAGAAATCAGGTTTGGAAGAGGTCAAGTTTGGTCTAAGGAGATACTTCTGGGGCCGATAATCTTGTTTGTTTACAGGCCTTATTTGATAGCTCTGTGTTGCTATGTAAATGCATACACTATTGCCTCCAATTACTCCCAGCTTCCATGCATTCCAAATTCTAAAATCAGAGGCCAATCCTGAAAGGTGCTGAGCACTCGTCCTGTAATATGTTGCTCTCCCTCAACTGCCATGGACTTAGCTCTTTGCAGAAGGAGCTCAGTACTTTGCTGGATTATGTCCTAAATGATCAACAGTAAATGAGCAAGAAGGTGATTGACAACAGTGGGTGGAATTTTGGTTGGAAATGTGCACAGAAAAGGGTTTGATTTTGTTTTTTAAAGAAAGCACAAGCTAACAGATGGGGGAAAAGCTCCACAGTCTTCTGTTGGAACTATCACTGCAGGCTTTCAACTGAGACTTTGAAATATTTAAAAAAGAAGGGGAAGGTATTTTAGAGAGAGCTGGTTTGTTCTTAATAATCAGATTGCAGAATCACTATGATCAGTCTCTTTCTAAATGGAATTACGTAAGCAAGTCCCATAGTTAAGGTTCCCCTCTATTAAAAAGAAAAAACTATTTCCCAGCACTGAATTTTTTTTAGAGCTTGGTCTGGTTGTTTATACACACAACAGGAGTCAGATTTTGAATCAATAATATGCCGCCTAACAATGCAGATCATTTTCAAGGGACAGAGCGAGCTCAGACAAAGGTCCCATTCGGAGAGCTGCTGATCAGAGATCAACCTTGTTTTTCCCCTCAAACCTCATGTTGGCTTGCTCATAACTCCTGAGACACCTGTGAAGTTCCCAATGAGATTTAATGGTAGAATAGGCTGCAATATAGCTAAGAATCATGTACCATCCTTCCCTAGATAATTTAACCTTGGAAGATCACCTCAGGGGCATCAGTTCCACTAGTGGAGTAGGTGACTAAACTGGCTACCAGATTGTTTTACACTGGTACATTTTTATTTATTGTTTTTATATAAATGGGTTGTTTGTTCACACCCACATCTGTTGTATTGGCCCAAAGTAAGCAGGAACTCTAGCGTCATTATCATTTCCTAGCTCATTTGACACAGGCCCTCAAACTACTCAGTCGCATGAACTGGGAAAGCTTGGACTCATGGCCTAGAAGGAGAATCTCAAACCCATTGCCACCATGTTGGCAATCTCAGAAGAGAGTCTGAGAACTCAGGGCTTGTCTACATTACCCGCTGGATCAACAGGCAGCGATTTATCCAGCGGGGGTCGATTTATCGTGTCTAGTCTAGTCTAGACACGATAAATCGACCACCGAGCGCTATCCCGTCGACTCAGGTACTCCACCAGGGCGAGAGGCACAGGCGGAGTCGACGGGAAAGTGTCAGCCATCGACTTACCACAGTGAAGACACCGCAGTAAGTAGATCTAAGTATGTCTACTTCAGCTAGATTATTCACATAGCTGAAATTGCATAACTTAGATCGATCCCCCCCACCTCAGTGTAGACCAGGCCTGAATAAGAATGGAGACACCTTCCTAGAAGCAATTCAATCATAGTGGGAGGGCAACACCTTACATGTAGGTGTATGAGTGTATGGCTTAACAATGCTCTTTGGTTCTGCAACACATGAAAGGCAATATGCTCATATGGCATACTGGGCTGCTACCATCACACTGGTCAGCAGTAACATTAAGATCTACAAAGATGTCAGTCTATTTCAAGTAGATCAACCAAAAGGTTGTAGTTTCAGTTCAGATTATTTATTTCTCTTTCCCACTTCCTAAGCACCACAGGACCACAAACATCAAATTGTGGACTCTTATCCAAGAACAGTGCTCACTTTCCCAAGACAGGAATACCAGGATCATGACTGGTAGAAGCAGGAATTGTGGAAATTGACTCTTTGCCTTTGCATTTTAGGGTATTCCCCCCCATTAAATCCTCCTTTAGACTCCCACTGCACATGTAATAATGGGTTACTCATCTCCGGATTTGCAGCTAAAATAGTCTACTGCTCCAAGACTGCAAAAGGACTAATGCAGCAGGTGGGCTGAGGGATGAACCATGCAGCATTCTACAGAGGCTAAGAAAGAGGTGTCCAGTGAGGATAGTAATCAGTCTCCTCTGCAGCACCACAACATATAATGCACGATCAACCACTGAGGTCATTCCCACTTCTTTCCATTAAAAAACGAAGTATTGTGCTGCTGCTCACCGTTACCACAAAACACTTGGCCTTTCAGGGTGTGTGTCTCACCTCCCTCCTTATAAAGTGTTTTTGGGGGGAGATACCAATTGCAGTAAAATCGTGTGTTACACCTTCAAACCGGCAGCATACAACTCGGTTCAAGCATTTTACCATTACAGTAACTGACAAAATATCCCTTGGCAACAAGCAATCCAGCCAAGGCAGAACAGTGCACCAGATTCAAAATTATCTTCCTGCCTACTTTCCTGGTAAGGAATTTCACTGCAATCTTACATGAATTGCAGAGGAAGAGTTCTTTTCAGAACCCACACTGTCTTATGAAGAAAAGGAGTACTTGTGGCACCTTAGAGACTAACCAATTTATCTGAGCATAAGCTTTCGTGAGCTACAGCTCAAAGTGAGTTGTAGCTCACGAAAGCTTATGGTCAAATAAAATTGGTTAGTCTCTAAGGTGCACAAGTCCTCCTTTTCTTTTTGCGAATACAGACTAACACGGCTGTTACTCTGAAAACTGTCTTATGAGCAACTCTACACTGAACAAGGCCACAGATGTGCCTGGGGTCCTTGTTTTGTAGAGCACACAGTCTTGGGTATGATAATCTCCCTAACCTTGCTTTGTTCTGTAGTTCTCAACATAATACTTACCCTGAGCACATCTCCTTCCTTCCTCCCAGCCCCACACCACGACATTTCTTTACTTAGGTCATCTGAAACCCATCAGCTTTGCTCTTGTCTCAGTATAGGGGCATGTGCTCTCATACCAAAAGGGCTGAGTACACTAGACCTGCATCGCTCCAGCCTGAGCAGCCATACCAAGGTCAGGCCCTAGAAATTAAACCCAAGTCTCAAGTCGATAAAGTCACTACAGGTCCATGGAAAGTTGCAGCAGGTGCATTTTCATCTGAGCCAGAGATTTTGCTTGGGCTCAGACTTCTGGAAAACTTGTCATTTTTCTTTACTTAAGAAAAACTCTCCACAAGATGACATGCCAAAATACACAGCTAAGCTGAGTCTAGGAAGTATTTCATATGATGATTAAAATAGAATGGGCAGCGTGCACAAGTGACAACTTGCTAACAGTGTCAGGAATGGGAAAAGTGTTCCCTATTAACCCCCACTCCCCAACACAAAAATATATGGATTTTTTGCTCTGTACTAGGTTAAATGCCCACCACCACACAGGGACTGGTTCTGAGTCTGGTTCTGTTCAATATCTTCTCTATGCCATTATCTAAATCACTGATGAGTACACTTATAAAGTTTGCGGATGATACCAAGCTGGGAGGGGTTGCAAGTGCTTTGGAGGATAGGATTAAAATTCAAAACGATCTGGACAAAGTGGAAAAATGGTCTAAGTAAATAGGATGAAATTAGGAAGGAACAATCAGTTGCACACATACAAAATGGGAAATGACTGCCTAGGAAGGAGTACTGCAGAAAGGGATCTGGGGGTCATAGTGGACCACAAGCTAAACATGAGTCAACAGTGTAACACGGTTGCAAAAAAAGCAAACATCATTCAGGATGTATTAGCAGGAGTGTTGTAAGCAAGACAAGAAGAAATTCTTCCTCTCTACTCTGCACTGATTCGGCCTCAACTGGAGTATTGTGTCCAGTTCTAGGCGCCATATTTCAGGAAAGATGGGGACATACTGGAGAAAGTCCAGAGAAGAGCAACAAAAATGATTAAAGGTCTAGAAAACATGACGTATGAAGGAAGATTGAAAAAATTGGGTTTGTTTAATCTGGAGAAGAGAAGACTGACAGGGGACATGATAAGTGTTCAAGTACATAAATGGTTGTTACAAGGAGGGGGGTGAAAAATTGTTCTCGTTAACCTCTGAGGTAGGACAAGAAGCAATAGGCTTACATTGCAGCAAAGGGAAGTTTAGTTTGGACATTAGGAAAAGCTTCCTGTCAGGGTGGTTAAGCACTGGAATAAATTGCCTAGAGAGGTTGTGGAATCTCCATCATTGGGGATTTTTAAGAGCAGGTTAGACAAACACCTGTCAGGGATGGTCTAGATAATACTTAGTCCTGCCTTAAGTGCAGGGGACTGGACTGGAAGACCTCGAGCTCCCTACACTTCTATGATACTATGATTATTGTAAGGCTTCTTTAGGTTTCCTGCAACCATGCCACCTTGTGCTGCAATTATGCTAAACCTCAAACTGTGACAGGACAGCAGTTACATACAAAACATCTAAAGAGTTGCAGGAAGTGGTGTTGATGATTCAGTAGGAGATATTCTTCTGACTGACTCAGAACTGGACCTGTGACCAAGTGTGGTATTAGAAGGGTGTACTGTTGACAGAGTCCTATTTTTTAACAGAAGCAAAATCAAGAACCTGAGCACTTGTGGTCACTAAAGATACTATGACACCTTTTTAAGTGTTGGGATGTAACACTCAGCCTCCTGGTCAAATTTTAACTGCAAGAATTACATTATACCTCCCTGAATTCCTCTTATTTCAGCTGGTTTTCATATTCACTTGCTGTCTTAAATGGTCATAATAAATTATGCTAAATATCTGACACTTTCACCTGAGTGCAGTAGTGGACAAAGCGATCTGATTGGAACGTGTATGAGTGTTTGCTCAGATTCTTCAAAATGAAAGGCACAATTATAAACTTAAGTTCACCATCAATGGACCTGAAGTATTTGACTCTCGTGGGTAGCAGCCTAATAGAAGTGGCAAGAATACAGGATATGATTATGCTAAAAGAACCCTAAATGTCTTTCTTTGATTAAAAAAGGCATGAGTTTCACATTTGTCTAGAAGACAGCGTCAGACTTTGAATAAAAATACTCCAATTAGGAAAACCATGCTTGCAAAGAACTCTTTGCATTCAGTGCACACTCAAATCACTAAAGAGTCATCCAGAAGGCTGCCCATTGTCACCAAACTTATTTATATTTCACAGTAAATATATGGGGCTCTTCATAGAAGACCTGGGAGGCAAGGGACTACCCTACACAGGAACTGGATCATGATCTATACATTCCCACTTCCCACAACCTCTTACCCTAAGAGTTACATTTAAAATGTTTTTTAGAGGAAAGGTTTATTTTATTTTATTTTCTACAATTCCAGTAAGCAGCAGAAGTGACATTAACCAGAGACTTTAAGATAGATTGAATAAGGAACCTATAATCATTCTAGACTTAATTTTTATTTTTAAAGGGAACTGACAGCTCTCTGAAATAACAACTTCTCATAGACAATTACTTTATCCCAGACTGGGGAAAGAATGTTAAGACAATCTCTAATAGCCAACTAATCCACTTCTATTTTATGACATTGTCTGACAGAGATCTCTTAGCTGAACTATGGTTTTACTGTATTCACTGAAATGGAAACATGTAATGCCCTTCTATTTTTTACATTCACTTTAGTAGGACTTATCACACAGTACTCATCAAATGCAAGCAAAATGAAGCTTCTCAACATACTAAATTTGCAGTTTACTTTTAAAAGCACAACTATTTCCGGTTAGATAACCACAAAGATAGTATCAGCAGCCTAAACTCCAAGAGCACTTTTCTCACTCGTCAAGTGAAGTCTTTTTAAAAAGCCTTTCTAATGCCATCTCCATATTCCCTAAGAAAGGAAATTTTCAGTGCTCTCACCTGCTCCCAATGATCTATGCTTGCAATTCAAGTTGCAGATGTAAGGAGAGAAACATAGCAGCCTTAGGACTGATGGAGAAGGCCTTGAGGTTTTATACAGGAACTTGACTACTATCTGTAACATCTCAGCAAAACATTTGCATGAAAACTCCGTCTCTCTACACACAGCTGGTTACTGACAAAGCCAGCACACAGAGACTGAAGAAATTTAAATGGGTCTTTTCTCTGTGCAAGTTCTAGCTCCAGGAGATGCAATTTAAAGAAACTAAGCCAAATTATCATTGTTATTATTCAGTATTAGAAATGAGAGGTCACAGCACAGCAGAGACAAGAGGGCAGATACTGCCTGAAATGTCTGAAACGGACACCCACACTTCAGGGATGAAGTTAATCAGCCACTCACTTTTCACTATGAATAGAAGCTTTATTCAAAATGTTATTAGATCATGTTATTTTCTTTTCAGGTTTGCAGATGCTAGGTTCAGGCTGCTCTTTATTACCAGTGTTTGAAAATTGAACCCTTCCTTTCAATCAACAGACACGAAATGAGAGGTTTCAGGAAACAGCAGTAGAAGCAGTTATGAAGAGACCTGTTGGCTGACTGCTGCCTGGAAGATCCAGTTTTTAAGACTGTCTGAATCGAGCATCTGCAAACCATAAAAGAAAATTATTTGAACGATCTAAACTTTGCAAGCTACAGCTTCTTGGGATACCAGGATATTTTGTCTGCATATAGTACACACAAAAGTCACTACTAAGTTGCAGATGCGGTCTTTGTAAAGGGGATTTTTCAAAGCAGAGCATACCAGAGCAGAGAAAGAAGGGACAATGCCATGACTGGGTTAGTAAGAGTGGAGTAGGCAACATGAACAAGTAAACAAATAGTGGCAAAGGAAACTAGTGAACGACTGTGCTGGAAACCTCAACTTGTCTTATTTAAAACCTAGGCTAGACAAAGGACCGAAAGACATTGCATTGTGGATGGGCTAGATAACTCATTTGATCTTTCCCACTTCTAATTTTATAATTCAGACAGTGGTAGAGCGGGCTCCCTACCCTCTTATATAAAGATGATACTTGAGAATGGTACGTCCTATGGATTAGAGAACACCCTGAGAAAACATCACTGTACTGTCCCACAGGGACTCCACAGGACACTAGTACTAGCAGGTCATAGGGCCTATTGCTCAATATTCTTTTTTTCAGCTGCATCCTGGAAATGGCGTGGGTTTTATAAATACTGGCACAGGCATGGAAACATGATGAGCTGCAGCCTGTCATTAGGTGTGAAATTGCACAGCAAATCTATTCATTTAACAGATTTACTCTTTAGCAAGCATTTGTTTTCAAAGGAATGCATTTGGCCTAACTTTATAAATTAATACCTAACGAGCCTTGTTCATTTCCTAGGATTCTCTGCCTTAACAAGTCCTGTAACAGTTCTGCATGATTAACTAACTTACATTTGTCTGACAGTTAAAGTGTCTGCTTTACCCCCTCCCTCTAGGAACTCAAGTATTCAGTGTTAATATCTGCACTGTAATAGCGCCTCTAAGCCCCAGCAGGACTCTACTCCCCATTGTGCAAGGCACTGTACACACGCATAATGAAAAGCTAGTCCCTGCCCATGAAAAAGTACAATGTTGGTTGTAAGCTTATTCTTGCCATTAAACAACTGTATGCCAAGGCCAGCAGTGCAGTTCTCGTCAATGGCACAATAGGAGAGTGGTTTCGCACCACTGTTGGAGTCCGACAAGGCTGCCTTCTTTTGCCCACACTATTCAACATCTACTTGGAGCGCATAATGACTGATGCCCTAGATCATCACATATGGACAGTCAGAATTGGGGGGCAAACAATCTCAAATCTTCGGTTCGCTAATGACATTATGGCCTGGCAGGCAGCGAAGGTGATCTTGCCAACCTTGTGAAATGATTGGATGAAACCTCCACAAAATATGGCATGGAAATCAGTGCAGAGAAAACCAAACTGATGACAGACAAATGTGATGGGATAAGCTCACATATCACTGTCAGTGGACAAGAGCTGGAGACAGTGAAACAGGTCAAGAATTTGGGGGCAATCGTCACTGATGAAGGATCCAAGGCAGAAATTCGGTCAAGAACTGCGCAAGCAGCAGCAGCAATGGCAAAGCTAAAGCCAATTTGGAGGAATAAGAACATCTCCCTGGAATCCAAACTGAAACTGATGCACGTACTGGTCATCTCCATTTTTCTGTATGCGTGCGAAACATGGACCCTTACAGTAGAACTTGAATGGAAAATACAGGTAGTAGAGAGGAGATGCTTCCATAAAATCCTGGGCATCTCCTACTTCAACCACATCACTAACAAAGAGGTCCACAACATCACCCGATGCGCTGGGTCATATGAAAACCTCCTGACAACCATGAAGAAGCGCAAGCTGAAGTGGTACGGCCATGTAACAAGATCATCTGGCCTATCCAAGATCATCCTCCAAGGGACAGTACAGGGGAAGTGAAGAAGAGGTAGACAGAAGAAGAGATGGACTGACAACATAAAAGAGTGGACAGAAATGGACTTCGCAGAGACTCAAGCACTTAGACAATTGTCAGGGGTGGAGACAATTGGCTGATTGCTCATCAATGATGGTGCCCCAACGACCAATGCAGTTATGGGAGTAGTGTGGTGGTGGTGATGGTGATATGAGTGCTAATGACAAAACCCCATCCTTAACTTTCCTCAGTTACTCCAAGAAGGCAGCAGTTACAGATATCCATTGTCTGTAATAGTAGGGCAGTTCAACTATGGGCTGAGCAAGTGCAGAATGGTGGTAGAATGTGCCTTTGGATGTTTTGCTGACTAGGTCAGACCTCAGCGCAACCAACATTCCCATTGTTATTGCTGTTTCCTGTGTTCTCCATAATATCTGAGAGAGTAAGGGGAGATGTTTATGGTGGGGTGGGAGGTTGAGGCAAATCGCCTGGCATCCCATTTTGAGCAGCCAGACACCAGGGTGATTAGAAGAGCACAGCAAGGCGTGCTGTGCATCAGAGAGGCTTTGAAAACCAGTTTCATGACTGGCCAGGCTTCAGCGTGACAGTTGTGTGTGTTTCTCCTTGATGCAAACCCGCCCCCTTTGTTGATTTTAATTCCCTGTAAGCCAACCACCCTCCCCCCTTCAAAATAAAGTAACTATTGTTTTGGAACCATGCATTCTTTCTTTATTAATTAAAAAAAAAGAGATAACGGACAAGGTAGCCTGGGTGGGGTGGGGTGGGGTGAGGTGCGGAGGAGGGAAGGACAAGGCCACATCGCTTATTGTAGCCATACTAAAAATCAAACTGTTTGAATGACAGCCTTCTGTTGCTTGGGCCATCCTCTGGAGTGGAGTGGCTGGTGCCCGGAGCCGCCTCCCCCCAGCATTCTTGGGCATCTGGGTGAGGAGGGTATGGAACATGGGGAGGAGGGTAGGCGGTTATACAGTGGATGCAGCGGGGGTCTGTGCTCTTGTTGGCTTTCCTGCAGCTCCAACAGATGCTTCATCATATCCGTTTGCTCCCCCATTAGCCTCAGCATCGCGTCCTGCCTCCGCTCTTTGCGCTCACTTAATTCTTTCCTGGCCTCTGCCACTGAATGCCTCCATGCATTAAGCTGTGCCCTATCAGTGCACGAGGACTGCATGAGCTCGGAAAACAGGTCATCGAGAGTGTGTTTTTTTCACCTTCTAATCTCAGGGGCGGAGATGATAGGGGGAGCGTAGAAACATTCTATGCTCTACGATTCTGGGGGGACTGCACGGTCACCTGTGCTGCCGAGTTCGCCACACTGACCGAACAGGAAATGAAATTCAAAAGTTCCCGGGGTTCAAACATTCACAGGGCTTTTCCTGTGTACCTGGCTAGTACATCAGAGTTCAAAGTGCTGTCCAGAGCGGTCACAATGGAGCACTCTGGGATAGCTTCCGGAGGCCAATACCATCGATTTGCATCCGCACTACCCCAAATTTGACCCAGCAAGGTCAATTTTAGCACTACTCCCCTCATCGGGGAGGAGTACAGAAGTCGATTTTAAGAGCCCTTTAGGTCGACGAAACGGGGTTGGTTGTGTGGACGCAGTCATTTTTAAATCTAATGCAGCTAAATTAGACCTAATCCCATTAGCCCATAACCAGGGCTTAGTGAACTTATTGTAGACAGGTCAATCAAAACCTCTGTTCTACTCATAGCAGCAGTCAAACAAACAAAAGCATTTTTATATATAAAGTGTAAGTCAGAAAATGTACTACAAATATTAAATGTGACATTATACAAATTAATGGTATTTCATCAGTTCTGAGCATATTACTGCCAAATAAAAGGGGTACAAAGAAGGGTGATGAAAATTATTAGAGAGTCATGGAAAGATTTCCTTATGGAGAAGAGATTAAAAAGGTTAGGGCTGTTTACTTTACAAAAAACCTAAATAAGGGGGGACATAATAGAGGATACGAAGAAAAGAACGGAACGTAGAAGACAGGTTGTCTTCAACTTCTTTGACCTTAACAAATGCAATCTTGTCCCACTTATGTCCATTCAAAACAATGCTGGAAAGATCATTTTCTTGCTCTTCACTTTGACCTTATCAGCTCTGTCTGAATCCCTCCAACTGCCTTCTCCTTCTCCATTGCAACACACACAAAAGGCGGTCTTCACTTTCTGGGTTTTTCATGGCCCACCACCACACTACCTACCAGATCATACTATCAAAATGTCAACTCCTGCCTCTGCTCCACCAGTGATACCAGTCTTCATTGCCGATTTGTTAAATTTTCAAAACAAGTACCTTTGTTTTCTCTCCCTCAGGCATGGGAAAAGCTCCCATAAACATCCATCAAGCCACCTCATTTTCCTCTGTCAAATCTCTCCCTAAAACTTTCCTTTGACATGATCTCTGCAAAAAAAACTTAATGGTTAGGTCCCCAATGTCCCAAGACCACTATCCAACCAGTAATGTTGTTTCATTGTCATCTTTGTGTCCTCATTCACCTATTGTCACTCATCTTAAACGGTAAGCTCTCTTGGCTTACCTCATCTTGTTTTAGGTTTGTACAGCACCTAGCACAATGGGGTCCTGGTCCATGACCAGGGCTCCTATGGCCTATTATTGCTACCACAATCATAAATAATGATGCATAGATTGGGCGTTCCTATACCCTGTCACAAAACACAATAACAAATGGGCAATTAAACTGGGAGGGCAATGAATTTAGAACTGATAAAGGAAATTATGCTTCATTTAAAAAAAACATAACCCATGGAAGTAACTGGAGCTCAGAGCAAGGTAGGATGAAGAAAAGGATTAGACATTTACATGGATAAGAACATCCAGTTACCTAGGATAGAATTTAGAAATTTAAGAAAGGTCTCTGCACCCTCAGGTTTCTGGGCATGCAACCACCTGACAGCATAAGAACGGTTGCTCAATAGGCATAGTATTCCATACTTGTCCACTATGAGGTTTCTTGCACCTTTGTTTGATGCATCTGGTACTGCTTACACTTAAAGACCAGATACTGAACTGGGCTGCTGATGCGATCCAGAATGGACAGTCCTATGTTCCTGTATACATGCATACAAGATTACCGACTTTATGTGCACTAATTCCTTTTTGTGGAATCAGTTTGGACAATAACCTTTGAAATTTGGCCAACGTCAACCCATTTTACAATTAGTTGGCTTTTTAAATAAAGGAAGTTTCCCACAGAATTTCCCTTTTAAAAGTTTAAACACTCAACTCATGACGACCAGGAATTTGTTGAGGGGAAAGGAAAAAAAAATAAGCACATCATTGTTGAGGGTCGGCCCCCCAACCTGAAGCAAATACTCACCAGCAACCACACAACAAAAACACTAACCCAGGAACCTATCCTTGCAACAAAGCCCGTTGCCAACTCTGTCCACATATCTATTCAAGGGAGACCATCATGGGACCTAATCACATCAGCCACATCATCAGAGGCTCGTTCACCTGCACATCTACCGATGTGATATATGCCATCATGTGCCAGCAATGCCCCTCTGCCATGTACATTGGCCAAACTGGACAGTCTCTACGTAAAAGAATAAATGGACACAAATCAGACGTCAATAATTAAAGCATTCAAAAACCAGTTGGAGAATACTTCAACCTCCGTGCTCACTCAATTTCAGACCTAAAAGTCGCAATTCTCCAACAAAAAAACTTCAAACACAGACTCCAACGAGAAACTGCAGAATTGGAATTAATTTGCAAACTGGACACCATTAAATTAGGCTTGAATAAAGACTGGGAGTGGATGGGTCATTACACAAAGTAAAAACTATTTCCCCATGCTAATTTTTCCCCTACTGTTACTCACACCTTCTTGTCAACTGTTTGAAATGGGCCATCCTGATTATCACCACAAAAAAAATTTTTTTCCTCCTGCTGAGAAAAGACAGTTACCTTTTCTGTAACTGGTGTTCTTCCAGATGTGTTGCTCATGTCTATTTCACAATAGGTGTGCATGCCGGAAGTTTTTCCCTAGCAGTACCCATGGGGGGAGCACTCCCACAACCCCTGGAGTGGCACCTGCTTGGCGCAGTATAAGGGGAGCTGCGTGCTCCCCCCACCTTCAGTTCCTTCTTGCCAGACAACTCCAACAGAGGGGAAGGAAGGTGGGATGTGGAATAGACATGAGCAACACATCTCTAAGAACACCAGTTATGGAAAAGGTAACTGTCTTTTTGTCTTCAAGTGATTGCTCATGTGTATTCCACAACAGGTGATTCCAAGCTATATCTGTTGGAAATGAGTAGGAGTTCACAAGTTCCCAGGACAGAGGACAGCCCTGCCGAACCTGGCGTCATCCCTGGTTGGGGGGACGATCGCGTAGTGCAAGGAGAACTTGTGAACCGAAGACCATGTGGTGGCCCTACAAATGTCCTGGATGGGAACGTGGGCCACGAAGACAGCCAAAGAGGCCTACGCCCGAGTATAGTGTGCCTCACAATGGGTGGCGGGGGAACACCCGCCAGCTCATAACAGGAACGGATGCACAAAGTGATCCGACTGGAAAGCCACTGAGTGGAAATCGGCTGGCCCCTCGCGCACTCAGCCGAGGCGACGAACAGTTGCGAGGACTTTCTGAACAACTTGGTCTGCTCGAGGTAGAAAGCCAGAGCCCACCGCACATGGAGCGTAGGGAGACAGTTTTCCTCACTGCACGCGTGAGGCTTGGGGCAGAGGACCAGTAGAAAAGTGTCCTGACCCCTTTGGTAGGTGGAGACCACCTTTGGGAGAAACACGGGGTGTGGGCGGAGCTGGACCTTGTCTTTATGGAAGACCGTGTATGGCGGCTTGTAGGTCAGGGCCCTGAACTCCAAGACTCACCTGGCCGACATGATTGCAACCAGGAAAGCCACCTTCCACAAGAGGTTAGACCAGGAGCACGTGGCCAGTGGTTTAAACAGGAGCCCCGTGAGATGAGCCAACACCAGGTTTAGGTCCCACTGCGGGACCGGGGGTCTAGAATACGGAAAAAGATGGTCCAAACCCTTAAGGAACCGGTTAGTCATAGCATGGGAAAATACCTTGTGCCCTTGCACCGGCGGATGGAAGGCTGATATGGTTGCCAGGTGAACCTTGACTGTCGAGGGCACCAGGCCCTGGGCCCTCAGGTGGAGGAGGTAATCAAGGATAAGCTGGATCAGGGCAGTCACCGGAGAGACACCCTGGTCCGCCGCCCACCTAGAAAACCGGGACCACTTCACCAAATAAGCACGCAAGTGGAGGGCCATCTACTTTCGATAAGGACGCGCTGAACCTGCTCTGAGCACATCCTTTCCTCTCCACCTAACCACTGAGAAGCCACACCGCGAGGTGAAGAGCCGCCAGCCCTGGTCCTGAGAGAGCAGGTCTGGGCGGAGCGGCAACAGCCATGGTGGAGCTACCGCCAGGCCTGTGATGTTCCCATACCGATGCTATCTGGGCCACGCCGGGGCAGTCAGAAGGACCTGGGCCTCGTCCATCTTTAACTTCTCCAGGACCCTGACGACTAGAGGGAACGGGGGAAAGGCGTAGAGAAGCCGGACTGACAAGGACAGGAGAAAGGCATCAGAGATAGCGTCCGCCCCAGCCGCCCCCCCAGAGCAGAACCGGAGGCATCGCCGGTTCTGCCGAGTCACGAACAAGTCCACCTGGGGAGTTCCCCACTTTCGGAAGAGCCGGTGGGCCACTTCCGGGGGAGGGACCACTTGTGTTGCAAGGAAAAGTCCCTGCTCAAGCAATCCGCCCTCTCGTTCCGGGCACCTAGTAGGTGGAAGGCCTTCAGGTGGATGTCATGGACTATACAGAAGTCCCACAGCCTGAGGGCTTCGCAGCAGAAGGCAGAGGATCAGGCCCTGCCTTGCCTGTTAATATAGAACATTGAGGCCGTGTTGTCCATGAGGACCCTGACTACCTTGCCCTCCAGGAGCGAGCAGGCGGCCACACACGCCAGCCGCACTGCCCTGACCTCCTTGATGTTTATATCCTTGAGCCAGCCACAGATCTTGGGTCTGAAAGTTCCCCACATGGGCCCCCCAACCCAGGTCCGACACATCGGACACCAGCTCCAACGATGGGCCCTGTCCCTGAAGGGGACCCCTTGGAACATGTTGTTTGGGGCGGACCACCACCGTAGAGAGGTGATCACAGAGTCCAGCATGGTGAGGACCTTGTCCATCCTGTCCGTGGCCTGGGAGAACTTCGAGGCCAACCAGAGCTGGAGGGGGCCTCATCCTGCGTCTGGCATAATGGACCACGTATGTGCATGCCGACATGTGACCTAAGAGTTGTAGGCAAACCCTGGCTATTGTAACCAGGAACCTTGTGACCTAGTCGATGAGACCTTTCAGGGTCTTAAATCTGTCTGGCGGGAGAGAGGTCCTGGAGGACACTGCGTCCAGGAGTGCCCCGATAAACTCAACACATTGGACCAGGACTAACGTGGACTTCACCAACAGGCCCAAGGTGGTGCACGTGGACAGGAGGAGCACCACGTGATCCCTCACCTGCGACTGGGAGGTGCCCTTGACAAGCCAATCGTCCAGATAGGGAAATATCTGGACTCCCCGCCATCTGAGGTAGGCCATAAACACCCTGGGGGCAGTGGACAGACCAAACGGGAGGACCATGAATTGGTAATGATTCTGTCCCACCAAGAAACGGAGGAAGCGCCTGTGCTCCTCGAATATGTGGATGTGGAAGTATGCATCCTGTAGATCGTGGGCAGAGTACCAGTCCCCGAGATCCAGGGAGGGGATGATGGAGACCAGGGAGACCGTGCGGAACTTGAGCTTCACCATGTACTGGTTCAGACCTTGGAGGCCCAGGATGGGCCTGAGCCCCCCTTTGGCCTTCAGGATAAGGGAACAACAGGAGTAATACCCCTTGCCCATGAACTCCTTGGGCACCGCCTCTATCACTCCTAGACCTAGGAGCTGCCCCGCCTCCTGCTCGAGCAGAGCTTTGTGCGAGGGTTCCCCCAAGGGGGTTGGGGGTGGAACCCCAGGAGATGGTGTTGAGGACACATCGGTCTGAGGTTAGCTGCAACCATTCCGGGGGGAAAGCACACAACGGGTTGGAGAAGGGAAGCTTTATCGGGGGGTGGATCCCTAATGAGGGCCAGTGGGGTGCCCCCGAGTGTCCCGTCAAAAACATCTTTTCCCCGGCTGCTTGCCCTTGGAGGACCCAGGCTGGGGGGCAGGCCAAGACTGCCTCTGAGGGCATCTCATAGTCCTGATGCTTCTTATGGGCGGCCTCATACTTCAGGAGGGTGGCCGGGGCTGGAGTCTGCTGTGGCTTGACCTTAGGTTTTGCCGGAGCCGGGACATAGAGGCACAGAGTCTGGAGGGTCATGCGGGAGTCTTTCATACCATGCAGCCTTGTATCTGTTTCCTCTGCAAACAGAGCGTTCCCGTCCAACGGTAGATCCTGCATGGAAGACTGCACCTCGCTGGACAGCCCAGAGAGCAGGAGCCATGACCCCCGTCTCATGGACACTGCAGAGGCAGTGTCCGCAGCATCCGAGGCTGCCTGCAGGGATGCCCTAGCGGCCACTGCCCCTTCCTCCACTAGCACCTTGAATTCCTTCCTATCGTGCTGATGGCTTGCCACTCGTAAAGCACAAAGCTCAAAGATGAATAAACTTTCCTTCCAAAAGAGTCCAGTCTCCGAGAGTCTTTGTTCTTTGGGGGCGGGGCTGGCTGACCCTGCTGTTCCCTGTGGTTGACCGACTCAACCACCAGGGAGTTAGGCGGGTATACAAGTACTCTTGCTCCTTAGCGGGTACTAAGTACTTGCATTCTGCCTTTTTAGTGATGGGGGAAAACAAGGCCGGTGTTTGCCACAAGGCATTTGAAATCTTAGCCACCCCTTCATGGAGAGAAAAGGCCACCCTACCCGGTGCCGATGGGGACAGCATGTTGAACATCTCCTCTGCCTGGAGGTGGAGGCTTGCTGCCACCCTCTAAGAGTTCTTGGTGGGCCCTGAAGTCCTCCTGCGGGACAGAGGGGGGGCGGGGCCGCAATCGCCTCCTCCGGGCGGGGTGAAGAGGCCGGTGTGGGGCTCTGGGTGTTGGCCAGCACCGGAGGGTCAACCACCTGGTTGGACTCCGGTCACGGTGCAGAGGACGCAAGTTCCACCGTCTCCTTTCTCGGGGGTCTGGAGAGGGAGGCCAACGGTGCCTCCGAAGCTCTGGCCACCGAGCGAGCTCCCACTGAGGGCTGTGCCGGAGGCCACGGTGCCCACTGGTACCATTGGGCCGGCCATGACGCTCGGTGCCACTGGACCTGCTGTGGCACCGGCGGGGCTAGCTGTTCAGGTTGGCTGGCCTGGCCCATTGAAGGACGGCTATGAATGGAGACCAGGCTAGCGTAAGATCTGCTGCTGTTGCCGTGGACGGCATCTGGACATCCAGAGAGGCCTGTTCCGAAGGGGCCGGGCTACTCCGCTCAATGTGAGTCAGAGACCTGGGGCCGGGTGAGGATCGAGGACTGCCCGACATGGGTCTAGCCTCTGTCCCAGACTTCCCTCGGTGCCACTGCGAAGAGGGAGTCTTCCTGGCCCTCGTGGCATGCCCCATGGATGGGGAGCGGTGCCAACTGGTCGATGGCACCGGAGGGTCGCCGCATACTGATGCCGTGGTGCCAGGTACCGGTTCGGAGCAGCATGATGGGGTTGGGGTCAGCGCAGACTCTATCAGGATGGCCCGGAGTCTAATATCCCTTTCTCTTTTGGTCAGAGGCTTAAACAACTTGCAAGTCTTGCCCCTTTCGCTGATATGGGTTTCTCCCAAGCAGCGCAAACAGTCTGCCTGCAGGTCACTTCTTGGCGTAGACCGCCTACAAGAGCTGCACAACTTAAACCCCAGGGCACGGGGCATGCCCCGGCTTGGGGTCACTGACTATCTAAACAGCTAACTAACTACAGGTACTAACACTGAATGAAAGAACAGTTCTGGGGACCAGTTACAGCAAAACTGGAGCAGAGCAGTTCCGATGCACCTTCACTGGCAGCAAGAAGGAACTGGGGGTGGGGGTTGTGCGCAGCTCCCCTTATACTGCACCAGGCAGGCGCCACTCCAGGGGCCGTTGGGGCGCTCCCCCCTATGAGAATTGCTAGGGGAAAAACTTCCGGCACCGGTGCACATGGTGAGCACGCACACATATTGTGGAATACACATGAGCAATCACTTGAAGAATAGGCCACCTTAATTGATTAGTCTCATTACAGTTGGTATGGCAACACCCATTTTTTCATGTTCTCTATGTATATATCTCTTCCTACTGTATTTTCCACTGCATGCATCCGATGAAATGGGTTTTTGGCCCACAAAAGCTTATGCCCAAATAAATTTATTAGTCTCTAAGGTGCCACAAATCCTCCTTGCTTTCTTTAAAAAAAAATATATATCTTTTTTTAAAAACCTTGAGTTCAGAGTGTACCTTTCAGTGCCTGCATTTTGGATGCAAGGTTAAGTTAAGGGCAACCCTAACCAGAAGAGGCTTCTATTTTTAACTGCCTTGTCAAAAGAGGCCCTGCCTATTTCTACACTGTGAAAAAACTTGGGACTCAGAGATATTTGAATTACTGTTGAAAGCAACAACCACACAGTAGTTTCGCCTCAGAGGGGGTTTCATAGTCAAGTGGCAATTACTGTGTTTTCTAAAACAAACTGGGATACGTTTTATATTCAGAGAGCAAAGAAGAAGATTCAATGTAAATTCTTGCATTGTGACGATTAGTGCATATTGTCACTGGGCGCTTTTAGGAAACGTCAGTAAGAGTTCTGCGAAGAGAACAAAACCCTTCAGCAGTTTAGTCAGGTTTTGTGGGCTTCATCCTCTACATTATGGACGGGTCTACACTTAAAACTCTGCAGCAGTGCAGCTGCGCGGCTGTAGCGCTTAAGTGAAGATGCTCCTACACTGACGGGAGACCTTCTCCCATCGGCGTAGTTAATCTGCCTTCCCCAAGAGGCAGGAGTTATGTACGTGGGAGAAGGTCTCCCACCGACATAGTGCTGTCTACACCAGGGGTTAAGTCGGTATAAATACATTACTAAGGGGGGTGGATTTTTCACGCCCCTGACTGATGCAGTTATACCAATATAAGTCTGTAGTGTAGACCTGTCCTATATCACTCATTTCTTCAGCACTACAGAGTAGTTCCCCGTCTCCCCTCCTTAGCGAGTGCTCAGACTGTTTCTTATGGAACTGGTCAGTCAAACATCCACACGTAGAGGAACAGCTGCAGTAGCCAAGTGACTCACGTTGCAGTAATGTGGGTGGGAAATACTCCAATGCTCGTCTTCTAAGGACAGACTCCTTTTATGGTATTTTGAGAGTGGAAGCTGATAAAGTAGCTTGTAGCATTTTGTCTTTTTCCTGCACGGGCTTTAAAGACAGCAGAACATGTTTTTTAGGATACAGTGCTTCACTGGAGAGTCAGCATAGGCCATGAGAAAGCAAACAGCGTATTCCAGTTCCACCACTGCAGGAGCCTGATGGATTGTAAATATTATTGTAAGATCATGATGGAACAGTAGTGCAAAGGCAGCCCATGACACAAGCACCTTGAGAAGTCACCACTTGACACTACCAAGCCTAGCTAAGTTTTTGGCTTGTTTAAAGTCACCAAGATCAAATATTTATATCTTCATAAGCTTCCATCCTTCCACAAACTCCTAGCTCCATGCCTGATGGGGGAGAAAATAAGCACAAGAAAAATATTTAACAGAAAAGAGGAAACTATTTCTCACAGCTCTCCAGTGACTGAAAGAGCCGGCAGTGACAAGAAGCTCTGGGAATTACCTGGATCCAGCGCTCCTCGCAGGAGGAAAGGGAGCCCAAACACGAAGGTGGAGGAGGAAGACAGGATACTGGGCTAGATGGACCATTGATCTGACCCAGTATGGCCGCTCGTATGTTAGTGAAATGAAAGAAAACAGTGGATCACATGAGAGCCCTTACTCCTCAAGGTTTATTGCCAAGTGAATCCATCGCCCTCAAACCATTTCCTGGTAAGTTGCCACTTTCTGACATGGCAAAGCCACCATTTTGAACGACTCAATAGGGTCAGGTTACACACAAAGTGAAGTGCACATGTGTGTGATTTAAAAGGCATCTCAAAACTTTACTGCATGTAGACACCAGATGAAAAAACAAACACTGCTCACACTGCAGTGCACAGAGCTAGCGTGCAACACGTAGTGCTTTCTGGGGAGACCATCACCTCCTTCCACCATGGGCGCAATATGCCTCTGTTGGACGGGATATGAGCACTTCTTGATTTCTCATGACTCCTCAGTCATAACTCCAAGTGATAGCTGAATTTGGTACTTTTTAAAGCTACACAAAGTACAGAGAAATACTGCAAAGAACACACAGCAGGTGCACAACATTTCCAGAAGCCTACCTCAGGGAAGTACTTTGTTTACAGCCGCCTTCTTTACTTAAAAGTAACCAAGAGGGATCAAGGGAAGAAAGAGTTCTCTACAATTTTTAACTGTTGTGGTGTAATGCACAGAGAAGTCACGGACTTCTAAAGACCAAAGCATTACCATTAATTTTAAAGAGCGCTTTTTCTTTTAAATTCCTCAGAGCATAGCCCAAGGAGTCAACTTCTCTCTGGGAACACCCGAGTGACGGCCTAGGCTTTAGGTAAGCCACTCCACATGTAAGCCACTCATTGCCTACAAGTCCTGCTGCAAAGGACACAAGACAGAGCTGCCCAATCTGTGGAACTCCTTGCCAGAGGATGTTGTGAAGGCCAAGAATATAACAGGGTTCAAAAAAGAACTAGATAAATTCATGGAGGATAGGTCCATCAATGTCTATTAGCCAGGATGGGCACGGATGGTGTCCCTAGCCTCTGTTTGCCAGAAGCTGGGAATGGTTGATAGAGGATGAATCACTTGATAACTACCGGTTCTGTTCATTCCCTCTAGGGAACCTGGCATTGGCCACTGTCAGAAGACAGGATACTGGGCTAGATGGACCTTTGGTCTGACTCAGTATGGCCATTCTTATGCCCAGAAGTCTCAGTTCATGTCCAGTGTGGGTGAAAATCAAGCAGAGTTTTGTAGGAGTTACGTTTTAGCTAGCACTACACAACTAACTGAATACCTCGGAGGCTTGCCAGAGAGACAAAGCTTCTGAACAAAAGCAAACCTTGCAAAAAAGTGTAGAGCTAATGAAAGTTAAAAAAAATCCTTGATGGTGATCCAACACATTACTCTTGGCACAGGAATCTATAACATCTGCTAAACACAGTAATCCCCAAAAGATGCCCCGTGGAGGGTTTCCAAAGGCACTGTACAGCATGACTTTGTATGTACAGTCTATGGTTTCCCTCAAAGGTTCCAAATGAAAATTTCTTCCTCTAATGCTCAAGTCCAAGACAGCTTTTAAACCAGCACGTGGCTGGCGCATGTTAAAATTCCTAATGCTTCATGCAATGGATGATTTTTCTCTGTGAAATCTCAAGCAAGCCATCTGACAGCTGCTGCTTTTAACGCCCTCGAGGTGATAGGCAGAACTTTCCTATTTCCAATACAACTACTAAGATGGGATGACTTTCTCTCTCCAGGGTGCTACAGGAAAGCTCATGCCCCTCTTTAGTGTTCAAGTTCCCAGCCATGTCCAAAGGCTACTTATCATTTCCCCCTTGGACTTTTGTGTTACACTTGTCTTAGGTTGGCAGCAATGTCCTTAGACTGTAAGACTCCTTGGGCAAGGACCTTCTCTCCTTGCTGTCTAGAGAGGTGAACAAACTTCAGGGTGTTATAAAAATTAATACCACCTCACTGGTCTAGAATGAAGTAGAGAAAGACTGAATTTCAAACTTATACATCAACATCCTCTCAGGTGAGATGACTGATTGAATTTACAGTGTTACAGTCAGGAAAAATGACTGTAAAAAAAGATACCTTCTTATTCAATGTATACAGCGTGCACTCTGCAGGCCAAATTCTCCCCTTTGCATTCAGTGGGAGCCATGTGGACATGTGAAGGCAAAATCTAGCCATATGTGCCACTGGTTCATATCCAATTACTAATTTACGGTTAATCCTGAAGAACCAAGCCGGTCCTAGAAGAACAAGGTGGATTCTATTCAGCCTCTTGCATTGTAAAGAACACTGGTCAATTAAGTGCCAGTTACAGAATCTCTCTAACTGATAATGGTCTAAGACATAGAACAAACTGATCTTCTTAAAACCCTGCTTGAGCAGGACTAGCAAATTTGATCTAGAAGTCATTCAGAGACGATACGCAAAACTCAAGGTGTCTTTTTTACCACGAGTTTTATAACCAACTATATCCAATAAAATACAGTTGAAAGCTCATGCACAATATAGGCCCCTCACAGAGCACCCTAAGTCTCAGGGTACAGAATTGTACAACAAGGAATCGCCTGTATTCCATCTTTATCCTCAGGAATGTGTCATTGGTTTTGTTCAGTCTTTCCTTGAGGACAACATGAAATTAGGAAGTAGTTGACTTGTCCAGATACCCATAAAATACTAATGCAGTTTGGTTGCTATGACCATACAATACTAGAATTCTGGTTTGCTATGAAGCCATAAGAATGCTGCCTTATGAAACAAGGCTACATGATCTAACGTTATAGAATTATTCTCTAACACTTGAGTTGTGCGGCTATGACAGTCAAATAACATGAACATTTGACGTTAAAATATGATACAAGTGGGAAGCTTTTTCAATCCTGGGCAACAGTAAGTGGATTTCTCGGCAAGTTCAGGAGCTTCAGCCACCAATTTCTGTACAATACAAGCTCTTAATTGTTTTAAAAATAGTAAATTTCTAGCCTTTGTGACGGCAAAGAAAGCCTTCAAATGCATAACAATACACTGCAGCCACAGATCCAGCCTCTCCACTGCGGCTCTGAGTGAAGTTAGCAAGAGGCTGTCTACACTAGCACTTGTGTCAGCACAACTTTTGTCGGTCAGGGGTCTGGTGGGGAAAAACACACCCGACTGACATAAATTACACCAACAGACGTGCCAGTCTCCCGCCAAAATAGCTACTGCTGCTCATTGGGGGTAGTTTAATTACGTCGACGAGAGAGCTCTCTCCCATCGGCATAGAGCTATTTAGAATGCTTTGGGCAACAGTAAAAATTAATTTCATGCTACGCTTTGGAAACTGCAAAAAAGTAGTAACAGACATGGTAATGGAATTAATGACGGGGAAAGGCCTCCCCAGAAAAAGTAACTGGGAGAGGCAAAGGAGACCTGCCCCCACACAACAGTCACGAGGCTCTGAGTATAAACCTCAATCCATCGGGTATTTACTAGCCAGCTGACAACAAAGAGGATGAAATCCTGGTTCCACTGAAATGAAAGAGAGCTCTGCCATAGACTTCAGTGGAGCCAGGATGTCACCCAGAGCTTTCAAAGAGGACCCAGAAACAGCACTTCAGTAGAAATCACAGGAGAGCTAGGAAAGGGCGTCTGTGTATTTGTCTGGAAAAGGAGCCGAGCATCTCACCAGGGTGTTGCTCCTGGACCTTCCTGCCCACCTTTTCAACATTTCTCCTCCTCCATATTTACTACCTCTGATTTATAGCTTTAGATTTGTAGCTAGTTTCTGGTAACGTTCTTGAAGACCTATTTACACCATTAGGGGTTCGATGATGGAAAATACTGATCCTCTAGCCACTAAGCAGCTAGGGATTAGACCTAGTGTCTATGAAAAATATAATCCAATAAACTGTATTTCAAACCATCTGTAGGCAATGTATTACTCACCATGAAACAACACTGGTTTAAAAAAGAGACAAGGGCCTGCAAGCAAAACAGACACACAACATACGGAGACAGTGGGCCATTTACATCAACTCACAAAATCCTTAATGATAACAAGAATGTTAATCTATCATTTTGGCTATGGGAAATGAAGGAAGGGGCAGAAGAACATGACACAGGGAGGTGGTTAAACAAACTGCCTGTCATCTTATGAAAAAAAACCTAGGAGAAATGCCCTGCTATGGTCAGAATTAATGAGCCGTTACCTTCGTCATTCCTCCACAAGACTGCAGCTTTAGACTAATGAAGCAGCTTGCTCTTGGCATGATGGCAGACCCCTCACATTGGCATCTAAGGATTGCAGCTCTGGCCCCGGAAGTAATGTATTCCTATAATTAATTACTAAACTGTGTTTTTGTACAGTAGATTGCCAATAGACAGATTATGGCAGTCACCGAATGCAGACTGCTCATTTGAGACATTAGTGCATTGTTGGTATTCCACAGGAAAAATTTATTTTGCTTGTCACTGACTGCGCCTGACATGATCTAACCTAATTTAAGTGTCTTTACAGTCAGATCTGCTTAAAATGCATCAGTCTGCAAATTATATTTCATTTAGAGATTTAAAAAAACGTTCCAATTAACAAGTCAGTGGGGTAGGTTCCCTCTCAGTCAATTAACATTTTTCATATAACGCAGTCAGCTATACAGCTCAAAGAAACGAAACATGAATTGACTAGATCTTCTACAGCTGAAGACTGAAACTGTCACTGCACTGATACACTCTGAAACCCATTCTGAAAGAGGCCCTATAGCCAGCAGCAGTCAACATAAATCAATGCATCCCTAGATTTTAAGGGCATGGAGCCATAAGAAAATTTTGGGCCAGAAGATCATCAGAAAAGGTCTCCTGTCACAGTGCTACTGGTTTGCTTTTCTGTTTCATTTTGCTCCTCTGATACAAGCATTGACCTAATCCATGTTCTTTAACTTTCTATGTACTATGAGTGCTAAAGATGCTTTTGCACCATCCTCTGAAATAGTCTATAAAAACCCTGGTAACTAGGACACTGGACTCCGTTGCACCTGAAAGACACTATTCCCATTTCTCTCAACAGGCTCTCTCTCAAGACCCAAGAAAATAATTCTTTGGAAATATAAATAGAAAAATCACCCACTTCAATTCCACGTCTGCCACAAGAGCTGTAATTGGGCAACTCATATACAAGCGTTGGGGTAAGACTATACAGAGTGAAGAGTTGGCACAGGTCAGAGGCAGACACTAAGATGAGAACAAAGACACTCAGCAGGTGATTAGGCTAACTTTCTATTCTGAATAATGCAAGCAATTTTAGGGGATATGAAAAATGCTACCATAGGCCCTAGATAGATCCTACAATTCAGGAATACGCAAAACTCCTGTTAAAATAAGTGATAGCTGAGTGCATAACAATTGCAGCAGTGTGTCCAGAGAATTTACACTACACTTTATATCCTCTGACATGATTTGAAACTCAGCCCTGGCTCCTACTATGAATCACCTAGTTATTTTATTACTACTCAGTGTCCAGATGCAGAGAGGAGTGAGTTTAAAGGCAATTCCTGATACCCTTAAAGTCACAATACAGGTTTGCTTAGGGGTTAATGGGTGTTGGTTGGTTGTTTGGATTTGTTTTTTGGGGTTTGGTTTTGTTAAGTCTTAAAGATTTTTGGCATCATTTCTTCACATCAGGATTTGGGAAGTGTGTCTACTACACCTGGGCACCCTTTCCTTGTGACTGCAAAGATTCAGATGTGTATACATAGAAGCTGGATAGGAATAGTCTTGTTCATACAAATGCCATTTATTTGAAAGAAAATGCAGTGGAAAGACCTACTTAAAAGGGACCACTGTCCAGGATGGAAGGCCCATAACTTGTGCTTTAAAAAGAGAAGTTGGGAGTTCAGTATTTATTAAAAGTCCAAAAGCAATCACTTGTGCAACCACAGAAAAACACTAAGTACTTAAACATTACCTAATGCATATAACACCCCTATTATAGTCTATCCAAAGTCCAGTGTTTTCCACTATACCACCACCATCACAAAAATCAACCAGTGCTGCAGAACTGCAATTGAGAATCCCAATTTTGATTTTTTTAAAATTAACTTTTTAGCCTTGTTGAATGCAAAGAAAACCTGTAAAACGTACAAATGTGAAAAAACTTTTAAACCAAACCCTATCTTTAAAGGGTTTTCCTACACTGCAATTTTTTGCACCTGTGTAGCTACACCAATGTTGTACTAGTGCAAACACATTGCACTGGTGTAAAAAGTAACTGGAACCAGTGGTGTGCATTGACAGTAGTGGCCGGCACCAGTACAGCTACACTGGTACAAAAAACAGGGGAGGAAACACACAACCACAAAAAAACAAAACAAACAAAAAAAAAAACACACACATCGGCTTAGACAAGTCCTAGATCTGCAACAAGACAGCCTGAAGTGATAGCTCTGATGTGTGAACTGTCCCAACTCATTTCTTGCACCATCTTCTGAAGCATCTACAGTGGGGCACTTTTAGTGTATGTCTCTACTGCAAAGTGAAGGTGTGTTTGTAGGACAAGTGGGCATACCCAGGCTTGCTTTTAATTTAGCTAGCAGAGGTAACAGCAGCAGTGAAGATGTGGCAGCACATATCCTTCCACACAAGACAGATGAATCACTAGTCTCATCTAACATGACAATTCCTATACTCCTGCGAATACCTAAGACCACTTAAAATGGTTATGCTGTAGAAGCCTCAGAGGATCAAAATCTCCATTCCAATGCACTGGACACTGGCCGCAAAGGCAACTTCATTTCAGGCGTGTTTATACAAAGCTGCATCAGTTTAAATTAGGGTGTGATGTGTAACTGGTGCAAACGGCTGTGTAGGTACATTTCCATTTAAACAAGGCTTATTTTGGTTTGTCTTACATAGATTAGGAACTGGTTTAAGCTAAACCAAAATAAGCCTTGTTCAAAATGGGAATGTACCCACACAGCCTTATGCACCAATTTCACATCACACACACACTCTTAAATTGCAGGAAGTGTCCACACACGAGTTTGTGCCAGTTTAACTAACGTCAGTGCAAGTCCGTGAGTGCATAAGGTAATCGTGATAGCTACTGCACTCTCAATATTACTGGGGGAAAGTAAGGCACAGAAAGATTAACTGATATACCCAAGGGGTGTCACAATCTGTCAGTCAAAGATGGAAGGATTCTAGCAGTCGGACTCCAAACCTCCATTCCCACCATTAGAAAACACTACTTTCCCACAAAAATGAAGCATTAGACAACAGATAAGCTATACAGATTATTGTATTAACGAATGCTGTTACAACATGAGTAACAAACAAAAAATGCTAAAATTTGTGTCCTTTTAGTCTAACATCCACAATCATAACTGATTACTAGTATGCGAGTCATAGATGTCTCTCGAGTTCTTGTGGGAATGCGCAGGATGTGGGTAACAGTAGGATTAGGATTTCCATTATGTCACTACTTTGTCCTACTACTGAGATAATGAAAACTAAAACGCAGCTCAGACAGTACAGGGAAGAACTCAGCATTTGAATTCTTCCTTTTACTGATCAACAAGCTACTCCTGCATTTTATTTTTCTGTTTTAAAAAAAAAGGGGAGGGGGGGGGAGTTTCTGCAAGGCTAACACAAAGTCATCTTCCTTAAGTCAGATTGCTGTGGAAAAGAATCCAAAAATGGGGTGAGTTAAGGACAGGATGTCATCACTGAACTTTGAATTTCCTGGCTTCTCTTATCTTGTATCATCTGCAGGGTTATTTTAATGCAGGAGGAGGAGAGGAGGGTTTTTTATTTTCTTTACAATTAAAAAAGTCTTTTGGGAAAGTTCTTATAATTCATATTACTCAGCAATGTGCCAGCCGGTAAGGACAATATGTAATGACTTTTCTTATTAAAAAAGGCAAAATTTATTGTATAAACTGGAACTGGAAGAGCAGGCATAACATTACCTACGATAGTACAAATAGCTTCGCTGTACTAAACAGGCTTAAACAGAGGTTGCACTCCTGCTGATGGAGACACCTTTGAAGAATACGAGGGCATTTAAAAAGTTATGCTTAGCAAGAAGGCATCAAATTGTTTAACGATCTACTTTTATTATAATAATTGCAATACTTTGCACTTTGGAACAAAGCTACTTCCATTTTGCAGAATTATACAAACCACATTTAGTGGCCTACGTGGTGGTGGTAGCCCGGTTCCCAATTGACAGGCACAAGTACATCACAAAAACCACAACCAGAATCCTTACTAACAGTCTCAACAGAAAGACAAAGGCATTTGGAGGCTGAACTGCCCTACTTGCCCTAGAGGTAGGCCCTTCAGGGTCCGGGCAGAAGAATATTGGCAAGGCAACTGTGTAGGAATTTCACACTGCTACTGTTGGACATGTTCTGTGAGTAAATAAAGGACTTCAGTGTCCAGTACTTTTCACCACCATTTTAGTTTAATGAAAGAGTGTAGGGTTTGGTTCCCCCCACCCCAACCCAGCAGTACTATACAAATGAAGGAAAAGAAAATGCCACTAAGGGTGAAGTCAGTCAATATTACTGATCTCTGCTACAGTACTATTTTAGAGGAAGAAATTGGAATTTCCAGGGTCCTATGCCTCAATGGTAGGGACTCTGTTTCTAAAGCAGCAAGGAGACATGGAGAATGAATAGGTACAATCATGTCCAGAACAGCAGACACCCTAAGCACTCTGATCCTTATGAGAATGAGTAAGACTACTTACCCCCATCTCCCTGATGCACGTGAAAACTATTCTTAGTTTAATCACAGGCAACTTCATGAACATTTCAGCAGTTGCCTCCCCTGAGAGCAAGCTGCCCAAGAGCTTACCAAAGCTGGGACCCTTGCCACATTATCTGGCTGCCCTAACTAACAAAATGTTCTGTTTGTAAACACGCTTTGACAGACACTCTAGGAAGCAGAAATATAACAGTAATTATAACAGCAGACATTACAATCTCACAACATGAAAGGGGGCTGCTAGCTGGAGCATTCTGCTATGCCACTGATTGATACAGACTCCAACAGATAGGCCAGGAACACAAACTTCTGTGCAGGTCTAGTTCTGAAGTCTGTTCACTTTTTACCTAGGCAAAACTCCCACTGATTTTAATGGATCAGGCCATTGTACAACTCTGAGAATAGCCTTCCCCAAGAATCTCAAGGAAGTCCACACCTCAGGATGCCCCTCTCTCCATGGGACTGCACTGCTACCAAAGTCACTGGCACAAAACACTGCATACAATTTTATTATAAGAGGAAAGGTGTGGAAGATGGTAGATCAGCAAAGAAAGCCCTGCCTGACAATATTTGGACCACTTTACATAATCAAACACTTGTTTAAAAAGATGTTAAAGCTCACATATACAAAATACTCTTTGTCAATGGAAAAAGCAGTTCGGGCCACCCCACCTACAAGAGAAAATACAGCCCGATTTGGCTCCATAGAAAGGAATCTTATAGTGATGTCGGAGCTTGCGTCTATTCTTTTCTATGGCGGTTCTTATATCACCCTCACCACCATAGAAGTGCCTTTCATTAGTGCATTAAGCAATGTGTCCAACATCCGTCGTATGTGGTTTATTCCCTCTCTTATCCTCTCCCCAGGGAGTGTGTTGTGTGTGCAGTGAAGTGTTTTGTTTAGGGAGAGGGTTTTATTTTGGTTTTTTAGTGTAAATAATGCTATGTATATGTTGAAGAAGCTCACCTTGCACTTGGGATGGAAGGTGGTAAAGTTTGTCATGTTCCTTAGCTCCTGTGGAAGTTCATTTCACAGTCTTGGACTAGTGCCTGAGAAAGTTCCATCTCCTGAACAGATGGCAGAAAATTCCATTTTGCCTGAAGAGAAGAGTTATCAACCAGAGTTTTCATCCCGGAGCTCTAGGCCACCATTTAGATATCCCGCATGCAGACCACAGAGCACCCTGAAGATCAGGACTGAGACTCTGAACTTGACTCAATATTTATGGGAAGCAAGCATAGAGAGATGAGGATGGGTTTGATGTGCTCGCGATAACCCACATTGATGAGATGTGTTGCAGCCTTCTATACTAGTTGGAGTTTAAGGGCTGATGGCTTCATGCCCTAATATGCTGCATATATTGTAGTTCATATAGGGGAGGTGATACTGGCACATGCAACTGAAGGCAGGTTGTTGTCTGCCAGGATGAGAAGGAGTCTCCTAGCCAACCAGACAGGACAGAAAGGAGCTACTCTTGAATGAAGCTATACAAGACTGAGGAATCCAGCAAATACTCTTAAATTACAAACTGAATTGATCAGTTGTGGGTTTGTATCTTCAAACAAAGGATACCGTACCATGGTTACAAGGCCATCGGGCCTCACCTCACACAAGAGAAAAAAAACAGGGGCATTTTCAAGAGAGCTAATAGGGATAAGAGAAGGGGTAATGTATTGCTACAAAATAAGAAATGCATACCTGTCACTGAGTGTAATTCCTTGCAAATTCAGCTCCTTAACCACAGCTTATCATAGTACTCAAAGTAGCACCTTTAGGTGACACTAAACTTAGCTCTCCTGCTGCTATTAACACAATTTCTGTCAAATTTTTGGTCCTCAGAGACAGATCTACGTATGTAGTTTGCATTTTCCAACTATGGAAAGTCCTTCATTCTAGTTGTATATTCAGTCTTGTTGCCCTATTTGTGACATTTTCAAGGAAAATACAACAGGGCTTTTCCTGAAGGCAACAGGTACCCCACAAATGTCTAATAAATTATAAAAATGATCTCAAAGGTAGGCTTTGAACTCTTAAATATGGGCTTCCAAACATGTAGACCTACATCTTTGTACTCCGCCCCCAAAATGCCAGTATACACCACCAGAAACATACCAAAACACCCCCACGCAAATACAGAGCTCACCAGCCCCACACTCACAGCCATCATTACTCATCATGGCTCAAAGTCATTTCTTTTCCTTTTAAAAAAAGGGTCAGCTTTGTTTTCCAATTCCTTTTGCAAAAACCAGATCAGCGTCTGCAGTCAGGTGTCCTGTGAAGTTAACTATAGAACCATCCCCTATTGAAGGAGGGAAGGGAAGGTACTGAGAAGAGGTTCCAGACATACCAAACAGAAGTTAGCCAAGCAGACAGTTGTTTTCTTTGGTTAGGCCCAATGCAGCTGACCAACAAACTTGCACAATGCCTCAGACTGATGCTTATAAGCTCTTAATTATACCTTGCTGGTATCGTGAATATAGTTTAAGCCTCTTAGGCATAATGATATAGCTAAGATTATTTTACTTCTACATAATAGCCAATTACAACAGAGGTTGTTTACAATGTTTAGCATATCTGGCATGTAAATACTTTGCAATGCCAGCTAGAAAAGTGCCATGCAAATGCCTGTTCTCACTTTCAGGGACATTGTAAATAAGAAGCAGATAGCATTATCGCCTGTAAATGTAAACAAACTTATTTCTCTTAGCAATTGTCTAAACAAGAAGTAGGACTGAGTGGACCTGTAGGCTCTCAAGTTTTACATTGTTTTGTTTTTGAATCCAGTTCTGTAAACAAAAAATCTACATTTGTAAATTGCACTTTCACGATAAAGAGATTGCACTACAGTACTCATGTGAGGTGAACTGAAAAATACCATTTCTTTTACAATTTTTACAGTGCAAATATCTGTAATCAATAATAATTATATAAAGAAAGCACTGTACACTTTGTACTCTGTGTTGTAACAGAAATAAATATATTTGAAAATGTAGAAAAACATCCAAAAATATTTAATACATTTCAATTGGTATTCTATTGTTTAACAGTGTGACTAAAACTACGATTAATTTTTTTAATCGCGATTAATTTGTTTGAATTAATCACGTGAGTTAACTACGATTAATGAAAATGAATATATAATGCTGGCAGAGAGAAAAAAGAAGGAAGATTTTAAAAGCCTCCATGTGTACGCCAAAAGAGGAGAGCACAAATGAGATTCAGCTGCTTGACATTACCTGCTGACTAGTGTTTTTGTAAATCACAGGGATGAGCCAGAGGAGACTGCCTGTGTCATCTACTGAAATTCTCACTGGTAACACTTCTCTGCAAATGTAAATAAATATCCCTTACACTGCCTTCACCAGCAGTGCACTCGGGGGGGGGGGGGGTCAGTACTTTTTCTTCTCTCCAATAGTGGAAGAAGACTTGTCATAGAGCTTTCCTAAATGCGGGCATTGTCCTGTTTTCACTAACAGGACCTTGCCTCAAAGTGAAAACTTTGCTTCTACTTTTCTTTTCCCCCCTCACTCCTCCATCATCATACTTGGACAGCAGCCTCCAACACAGAGTCTTCCCTTCAAGCATCAGACAGGTTCCAGTGAAGTAGTCCGACCCTTGCAATCACTCCCCAGGCCTCCAGAGCACTAACTCTGCTCATAAGTAGGCATGGAAGGATTAGATTTTTATCAATCAGCAAACATCCATTTCACTACACACAAACCCACAAAAAATATTTCCAGTGATAACTAAAATTTACAGACAGGCAAAGTAAGCAAATGCTGCTTGAGACCTTAGAGTCCCACCTTCATGTATATAAAACAAGCTATAATTAATGCTGCACAAAGCACATATTTACAGCTCTGTTAAAACAAGACAGCCTATAAAGCTTTAACTTTTTGAATCTTAATGACTACTGTCAAATAATTCTCTGATCCCTCTTCTCCCCATAGTTTCCCGCAACTGTGAAAAATTAAATAGATAAAAATAGAAAAATGCTTAAAAATATTTGCTAAAATTATAAAAAAAATAAAAATTCTGCCAAGCCTTCTCAAACTACTGCTCCTAGTGACTTAGAGCAGAAGTCTGAGGGAATCTTTGAAGACAAGTAACAGAAAGCAGCTGCAATAGCAGTGAACTAGCCAACCAAGCCATTTTAACATGTTTTTGAATGCACTTTTCGTCCATCACAAGAGGTTATCCTTACATTCTTCAAAAGCGTCTATTTAGTTCTCAGAGGGTATCTCCCAAAGGGAAGCTGAAGGGCAGAGCCTACTGACCAGCTTCAATTCAAAGATGAATTTAGCCAGATGGTGCTTATATTCAGAGAGGCGTGGGTGCCTGGTTATTGGCTCTTATGCACCACACGACACCCCACACTACTCTAATGACCTCGGAAGGAGAGGTAATTAAACTGATAAACAGTTCAGAGATCAAATGGAGTTAGTTCCTTTTATGTAAAAAAAAGTTAACATCCCCCAAACAAAATACATTTGAAGCCATTTGGAGTTAACGGAATAAGGAAGCCTTCTTGTTTAAACTTCATTCTATGTTAAAGGCTTCTGTCTACCTCCAGCTGAGGAGACAGCCCATAGCGTACACAATCGGATCTGTCTTCTGATCCTTTGTGAGGCAGCAGTTGCCTTGTCAGCCTTCTGACTCACACTGTGGAGGACGGCTGCAGAAAAACATACAATTAGGTAACCTGGCCAAGCCTTCCCATTTAACTATGTATATAGTATGCAGCTCTCTTATTAATGACCTCAGTAGCCACACAGACTGTAAAAGCAGACAGACCTTCAGACATGACATTACTCATTTCAGTGCCTCAGGACATGAGGGTTAAACCTCCCAAAGAGAATACCAAGTTATACAAGCTCCCAGCCACACACAGCTCAAAGTGCATCAGCAAGAAATTGCTAGTTCTTGGGAGGAAAACAGCCTAGATGGTTACATCTTAGGAAGAAATAGTGCTCCAAGGGAGACAGGTGGGACAGAGCTACTTTACTTTGGGGGCTGGATGGTAAGCAGATGGATACCAGGATATCGAGTCTTTCACCTCTGAGTCACTGGTTAAATGGGACCCATGTTGGTAGTGACTAAAAGCGGTGATCATCCTTGTTTGTACGTGTCACACACACACACTCACACAAACAGTTTTAGATAGAAAGAACTGCATTGCATTTTGGCACTAAGGTTCAGTGCCAGGGCACAGAAGGGGGGAAGCCCCTCCAAATCAATGAAAAGCCCTTGAACAACAGTAACTTCTCAGCCCTACTGCAAAGGCCCATGCAAAATGTGTTGTGCTACAGGGCAGACAAATCCCCCCTCTGAAACTGTTAAAACCAGGACATCCTGTTGATGGGGTCTGTTTATTCATGGTCTCTGAGCTGTCTGAAAATGAGAACTGACAGCAGAGTCAATACAAGCAGTCTGTCCTCTCCACTCTGCACTAGACTGCATGTGCTGGCAGATCAAACCTACTCCTCTACATTTGGCACCCAGTCTTTTGGCATACATTTAATGTCAGTGTTTCCCTTCATTTCGTCTCTTCCCCTTTTCCAAAGTGACTTCTATCAATAAAGAAAGCAACTGGAACAAATGGCCTGCCTCGCTCTATTTCACCATATACCACAGAGAGGTATTCAGAATTATGGGACACATGTATTAAAACAAAAGTGACCTCCAGCACAGGGCCTTTCCTCATAGCTAATGATTGGCTAGAGGAGTTAAGGGCCTGAGCAATTTGACATCAAACCCATCTACACTGCTGCAGCAAGAAGTACCCAACTCAGAGGTCCATATGGCGGTTTCTCACCCAACCTATTTACCATATTCTATAGCACCCGGAGCTGTGTATGATGCAGGTGCATATTGGTATACTCAGCCAGACTTTCTAGCAGAGCATGATCAGTAACCAGTGGGAACGGTTTAATAATGAGCAATAATCATCAGCGCCACAGTGTTTGTTGAACCGACTACCGAACTTAATAGCTCAAAGCAGCCACTAGATCACCTACTGTGCCATGACTGAATAACGGTCACAGCAGTAACACCATTATAAGCCCTCTTCCAATCTGTAGTGCCACGTACGATGTTCTGTTCTGCCTCCATTATCGACTCACATCATGGAATGGAGTCAAATACCGGGGCCAATTTCATCTCTGTTGTAATTCCAATTATTTCACTTAAATTGCATCGGGGTTACCAGCTCCTGAAGTTTAAATTGTGCAGCACTGGAGGAAGCTTAGGTGTGTTTTAATTAATCCAGCACAAGGCTGACAAAGACATAATGTTTCTATTATTAGCCTTCATTTCAGTCAGCATGTGCCCCATTCAACATCTCCCTCCCACCAGCCCTTTATGTATCCGCTTTTCCCTGGGTGAAGTTACGTTCCCTGCTATAGCCTAGATGCGAGGCCACTGAGTGCTTGCAGTTGGGGGGAAAAGTTCTAAACATGACTGATCAATCCCTCTGTCATTTAGTGACCCAGCCTGATTTGTGCCTGGGATTATAGTAAAAGGGGACGCTGAAGCTCCAGGTGGGATCTTCTCCATCTCCCACCCCTGACTGTTGTTCAGGTAACACTACAGAATTAACAAAAAAGGGGCGGGGCTCTAGTATAAAAGCAGGGGGCTAACATTTTCAGCCCTTGGATTGGTTTGGTTTTTCCTCCCCAATGTATAGCAGATGATCTGTATAGCAGATGCTTCCTTTGTTAGTTTTGTTTTTGTTAAAAAAAATAATATATATGAGTTCTTAACAATAAAACTTCACCCTGGAGCTAGGCTCTTAATTGTACATTAATTTGGCTGGCAGACTGCCCTTTTTCATTTGTTAACACCAGTAGGCTTTTCTCTTCAGTTCTGGGGAATGCAAGCAGTTCGGTCTCTTGGGAAATACAACTCTCTAAATTTATGTTAATTGTAACATTACATATCTTATCAAATGTGCACTCCTGACTCATATAGGACTAATATATACTCATGGTCATTTCTTTAGCCTGAGCCAAGGAGCAGCTTGGGGACACGAATCTCAAACTAAAAACAGGACTAGCAATTCTTTCCTTTGTCCACCAAAGAGGATGGGGTCCCCAGGAGGGTTCTAACTGCATTATCATAAGGGACCTGTATATAAAATGAGCAGCCTCACACTACTCTTCCATGTCTGATGTACATATAGTAATCAATCTAAAGCTATATGACGAAGCATGACACAGACACTGTGTAGATTTGAATGTCTGCTATAGACCTTACATCAAGTATACTTGGGGTGGTTATACTAAAACCGAACAGTTGGGTGAATAAGTCAAGAAACTAATTATGGGAACTGACTGTTATTGTCTTAAATCTGTTTTAGCCACCATTATTTTTGGAACATGTTCATCTTATGTGAATTGGATATGATTGGGTTTCTTATGAAGATGTATGCATTGCCCATACTGGGAAAACTACTGTTTTATTGGCACTATTCATGCTGATAGGAGAGAGATTCTTAATCACAACATGCTGCATGGGTGACTGCCTGATTTTATTGTTTCTCATCTCAAATTTAAAGAAACCATGTAGTATGCTGCTTTTCCATGGGTCCAGAAGATGAAGATGTCATCAATGTAGCGCAAGCAGAGTAGGGGCATTAGGGGACAAGAGCTGAGGAAGCGTTGTTCTAAGTCAGCCATAAAAATGTTGGCATACTGTGGGTCCATGCAAGTACCCGTAGCAGTGCCGCTGATTTGAAGGTATACATTGTCCCCAAATGTGAACCCATGGAAAAGAAGCCCTTGAGGAATTCCACCATGATTCCAACAATTTCAATCCCAACATCAACCTCAGCCTGGACCAGTCCACACAAGAGATCCACTTCCTGGACACTACGGTGCTAATAAGCGATGGTCACAAACACCACCCTATACCGGAAACCTACTGACCGCTATTCCTACCTACATGCCTCCAGCTTTCATCCAGACCACACCACATGATGCATTGTCTACAGCCTAGCTCTACGATACAACTGCCTTTGCTCCAACCCCTCAGACAGAGACAAACACCTACAAGATCTCTATCAAGCATTCTTACAACTACAATACCCACCTGCTGAAGTGAAGAAACAGATTGACAGAGCCAGAAGAGTTCCCAGAAGTCACCTACTACAGGACAGGCTCAACGAAGAAAACAACAGAACGCCACTAGCCATCGCCTTCAGCCCCCAACTAAAACCTCTCCAACGCATCATCAAGGATCTACAACCTATCCTGAAGGACGACCCATCACTCTGACAGATCTTGGAAGACAGGCCAGTCCTTGCTTACAGACAGCCCCCCAACCTGAAGCAAATACTCCCCAGCAACCACACACCACACAACAGAACCACTAACCCAGGAACCTATCCTTGCAACAAAGCCTGTTGCCAACTGTGTTCACATATCTATTCAGGGGACACCATCATAGAGCCTAATCACATCAGCCACACTATCAGAGGCTCATTCACCTGCACATCTATCAGTGTGATATGTGCCAGCAATGCCCTTCTGCCATGTACATTGGCCAAACTGGACAGTCTCTACGTAAAAGAATAAATGGACACAAATCAGATGTCAAGAATTATAACGTTTAAAAACCGGTTGGAGAACACTTCAATCTCTTTGGTCACTCGATTACAGACCTAAAAGTTGCAATTCTTCAACAAAAAAAGTTAAAAAAAAGACTCCAATGAGAGACTGCTGAATTGGAATTAATTTGCAAACTGGATACAATTAACTCAGGCTTGAATAGAGACTGGGAGTGGATGGGTCATTACACAAAGTAAAACTATTTCCCCATGTTTATTCTCTTCCCACCCCCCACTGTTCTTCAGACGTTCTTGTCAACTGCTGGAAATGGCCCACCTTGATTATCAAGCTACAAAAGGTCCCCTCCCCCACCCCGCTGCTCTCCTGCTGGTAATAGCTCACCTTAAGTGACAGGTTTCAGAGTAACAGCCGTGTTAGTCTGTATTCGCAAAAAGAAAAGGAGGACTTGGGGCACCTTAGAGACTAACCAATTTATTTGAGCATGAGCTTTCGTGAGCTACAGCTCACTTCATCGGATGCATACCGTGGAAACTGCAGCAGACTTTATATACACACAGAGAATATGAAACAATACCTCCTCCCACCCCACTGTCCTGCTGGTAATAGCTTATCTAAAGTGATCATCAAATTGGGCCATTTCCAGCACAAATCCAGGTTTTCTCACCCTCCACCCCCCCACACAAATTCACTCTCCTGCTGGTGATAGCCCATCCAAAGTGACAACTCTCTACACAATGTGCATGATAATCAAGGTGGGCCATTTCCAGCACAAATCCAGGTTTTCTCACCCCCCCACCCCCATACACACACAAACTCACTCTCCTGCTGGTAATAGCTCATCCAAACTGACCACTCTCCAAGTTTAAATCCAAGTTAAACCAGAACATCTGGGGGGGCGGGGGGTAGGAAAAAACAAGGGGAAATAGGCTACCTTGCATAATGACTTAGCCACTCCCAGTCTCTATTTAAGCCTAAATTAATAGTATCCAATTTCCAAATGAATTCCAATTCAGCAGTATCTCGCTGGAGTCTGGATTTGAAGTTTTTTTGTTTTAAGATAGCGACCTTCATGTCTGTGATTGCGTGACCAGAGAGATTGAAGTGTTCTCCGACTGGTTTATGAATGTTATAATTCTTGACATCTGATTTGTGTCCATTTATTCTTTTACGTAGACACTGTCCAGTTTGACCAATGTACATGGCAGAGGGGCATTGCTGGCACATGATGGCACATATCACATTGGTGGATGTGCAGGTGAACGAGCCTCTGATAGTGTGGCTGATATTATTAGGCCCTGTGATGGTGTCCCCTGAATAGATATGTGGGCACAGTTGGCAACGGGCTTTGTTGCAAGGATAAGTTCCTGGGTTAGTGGTTCTGTTGTGTGGTATGTGGTTGTTGGTGAGTATTTGCTTCAGGTTGCGGGGCTGTCTGTAGGCAAGGACTGGCCTGTCTCCCAAGATTTGTGAGAGTGTTGGGTCATCCTTTAGGATAGGTTGTAGATCCTTAATAATGCGTTGGAGGGGTTTTAGTTGGGGGCTGAAGGTGACAGCTAGTGGCGTTCTGTTATTTTCTTTGTTAGGCCTGTCCTGTAGTAGGTAACTTCTGGGAACTCTTCTGGCTCTATCAATCTGTTTCTTTACTTCCGCAGGTGGGTATTGTAGTTGTAAGAAATCTTGACAGAGATCTTGTAGGTGTTTGTCTCTGTCTGAGGGGTTGGAGCAAATGCGGTTGTATCGCAGAGCTTGGCTGTAGACGATGGATCGTGTGGTGTGGTCAGGGTGAAAGCTGGAGGCATGCAGGTAGGAATCGCGGTCAGTAGGTTTCCGGTATAGGGTGGTGTTTATGTGACCATTGTTTATTAGCACTGTAGTGTCCAGGAAGTGGATCTCTTGTGTGTACTGGACCAGGCTGAGGTTGATGGTGGGATGGAAATTGTTGAAATCATGGTGGAATTCCTCAAGGGCTTCTTTTCCATGGGTCCAGATGATGAAGATGTCATCAATATAGCGCAAATAGAGTAGGGGCTTTAGGGGACGAGAGCTGAGGAAGCGTTGTTCTAAATCAGCCATAAAAATGTTGGCTTAAGTGGTCACTCTCGTTACAGTGTGTATGGTAACACCCATTGTTTCATGTTCTCCATGTATATAAATCTCCCCACTGTATTTTCCACTGAATGCATCTGATGAAGTGAGCTGTAGCTCACAAAAGCTTATGCTCAAATAAATTTGTTAGTCTCCAAGGTGCCACAGGTACTCCTTTTCATATTAGTTTTAGAAGTCTAACATTTTACTCACAGATAGAGTCTTGATACATTCATCATACAATATATTTGATATATCAACAGTATCATGCAGTAATAAAAACATCTAACGTATAGGTCATCTGAGCCTGAAAGGTCACAAAACATATTACAGTTACATACACAACCACTGAAAAGACGTCACTTGTAAGGTGGAGACCAGCAGCTAACCACATACAGCACCCTTCAACAACAGTGGGGAAAGGAAATATTTTGGCCAAGAACACAAAAGCAAATCCCCTAATTCTTACAAAAAGAGTACCCTATGATCGCTGATGTTCACACAACCCCATCAGATCTCCTGTTTCTTCCACCATCAGTTCTAGTTTTTGAGTTCTTCACAGTTCATAGACTGAGTGGGGCAAAGAATCAATCTGAAGTCTATGTTGGAGCCAGGAAAAGGAGGACGGAAGCAAATATGCTGATATACAGAAATACTGTGATGGGTAGTACACAGTTCCACCACAGCTAACATTAAATTCATTATTATAAAGTTTATCCAAGGCAACCACTACAAACCACCACCAAAAGTCAGTGATGACAACATTCTAAAGTTGGTTTTAAACTGGAAAATAAGTGTTACCAAAAACCGTTATTACAAATCAGTGAAGAGGGATTTCATGGGAGCATTGAGAATGTGCTGGTTCCCCCTCAAACTCCTGCTGCTCCCTAGAACAAGATGAAAGATCAAGGGAAGTAAACACTACTTATACCGTAGTTCACAACCATTGTAACCATGCAATTCTGATTTTGTTCTTAGCATTTATGCTTTTTTGCAGCCTTATCACCTGTGGGTAGCTCTAGATATGCTTAATAAAAAACCTGCATGGAGACCCTTAAATAAGGATGCACAGCTCTCAATTTGCTCTGAGTTTTGCATACTACAGTACTTCTGTTCATCTACGTAGGTATCCACAAGACCACCACCATAGCTTCTAATCACCTCAAAATCACTATTGGATATTATCCTCACAACACCTCTGAGAGACAGGGAAGTGTTAACTCCATTATACAGACGGGAACAGAGGCACAGAGAAATTAAGTGACTTGCTCAACATCACGCAGGCTGAGACTGAGCCAGGAACTGAATCGACATCTTCAATATCCCACTACACTGTCCCTCCTAGCCTAACTGCACACTGACTCAGCCTCCCACATATTTTTCTGCTGTCCATTTCCTCTACTATATACCCATTTAGTTCTCACACATGGACTAGTTTCCCTCTATTGTGGGAAAGATCAAACCTTGTAATTAGCAACACCATAAGTCTTATTTCTGAGGCCTGATATAGGCACAGTTTTTGTATCCAAATAGCTGTCAGTTCAGGATGTGATTTTTTTTTTAAACCAATATATATTTATACTGACGCAACCCCCTAGCGTGGGCACAATTATACCAGTACAAAAGTGTCTCGTACCAGTGTAAGTTATTTCTCTTGCAATATAGGAATAAACTATACAGCAGGGGTAATCAATTGTTTTTTTGTCAAGGTCCAACCAAGGTCCAGACTCCAGAGAAAATAATACAAAAACCAACAACAACGATAATGAGTAAATAAAAGATTTTGCGATCCGTTCGAAAGTAAGTGTCTGGTGGTCTGGATTTGGCCCACGGACCACCTAGTGACTATCCCTGCTATACTGGTATTACTGTACTGCTTTAACAAATACCAGCATATCACTTTAGTAATACCAGTCATACAACTTGTATGTTTAGAAAAACCCTTAGCAAGAGTATGTTCTCAACAGGTGTATTTGGTTGCTAACCATGGTTGCTCTACTATTTCAGCTGAATGTCCCCATAAAGTCTCTGGACACTCAGAGGATTTATAAAGGATATAAGTAAGTGTTTCAGTGTTGGTGCTGTACATAAGTATTGGAAGAACAAGCCTTTAAGTAGGTCCTCTGAAGTCACCATTCATGAACAATAGCAAGTGACCAACAGGAGCTTCCTCTACAGAAGTCAGGGGACACTTACAAGCCTTCATATACCACATGCAACTAACGTCAAACATAAAACAATCCTAAACAGATCATTTCTACTGGGGAAGCAGGGTTCTCTTTCACAACACAATTCTCTGCCCTGCCAAGTCTCTACACTTTTAAAGCTCAAGTCACTTCTAGGATGACCACCACCTAACGAGGTGGGATCCCTTTCTCTGCAATTAACCTGCTTGTATCCTTGCCATCCGACGACTTGCAAACCACACTTAGCCTTTAAACTAGCCTTAAGTTTAGAGACTATTCCCACGTAAACATTTAAAGAGATCCAAAATACTTCCAGGGTTACTTACAATAACCCTGGACACCCAACAGAATAGTCAAAAAGACAGCAGGTTTCACATCCTGGAGACTTCTGTGGCTAGAGTTCTCTTTAATCTGGAAAGCTTTGGAGTGCCTCACAATCTTTAATGTATTCATGGGTGGCGGGTATCACAGAACAGGGAGGCTTAAGTTTCCCCAGACCTCCTCCTCTTCCCCAATGGTGGAGGCCCTGGGCTGGAGCTAGTGGGGGCTGGCCTGTTGCCAGGGACTCTGGGCACCTGGAGCTGGTGCCTGCACCGCCCACCAGCCTGATGCTGGGGGGGGTCTGCACCACCTGCCCAGTGCTCTAGGACTTGGGGGTCCACGCTGCCTGCCCGCCTCACGCTCCGGGGCTGGAGGTGCTCGGGTGGCGCGTGGCTGGGGGAGAGGGGGCTGCCGGCTGTGGGGGAGGGAGGGAGCCTCTGGGCTCCAGTGGGTGAAGGGGGACTGGAGGGGCAAGGCCTCGGGCAGAAGGGGTGGGCCCGGCCAGAGGCTTGCCTTCCCGAGCTGGCAGCTCACCTGTCACCCATGAATGTATTTATCTTCACAATAGGACTTCCTTACCTCAGAGGGTTATTACCCTCATTTGCACAGAACTGAGGCACAGAGACTCTAAGGGTACATCCACACTGCAATTAAAAACCCAGGGCTGGCCCCTGCCAGTTGACTCAGGCTTGTGGGGTTCAGGCTAAGGGGCTGTTCAATTGTCCTGTAGACCTCTGTGCTCAGGATAAGCACCTCACAGGGTCCTAGAGCCAGGGCTCCAGCTCAACCCTAAAACATCTACACCACAATTAAACAGCCCCACAAGCCTGAGGCAGCTGGCATGAGCCACCCCTGGGTTTTTAATTGCTGTGCAGACATACCCTAAGGGCCATGCCAGAGGCCACACAGAAATCCTATTCAGAGCAGCATATCAAACTCACTTCTCCTGTGTCCCAGGCTAGAACCCTAACCACTAAAACAATATTTCTCACCACATTGGATAAGGGAAGCCAGACTCCAGGCACGAAAGCATAAATGCTGGGTAGAGCAGTTAACTAAGCTCCAGGAGCCTAGATGCCTGTTAACATTACTAGACTTGTGTGGCAGCTAATGCTGGGGTTATATTCCCTAAAATAACATCTCAATCTGCATGAAGACTGAACAATACTGTTCATTAGAGATGTTTCATGAGTGACTGGTCTGCGCATTTCAAAGAGACTTTTGGAATTTTAAGTGGCCTCTCATGTATGGGCATTTAAAGAGAAGGTTACAAAAATCAACCCAAATCCGACACATGAATACCGCCAACCTTCCACAAAATCTGACAGAGATAATGTCTCAGGCAAGGGTTTTTCATTTTGATGAAAAAGTACTTGAGTTTGCAGTTTTAAATGCATGAGCTCAGAAGAGGTACTTTGTGTAATGCTTCCCTCTTATGTGGTTTCTTTAATGGAGCCTTCATTAAGCCATGAAAGGGAAAAAATTCTTAATTCATTCAACATGTGTTCAGCCTCTAGGGGTTTAATCAAAATCTTTTTCCCCTGTTACCATTTAATATTTAGAAGACCACTTTCAATCTGGTTTGACTAGGAGAAGCACCACCAATTTTTCACATATGGACTTTATATATATATAGCAGAGAACTTTGCAATAATCTCTCAAAGAGCACATATGCAGGCAATAATTTGGGGAAAGACTTTCTAACAAAGGCTAAAAAGCTCCACAAGTAGGGATTTATTTATTTATTTTGAGAGACAAGCTATATATAGCAACACTATACAGCACTGCTAATCCTCAGCAGCATGTGCTAAGTAAGAGTATTCTCTAAGAGATATTCAGGACTAATTTGTGGGTGGGGGGGTGAGCAGAATTCCCTTCCTCCAATAAAAGCTGTATTTCTGGCCCTCTATTCCCTATGGCACTATGCAATAGAAACATTTAAGCATATGCATCATCCCAGTTACGTATTTTGGCACATTATGCACAAGAATGAAATATTAGAGTTCCAGAACAATTCCAGATACTCTGCCAATGACCATGGACAATACTCTGCAGTTCACTACCGCCTCTTCCTGGCTACAGTGAAGGAAAGGGTTTGGCCTGGTGCCAAGTAGCAGGTCTGTTTCATTACCACTAGTTCAAACACAAACTGTTTGTTTGCAGTAGCTATGGTTGCATGTAATTTATTAGCGTGTATCTGATTTTCATTGTATTGCACAGGACAAATATACAAGAGGCAATTGGGAGTGGATGGTTCACATGATTGGAAATAAGACTCTGCAGGAGACTGCCTTTTATGTCTACGGTGCAGTAGGTCACCAGTTCTAACCCAGTGCAAGGTCTCACTTTTTATCAAATGTTTAAGTGGCTTGCGTGTGTTGAGTTGGTGGCTTTCATCTTTTCCTAGCAGACAGAAGTCCCTGTGACAATCCATAACCAAAATCCACACCTTTCTTTATGGTTTCAGCAGACTTCAAGTATGGAGACAAATCTCTTCTCCTAAGAGGTGTCATTTGAGTCAGCGTGAATGCACATTGGAAAAGACAGCAGGGGGAAAGTCAGCTATGCTGTCTCACAGGCCATACCCATTCAAGGATAAAGAACATGAAATCTGGCAACAGATATAATCCAATACTTTTCACCAGCACTAGATTCTCTCAAAAAACAGGAGAGAAAATCCTAGCAAAGCCAACTTCCTGTGCATAAAGGATATTTAACTTAAGAAAACAGATTTTTGTTCAATTTGGAAATTCATAATTGTTTTCTAAGAGTAGTACGCATTTTGATTTTAAATTAGGAAGTGGCCCTACTTCTTCACAAAGCAGAACAGTGTGCTTGTTTGGCACATAAGTAACACCCTTGATTAGAGTTCTGTTTAGGAAACTCCATTTCAGAATGACAAAAATATAGTAGATACAGGGCATTCAGACCAATCACTGCTACTGGAGTGAGTAAAGTCATTGATTCCTCATGGCATCTGAAAACAGGCTGTAACTTCCTCCATCTGATTAGCCAAGACAATACTCCAAATATCTTGTTTTTGAAGCTGGGAATTAGATTGAACACTGTCATCCCTGCCACATCGTCTCCATCAAGCAACTACATGGATAAAAATTTATCATTCCAATAGTGCTTATATGAAGCCCAATTTTCATGCTTGTGAAGTAGATCAGGGGTTTAAGAAAAGCCTTCTAAATGCCAGCATATTCCAAGCTTGGTGCTCAAACCCATAAAAAAGTCTAACACCAGCCTGTTATTTCTGACACCGGGAGATGAAAACGATAAGCTAGGCATATACCATGATATTCATTAACTCTGAATAGTGGACTTCATCACACTCGAGGAAAGTTCAATTAGCTTTCAACAAACAAGTCAACTCCCTGATTTATAAGAAATCATATTTCAAACTCTGAATGCTTAGCAGAATTCTAATTAAAATATGGCCAAAAATGACAATCTTGCCTCACCGAGGCTCCCAGTTTAACCAAATACAATACCTCGAAGGCAAATCCTTCTTGTTTGCTTCCAGTCCTCAATGCTATGAAATCTATAAAAATTAATTTATTTTTTCACTTCTACAACCTGATTCTGAGGATTCCAGGAAACAGCTGCAGTTTGGGATTTTTAAAAAAAATTCTGTATTCAAAAGAAGAAGTTTATAACAAAAACAATATAAGAAATGTTGAGCTATTCATTCAGACTAAAACTGATGCTGTGAGAATAAGGGGCCCTTGCTCATTCCCAGAGCTTTTGGAAAGCACAAACCAAATCCTCTCAGAAAAAGCAAACACATCAGACTCCTCAACCAGTACAAGCCATTAAATGTGTAGTTTTCAGGCAGTTAAAAGTGTTCCAACATAGGATCAGTCATTCATGTACTAGAAATTCATGACGGAAAAGACCTTTAGGTCGTCTGATCCAGCCTCCACTGATCCAATTCCCTTATTTAAATTTTCATTGGCTGATTTTATCTTCCTCTTAGGGTCCAGTGTGGAACATAGACAAAAGTTCCAAACCTTGCCTCAGCTCTCGCCACGTATACCCCAAGATGTAGGCCTTACACCAAAAGCTTCCAATTACTGCAGTACCTGGCACTCTCCACCCCAATGCCTATTTGCATACTGAAAAGAATCACCTTCCAACTGTTTCCACCACTCCCTCCCACACATGCAGAATGAGAGAAAAGTAGCCATGACTGGCACTATGTATCGATGCTCTCTCTGCTTAGTACCAAGCCAGTGGGAAAACAAGGAATGAATGACTGTTTGTCAAGGGGAGGAGGAGATTCCTACTTGGCTGTGCAGCTTGTGGCTCAATCCTCAGCGATTCCTCTTTGCACAGACACATATTAATTAATATGATGCCTAAGGCAGGAGCCAAAAACAAAACATGCAAGACGATAAGGCAAGCTGCACAGCATATGGTATGTAAGAGCCAAGGAATTCCACAGGAAAACCCCTCTTAAGAAAAGGCTTTCAGGACATCCAGAAAAGAAGCTTTAAAAAAAAAAAAAAAAAAAAAAAAGATTATGAGTCTCAAGACTGATCGTATGCTAGTTCTTGCCTATTAAGCTACTTTGTTCTTCTATTACCCATTTCTCTGGACAGAAGAGAAGGGGTTTATTTACAGCCCCTTTTATACTCCAAGTATCCCAAAGAAATAAGTTAAACTGATTCCACACTCACTTAAGTGCTCTCACAGGCTATGTATGTATGTATAGTATTACATATGGGGGGGGGGGGGGGGGGGAGATTCAGGATTTGGCCTATTCTATAATACAATATTTTGGATGACTACAGCACCAGTCACCCATGCATTTTACAAATAGGAGATAGGTGAGGGATATCTCCAGCCACCACTGAAATGCAGCAGCTGGTTAACTGAACAGCAACGCAACTTAATATCTTGCCATATGAAGTGAATGCTGCTATGTCTTGCTGAGCCATTAGAAGACATTTTAGAAAGCATGAGTGCCTGCTCCCTACTGTGTGGTACAGAGGGAAGGCAAGGGGCCATACAGACAAGGAACTGTGGCTTTGAAAGATGATCTCTGCCCCATACCAGGCACAGAACCACCTCTGTCCCTTCAAAACCATATCTAGATAGCCAAGCAACAGAAATAGTGAGCATAACCAGGGAGGGGCTCTATGCAAACTTGAAAAACTAGTATTAGTTAATACCCGTTCATACAGTAGTCACTTCTTCATGCTGGGATTCCACTGGTGTAAGCAGAGTGCAGCCCAACAGCCCGCTGTTTTGACTTTACAGTGCGGCAAAGCAGGGTAACGAAAGCAGAAGACCCAAGAAGTGTGTGGAAGATGATCCACAAGTCCAGCCAGGACTCTACAAAAAACTTTTGCTTTACAGTTGCTTAATTTCCCATGGTTTCCATGACCCTCTGTCTGCACAATTCTCTGGCCTCTACTTGTTTTCATGACAGAAACACCACATTTCTGCTGGTCCAGCAGCACCAGGGAGAAGGCAGACCAATATACATGTTTCAAGAACTGATGGCTTTTAGATTTTGTCCCCCTCCATGTTTTTATACCAGAGGAGACACATGGACCAATATTATCCAAGTTTAAAATCAGCCAGGAGAACAGAGTTAAACACCCTAGTCTTATAAAAATATGCCATAGGATGTTAACAAGAGGTCAGAGACTACATTTTTCATTTCATCCAAAAAATCCAACTCGCCAAGCAACACCTAAACTTTCCTTGGCAATCCCCCATGTAAATAATGACCCAGCAAGTGTCTGCATAGCTTGCAAGAAATCAATTCACAGCACAAGGTGTTACAGCTTCAGGTGGAGGCTTCCTCTCACATAAGAGTGCTGCTTTAGCAGGTGATAGCAGAATCTCAGGTCCTCCTTCACTCCTTACATGCCAAAATAAATAGCAAACTAAGTGCGAGTTCCATCCTGAACTGCACTGAATCCTTGACTGACCTTCAGGGCTGGTTTTGTTACGGTCGCTTCCAACTGTGGTCTACTACATTTCCAACGGATTTATAGACAGAAAATTTGCAAGCTCCATGGCAAGCGGATAGTGAGGTATTGCTCTAACAATTCCTTGTCATGGCGCATACACTCACATTCACCTACCCTACTAGTTTTCAGTTAGCTTAAGTAGTTCTTTGTGGCCCGAAGACCTAAAATTGCCTATTTAATAGATGCCAAGGAATTCCTCTGAGACTGGATTATCAAATTGCTGAAGGGAAAAAAAACCTAGAAGCTTAATCCTGGTACGACTCCAATGCACAGCACTTAGCCTCGGTATCCACCGCTCAGATGGTATGAAACCAGGGGCTAAATACAGCTTGGAAGTTTTTGGATTAGGAATAGGTGCTCTGTTCTACTTTGAGTATCAAATATTAGCTGAAAGGGCACTGCCAAAATGGGATCTTTGCATTCCCCCTTCTCATGAACAAATCATTTGTTGTACTGGCACAGACAGACTGCTACACTTCTATTGTGTAAAGGGAAAAACAGATCCTAGGCAGGTGAGAATTTTCCTGCTTGTATTTTCTATTGCAGGAAATGCTTCTGGGAGTCAGTTTTTCACCTTGGGGGAGGCAGAGCAGAAGGGAGATTTAAAAAAAAAAAACAAAAACCCAATGGTTTTGGCATTAAGCAGCAGCAATCTATATAGGTGTTTCCCTTTCCAAACCTAAATACACAGTAAGCTGGGTTTTTCACAGAGGGAGCCAAAACGAGAGTTTCTTTCTGAAGAAAAGGAGTACTTGTGGCACCTTAGAGACCAACAAATTTTACTCCTTTTCTTTTTGTGGATACAGACTAATATGGCTGCTACTCTGAAACCTTTCTTGAACAAGGTTTCAGTAGGATTAGATTTGAGCGTAAATTTTGCCCAGATATCCTCGTTCAAAAGTTGTTTTTTTTTAAAGTCTCTTCAGATTTTACTACCCTTGTTTGGTACAACAATAAGGGAGGATAGGTCAATCAACGGCTATTAGCCAGGATGGGAAGGGATGGTGTCCCTAGCCTGTGTTTGCCAGAAGCTGCTAGTGGAAGACAGGGGATAGATCACTTGATGATTACCTGTTCTGTTCATTCCCCCTGGTATTGGTCACTGTCTAAAGACTGGACACTGGGCTAGATGGTCCTTTGGTCTGACCCAGCATGGCTGTTATGATAGGTTGCTGCCCAAAGAGGCTTCCAAAAGACAGCAGAGACTAAGGGAATGAGATTCATGGCAACATATCCAGTATATGTTAAATGTTAAAAGCTAAATCATAAATTCATAGACAATGAGCTGATCTTACCAGACTATGGTCAAACAGGAAGATATGGACCTCAAATCAAATGCTTTCAGAATGCACAAAATTACATATTTTACTTTTTAAAAAAACTGAATGCAAGTAATCAGTGTAAATTCCCTTTTATTCCACAAAGGGAAGTGTTTTGCCTTACTTTGGATAGGTACTTAGAACACACAGCTAGGAGCAGAAGGGGGCCAGAGAGTCTAAAACAGTATTAACTTTAAGTGCCATTGTGTAGCCAGTTAGTTCATTTTATCATCTATTTATCATTGTGTTACTTAGTGGTATGGTCAACTCATATGCTATATAATCAATGTACACTAAATAGATTTAAATTGTAGGATTAGAGAAGTAGAAGACTGACATGTATTTAACAGCGATGAGTGTGTAATAGGTATGTAAGTAAAGCCTGGCTGTAATGCAAGGTCTATAGGCAGAGGCATGTAAGATTTTAGCTTAGCCATAACAGGCCATAAGATTTAGAACACTTGACATGAGTGGGTGACCTAGGAATAACCCTATGCCAGTAAGGTTACAAGATTACTGGAAAGATTGTGCCAATGGGTAATGTTCCGAAAAACAGATCGTCATGTGCTGTCCAAGACCACAAAACACCTGACTGTAACCTCATAGGATATCCTAATTTAACCGCGGGTTACCATGGGCACATGTTATGCATAGATGCTAATGAAAATAAGGGGAACTAAGTAACAACCTATGAAAAACGGGGCACCCCAATACTCATAGGGTGCAGAAGTACAAATAAGGAAAAGAGGGTTCAAACTCTCATGCATATGCATAAGGTGTTAGGTGTGGTCAGAACAAATATAAGAGAGGTTCCCTAGTCAGGTGAAAGTGGGAAAACGCCGTGGGAAAACCCCAGCAGGAACCACCCTTCTATCAATGTTTATCTGTTGAGAGATCCATCAAACTCTAGAATATCTTTGGGGATGTGAGTATGACTACAGTATTAGTCACTGCATGGGTTTTTGAAGGATTTATATGTGCACGGGTAATTGTAACTTTACTTATTGCTTTAATATAACTTGTAGTACAGATAAGACTTTGTCCTTGATTGTGTCTGTGGTCACTGCCCTTGGTTTTCATGTGTTCCTGGAGTCTCCAAATTTGAGAAAAGCACAAGAGGGGATTTTCACTCTGGTGAGCTTGAAACTGTAGCAACAGGTTGAACCCACTGTGGTTTAAACAGATCAATTAAAATCATAGGCTGCAATTGGAAGAGCCTTTATCATCAAAGCAACTGAAGACATCAGAGATCTATTGTTCTTTATACTTTTCTACATAAGCCATGTTAAAACTGCAATAAAGATGCTGAAGAATATATATACTTGTAACCCAAGCGTACAGAATGGCTTTTCCTTGTATCCACAAGCATATGAAGCCTGAACATCTGTCAAGCCTTAAGTAATTCACATACTGTACGTATGATGACTTCATCATCACTTTAATGCAAAAAAAATGAAGGGAAAGCATTTTCATCACATCACAGGTCTTACCACTGCTGCCAAGCGATGTCCTGGCTCATGATTATATTGCAAGCAAATCATGGAGGAGAGGGGAATCCCTTAAGATGTGCTCAGTTCACAAGTAGCAACTGCACTTCAGTGAAGAATAAATACAGATTTTACACATTAAAACACATTCATTCAAATGCCTTTATAGAGTTCCTCTAGACCAAGTAACTAATTTGCCAATATGCCTTAACAGAGCTATACATACACCCATCATTGCTCTTCTTGTTTACGGAAAAGCCTGTTCCAGTTTGTTTGTTTTTAAATTACATGTTTGGGTACAGGAGCCATAAGAGCCATGGGTACATCTTCACTGCAGAAGTAACTCAGGCTCTCGCTCGGGTGTAGTCCTAAAGCCTCATCCACACATACAAACAACCCGCACCCAAGCTGAGTGATGGTTCAGCTCAGGCTAGTTGGTTTGTCTGCAGCTGTAGGATAAAACCTGAGTGAGGCTTTCACTTGGGCTGGTAACCCACTCAATTTGCAATGAGGACAAAGGCTAAATCATTCAAGTGCTGACAGTCCTCCAATGCCTTTCAACTATTCCTCCCATGTGCCCAGGACAGACAAGTTCTCCCACAATTCACAGAGAAAGAATCAGAGCTTCTCAACTTACTGCTGCACAAAGGACCATGGGATATACTCCCAGAAACCCTGGCAACACACTGGAGAAAGCGTGTCCTCACTGGTGCTGCACTAACTCAGGCAGAGCTTGCCAGTGTGGCTGCTGCTCACCAGTCACCCAAGTTAACTCTCAAGACATACTCCAAGTGTGATGCTTGTTGACTCCATTCATATATTCAACGTCCAGAACACTTTTACCTCTTGGTTTTGCAACCGTACAAGCTCTGGACACAAGTCAAAAGGCTTAGAGGTACACCTCTACCCCAACATAACGTGACCCAATCTAATGAGGGTTCGCATACAACGCGGTAAAGCTCCGACACGCTGCTCTGAGCGGTGTGTTAAGGGTGCCAGGCCGGGCCGGGAAGAGGGGTTGGATAAGGGGCAGAGGGGCCCCCCCCCAGGGTTTGGGAGGCAGGAGCTGGGGGGGGGGCACTTTTGGGGGCCCCGCAGTCCCAGAGTGGCCCGGGGGATTAGCGGGGGCCGGGAGCAGCCCACTCCACTTCCCTCGCCCCGGCCCCAGCCGTGTCGCTCGCGGGAGGGGACTTGGGGGAAAGGATCCCCCCTGCACTCACCCGCGGTGGCGGAAGTGGAGCAGCCCAGCCCTAGCCCGTTCCACTCCGCCAGCTCCCAGCCACGGTGCTCCACTTCCCGCTGCAGATGAGTGCAGGACCTTTCCCCATCCCCAGTGACACGGCTGGGGCCGGGGCCGCAACACTCCACTTCCCACCGCCGGTGAGTGCGGAGGGCGTCTTTTCCCCAACCTCCCCACACTCACCGGCAGCGAGAAGCGGAGCAGCCCGGCCCCAGCCCGCTCTGCTCTGCCAGCTCCCAGCCATGGCACTCCGCTTCCCGCCGCTGGTGAGTACGGGGGGGTGGGGGGGGTGTCCTTTCCCCAACCTCCCCACACTCACCTGTGGCAGGAAGCAGAGTGCCGCGGCTGGGAGGTGGCAGAGTGGAGCGGGCTGGGACCACGTTGCTCCGCTTCCCGCCACTGCCAGTGAGTGCCTGTGAGGGGGCGGAGGGTGTGGATAGGGGTCGGCGCAGTCAGGGGACAGGGGGGTTGAGTGGTCTCTGGAGGGGGCAGTCAGGGAACAAGGAACCGGGGGGGCCAAAGCAACTTCAATAGAATGCGGTCTCACCTATAACGCCTTGAGATTTTTTTTGGTCTCCCAAGGACCGCGTTGTATCAGGGTAGAGGTGAAAATAGTTGTGTGTGTGCATCGACTTCTTTTCTGCAGATCTTGCAAAACTGGGGGATGAAAGGAGGAATTGTCACTTCCCCCTACTTAAGCTCTAAAATGCAGACATCAGAGCTTCCAGAACAGAGTCCTCCTACAGATTAGTAGTCTGGTTGACCCAGAGGACTTGACATTGTTGTTTGCAGAGTTGTTGCCATCTTTGTCCCAGGATACGAAAGAGACAAGGTGGGTGAGGAAATATCTTTTATTGGACCAACTTCTGTTGGTGAGAGAGACAAGCTTTTGAACTACACTCCATAATTAATCGCTGTAAAAGGAAATCAAACTAAACTACTCCTGTAAAGACTGCTTTAAAACAGAGATTTGTTTCCCCACTGCAAAACAATCTTCCTGCATTTTGAGGAGGTGGGGTGGAGGGTTCAGAGAGAACTGCCTTTCAAGCAGAAGTTAGCGATAAGACAGTCAGGAGTTCCCTTTAGATAGCCAGTAGCACAGCAAAACAAATGCAAGTTGACACAAACTTTTCCTAAAGAATTCTTCCAAAATTGGGATCTTTATTTGTCTAGTGATAGGTTGAAAAACCATTGCATTACCTTGAGGCTGATGCTGTATAAAATCCCTTTATTCACTGCTCTCACAATATTTCCAGAGTTTAGCAATATGCAAAAAAATTTTAAAAGATAGATATTTCCCTAAATTTGTATATTTTGTTCAGAGTTTTTGTTAACCTCATGAACAAACTAATGGGGATTGAATTTCCATTGATGTGGTTTGTATAGTCATCACTTCTATAAGATACTTTCTCCAGACTTTAGGGCGGGGTGGGCAAACTTTTTGGCCTAGGTGCCACATCTGGGTGGGGAAATTGCATGCAGGGCCATGAATGTAGGGCTGGGGCAAAGGGTTGGGGTGCGGGACAGGGTGTGGTGTGCAGGAAGGGGCTCAGGGCAAGGGGTTAGGATGCAAGAGGGTTGAGGGTGCAGGAGGGGTTCGGGCTCCAGCCTGACACCACTTACCTGGAGCAGCTCCGGGGTGGCAGCAGCGTGGATAAGGCAGGCTCCCTGCCTGCGCTAGCCTTGCGCTGCTCCCGGAAGCGGCTGGCACCACATCTCCTGCGGCCCCGGGGCGGCGCAGAAGACTCCATGCTGCCCTCGCCTGCAGGTACCTCCCCCAAAACTCCCATTGGCCGCGGTTCCCCATTCCCAGCCAATGGGAGCTACGGGGAGCGGTGTCTGCAGGTGAGGGCAGCACACGGAGCTGGCAATCCCACAGGCCGGATCTGGCCCACAGGCCATAGTTTGCCCACCCCTGCTTTAGGGAGACATCACAATCAGTGCATGGCAAGGTGAGTGGCTCTGCTGATTACTTTGGGGCTCCATAATAAGGGGTGAAACTCTGGCCTTTAAAACATGGAAGCAGATTTTTAAAAGGGAGGCCAGTCCCTAGTTTCCCGTTTACGTTTAAATTATTTAAGATATTAACATTGTTGGAAAAAATCAGAGGCTTTTGCCTGCACTCAATTTTTCCCCACCTTCCCACAAATCTGCCACTGTGTTGGGTTAAGTTAGCGCTACAGTAAATGATGGCACAGCTGTAGAGGAGTCTTCTATCACTGGAGAAATTCTGCTCTTGGAGTAAGCCCCGGCTATTAGTCTGATTTAGACTGCGTGCATGAGAAAAAGTTTACCTGGTCAATCTTGAACATTAAAAGGTGCCATTTGCCTGGCTTGCACTGGCATCTCTGTAATGGCTGACTGAAAATGGTGCTTAAAAAAAAAAAGGGGGAGGAGGCATCATGTTGACTTCTCAGAAAATATATAATTTGCTGGAAAAAAATAGCCTCCAGATGCTGGGGAGAAATGTGTCCTTCCGAGTGAATGAATGGAGAAACTCTACATGACTTCCCTCTTTCTCACTTCTCCCATCACCGAACACCACAGAAGAAAGTTACTCAGACTGGACTTGAGCTGAAAACTTCTCCATGAAATTACCATGCAATTCTATCTAAAAGAAATGCAGCAAGTGCAATATAAGCAGCAATGGTACAAGTGTTCCTTGCAACAGGAGCAGCTGAAGGCAAGACCTTTACACATACGACACAGACAACAACTCAAGCGGCTGGAGTGTTTCCAGCAGTGCTGCCTCCAGAGGATTCTTAGGATCAGCTGGGAAGACCAATGCACTAACATCAGTGTTCTCTCTGCAGCCAACATCAGCAATACAGAAGTGCAGATCATGAAATACCAATTCCGCAGGGCTGGCCACTGTATACATATGCCAGACCCTCGCCTCCGGAAGCAAGTTCTCTTCTCTCAGTTGAGTCAGGGAAGAAGAGCTTGCAGAGGGAAACGGAAACATTTCAAAGACATACTGAAAGTACACCTTAAAAAGGGAGGCATCAACCCAACAAACTGGGAGGACTTGGCATGGAACAGAACACAGTGGCGCCACACCATACACCAAGCCACAGCTCACTTGGAGGAGAACTGATGTGCTCATAAGACAGAGAAGCAACAAAGGAGGAAAGAAAGGGCACAACACTCCAGCAAACAACTATGTCTCCTCCAAGATTACACCTGTCAATTCTGTGGGAAAAGCGCAAGAATTGGGCTCTTCAGCCACTTAAAAAGTCATCAATGAACTCCCTTGGCAGACATCATCCTCGAATCGAGGGACTGCCAAAGAAGGCGGCACATACGGAGTCAAGTCCTTTGCTGCACCAGAGGAGTAACGGTGACACATGCATTCCTCCACCTTTTAATGCCATCCTTAGGACCTAGGCATTTAGAGCATTACAATGAAGCAAGTTAACTAGAACAAAGAAGTTTCCACGAGCGAAGTGGGAGTTATGCCAGGGAAGGTATAGGAACAAAGTTTGCATGAAAAAACAAGTAATCATTTCTTACACAGGAATTAGTCTTTCAGAGGGGCAGACAGCTCTCAAGAGCCTCGCTGGTTAAAAGCCTGTGATAACAATGAGGCATGTCATGAAGGCACCTTGTTCCTTCAGCAGCTGCAGCTGAGGCAGGTAGAAGAAGACACAGCTGCAGCAACAGCCTGTATAATTCAACACCACTCTATTTCTTGATGGATGATTAGGGCACTCAAATACTAAGGTGATGGGGCCCATAAGTACCTAGATGAATGCAAATGGTAAACAAGGTTTTGTTTTAGTTTATTAAAGCAAACCCAAGGCATATGCTCACAGGTTATTAGAAATGAATCACGCTATTCCATTTTGGCCTGAACTACTGGCTTTATATACACAGGACCTTTGAAGACAGGAGATCCCTGTAATTTATCCTCAGAGTTTGGGTAAGAGGAGACTCCAGTGACAGATATACCATTAAAAAACACATTCCGATACATATTGAAAGTGGCACAAACTGGTATCAGACATCAGGAACAGCTACACGCTGCAGAGAGTTGCACACTTCACTTTGTAACTTCTATTATGCAGACAAAAATTCATTTGTGCCCTCAACTGCTAAGGGAGAGCCATGCTGGCAAAATGCATTTTTTCCACTAGTAGACATTTATGGTAGCTTGCTTCTGACAGGACTGAAGTCTTTCATAAGCAGAACCATCACGCATTTAAAATGCTTCAATAGAACAAAGCATGCTTCATTCTCTTAGCAGTCATGTAAAGCTCCTCTGTTAAATCCTATTGCAGCTGACTGTAAAAGGCAACAGTAATCAAACCCCAGCTAATCACTTAGTTTTTGATAGCATGTGGTCTTGTCAATACACACAGTATCCATTACCTGACTGACTCCCAATCATTTTAATTGCCTATTGACAGCAACATGACATACATCTTGATATAGATTGATGGTCACTTGTGCTCTTAAAATGATATAACCCAATTATTTTTCAAGACAATATTTCCATTTCCATTAGCTAACAGCACACACTTGCGCGTGTGCGTGCGTGCACACACACACACGTATTAGAAGCAATCCAAGTGGTGTTACTGTGTCTTTGAAGGCAAAATTCATTGACACTGAAAAATGAAGAATGATTTACACACTGCAGTTCTGCAAATAAAGAAAGTGGAGTCTTGATTATAAATAAAGTATATTCCACAGAATAAGCTCTTTTGCACTTCAGAGAAATAGTAAATAGTGTATGTGTTAGGTTTATTATAGAGAAAGAAAATTCAGTCAGCATTCAGAAATACATAAGCTTCTTATCCACTCTCCCTACAGTCTCTACAGATAGCCGTCTAGCAAACTGAGAACTTGCACCACTGGGAATGGACAAAGAAAAAATTTTCCACCTTTTTCAAGAAAACACCACTTTGGAATCTCACCTCTTTCCTCCCCCACCCCACCCCACCCCACCCACACCTAAAAAAACCTAAGACTGTGATTTCCTTGTGGCATACATGTGAATACCCATTAAATGGCAAAACTTCCCCTTTGACCAGTTCATGGATCTTCCCTAAAAACTGCAGCTTTCATATGCAGAAACAAAGACTAGCAAAGCTCTACCCACTATCATTCCTCCGCCACGCTAGAAACTGTGCGTGAGATAAAACCCCTCTATGCCGCTCAAAAGCTTGCCTCTTTCACAAACCAAAGTTGGTCCAATAAAAGGTAGTAGCTCACCCACCTTGTCTATCTCATATTGTGGGACCAACAAGTCTACAACAACACTGCAAACAAAAAAGCTGGACACTAGTATTCAGTGCACTAGGAGGCTAAGAAGCAATTTAAATTCACCAAAGAGAACGGAGCAAGCAGTTGATGACAGCACATGACCCTAACAGCTGGCCTAATTGTGCCACATCCCTTATGAACAAAAGTTGTTCATTATCCAAATGAGAAGAACTGAATCAAAAAGAGGCCTCTTGTACTATAATTTCTATTGTTTTGGGAGGTAACGTTGTAATACAGGAAACTTCACTGAGACATTGCAGATAAACAGTTTAACGGCTCACGTTATACAACGTAACCCATTAGAAGTTTAATGAATTAATTAAACAGGTGCTCTCTGGTTCAGAAGCACGTTTGAGCTAGGATTGTTGGGAGAGGGAAGCAACTCTTACCTTCCTTTTAATTTCTTTTCCATTACTGCGCCGCCCTTACATTAAATCCTTTGAATAAGCAATTATTTCTTGGCCCCAAAAGACTAGAAATGCTGGTGTCCGTCTCTAGCTGGCTCTGCTCTAAAAACACAAGCAAAACCTAATTCACATCTGGTTGCGCCAGGCTGACAGAGAACACTGAACAGCAGTTCCTACACTGAAGCTGGGTGGAAACAGCCCAACCTCTACTCCTATTCCTCATATGCATTTGCAACATCAGACCCAACTTCTCCTAGATAAACCAGGTTTACAAGAAAGATTGGTTCACTTAGCTCTCTTGTATCCTTTAATGAATACTGAAATTATAAAAATACTGCAAGTGCACAGAATTCTTTGCTATACAGCATTAAGACAGCCAAGGCCACAGGTCTCAGGATGAGAAAAATACTCACTGCTTATTTTAACATCCACACATTAGCCATTGTAACCCAAGCCTCCAACAGAAAGGCAAAAGGATGGAACAAGGCCAGATGCTTTTTCAAGAGAACTCAGAGGTTCTTGCGGAGATGTCTATTACCTGCTACATAGCTTCTCAACCTTTCCATTCAGACAGTCACTGCTATAGCACACAGCTCATTAAGAAAAAAGAAAAGGAGTACTTGTGGCACCTTAGAGACTAACCAATTTATTTGAGCATGAGCTTTCGTGAGCTACACGAAAGCTCATGCTCAAATAAATTGGTTAGTCTCTAAGGTGCCACAAGTACTCCTTTTCTTTTTGTGAATACAGACTAACACGGCTGTTACTCTAAAACAGCTCATTAAGAAACAAGCTATACTGGGTTTGTAAAGGATTAAGTACTTCTACAGTGAAAAGAGCCACTGTCAACAGGCTAAAATTGAATTAAATTTTATTTTAGAAGCAAACATCAGGAGAAGACAGACTCAAAGGACCAATCTGGTTTAAAATTGTGTTATGGAAAAGATGAAGGCTCAAGTTTAATTTATGAGGCAGATCTCTTCACTGTTTATGAATCCTCCCACCAGAACACTCATCTACCCAACTTTCTGACCTGACTTAGGCGACCACAAATAACAAAATACCCTCAGTTCAGATGGCCAAACAGACACTCTGTGTGGGTTGGGAATGTAGCAACCACTGTCCCCCAGTCCCAAAATAAAAAGGTTTGAATTGGACAGGTTAGGGTAGCAACTGATTATCGAAAGTACATTCAGCATCTTAGATACGCTGATCTCCAAAGGCTCAGGAAATCTACTTTTGCTGCGAGCTTCAAGACTATACAGAGGAGATTTTCAGATGAATACAGGCTCTTCTAAACATTAAATACTTTGGGTAAATCACACAAGACCATGCATCAGGTAGCACGTTGCAGGCATTATTGCAATGGTTTGGATAGCATTCAGAAGCAAAGAAGCGTGATAATTTGCCTAGATAGGAGTTAATTCACTACAGACAGTGCCTATTATGAACTGGGAAACCTTAAAAACCAAGGGCTAGTCTACGCTGGCAGCGCTTTAACATGGCTTGTGTGGTCACGGCAGAGTGCTGGGAGAGCTCGAAAAAAACCCAGCGCTGGGATCATAAGCGGGTGATAATGAAGATAAGCTGAACACAATGATAAAGCACTACCACAACAGCACAGCAGGGTGTGTCAGTGTAAAGGCTCCCTTCAATAGGCTTTGAATCAGACACTTGTGGTGTATTCGGTTGCGCATCAAGGAGTGTATAGATGCACATTTTAGGTACACTGTAAGGTACAAGGTGCCAGCTGTACATGAATAGGATACTACAAAGTTCCACTCAGGCCATCAGAACTATACAGCATCCCTAGAATTCTAGACACATTGCAATATTGAGCTTTATAGTTGGGATACCTTTCCCATATCTTAAACTTAAAGTATGGATATGGACAGCAATATATCTAAAGCCATACTCTGTTGAGATCCCTCAACACGTTTGGGGACAAAGTTATAGCTCAGCAAAAAGATCTTTGCTAGAAAAAAAAGTAAGTCAGATGCTATGGATGACTTGCAATTTCTTCTGTTAGTATCTGTTACCAATGTCCACTTAGCTGCAAAATACTAGCTCTGATGAACAAGGAAGCCTGTTCAGCACAGAGCCACACAGTTATGATAAGCAATACCCTAACATAGTTCAGTATTGTGCTTTTAAACCCATCAAAGCAGCATGAACTCAGCAATCTTAACATACAGAGTCTAGGCTTCTCCCAATGACCATTCAACAATTAAGTAGTCTGAACAGTGAGGAAGAACTGAATTCGTATGGCTACATTTACCCCTAACACACCACAGCAGCACAGGTACAGCGCTCGAGCTGCGCTGCTGTAACGCTTTGTCTCGACGCTCACTACGGTGATGGGAGGGGCTTCTCCCACCACCGTAGGCAATCCACCTCCCCGAAACGTAGCTAGGTCGACAGAAACCATTTTCTGTTGACCTAGCACGGTGGGGTTACTACACCAGGGGTTAGGTCTGCTGAACTGTCGCTCAGAGGTGTGGATTTTCCACACCTCTGATCAACCCAGCTGGGTTGACCTAACTTTTCAGCACAGGCTTGGCCTCTGAGGCCTGTCAGTTACTTCCTGAACTACTATTCTTCATGGCCTAAAATTAGGCCCTCTGACAAAGCCAGTATCTCATTTACACATTTTTTGTAGATCTAATGTTAATGTTTGCAACATATGAGCTGCTCTTGGGTGCTGCTACAGCTCCTCCGAAGCTGAATCGCTTCTGCTGTTACTTCCTGCTCAAGAATATGAGAAACCACAGAAACTCCACTGAAGGATTCAGAGGAACAGCCGTGTTAGTCTGTATTCGCAAAAAGAAAAGGAGTACTTGTGGCACCTTAGAGACTAACCAATTTATTTGAAGTGAGCTGTAGCTCACGAAAGCTCATGCTCAAATAAATTGGTTAGTCTCTAAGGTGCCACAAGTACTCCTTTTCTTTCCACTGAAGGAGTAACTCAGAACACAAAGACAGGACTAAAGAAGATCCTTTACAATGCATGCTGGGTAACATCCGACCATATGAATACAAAACACTTCATTTGTCACCCAGCACTACAATGGAAGTTCAAGCAGCTCCCAGAGAGAAAGCTGTGACAACCATGGAACTCAGAAGGAAAGAGTGATGGATGATTAGGACATGCAGCGGGGAATCAGCAACCCTACACTGGGAGAGAGGTTGAATGTTCCCCTCCCAGCCCTCAATGCTCTGGAAACCTTTCATCAGCCAACCAAGCAGTTTTTTTTGTTTGTTTGTTTGTTTTTTTTAAACACATATCTCCACTGGCACCAGTAGGATTAAATGCAGACTTTACATCTGGGAAATACAGTTGAGAACAGATATTCTCTTGGCATTTCCATATTACTCTTGATTTTCACTGGGGGGAAAAAACAGCAGTTGTTAAGCATGAGGGAAATGCCACAGTAAAAGTCTCTCCCCATGTCCGGCAACTGACCGTAATAAGCCAAGCAAGGTGGGAGATAATAAGAAGGCTGTAGACCCTTCTATCTCCTCCACCATTTCACCTTTAGTGAGAGACACATCCTACATTAAAGGTGGCTTGCAAGGATTTCCTATCAGTCAGCAACAAATCTGACTCTTAGGTAAGGTGGAAGGGGAAAAAAGGCTAAGGGCTTGTCTACACTTAAAATACTATAGCAGCACAGCTGCTCCACTGCAGCACTTCAATGTGGACACTACCTACGCAAAGGGAGGAAACCTCCTGTCCATGTAGGTAATCCACTGCCTCGAGAGGCAGTAGAATTCTTCCGTCAACCTACTGCTGTCTACACAGGGACTTAGGTCAGCTTAACTATGCAGCTCAGGGCTGTGGATTTTTTACACCTCTGAGCAACACAGTTATGCCAATCTGACATTCTAGTGTAAACCAGCCGTAAGTCTGACCAGTAGCTAAGGAACTGTGTATTACAACTGGACTGCAGGCAGCCTGCTCAGAGGCTAATCCACTTATGGAGTAATATGTGCTGTGAAATATAGTGCTCACATGGATTTTACAGCAATTCATTTGTTCTACTTGCTCTCTCTTCTTTACCTTCCCACATTAGTGGTCAAAGTTTGGGACAATTCACCAGAGAAGTGAGCAAAAAATAAAATTTAGATAAAATAAATAAATAAATAAATAATCTGAACAGATACATCAACATAATAGGTTCAGATCCCATTAACTATAAATATTTGGTAATACTACTGGGCTTCTTTTTCTGAAGGTCAATGATTAATTTTGTAATGTATCACCACAAGTGAAAAGCAACAAAAAAAGCTTAAAGAGCTCTAAGTGCACCAGTTTAGACAGCAGGCTTCTTTTAAGAAGGCAACACTGAGTCAGGACGTGATCCCCATTAGCATTTAAAAACTTTTGAATCCTGTAAGTGTTATAGAATCTAATAATTACAATGATGCTGATGAAAACAAGGTGGGAGTTAAGCCTTGCCAACTTCATGAGGAACAGACGCAAGGTAATACTTAGAGTTTAACATTAACGAAAAGTCTGTATTTTCCCCATTTTACAGATAGATACTGAACTGAAGGGGTTAAATGATTTCCCTAAAGTCAGAAAAGGAGCCAGCATAAGAACCTGGATTACAACCATAAAACACATGGTCCGTTGTCCAGTGCTCCATCAGCGAGACAATACTTCCTCAATAGTAAAGATTATAAACCCCCCAAAATCTAAACATTTAAGAAACATTATACTGACACCACACACAGATATCCCCCCAGTTTCCCTGCTCCCTCTGTATAATGCTGATCAAGAACCAAAGCCTGTCTATGCTTTAAGGGGTGTAGTTTATAATAGATTTTAAAGCAATTGCTTTCTTTTTTATACTAGCCCTGTGCCTGTTTTATTAGGCACAGTACATTAAATGTTAAGAGCAAAATAGCTTTATTTCCACCGCTTTACTGAATTCCTTGCATAGTGGTTATACAAGAGAAGTCTAGCAGCGCCAAGCAGAAGCTGCAAAAGTGCAGCCTGCTTTCCTGACTAGAGGAACACCAAGTGATAGTGTTTGAAGTGCCAGATACATGCCATAGGAGAGAGACATATTAGAACAAGATATTTTATTGGATACATTTAAAAACAGTCGCAACTAGATTTTTCTTCTGGCAGCCCAGCTATACCAAAGATTCAATTGAAAGGTATAAAAATGAAATATGGAGTTTTACTCTTCAGTTATGAAGATTTTCCAGTTTTGTTCATACCACAATTTTGGTGCAGTAGTAAATGTATTTCAGTGGTAAGATTTTGTGGTGGATGGACAAACAACTACTTTCAATTTCAATCTTTTGCACTAAAGACTTCAGATGGGAAAGTTTTTAGCAGCGCATATTACACTACTAAAAATTGTAAACACCTCTTCTTGTAAAGCTTCAGTCACAATATCTCAAAATGATCAGGGGAAGTGATTGTTCAGTTTTTAACTACCATGATGTCAACCCAAGAACTTGGGATACATTTCCTGTTTATTAAGCCTCCATATAAACCGCAGGAAGATTTACTCATCGAATGCATCTGTTCATCAAGGACTATGAATAAATATTCTCTTAATTCCCCAGTCTTTGCCTTTGTATCTGAATTATGGACTTTAGCCATCAGTGACTAGTGTTTTAAAGACCAAAAAGCTCAATCCAAACCCCCTTCCCCACTGAGGAGACTGCAAATATTTCAGAAGCACTGAAAAAAACTATTCTCTCACGGAGTAAAAATGGTGCTGAAAGCCACAAGACCGTAGCGCAGCCTGAGCGTCCAAGCCTCATGTACAAACTTTCCATTACCATTTATACTAACTCCTCTTTCTGCTTTAAATTACTGCTGTAACCAGAGCAGGAAAATTAGACTTACAGAAATCTGCTCAAGCTGTATACCCATGGGAGGAGTTTTTTGGTTTTTTTTTTTTTAAATCACCACTAGCAAGTTCTGAACTGAGCACAATCTCTCTATGGTGAAACACACACAGCAAAAATGAAACGACATGAAGGACATACATCTAACCTGGTCACCCATCCACTGCAGTGGCAGATTATTTGTAGCCTACGGAAAGGCAATTTTCCCCAGTGACAGTGAAACTTATCTCCGTTCACTTTACAAGGCTCAAAATTGAAGAAAGCTGCGTTCACTCTGCAAGGTTTCATCTCTTTGAAAATGGGAACTTCAGACCAGAGTATCAGCAACACATTAGGATTAACACCTTCTAATTAAAAAGCACATCTACCACCCTATCCTTCTCCTACACACTGAACAGGAAGAGTGCAGTCTCTCAATTACACTGTAGAAAAGCAGTGAGAATGCTATTGCTTGGGAAGAGGACTGTGTTCCTGATAACAGAGCTATCTCCTCTACCTCCCGCTTACGGCTGCCTTTCTGCAGCAAGTATTTTTAATGTGGTTACCCTTACTACTCGATCTTGGCAAGATTGAGACTGATCTACTGACACTCCTGCAACAGGAACAACTGAATTGCTCATGGTGTTCCATAGGCATTGCTGGCTGGTGAGACTAGTATGTGGTTTGCCAAGCCTTCCTTCCCAAAACAGCCACAATTGAGAAACACAGCAATTTCTCCTGCAACAGCTACTCCTGGGGGAATTCTGCGCCACTGCGCAATGCAGAATTTTGCAGAAATTAGCATTGTGCATGCAGAATTTCCTTTCCCTCACAGAAATGGGCTGCAGTGCTGCTAGCCACCACTAGGGGCCACTGGACCCAGCAGAGCCCAGCTCACACAGACACTGCTGGGAGGAAGGAGAGGGAGCTAGAGGGTTCCTGACACCTACAGTTCCCAGCATGCCTTGAAGGAAGAAAAAACTCCATACAAGCCTGGGACTGAGCATCAGGCTTTTTTTCCCTCTGGATCCCTGGGCGGGAGGGGGGTGGGCATCTGGGCAAGGGGGGGCCTCCGCGGCTGGGCTCTGGGGGAGAGGGAGGCAGGTGTCTGGACCAAGGGGATCCCACAGCTGACCTGTGGAGGGAGCGGGGGATGTATCTGCGCAAGGGGGGCCCCGCGTCTGGGCTCCTGGGTGGGAGGGGTTGTGGGTGTCTGGTGTCCCAGCTGGGCTTGGGGGCAAAAGGGGGCAGAGAAACAGGAACTGGGTTGTCACAGGGGTTTCTTTAACTCTCTACTCCTGGGGAATTTTTGGTGTCTGTATTGTTACAGATATACTTGCTGACAGATATTTTGAAATAAATTACCAAAATAATTGAAACTGGTGTGATTATGTAGCATTATTTTGACAAACAAAATTTGCAGAATTTTAAAATATTGTGCGCAGAATTTTTAATTTTTTGGCGCAGAATTCCCCCAGGAGTAAACAGCCAGCTATAAATGATGCCAGTGCCAGAGATCTTCATCCATGCACAGACTTCCTAGAACTCCACTCTACTGGAGCAGCACACATCTCCAAGCAATTCCTGTGAACGCCTCACTAGGAATTGCTGTATTCCAGAAGCATGGTAGTACTTCATGATCTGAAGTACAAAATGTTGCTTTTAAACAGCATTGGATTGACACGAACACATTCGCAAAGCTCCTCTGCTGTGCATTTGCACTAGTCCATCTGCTCCATAGTCTCAACAAAAGCTTTGCCACTATGGTGACCTCATCAGGTCCTTTATATTGATGCTCGAGGGGGCCCCTGTTGGTACTGATCACACCACCGTAATTCCCAGTGGGCACACCACCATTTTATTTTACCTAAAGCTGCTCAGAGATTCAAACAGAATTAAATAAAAAAATATGGAGCAGAGAGAAAGAAATTAAGTGGCCTATAAAGGGAGGGGGAAAAAAACCCAGTGTTTTCAGATAAGATTTGAGACGTGCTAGAAAAATGATGATGTAGAGATAGAACAAGGCTACACCACATGGCAGAAGCTGCAGGGAAGACACATAATAAATGCGAATGAACAAAATGGAGGCCTGGCCTAAGACAAAGGAGAAGGCAAGTGGAGATGAAGGAACTCAGCAGCTGCCAGCCATCCTCAAATCCAAAAGCCTGACCGCACAGACATGCTAATTCTATAATGATCAAAGCTGCCACAGCCATGCCTCATCACAGGGGAAATTTTGCCATGGAGGCCTAGGCCTGGGGGGAGGGGAGAGGAGCGAAGGCACAGGGTGCTCTACTTTTAAAATCATATATGCTTTTCCTTAAGAGATTTAATGCTAATTCAGTTTGTGAATTGTGCCCATTTTGGCCTTCCTACAACACCGGCATCATCAAGCACACTCAAAGTTCTGGCCCCTGCATAACTATCAGGTTTTGACATTTTTAGAAATGATAAAAATCCCTTAGCTATGAGCATGAACTCCTGTAATCCTTCAGGCATACCCAGTGTGTGTACACAGCCTTATTAAAATTATCCAGGCTCTCTTAGCAGCAGGCAGGCATCTTGAAGAGGTCATTTTCACGGCAACAAGGTATTAGCAATAAGCATCTAACAGGTTTTTTAGCTCTGAGCTAAACCTAATAAATACTAATAAAGAGGCAGGCAAAAATTCCTTCCCAGCCCCACTGCCAGAAGTGGGTGAGCATGACAGCAGGATTTGTTTCACTTCTCTCTGAAACAACATGGACACATTTCAGGCCACGTCTCGCCATTCCTTTAAGCAGAGGAAAATTCTCTTTGGTTTTCTGAGGGAATGTTTTATTTAAAACTCTGCTCAAAATTCTCCCTGAAGGAAACCTTCCCAGGTCAACTAGGAAATGAAATGTTTTCAGCTATTAATTGGCATGTCTATAAAGCTGTCTGAACAATGTATCTCAAAGGACTTAACCAACATTAAAGCCTCCCAACAGCCCTGTGACAACTATTATTATCCTCATTTTACAGATGAGGAAACTGAGGCAAAGCAGTAAAGTAACACAAAGTCAATTGGAATGAAATCTATTTCCAGTCACCGGCTCTAACCACTAGCCCCATTACTGTACATCCCTGATGCGCTACCTCTCACCTTATCACTCTTCAGTTGTTATCCCTGGATGGTCTTCTCCCCTTTGCTAGCCCATACAGAGAATGAAGTTTTGCAATGCTTCCAATAGGTATTTCCTGTCTTTCATTACCATAGGGTCAGAAGTTGCTCAAAGGTACTACAGATGCATGCCATACAGGAACCAGCAAGGAATGACCAAGGGCAAAACAGGCCTGCCAGGATAGCACTTCCTTACATGCTGATGGCTTAGTGACAGCATGTTCTTCAGCCCTCACGGAGAATGAGGTCCCTTTAAAGAGTTGGCCTTTTTAAAACGATGATGGGACATTTGGCCTATTCTTTGTCATGGGGAAGAGCTGTTCTTCTGTAGCCTTTTCTCTGCAGTTGTGGAATCACTTAGAACAGTCAATCATGCCAGCAGTAGTGTCTGCTGCTGAACATACCTGAAGTCATAATGCCGTGTGGTTTTCATGGGAACGCCTATTCAAAACAGCCCTGTAGCGTGCTTCTCATTATAGGCAGAGAGAGCCCCCCTCTCCAAACTGGCTAGTAAAAGATGGATTGGCAGGCAAGCAGGGAATGTTGTTTTTGGTTGTTTTGTTTGGGTTTGTTTTATTTTTTCATGAGCTAGTGAAAGTTTCAAATGATTTTGCAAGACTAGTTTAAAGGACAGAAAGGGGAATAAGCAGAGGGTCTAACAGTAAAAGCTCCAGGCAACTTTTAAGGGGTTTAGAACTCAGAAACAAAGTAACATCCAGCTGAAAAGCTCAGTCAAGAGAAAAGTTTAAATCTATTTGGGCATTTCTAAAACAATTACAGGAGCACCTAAGAGATTTTTCTAGGTTCAGAGTTTTGACATTCAAAGTTTTTGTACTCGGGTTTAGTGCTGCAGACAAACGCAAAGAGCAAGGCAATTTAGAGTCAAAGCTGAAAACCTAGGATGACATGCAGGGCTATATGCTGCCCTGCGACACCCCCCACCCCCAACAGGAAGTCCCACACAGATTGAAATCAGCATATAATCTTAAACCCAAATTTCATACTCATTGGGACAGAAGACAGGCATAACCCACCCACCCCCACAGAATCACACCAGCACAGGGAATTTCTATGCCAGGCATAGATCTGGCTCACCACCATCTTCAAAGAACCCTCCAGTGCAAGGGGAATTCAAGAATGGACTGAGGCAGTGCAGAATCCTGACAATTCCCCATTGCTGCAAGCAACATAGAAGCTATGGCAATGGAGAAGTGCAAATTAGGGTCAAACCCCATCATTTCCTGAATTGTGGAACCACAAGCTGTTTCCCTTCAGGCCCTGTGCTGGTCCTAACGCCAGAGCAAGGCTGGGTGCGTCTAACTGTGCTTCAGAAGTATGGAACCCAAAATATCACTGCCATTACAGATGCTTCAATAAGCACACTAACAGGGTGAGATAAAAGAGTTCTGGCCTGAAATCTGAATTTCAGAGTTTGAGGGAATTTCAGTCTGCCCTGGCATACTACTTTCACATGAGATGCTGTAAAATAATCCTCTCGACCTCTCCTCCAAAAGCAGCAGCAAGAGCCTCTCAAGGAAAGGAGCAATGTGTATGCATTCAAAAACAAAAAAGATGGAGTTGTTTTAAATGTATGGAACTAAATTTAATCTGCAGATTTAGAAGTTAAATAATAAAAATCACCCAGAGATGTAATTTAAATATGTACAATGACTTTAGCAACAATTTTCAGAGCCCTTTGTGATAATAATCAAGATGGGCCACTTCCAGCAGTTGATAAGAAGGTGTGAGGAACAGTGGGGGGGGGGGGGGGGGGCGGGGGAGGAGAAATAAACATGGGGAACTAGTTTTACTTTGTGTAATGACACGTCCACTCCCAGTCTTTATTCAAGCCTAATTTAACAGTGTCCAGTTTGCAAATTAATTCCAATTCAGCAGTCTCTCCTTGGAGTCTGTTTCTGAAGTGACCCATCATTCTCACAGATCTTGGGATACAGGCCAGTCCTCGCTTACAGACAGCCCCCCAACCTGAAGCAAATACTCCCCAGCAACTACACACCACACAACAGAACCACTAACCCAGGAACCTATCCTTGCAACAAAGCCTGTTGCCAACTGTGTCCACATATCTATTCAGGGGACACCATCATAGGACCTAATCACATCAGCCACACTATCAGAGGCCCGTTCACCTGCACATCTACCAATGTGATATATGCCATCATGTGCCAGCAATGCCCCTTTGCCATGTATATTGGCCAAACCGGACAGTCTCAACGTAAAGGAATAAATGGACACAAATCAGACGTCAAGAATTATAACATTCAAAAGCCAGTCAGAGAACTCTTCAATCTCCCTGGTCACTCAATTACAGACCTAAAAGTCACAATATTACAACACATAAACTTCAAAAACAGACTCCAGAGAGAGATTGCTGAATTGGAATTAATTTGCAAACTGGACACCATTATATTAGGCTTGAATAAAGACTGTGTAATGACCCATTCACTCCCAAAGTAAAACTATTTCCCCATGTTTATTTTTCCCCCCTACTGTTCCTCACACGTTCTTGTCAATTGCTGGAAATGGCCCACCTTGATTATCATAACAAAAGGTTTTTTTCTCTCCTGCTGGTAATAGCTCACCTTAACTGATCACTCATTAGAGTGTGTATGACAACACCCATTGTTTCATGTTCTCTGCGTGTGTGTGTATATATCTTCCTACTGTATTTTCCACTGCATGCATCAGATGAAGTGGGTTTTAGCCCACGAAAGCTTATGCTCAAATAAATTTGTTAGTCTCCAAGGTGCCACAAGTACTCCTGTTCTTTTTGAAGGAGGTAGAGTTACTCTTCTCTTGTGACGTTTACATAGTGACTAATCACATGGTCGGTTGACAAAACTCCTTTTGCTTTCTTCAGTCCGGCCTCATTTCTGAAATATCAAGTATCTTATATTGGACACAACTGAAGATCAAAGTCACCTCCAACATCAAAACCTGGAGATCCTTACAACGAATTCAAGATCTCCACATTAGGAGACTACTTTAAAAAGAGGTCTAGTCAGAGAGTAAACCCTACTCCCTTGCTTAATATGTAAATTTTTTTTTTTTTTTAGTGCCACACTGCACTACCTCAAACCAAACTGCTATTGCCCTAGAACAGTGGCGGGCAACCTGCGGCCCGCACGCAGCCCATCAGGGTAATCCGCTGGCAAGCCGCAAGACAGTTTGTTTACATTGACCATCCGCAGACACGGCCGCCCACAGCTCCCAGGGGCCAGGAATGGTGAACTGTGGCCAGTGGGAGCTGAGGGCGGCCAAGCCTGTGGACGATCAATGTAAACAAACTCTTGTTGCCCACCAGTGGATTGCCCGTAGATTGCCCACCACTGCCCTAGAAGCTATTACACTGCTTATCCATCTAAATCTCTTTAGAACTGCATAGTTGTGATACTTCTAATAACTACTTCCATTTACAGAGAACGAAGCACTTTAAAAGCATAAATTTGTGTACAGAGATCACTCTTCCCTCCACAGAAATTCAGCTTCCTCTGGGATGAATGAGCAGCTGACTAACAACACAGATCAAGACTACTCAATAGTTTAGGACTAGAAGTCAAGGAAAATTCTATATCCAGTTGAAACCACACAGGGAAAGTTAGCCAGGACATGAAAGGTAACAATCAATCATTAAAATTACACTGGGATCTCTAATTACCTTGATTATAAGCCTCCTGGGGGAAAAAAGAGACTGTACAGCACCACGTACACTGCAGTGATCAATTAACAGTTACTGATCAATGCCTGTTTTGCATTCATAAACAAAACCACATTCAGCAGCACAAATCATCACTAATACCATGCTAAAGGAATGGTTCAGTACTCTCAGAGGGAAGAGTCACCACTGAATCATCATCAAAGTCCCTGAAGTGTTCTTCTTTAGAAGAAAAGGAGTACTTGTGGCACCTTAGAGACTAATCAATTTATTTGAGCATAAGCTTTCGTGAGCTATAGCTCACTTCATCAGATGCATACTATGGAAAATACAGAAGATGTTTTTATACACACAAACCATGAAAAAATGGGTGTTTACCACTACAAAAGGTTCTCTCTCCCCACAACCCACTCTCCTGCTGGTAATAGCTTATCTAAAGTGATCACTCTCCTTACAATGTGTATGATAATCAAGGTGGGCCATTTCCAGCACAAATCCAGGGTTTAACAAGAACGTCTGAGGAACGGGGGGCGGAGGGTAGGAAAAAACAAGGGGAAATAGGTTACCTTGCATAACGACTTAGCCACTCCCAGTCTCTATTCAAGCCTAAGTTAACTGTATCCAATTTGCAAATGAATTCCAATTCAGCAGTCTCTCGCTAGAGTCTGGTTTTGAAGTTTTTCTGTTGTAATATCGCAACTTTCATGTCTGTAATCGCGTGACCAGAGAGATTGAAGTATTCTCCGACTGGTTTATGAATATTATAATTCTTGACATCTGATTTGTGTCCATTTATTCTTTTACGTAGAGACTGTCCAGTTTGACCAATGTACATGGCAGAGGGGCATTGCTGGCACATGATGGCATATATCACATTGGTAGATGTGCAGGTGAACGAGCCTCTGATAGTGTGGCTGATGTTATTAGGCCCTGTGATGGTGTCCCCTTTCTAAACTTCTTTAGAAGATTTCCATCCACATGACGACTTGGCATGACCCTGCTTACCTCGCAAGATCAGACAGATTCATTGTACAATCACAGCTGGCTTCTACTCTGCTACTGCTGAAGGGGATACAAAATTTTTGGTACATTTTCTTTCTGCTAATTTTATGGAACTTTAAAAAGAAAAGGAGTACTTGTGGCACCTTAGAGACTAACCAATTTATTTGACCATAAGCTTTCGTGAGCTACAGCATCCGATGAAGTGAGCTGTAGCTCACGAAAGCTTATGCTCAAATAAATTGGTTAGTCTCTAAGGTGCCACAAGTACTCCTTTTCTTTTTGCGAATACAGACTAACACGGCTGTTACTCTGAAACATGGAACTTTAAGTAACTTCAGTTTATTCTGCTTGTTCAGAGGGAAGTACTGTAAAGCTATGTAGAAGGAAGAAAGCTTAACTGACGAACCATAGACTAACATTTAGAACAGCATTTTCACCTTTTAAATTACAGGCTGCAGACAGAGATTGTATAACAAGATTATGTTTGATCTAGAATCACAACAAATTACTCCCAAGAGAGTGGAGTTCAGTTCATCCGATCTCAGCTCATTCACTGTATTTTCAAAGTTTTACAGAAGACCCATGTACAAAATAATTTGCTCTCACAGATTGAGCCTGCTAAACCAAGAATACCGCACACAGGAGCGATGTAGGACTGAATGGTAAACTAACTGCTCTGTATTACTGTCTGCACTCTACACTTGCTAACATAGCTCAGCAATCCATAGTTCATGACCTGCAGAGTCTGCTTTGGGATTTACACTCTGAGCTTAGACAGTCAAAAGAACAACATTATTAGCTTCCATTCACTTAAGGCTCTACATCAAATAAGAATTGTTGAGAGAACAGTGTTTTTCGTTATAGTATCTCCAAGATTCATAGCGACAATTCCACACAAGTCAGCCCTTCACATTTAAGGAATTCTCGCCTTCTGATTTGAATCCACTTATGAAGCTCATAAGGCAAGTCAAGAACCAAACAGTTAAGTTTCAACTACAGTATTTCAACTATTTTCTCCAAGTAGCATTGTCATCTTCACTGTTAACAGCTTTAGCCCAATTTTAATTATGGTATAGAGAGCTTTTATCACCCAGAGGATTAAACTTGTTTTTATATCCTCTCTCATTAATCAGCCCAAAATCAAGCTTGAAAGTCCACTGGATTGGATTCCACTTATGAAAATGATGATGAGAAAGAAAAATCACTGTGTCCTTTTGGAAATAAAATTCTTCAAGAAACTGAATAACTTCTGTCATAAAGCTCCTAAATATGCACAGACTAGGGCTGTCAAGCTATTAAAAAAAATTAATTGCGATTAATCATGCTATTAACCAATAACAAAATTCAAAAATATTTAAATAAATTGTATGCTTTCTACATTTTCAAATATATTGATTTCAATTACAACAGAGAATACGAAGTCAGTAGTGTTCAGTTTATATTTATTTTTGATTACAAATATTTGCATTGTAAAAAATAATAAAGTATTTTTCAATTCACCAAATACAAGTACTGTAGTGCAATCTCTTTGTCATGAAAGTTGACTTTACTAGTGTGGAATTATATAAAAAAAACCTGCATTCAAAAATAAAACAATGTAAAACCTACAAGTCCACTCAGTCCTACTTCTTGTTCAGCCAATCACTCAGACAAACAAGTTTGTTTACATTTGCAAGAGATAATGCTGCCCACTTCTTGTTTACGTCACCTGAAAGTGAGAACAGGCATTCCCATGGCACCGTTGTAGCCAGCATCACAAGATATTTACATGTCAAATTCCCTAAAGATTCATATGTCCCTTCATGCTTCAATCATCATTCTAGAGGACATGCGTCCATGCTGATGACAGGTTCTGCTCGATAACGATCCAAAGCAGTGCGGACCAACACATATTAATTTTCATCATCTGAGTCAGATGCCACCAGCAGAAGGTTGATTTTCTTTTTTGGTGGTTCAGGTTCTGTAGTTTCCGCATTGGAGTGTAGCTCTTAAGACTTCTGAAAGCATTCTCCACACCTCATCCCTCTCAGATTTTGAAAGGTAGTTCAGATTCTTAAATCTTGGGTTGAATGCCATAGCTACCTTTAGAAATCTCACATTGGTACTTTCTTTGCATTTTGTCAACAAACAATGTGTGCTGGGTCATCATCTGAGACTGCTATAACATGAAAAATATGGCAGAATGTGGGTAAAACAGAACAGGAGACATACAATTATCCCACAACGAGTTCAGCCATGAATTTAATTAGCTTTTTTTTTTATTATTTTAAACGAGCATCATCAGCATGGAAGCATGTCCTCTGAAACGATGGCTGAAGCATGAAAGGGTATATGGATGTTTAGAGTATCTGGCACATAAATACCCCTTGTAATGCCAGCTACAAAAGTGCCATGAGAATGTCTGTTCTCACTTTCAGGTGACATTGGAAATAAGAAGCAGGCAGCATTATGTCCCATAAATGTAAACAAACTGTTTGTCTTCACGATTGGCTGAACAAGTAGTAGGACTGAGTGGACTTGTAGGCTCCAAAGTTTGACATTGTTTTGTTTTTGAGTGCAGTCATTTATGTGACGTTGCACCTCATAATGCTTTATAGAAATGCTTATGAGTGTAAATGACATAACCGGAATATGTTTTATGCTAGATATGCCATGTAACATATCTTTGCAAAGGTTATGTTCTTCTGCATGTATTCATCCTATTCATCTGCATGTATTATTTTTATATCTGAAGTTATGAGCACTGGCTCTATGCTTGTATTTAAAGCGTTTGCTACAGAAAGCATCTAAGGCAGATGTGGTCAACATAGTGTGAAGGGGCTATTCAAGTAACTGGGAGTATTTGGTTAACAATGGACCTTGACAGACACCAATCCACATATGAGCTTTCCTGGAAAGTCCTGTGGAAAACTGAGTCATTCATGAACATGCGACTTGCCCATGTGACTCCAAAACTCCATTTTGTAGCTGGATTCTATACAGTGGGAGAGAGGGGTTTCCACCCACAAGAAAGCCCCTGCAAAAACCCCTCCATTTTGTCTTCAGCTGGCTCAAGAGGTAGCCTCTCCACCCCCAAGGAGAGGCCTGAAAGAAACTGGAACAAATGACAGTAACTACAGGGGTGAGAGTGATTGCTGACCCAGACTAGAAGGAGGCTAGTCTGCCAAAGAAGCTTACTGGAACATCTCTGAGGGTGAGATTTCCTCTGTAATCACTTTCTTACTGTATTAGGCTTAGACTTGTGTGTTTTATTTTATTTTGCTTGGTAATTCACTTTGTTCTATCTGTTATTACTTTGAACCACTTAAATCCTACTTTTTGTATTTAATAAAATCACTTTTTACTTATTAATTAACCCAGAGTATGTATTAATAACTGGGGGGGGGGGGCAAACAGCTGTGCATATCTCTCTATCAGTGTTATAGAGGGTGAACAATTTATGAGTTTACCCTGTATAAGCTTTATAAGATTTATTTGGGGTTTGGACCCCATTGGGAGTTGGGTATCTGAGTGTTGGAGACAGGAACACTTCTTAGCTGTTTTCAGTTAAGCCTGCAGCTTCTGGGGGACGTGGTTCAGACCTGGGTCTGTGTTTGCAGCAGGCTAGTGCGCCTGGCTCAAACCAGGCAGGGCACTGAAGTCCCAAGTTGGCAGGGAAAATGCGCTCAGAGGTAGTCTCCGCATATCAGATGGCAGTCCCAGAGGGGGGTTTCTGTGATTCAACCCGTCACAATGTAACAAAATAAATAAATAAATCTACATTTGTACACTGCACTTTCATGATAAAGACATTGCACTATAGTACTTCTCTGAGGTGAATTGAAAAATACTATTTCTTTGCTAATATTTGCACTCTAAAAATGATAAATCAAAAATATAAAGTGAGCACTGTACACTTTGTATTCTGTGTTTTAACTGAAATCAATATATTTGAAAATGTAGAAAAATATCCAAAAATACACCCGACCCTAACTAGAACGCGCATCTATATAACGCGAATTGGGATATAACATGGTTGTGGCCGTGGATCCCAAATTTAAGTACAGTACAATTTTTCTGAGCATAGACCTGATAAATTGACTGCTGAGTGCTCTCTTGTTGACTCTAGTATGCCACGAGAACAAGAAGCGCAAGCGCAGTTGACGGGAAAGCTTCAGCTATTCACTTAGCTGAAGTTGCATATCTTAGATCGACCCTGCGCGGTAGTGTAGACAAGCCCTAAGACAATTGCTGTAGGCCTAGAACGCCATACAAATGTAATTTAATAAAAATTTACAGGTATGGTACTGTATTTATCTTTAGAAAGATGTCAAAAATGTCAGGCAAAAGGAAGGCTTACTCAGTGCAGGAGAAATTGGACGCTATCCAATTGTGCATTGGAAAGTCTCGCATGCCTTGGTGCTTTCATCATGTAAATGTGAATTGCCTGCCGTTTTCGTACAAGAACTCCAAAAATTCCTGGAGGACAAGAGAGATTTTTGAACAATCGTTCTTCACCAAATTTGTCCCTTCTGTGCGAAAGCATCTGCGGGCAAATCACTTAGAAGAAAAGGCCATTCTTTTGCTAGACAACTGTCTGGGGCATCCTCCGGCCGAAAGACTCAGAACCCCTGACGGTAAAATATGGATTGAATACTTACCTAAAAACACAACTTCCAAAATTCAGCCGCTTGATCAAGGTATTATCACCATTTTTCAGCAGCACTATCAACGGAACTTGGTATAACAAATGATAGAAAGCGAGTTGTCTGTCACCGATTTTCTGAAGAACTTGACTATAAAAGACTGCTTTTACATTGGCTGTGATTCCTGGAATTTATTACGTGCTGAAACCATAAACCGCTGTTGGATGGTGGGACTGAGACAGTCGTTTGGCCACCTACTCCTGGAAGAAAATGAAGAAAGCAGATCACAGTCTGAGGAGGAATTCAACTTCAAGGGATTTACAGAGGAGGAAGTTGGAAGAACAGACATGGAGTGGATGCAGGAGCTGTGCCAGCAACTGTCCGGGCTCAGGGTAACTGTTCTGCCACAAAATATCGAGTCCTGGATAAGAGGCGACCATGAAGCAGAAGAATTTTGTCCCGTTGCTGAAAGTCTAACGGATGACCAAATTCTTCAGGCAGTACGACCAACAACATTCCAGAAGCTGAAGAATTGGCCTTCGCCGTGGAAGAAGAAGAGGAAGATGAAGTGGACGTCGTTTGAACATCAACTGCGACCCGTAGCTGGCTTAGAGACGCAAGACATTGAGCCTATAAAAATTATGCAGCTCCGTAGTCTTTTGCAGTTTGCTAAGCGGAAGCAGCACAGCAGCAAGAAGCAAAAGCAACTCACCGACTTTAAGAAAAACTAGACTAGTTTATTGTAATGTCTACTTTAAATCTCTAATAAAGCAACACTTTTTTTCTCATTTATTGTTCCCTTCAACTAGGAGTTTATTTTCTAAGGTTTTCTATACTTTATAGATGTGATATTTACTGTATACAGTAATTTCATTTTAATGTGGTCCCCGCTATAACGCGATACTTGGCATGGATCCCAAATCCCACATTCTAGTGAGGGTCCGGTGTATTTAAATAAGTTTTCCCTGGTAGTCTATTGCTTAACAGTGCGATTAAAACTGTGATTAATCACTATTAGTTTTTTTGAGTTAATCACATGAGTTCACTGCAATTAATTGACTGCCCTAGCACAGACCATTTCACTACTTCCCCTACCTCTCCCCTCTGTAGTAAACCCCTGGAGAAAACCAGAAGTGCAATACACAAATAACTAGCACTGTAACTTTGTTCCACAAATGAGCCTATAGTAGACATTAACTAGTAAGATCACTATTGATCAGAGGGAAAAGGTTGCAGTTGGATATTCTTTGAAAATATATAGGCAAACCTAAGGCTGATAAGTAAAATGTCATTTCGCTTGCTTACAATGAATGGGAACCATGATCCCACTAAGCAACACTTCCTAGCTAGAAGACTAGCGAACTACCATGCAGTGGAAAGAGAAAGGAGAATCCCCCTTTTCAGGGCTCAAAGTGGAATGAGAAGATCAGCATTGGCAGGAAGCTTGCAGGCCAGAGACTGCCATTTGGCCCCAAAGAGGAATTAAACATGCCAGCTGGGAATGGGAATGTAAAAGAACAATGCAAGCCTGCTGGCCAGTCCCATACAAAAGCTATTAAGAGATGAGCCAGCTGGGTGAGAAGAGAAGCCAGCAGGAAAGGGGCTGGAACGCTGAGGGAGCTTTGATGGTCATTTCAGCTATTACAAGCTCACTGGTTAATGCAAACACTCCACATTACTGACAAAATGAATCCCATCCCCACCTCTCAGAGTGGAAGAGGGATCAACTAACTGTTGAAGGTGTTAATAAATGAGTGTTTTTATGCATGCTGCCATTAGTTCTTCTGTCAGAAAGCCAGCAGAGCCTAAAGCAGTGAAGAGTGTCTTTGTACTAACAGATTTCAGAGTAGCCACCGTGTTAGTCTGTATTCGCAAAAAGAAAAGGAGGACTTGTGGCACCTTAGAAATTAACCAATCTATTTGAGCATAAGCTTTCGTGAGCTGATGATGAAGTGAGCTGTAGCTCAACAAAGCTTATGCTCAAATACATTTGTTGGTCTCTAAGGTGCCACAAGTCCTCCTTTTCTTTGTACTAACAGACTCACTCTTAGGCAAAGTGGCATGAACCAGGCAGAGATGAGCTACGCATGCCTAAGAACACTGTCAAAAATACATCCAGTGTGTGTCTCTGTTCAATTTGATTGTACAGAAGAGGAAGCTTAATTTAGAGACTGGGATTTACATATTCTCAAGAGTTCTTAGTTCGGCTATATTTGAGGTCATTTTCCCTGGCTTGGAGCCAAGTAGCTTACAGACAACTATACTGAACTAAAAGAGGCTGGGGCAAGTGGTTCATTTGTTTAAGTTTGCAGGATCTTGGTGCATACACTGAATCCTTATCGAGCCTGAAGTCCTCACTCCTGACAATCCATGGCTACAGCCTCAAGGGCTAGAGCAGAGATTCTCAAACGGTGGTCCACGCACAGGTGGCTAGTTATCTAGTGCTGGCTTCTGTACCCTATTTCCAATTGCTAAACTGCATGAGGAAACAGCTAAAAATGCATTAAGAACTATTAATATTTCCTCTTCTACTTAAGCATTTGCTGATGTTAACACAGGGATATTATGCAATGGCAAATTGGAGGGGATGGTCTTCATGATTTGGAACAGGAGGGGAGTTGGTCCACCAGATAGCATCTCTGTATTCAGGTGTGGTCCATGCTATGAAAGAGTTCATGAACCCCTGTACTAGAGGCAACTAGAGTTCTGGAGGTGAGATTTGTTATGTGTTTCTGAATATCAGCTCCAGTTTGTTAATGCTGTGTTTGCGCTGCTTGTTTAGCATTGATCATATTTTGGGAGTTTGTTATAGACACCATAGTATGAGCTAAAATCTGCTTAATTAGCTGGATACTTAGTTCTGTGTTCTTTGGAACAGTATGGAAAAAACAGAAATTTTAATCTGTATTGCTAAAAAGTGTTACAGAATGACTGGTAAATTCTGAACTGGGTACTGCCCTCCCAGTAAGGATGTATTTACATGTGGGTTTAGCAGCAGACTTTTCTTGTGTCTAACTTTGATGTGGATATCTATATTTTTTTTAAAAATCAATTGTAGCCAATGGAAAACTCCATTACCCACCACAGCACCAGACTGAGACCAGGCAAATCCTCCAAGTTTGATTCTACTGAGTGTTTGCTTGAACTAGGCTCCCATTAATAGAGCTACCAGGTACGGTGCTTCAGATGTAGCACTTCACGCAATGTTTCTGGAACAGCATCAGTCCAGCCACAGCACACAGGTTCTAAATATCTCTGATCTTCTAGAAAGCCTTTACCCAATGCGCCTCGCTGTATGACAAGGGCAGAAAAAACAGGAAAAAGAAAACAGGGACTGTCCAAGACATCAGCGTCTTTCTAGGAATACCCAAGACTTCTTGCCAATTATCTTCCAATCCATTTAGCAGATAAATGAATGCGTTCAACCTTCTGACTGAGAACTGCAAAGCTGTGGTACATTAACAGCAGGCACTTATTCTGGCACATATACTAGCCTTATCTAAATAATAATGTTTGTGAACATTTATTTTTACTTTTTAAAATATAAACAATAGGAGTTGTCCTTTCCAATATTGAACTAAAGGGAACCACTGAAATCCACTGACACCATTAGAAAAACCAGTTGTCTTACTTTATGAATGTAGATCTATTTGCTGAGATTGTTCTCCGATGTTCAGCTGCCATGTTTACTAGTTCCAAACCCATGAGAAACACTCACACAGTGAACACAGAGCTGTGAGAGCTGAACCACTATAGCACATGTAATTAACTGCAGAAAAAGAAAGCACACCAGCTATAGAAGTATAAAGCTCAAATGCAACCACAGATAAACCAGTGGGCTTTCAGTTTCAATTTTTAACCTTCCTAGCATCCCTTTTTCATGATTATTTGACCTTATAAAGATATGGTTATACACTCTAGTATAATCTCTTTCTGGAGAAAAAGGAAGCAGGATTTTGGCTGCAAGGAGAGTTCCCCCAAAGCAACCAGCCATCAGACATTATTAAAATACATAATCAGTGTATGAGAGAAACAGTTGCTTGTGCTGATAAGAACAAGCTAATCCCTTTAAAGCCCCCTACCACTTTTACATTTCATCTGCTGAAGTCACTGATGCAACCAATTTTGGCAGTCAGGACTCAGTCACAGGAAACACACAAACAATACAGCAACTGGCCTGCGGCACCTAATCTAGTAGCGTCTAAGAAAAATGCTGCATACGTGCTTGTGACTGCTTTAAGTAACTCTTTCACCGATTTAGCTATAAGACTAATTTCCAAAAACTTCAGTCAGTGACCACCACCACTCATGTGGAAGGCATGTGTGGTAAACTAGTAAGGGGGTACATACAAACTCTGTGATGCTTCAGAATATTGAAAGAAAGAACGAACGAAAGAAAGAAAGCTGCAGGCAAATCCCTGGGGTCTTCTAAACCAGCAGGGTGTAAAAAAGACAAAGAGGATAAGAAGACTGTGGAGAAGCTAAAGACTGTGCATGCACATCATTTCTCACAGGTAACTAGGGCTGAACACCTCAGCTAAGGTAACGCTTTATGAGTGATGCAGGTGAAACACTAGCGGAGATAGAAGTGATGGAGCAAGATGACAAATTAATTGCTGAAGGCCCAACATGTCTCTTGAAAATATTAATGGTGGTCTTGGGACTGTGTTTATACATCAGCTTTTCCTTCACTACTGAGAAAAATAACAATAGTACTAAAGAATGTAATACCTCACAAGAATGGAGATACTGTAATTATGATAAGAATAAGCCAGCACAGCTTCTGTGGAGTTAAAGTCATGCCTTCTCACATACCAGAATTCTCTCAGATGTGACAACAGTGGATAAAGGGAGAAAAAAAAAAAAGGGAGATAAGTTCTTGAAAGATTAAATTTTGATAAAGGTCCTTCAAGCAGCTATTAAGAAAATCTGTTAAGCAGAGGGAAAAGGCAGAATCCTTTTATGGATTGGAAACTGTTTGAGAAAGGAAAGAGAACAAGAACATACAATTCTCAATTGAGAAAGATGTTAATATAGCAAGCTGCCTCAGATATCAGTACTGTAGTAGGTTTCAGAGTAGCAGCAGTGTTAGTCTGTATCCTCAAAAAGAAAAGGAATACTTGTGGCACCTTAGAGACTAACAAATTTATTTGAGCATAAGCTTTCGTGAGCTACAGCTCACTTCATCGGATGCATTCAATTAATCTGGACAAGGGGTGAAAAGTGAGGAGGCAAAATATAGTGAGCACAAAGTCATTCAAACTTTTAAAACTAGGGAGAATTAAAATTGGTTAAAGGGACAACAAAGTAACAGATTAAATTTAATCCAGATAAATGCAAAATACTACACAATGCAAGGACCAACATAAACCACTCACATATACTGATGAGTTTGATGGACTGGATGATCTACCAGATCTTTTCCATTTTATACTTCTGTGATTCAGAATTAGTTGTGATTGCTCAGATAAATGACCTAGACATCATCATGTTCAGTTCAATAAAGACATCTCAGCATGCAGCCATGGTCCACAAAGCATCTAAAATGTTAGGCAGCTATCAAGGGTGGTTAGAAAGTATTATGGAAAAACCTTTATTCAGATATTTAATCATATGTATTTGCCTTGAAGACTGTGCTCAGTTTTGGTTATCTAGTACCAAACATTACAGAAACAAGAATACAGAAGCAGAAAAAAGTTTCACATTACAAGGAGAAAAAATAAGAGAAATTAAATGGGAGCAAAATAAAATCTAAAAAGGTAGCATTTTAAATATAACTATACATCATATATGAAACTTGATGTTGCTGGATATTATTTAGACAGATTTTTAAAATTCTAAACACACCAGATACATGCATTTGCAATTGCAGTTGTAGTTACACTAAACTAAGATAAAAATTACAAAAGCTCTCAGTCATTTTCTTCAGGACATAATCTGATCATCAGCTGGGGTCAGGAAGAAATTCTTAACTCAGACAGCATTCCCCCAATTGGTCAGATGCATTACACTTTTTTGTTGCTTTTTTATTTTTGTTTTGGATTTATTGTGATTTACTCAAAAGTAATTTGTATAAGCCCTCTAGCAGAAAAGATACTGGATGGATCACTGCTCTTGTCTAACAAGACAGTTTCTGTATTTGTATGAATAACTTCATACAAAAAGACTGTCTCATATCTCTGCCTTAAGAAAGTTTTACTAACCTGTTTTATTAAATATCATTATTTTAATATTAGCATAACTGATGCAACAGTTTCTCTTAAGCAAGATTACCTCACTACTAACAAAGCATAGGTGCCAGAATTCAGGTTATATTTTTCTGTACAGTTATTTCAAGCATGGGGGAAATACAACAATAAGAGAGGTAATACAAGTTCAGGTACTCTACCTCTGAATATTGGTATACCAACCTGATGTCAACAAAAATCAAGATGTGTAAGTCAGAGAAAGAAATGACACTGAGCAGGGACTGTGAATAGACTGTGAACAGACTGTGAACACTTTAGAGATCCCTCTGTATGAATGCATTCATTCATTCATTCCGGTGCAGACTTTTCTGGCATTGAGTTGAACACCCACACCAAACCTTTTTGTATACCAGGAAGGTTATGCTACCCAGTTACCAATGCTATTTTGTAAAAATCCTTAAGCATGCAGACTGTTCAGATTAGCTGTGAGAAGATCATTTTCCAGTGGGGAAAATGAAAACCCCACACCAATACCACTTCTACCCCTCCCTTCCAATATTTGAAGAGAATCTGTTTCTACATTTTTAAAGTTTACAGGACTAGATGAATGAATTCTATTCATAAAAATTCCAAATCCTCCCCTAACAAAAGCAAAGACATAAAAGAATTATTTTTTCTTTCAGTTTTTATGTTGAATATAGGAACTTTTTCATCTTAGTCCAGTCTTCATTCTTGATACGAACTTCACGCCTGCCTATCTGCAACTGTCCATAAAAGCCACAACATGTCCCGAACTACGGTGGTTTCTACCAGACTCGTGCGCTGTAATATACATACACCCTCTACCACTCCCTATACATACACGCACCACATAGAGTCCAGAAAATACACTACACTCAAACCCCCCAGAGCTACACACCCAGAGCCTCCCCATAGATACAAAAAAGAAAAGGAGTACTTGTGACACCTTAGAGACTAACCTATTTATATGAGCATAAGCTTAGTCTCTAAGGTGCCACAAGTACTCCTTCTATTTTTGCAAATACAGACTTACACGGCTGCTACTCTGAAACCCATAGATACAGACACCTTGTAGCCCCACTCAACAGACAAGCCTTTCACAGAGATTATCTATGCCTAGACGTCCCTCACATCCCATGTCCCCAGGCAGACCTCCCTGCCGTATTACCCTGCTATAGAAATACTCCCATGTTCCCATACAGAACCATATGGACACTCCCCAGACACCTCGTGCCCTGCATACAGCGCACCCCCCATATACCACCCCCACTGCATATACCACCGTGCAGACAGACCCCTGCACGTTAGCCCCACGTACCCAACCCCTTGCATGCCACCCCCATGCAGACCCCTACACATCAGCCCCAGGCACCCCGCCCCCACACGCCCTGCCCAGCCCAGCCCACTCCCCCCACATACCACCTCCTGCCCACACCCCCCGGTCTCTTTACACGCCCCCCCCCCCGCGGACACCCAGGAGCAGATCCGGGCGGCGGGGGGTCGGGGGGAGGCACCTTCCCCCCAGTCCTTGGGGAAGCCGAGCCCCGACACGCTCATCACACCCCTAGCCCCGCCCGTGGGGGGGGTCCCGCGGCCGCTGCCCCGCGGGGAGCCGGCTCCTTACCGCTGGGCAGGGGGCGGCGTCCGCGCGCGCGGTCCCGGCGGGAGCCCCAGTCCCGGGTGCGCATCCTCCCGCGGGCGCGAGCAGCCGCCGGCTCCAGCCCCGCCAGCGGCGTCTCTCACAATGAGACTCCGCGAGCGAGCGGGCAGCCGCTCCACCTCCCCCTCCCATCCCGGGGGCTGTTGTAGCGCGCAGGCGCACGAGCCGCCCGATGCATCTCGGGAAATGTAGTCCTTCCTCCGCCTGCGCTCTCCGGCCGGCGCTGTCCCCCACCACAGCCCCGGTGGGTTATTCCCACAGGACAGTCAGTGACTGTGCGGCGGCACCCCTCCCCTACTCGGGGACGTTGAAGGTTCGCGGCCTAGGAGGAAGACTATAAAGGGCTATGGAGTGACACGTTGTCCAACGCGGGGAATTAGCTCAAATGGTAGAGCGCTCGCTTAGCATGCGAGAGGTAGCGGGATCGATGCCCGCATTCTCCAAGAGTGTGTTTTTTTGTGTTAACTTCATTAAATGAGAGCAAGTCCCACAGGAAAAAAAAAAAAAAAAACCTGGGGCTCAATACAGCTAAATAATTTAAACCAAGCGAGCCACCAATCATTGCAGTTGTAAACATACAAACAAACAAACAAACAAAAAAGGGGGGGAGGCGGGGCTACAGCTGGCCCTTTATTATTGCATTTAGTTATAATTATCTATGCCATTTATTATTTATACAAGCGGGGGGGATGACTCTTCCTTTGCCACAAACAAATAAAACGAGATCTCTGCTCTCCAATCTGAACTCCCCTTTATACAAATCCGTCCCAGGTTGTCTGCACTGTAGCTCTGTCTGACTACTTGGTTTGCAGTGTTACAAAGTCTGCAGTGCACTAAAAATGATCATTATGTGCGTGATTTGGGGAATTCATACAATAGCTGGATGCCAGGCACTCCCTGCCTCCTGTCCTGGGTGTTTTCTTTCAATCCAGTAACATCCCTTCCCATCTTTGGCACTGTTTGCCGAAAGTGAGGAGTTATTAAAAGAGCCCGAAGCGATCATTAATAAATGCAAATGCCATTTAGTGTTGAAATTTGTAAGATTAAAAATATCTGCTTCACCCAGAAGGTCCAGCCCAGAAATAATGAAAAATAAAGACAAGATATTCATAGGGGGAAATTGGGAGACCAGTTTTATTAGAACGGGCATACCAAAAATACTCAAGTATTACAACGAAGAAGAAATAGGGCTGTGAAAATCATTACCCACATTTAACAAGTATAATTATTTAAAAGAAATGAATTAAATTTTTTTTAATCCAAGTAATAACTAGAATCTGAAATTAAGGTAAAAAATCAAATAAAGAGTTCACATGTCCAACAGGAGACATTATTGAATAATTACCCTTCCAGTATCCCTCAACTCCTAATAGTCTCTAGGAGTTTAACTTTCAACCATTCAAAAATCCAGAATTAACAAATTATAAGGGTTTGTTCAAGGACTCAATTAACAGTTTTCAGATTAATTTTAGATGGTGATCTATGAAGGATGGTTTTGAGAGGAAATCTGAGCTCTAATATTTGACTGTGTTAGAAATTTTACTGTTTAACTTTTAGTCAAATAATTTCATCACTCTGTCCTTGCCCTGTAAAATGGGGGTACTACTACTTCCTTTGTTTGTATTGGTTATTTAGACTGTAAGTGCTTTGGGGCAGGGACTGTCTCTTCCTACGTGTATGTACAGTGCCTAGCACAATAGGTATAACACAAACAACAGTAATAAATAAATGGCATCACTTAATTGTTTTAACACTTTGGGGTGGGTTGTTCCAAGGTGTCTTTATGTCCCCCCTCCTTATACCTCTTCTACCATCAAAGTCTTCATACCTCCATGACCCTCCTCGTAGTAAGGAGAGCCGGATGTGGCACCCTGTGAAACTCATCACTGCCACTCTGTGCATTGAGGGGAAAGTACTTTGAAGGTGACAAAAGCCTGGCTTCCTCGCCAGAGCTAAAAGAGGTGCCTGTGAGATAGCCCCACGGCTGGGGAATGAGGGCCCTAGTTTGGGACATACACGCTGACAGGACCACATTACACGTTCACGAGATTGCCAAACTGCTCCCTAGAGTTACAAAAATCAACAGTGGACTGTGAATTATTGCACTGCATTTTTTAATCTGTTTCATCAAAGAGAGCGATATAGCCACAACTCACTTTTAAAAAGAGTAGGCACTGGCATCTATCTTCTGTTTGTTTGCATCAGTGCCATGTGTAGATATTTTGTATACACCATATGAAGTATGAGTTGTGCTTTCCTGCAGGTCTTGCTAGCTGCTGCTTCACTTTTGCACTTCTCTACGTTGAAAATGTATTGTTTGCAAGCTACAATCTGGAGAAGGGCTACAAACACCTACACACGTATAACAATGCAAAACACTCAGCTTCTTTCATAACATTTAATTTACAACATGACAACTGGAGGTCTCCACAGAAATCTTTGAAAGTACTAATACAGTATCTTTGCCGCTCAGGACAGTGACATTAATGGGAAGTGTCCTATGAAACCGAGGAAGGAAGAGTTCAAATGGGAGAGCATTACCAGAAATTCCACTTGAAAAGGGACTCTTGGCCATTGCAAAGTGATTAAGTGGTGCTTTTTATAGTAACACCCACATAATCTTAGGTAGCCATGGATTTGCTACAATACTTTTAATGTACAGAGAATATTGACTAACACTCTTGCAAAGCAGAGCTCAAAAAGTATACGAAGTGTGTGATTTTTATCTAGCCTGGGATTTTGCAGTGGTCTTAGAAAATCTTCAGGTTTTCTGATTCCATAAACATATGAATTAACCAGATGTCAGCAAAACTATCTTGTAAAGATATATAAATTAACACTGGTATTTGCATGCAGCAGGCATTTAATGGGAAAGCAAAATCCATTTCATTCCCCTCTTTCATCAGCAGCTATGCAAACCACATGCAGAACATTTCTCCAGTAAACTTGTTCTTAGGGGCCAGCTGCTCTCACTCTCCACGATAGATTTTCATGATGCAGTTTCAGTGAGTAAAACATGTTAACCCCAAAATCCTAGCAAAACTTGGATGATATTGAAACACGTAAACCACACGGAAAATAAAAGCATAATGCAAAGTTCAGTCACAGGACAAAAGCAAACTGAGCCTGCAATGCCCTCTGCAGGCTGCCAGAGAACTGTTCTATAAACTCCTACAAAGTTTCATGCCATTTGAAACATCAAGTGGTAAAAAAAAAAGTCCTAGAAACATCATTGATGGATTAGATGACCCAGTAGAGAAGACCTTTCTAAGACACATAAACTAGCTATTTAATCTATTTCCCAGCCCTGTGACAAGATTGGTTTCTTTATCTCGGACACATCCCTGATAAAATTTCCAGTAACTTTAATCAGCTCCAATGTCAGCAATTCCACAGCCTCCCTTGGCAACTTGTTCCATAGCTGAAATGGAAAATTCTTCTGAATATTAACCTACATTCTTAAACTCATTGCAAGTGGTTTTGTTCTTATTGACTAACACAGCTACAGTAGCCATTATAGTCTTTGACCAAATTACATCATCAATGCTCTTCAGGGTGTACTGCACACACATCTTCTAACTAAAGCATAAACATTCCAATGATGTAGTTATTTAATTCTATGCTTATTACCCAAAGCACACTCTTTTCTATTTAATACTAATCTGAAACTAAGACACATCTTCCGAAATTATCTTTTCTGCTATGGAACAACATGAGATTTGAATTATTAATAGTTATTCTCTCACTTATTTCTCATACTATATACCATTGTGAGCTAACATATTGTTAAGCAACTGTATTGCATAATAGCAGGGAAAAGGGTCAGAGTGGAAAGTGTTATTTGAGTGTCTAAAGTTAATTTTTGCATGTAGATTTTTGGTAGGGAATGTATGAACTGTTAATACTATTCAAATATTTGGGCTAGATTTTCTGGGGCAGCACTGATGAATGGGCCTAAAGGAACTACTTATAACTCCTTGATTTGCTACCCTGCCATAGGTTAGAGCAGCCTCCCAGTGTTCTACTCCATACCAGCTGGCAGTGGTCCCCAAGCCACACCTCTTCTTCCCCACTCTCAACATGCCCCTACACAGGGGCTGCAGGAGATTTAGTTTAGATGGTCGGTATATTATTATTATTATTATTTGTATAACGGTAGCACCCGGGAGCCCAAGTCATGGATCAGGACCCCATTATGCTATCAGGGTTCCCATGCCCCAGGGGACTCCACAGCTGAGGACGTGCAGTGGGCTTCTGTTTCCTTTGGGCTGAGGCAGGGTGGACCAGTGATCCTGGCAAGTTCCATACATGTCCTTATTACCATTTCCAGAGATGCACCAGGTTTTCTTTTTTAACTGTAATAGTCTTGGTATTATTTTTGTTACCTTTGGTAGCAACCTTTAATGTCAAGTTAACCAGTTTTCTACCTGGAAATGTTGGAGTAGCTCCACTGCACTATCAATCATTACATTATGTGGGGCAGCACTGGGAACGGGAGTGGGCTTGCGGTGGGCACGCATTTCGCCACCCACTGTTTTCAATAGCCACAGTCTGGTAGCGTACGCTTGTCGCCTTCCCCTTCGCTACTTTGTTGCCTTCATAACCTCCAGTTCCCTGTTCCAGGAACACGTCTCCCTCCACTCTCCAGGGGTCAAGTAGTTTCAGCAGCAGTGTTTCCAATGTCGTCGTTTTCCAACTCCCCCTCTCACGTCAATTCCTGGGGAAAACGCTGCCCGTTCCTCTTCTCTTCTCCTCTCTCCTCCCGCAGGGCAGAGCCTGTCAGACTTCCCCGCCGCAGGGCGCTTTTCCCAGGCTGACACCGACTGGAGAGAGACAGACGCTTTTAGATTTTCCCCCGCGCACGAGCCCCATTGCAATAGCCACGTGCCTTGGAGCAGCAAGTAGATTTGGAGCAGGAAAAGGCTAATGCACACCCCGGAGGACGCGATCATGCGGCTGATTGTCAACATACGCTGCTACATCGAGTTCCCGTGCAGCCAGTGCCTTCGTACAGCCGCGAGCACTGTATGGGAGCCAGACTTTTGCTTTCCTTTGGCCTTCGGAGATTACCGTGTTTCTGGAGCAGAGGAAGAGGTAAAACCGAATTCTAATTTCAAGAAGTGGATTTAGGCCCGTTGTTAACTCTAATGCAAGCCCACCCACCCCGCTGAATCCACGCTCCGGTGGCTAGCCTGAGACTCTGCCAGTGCCGCGGTGTTCACACACAGCTCTATCTGGTGTGCTAGGGTAACCCCCGCTTGCACGGCGCTGTCTGCCCAGGCTGGGGGGCTCCCTCTTAGCTGCAGTGTCGATGTACCCTGGATCTCCACCCCCACAGGCTGGGTGTTCCTCACCCATTCCTACCAGGCAGGATATTGCTGTACCTGGAGTCCCTCCCTGCCAGTCTTTTAGCAGTTATTTCCTCTGAGCAGGGGGAATCCCTGCTCACTGTGGGTAGGTTTTCCCAGACCCTTCTTAATAAAGAGCGAGCTGAAGTCCACCCATCCACCTCACTTTATCATTGGAGCCATGGCCCCTCTTGGCTGGGGGACAGGGCAGTGTGTTGTGCCCTAAGAGGCTCCCTTTGGTGGTCCCCTTGCTGAATTAAAATGGAAGCCAGCCAGCTCCAGAAGATAAAGGGAAGAGGAGGTAGTAAAAGGCTGACAGTCCCGTGGCCACCAAAGGCTCTCAAAGGTAATGGAGGAGATGGAACCAGGAGGATTGGGGTGCAGCCAGGGGCTGGGGGAAGGGGGGAAATGGTGCCTCAGTTGTTGGACAGCACCCTGTATAATGTGGTTTTATTGGTGAGCAGTGACACTGCCAGGGAAGCTGAGATGGGGCGGGGGGAGGGGGGAAGGGTGTCAGAGGAGCCACAAATGAGGACAGCCACCTTTTTGGGTTGTATGGGGTTTGGATGGCTGGAGGGAACTAAGGAAGATAGCACTACAGAGAGGTTGGGGTAGCTAAGAGGGGGTAGGGGCCCAGTTGGAGAAACCGGGGGAAAGGGAAGTTGGGGAACTGGGAAGTAGGGGTCTGATGGCAGAAGGAGGTTGGCCTGAAAAGGCTGTTTTGGCAGTGGGAGTTAGTCCTGACATAACACTGCCACAGACTTGCCTTTTGTTCTATTCCCTGGAGTCACACTGAATCAGAGTCTGAGCAATAAGCAATTCGGCTTGCTCTATGGTTATCATTTGTCATCAGCCCTGGCCATGCTTTGTAGGGGGGTAGATCACAGCCATTCAACTTTAATTTCCTTGACGGAATTTATTTTAGTGTGGGTGGGAAGGGGTTTCGCTTCAGCAGGCCTTTCATTAACCCTTGGCCAGATCTCCACGTCCAGCTATCTCCCTTGGGTTAGTGAGCATTTGTGTGTAATAGAAATGAAAAGTAGGGCTGTCAATTAATCGCAGTTAACTCACAAAATTAACTACAAAAATTATTCACGATTAATCGCATTGTTAAACAATAGAATACCAATTGAAATTTATTACATATTTTTGGATGTTTTTCTACATTTTCAAGTATATTGATTTCTATTACAACACAGAACACAAAGTGTACACTGCTCATTTATATTATTTTTATTACAAATATTTGGACTGTAAAAATGAGAAACAAAAGAAATTGTATTTTTCAAGAAACATCATACAAGTACTGTAGTGCAGTAGTTTTCAAACTTTTTTTCTGGCAACCCAGTTGAAGAAAATTGTCGATGCCTGCGACCCAATGGAGCTGGGGATGAGGGTTTGAGGTGCAGGAGGCGGCTCCAGGTTTTTGGGGGGCTCAGGGCTGGGGCAAGGGATTGAAATGTGGGGTTGGGGCATAGGCTTACCTCCGGTGACTCTCGGTCCGCAGCGCAGCTGGGGTGCAGAGGCAGGCTTCCTGCCTGCCCTCCCACTGTGGACTGCACTGAAACCCGGAAGCAGCCAGAAGCAGGTCTGGCTCCTAGGCAGAGGCGTGCAAGCAGCTCCGCGCAGCTCTCACCTGCAAGCACCGCACCCCCTTCCCCAGCTCCCACTGGCCGGCCAATGGGAGTGAGGAGCTAATGCTCGGGATGCGGGCAGCATGCAGAGCCCCATGGCTCCCCTTGCCTAGGAGACAGACCGATGCTGGCCACTTCTGGGGTGCAGCATGGTGTCAGAACAGGTAGGGACTACTAGTTGTCGCCTCCCCCTGGGTACTGAGCAAGTTGACCCAGTGCCTTGCATTCTGCGACCTAGACTGGGTCGTGACCCAAAGTTTGAAAACCACTGTAGTGCAATCGCTTTATCTTGTTTCAGAGTAACAGCCATGTTAGTCTGTGTTCGCAAAAAGAAAAGGAGGACTTGTGGCACCTTAGAGACTAACCAATTTATTTGAGCATAAGCTTTCGTGAGCTACAACTCACTTCATCCGATGGATGTATGCATCCGATGAAGTGAGCTGTAGCTCACGAAAGCTTATGCTCAAATAAATTGGTTAGTCTCTAAGGTGCCACAAGTCCTCCTTTTCTCTTTATCTTGAAAGTGTAACTTACAAATGTAGACTTTTTTTGTAATATAACTGCGCTCAAAAACAAAACAACGTAAAACTTTAGAGCCTACAAGTCCAGTCAGTCCTGCTTCTTGTTCAGCCAATCACAAAGACAAAAAAGTTTGTTTACATTTACGGGAGATACTGCTGCCTGCTTCTTATTTCCAGTGTCACCTGAAAGTGAGAAAAGGCATTCTCATGGCACTTTTGTAGCTGGCTTTACAAGGTATTTACATGCCAGATACACTAAACATTCATATGCCCCTTCATGCTTCAGCCATCATTCCAGAGGACACGCTTCTATGCTCATGACGCTCATTAAAAAATGTGTTAATTAAATTTGTGACTAAACTCCTTGGAGGAGTCTCCTGTTCTGTTTTACCCGCATTCTGCCATATATTTCATGTCCTAGCAGTCTCGGATGATGACCCAGCACATGTTCGTTTTAAGAACACCTTCACAGCAGATTGGACAAAATGCAAAGAAGGTACTAACATGAGATTTCTGAAAATAGCTACTGCACTCGACCCAAGGTTTAAGAATCTGCAGTGCTGTCCAAAATCTGAGAAGGACAAGGTGTGGAGCATGCTTTCAGAAGTCTTAAAAGAGCAGCACTCCAATGCAGAAACTACAGAACCCAAACCACCTAAAAAGAAAATCAACCTTCTGCTGGAGGCATCTGACTCAGATGATGAAAATGAATATGCATCAGTCCACACTCCTTTGGATCGTTATCGAGCAGAACCTGTCATCAGCATGGAAGCATGTCCTCTAGAATGATGGTTGAAGCACGAAGGGACATATGAATCTTCAGCGCACTTGGCACGTAAATATCATGACACTAGCTACAACAGTGCAATGCAAATGTCTGTATTCGCTTTCAGGTGACATTGTAAACAAGAAGCGGGCAGCATTATCTCCTGCAAATTGTAACCAAACTTGTTTGTCTGAGCAATTGTCTGAAGTAGGACTGAGTGGACCTAAATTCTCTGTAAGCTGCAGAACCCACCCAGCGGGGACCTACTGCGGCCAGGGGAGGGGTGACCCTTGCCTGGCCACAACCCAGGCCCAGACCTGCTGCGGCCCTCCCCCTTGCCCAAACCTAGCCATGGCCGGGGAAGGGGTGCCTGTCCACGACCCCAGCCCAGGTGCTGCTGCAGGGAGAGAGAGCTAGGGGGAGTCCTCTCTCCCTGCTGTATCCCCAGAGCGCCCTCCTGCGGAGCCCAACCCCTCATCCCCAGCTCCACCCCAGAGCCTGCACCCCCAGCCAGAGTCCTCATCCCCTGCACCAGCCCTGAGCCCCTCATGGCTGGTCCCAACCCCAAGCGCACACGTCCAGCCAGAGCCTTCATCCCTCCCCCCACCCACCTCCAAACCCTCTGCCCCAGCCCTGAGTCCCCCACCCCCATCACCTCCATATTGGTGCACATAACAAAATTCATTCCGCACCCATGTGGGGAAAAATTAGAGGGAACACAGGAGTTGACCTGTAGACTCTAAAGTTTTACATTGTTTTATTTTTGAATGCAGGGGTTTTTTTTTTTTGTACATATGTAGAGTTAAGTTCAACTTTCATGATAAAGAGTGCACTATGCTATTTGTATGAGGTGAATTGAAAAATACGATTTTTTTTTTTTACAGGGCAAATATTTGTAATAAAAATATAAAGTGAGCACTGTACACTTTGTAATTGAAATCAATATATTTGAAAATGTAGAAAACCATCAAAAATATTTAAATAAATGATATTCTATTATTAACAGCATGATTAATCACACAGTTAATTTTTTTAATTGTTTGACAGCCCTACTTGGAAGATAATGGGTGAAGGGTTGCAGATGGGCCAGTGTTTCTATACATCTCATATGAGTGGCTATTTGTTTTCTGGCAGTTTATATAGCTAGCTGGCTATAGTTTAATTATATACAGTGCCCCTCAGGCTGGAGAGTTTTCTGGACTTTTCCAGCTTGTTCTCTCTCCCCTCTCTGGTTTTCTATAGAGCCCATCATTATAGCATCAAAATGTTTCATGAGGATTTAGCAGCATGACTCATTACAATCTGTTGGTAGGCTTGGCAGGATTCAATTTAAATCATTAGTCATTGGTACACGTCAGTTTCACCTGACACTGAAATCAACAACAACAAAAAAATATTGAGGTTAGCAACACAGCTTCCCCCATACCTAGTGCCTGCAGGGAACCGGTGTCACCCGCCCTGCAGGGAACCCTCAGTAGCCCTGCTGTCACAGCAACACTCATTCACTGGCCAGGAGTGCTGGGGCTATCCCTGGCAAGAGCCATTCAATAGCAAGGTGGCTTCCCCCATGGCCAGGGTCTTGTCCTCCTACCTGGTGGGATTCACTGCTCCATGGGGCCAGGATTGCAGCCTCCCCTGCACCTGACTCCCAGGTATCTCAGGCCCCTTGGCAGCACTAGGAGCCCCCTATAACTCTTCTATCAGTGCTGCCCTAAGCCTTCCCCTCCCCCCCCGCTTATTTTCCTGCAACTGTGAAAATTCAAATAGATAAATATTGGGAACTTTAAAATATCTGTTGAAATTACAAAAAATAAAAACTGGATTCTGCCAAGCCTATCTCTGGCCCAGGTGCATGCAAGCTGTGCTCAGCAGCCCTCCCAGGGGCTGGGTTTTAGGAAGCTTTCTGCAGTCTCTCCATACTGACCCTAATTGTCCTCCAGGGACCATCAAGCTGGCCAAGGATTGCCAGAGATGGCACACTTCAGCCAGGCTCCCTGCTTGTCCCTGCCCTGGAATACTTACTACACTGGGCTGGGCAGCACCAGGTGGCACAGAGCCAGCTAGGCCATTGTTAAACCATTGGGGCTCCTCTATGCAGAGGGTATCCCCAGCTGCACGTTTAAACCGATTGCCTGTCCTGGTGGAACCAGAGCACCAACTTCAGTGGGATTTGGATCAGGCCAGTAGGCAGGGATGAAGGGTACAGGAGCATGCTTCCCCAGCCACTTCTTGGGAATGTGCAAAACGGAGGCGGAAACCTCTCTCCAATCCCTAGACACACAAAAAGGACATCTCTTCCCCTTTGATATAGGCAGCAACTGTCATCAGCTGCACTGGTAAAATCTCCGGTCACCACAGATTGAGCTTTCCAGGGGACCGATACACATTTGCCTGAAAACTGTTGCCTGGTGGGGCATGGCTACCACTATTGCAGAGGTCCTTTAAGCTGTCCCCTGATGGCTGGTTTCCATGCTCTGAAGCGGCAGCATGGAGGAGACGATCATCGGTGCATTGCAAAGCGTAGAGTAGACCATCCAAGTCCTCTTTCACAGAAGGACTCGCTAGGGAGGCAGGCAGTGGTCAGCTGTTTATTTAAAAGATAAACAGGTATCACTTTCAAGTTATAAAATAATAACCTAATGCCAAGCTAAATAAACCTCAAGGCCAAAAGCTGACGAGTTTGTTAGCCTAGGACACAGGTACTGTATTACCAAGCTAATAGAGAACGCCACCATTGTATTGTTTTACTGAAACATAGCTGCCTCCCCACCCTTGATATTCTTCAGTCCACCTGCTCTTCCCTGCCCCTAGAAGAAGTCAATAAACCCAGACTAGCAGGGGGGAGAAAGGCCAACCAGGTGTGAAATGTTGCTCAAGGGCACAGATGGTGAAAACTAATTGCCCCTTATCTGTACTTCTTCCCTATGTTTCTGAGCAACTTTGCTTCCTGCTTGCTCCACCTCCTTCTCCAGGTTCATTAACTGCAGCACTGAAGGGTGGAGTCTCACATATGCCTCCATGTCCCTTACATGTAACTAGTCTTTTTACAGCTGGGAAATGGGGGGAGAAAGGGTTAAAAATAGACAGATTAAAATGCAATTCTTAATAGGGGTGAGGGGCTAAAACTGCCTCAGGGTCAAGGACAACTAGGTGGGGTGTATCACAGTCCTGGTAAAGTTTCAGAGTAACAGCCGTGTTAGTCTGTATTCGCAAAAAGAAAAGGAGTACTTGTGGCACCTTAGAGACTAACCAATTTATTTGAGCATGAGCTTTCGACTAACACGGCTGTTACTCTGAAGCTTATCTAAAGTGATCATCAGGTGGGCCATTTCCAGCACAAATCCAGGTTTTCTCACCCTCCACCCCCCCACACAAATTCACTCTCCTGCTGGTGCTAGCCCATCCAAAGTGACAACTCTTTACATAATCAAGTCGGGCTATTTCCTGCACAAATCCAGGTTTTCCTCACATACCCCCCACCCCCATACACACACAAACTCACTCTCCTATTGGTAATAGCTCATCTAAACTGACCACTCTCCAAGTTTAAATCCAAGTTAAACCAGAACATCGGGGGGGGGGGGGGGGGGGTAGGAAAAAACAAGAGGAAACAGGCTGGTAAAGTTTCCCCTACTGGACTCTCATCACACTGGGCCAGCTATGCTTTAAGCTTTCTCCTTAGTCTAGGTAGGCTCCAGAACTCTCTCTTGCTTTGTCCTCCTCTCTGAGCACAAGCAACCTGTTACTCCGTCACAGAAATGGGGCCTCATGATCCAGCTGTCCTAAGCTCCCAGGACCAGTGCTAAATTCCCCGCATCCCAAAGGGCAATCCAGTTGCTGAAGCACACCCAAGCTCATGCTCAAATAAATTGGTTAGTCTCTAAGGTGCCACAAGTACTCCTTTTCTTTTTGCGAATACAGACTAACACGGCTGTTACTCTGAAACCATTTAACATGTGATGGGCAAAGCACATAACACACAGGCATTGCACAAATGGATTCTAAAACAGTTACTCTTTATTTTAGCCAATACAAGAAATATACAGCTCTAGGTAAAATGATACAATTACCTAGACATTTCCATACCCCAGGTTCCTAAACGCTTTTGAGGATTGTTGGGCTTAGGCCACAATCTTTTAAGGGGTCTGGGAGCCTCCCCATCCCCCTCCTGCTGAATCTCCTCTCACCACTACCTCTCAAATAAGAGGCTAGAGATTCTTTATTTTATACTCTTCAATCCCCTTTCTAAGGTGACCCCCTGATTAGGATTATCTGGTGATTTAAGTCCACCACCAAGAGATCAATTGCTCAGTTACCACCTCCTGGAGTTCAGAGTTGAAAAACTGGTTTGCCCAGAGCAGTAGCCATCACTTTGTCCAAGGGTGCTCCATTTCAATGGACAATCATCAATGTTTAATGACCCTCTAATGTTAGCCCTGTGCCAGGTGCAATAATTTCTCCTGTCACCTCCTGTGGGTTTTAGCTCAATATGGAGGGAAAAGACATCAGAGAAGGGAAGCGCCACACATTCAAAATGAAGTTTGCTGACTGACCCAGATATAGAGTCCCCACTATCAAACAGAATTCATAAGCTGTACATAGATTCTCCAGATTGTCACAGGGAGATATTAGTTCAGGGGAGAAGAAGGATAGGGTTGTGAAATAGAGGTGGCCATGTTTGCTGCAGGGAATATGGGATGAGGAAGGTCAGAGGGCAGTAACAAATCAGAATGGTGGGATTTATAGTAGACAGTTCATTTATAGTAGAATTGCTATACATTTAGAGAAAATAGAGTAATTACACAGATCAATATAACCTGATTGGTTGAGGACTATTAGCCAACAAGTACAGGAATTGCATAAAAAATACAGCTAATATTTTCAAACGTGAGCCCATGAATTCAGATACCTAACTACAGGCTTTAGTCCCTAACTAAGTGGCATGATATTCAGAAGTGCCTTTAATGGGACTTCTCCTGTGCTCAAAGTTAAGCATGTGTAGGTGTCTGCAGGCTCAGGCAGTAAGGAAGTTATCAAAATAAAGACTTACTCCATCTGTTTTTTTTTTCCCCAGGAAATCTGCTCTGGCACTTTGTACCAGAGCTAACCAAGATCTGCTCGTGTTAGGCTTCATTTGTTACAGTCACAATAGGTCTGATAAAGTTGCACCATAAATTAAAAGAAAAACTAAACACCTTAGCACAACATTGTTCTGCTGTCCTCTCCGGAGCCTAACAGAATTCAGATACAATGCAAAAGAGGGGAATCACCAATAAAATACACAGGAGGAGGGAAAATGACCAAAAATGTGTGTGTGTGTGTGTGTGTGTCTCTCTATCAGGCATTGTGTGTATAACAGCAAATTTTGTCGCCAAACAGCAGTGGTTGCATAGAAACCAAGGCAGGAAATAGCTAGCTGCTGTCTCTCACTGACTCCCTTTTCAGAGATCTGTACACAGCCAAACAAGTATTGCAGGATTGGCAAAACCTGATTCTAGTTTAACTTTTCCTTTTGGGGGATGGGAGCTGCAGAGGCTAATCTGTGGAGGAATGGCTGGTTGTAATTAATCAGAGAATCATCATTTGAATTAGGAAGAGGGAATCTTATATTTTAAAAATAAAAAAAAAACTGGAGGAGGGATTTACTTCTGAATTCACTGTTCATTGGGTCTAGCCTAGTAAGCTATTTATACCCACACTTTAAAGCCATGGGCTTTTCCATGCTCCATCCCTGGAAAGTTGGGGGTGGGCTGGGATTACCCAAGGGATTTAAGTGTTTGGATATAAACATAAGGACGAATGAGAAAGGGAGTGGCTAGCAGGCTAGAGTGAGGAAGCAGTTTAGAGAGATGACACATAGAATCCAGTAACTCATATGAATGTAGTTCATGCAATAAGAGGATGGATGTGTCATGGAAGCCTCCCCATTTCTCCTGCCTGTGTTCTGGGTTTGTATTTAGCCTCTGGGAAAGCCCTGTGATGGCCGCACCTTCTTCCAAAATAATCACCATAGCAGCAAACAGGGCAAACTTTCACCAGCCTATCCTGAAGCTTTCCACTCCTTTTACATGTGAAATGGCTGAGAACAGAGGCTTCTCAGCCTTAGGACATACAGCTCAACTATGCTCAGTATCTTTCAAAGTGTTTCACTAACAGAAGGAGAGATTCAGAGGTTCAGGGCCAGGGAGAAAGGCTGTTGCCCGTAGGGTTTGTAAAAGAGATGGAGGTAGACACACTTACAGGGACATAAACCCGCTTAGCAATTTCCCTGAGAGCTGAACATTTTTAAGCCTCTGAAAATTGTTTTTTTAGACTCTTCAACCAAAACAAACATGTTCTCCGCAATGGTATCTGGGATTCCCCTTCACACTGCTGTCTTAGTTCCCTGGTAACTCTGTGTCCTCTCTCATTAGATTCCTCTCTACTAGCATCTTGGCTGCTTCCCTGAGGGGAACATTCCCTACTGTCCCTGGGGAGCATTTGGGCACTGATATTGGGTGAAGAGGGGGATTTATTTTTCTTCAGGGTGGAAAACCTAAGAATGCCAGTCCAGCTCCTCACAGGTATTTAGGCTCCTAACTCCCAGGATCTGGGTCAGCATGTCCAGTATTTTGTCTAGCACCGCCAGCACTAGTTTCTTTAGCGCCAACTCTTTCCAGCCCCACCCGCAATCTCCCATCCGTGCACTCAGCAAAATGTGCCTTTTTGGCCTTTACCCCAGAGCTTGAACGGAAGTCATTTCACAGGGATGTATGGGAGACAATTACTTTTTCCTTTCTAGCCTCTCCATACAGATATTAAATTTAGCAAGAGAAATTGTGTTGTCTCTCGGTTGATCTACCTGTTAGCCACCCCCTTATGCCTTCTTCTTTTAATCTTCCTCTATCCTCACTCAGTCAGCTCTGTCCCCCTGCTTTCTGGCCAAGGAGAGGGCTCCTCTTTTATTTATGTATTTATTTGGCAGCTGATGTCTGAAGGGGAAGGAGTGAAAGTGTTTATATTGCACTGAGTTACTTTATAACTCATTAATACAACATAGAGAGTGGGAGGGCTATACACCAGGGAGATAATTATTGTTAGTATAGTGTTGCAAGGCTCTTTAAGACTATAGGAGACAGTCCCCATCCCCACCCCAAAGAACTTACAGTCTGAGACCCTGGTCTTGCAATGAGCTCTGCATATGACTTAGAATGGGTGCAGTACAGGGGTCCACCTGCCTAGCATTCATTGCAGGATCAGAGCCTGTGTTTAGACTTAACATGACAAGTGATAAGAGGGAAGGTAGAACAAAGGCTATATTTAAGACTGTGACAGATATTGCAACCCTGGGCAGTATTTTAATTTTATGAATGGTTTGTGTATCATTGTGTTTGACTCCTTGGGGGAGGGTTACCATAGCTCCTACAGAAATTAAAACAATAGGGGGTGGTTATCCCTGAGATTGTAAACAACTCGGGAGAGGCACCACCCCTTGCGGTGGTTTGCACATACTAGCTCCAGCTGTGTTTTCCAGAGACTAGGAAATAAAGAAAGGGCTTTTGGTATAAAAGGATAAGCTTGATTGATGCATGACCTTTATTTTGATTCACCAAATGTACATGACTCTCTATCCAAGGGAAGGTGCTAACCTTTGCTGAAGCGTTGAAAGGGCTGTTAGCCAGGTATGTTTAATGTGGGTTTAAATCTGTTTATTGTCTTTATGTTTTGTCTATAATGTTTTCACCTAAAGAATAAAGGTGCTTGTTTAGAAAGAGCTGTGTGGTAACTTGTAACTGCGGGCAATACGCCGGTCATAGCCCTTGGAAAGAAAGCAAAGCATGGGTGGGGGCTGTAGGCAGACTGGGGTGCTAGGGATATCAGAGAGCTGTGCAGCCTTAAAACCCCAGTCAAGGAGGGAGAGCGATCTAGATGTCTGCTCAAGAGAGGTGGGAGCTGGAAACCTTAAGTTGGTGCCCTTGAGGGGTGCCGGAGGGGGAACATAGGTGCACTTCTCACTGAAACTGTGAGACAGCCTAAAAGTGACCTGTTTTTCTCTGTATGAGTTCTTTAGTAAGCTAGGTTTCAGAGTAGCAGCCGTGTTAGTCTGTATTCGCAAAAAGAAAAGGAGGACTTGTGGCACCTTAGAGACTAAGAGACTTCGAGACTAAGGTGCCACAAGTCCTCCTTTTCTTTTTTCAGTAAGTCAGGTGCTAGGAGCTGGGTAGCAGAAGCTGAGGAAGGATTAGGAGAGCAAAGGGGGCAGCAGGGACAGACCAGCACGCAGCTAATCTGAAATACCCTGCAGGGCAATGGCTATATCAGCCTGTGCCTTTAAGAGTGTGTCATAGATGCCTCCCTCCGAGTTATAGTCCTGCTTCAGTCGAGCCTACTGACAGTGAGCAGGCGAGGGACACAGTTAGGAGGAAACCCCACTTGCTCATGTGAGACAGTGGGCAAGCCTGAGCCGGGCCCCAGCTTGACCTGCCAAGAGAGCTCTCTAGCCAGAGCCAGCTGCGCCTCACTTCCCTCGCCCACCCTCCGCGCCTGGGGGAGCGGCTCTGCTGGGCACTTGACTGCTCTCCACCAGTAGACACTGCTGTTGCAGGCAGGAGGAGGGGACTGTGGCCGCCAGGGCAGGGCTGTCTCCAGCAGAGCAGGAATTCCGCTTCTCTCTTCAGGCCGAGACAGGGGATCTGGTAGGAACAGGATCTTTTCCTCTCTCTCTCTCTCTGCTAAATGCTCTGATCAAACTGTAGCTTTATGCCTCTTAATCACAGCGCAGGCCTCTGGCTGGCGTGTTCTAGGTGCAGGGTTAGACATGCTTTAGCTGAGCCTGGATTTTGCAAATCCTGCGAGGGGTTGTTGGGGGAAAATCGGTCTCTTGAATTTATGCATAGTTGGCAATGTGATTTCAGGACTGAAATGCAAAAGAGGGGTGGGGATGCTTCGTTTCTTGTCCAGATTGGTTAGGAGAAATACACTGAATTGACTTAAATCCAAGCCACTTATGGGTGTGCTTTGTCTGCAATGCTGGTATCTAATCAGGGCTTAATTTTTGCCCCTGCACCTCGAGGCTTGGCAGTTCGTTGCCCTGGCACTTCTGGGCTTGCTGCGTCAGTTATGAAAGTAAAAAAAAAAAAAAATTGTGTGAGCCCCAACTCCTCTTCCACTACCAGTTAAGAACTGTATCTCGTTATTCCACTGTATTTTTAACGCACCCATCTTTGACTCAGTTTGCTGTTGGGGTGGGTTACCATGCTGTCAGGCCTAAAACGTGGTGACTCCCCAATGGTCAGGGATACTAAATGGAAGTGTTTCAATAAAATCCTTGAACCACTTCCTGCTTTTCATCCTCAGAGCACAGGGACTTCTTTTTAGCCTCTTCTGTATAGGTGTTTCTCCCGTGCTCATTCTTGAGGAGAGTTTGGTTTTTAAGGCCTGAATCACTGTTTGATTCCACACTAACCTGCTAGCATTTGGTCCCGAGAAGGATCTGTTGAGGACCCTGGTAAAAGTGTATAACAAAACCTGCAATGCCTTCCTCAGACACCTTAGTGCTGAGAAACTTGTTTGCCACCAGGGACTTTTAGATCACAACAGCAATAATTGGCACTTTGCTGTGGTGGTCTATGCTGGATATGCAGATGTGGTATACTCCTGATAATGTTCCAGTTCATTCGAATACCCTGACATGGCTGCAAAATCAGCTGCTCATAGTTAGGCTTATTTTTTAAATATTAGATTAAAGTTTTTTTCAGCGTTCTCATAGATATTAAGCTCAGAAGGGAACATTATGATCATCTAGTCTGACCTCCTGCACAATGCAGGCCACAGAATCTCACCCCCTTTTCCCAAAATACTTTTTAGCCCCCACTCCCCCATTCTAGTTGATCTGTGTAGACTGTGGCTTTTTAGCCTTTAAGTTAGGTATGCATATGCAATAAAAGCCCCTTTGTTATATTGAATTATTGGCAGTATTGAGGCAGTGACTGCAGGTTGTATTACACCCTTTGTAACTGAGCTTTCTGTTCTCTTTTTGTGGGTCCAGCAGTACTTTTCTTTTCAGAAAGTTTGTATTGGGCATTTTCATTGTACATTGTCTGCTTAGTCATGTGCTCTCTGCATGTGCATCATTCCCTCAAAACTGCTTTGAGTAGTATTTTACAGTGTTTGCCTATTTGGATGTAGGTATTTATTTAAGCTGCATAACCCTAGATATGAGGCAGCAATCTATATGATTTTATTAAGATAGTATTTATACAGCATCCTACAGTAATTTATAGAACAATTAAATGACAGTGTCCCAGACCTAAACCAGAACTTAATTGTAAGGTCTTTAACATGACAAGTGATCACAAAGGAACGTGGGCTTTGATTAGTGGTTACTTTTGTTTGCTTTGGGTTTAATAGGATGCTGTGTAAGTTACCTTTTTTGTAAATATTCATGGCTATTAACAAAGCCAAATTTTCTGCTGTGTAAATGGGTAAAACCCAATTTAATAATCAAGGTAGGCCATTAAGCAAATGGTGTAGTTTCTTTTGGTAACCCTCAGTGGGATCAGAGGGTAATGGCTCACTAGCAACCACACAACAGAACCACTAACCCAGAAACCTATCCTTGCAACAAAGCCCGTTGCCAACTGTGTCCACATATCTATTCAGGGTACACCATCATAGGGCCTAATCACATCAGCCACACTATCAGAGGCTCGTTCACCTGCACATCTACCAATGTGATATATGCCATCATGTGCCAGCAATGCCCCTCTGCCATGTACATTGGTCAAACTGGACAGTCTCTACATAAAAGAATAAATGGACACAAATCAGACGTCAAGAATTATTATAACATTCCAAAACCAGTTGGAGAACACTTAATCTCTTTGCAAAAAGAAAAGGAGTACTTGTGGCACCTTAGAGACTAACCAATTTATTTGAGCATAAGCTTTCGTGAGCTACAGCTCACTTCATCGGATGCATACTGTGGAAACTGCAGAAGACATTATATACACAGAGACCATGAAACAATACCTCCTCCCATCCCACTCTCCTGCTGGTAATAGCTCATCCAAACTGACCACTCTCCTTACAATGTGTATGATTATCAAGGTGGGCCATTTCCAGCATAAATCCAAGTTTAACCAGAACGTCTGAGAGGGGAGGGGGGGTTGGAAAAAACAAGGGGAAATAGGCTACCTTGCATAATGACTTAGCCACTCCCAGTCTCTATTCAAGCCTGAATTTATGCAAGTGTCTCTCCTCCCACCCCTCCACTTCCTGTGTTAGGTGGCCGCACTTATTTGTAGAGAATAAAAATAATTGACTCCCCACTCTTAGAGTGAAAAGGAGCCAACTCCTGATGTACACACACCGAGGGGAAAAGGAGCAGAAGATGGAGAGCAAAGGGGAAACACTGCAACAAATTGCATGGTGAGAGAGGAGCCAGGGAAAGGAGTAATGAGACAGTAAAAAAGGGAATAAGACAGAAGAGTTGTTTTGTTTTGTTTTTGTTTTTTTTAAAAATGTCCTGGTTAGTCCAGCCTAGGTCACTCCTACAATTGCTCCACCTTTCCTATGGGAGCTCCCCCTCTGAGTTCCCAAGTTGTGGGACGATCCTCCACTTCGCTTGGAGACCAGGGAGTCTGGAGAATTGATAGGGGCCTGTTCCCGTCTATCGGGCAGTGCCCCATCATCAGGATCTCAGAGCGCAGAAAGAGCTAGTGTAGGAATATTCCCGATTGTGCAGAAATCCCAGGAGTGGAGCTCTCATGCTGAAGGCAGGAGACTAGAACCATATAGGGAGGAACGGGGTGGTGGCACTTACCAAGAGGAACCAAGCCAGATGGCGGGAAAAGGAATGAAGGTGATAGAACAAAGCATAGAAAGGGAAAAGGGGGAGGAGAGAAACAGTTGGTGACTTAAGCCTGAGCTACACTTGGGGAGGCAGGGTTTGAACTAAGATACACAACTTCAGCTACACTATTCACGTAGCTGAAGTCTAAGTATCTTAGTTCGACTTACCTGGCTGACCTCACAGCAGCAAGTCGACCGTGGCGGCTACCCTGTCAACTTCGCTTACTCCTCTTGCCAAGGTGGAGTACAGGTGTCGATTCGGGGTCGATTTATTGCGTCTAGATGAGACTTGTTAAATCTATCCCCGATAGATTGATCACTACCCACCGATCTGGCGGGTAGTGAAGACATACCCTTAGCATGACTAATGCCCTGTAGTCATATACACAGGAGATTGCTTAAGTGTTTCCACCACACGCCCTGGAGTTTTCACAAGGGACACTAGGACCGCCCCTTTCTCTCTTGGAAAAGTACTTGGGCTTTTCAGTGCTTGTAGATAGCAGGCAGAGCCTCACTTTGAGAGACCGTGTGCATGGAGTTCAGTTGCTCAACCTCTGAAGACGGAGTGGCTGAGTCATCCCTGCTGATCAGGGAGCCTAGGCATTTCAAGCATGAAGCTTAGACCCCTAAATCATCCCCCTCTAGCTAAGATAAGAGACAGGCTAAAAGAGGAAAAAACAAGTAATAGGTGCAAGGCACTATCCATTAATAGCAGAGAACCACCTTTTAAGCTGCTCCTGGCCAGAGCACTTTGGCCCAGGCTCATAAAGGTATTTAGGAGCCTAACTTTCCTATTGGGGGGGAAGCAGAAGCAACAGGATTCAACCAGCTAGGGCCTAGCTTTCACAAATGCTGAGCACTCTTCTCTCCAGCTGAAGCCAGTCAGAGCTACAGATGTTCAACACCTCTGGAAGTCAGGCCCAAAGACTACTTCACTATCATGTCACGCCTGACCTTTCTTGTGTCTCTGGGTAAGCAGAGAAGGGAGAACAGTCCTGGGAGGAGAAAGAGAATAGTCATTGAACAAAACAAGTGCAGGCAGATCAGAGCAGTGGCAGAGCATGTTATTGTGAGAGAATTCATCAGGTAGATATGTGGAGGAAGAAAGAGAAGGAGGACACTGTTTCCTCTCATTTTCCCCATAGATGAGAAGGAAGATCGAAAAGAGGGAAGAATAAAGGCCAAAAATAATGTGGGTTTGGGGAGCAAGTGGGAAAAGAAATCTAAAGGGACAGGAGGAGGTAAGGGAAGAGCATATTAGAGAAAGATGAAAACAAGGAGTTACTTAACATGGGGGGAGGAAGAGATTGTATGTGCGATTTTTAGCTCCCCACCTAAGCCCTGCTTGCACAATGAGCTCCCTAGGGACCACAGGGATCTCACAGAGCACTCATTGCAGGGCCATAAATATCACTGATAATTAGCTGGAGAGATGAACTCCAACACCTTTCCCCAACACATCAGAATCCTTCATCCCCTTACCAAAGGAAGGAACAAAAGACTAATTCCCCGCCCCCCCCAAAGAAACTAAAACAAGACCTGTATGGTGTCAGCTGTACTCTAGCATTAAGAGTTTATTGTAAAGGAAGACCGCTAATTGCCCACATCTTCAGCTATAATGTGGCACACAGGGGAAAAGAATACCTTAATCACATGCCCTTTATAATGGTGACCAAGAAGGATGAGCTTGCTAAGTAGGGTGGGTTCTTTGAAAAAGCCAGTCTGGGGGCCAATAAATTCGGCTGCTCTGGCCTAGGCGTCTTTGGCTCTGTTCGGATTCAAAAGCGGCTGAGTGAATCTCTGAGCTCAGAGAGAAGGTGGATGGGGAATCAGGGAAGGTTTTGCTCTATTATGATGATTCTATTTTATATATTGTATGTTTGTTTCTCCACTTACTATTTTGAATGTTTTGGGATTGCAGATAATTCTTTGGTTTGTACACAGAAACTTAATCCCTTTGGCTAACTAGGTTTCAATATTATGGCAGTGAGATGGGTTACAGACTTATAAAAAGTAGAATCCCTGCCTTCCAAGCTTCTGCTTTTGCCTATTTGTTTTGGGAGAGTTGGTGAATACTATGCAGTGTGTATGGTAAATATGGTTGTTAATGTTAGTCAGTACAAGTCATAGTCTCAGTTGGTATTGATTATTCTACTTCAACTGAGAATAGTGGCGCTCTACCGTTCTGTGTCAGCTGTGGGGCTAGCAGTGTCTGTTCCTTCTGACAGGTTTCAGAGTAGCAGTCGTGTTAGTCTGTATCCGCAAAAAGAAAAGGAGGACTTGTGGCACCTTAGAGACTAACCAATTTATTTGAGCATAAGCTTTTGTGAGCTACAGCTCACTTCATCGGATGCTTATGCTCAAATAAATGTTAGTCACATTTATTTGAGCATAAGCATCCGATGAAGTGAGCTGTAGCTCACAAAAGCTTATGCTCAAATAAATTGGTTAGTCTCTAAGGTGCCACAAGTCCTCCTTTTCTTTTTGTTCCTTCTGAGTGAGCTTTAAGAACCTGAATCTATGTAGTAGTAGTTACCTGTAACACAGATGCTGGGAACTGTATGCTAGACTTAGAACAATAGCGTACTCCCATTCCCTCATTAGAGGGATTAATTATGCTTTCTAGTAAGACTTCACTGTTGTAGACCATACTTCATGTGCTAAGAGTCTGTCTCTGGGGGAGTGCATTGTTACCAGACTCTCCTTTATGCGAAAACTCCCCTTTATTTGGGATCCCTAACTTCCTCTCTCCATCTTTCATTATGTTAGGAAAAAATGATATGGAGAGAATAGAATTAGAAGTATGAGGAAGAATTCACTATAGTCTGTAGTGCTTGCTCCTAACTATTCCACTCTGGTTTGGGCTAGTGTAGGAGGAAAATGCTAATGAACTTGACCTAGGAAACATGACTTGAAACACCACTTGGCACCTAGAGTAGATCCAGTTTAAAACCTTCAAAACCATGTTAGTTGCTCACTGTCTATGCTCCCCTTCGAGTAGACCACAGCTAGCTAACACTATTTGAAAAGTGATCATGCCTGGTATGGACACAGCTGAAGTGGTGTTTCAAATAAAACTCTAAAAAAACCCTTCTTTGCTAGTGTAGATTAGACTTCTATGGATCTGATTCATCACTGCATCATGTATAGCAGGGGTGGGCAAACTACGGCCTGCAGGCCACATCCAGCCCATGGGACCGTCCTGCCCGGCCCCTGAAGCTCCCAGCCAGGGAGGCTCGCCCCTGGCCCCTCCACCACAGCCACGCCGCTGTGCGGGCTGCATGGCTTGCACCCACCCACCTCCCCAGGCTTTCAAATAAGCCTGTTCCACCGCTCTGAGCGGCCTGGTAATGGTAAGGGGGCGGGGGGAGTTGGATAAGGGGCAGGAGGTCCCTGGAGGCAGTCAGGGGACAGGGTGTGGTTGGATAGGGCAGAGGTTCAGGGGGAGGGGTGGTCAGGAGACAGGGAGCAGGGGGGTTGGATAGGGGGTGGGGTCCCGGGGGGCAGTTAGGGACAGGGGTCCAAGTGGCGGGGGGGCGGGTTGGATAGGGCATGGGAGTCTCAGGGGGCAGGGGTGTGATAGGGGTTGGGGCAGTCAGGGGATGGGGTGTGGGGTCCCAGGGGGGTGGGGGGTCCTAGGAGGGGGTGGTCAGGGGACAAGGAGCAGGGGGGGTTGGACGGGTCGGGGGTTCTGAGGGGGGGGCAGTCAGGAGATGGGAAGGGGGAGGGGGCAGGGGCCAGGCTGTTTGGGGTTGCGAAATGGTATGGAGGGCCACGTAGGGAAGGCTGTACCTCCCCAATGTGGCCCTTGGGCCAAAAAGTTTGTCCACCCCGGTGTATAGTCACCTCCACTAACCAGTCACGATGAGGGCATTGTCACCCACTCTGCACTGCAGTCAAATTGTGTAGTCACTTACACAAGGTGTAGGGTAACAAGCTAGCCAAATGTAGACCCAGATAGTCCAATGGGACTTTCCCGGGTAGTAAGTTTGTTAAACTGCAAGATTTATGGGCTGAGGCGTAGCTATTTGTTTTGGCATATTTTTACCTATTGTAAAGTATTGTGTATAAGGACTATGGAACCTCTCTGACCTGTAATACAGATTTACTGTATGTTTGTAACTCAGAATTGCTCTTTTGGGGCTGACACCAACAGCTGAACATAAAAATATAGAAACGACAAAAAATGTGCCCATCCACTTAATGGTGCGTATTACCTTTCCAACACTACAGTATTGCTGTATCCTGGTTCATGCAAACAATTCAAACACTACCTTTGCTCTGTGTGGTACCCGCTTTTGTTAAGTGTACAGGCAGGGGGTTGGTAAGTTAAAAGTGACAAAATGCCCCCTGGAGGATGCCATCTGAATGTCTCCCACTGCCCGTAGCTCTGCAGTCTGCACCAGGTAAACTGGTGGGAGTCTGGTTCATGACTGAATAGTGCTGGATCCTTCCAGCCCCATGAATTTTGCGTTCCAGTAATTTGGTTTTTGGCTGAGATTTTTTGTTAACATGGAACCTGTCAGTTCCCATGACTCTCCTCCTCTCCATATGTAATCTTAGGAGAGATCACTAGGTCCTAGACTCACATCAGACTTCCCATGTTCTCCCTGACGTACACACATGTACTGTGCCCTTCAGCCACCAGTCCAATATTTACAAGAATGGCACCCATTGCTTTTGGAAAGTGCACACTGTCACATAGTCAAAAAGAGCCTCCCTCTCTTCTCACTGGGTCCAACAGTTGCCTAAAAACCACAAGGGTCTTGGCTGACTGTCTGTTTCAATAACTCTGAAGGATGCACATACCTTCCAGCCACCGGATAGGGGCCTCTGCTGGGTTAGTCTGGCCACTATCTGATATATCTCCACATTGCAAATGTGGAATTGGTGTCTGTAACCTTTCAACATAGGCCATGTGTAAAGAGGGCAAGTTGCACAACTGTAACTTGTGGCTAAGAGGGTTATAAATCCAGCTGCCCAAGCATAACTGGTTGGGTTTGAAGAGGGAATGCTGGGTTTGTTCTGTTTCAGAAATTACTCAGGGTAATCTTGTTAAATCTTCAGATCTTGCATCAGCATTTAAAATGGACCTTGACATCCAGTGTGAAGAGATGAGTGCGTCGAGATGGACTGAGCTTAAATCTTCCATGAACACAAGCAAAACTGTCAGGTAGTACCAGTTTGTTTTGTTTTTTATTTTGTTTTCTAGAAGAGACCATATAGCAACTAAGCTGAATAGTTTCCTAAAGCAGTGGCTCTCAACCAGAGGTCTGGGGGCCACGAGCAGGTTTCAAGGAGGCCGCCAAGCAGGACCAGCATTAGACTTGCTGGGGCCCAGAGTAGAAAGCCAAGCCCCACCACCTGGGGCTGAAGCCCAGGGCCCCAAGACCCGCCACCGAAGGCTGAAGCCTGAGCAACTTAACTTTGTGGGCCCCTATGGCATGGGGCCCCAGGTAGTTGCCCTGCTTGCTACCCCCTAATGCTTGACCTGGCTTTTATATGCAGAAAAACAAGCGTCACAGACGGGCTGGGAAGTTTTTATAGCATGGTTGGGTGGTCTCAGGAAAGAAGAAGGTTGAGAACCTCTGCCCTAACGGGTGGAGGGAGGAGTATACATGACTATTTTTGGGTGGGGGGGGAGAGGGGAAGGGGACAGAATGTTTTCTGCATTTCAGGGGCAATATTAATTGCAGTAGTGTTGCTATGTGATACTGCAAACTTGCTCACGACGAAAGGATTCTGCTCATTCTATGTAGGAAGCTCATGAGGACATGCTTATCTAAAGAAACCTACTCCTTGGTATGAACTCTGTCTGGGTTCAGATTCAGCATAGATCAAAAACACCATAGTAGTGATGTCTTCAATGACTATTTAAATATGTTGCCACTGTTCTGGCGTTCCTGTTTTCCTTGGCAGAATGTTTATTTGCAGGGGGCTGGTGTCTCTATCTTCTTTCCTTCCAGAAAGGTGGGTTTTAGGCTAAAAAAGTGTCCCTTGATGGGAGTGCTGGTCAAACTCCTCCCTTATGGCATTTCATGACCAGTCTTCCCAAATGCTATAAATTGACCAGCATTTTAACCAGGGGAAAGTCTCCATCCCTTTCACTTTTAATCCTACATGTTCTGGCAGCCACAGAGTATATATCTTCCATTTTAGCCAGGTCAGCTAGTGAGTGCTCTGCTGGGAGTTAGAGAGTGCTAGAAAGGGTTGATTCCACACTGGTCCACCTCCTCTTGCTGGGAATCTGCACTCTTGGGCTGACCTCTTGCTCCTCTGGGTGGGCAAAATGAGCATTAAGCTAGTGGGGAGGGAGCAGCAGATTGAGGGTGACTTGGTTTGGGAAGAATTGCATGGGCCTTTTATATGTGAGTTATGTGGAACTAACTCTGACTGCCTGAGTCCTCCCCTGGGTATGGGATGCCCTGAGGGAACCTCAGCTGTGTGCCAGTGATTAGAGCTGCATTCTGAGCAGAGATTTGGCTGCCCAAGGTATAGAGGCTGAGAAGGTGACAGCAGCTGATAATTGCCAGGAAGGAAACAAGGACGTGGGCAGAGTCTCTGAGCTATGCATGCCAGAGCAGATTCCTTGGAAGGCTCTCTCTGCCTGGAAAGCCTGGCAAAGGACCAGGCATTTGGTGTCCCTACAGAGTCTGCCTGAAAGCTTATACATTGCCCTCTGGACCTTTGGATTCAGGTGCACTCCTGCTGCCTGATGAACTGGCTACCTTGTTGGTGAAGAAACTAAGCTTAACTGCAGCTCTGTGGGCTGCAGGGGGTTGGGGCACACGCCATCTTCTAAGCAGCACAGATGGAGGAGTTCCATTCAGTCTCTCTGGCAGAATCTCACTTCCACTTCTACAGTAGTAGAGCCCCAGTAGTGCAGGAGAATCCTGCCTCCTGCCAAGCCTGGGTAGTGGAGTGGGCTTTGTCTGCACAACAAGCTGCTGCATGTGGATTTTCAGTGATACACTCCAGGGACTGACTTAAGGTCTAAATAAACCATTATCTTGTTTAATAAATACATCTCTGATGCGGAAATCTTCAGTCACTGAGGTGAGCAGAATGAATTGTTAGGACTAATGCCATCTATCTTCCCTGCAGGCTGGATGATTGCAATCTCTCTGCTAGTCACTGTAAGGATATTGGCTCTGTCCTCAGTACAAACCAGTCCCTGATGGAGCTAACACTGAATAACAATGAATTGGGAGACTCCGGCGTGGAACTGATGTGTAAAGGGTTGATGGCGCCAAGCTGCAACTTACAGAAACTCTGGTAAGTCTCGACTAGTGCAACACAACCACCAGAACTCTTACGAGTCTTTATCAACGGACTCTGAGTAACTCAACCCTTGGGGCCAGATCATCAGCTGAGGTAAATAATGCATCTCCACTGACTTCAACAGAGCTACGCCCATTTATTCCAGCTGAGGATCTGGCCCTACATTTACTGTGGTCTGTAAACTCCTCAGAAAACCCTGAATTCTTATCAAATTGCTTTTCGTTTATTGGTAGGGAAAAGAAATTGATGTAACTTCAAACACTTCCTGAGTAATGACTGGGAGAATCTGATCCCTAACTGGACTAGAAATTGGCTGACTTTTCCCAGCTCTGATCATTTGGCCAGGGCAGCTCAAGACAGAGCAAGAACCACTTGTCTATAGCAGCTTTTAACACCTCCCAAATCCCAGCCCCTCCAGTCTTCAAAGAAGAAAAGGAGTAGTACTTGTGGCACCTTAGAGACTAACAAATTTATTGGAGCATGAGCTTTTGTGAGCTACAGCTCACTTCATCAGATGCACATCTCCCCACTGTATTTTCCACTGAATGCATCCGATGAAGTGAGCTGTAGCTCACGAAAGCGTATGCTCGAATAAATTTGTTGGTCTCTAAGGTGCCACAAGTCCTCCTTTTCTTTTTGCGGATACAGACTAACACGGCTGCTACTCTGAAACCAGTCTTCAAAGAGAACTCTTCCAATAGCTACATATATTTTGGTTTTTAGCTGCTTTAATCTTTTCTGCTCACTTGTTTACCACCAAGACTATCATACATAAATGGATCTTGGCACTTCAAAGACCAAGATAAGGTCTAGACAGCTGGCAGCCTCCCAGAGTTTACCTGGTGGGCAGGAAAAAATTGTTACAAGGATGACTTTTGGTCCCTCAACAGTTCTGTGGGCTTCAAATGTCACATGTCCTCTAGTGAGAAGAGCAATTTAAAAAAATTGCAGGTGTGGGGAGCCAAAATAAGTAAATCAGACACTTTTTTTTTTTTTTAAGATAGGCCTTGGAATAAATGGATCTAATACTTCCCCAAGAGAATAGAAAAGTAGTTATTGAGTCACATTTCAAATAGTCTTTTTAAACCTCAAGTTCTCAAGAGTGCCAATCACAAATCATTAGCGTCTCTCCTAAGCTAGGTTGCGGTGTTTGTGTTTTGTGGGCAGTTCAGTGCATGGTAAACGTCCACTGTTTACCTCGGGCAATGTGTTACAGATGAAATCCGAAACCTCAAACTTTTCTAAAAAGTGAACTTCCCGACAGAACTCCATTAAGATATTGTACAGGTTATTGGCTCCTCTGAGTGATTTAAATCCACCCCCTTTTTGGTAATGTTGCAGCTGTCCTGCAACTACTCATACCAGAAACAGCACTGGAGAGAGACCTTTCTCAGCCCTTTGCTGCCACTGAGAGCAGGTATATCCTGCAGGATACAGTAGCTACACTGTGGAGGAGAGCATATCTAACACCTACACAGCAATAGGGGATTTAAGCCAATATTTGGCTTAGATTTTATTTTTGACTACTGTGCCCTCACTCTAGGGAGTCAATGGAAGGTAAGAGTCCCTTATTTTCTATCTGGGAATAGCCTCTTGTTGGCTTAGACTTGTCCTATGTAGAACAACATTGCTGCATAGATGTATTGGAATTTTTGTCATTATTTAATGGGAAAAATTCTCTTTTCTGCTATGGCTGCTGTACAAGAAGTTTATTAAAAAACAAAACATGGAAGCCCCTTGTTACTGCAACTCTAAAACTACTTGATTAAAATTTTTAACTGGGGCAGAGATTATTGGGTCTGGCCCTACCATAGTATTTATCTTGGCATGTAATAATTTTGGTAGAATTGCAGATGCTTTCTTTGTAAAGGCACTGAAGCATAATCCATTGTAGTGCTGCAGTGTATTATGAAGCCAAATACTGGAGGATACACCAGTCAAACATGGTGAATTCTGAGGAACTCTATTCCTCATATGCTGGTTTCTTTTCTTCCTCAGGCTGCAGAACTGCAATCTAACAGACGCCTGTTGTAAGTATCTCTCTTCTGTTCTGAGCACAAAACCAACTCTGATCGAGCTGCATCTGGGTGATAACAAACTAGGATCTTCAGGTGTAAAAGTGCTGTGTGAAGGATTGATGGATCCCAACTGTAAGCTACAGAAGCTACAGTAAGTAAGCACTGGCCTCCTTGGTTCTTCCATCTGTGCTTGGCATTGCAAGGTGCTCGACAAAACTCAGATGGATGGGTAGGTTGGGGAGTGGAGTTCTGTCATCTCTTGTAACCAGCAGTAAATTTGCCTCCAGTTGCAAAAAAGTGAATATCTGCAGGGAGGAAATCTCTGGTAAACCAATTTAGTGGGGATTGGATGGTCCCAAAGCCTTGTAATGATGTGGACTGGTCTCTAGTCTGACCACCTCAATAAAGCCCAGATTGGTAGTGACCAAAAGCTATTCTCATGGTAGGTTCAGTGGTTTCAGCCGTGCTCCAAATCTTTGTTGACCACTTTATACTCAGTTCAGTTGCATTCATTGGATCATCGGGATATGTTCCATGGAGCATAGTTTGTGACTATTCAGACAAATTAGTGGTTTTAATCCAACTACCAATGGATAGGTCTCCATATTGAAACCACCTTTGACTGAGACCCTTGTTTAGCAGAGGCCAGGAATTAACTGGGCATGAAGAATTTGCTGCTTCCTTCCTCAAAAGGACAAACTACCACCTTTTTGTCCTCCAGTTTACCCATCTACTTCTCAGAGTTATGGATGGTTAGTCTGGCTCTTCCCATAACCATATTATAGGGAAGGTGAAGTGGGTAGAGATTAGGTGCATACCATTTACACAGTACTTGAGGCTCTTGTCCACTGCAAACAACCCTCTGACATTACTTAATAAATAGTGGTGGGTGCCTATCAATGCAGAATGACCTGGAAGTTCTATGATCAAACCTCAGTCAAGAACAGGGAGCAGAAACTTGTTTCACAACCAGCAGGAGTGCTGCTGATCAGTTTATTGCTCTTGATTCTAGTCTGGTTTCTGATCTGATTATACTAAAGGTTACCAGCTGGAGAAACTAACTCGTCTCCTCCTTCAGAAAGACATAGCAGTGGTGGTTGTATGCTCTTACAATTCAAGAATTAAACAGTGGTTGTCAACAAACCTGCATGTAATCTTATGAAAGGCTTGCTATTGAAACTGAGCAGATACCCCATCTGGTGATGCTTTCAAATCAAACTGACTGAAGCCCCCTGGCAATAGCATGGAAGTGCTATTAATTTAGCTGCTGAGGTTTGAGGACTCCCCCTGTGAAAAGTCATGAGCAATCTATATATTTAACAGGCTGACTGGTAAACTCTCTGCTCAATCTTTGTGTCTGGGCTGTGGACAAGATTTCTATGTTGCTGACATATCTGAGCTGAGTGGCAGGATGAAGACTCCTATTTTGCTCTGGTTTTTTTCTTTTTGCAGGTTAGAGTATTGTGAACTCTCGCCTGACAACTGTGAGATGCTCTGCTCCGCTCTGCGCACAAAGTCCTCCCTGAAGGGGCTCAACATAAGTAACAACAAACTGGGAGATGCAGCAGTAAAAGTGCTATGTCAGGGAATGATGGATCCCAACTGTAAGCTACAGTCGCTACAGTAAGTAACAGCTGGTTCCCTCCAGTTCTAACTCTGCTGTTACAGAGACACACCATTCTCTTGCTGCCAGGAATACTTAAGAAATTCTGTGGCTTATCCAGGTGCATCTGTGTTGCCATGAAAAATTGCAAAATCTCTGCTGCCTTAAATTCTGCTTAGCACTTGATTCAGGGAGCTGGCTTTCACTCTTCACTGCATGGTAATGGCAGTGGGGTCGCTGTGGACCAGACTTGCAAAGAAAATGTCCTTTGGCACCTATTTGGGAGGGGAAGCTACTATCCCTCGGCTCTAGCTAGTCTCCCACCAGTTACTATTCAACTAGGTCTGAATGCTTCTTCAGAATAACAAAGTGTACATCTCTTCAAAGTGGTCTGCTGCGATACACTCCTTGTCTGGGGTAAGGTCCACGGAGGCAGTTTGGTGCAAGATCTCAGTCTCCTGCCACATCTAGATCTGCAGAGCACTCCTGCCCTAAGAGCAGTATAGGCTGCAGAATCTGCTTATCGCATCAGCTGGAAGCCATGTGGAGACCCATTGTGTTTGCAGCAGCCATGAGCTCACCATCCCAGCATGGGTCTAATGGAGTTATGGTCTCAGGGACTCCCCTGGCTTTGTCTGTGCCCAGGACTTCCTTAAAGAGGGATCCTCAACATAAAGAATGGCCCATGCAAATCGCCTATCGGTTACATACATGGTATATGGGTTTTAGGGAACTATGGTGCTCATTGAGGAAGGATGATGCAAACGGTTTCTTCTGGGGGAATAATGGGCCAAATCCTCAGCTGGCATACCTCCACTGAATTCAGTGGAGCTTCACCAATTCATACTGGCTGAGGACCTGGCCTGCAGTCTCTTCCCGATCGTATTCAGGATGGTGGATGTCCTCTAATACGCTGACTTATGGAGCAGCAACTGCTGAACGTTGATCTGATTCTTCTGTTCCCCACAGTCTGGAGAACTGTCATATCACAGCTGCTAGCTGTGGGGATCTCGGCACTGTTCTTGCTATGAAGCCATCCCTAACAGAGCTGTCTGTGGGAGAGAACAAGATTGGAGATCCAGGTGTAGCACTGCTGTGCCAGGGACTACTGAATCCCAACTCTAAAATAGAGAAGTTATGGTAAGGGAAACGCTTAAAATCTGCACAAGTTGGTAGCCTCCAAATCATCTGTGTTTATTATGCTAGCATGATCTTGCCTGATATGTAGAGTTTCCTGGTCAACAAATCCCTTGTGAAGCAGGGGTGCACCTCAGACCCCTTTTCTCAGGGAGGGTTGGATGAAGAACACTACTGAATAGGCAGGAAAGCACAGTGAGGTCAGTAAATGATCAAATCCTCTGAAGGAGGACACGACTGAATATTCATTACAGCAGCATTCTGTTGTTCTGTTCAGTTTTCTGTACAACACTAGATACCCAACTTACCTTCTGTCCTTTTAAAAAAGGAGATTTTTATCTCTAATGCAGGAAAGGGGAAGATGTAAGCAGGAGAAGGCTGCTCACACCAAAGGAACTTGTAAAGTAAATGTGTGTGCCTATAACAAGCCTCTTAGAGTTCAAAAGACAGACTCTACTGGTCTGCATTTCTACCACCCTGGGTAAAAATAGGATTCACCCCAGATCAGCATATAAAGTCCTAAGCAAATCTTGAAGAATCCAATATTCCTATTGTGTTCCTCAGGTTATGGGAATGTGGTGTCTCACCGGCTGGCTGTAAGGATCTCTCCCATGTCCTCAGTGCAAAAGAGTCTCTAATAGAGCTGAGCCTGATTGGTAACGAGTTGGGAGACCCAGGAATGGAGCTATTGTGTCAAGGACTGAAGGATCCAAAAACTAAACTCCAGGCACTATGGTAAGCTGCTGCTGGCTTCCTTTACAATGTTCACTGTCCTAATTTTTTAGTTTTATTAACAAATAACTCTTTTACACTAAGCAGTGCCCACACAAACATCCTAACTGATTCAGGTCCTCTAAGGGTGGTGTGGTTCTTCTGTTTAGCAAGGCCCCAAAGGGATTCTGGGGAAAGAGCCCATTGAAAGTCAATGGGACTAGTGCTCCTAAAAACCCTTAGGTAACTTTTTTGAAAGGTCATGGGGGAGATTTTCAAGGTCTAGGAAACTGAGCATCGTCAAGTTTGAGCCCACCCATTAAGTATAATTAATTCACTTGAGAGAAGGATTCAGTGACTTGGAAAAAGACATTTGAAAGGGCAGCTTTAACAGCAAATTGGATGTTGGGTCTACTAGTTTCCTGTTTTTGTATTGGATTCCTAGCTTTCCCATGGCTTTCTGTTGCTCAAAAGCCTGAAGGCTTGAGCTCTAAATCCTACCAAGTGTTTCGGGATTTCTTCAGTGGTAGAGAGGGAGTGAATGTGTTCACCAAGGAAAGCTATAGCCTTTAGCAATGAAGGAAATCTGTCTGCTAGCTGCACTATAAATATACATGGCTCCCCCTTGAAAGGGTTTAAAGAAGTCAGTACTCCGATGGTGGCAATTTTAGTCAAAGTGTAACAGAAGGTTCTACCTACATGAACTTCTCTTTTTCCACCTCTGTACTTACCTGGTGTAGCCTTCCAGACCTAGGTCCTCTGGCATCACATGATCTGAGGTAGGAAGAGAACTGTCCCTTTGTGTGAAGGTTTAACAAGTGAAATAACCCTTTCCTACTATCTAAGCCAAAAGAATAGCATAGTTATCTGTTTACACAGATAGGTGAATGTGAGAGGGTGAGAAAAACCTAGGGATAGGTGAGATACCACCATTCACCTTCAACACAGGAGGTATGTCTCTAAGTGATCCCTTTCAGAGCGAACTAATCTCTCATGCAGCTGTGTGCCTCAAAAGAGCAAAGATCTTGCATTCTTTGAGGTGGATGTAATTTTTAGTGTGATGCAACAGGACAATTGAGCCTCAGACCTGGGGGAGTGGATAAGCACATGGGTGATTTAAAATAGTACATCTAATCACTGATGGCAAAGGACAGAAGACCCAGACTTCAATAGGAATGTAGTCCCACCCTGTCTAAATAACTCTACTCACCAACGTGAGGGGGAGGACCTGAGGCATTCAGGAGAGGTCAGCAGCCATAGAGGTTAAAGATGGGAGAGGAAGACCTATTAGATCAGGGGGACGCAAACTTTTTGGGCCGAGGGCCACATCAGGGTGGAGAAATTGTGTGCAGGAATGGGCTCAGGGCAAGGGATTGGGGCAGAGGAGGGGTGCGGCATGTGAGGGGGCTCAGGGAAGGGGGTTAGGGTGCAGGGGGCTCAGGGCAGAGAGTTGAGGTGGAGGGTGCAGCAGGAGGCAAGGTGCAGGGAGTTGAGGAGCAGGATGCAGGAAAAGTTCAGGCTCCGGCCTGGCACTGCTTACCTAAAGTGGCTCTGGGGTGGCAACAGCACACCCGGGGCCAGGGCAGGCTCCCTGCTGGCCTGCCCTGACCCCATGCCACACCGCTCTAGGAAGCGGTCAGAACCACATCCCTGCCAGCCCCTGGGGGTGGGGGATGAGGGGGGGGGCACAGGGCTCCGCTTGCTGCCCTTGCCACACCTCCAGGTACCTCCCCTGAAGCTCCCATTGGCTGCAGTTCCCCGTTCCTGTCCCTGGGGCCCTGGTGGTGCCTGAAGGCAACAGCAACGCACTGAGTCCTCTGCCCTCCAGGGACATGGTGCTGGCTGCTTCTAAGAGTGGCGCAGGGCTTGCGGCCCACAGTTTGCCTACTTCCTGTATTAGATCATCCAATCAGTCTTTCAGCTCCTGAAGATCTGGTTTCTTTTTTGCATTGCAGGATAAGGGAATGTGGTCTCACCACTGCCTGCTGTAAGAGCATTAGCTCTGTTCTTGGCACAAACCAGACCTTGAGAGATCTGCATATGGGTGGAAACAAGATAGGAGATGCAGGGGTTGAAATTATCCGTGAAGGACTGATGAACCCCAACTGTAACTTACGGTCTCTATGGTAAGTAACTTATTTCTCTTTCAGTTGCAGATATTGGTTGCCCAATAAAGAATGGGGGTGGATGGAGATAAGGCACAGAGGCTATGAAGAAACCGTTACAAAATACCAAATAGTGAGAACTGATGCTCAATTATAGCAGTTATGGCTGGGAACAGAATGCTGTTGGCATTCATGGGAAGACAGTCTCCCTTGAAGTTCTCATTTCCCACAGATTCTTCCTTGTACTTAAAACTGGCCCTTTGATAAGAACTAGCAAATGTTAACTCCAATGTTGTCTTTGGGGCATAAGACACCCTAAGTAAAGGGGAGCTGGAGGAATCTCCCTGGGGACAGGTTATCCCAAACCTGTCAATTGCAGGATTTGTTGCACCTTCCTCTGAAGCAGCAGGTACTAACCACTGTCAATGGCATACCTGGCTAGACAGATCACTGGCCTGACCCGTATCGGCCAGTTCCTGTGCTCTACTGCTAGAGTACAAATCCTAACTTAGGTAACATGTCTGTGTTGCTTTCTTTGCATATTTGTGCAAATTCTACACTGTTTCAGCCCTCCCAGAACAAGCAGCTGTTCCGTTTCCGTGTGGAACTGTTAGCAGAACTGTCCACATCTGACTATTAGTAGCCAGTGACACTTTTTTTCCCCCCTCAGGTCTAAAGTTGTGTAAATAACTGGCTTAGTACTCCCGACACATAATGCTGCAGCCACCTCCCCACCCCCGATGCCACAACACTGGAATGGTACTCTACGGCTCTAGTTGCACCCAGTGAAGCCAAATGGGCAGGAGCCATGGAATCATGTGGGGCTACCATGGATGCTTTAGTCATGGCTTCTAGAACCTGTAGGTTAGACTAGAAAGGATCTTGAGAGACAGAGGCTTTGGCTTCTGTTCTCAGCAAATCAGGTTCTGAATGGGAAGGACTGAGTGCCAAGAGGTCATTTGTCCTGTCACAGAGGTGGACCAGCAGATTGAGCTATGGGTTTGACAGGGTGACCTCTGAATCTCAAGGCCAATAGATGTCAAGTAACCCAAAGGGTGGGCTCTTAATTAAGGTTCTAGCACTATAAACTTAGTTTGAGCTACTCCTGTGTTTACTGAAGTACTGGTCCTTTGGTGAATCTTGCCCATATGCTCAGGGTTTAGCTGATCGCCATATTTGGGGTTGGGAAGGAATTTTCCTCCCAGGGCAGATTGGAAGAGGCCCTGGAGGTTTTTCGCCTTCCTCTGTAGCATGGGGCACAGGTCACTTGCTGGAGGATTCTCTGCTCCTTGAAGTCTTTAAACCATGATCTGAGGACTTCAAGAGCTCAGACATAGGTGAGGTTTTTCGCAGGTGTGGGTGGGTGAGATTCTGTGACCTGCATTGTGCAGGAGGTCAGACTAGATGATCATAATGGTCCCTTTTGACCTTAATATCTATGAATAGCCTTGGCTTCTTGAAGGAACTCTTTCAATTTGCCTCTGTTCTGAATCTGTAAATAACCCAGTAATAATCTGTAAATGTTGTTTAGTCTGGTCTTTGTTAGCTTGGTCACCACCTCTAGCTGTGTAATAAGGAGAGAGAGAGAATAGCTTAATGGCTCAGTCCAGCTGCAAAAACTCAAATTTTTCCCTACAACAGAGATTCACCAGACTGTTTTGGTCTACAAGTTAGATATGTCTTGGGTTCCCTAACACGCTATCTACTGATAGATCACATGAGTGCAGACAAGAGTGGAAATAAGGTGTGGGAACACTAATCTTGTGCAATAGAGATCTCCATTTGTGCAACATCAAAACTCACCAAGCCTAATATAGGCTGGCTTTATGCCCATTCATTAGCTGGGAAGGGTCAGATTCTGTCCTCTGTTACACCTGGCATTTCCATGTAGCAGAGGTCAGAATTTAATCACGAATGTCTAATACTGCCCCAAAACTTGTTGGGCACATCCTGCAAACCGATGGCAATGTGCTCTCACTCTTTCTATGGCTGGAGCCAGAAGAAAGGGATTGCCTGCAACAAGTAATCACAAAGGGGCCTGCGCACTGGTGTCTTTAGGGGGAGCACATGCTTCATGTAAAACACACAAGCTATCCTATGTGCCAGCCTCTGAAACGGCAGAAAGACAAATGGTGTTGCTGCCTGCTGCAGTCCTGGTTGGGATGTCTACTCCTAACAGCCCAGAGTTCAAAGTGACTCTAAACCAGTACTCCTCTTATTTTGGCTCCTCTTTCCCTGCAGGTTGGGTAACTGCAGTCTCTCAGCTGCTTGTTGTGGGAGTCTGGCCACTATCCTCTCTTCCAAACCGTGCCTGACAGAGCTAGACCTGAGTAACAATTCACTGGAGGACGAAGGTGTGAAGAAGCTGTGTGAATCCTTGAAACATCCAAACTGCAAACTACAGCAACTTGTGTACGTGGTGCTCGCTTTATATTCCCTCGGCACTGAGCTGGTCTCTTAGAATTAAAAAGGAGAATGGGGCCTTCCAAGAGGAGACAGGGCAGTGAGCAAAGCCTGCTCTAAGGAAGTTAGTGTCTAATGGGAATCCATGACTTCCTGCAGGAGGCAAACTTCTATCAGCTGTTTCAGAAGCTGCCTGCCCTTTTGAGGCTGTTTGCCCATGTTCCCGGTACAATGGCTTACTGCCCTTGACCCTAGAGACCAGACTAAACTCTGACAGGTCAACAGAAAACACTTGAGCCTGGTCCTTTAAGGCCCTGTCCACACTGCAGCTTTCAATTGCATGGGTGGGGTCCCATGCCACATAACCAATAACTGTGGCGGCCAATCACATGGCCCCGGTCAGAAGCCTGCTCTTCCACATGGTCTCCCAGTAACTGGATTCACCTGGCTTGCCTGCCCCTCAGCTGGAGGGACTTGCGTGAGCTCCTCATTGACACAGGTGACTGGGCTCTGGAAGGGAGTCTTGGTGGCAGGCTTTTATTTCTATCCTTGGAAATGGGTTAGGGCTGGAAGGGACAAGCAGGTGGACACCACTCCTGCAGTAGGAGAGGGTGAGGGGAAGAAAGAGACCTTGGCTTTTATGTGAAGTGAGCTCATTTATGTTTGGAGCATATCCCAAAAAATCTCTTTTGCTGACTTTTTTTCCCTTAAATCCTCTGACATGACTCAGCCTGGGACTAATCTGACCAGATGAGTAACACCCTCTCTTGTACCTGTAGCATGGACAGGCCCTTTAGTCAATCTGTGGCTGAGACAGCTGCCCCTGTGTCTGCATGGGGATGCCCCAGAATTGAAATAGCAGAATGTAAAGGTCTTGGCAGTGGGACATTACCTGTCCCTAACTCCTCCATGCTGTGAAGCTATTTTTAATCCCATCTCCTGCTCTTTAACCAGACCATCCCCCCCCCCTCCTAGGAACAGAGGAACTGCCATAATGGATGAGACCCATGGTCTACCTAGTCCAATATCCTGTCTGACAGTGACCATTGTGAAAATAAAAGATGGGGAAACGTAAAAAAAAGATAAAAGGAATTACTTGTCTCAATGCATAAAAAGACAGGACTTCTCTGCCACAAGTAGTCATTGAGGCCAAGCCCTTGTCAGGACTCAAGGGATTGGATGTTTTATACAGATGACAAGAATATCCAGAGTTCTGATAAATATTGGAAGAAGCATTAAACATACTGCTTAAGCCTGAAGCCCATCTCTAACTATTTGAGACTAGGATGAGGTCTGTGTGGGGGGCAGACTCTCACACCATTCTACTTTTATAACTTCCTTTGATTCTTGCTCCTGTCAGAGAGGGGATATTGGATTAGGTTAGGGGTGGGCAAACTATAAGCCATTTTGCCCCAGACCCCCTCCCCGGCGCTCCAGCTGGGGAGCAGGGTTGGGGGCCACTCCACGTAGCTCCTGGGATCAGCAGCATGGTCCCCCTCCAGCTCCTATGCGTTGGGGCAGCCAGGGGTCTCTGCTCTCTAAACTGCCTCCATAGCTCCCATTGGCTGGGAACCGCAGCCAATGAGCCACTTGAGGTCAGCGCCACCTAGAGCCTGCACCCCTAAGCCTCTCCCTGAGTCCCTGCCCCAGCCCTGATCCCAGTCCAGAGCAGCCTCCTGCAACCATAACTCCTCATTTCTGGCCCCACCCCAGAGCCCTTACCCCCTCCCATACCCCAACCCCAATTTTGTGAGCGTTCATGGCCTGCCATACAATTTCTATTCCCAGATGTGGCCCTTGAGCCAGAAAGTTTGCCCACCCCTGGATTAGATGGATCACAGATCTGATTGTCTGGCAGTTCCTAGTGACAGATGCTTCAGTGGACTGTGAAGCTACACCATGCTAGGCAGAAACAAATCCAGTTGTATGACTCTCCTTCAGTAGCCTTGCTCACAACTTAATACAGCTGAAGGCTACCCTTGGTTTAACAGCTCTGCCTGAGGACTTTGGTCTTGAACCAGGACTAGCAGAATAGCAAAGGCCAATAAGGCAGTTTTGGCTCAAACCTAATTGGCTCCTTTTTGCCACTTCTTCTCCCCAGAGGTAACTGCCTTTGCTCTCCAGCACTCTTTGGTTTGATAGCATGCCTGCTGAGACTGCTGTGTTTTTTCTTTTCAGTCTGTACGACATCTACTTGAGCTCTGAAGTGGATGATGAACTGAAAGTCCTGGAAGAGTCCAAACCTGGATTGAAGATTATTTTTTGAGTGATGCAGTTTCAGATGTGACCATCTGCTGAGCACTGTCCTCTCCCTGTTTCTGCCTCTTTATCTGAACTATTCATATATGCAGTTAACCAATAAGTTCAATGTAGAATGATTTTTTTTTTTTTTTACCAAAAAAAATTCATGGAATCTCTGCAGAACAATGTCCCTCAAGGGAATTGGCAGCCTGCTGTGTATTCATGAATGTATCCAATCTGAGGCTCATCAGAGCTTCAGAGTTTCATCAGAGCATCTCTATCCCTGAGGTAAAGAATACTAGGCATTTACAAGAACTGGCCTATAGGAGCAGCTCTAAAATGCCTATTTAATGGGTCGATCAAGATTTTTAGAAGTTTTCCCTTCCAAAGAGCTGGCAAAACCAGAACCACCTGGTGAATGTCTAGTATTCCATAGATGGCGCTTTTGCTGAGTCTCTGGGGGAAAGTATCCAGGAACAAAGCAAAAATATTGACACTAAAATAACTGAAATAATGCACTCTTCCTGGAAGAGGTCAGTTTTTCCCCTGGGAAAGTAACCTTGGCAGAAACCCCTAGACAAGGCTGATAAGAGTAGGTGCTCACTTAATACTGGGACTTTTTTCTCTTGAAAGAAATCTATAAAGCTTCTTTATTACAAGTAAAAATGATGCTCTCTCTGCTAAACTGAAAGGGAGTAAATTCTCTGACTTGTTCTGGCAAAAGTAGCTCTGTAGAAATATCATTGTAATAAAGTTTCATTGCAAAGAATGAGATTCTTATTTCTCTACTTTGTTCTGAATGTTATGTTTGATGCAAGTGATGAAGGGACACTAAAGGTTGTTTGACCTACAACTTCAACCTACCTTTTAACTGCTTTAAGGCCAATCTGCCTTCAGAACTGGTACACTACTAATGGCTTTCCTTGATTTTTTTCAATAGAAATATATCAACTTAGGCACACAATAAACCAGTGGCAGCAGAGAACATCCATGAAGAGCAAAGTGTGAAACAAAGACTTAAGGCTTACAATGAGTCCTGTGGAAAATAACTTGTTAGTACCCATTTGATAGTCTAGGTTTCACTTTTTGATATTTTTTTCATAGAATCATGGGACTGGAAGGGACCTCAAGAGATCATCTAGTCTAATCCCCTGCACTCATGGCAGGACAAAGTATTATTCTAGACCATCCCTGGCAGGTGTTTGTCTAACCTACTCTTACTTGCCAATGATGGAGATTCCACAACCTCCCTAGGCAATTTATTTTTAATCCCAAAGTGAAAAAATAAATTGCCTGAGTGGGGAATGCAACTTCCTGCGCTGTTGAACCCTCGCTCAAGAGTGCACTCAAAACCCTGCTGGTACAAACAGCAAGGGCTGGAGTGGGGGAAAGGAAGATAAACACAAGAGACAACCAAAGGAGCTTCAGACCATGCAGCCCAAATGCAGAGTGGCCTTTACACAGAGAAGGAAGCCCAGATAAATCTATTTTTCCCCCCCTTAGTGTTTTCCTGACTAAACACCTTGGCTCCACACTAATGCTCATGAACATAACTGTTCAATGGTGGCTTCCAGAGATTGTTGAATGGCAGGAAGTGTTCGTGACCTATGGTGCTTACAATCTCCCTTCACAAGGAGAAGCCACAGCTGGCCAGAAGGCTCACAACCAAGGAAGGGACTAACTAAGCTCAGCACCATGAAGACTTGTTACAAAACCCTGTCTGTAATTTTGCAACCGAAACATGCTTTCTGCCACCCCCATGCCTCAGGGAGGGTGGCAGTAGCAGCATGAGGCCACACAGTGGTGCAAATTGCACCCCCTGTGATAGCAAAGGGGAATCCAGTGCCACTTCAGTGGAAGTTTAGTCTACACAAGCAAGGGCTGAATCTGGGGCAAGGATGTTCCAGGACAGGCTGCATGTGTGGTGACTAACCTTCAGGATGTCTTCCTTAAGACTAGTCAGTTCTTGGTTTTAATAGGGGCCAAATGCTCTAAAATGGAGGCAATCTCATGCTCACACTCTGGGTCCCCACCCTTTGCATGTGCGTGGCCTGCTTTGGAAGGGGCAAAGTAGACATGGGCTGTGGGGCTGCATGCAGCACAAACTCTAGTTACAGGAGGGTGCTTGAGACAGATCTGGTTGGAGACGCATTCAGTTTAAGCGAGGGAGAAGTGTTGAGAGCCTAGAGCAGGGTTTTGAGAGTGCATGGTTTGGACAGAGGAAAGGTCCCAGACTCGGTTTAGATAGTGGGAGGAGATAGCCAGATACCATATGGGACACTGTGGAAGTGGTAACTATAGGGGCCAGTAGTTTTGAGGGTGCAGGTTGTGCAGTTGCTTGGGTGAATTTAAAGCAGACCTTAGCTTGACCTCTAGAGCTTGCTTTTGTAATTGTACCACAAACAAATTGTGGATGCAAATAGTCATCCACGTTGCATCTTGTTTTCAGATGCAAATAGTCAATCCAGTAAACTCACATTAGGACGTCCTGGTCTATAGTCAAAGTAACTGGACTTGTTTGCAAATTACTTCGGAGATTTTATTTTATTTTTTTTTAAACTCTAAGCAGACACACACCCTCAGGTGGCGTAAACCCATTCTGTATGACTCCTATGAGTTAACCACTAGGTGTCACTATTTCACCTTGCCCCTGCCTGTCTTATTACAATGGTAACTTGACTCCCAAAGCGCTATTACTGGCATGCTTGAGGGTATGTCTACACTATGAAATTAGGTTGAATTTATAGAAGTTGGTTTTTTAGAAATCGGTTTTATATATTAGAGTGTGTGTGTGTCCCCACAGAAAATGCTCTAAGTGCATTAACTCAGCGGAGTGCTTCCACAGTACCAAGGCTAGAGTCGACTTCCGGAGCATTGCACTGTGGGTAGCTATCCCACAGTTCCCGCAGTCTCTACTGCCCATTGGAATTCTGGGTTGAGATCCCAATGCCTGATGGGGCTAAAACATTGTCACGGGTGGTTCTGGGTACATATCGTCAGGCCCCCGTTCCCTCCCTCTGTGAAAGCAACGACAGACAATCATTTTGCGCCTTTTTTTCCTGACTTACCTGTGCAGACGCCATACCACGGCAAGCATGGAGCCCGCTCAGCTCACTGTCACCATATGTCTCCTGGGTGCTGGCAGACGTGGTACTGCATTGCTACACAGCAGCAGCAACCCATTGCCTTGTGGCAGCAGACGGTGCAATAGGACTGGTAGCAGTCATCGTCATGTCCAAGGTGCTCCTGGTCGCCTGTGTGAGGTCAATCTGGAGCGCCTGGGCAGACATGGGCACAGGGACTAAATTTGGAGTAACTTGATCAAGTCCTTCTCTTTAGTCCTGCAGTCAGTCCTATTGAACCATCTTATGGTGAGCAGGCAGGTGATACGGATTGCTAGCAGTCCTATTGCATCATCTTCTGCCGGGCAGGCAAGAGATAAGGATGGCTAGCAGTCCTATTGTACCATCTTCTGCCAAGCAGCCATGAGATGTGGTTGGCATGCAGTCCTTCTCCACCGTCTGCTGCCAGCCAAAGATGTAAAAGATAGTGTATCAAAGCAAGAAATAGACCAGATTTGTTTTGTACTCATTTGCAAACCTCCTTTCCCCCCCCCAGGGGACTCATTCCTCTAGGTCACACTGCAGTCACTCCCAGAGAAGGTGCAGCAAGGTAAATCTAGCTATGTATCAATCAGAGGCCAGACTAACCTCCTTGTTCCAATAAGAACAATAACTTAGGTGCACCATTTCTTATTGGAACCCTCCGTGAAGTTCTGCCTGAAATACTCCTTGATGTAAAGCCACCCCCTTTGTCGATTTTTAGCTCCCTGTAAGCCAACCCTGTAAGCTGTGTCGTCAAACCTCCCTGCTTCAGAGCAACGGCAAACAATCATGCATCTGAGTTGAGAGTGCTGTCCAGAGCAGTCACAATGAAGCACTCTGGGATAGCTCCCAGAGGCCAATACCGTTGAATTGTGTCCACAGTACCCCAAATTCAACCCGGCAAGGCCGATTTAAGTGCTAATCCATTTGTCAGGGGTGGAGTAAGGAAATGGATTTTAAGAGCCCTTTAAGTCAAAATAAAGGGCTTCATCATGTGGACAGGTGCAGGTTTACATCGATTTAACGCTGCAAAATACGACCTAAAGTCCTAGTGTAGACCAGGGCTGAGTGAATGTAATTCACTTCATTAGGGAGCACATAATGCTGCTGATTTTTTTGTATCACAGCTCTGAGAGCACTAAACCAGTCCTATTTCTGTAACATATACTCCTGCCCTTTATTTATTTTCTTAGTTCACAACATGGAGGCAGGGGAGTTGACCAAAATTCTCTTTGCTTAGGAAGTATGGGCAATGGGGGGGTGGGAGGCAGTTTCTCAGCAGCAAAATCAGGTGGAAGGGGATATTTTACAGTAGAATCTCAGTCAACCACCCGTCTCATTTGGAACTGTAAGTACACGGGCAGCAGCAGAGACCAAAAAAGAGGCAAATACAGTACTGTGTTGAACATAAACTATGAAAAAAGATAAAGGAAAGCCGCATTCTTCTTCTGCATAATAAAATTTCAAAGCTGTATTAAGTCAGTGTTCAGTTGTAAGCTTTTGAAAGAACAACCATCATGTTTTGTTCAGGTTTCAGAGTAGCAGCCGTGTTAATCTGTATCCGCAAAAAAAAAAAGGACTTGTGGCACCTTAGAGACTAACCAATTTATTTGAGCACAAGCTTTCGTGAGCTACAGCTAATGCTTATGCTCAAATAAATCTGTTAGTCTCTAAGGTGCCACAAGTCCTCCCTATGTTTTTGTTCAGTTATGAACATATCAGAGTTATGAACAACCTCTGTTCCCAAGGTGTTTGTAACTCTGAGGTTCTATTATAGTAGGCCCCTCAACTCCCAGCAGAGCCCTTTCCTGAGTTAAGGGTACCAACGCTGGTGCTTGTTCAGGCGGGGCTTGCAGCTGCTGGATACTTGCGCGCTGGGAGAGCAGCAGCTGAAGCCATGTTCCCTGTCTGCCTCCTACTTTGAAGCTGAACCTCTGTTTCTTTTCTGCCGTCACAGCTGTATCGTCGCCCTTGCTCTCAACAAAGCCCAGCGGGCGCTGTATGGTCTGTGAGCAGCCCAGCCTCTGGGAGCATGTGAGTTTGTGCTCAGTCATGCAGAGTAACCTAACTGCACAGACACCTTCTCTTTCCTCTGCTGCAGCCAATAATGATGGATATGAGTTGCTCCAGGCCGGGCTCAGGGCTGCAGCAACCTCACTGCTGCTCCATAGGTTCATCTTAAAGGGCAACTAAAATGCTCTAAGGGCTAAAGTGTGGTTCAGAGTGTGCACTCAGGTAGGGGAATAAGAAAGCCCCTTATACCTCTGCACAGGCTCCCCTGACCTGGAGTCTAGAGGTTTAAGGGGTGCTGTGTGCTCATTTATACCCTTCCAGGGCAAGTGGGAATTGAGTGGCATTTTAACTTTACAGCCCCAAAGCACCAGGTAGGAGGAGTGGGAGGGGGTAACATTTTGGCTTCTATTGGCCAGAAATAAAACTAGCTAGGGGTGGGAGTTGTCTTCCCTGAGCCACTGTTCCTTCCCTGGTATGGTCCTAGGTCAGTAGAGCTTGACACAAATTTGTGGAGGCACAAATCTAGCCCTATACATATACATAACCATTTCAGCTGTCAAATAATTAACAGGCCATGTGAGTAAAAAAAGGGAATAATTAGCTCTTCCTCTGTTTCTGTGCCAACACCTGAACTCAGAGTTCTGCATTTCTTGTGCAAGAGCTGATGACATGGCTAGTGCAACAAGCAGAGGAGAGGTTACATGTATCAATGATTCACTTGCTCACTATCTCTTTCCTCTCTCCTGCCCCCAATCTTCCACCAAAAAAACCTAGGAACCAAAGACAAGTCACTGCTGAAGCAGTCAGCTGGAGAGCAGATATATAATGTAGCAACTATAAATTGAATGTAACAAGCTGCTGTAGGGATCATTCAACAGGGAATGAACTAGAGACACCCCCCCCATCTTGATCTAAACAGCATGTGGCTCAACTGTTTGAGCTAAAGGCCCAGATTGTCAAAAGTATTTAGGCTCAGCACTAATGGAAGTTAAGAGCCTAAATACTTTTGAGGATCTGGGCCTAAGTCCATTAGGCAGGTAGCAATCACTAAATTAAACCTCTTATGCGGACAAGTTATTAAAGGGGAACAAAGCCCCTCCCTCTTTTCTTTACACAATGCACAGTCAACCTGTGGAACTCTTTGCCAGAGGATGTTGTGAAGACCAAGACTATAACAGGATTCAAAAAAAAGAACTAGATAAACTCATGGAGAATAGGATCATCAATGGCTATTAGCCAGGATGGGGAAGGATGGTGTCCCTAGCCTCTGTTTGGCAGAAGCTGGGAATTGGCAACAGGGAATGGATCACTTTATGGTTCCTGTTCTGTTCATTCCCTCTGAAGCACCTGGCATTGGCCACTGTCTGAAGACAGGATACTGGGCTAGACGGACCATTGGTCTGACCCAGTATGGCCGTTTTTACGTGTTTGTTTCACGCAATGTGGGTTACCGGTATTTACCACATACTGGTATCAGAGACTTCACAGCTATTTCCTATTAACAGTACAGAGAAAACAGCTGAATCATAGATACGACTGTTTTGTAACTTGGCAAATGTTGACTTTTTACTGGCAACCACTGTATTACACATAACATGGGTCCACTGGACCAAAATTACACAGATAAAAGCCACTAGAATTTTAGTTAAAGATGGACAATTTAAAACAGATCCAAATTTTGCATGGCACCTGGCAGATCAAGTCAAACACAGATGAAGTCTCATGTATTTGCTTTTCACATGTCACATTATGCAAAAACCTGAAAGCACCAACTACTGAGAAGGCACAGACAACATCTAATGCTTCCAAATCAGTAGGCTCTTGGCATCTTTCTATTGGACCAATCCAACAGCTTAGAGATTGGCAGAGTGGTTTATTATCACTCAAGCGTTAGAGCGCTAGCCTTTTGCTGGTTTATGTTTTAGAATTCAGTAACAGCAATGTATTTTAAAGGGTGTGTTAAGTCTGTGTGTTTCTGGTAATACCATAGGATCTTCTTTTTATAACAAACTTCATTTTTCAACCATCTCAGCTAATAAACTCAACCACAGAGGTCATAATGTTGCAACAAGATCTCCAGAAGCAGTTAAGGGAACACTCTAGAGATCACAAGTAGGTTTATGCCCCACGAGGCAGTCGGTGTGCCCTGAGACGCTCACTTATTATGCCAGTCACTCCAGTTACCTGCCCTTGTTTCTATTTGTCTGGCTTGTCTGCTTAATCTCATCACATGCTTAGATTATGAGCTTTTGGGGCAGAGCCCATCTTTTTATGCCATGTACTGTGCCTAGCACAATAAGGCCCTGACTGCGACAGATATGGCAATTTCCAGCAGTATCTTTGGGAGAGCTGACTGTGTTACATTGAAGTATCATTGTGGGCCAGGGATTGTATGTAATTCCAGGGGGGAGGGTGACCACAGCGCCTGCAGGAACTAAGAACAGGTGGGGAGCGATTAGGCAGTTTCACTCAGATTGTAACACCTCCAGAGAGATGCTGCCATCTGCAGAGGCTCACACCTACTGTTTCAGACTGGATTCTCCAGGGACCAACAGATGAAGAAAATACTTTTGGATAAATAGCCTGAGTTTAAACTGACTCAGGACTTTTTTCTGATCCAGCAAATGGACAGGCCTTCTGTCCAAGGGAGGACTACAATCCATAAGGAAGAGTTGAAAAGACTGACACCGACCACAGCACTAGGCTGGGGTTTAGGTGATCTCTGGTAAGCTCTTTTAGCTTTTGTGTAGGGGTTTTTTAATATATATGTTTTCTCTGTAATGCTTTCACCTTAAGAATAAATGTGCTTGCGTAGAAAGGACTGTGTGGTAACTTACAACAGCTGGCAAATATGCTGTTCAAAAGCAAGCCTCTGAAGAGAAAGCAGAATGCAGACACGGGCCTGTTTAGGCAGTCTGGCTTGCTGGGTATATCACAGTGTAGGCAGGGAATTGTGCAGCCTAGAAAAAACCCTGGTCAGGAGGGAGATAGATGCAGGTCTCTGCTCAAGAGAGGTGAGGGCCGAGGAGCTGGGAGCCTAAAGTGGGTACACTGAAGGGACCACAAAGGGGGAAATAGAGGTGCAGCTGCCCTGAACGATAAGTTCTACACAATACAAGCAACAATAACAACATTCCATAAGCTTAACTACAGCACGCGCCTTTGTGTTTGCTCCCTAGCCTTTGGGATTGCAAATCCAGATTCTAACCCTGTTGCTGCCCCCAATCGCTACACTGGACTGAGAAAAAAACATCAGATTTTAACATTCCAGAACCATGAGAAACTCTGGATGGCAACTGAGGGCCAATGGCTACTTTTAAAGACTAGATTTCACAGTAGCTCAGTGCTTCTCCTGTCCGCCTGTCCTCCTGTTGGGTACTTCAATACTTTGTACTGAGAGCTGGTCACCCCTTTCCCATCAAAAGTATTTTGAAGGGAAAGGACATTTTTCCAGAATGAAAACTTTCGTGGAATTTTTTGATTTTTTTGCTTGTTTTGTTTTTTCATTAAAAAAAAAAAAATTCAGTCCCCCAGTTACCACTTTCTCTCCATTCTCCCTTCATCCCCACCTCCATTTTTCTTCTTCACTCCCTGGTGAAACAGGAAAAGGGCAAAACAACAACAACAACCACCCAATGCTTTTGGAGGGGTGTGGGGAGAGGATTTGTATGAGAAATTACCTGCAAAACCCCAAAACCATTGACGTATCTTGAGCTGCTGTATTTATGCCTCTTTTTGGTCATGCTTGTGAGTGGTGTGATGTAAATGCTTAGCACGTTGTCTCAGTCTCACCACCTCATTGTTCTACCCCTGCGTCTACTCATTTGGCATCGGTTTGCCTCTGTCCTGTCACACGCTGTCATCACTTTGCAGCAGCTCCTGCCAACAGGAACAACCTCCCTCCTCGGCTGTGCTGCCTTATCAACGCCCCACCTATTGTTCCAGTCTTATCTAAAGAGATCTCTTTGCTCCCTTGCCTACCCCTCTCTCTCTGCTGCTGTTCTTCTCTGGAGCTGTAGTATTTAATTCTGTCGAGCAGAGCACAATAGTTTGTAGGAGAGATGCAGTACTAAAGGACATTGAGATGCACGCTGGGATGGGGGCAGGGCCGGTGCAAGGATATTTTGTGCCGTAGGCGAAACTTCCACCTTGCATCCCCTCACCTCCCCCCGGAGCATTGCTTATTATAAACTTTCAAAAATGAATACTGCATAATGATTAAGAGATCAAGATGACTTTTCCTTAAATTTAAGCAATGTTGATTGTAATCAGAAATACACCCTTTTTAGTCACGTATACTTCCGTCTTTCATATCAAAATCTACTACATTTTATTCTACCTGTCTCACTCAACCCCCGTTACCCTGTCTCCCTTCCAGCAATAGTGTAAAAAAAAAATTGGTGGGCACCGCTTTTTGGCACCCCCCAAATCTTGGCGCCCTAGGCGGCCTCCTAGTTCGCCTACTAGTTACACCGGCCCTGGATGGGGGTGACTTACAAGGTTGAGCCTCTCAAAGTTCCAGACCCTCGAGCCCTGTAGGGGAGCTGTGCCACTCCACTGCCCTAAATCCTGCTTCATCCGCCAGAGGAGAATCCCCCCAGCTGGAAGAAGGCGAAGGGAGAAACCTATCAGGCAACATAGACCGCACAGTAGCAGTGGATCAGCCCCCTTCTGTGTAGGTGGCACAGAGTTCATGGCTGGAGGAAAGGGAGGCCAGCTGATCCTGCACCTCAGCAGCCCACAGCTAGCATAGTCACAGGCAACTGAGACAAGTTAGACTTCAGGGATCAGGGAAAAGGTGGCTCATGCCTTCCCATAACACTGCAAGAAAGGGTTCATCAACATTAGTTTATTCTTTCCTTATTTGTTCATCTCTCAGTTAACACCTGGTCACCACAGCTGGTAACTATAAAACACTCCTATCTATTTTTTCCCCTAAGATCCCAGCCAAGCTATTCAGAGCTGAGCACACAGTGTAAACAGCCTCCCAGGATTCCTTCAGTCCCTTGTTACAGGGCCAGTCCTTCACGTGCACAGGGCAGAGGATGGGTTTGTCTGGAGGTATTGCAGGTGTTTGGGACTCAGCTGCCGTTCCCCGCTCTTTGCTGCTTTAGCTTGTAACTTTCCCATCGTTCTAACAATGATCTGGCAGAATGCGTGGCTATTGTGTGTATGGAACATAATGAGCCAAAGAGGGGGTTTATCTGATGTGATACCGCAGAAATTAACATGCCCAGAGATTAAAGGTGGAATAATTTGGGTGGGGGAGGGGAATATCCTCGAGGAGAAAGTTGTGCCGACTTTTAGAGTTGCCAACAATCTGGTATTGGAACAGCAGTGTTTGGATCTGGTATACTCTCCGGCCCTCATGGTCTTCCATTCTTAATTTTAATGGACAGGGTTCTCCCTGCCCTAGAGTCAGTGGGTGCATCAGCTTCCACTACAAACATATCAGCCTTGTAGTCAGTATATAGCCATGCAGTAATGATAGTTATATAGTAAGTAAAGAATAAAGGAACAAGGAACTGACAGCACAAAAGCAAGAGACCCATAGGCCTAGACTTATCAGAATAACTGAAGCAGATAGCATAAGGCCTATTATCTGAGTAGGAGTAATTGCTCAATAAATTAGCATAAGTAAGTAAACTAACAATGACCTTAAGTCACAAGATGGCACAAGGCTTTATTTATTGTGCTGTAATAATCACAAGTGTTGCAAATGGCTGATAGATAACCACAAGATGCTAGTTTATAGCAACTTGGGATATTTTAGTTCGGACATCAGCAGACATCTGACCACAAGGATGCCATGGTAAGTAATTGATGTGTACGCTAATGAGCTTGAGGTAAAAGGATTGATAACTTGTGGGGGAAGGGCACCTCACCATTATTAGGGTGAGGAACTACAAATAAGGAAAAGGGGCTGAAACCTCCCCTGAATATGCATTAGACATAGCAGTGTCAATATAACACATTATAGAAGTTGTATCCCAGCCTGTATGCCTTGAGAGACATCACTCTTGGGAGCTGTCAGGCTGGTGACTGATGGTGATGCTGGGGAGGGGGCAGATGATAGCTAACACTTGACCTTGTTTTGGAAGGGATGGTGTAAGTATATGGATGCTCAGCTGATTCTGTATCGTCTCTACATGCCTTGTGGAGTTAGAGCGTTTGTGACTTTGCTAACTGTATTAATGAAACGATTAGAAACGAAGTGTGAGTGTGGACAAGAACCGACCAAATTATAGTGTGTTAATTGGGGAAACCAAATTTATAACCTGATCAATAACTAATCAATAGATCAGGCAACAGCCTGCAGGATAAAGTCAGGGTTGGAAGTGCGCTGGTAGAGCACTTTGGCAGTTTTTCCAAATCTTTGCTCCCCACGTGTGAACAGAGGAGAAAAGTGGAACGGAGCAGGTCTCTGCAGTGCCCAGCCACCACTGCACAGATTGTTATCAGTTTCACTTCTCTGTGCTGCTCATATATGGAGCTTAGTCTGTGGCCTTGTCCAGACTAGAAAGTTAACTTTCCCAGCATAGTTAAAGTGGTACAACTCCTCCTTTTCCCCTCCTGGGTGGATGCAGTTATACTGATGTAAATGGTCTTATACCAGTAGAGCTCATTCCCCTGACCTCCATGGGAATAGCTGTACAGTTTTCTAGTGGAGACAAGGCCTTAAGCTCAGCTCCACTTAGGAGTTTATTTCACTATTTAAATATATATCACATCCCTAACTGAAATAGTTATACCAGTATGACAACTGTGTACAGAGCAGGCCTCGCTGGAGTCTGGGAAGGGGATCATGACAGCAGGAAGGAGGGCAGAATGTCAAATTTAGGAGTGAGGGGGAATTCTGGGGTGGCTGGGCTGTCACCACTTCTTTTTCCCCTGGCTACATCGGCCAGTTGATCTTGTGTAGATTCAAGGTGGGTGGGAGGAACAAGACTGATGCTTGGCCTTGGTCTACACTTAAAACTTGGGTTGATACAGCTACATCAGGCAGGGATTTGAAAAACCACAACCCATATGTGACAAAGCTATGCCAGCCGAACCCCTGGGTCCGACAAAGCTAGGTCGAGTGAAGACTGCTTCCATTCGGGGAGGTGGTGGTCCTACACTGATGGAAAAATCCCTTCCCTTGGTGTAGGCAGTGTCTACACTGTGGGATTATGCAGACATAACTATACCAGTATAGTTTCCATAGTGTAGACACAGCCTTAGTGAGAAAATCTCAGTTACTTCAGGAAGTTCAAACATGTGCACAAGCAGGCATGCATGTATGTACACGATGGAAAGAGTTTTCACTACTTATGGGCAGAACTGAAAGGGGAGGCCAAATTATGGATCTCATGGTGACATGTACTTGCCTCTGGCACTTTCCATCAAAAGCATTGGCCCCTTCCAGACAAGGACTATTATATGAATGAATCCAGTGGTCCTGGCACAAGTCTTGGCTGCAGTAACATGCAGGATACACATGATCAGTCCAGCTATTCAATAAGTGGGAGATGGGGGACTCTTACAGCTTCTCTAATGTCTGATGCCAACTGGCAGATGCAGCCAGTGTTGGACCAGGCACTGGGGCTGCTTCAAGACGGGGAGGAAAATGTAGTCTCTGCAGAGAAGGACTTCCAGCTGAAACAGGCTCAACACAGCCTCTTCTGGCCAAGGAAGAGGCTCCCTTTTGGCTCACCTAAGAGAGCAGCTGCCTACAGCCCACGAGGATCCCAAGGCATGGCCAGGGTTCTGCGCAGAACACAAACAGCAAGTCCAACGAGCGCTTGGGGGACTCCACAAACTGTGCCAACTAGACAAGGCAACTCAGCCAAACTAACCCATTACAAATAGCCTGTGTAATAGAGAACCAAATGGCTGCAGGTTGTGCATCCACTATCCCAAGTGACTGATGCAAATGATCTAGAAATATCTCTTTATATCAGCCATTTTCCTAAATCACTGGTAAATGTCACATCCAAACTGCATGACACACTGGGACTCAGAAAATGGCTTTAGAACTCTGCACATAACTGGGGCATTCTGATCATCTCTCAGGAGTGTCAGACCCATAGTGACACTGCTCTGATTGTTTCATTAAATCTTACGTATTCATTTTCCTGTGTTCCACAGCTGCAATAAGACACTCAGTTCAGTGCCCTGATTACACTTCACAGGTGATCAAAGCCCCCCTCTGCCTTTGAGCTCAGAACCATTCCCTGTGACATGCTGTCACTGTCTAGAAAAAGTTTCAGAGTAACAGCCGTGTTAGTCTGTATTCGCAAAAAGAAAAGGAGGACTTGTGGTACCTTAGAGACTAACCAATTTATTTGAGCATGAGCTTTCGTGAGCTACAGCTCACTTTTGTCTAGAAAAAAACGCTGCCTGCCGTGACTTAGAACTGTTGCTTAATTAATTAAGCTCCCAATTTCGAAGTAAGGGCAAGTCCACGAAATTAAGTTGACCTAAGTTACATTGAGGTACAGCCACCGCAGTAATTAAATAGTTTTTGCATGTTCACACTATGCTCCCTGTGCTGGTGACGCATGTCCTCACCAGGAGCGCTTGCACTGATTTAGCTGCCAGTGTGGGGCACTGTGGGATGGTTTCTGAAAGGCAACAACAGTCAATGTAAGCAACGCAGCGTCTACACTGACAGAAGTCGACGTAGTTAGGTCAACGCAAATTGCTATGCCTCTCGCAGGGGTGGAGTTATTAAGTTGGTGGAGGGGGTGTTACATCAGTGGGAGCTACATTTTAGTGTAGACGCTTATGGAGCGAGGTCGACATAAGCTGTCTGACATTGACCTAACTTTGTAGTGTAGTCCAGGGCTACGAGACAGCAATTTTCTTACTAAGGGTGTTAACTGAAAATTCTGGCTGCACTTGGGGGTAATTAGAATATAAAGCACTCAAGATTTTTCTTCTGAGCACTACCCACAAAGAAAGAGGAGGCAGTCCTAGTCATGCGTTATTCAGTCATGGAACTGCTATGTACGGCAAAGCAGACTCCCCGGAACCTATTCTTACGTCCACACTGTGCTCTACAAAACTAAAGCCAAGTTAGACATGCCACAAGCAAGCTTGTTTTGGGGCTGCAGCTTCTAAATACGGTGTCATAAGCAAATCCCCACATGAAGCATGGCAGCAAGTTGGATCACAGGTAGATATGCTCTCAAATAATGGCTACATGATCTACAACAATACAATCAGCAATACGGGGATAGATTCAGCTTGCAAATGCAGTAGGGGCTACAGTAGGCCCTGAGGTTAGAAAGCTTGGCAACATAAAGGGGTCATGATTTCCTCTTGGCCAGGAGTTTAGCAGAGCCCTGAGCCATGTTGATTGGAGAGGGGTTCTCTCAGAGAAATGGACCGACATTTTAGGAGCTCAGCAGGGACCAGGAGTACAAATGCATGAGGGAAGGGGGAAAAATTAGAGGGAAACTTCCCCCGATCCACCACCAGGGTTCTGCCCACGTAAGCTTGCAGTAACTTAACACTGCCCACTTCTAGCAAGGAAAACCTGAAGGAGAGTAGTTCCCACAATTCCCATCTGGCATTACCGCCCCTTGGGGCTGGTAGCTTACAGCAGCCCTGAGGCCACTCCAGCTTCTGCCAGGGGCCTGAACTGGCCATCGGCAACCGCAGGGAAGCATGAAGATGGCTCGGAAGCAACTGATGATCTAGCCCTAGGTGTTCAACTCAGGTGAGTGAGAAAAATCAGGTGTGCTAGCAAGTGCACAAGGGCCTTCCTAGTTACTGTCTGCTTTATGGCGGACTCAGTCCCTTGCTCGTCCGGAACGCTTTCCCTGGCAGAGATTGCTCTTGCCTTGGCAGAATTAAAATGTTCTTTTGTCCAAGTGCAGCATTGCCGGGAACGCCTGTTTCCAGAGAAAATGCTCCTTTAATGCAGAGCAAAAGTAAAGCTTGTATTCCTTGCTCTCTCTCCTCTCAGTCCTGTCACCGCCCTGGGGCAGAGAGAGGTGGGGATTTTTCTTTTTCCCAGCTTCACCATTTATTTCCCCCGGAGCTCAAGGGAGCAGCAGGTGTTCATTTGACTCCCACCATCAGTCTGAAAGGCAATCCCTCTTTCCTTGCACCCTGGCGAATGCTGCGCATTTCCCTCGGCCAATTTGCAGAGGTGCTAGCACCACTAGACGGATTCTTAGTGTCCACCAGCTCCCACCTTGACACTTAATGACAGATTTTCAGAAGAGTTTAGCACATGCAGAGCCCTGGAAAAGTCTGGCCACCTCTTCAAACACTTAAGTAGGAGCTGTGCTCTTCCAAACCTCCAGCCCTGTGTGTTTTGCCTGAGCTAATTAAAAGGAGATCTGTCTATATTTTCATGTGTACAACCCGTTCTGAATTGGCTGCATGAGTATTAGATGTTTTCTTTTCTTGCTGAACGAGGCAGGAACTTGTTTTTCTGGTACAGGATGCCAATCCCTCATTGTACTGGAAGTTCTGCAGACAGTGTGCACACGGGCTCACAGAGGGACCCTGAGAAGCTGTTTTCCAGCAGCCCGTGTGAAGGTAGGATTTTTGTTTTAAGCGAGCCACCAATAAGGTTGGGGAGGGGGAAATTTAGGAACAGAAACACTTCTTTTTGAGAATCAAGTAACATCTGCAGCTTGTGGGTGCCTGTACCGCTATAAACGTGCTGTTTCCTGCAGGCTGTCCATCCCCTCTTAGTGCTACCTGCCACAAGACTGCACTCTTCTGGATGTAACCTTATTTTAGGATGGGTAGAGGAATGGGAAGAAGAGAAAGAGGCTGAGATTAGTGTTTTTCTTTCCGCTGACAGCACGTGCATGTGGGATCTTTTTGGTGTTGTACAATTTGTTATTATTCAAGAGATCATCTGCCAATGTACATAAGCAAAAGAGAGGCAGCGTGATCTAGTGGTGAGGGACTGGGTGGACACTCATGAGACCTGGGTTCTAGTCGCAGCTCTGTCACCGAGCTGCTGTGTAACCTTGAGCAAGTCACCTCACTTCCCTCACCTATGCTTTTTCCTGCCTGTTTAGATTATTAAGCTCTTTGGGACAAGGAGTCTCTCTCATTATGTGTCTGTACAGTGCCTAGCACAAGGGTGGGGTGGGGCATAATCACAACTGAGACCTCTAATATAATGTAAAGAACAGGAGCAACAATGAGAAAGGGACACAATTTTATTTTTTTTAAATGGATCTGGTTTCCTGAGCGGCCTGCTATTGAAGACAGATTCTTGAACACAATTCCCCAAGATAACTACAGCCAGTTAAGAGATTTTTTTTTTTTAAGACACAAGCTCTATGTTAAGAGCTAAGTTGTGTCTGACATCAAGTTAGTTGACAGGTTTTCTAAAACAACACACTCCTCCTTCCCCCCCGCGCACGCACCTGCAATGTAGACAAGTCTTCAGTGGCTACAGTGTGCAGCGCACCACTACCCCCATCCCTGCTGGGCTCTGTGGAAACAGGCTCTGGAGGGGGACAATCCCAGTTTAATCTCAGTAAGGATTGCTTGCAAGTGATTTTCAGACCAAATGTTCTGCCTCTGCTGAATGATCATTGACAACAATGAAGCTGTAGGGGATCACTGGAAGCAGAATTTGGTCTGTAGTTTGTACCTGCTGCACTAGGTGGCTGGCTGTGTACCATGACCTGGCAGGTAAAGCCACCCCCACCCAGTTAGCATTTAATTCTTCAGGATTATTTCTCCTCTGAATGAATAACCCAAATACATGAGTAATATTAGAGCCTTTGTCCACGGAGCAGGCTCTGAAACGATAGAGGAGACTTGGGATCTGATCCAAAGCTCACTGAAGTCGGTAGAGTTTGGTGTTTCAAATGCCCTTTTAGATCAATGTCTTTCCACTAAGTCCATCTTTCCAGTCAGTGGGAATCAGAGCTGAGCACTGGCAGCAGCAGTGCCAACTCTGGCTGGTACAGGGTAACTTAGGAAGGTGCTAGCCCACCTCCCTCTCCTCCATCTTCTCCTCTGATCTCCAGTGTCCTCACCGCTCACCCCGACTGGTGTGTGAATGCGTTCTGGTCTAGAATTTGTAAGAGAGCAGGCATAGGTAATTTACCCTGTCAGAGTATTTCCAACCGAGAATAGCATGGTTCAGCTGGGAGGAAAACATTAGGGCATCCCCAGCTCATGGCAGTTCGTAAGAAGCCACCTGAGCGCCAATGTTGGATTCAAGTGGCAAAGTCTTAGCCAGAATTGTTTCTCTCCTCTTGTAGGTTTCAACAAATCTTTCATGGCAGCTGCCTCCCCCTTTACTAAAGGCATTCAGTGCCATAAGCCCTGATTTTTCAGGCTCCCTGTTAGCTGGTGAGCTTTACAAGGCTGCTTTGCACCTACACCAATTCCAATTTGCAGAACTACACCAATTCCATCAGAATCACTATGGCCACTTGTGAGTTAGGCGGAAGGTTGGTTAGGTTCCTTGGCTGAACAGAAGTTTGAGGTTGGGCTGATGAGCTGACAAAGAGAGTTTGGTGGGCAGATGGTGTTATACCAAAAGCCCCAAACCAACAAGAAGCTTCATGCACTGTCACTGCTGGCTGACTGGAGCCCTGTCTACACCACGTATCAAGAGTGGAGCTGAAATGGTGGTAGCAGTGGTGGGAAACCATAGGAAAAATACCCTAGTGTAGACAACGCACATTTCTAGGTGTAGGAATTACATGCATTGAGGAGGCTTTTGTACAGAAAGAGGAGAGAACATTTGGCTGAAGTTTCTTTTGGGCTTTGTTTACACTGTGGAACTAGGCAGCAGGTTCCTGGAACAGCTGTTATCCAAAGCTGGGGACTGTTTCTTGGCTGCTGCTGGAGGTTGATATGCTGATAACGATGGGGTAAATTGTACTCTTCCTTTCAAGGGCTAGTGATTTAACCCCATCTTAAGTAGCCAAACCAGAAACCAACTATAACCCCTTGTCAACCTTGTCAGTCCCTTGTCAATACTCTGGAAAGCACGCAGCTATAAACCAGCTCCTTGTCTCCTGCTCTTCACAATTTCCCTGTATTGGACCCTGTCCACCCCTGGGAAAGCCTGTGGGCAGCTCCAATGGCAGCACTGATTCCTTCCTCCTCTCTTACAGACAGGGGAGATGACTCAAGAGGACTCCATTCTGCTTCACTTGCAGAGTTTACAGCTGCCCTTTCCCGACACCTGGAAGTATGGGATTTTGGCACTAGCCATCCTCCTGGTTTTGGTGGCTCTAACCATTTTAGCCTGCCAAATGCGCTACTGCCAGAAACTGAGAAAACTTGGGAGAAGTAAGTACCAGGCAACAGTACACACCAGCCACAAAAAGTCTCTGTCTCTAGGATACTTCACCCTTAACAAAGGCCCTTCACATGGGAGCAAACGGAAGGACCGAGCACAAATGTGCCAAGACAGAGGTTCTTATCCTTCAGACTGCAAGATCTTCAGGGCAGGGACTATCTCTGGCTACGAGTCTGCACTATGGAAGCCTTCGGGTGCTACCCCAATGTGCACATACAAGGGCTTCCTGCCTCCTAGCCCGTTTCCTCTTCTTGATTCCATAGTGAGGCTGTAGGGCAGAATTTACAAAACGTATTCCTCGCCAAAGGAAGACAGGAAAAGGGCTATATTCCAGCTTACCTGGAGCTCTTTAAATCGAGGCATAGACATGCCAAAGGAAGGAGCAAAGTAGGAGTTTTATCAATCATGTCTGCACTTACTGAGCTCCCAAAGTCTCATCTCAGGATCAGTGTCGTGCCAGGGATGGATTCAACAGTGGCACAAAGACAGCTGCACAAAGCAGCAGGGAATCAGCTCCCTGCTCAGCTCTACCTTCCCTGAAGGCTGAAAATAAGCACAAGGGGTGGGATTAATGCCCTCCTGGAGGACTCTCCCTCCTTTATGGGCATGAAGATAAGGAAATCTGTGAGCCCTGTTGGCCTTTGATGTGTATTTAAAATGTAATTGACACCACATGATGGGAGCCAGGGCATTTCTCTACTGGAGCCAGATTTGGGATTTTAATCTCTGGCCTGAGCATTTGCCATTTAGAAGGTGGGGAGTGGATAAGAAATGCCACTTAATATGTTTCCTAGGGCAGTCTGAACAACTTCCTGCTTTAGAACAATTTCCTGCTTTAGAACAACTCCGTATGAGGAGACAGGGCAGGGTTAAGTGGGAGTGAGGAGCAGTGCTGCCCCCCTCCTCTACTACAAGCAGAGGGAGAGCTCTCTGTGTAACTCCCCTTGGCTTGGGGGAGCACCTGCCCCATAACTCCTCCTCCCCTGGTGCAGAGAGCGTTCCTCCTCACTACCCCCATTTCAATCTGGGACAAGGTTACATGCTAGAGCTGGGTTTTCCATAAGACTCCCAAATTGCAGCAGCTTATTCTGAGTGTCCCTCTGCGATCCCGATCCTGTTGTCCCCAGGCTGCACAAAAGTGATCACCCTCTTGCAGCAGCAAAGCTCTGTGTTTATTAACTTGCCTAATCCCACTCCGAGATGGGCAGAGGAACCTGATTCCTCCTGTCAATACAAAGTAACCTCTATGTGTGAGAAGAGAATGGAGGGGAAGGCAACTTCTCCTTACTGAAAATGTGTTGCTTACTGGTTCTTCCTCTTACAATGGCCCATTGCACCCAGAAACTCCAGAGCACACAGGATGTACCATGACTCCAGCCAGCAGCTGCTTAGATTTCACCAGCCCAGAGACATTAGCAAAACTTCCTCCCACGTCCCATCTGTCACAGCTTGAATCAGCCCATCTGTCATCTCACCCCCAGAGGGACACTGGTCTTAGGGCTACTTCCTCATTGCCAAGCCTGACACTCCTAGATTCCTACTCACCCCAGTCTCATCAATCCGAGTGTGCTAGGATCATTTTTTTCAAGCAAAGAAACTATATTCTCTCTTTCACATATCCCCTTTCTTCCCTACCCATGACAAGTTCAGACACTGACCTGAAAGGTTAAGATAATCATCGAGTTTGATTTCCTCTGTATGGGATTATCAAACCTTGAGCTTTATGCGAATATATCTTCCTAGAATTCTCTGATTTTCACTTTTGTCCTAAATGGGTAGCAAGCCGCCCCATGAAGTTGGGATATAGGATGTTCTGTACCAGCTGAGACCTCTGGCCAATACCTTGACTATGGCAGTGATCCATACTGGATCCTTCAGAGGAAAGAAATCTCCCCAATAATGGACCTTGCTAACTGCAGTGTTGTACTTGGAGGGGAAGAGAAGGTGACGGTGAACTCCTGTCCATTCCTGCAACAACTCTCAAAATCCTGGCCAGGCTCTTAAAGCAACTGGTGATTTTGGGTGGCTTGATTTTTAGGTGTCTAGTTTGAAGGGTCTGATTTTCAGAGGGCACTTCTGAAACTCCAGCTCTTTGAAAGGCATCTCAGATTGGGCACCCAAAAATCATCTTTGAAAACCTTGGCCCCTGGCTTTATATTTACAGATGTCATCTCCAGGCTGCTGCACTAATCTTTGCTGTTGTTCTCACAGAGAAGAAATACCTCAGTGAAGCCTGTAAGGACACAAAGGCAGAGAATGGCATCCTGGGGAATAAACTGCAACCAGCTCTCCTTGATATTGCTAAGCAGAGCCTTCCTGATGTCAAGGCAAGTGTGCTAACCCCAGGGCACCTGCAGAGGGTCAAAGGTGGTTTTTTGATTACAAAACAAAAGGGTCAGAACTGAGAAGTGGTTGACCAATTTCCAAGGGGAAAAATACTCTACATCAGGAGTCTCAAACACGCGGCCCGCCAAGCTCCCTGCGGCCCCGACCGTCCCCTCCCCAGTGCGCCGCGTCCCCAGACTACCTCCAGGCCAGGGGTGGGCAAACTACGGCCCCGGGCCTGATCCGGCCCCCAGGGCTTTGGATGCAGCCCGTGGATTTGCCAACCCTGTGGTGCTGAGGGCCCCGCACCACTTCCCTGCGGCCCCGCGGGGAGGGGGAGCAGAGAACTCCGTGAGCTGTTCTTACCTGTGGGAACCTCCCCTGAAGCTCCCATTGGCCGGGAATGGGGACGCTTCGGGGGAGGTACCCACAGGCAAGAACAGCTCACGGAGTTCTCTGCTCCCCATCCCCCCGGTGCGCGCCCCTGCCACCCCAGAGCCACTCAAGGTAAGCAGCACCGGGCCAGAACCCGAACCCCTCCTGCACCCCGCACTCCAACTCCCTGCCCTGAGCCCCCTGCCTGCACCCCAACCCCCTTCCACACCTCACACTCCCTCCTGCACCCCAGCTCCCTGCTCTGAGCCCCCTGTCACACCCCCAACCTCCTGCCACACCCCACACTCCCTCCTGCACCCCAACTCACTGCCCTGAGCCCCCTGCTGCACCCCGCACTCCCTCCTGCACCCCAATCCCCTGCCCTGAGCCCCCTGCTGCACCCTGCAGGCAGGGGCGGGGGTGGAGTGGGAGGTGGGGGTAGCGGGGAGGGGGGTGATGCGGCCATTGGGCCAAAGTACGAGTCCTCATGTGGCCCTCCTGGTGATGCAAGTTTGAGACCCCTGCTCTACATCGTAAGGGGGTTTCTCTTCTACTAAGATAAATGGGAAAGAAGCAGATGCTGAAGGAAATCCCATGTTTCCCAGGCCTGGCTAATCAACAGCACAATTACAGAAGTGACTGGGACACAGTAAAGGGATATTTCTAATCCCAGCTAGAGTTGACCATGGTGTGGGCAGTGCTGTGGAAAGATTCTTCACCATCTTCCAAGGTACTTTCATCTTCCTGACCTTCAGCATCCCCTGTTAATCAAGCCCTGGGCCTCTCTCAAGGGCAAAAACAAACGGAGTTCAATTACAGTAGGCCTGTGGTGATGGGGAGAAAAAGTCCAATAGGTAGGTGGGGCAGACACCACAGAAGTAATTTCCCTTAAGATCTAATCCAGATCTGAACCTATTTTGAACCGAGGAATAAGAAGCCAAGGCATCAAATCACTGAGACACCAAGTTTCTCTTTTCGCTGGCCCCATTCAATCGCATTATTCTCTTGGGTATTGCAATCTCCACTGATTTCACAATGATACTGTACTTGCGTAATCACTCCTCACCATACCTCAGCCTCCAAGACAGAGGAGTATTGCTGGAGAGTCTACATGCCTCTAGGAGCCAAATTCAGCTTTGATCTCTCTTCTGTGAAGCTGTCTGGGCACGTCAGCAGCTCCAACTGGAAATGGCATGATACCAACTTTTAGCAATGAGTCCTGGAGAAGAACCCTTTCCTCTGTTTCGTAGAGCTTTCAGAACTGCAGGTGGGCATGAGAGAGTCAGGGGCTTGGAGAGATGTAAGATACAGAAGGAGCAATATCTGGGGAGCATAAAGGAAAACTTCCTCCTGTTGGATTACAATCTTGATTTCTAGTTCCTGTTTGTCTCTCCACCTCTTATTCCCTCCTCCAAGAGGTTTTTGTTCTTACTTGAATACTTTCTAATCTCCCCCTTCTCATTTCTTCCTGATTCCTTATCCACTCATGTAATACCTACTCTGCTTAACACAGCAGATGCCGTTTCTGCCAGGGCCCAAAGTGAACCTGAATCACTCTGGTTCATGGTGAGGTTGTGGAGATTCCCTGCCAGCTAGGCCTCTCTGGGATGGACTGGGAGAGGAGTAACAGCAAAGCTCTCAGGCACACAAGCAGGCCAAATCTTCAGCTGGCATAAATGGGCATAGCTCCACTGCAGTCAATATGGGAATGCGCCCAGCAGTAAGAAAGGGAAACCAGAAGAGCTACAGTAGTTACCTGCTAGATGAGAGTGAGGTGCTGCCAGCAAACAAAATGCCCTCTTTAGGACAGTAACTGCTTTCCCAGGCAAATTTAAAGAGCCAGCCCCAGACAGAAAGGCATACTAGGAAAAAATGCCTATAAGAGGGCAGCAAGAGTTGGTAGTGATTAGGCGTTAGTAAGAGGCACTGCTTTGGTAGTGAGGTTTGCACTACTGTATCACAGGGCTCATGCTCTAGTCTATATTCTGTTCCCCTCCATGTCCTCTGTAATGATTTTCAGAGGCAACAAAGACTTCTGAACAGAAGTCAATGGAGCTATCCTGATTTCTAACCACTGAGGATTTGGCCCAAAGAGATATAAACCACTTTCCTCACATCTTGCTTGCCTAACCATATCCAACACATACTCACAGAGACCATATAAGGCCCCTCAACATACAAAAATGGGCTTGTCTATACTTAAAAATTGATTAGCATTAAGGTAGGGTATGAATTTAAAATGCAATAACTATTCCTGAATCACTTCATCTCTTAATCCAGAATAACAGTGTCCACACATGAAGTGATTCAGGAATAGCCATTCCAGAATCACTCCATGTACAGACAAGCCCAAAAGGGCAGATCACCATTAGGTATAAACAGACCTTCAGTTTCAGTGACTGGAGGAGGAAAATAGATGTCTGTCTTGCCTGCTTACATTGTTAAAGAGCCAGTCTCTCTTGCTCCAGATCCAGAAGCTCCAAGAGGAACTGGACAAGCTGGGTACATGCCTTTTCCCCTCCTGCATCTGCAGCAAGAACCTGGAGAGTGTGGGCAGCAACCCAGAATTCCTGGAGAGCTCCCGGGGCAGGCTGAGATTCTCCCTCTTCTACCACAGGGAGCAACTTGAGCTGCTCTTGACGGTCATTGCAGTGACAGGCCTGCCCAGTCGAGGAAGTGCTGACTCTGCTGTTCGGGTCCGGCTGCTGAGGCAGGTCCCATCTCACATCTCTGGCCTCCAGTGCATGGTCCACGAGTGGCAAACGCAGGTGGTGAAGAACTGCAGGAAACCTGCCTTTGGCGACCAGTTTGTCTGCTCCCTGCAGGAGGCCGAGCTGGAGAAGAGCACTGTGAAGCTGGAGGTGGGGCTGGCTCATTCTCATTACCTTTGTCAGGTACTTGTTAAGAGGCTCAGCTAAGGCCCTGGAAAATGGGGCCTTTTCTATACCTACAGAACAGGTGCATCATGGGAAAATTCCCCAATGCTCTCCTCCAGGTGTTTTGCTCTCTCCACCTGTGAAGGGGGAAGAGGTGATGCATTCTCTAGGCCCGTTCACGCCACGGCCTTTCTGAGACTAACAGGGTCTCACTGTGTGGCCAATTAGGATGCAGGGCTCATTGTGACATGAATAGTTTGTGGCCACAAACTCCCTTCACACCGGCCGGGTGGTAAGGGCTGGTGTCCCCTAGACATATCAGCATCTGAAATGCTCAAACAGCAGTTCCTGGGCATTTTACGTCTGGGGCCTGAGGAGAGTGGTAGTATCTAAGTCAGTGAGATTTGATGGCTCTGATGCAGGACTGGCTGTGATCACTAGATAGCTTCACTAGCTTTGCCTCTCTCTCTCCCCTTGGACACAAGGGTTCTCTGGGGAAATCTGTTTGCACTCTTGGTCCATCAACAGCTTATGGAACCATGGTTCCTCCCTCTGGATAATTGGGGTAAACACTTGGTCCTGTAGCGGATCAGTTGCCTACCTGGGAGGTGCTGAGGAATAATAGCTAGGGTGAAGTGGAGCGTAGTGGCACTGAGTGGGTGAGAGAAAGGGTAAGATGAAAGCACCACATTCCTTCAAGGGAAATCAGACATGGTTTATGATCTCCCAGGACACCTTCAAATGTAGGGCAAGCAGGTGGCTGCCTGGGGCACTGCATCTGAGGGTAATGAGGGGACAGCTGTGGTCACTCACCCGCAGGCCAGCTCTTCGCTGCTCTTCTCCATCCGCAGCATTTCTGCTCATCCACGGCTCACTCCAAAGGAGTGTCCAGGGGTGGCGAGTTGTATGGGCCCGTGGTGCCCGGGCTCCAGCAAATTCAGGGCCTGGTTCCACCAATGTTCGGGGCTGGGTCTCTCCTCTGGCCCCGCCTGCTGCCCCCGCGCTCCTCCCCCTGAGCATCCCTGCCTGCCCAGGGCAGTGGGCTGCTGCCCCTTGCCGCTCCGTGCTGTGCTCCCTTGCTGGCCACTGCCGGCTACAAGGTAGCTGCACCAGGGGCCGGCTGAGGAAGCTGCTGCACCTGCGGACGGAGGAGGCGCATGGCAGCCCCCCCACCCCTGCAAGTGACTCTGTGTGTGTGTGTGGGGGGGGGGGGGGGCTCAGACTGCCTGGACCTCCTGAGCAGCATCCTGGGGGGGCTTGGGTGAGTGTCGTGCCGGGGGTGGGAGAGGCCCCCTCTCCCACAGCGCTCGCTGCTGCTGGTGGGGAGAGGGCTTGGGGGAGTCCTCCTCTCTGGCCCCCCGCCCCAGCCCTGGGGCAGCCTGCCTGCTGCACCCCCGACTCCTTACTACTCCTCACTACGCACAGCTCGTCCTCCCCGTAACCTGAGACACCACAGAGAACGGGCTCCAAACCTAAGCCTTTATGTATATTAATAGGGTTTTTTTTTTTTGTTTTTCTCCTCTGCTACAAGAGCTTACAGAGACAGGGAGCTTATGCCAAGGAACTGAACAAAAGTACTATCTGTTCCAATACAGTTCAGCTCCCAAGACAGGAGCTGATGAGGAAGTCCCCTAGATGTAAGTGTTGGTAGCTGTATCAGGTGCTTTCTGGTTTCTGACTTAGCTGGTCAGTTTTTCATGGCATTGAGGAAGCAGCCCCGGAATGTGTTTCATATTTATGCATATTTTTATGTGATTATGGTTTTATTTTATTTTTTCCTCTATTGGAATGTAGGCTGGTTCCTTTGTTTCCATTCTCTTACTGATGTTATATTGTTAAATCAGCATATTTCTACTCTTCCCGCCCCCAGAATATAGTTATATTGTGGCAATGAGTTCCACAGACTATCATTGAGACCAAGAGCTTAGAAGGATTCACAAGTTTCTGGAAACCTATATAGATCACAAGAAAATCCAGAGTTGCAGTAATACTGATTGAAAACCTATAATCACCACTAGGAATTACAGAAAGGATGCAAACCCTCCTGCTTCAGGGCACAAGTCAATCTCTAATAAGGGTTCAGAAGAAATTTTCCCTGGTAGCAGGTTATCCCATAACTGCCGCCTGCAGCATTTCTTGCACCTTGCCTGTAGCAGCCAGTACTGGCCACTAGCAAAGACAAGGTACTGAACTGGATGGTCCGCAGGTCTGATCCAATACAGCAACTCCCATGTGTCACTACACACCTGCTATGCCTTGGCAATGCTCCACGTGGCTCAGTACTCCAATGCTTCTCGACTATTTAGCCCTCAGTTTTCCCATCTAATTACATTTACTCCTTATTCACTTACATATAGCACTTACAATGACAAAGTACCTAGCAGGTGTATGAAAGGAAATGCAGCAAGCAACTAACCAAATAACCATGACCAGAATGACTCGATCAGCCATTTACAGGCCCAGTGCTAGGGCAACAGTGAGCTACAAATTAGAGAGGAAGAGGCCGTGCAGCGAGAGTGAAAGATGGAAGGAGACAAAACTGGAGCAGAGATAGAAAAAAAATCTGCAGGGCAAGCTCCTCAGCTGTGTTAGAAAATCTTTGCACGGCTCCTTTACGCCTCTATAATGTACTGGATATTGAGCTGTTGGATCTGAGCACCTCCAAAAAGGGAAAACAATGAATTTTCTCTCTCCCAGCAGGAACAGCCTTAAAGATTTTGTTTTTAATAACAGAAAGATACGACAATGCAGAGCTGTCCTGAACCCCATGTGAACAGCCACCAGAGGATTCTCTTGACATGTGGGGGGGGGGGGTGGGAGGGTGTTGCATAGAGAGACGTTGGGATGCTCCTAGCAGACAGCTGGGGCCAGCCTGGCACAGAGCAGCCCCAGGATGCCTGGGTAGCATAAACCGGCCTTTGCACAGCCCATCTTGAGCTGTGCAGAGTGCTCCTGCGTGCTCTTTACACTGCAAATGAATTAACTGTGAAGGAGAAGCCAATGGAAGGAAGTGACAGAGCGGTGGGGAGAGAGGAGAGCTTGAAGGAGCCTGTTCAGATGATAGGGGAAGGGAAGGGTCCAAGTTTTATTTGCTGGGGATGTGCCTCCCTTGCTCTCATTTCAGCCCAATAATGACCCCTTCAAAACTGGTGCCTGGCAGGTAGGATTTAGACAGCTGCCCTGAGAATGTGATGCCTGGACATGGAGCGTAGGCCTTGTGTGTGAAAAACAAAGGCCAAGTTTGAGAGCCGGCCTAAGCAGAAGTGGCTTCAGGGGATGTGGCACTGCATAGCCCTGCTCCTGTGTCCCCTGTGGGGGGGATGCTGATTCTTTCTGTCCCATAGGTTAAACACTTCAACAAGTATTCCAGACACACCGTGCTGGGGGAAGTGAGGCTCACCCTCAGCAAACTAAAGGCCTCCCAACCTATGGAGTTCTGTGAGGTGCTACAGAAGACTACAAAGGTAATGGCTCCTGTGTGACCTCACATACTGTAACTACAACATGATTGCACTGAATGGATGGCTCCAGGGAGAGGGATAAAGAGCCTTTGACTTTTTTCAGGCAGTAACTGGCAGTCCCTGCCTTCCGTCAGCATGGGACATACCATGGAAAATGAGCAAGAGGCCTCGTTACAGGCCTACTTTGTGCTCCACATGCTTCCCTGTAGGCTCTGCAGAGAGGCAGTGGCTTTTGGGAGCATGGAGTCGGGTCTGTTCTCTCAGGGAATGTCTACAGTGCAATTAAACACCCGTGGTGGCCCCTGTCAGCTGACTCAGGGTCCCAGGGCTGTTTATTGCAGTGTAAACATTTGGGCTTGGGCTGAACCCTCCCTCCTCTTGGGCTCCCAGAGCCAGGGCTTCAGCCCAAATCCCTACACTGCAATTAAACAGCCCCATAACGTGAGCCCCACAAGCCCGAGGCAGCTGACCTAGGCCAGCCGCAGGTGTTTAATTACAGTGTAGCTGTACCCCATAGATGGGTCAGGCTTGAGGCCCGTTGGTGGGGCAGCATGAAGAGGCTTATACTGCTGCTGCCAGTGATATACCCGCTCCTGGATTAACGCAGGACTTCAGTCCATCAGGGAGCTTTTACCTGCAATAAAATAGCACGTGCGTGTTTGTGTAGTGGGAAGGTGCAAAATGAGAACGTTTTATATTCTAGATTCCATTTATAAAGGTTAATAAATGCTAATGGTTATAAACAGGTTACAGTCTAGCTGGTTATAAGCAACCCGGAGTCCAACAACTCAAATAATTAACCATTTATTAAAATATCAATCCTTTATAAACGGAGCTTTAATATAAAGTGTGACTCAAAATGCCCCTTTTATTAAAGTCAGGCCCCTTTAACTGCCCTTGTTCTCAGGTATTCCAGCATGGGTGTATCAACTGCAAAGGCCATAGTTTGGCACTAGAGGAACATAATGCAGTATCGGCCTCCCTCTGCATAAGCAACAATAACTACAGACACACTTTGTTGTAATAGGAACCACACTGTGTTGGCTTGCACTGCTCCCAGAACAAGGAATGGATGAAAGTGCCTTTCTTAGACAGTTTATTGCCACAAGAACTGTTCATTTAACTGTTACATAAAGATTTGATACTGTTAAGTTATAGCCAAAATTACGTGAAATCAATATGAATTTGACAGGGTTCAAAACCACTATAGAGCCAGACTCCCAGATTAATGCAACACAGAGTTGTTTAGGAGATCTCAGGATTATGAGAATGGGCCATCTCCTTGTCACTAAGCAAGGAAAACCATTATACCTACCAGTTAGAAGAGAGAAAGAGGCAGGGCCGGTTCAACCACTAGGCAAACTAGGCGGCCGCCTAGGGCGCCAAGTGGTTGGGGGTGGCCAAAAGCGCGCTCCAGGGAGGTGAGCTGGGGTAGGGGGGCAGGGGGACGCGGGGAGGGCCACCTGCAGCAAGTAACGGGGGGGGGAAGGGGGGCGCTGATTGGCACCGCAAGCCTGGGAGGAGGGAGAAGCAGAACGGCAGCGGTGTGCTCAGGTAGGAGGTGGAGCAGAGGTGAGCTGGGGTGGGGAGCTGCCGCACGGCTCCCTGGGCCGAGGTGGGGGGGCGGGGAGCTGCCGCATGGCTCCCCGGGCTGAGGGGAGGGAGGGGTGGAGGCGGGGAGCTGCCACGTGGGGGCCCCTCAGGGTGGAGGGGGGGCGGAAAGCTGCCACCGGGCTCCCGGGGGAAGGGGGCGGGCGCAAGGTGGAAGTTTCGCCTAGGGCGTGAAACATCCTTGCACTGGCCCTGGAAAGAGGCCACCAGCTGCACTGAAAAGAGAGATCCTGACAGCTGCATAAAGGCCCTTTTAGGGCTGCAGCTGCTTGCCGCTGGCAAATTTAAAGAGCCAGCCCCCTGAAGGGCATGCTGGGGAAAAAAATCTTATACAAGGACAAACCTGTACTGAGGAAAATAGGTAGGGACCAGGAAGTTCCCAAGGGAGCTGCTGCTCTTTTCAGCACCGTAACTCAGAGGTCATCTCCATATTCTGTCCCCCTCCACATTACTGATTTTCAGAGAAGACAAAGGCCTCGTATAGTCGTTTTTGTGGAGCACTGTTGCATTAACACCTTGACAGCTTGTGATGGAGTGCTGAGGGCTGGCATTTGAGCCAGCACTCTGGTCATTATTTGTTCGAAATAGGTTCCCCTAGAGAAGGCCTAACTGGACAGAGGACTACCTGGATTACCAGGCCAGAGTGGGGCTAGTGAGCCAATTAGCTCATTAACAGGGAAGCTATAAAAAAAGGCACAGGAAGATATGCTGGGGGAGGAGAGGAAGACAAAGTTGAACAGGAAAGACCAGAAGAGCCTGGTTAAAAGGAGCCTGCTGAGTAGAGACACCCTCTCCTCTCCTTTTTGGAGAAGGGGTTAGAAAGCTGAGATAAGTAGGAGGGTGTAGAGACACAGATAGCTGTTGACGGAGGGAGTAAAACACTGTAAATAAGTGACATGGTGGTGTTTACAAGCCAGGAGGTCTCAGAGTAGGTCTGTGTTCATGGAAGAGGCTGGGGTATGCCACGCTGCTCCACCATACAGCTCCAGTGCTAACAGTGGGGGGGGGGGGGGGGATAGGATAACAACACTGATTCCACAATTACAATACAAGGATAACCAACCTGTAGGATCCTGTGCACCCAGGAGAGGGTACTGCTGTTCTGTGGAATGGACTGTACAATTGATAACTGCAATTGATCACCACACAAACGTCACCTAACTTGTTTCCATTTTTTATTAGGTCAAGAGTTTGATAAAGATAACTGTCTTGACATAACATACCCAGCCTTTTGTATGGCATTCATTTTAGTCCCTCCTGACACATTCTGATAAAAAATATTAGTACTGTACGAAAAAAAATCAATGCAGCTCCTTTTAAATGGATTGAAAACTAGTTAACTGACAGGTAACAGAAAGTAATTGTCAATGAAGAACTGTCCTCCAGTAGGGGGGCTTCTAGTCCTTCAGGGATCTATTTTTGGCTCAATGCTATCCAATCTCTTTATGAGCTTGAAAAAAATATAAAATCATTATGGGTAAAATTTGCAGAAGGCACCCAAATTTGGGTAGTGGTAAATAATGAAGACAGGTCAGTTATACAGACTAAGCTGGATTGCTTGGTAAAGTGGGCTTGTTTCAACAACATGCATTCTAACACAGCTATACATCGAGGAACAATGAATGCAGGTCACTCTTATAAGTTGGAAGACTATGTCACTGGAATGCAAAGAATTTAGGGGCCTTGGTAGATACCTAGTTGAACAGGAGCCCTAGGGCAATGTTCTAGCTGAGGGAGAGAACAAGACCTTTGGATGTATAAGAAGAGCATATCACGGAGGAACAGAAAGGCTGCATTACCTCTGTATATGGCATTAGCAAGCTCATTACTGGAATACTGTGTCCTGTTCCGGTATTCACACTTCAAAGAGATGTTGAAAACTGGAAACGATTCAGAAAAGAGCTGCAAAGATGATTTGAGGTCTGGAAAGCATGCCTTAAGAGAGCCTAAAGAAGTTAGGTTTATTTAGTTTATCTAAGCAAAGGTTAAGAGGTGACTTGGTTACAGTCTACAAGTATCTACATGGGAAAGCGATTTCTCATATGAGGCTCTTTAATCTAGCAAAAATGCAAAATGAGATCCAGTGCTTGGAAACTGAAGCCAGACAAATTCAAACTAGAAATAAAGGGGACTTTTTAAACAGTGCGGATAGTTTCATTGAAACAACCTAGGAATGTTGTGGATTCTCCAGCACTTAAAGTCTTTAAATCAAGACAGAATGCCTGTTGAAAAGACAGGTTATAGCCATGGGTGGTGGGTATCAAAGGCTGGAGGAGGCTGAGCCTCCTCAAACAGCCCTGTGTGGCCCCCTCTCTGCCCCCTCCTGATTCCTGGTGCTGTGCTGCGGGTGGCTCTTCCCCTGTGGCCGGGGCCCTGGGCTGTGGGTAATGGGGGCTGGCCTGCAGGGAATGGGAGCTGCCCTCCCAGTGCTCTGGAGCTGGGGGCAGAGGGGCCTGGCGGCTGCAGGGTGTGTCTGTGCACTCTGGGCTCTGGTGGGAGGGATGGGGCCTAGGGCACAAGGGGGGGGGGGCTGGGCTGGGCGCTAGCCTCCCTGAGCCCAGGGTTCACCTGCCACTGATGGTTATAGCTCAGACAAGTTCTTGGCTTGATGCAGAAATTACTGAGTGAGGTTCTTTGGCCTGTGTTATGCAGGAGGTCAGACTAGATGATTAAAATGGTACCTTGTGGACTTAAAACCTACAACTCTAGGGCCTTGGGGGGTGGGTCTCACCCTGAAATGTGTCACAAGAGAAAGTTTGGATTTCTCTCCCTATTCATCCACATCACAAAACCATCACCTGATGTAGTGCAATGAATGGTCTCCACCCAAGAAAGGTCTGGGAGTGGTATCTTTGCACCAGGCTGGAAAGGCCTCCAAGGGGAAAAAAAAAAAAAAAAAGAGACCATGGCCCCATGATCATGGGGATAGAGCGCAGGGGCCAACTGGCTCTCAGGAACTCTCCAGGCAAAGACAGGCTCTCCTATTATAAGTGTCGAGTCCTGTGGAGCTAATTCTCTGCACTGCTCCTAGCACCCTCCCAGCTGTGTGAGGTGAGTGTGAAACACATCCCTGTCAGAACACACATGCAGCTCTTTGAGGCCATGTGGCAGGACTCCCTGTTACGCAGCTCCCCTCCTCAGGGCATGGGGGACAGCTACTGGCTCTTCACATTGCAGCCCAGTTATGAGAATACTGCTGGGGCATGTTCACTTCAGTCCTCTTCCATGCCTCGGGGCGGGGCTGCCGGGCGGCTCTTCATACCCACTCCCCATGTCTCAGGTGGATTGGGGAAGGGAGGATCTGCTGTTCCCTTTGCTGGCACCTGCAGTGCATGGTGGAGCATGCCTCAGCAGAGCCAGCTGCAGGGACCCTCCGCGGACCAGAGAGGAGCTGAGAGGCCTGTCTCTGTGTAAGCTTTAGAGATGGGTCTCTCATTAAACAGGCTGAGGGGACTGTTAACACAAATTGGCTGGCTGGGGAGATTTCCTGATAGCCCTGTGAGTGAGTCTGACACTGTGATGTCTGGAAGCAGGCCTGCCGACAGCAATTCTGGGCCCCAGGGCCAGGACCGTCCCTAGGGCCTGGGGCAGAAGTGACGAATCAGTCACTTCCGGTACTGACCCGTCACTTCCGGGACTGACCGCGCTTGCCAATTGCGCTGGTGGCCCGCGGAGCCCCTTCAAAGCGCGGGGCCCGGAGCAGTCGCCCCGATCTGCCATAACCTAGAGACGGCACTGCCCAGGGCAGAACGGTCAATGGGTCCCCTAGAAAGGTCCGCCTGACAGTTGGGTGGTGCTGAGCCTGCATTGGCTGGTGCCCAGTGAGCTGCCGGCTGCACTGTTGGACGTGCTCTTCCGGCACGGCCAGGGCTTCCACGTGCCCGCCTGGCTGCCTTCGCCACTGCCGGTACCACCCCGCATGCGGCCAGGCGATTTAAAAGGGGCACAGGGCTTTTAAATCACCCGGGCCGCTGGGGAATTGCCCCCGTTTGTGCCCCCCCATTGGCAGGCCTGACTGGACGTGTAGGGGGAGCATTCAGGTCAGGATTGGGTAGGGGTTGGCAGTGCTGGGAGAGAGGGACACATTTTGTACAACCCCTGCTCATGCTCTGCCTGGCTTCAGTGCTATTAGTCCCTGGGTCAGGTTCTGATCCTAATTACCCCACTGTAAAGAGGAGTCATTTGCTGCTTAAAGGGTCACTCCAGTTTTACACGGGTTTAACTTGGACCGTAAATAGCCTCCCTGGCTTTTCAGAGCAACTAAATACCTCCCCAAGTTTAGCTTTTCCTCCCTCAGAAAGTAGCCAGAGGGTGGCAGGCCGAGATGCTGTTCTCAGCAGGGGCAGTTGAGTCGTGTGTGTACTGGAGGATAGAGTCAGGGATGGCTAGTCACAACACTGCCCGCTATCCTTTCACAGGACCTCGTTGGAGAAGTCCTTGTGTCGCTGAAGTGTCTCCCCATCTCTCAGAAGATAGAAATTGGGCTGCTCAAGGTCAAAACTGCCTCCGTATGCAGCAGTCCAGAGAAGAGTAAAGGCATTTATTTCACCTACTGTCTGTGGTTGCCTGAGGTTCTGTATCTCTCCAGCTTGCTCTGTCTGTGGCCTCTCTTCTTTCCCAGGGGAAGGATAGGGTATGAGAGAGAGCACTCAAGCTCCTCTTCTGCTGTCCAGTGGTAGGGGAGTATTTGCCAAAACCCCACTGAACACTGCTGCGCTGGCTCAGAGCACCGCTGAAGCCCTGACCCCCAGCAGCGGGTGGGCAGAATGCCATTGAGAATCAAAGCACATGAGTGATAATGGAAGAACACAAACACAAAGACCCAGCACAGTGACTTCCGCTACTGGTACTTGAGTGACTATTCCCTAGGTGGGCAGTCCCGTCCCCCCCGACCCTACACACACACACAAACACACACACTCTCTCTGTGTTAGTCCATTTCCGAGACAACACAGAGATGCAAAGGGGCAGAGCAGAGAACCTGGACCTTGTACCTGCCATAAAGCCAGATTAGTCAGGCTCCTGAGGATTCCCTCAGTATGGAGAAATCCCCAGGTAGCATACAACGGACATAACCCCGTGGGGGGAGGAGAGATGTGGCCACAGTGTTGCTGTGCTCCTGTAGTTCAGCTGTGGGGGCAGCTCCGAAGGGCCAGGGACACACTTCAGAGAAGCCATGAGACTGCTCTAAGTTGCACAAAGGCTGAAATGGCCCTGTGTTGTCTCCAGAATCAGGGAAACACAAAAGGTGACATATAAAGCCACCTTTTCCTTCCCGTGACCTCTGGGATCCTGTATCAAGCATCACCCAGCCAGATGGCACATCTGGGCCCGTTGTCGTCAGTGACATCCTCCTCCTTTGCCTGAACAGCTAGTTGGGGGGTGGGGGGTTGGGGACGGAAATATGGGGCTGTTTTCTTCTTGCATTGTATGGTGTGGAAACTGACAGGTAGCATTAGGGGATAAGTGAGTTGGATCTCTTGGCGACCCCATCCCACTAATTTAGCAAACCCCCTAGCAGCAATGGCAGCCCTTCCTGTGGTTTCTTTCTTGCCTACTCCTGCAGACATATTTCCACCTTCAGATCTCTCTTTTCTGGTAGAACAAGGGCAGCAGAGAGTCCCACTGCTTTTGAGATCTCCTTGCCCCAAGACCAGTTGTTTCTCTATCCTCAAGCGGGTTCCTCCAACTAGGAGCAGAGCTGGCTTTTTACCAGCCAGGGTGGAAAATGTTTGATGTACGTGCACACACCCCAAGAGACTGTGCAAAAAACCCCACCACCAGAGTGGTACAATGGTATGGTATGCCACAGGAAGTTGTGCCCAGGGCACTATCCTGCTTGCCCACCCATAGAACCAGCCCTGCCACCAACACCCTCAGACTTTCTACTTGGAAGGGGCCTGACTCTCCAGTGCCTTCGCTCCCTTGTTTCCAGACAGGTGTAGTAGGAACTGGGTTTAGTGTAACCATCCCGTTACCAGTAAGGGTAAAATTCTCTTTTTGATACCAATACACCATTCTCATGGACTTCAGCAGGAGTCTCACACACATTCAAGGGCAGAATCTGGCGCTAAGCATATACCTTGTGAAACCGTCGTGGTTCACCAACACATAAGTGCATGGATCACAGGATCCAAATCTGATCTATGGGTAACATTACAGCCCTCCTTCTTCACCACTGAAGTCTGTGGGAGCTTTTCCCACCGAAAGGGTGCAGGATCGAGTCCACAGAGCAGTAATGTCAGGTCTGATGGATGCTCACAATGTCCTGTATCCTCATTTTTCCCTCTTGCTCTCTCCCTGCCCCAGATATATATGCGAGAATAGACATCTCCTGCAATCTCCACAAACAGAAGCACCAGAAATCCAGCCCCAGGGCCCGAACCTCAGTCATCATCTTCAACGAGACTTTCCTCTTCCATCTTGCTGAGCCTGTTGCTGGGGCCTACACAGTCCTGGTCTCCATTTATGAAATGAGCTCCAGAGCCAGAGGCCGCAGCAGGCAGCTCATTGGACAGGCTGTCCTGGGGAAGAGGAGCCCCAGCGAAGCCAATGACCACTGGGCCCTCATGATGCAGTCTGTCCAGCAGCCTGTGGCTAAGTGGCATCCCCTGCTACTTTAGAAGGATGATTTTGCACCACTTCCATGATGTAGAAACTGGCCAGATTTTCTCCATGGCATCGGGCCCAACAGCGGTCGAAGTGGGTACCTTCCAGAGATGGGTAATAGCCTGAAGTTCCTGGTTAGAACAGCACTAACTGAAGTAACTGTGCTACTTGTAACAAAAGTTGCTGATACATTCACTTCCCTCCCTCCCTGCTGCTGGGAGAGAAAGTGACTTTCCATCCCTGCCAAGTCCCACTGTGATTTGATTAACAATACCGTTGCCACAGCACCGAGAGGCTGCAACTGAGACCAGGGCCCCACTGCGCTAGGTGCTGTACACACACACACACACGCCCTGAGGAGTTTACAATCTGAACAGACAAGGGAAGCAATGGCTGGGAGGAAAGGAGTATTATTATCCCCATTTGACAGATGGGGAATTGAGGCACACAGAGATTAAGTGACATGTCCAAGGGTACACAGGGACTCTGTGACAGAGCGGGGATTTGAACCCAACATCTCCTGAGACCCAGTCCAGTGCCTCAATCATCCTTCCTCTTTCTTTCCCTGGGATGTGGCACTTTCCCAGCTTTGGGATCTCCCACATGGGAAGCACCTGGGCTTATCTGAGAGAAGGCACCCAGGCCTTGCCACCAGTGCCTCCCTTCACTTACACGCATGTAGATTGCCTGTGGGATGGATGAATACAAGACCTTGGCATCCCAGGCTGTCAGTCAGACACTTTCGTTCAGTGATACCGGCGTGTTAAAAACAAACACCCTCTGTAAATTCAGCCCCCTCTCACCTGCTGAAGATAAATGAAACAGCCCAGACCTTGTAAACAAGAGCAGGGCCTGCTGACGTAGGAGCAACCTGCACACTTTGTCCTTGCTGCCATTTCAGGAAAGGTCTGGTCCCTGGGGCCACCACCACAGCTGCTAAATTTGGATGAATGGTTGTGGTCCATCTCCAGCAAATGTGTGTGTGTTCAGGGCTCTCCTGAAGTGGCTAGGAGGCATGGTGTTGCATCTAAAGCTCATTAATGCTTGTAAACTGTTTCCTTCTCAGGATATCACCAATTCCCTGCACCGCATGTGGTGGTGGACAGTGGCCAGTGCTCTGGGACTTCAGGCTTCTGCTTTGTTTAGTCTCCCAGCAAACAGCACCCCCTGGTGGAGACATGGCAGCACAACCTCACCTTGTATGGCTTTTGAAATGGATCAGACCCAACATCCATCCATTTAGTCCTGTATCTGGTCTCTGACAGTGGCCAGCACCAGCTATTTCAGTGGAAGCTGTAAGAACCCTGCAGTGAACAGATGTGGGAGAATCTGACCCCCACATTAGGTCTCACCTGGATCTCTATCAGTTAGAGAATGGTTTAAGCCCTGATGCATGAGGCTCCATAGCCTTTCCAAAATTTGTCGTCATTAATTATAAGAATTCTGGATATTCTTGATCATGATATTGTTGAACGTGTCTTATCCCATTTTGAATCTTGGTATGTTCTTGGCCTCAGTGATGTCCCGTGGCAGTGAGTTCCACAGGTATAAAAAAGTATTTCCTTTTATTGGTTTTGAATTTCCCACCTTTCAATTTCATTGCATGTCCTCTGGTTCTTGTATGATGAGACGGAGAACAGAAGCTCCAAATCTGTCTTCTCTGTCTCATTAATTATTTTATATACTTTTATCATGTCCCCTCTTACTCATCTCCTTCCTAAAGTGAACAATCCCACTCTTCAATCTCTCTCCATAGGACAGTCTCTCCAGGCTCTTCATTGAACCTAGTTCTGCGCCATCCTTTTTGAGATGGTGTGACCAGTACTCCACACAGTATCCAGATAAGGTCACACCATTGCTTTATATGAGAGCATTAGAATATTCTCTGTATTATTCACCATCCCATTCCTTATACAGCTTAACATTGTGTTAGCTTTTGGGACTGCGGCTTCACATTGAGCAGAGGTTTTCATTGAGTTCTCTATATGGACACCAAGGTCCCTTTTCGAGCTGACACAGTTAATTTAGAATCCTGCAAGGTCCACAAGCAGTTGAAACTTTCCCCTCCAAGGTGCATTACTTTGCATTGATCAACACTGAATTTCATTTGCCCTCATGCTGCTCATTCTCTTAGCTTGGTTAGGTCCCTCTGAAGTTCCTCTCAATCCTCTCTGGTCCTGACTAGCAAATGTTGCTACCCCACTACTTGCCTGCCTACCCCTGCCTTTCCAGATCATTAAATGCACTAAACACAGGACCTAGTATGGAAGTTTATAGCCCCCACTTTTGAAATGATGAACATTGATCATTTAATCCTACTCTTTGCTTTCCATCTCCTAGCCAGTTTTTGATTCATGGCAATACAGTTTGCTTCTCACCCCCATGACTTCTTAACTTCGTTAGTAGCCTCTTGCACAGGATCTTGTCAAAGGCCTTTTGAAAGTTACCACATGTATACCATGCCTCCCGTGGAGATAAGAGCCAGCAGAATGGCTCAGTCCTCTGTCCTCTACCATCTAATCTAGGGGGCAGTATTCTGCCATCAGCTCCCAGCCCACTCACTGCTTGCTCTCCGCTCAGATGCCAGCTGCGATGCTGGTGGATATGGGCACTGATCTGCTAGGGACTCTCTCCCAAAAGGCAAGGGAAGGGTGAGTAGATTGGCATATGGAGCAAACATATCAGCATGTCACTGACTGAGCTTGCTCCATAGACACTACCTGGTTCCAACAAGTACTGTAACCTCCAGGCCACTCACCCTGATGGGATGGTGACACAGGCCCATCAGCCGGGAAGCTATTTCAGGAGCACTTCAGCACCCTCCAAGCCCTGCTACAAGATGCCTGAAGCTCCAGCTTAATCAGGACTTGTCCATGGACATCAGCTCCAGTGCTGAACCTAGTTATTTGAGCATCGGGAAAACAAGAGTGACTACATTAAACTAACCACCACCTGGCACCGTATAGCCACAACCTAGAAAAACCTTATGCCCACAACTGCCCCCCAGGAGAAGTTCTAGCCTGGGAACCCCTGGCACCAAAGACCTCAGCGCAGCCCGTGGTACTGTCACAGTGGGTCAGCTACTCAGTACTATCCCAGGGGGAGAACAGTCAGTTACAGGGAAAGCTCTCAATGTTCTGGGCTCCTTTCAAATGGAAATGCTGGGCTGCTCTGGGACGGGTGAAAAAGGTAAAATCCATTAGCAGCTCTGACTCATGGATTTGCTACAGCTGGCAGCTGTCACCTAACCCACAATGTTTGTTTAATTGTACCTTCCGGAGTCTGCAGTTCAGGCAGCACAATGGCATCAGATGGCATAGGTGGGTAGGATTGCTCCCGCAGCGTTCCCATCTGGTGTTTCTCCACCCTGCCAGGAGCTGGAGTAGTAGAACACCCAGCACAGCCATAGTCCCTGCTGTGGAGCACAATACTTGAGTAGGGGACACTTCCCAGCTTAACAGTCACTGGCAGTGAAGGATGAAAGAATGAGCCTCAGCCGTAGCATGTTTCACTTCATGCAGCTCGAGGTGACATTCCTGTGCTAGCTCTGATCAAGCTGCTGCACTAAAAATAGAGTGCTGGGACGGGCAAGCCACCAGAGTACATGCCTAGCAACTTTGATGGGACTGGATTTGGGGCAGCTAATCCCTCCCACTGCTCATGCTGAAGTTAGATTTACACAAGGTGGCTGTGACCTTGGCCAATAATAATAATCGAAGGCCTGGACTCCAAAGGTCACGTGACTGAGTGAGGTATAGATGTTATTAAGAGGGAAGGGCGGAGTCTCAATGAAAGAAACGACTCACCGGGTTTTAGATCCAAATCAAGTAATTAAAAATATCTGAAGGCCATCACAGGAGAACACAGCTGAGTAGAATTTAGTCCTGCTATGGATCCCAAGTGCTCAGTTTACAAGTGGAAAAGAGATATGGGAGAGGAGGGGGAACCTCCCAACTCCCAGTCCTACACACGCCCCCTAGGCTCTGAGGGTCATGTCACAGCAGGTGTTACCCCAGTGGGATTTGCAGCAGAAATTGAGTTGACCTTGAGATGGAAAGAACCTAGCTTGATTCTCAAAAATCACCTCCAATAAAAAAATCCACACACTTTTGTTGCCCAAAAGAGGCTCCTGTCCATCACCATTGTCTTCAGTGGGTGTAACTGATGGGAACTTAGTAAAAAGTCTTTGTGTTGTACTAGCTGGGAGGCAGCATTGCCTAGTGGATAATGCACTAGAGTAGGATTCAGTAGACCTGGATTTTAGTCCCAGTTTTATCATTATTAGGTTTGACAGGCAAGTTGCTTCACCTACCTGTGCTTCAGTTTCTCCATCTGTAAAAATGGGAATAATGATACTGACCTTTGTGAACTAATGGCAACCCTAATGCTTAGAGATCTACAGGTGAAAAGAGCTATGCAACAAACAAAAAACCCTAACAACCAGACTCTGCAGCTCATTCAGTCTTAGCTGTGATGTTTCTACAGGACTAAGGAGTAAAATACTAGAGAAAAAAACAGCAACTTGATTTTGTCACTGAAGCCACTAGATCTGACTGAATCCACACAGGGAACTGGGATCCGATGAGTAAGAAGGTGCCATTTTTATGTAGTTACGTTCCAGAGCAGATGCACATTTGGACATGGGTAAAGAGCTTTGAGAGCCCTAGCAGAAAGAAACACCAACGAATTAAGGTATTATCGGACAGTAGGGCCAACTCCGTCATTCCACCATTCATATAAGATTCCCTTTCATTTTACAGTAAATGTAGGGTCAGGAATGTCTGCTTTGGTCCATAGGGTGACCATGCTATTTAGGACATCATTAGCTCTGTTGGCAGTGTAATAAATTCATAAGTTTAGAGTTATTAACTATTACGATAGTTTTACTCTATAGCCTCCTGAGGCTTCTACAATTATCCTCAGGAGGGCTTAGGTTTGGGGCTATTAAAATTAAGGCTGTAAAGTGATTTCAAAAATTAATCGTGATTACTCGTGTTAAACAATAATAGAATACTATTTAGTTACATATTTTTGGATGTTTTCTACATTTTCAAATATATTGATTTCAATTACAATACAGAATACGAAGTATACAATGCTCACTTTATATTTATTTTGATTACAAGTATTTGCACTGTAATGAAATAAAAGAAATAGTATTTTTCAATTCACCTAATACAAGTACTGTAGTGCTTTCTTTATCATGAAAGTTGAACTTACAAATGTAGAATTATGTACAAAAAATAACTGCATTCAAAAATAAAACAGTGTAAAACTTTAGAGCCTACAAGTCCACTCAGTCCTACTACTTGTTCAGCCAATCACTCAGACAAACAAGTTTGTTTACATTTGCAGGAGATAATGCTACCTGCTTCTTGTTTACAATGTCACCTGAAAGTGAGAACAGGCGTTCACATGGCACTGTTGTAGCCGGCATCGCAATATATTTATGTGCCAGATGCGCTAAAGATTCATATGTCCCTTCATGCTTCAACCACCATTCCAGAGGACGTGCATCCATGCTGATGATGGGTTCTGCTCAATAACAATCCAAAGCAGTGTGGACCGATGCATGTTCATTTTCATTATCTGAGTCAGATGCCACCAGCAGAAGATTGATTTTCTTTTTTGGTGGTTCAGGTTCTGTAGTTTCCACATCGAAGTGTTGCTTTCTTAAGACTTCTGAAAACATGCTCCACATCTTGTCCCTCTCAGATTTTGTAAGGCACTTCAGATTCTTAAAGCTCGGGTCGAGTGCTGTAGCTATCTTTAGAAATCTCACATTGGTACCTTCTTTGCGTTTTGTCAAATCTGCAGTGAAAGTGTTCTTAAAATGAACTACATGTGGTGGGTCATCATCCGAGACTGCTATAACATGAAATATATGGCAGAATGTGGGTACAACAGAGCAGGGGACATGCAATTCTCCCGCAAGGAGTTCAGTCACAAATTTAATTAATGCATTTTTTTTAACAAGCGCCATTAGCATGGAAGCATGTCCTCTGGAATGGTGGCCAAAGCATGAAGGGGCATACAAATGTTTAGCATATTTGGCACGTAAATACCTTTTAATACCAGCTACAAAAGTGTCATGCAAATGCCTGTTCATTTTATGGTGACATTGTAAATAAGAAAAGGGCAACAAATGTAAACAAATTTGTTTGTCTTAGCGACTGGCTGAACAAGAAGTAGGACTGAGTGGACTTGTAAGTGCTAAAGTTTTACATTGTTTTGTTTTTGAATGCAGTTATTCAACAAAAAAAATCTACATTTGTAAATTGCACTTTCACGACAAAGAGATTGCACTACAGTACTTGTATGAGGTGAATTGAAAAATACTATTTCTTTTGTTTATCATTTTTACAGTGTAAATATTTGTAATAAAAATAATATACACTTTGATTTCAATTGCAACACAGAATACAATATACATGAAAATGTAGAAAAACATCCAAAACATTAAATAAATTTCACTTGGTATTCTATTGTTTAATAGTCCGATTAAAACTCTGATTAATCAATTTTTTAAATTGTGATTAATTTTTTTGAGTTAATTGCATGAGTTAACTGCGATTAATCTACAGCCCTAATTAAAATCACTTGGAGCTCCATCTGAGAACATTTGCTTGTTTTGGGTATGGAGTTTGAATGAATTGGTGCATATCCTTGGGGAAAAAGCATTATTAGAGAGTAAACTATGTGCTTGAATCCTTTAACAAAATCTGTTCTTAGCCTGTAACAATGTATATTGTAACTTTGATTCTAAAGCAGAACTCCCTCATGAATAAAAATTTTTTGGGTAAGATTTTGATATGGCCGCATGCACTATGGGCACAAAGACTTGTAGTTACCGTGAGCAGCCACAGGGTGGCATGATAAATATGAAAGTACTGCACAAATACACAGTCCCTTTACTGGGGTGAACATATGCCTCTGAGCCAGGAACAATCCTTTTCAGAGCCTAGCCCTGTCAATGTGTTTTTCCCAGAAGTAAACCCCCAAAGGAGCCACTAGGCAACAAAGTCAGTGAAACTGAGGATATATCTAGTGGGTTCCCACAGGGGTCTGCCCTAGATCCACTACTATTCAGTATTTTCATTAATGACTTGGATAGTGGAGTGGAGAGTATGCTTATAAAATCTGCAGATGACACCAACCTGGGAGAGTTTGCAAGCACTTTGGTGCCCAGGATTAGAATTCAAAATGACCTTGACAAATTGGAAAATTGGTCTGTTTAAGAAGGATGAATTCAAACTGGAACAGGTTCAGAGAAGGGCTACCAGGATGATCTGAGGAATGGAAAATTTGTCTTATGAAAGGAGACTCAAGGAGTTTGGCTTGTTTAGCCTAACCAAAAGAAGGCTGAGGGGAGATATGATTGCTCTCTATAAATATATCAGAGGGATAAATACCGGAGAGGGAGAGGAAATATTTAAGCTCAGTACCAGTGTGGACACAAGAACAAATGGATATAAACTGGCCATCGAGAAGTTTAGACTTGAAATTAGACGAAGGTTTCTAACCATCAGAGGAGTGAAGTTCTGGAATAGCCTTCCAAGGGAAGCAGTGGGGGCAAAAGACCTATCTGGCTTCAAGATTAGACTCGATAAATTTATGGAGGAGATGGTATGATGGGATAACATGATTTTGGTAATTAATTGATCTTTAACTATTCATGGTAAATAGGCCCCATTGGCCTGTGATGGGATGTTTGATGGGGTGGGATCTGAGTTACTACAGAGAATTCTTTCCTGGGTATCTGGCTGGTGAGTCTTGCCCATATGCTCAGGGTTCACCTGATCATCATATTTGGGGTTAGGAAAGAATTTTCCTCCAGGGCAGATTGGAAGAGGCCCTGGGGGTTTTCCGCCTTCCTCTGTAGCATGGGGCATGGGTCAATTGCTGGAGGATTCGCTGCATCTTGAAGTCTTTAAACCATGATTTGAGGACTTCAATAGCTCAGACATAGGTGAGAGGTTTATTGCAGGAGTGGGTGGGTGAGATTTGGTGGCCTGCATTGTGCAGGAGGTCAGACTAGATGATCATAATGGTCCCTTCTGACCTTAATATCTATGAATCTATGAATCAAAATTGATGAAATTCGATAAAGACAAGTGCAAAATACTACACTTAGGAATGAAAAAAAATCAAATGCACAACTACAAAATGGGGAATAACTGGCTAGGCAGTGTACTGCTGAAAAATATTTGAGGGCTTATAGTGGATCACAAATAGAATATGAGCCAACAGTGTGATTCAGTTGCAAAAACAACTAATATCATTCTGGGGTATAAAAACAGGAGTGTCGTATGAAAACCGAGGAGGTAATTGTCCTGGTCTATTCAGCACATGTGAGGCGTCAGCTGGAGCACTGTGTCCAGTTTGGGTGCCACATTTTCGAAAAGATGTGGCTAAACTGAAGTGTCCATGGAAGAACGACAACAATTATAAACTGTTTAGGAAACCTGGCCTATGAGAAAAGACTAAAATAACTGGACATGTTCAGTCCTGAGAAAATAAATTGACGGGGGAAGGGGGGAGAGGGGAAAGGAATCTGATAATCTTCAAATATGTTAAGGGCTGTGATCAATTGTTTTCCATGTCCACTGAAGGCAGAACAAGTAGTAATGGGCTTAAGATATAGCAAGGGAAATTTAGAAACTTTTCTTAATATCTAAATTATAAGGATAGTTAAGTCCTATAATTGGCTTCCAGGGAAGGTTGTGGAATCCCCATCATTGGAAGTTTTTAAGAAGAGGTTAGACAAGCACCTGTCAGGGATGATCTAGGTTTACTTGGTCTTGCCTCAGCACAGGGGCTGGACTACATGATTTAGAGGATCTATGGATGACAGACTGGCTGGACACATAGGCAAGGGCTATCCCAAACTGTCTTCCAGGTGTTTCGGAAACCATCACTGAGACCTGACCAGCCACCTACAAACATATGCCATAGGTGTCCTGGTGTCTTACTTGGAGAGTCTGGGTCACCTTGGCTTGCAGTGCTGGGTCCAGATGTGCTACAATGGGCTATTATATTAGTTCAACAAGGCTGCTGCAGATTTCATGCTAGCTTTTAAACGTGACTTAATCAAAGGATTTCACTGCTTGGACCTGCTCTCTGTGTGTGTCTGTGTTTTGTGCTTTCCCTGGCAAGTAATTTGCTCTGGCCCTGAAGTGATCACCACTGTTTAGAGGGGATCTGGATTTTGTTTTGTTTTTTTAAAAAGCTCCACTAACTGATTTTTGTTGAAGAGTGACTGTACATACAACACCTCTGGAAGAGGGCACAAGTGACCGATCTGGGAAAGCAACAGTATAGAGCAAACTACGTCTAGAAAGTGAGTGGGAGTGTTTGTGCCAGATTAGAGATCGGGGACAGAGGCCAGAACACTGGGTGAACAGTAAGAAAGAGCCACCTGCCTGAAGAACATAAACACAGGAACAGAAGCAAGGCGTTCTCATCTCTCTCCTGCCTTTTTTGGGTTGATTTCAAGGCACTTTTAGTCTCTTCCTAGTGCTGATGGATATGGACACTTTTTTTTTAAAAACATCATTCGTACTTCAGGGACATCTCCTTGCTGTGAGAGTCACAGCTAGACAGCCCTACATGCTTCTATTTTGGTTTAAGAAAAGGACAGGAACTTTGTTTAAAGCAACACCTAATCCAGTGGGGCCTAGGCCGCATTAAATTCAGTCAGTGCAGTGCGGTATTACACACAGCTCTTTGGCTGAAGCTGATAAGATTGGCATCTGGTGAATGCAGGCAGTACAATTGCTTTCCCAAGCCCTTGTACAGCACACGCCCTGATGCAGGCAGTAGTCTCGTGGCTGGGAGCCCATGTTTATTTCTGACACACACTTGGCACATGCTGCCTTGGAGGTGGAACATGGCGAGCTGCAGATGTTTGAATTGCGTGTCCTGGACTGTACTGCATCACATCCCACTGAGAGCCAATATGCGCCTCCTCAGCCAGGGCTGCTAATGAGGGCACGTGGGGATGACGTAGGCCCAGTTGAGGTGCTGACAAATGGGTCAGCAATGGCATCAGAGTCTGCTTTGCTGAACCAAGCCAGAGGTTCAGGATAAATCCGTAGGAGGGGCTTTATTCAAAACAGCAACATTGCCTCTAGCCCCTGCTATCTCCCTACTGCGGGCTCAGCCTCACCTCCTCTTCCCTCCCAGGGTAAGAGCTGCTGATGCAGATGCTGAGGTAAAGTCCCACCCATGGGGAGGAGGGATTCATTTCCAGGGTTGCAAAGAATACTCATGTCACTATGGGAACAGACAGCGCTGTGATGCTGCAACAGCCCCAATTGCCTCTGTCACCAGGCAGTTAAACAGAGAATGTCACCATTTGCGCGGGGGAGCGGGTCTATTCCTGCCTGAAGCATCTCTTGGCCCATTTCATGCTGCCACAAAGGCAGTCAAGGATGACGCTCAAGCCAGACCAGCCCCTTGGCTTTGGAATTCGCCTGATAAAGGCTCAGATCTATTGGCCTTCAGGGTATATGCCAACCCCTCTGTGTGGGTAGGTACTTTGGAGAGGCTGAGCTGTAGCACATAGGTTTTGGGGTGGCTGTAGTGGCATGCCACCTGTGTATGCAATGTGTGTTTTGCATGCTCCAGGACAGGCTGTGCCTGTGGGACTATTTCGCCCAGTTCCCGAATACACATGGAGGATGCCATTTTGTAAAACAAAATGGTGTCCTCCACACAGCGTGATCTCACATGCACCCTACGTGTGACATCATGCCGCGTGGAGGACACCATTTTGGATGCAAGTTTAGTACTGCACGCCTGACTAAAACTATCACGGCACGCCACTGGGTGTCTGTGAGTGAGGGATGTTTGAGGTTGGCTGCTACTGCTGCTTTTGTCTTTTTGCATTGGCTGGCTTGAGTGCTTTGTCAAGGTGCCTAGAGCCCAGAAGCAGTGCTGTTTAGGCTTAAGTAAAAGTGAATAAATACAGATTCATCACAGGACCACTGCCAGTTTATACCAGATGAGGATCTGGCCCAAGCGTTCTGTTTCCTGCTCTAGGCCCAGCCCAGAACAAGAGAAAGAGACAGAGTTGATCTAAAATTGGAGGGAACATTCCCTCAGCAGCACTCGGCGCCCCCTCCCCAGCAGCCCTGGAACAACAGACAGTGAGAACCAAAACCACTGGCAACCAACCCCAGAGATTGAGCCAGGAGCTGGGATAAGTAACTCCCTGCCCCTCACACTGCCACAGGACCTGCCTGGCTTTGCTTGGCATTGCCACTGGCCCCTCCCACCCACATCTCAACCCCAATGTCTCTCCTTTCCTTCACCCCTCCAAGCCAATTTCTCCTGTTTGTCTTCCCAGCACAAAGGCGTCCGAGTGCATCTCCAGAGAGGACTCGGGAGTGAGAGGAGCAAAGCTTTGGAGGATGCATTAGAGCCAGCGCAGGTGGGTAGGTATGGGCTTCAGGAGCTCTGGAGGTATGAACAATGCTGCAAACATCAACACAGGAGGAAATAAACAGCACAACAGCAGGTGACAGGGATTTATCAACAGGAGCTCATTAGGGAGCTAAGAGCAGCATGACAGGCTGCAGGGGGCCTCTACATACATTGATTGCAAAGACGGAGACTGGCTATCACAGACAGGCGGCTGCTTGCACAGATCTTGAGCTTGTTAACTCTGTAGTCAGGGATGAGAGGGCCGGGGAGATACAGACAGGAGTCTGAGATATGATCCTCACCAGCGCCTGCTTTGGTTGCTGCTGTCGGATTTTCATGTGCCCTGCTTTCCGTTACAAAGCTAAATGGCGGCTCCTTTAATCAGCAAGGCTTAAACAGGACTGGCATAATGCCAGCTAGAGAGACACAAGCCAGCTCCCCCCATTCAGACATCCCCAGGCTAGGAGGAAATCTGGGGTCAGACTCAAACCCTGCCACAGCCCCCATCATTACAATGGGTCAGCTTAGCACCTCCACCCAGCCTGAGCAGTGGCTGCACTCAGATCCGTCTCTGGTTACCACTGCTGGCCTCAGAGGAGAGCCCCAAGCCAGTACAACACGAGTGATAGCAATTTTAAGTTTCTGTCCGGCCTGCAGCCTGCCTGGTGAGGCGGGCTCTGGGTCTGCTGTGCCACAAAGGGATGATTATGGCAGAGCAATGGAGCCCTGGCCCGTGTGGTGTCTGGGGCTCAGACTTCGTAGTCCTAAGAAAGATGATCTGGTGCAATGCAGCATGCAGATGATGGTTGTGAAAAAAAAAATCCAGGTGGCCAGGAACCTACCTATCCCCTCTCAATGGCAGCCCCACTCCTTAGACACGAGCTAGAGTAGTGAGAACGCAGCCAGAGAGAAGTCAAGTGAGAGATGCTGGCAGCCAGACCTGCATGTATTTGTAGGACTGACCCACCCATTACCGGATCTCATTAATCTGCCCAGCAAACAAGAATGGCCAACTGCTTCAGAGCCCAGGCAAACCTCCCCTCAGAGCACCTGCTGGCCCCCCTTCCACACACAGGCAGGCGATCAGCTATGCTGAGCAAGTCTAGCTCCCCAGACAGGGCTCCCCAACTGGAAGCAGGAGACAAAAGGGAGCTGCACCGTGTATGTGTTGCACATCAAGATTCAGCCCCCTCCCCTGCATTCCCACGCTCCCTGCGCTGCTCCCATTACTGATGGGCTTTGGCAGCAAAAGGGAGAGCAGGTTGCCATTGTGAACAGCAGGGCTGGTGAACTGCAGGGGCACGCAGTACCTCCGCTGAGCCTGTGCACAGCACAGAGTTCCTCCGGAGAGCTGCCTTAGAGACAGGCATGGAGCCTCTCTCTCAGAAAGGAGTCAAGATCACTCCTCCCCTCATACACACAGCCACAGGCCCCCCCACGCCCCTTCAGAGTACACACAGCACCACCCCTGTCCAGTGTCCACACACCCTGCATTGTCTCATGCTCAGAGATTAGACCCAGGAGTTAGGCAGTGTTGTTGGAAGTACTGATAAAACAAGACTTCAGTATAAGTGCCCAGTGCACCATTGCAGAATTACTTATAAGTACAAGTGTGCTGTGGAAACAGTACTTGTGTTTGTAAGTTGAAGTATAAGCACAAGTACTTTCAACTCCTGTATTCCTGCAATTGTCTGGTCAATATATGGACAGCTACCTAAAGAACAAAAGCATATCAGAATTATTGAGATGTAGGGCTAGAAGGGACCTTGAGACGTCATCAAGTCTAACCCCCCTGAGCTGTGACTGGGCCAAGTTAACCTAGACCATCCCTGACAGGTGTTTGTCCAACTTGTTTTTAAAAGCTTCCCATGATGGGGACTCCCCGACCTCCCTTGGAAATCTATTCCAGAGCTTAACTACCCTTGTCGTTAGAAAGTTTTTCCTAATATCTAACCTAAGTCTCCCTTGCTGCAGATTAAGCCCATTGCTTCTTGTCCTACCTTCAGTGGACATGGGGAACCATTGATCACCGTCCTCTTTATAACAGCCCTTAACCTATTTCACGTCTGTTGGCAGGTTCCTCCTTCCCTGCTCAGTCCTCTTTTTTTTTTAACCTTTCCTCATAGGTCAAGTTTTCTAAACCTTTTATAATTTTTGCTCACGCACTCATTAAGTCCAAGTGTACACAAATACTTGGGAGCACTGGAGCTGGGCTCTGAATCTCAGTTTCACCATCTCCGCATCTGGGACAGAAATGGCTGGGGAGGGATTAGGCAAATGGGACTTTAAAACAGCTATGCGCTCCCTGTATTCCACAGACAACAAATTGTGTGCTTGCTTAACCCCCCGGCAGCAGCCTCTAATTTGTATTGTGCATCCCATGGCCCCTGGGAGACAGAGAATAACCACAGCACAATTGCACCTATATCCCATGCTGGTCCCACCTGCCCTCTATGCCAATTTTTGGGAGCAGGGCTGGCATAAGGCCTTTATGCCAGCTCTGCAAAAGCCAGGGAGGGGGCATTCTTAGTGGGCCTTGTCCAGCCCCTTCATGATGCCAGAGCAGGGCCTGAATGTCCCAGAAAAATCAGATCCTTGGGTTCCATTCCTGACTGAGTCTTGAAGACCACTGGATGGAAAGTGCCAAATATTCCATCCAATTCCCCTCGCAGACACATGCCTTTCTCCAGTCACATACCCCCACCTGCAAGACACCCTGGCGAGTATCATTGCCAGCCCCATGGTGGGCAGGTTCTCTCTCATCACCTGCAGGCAGCACTGCTGCCCACCCTACATTTTGCAGGATCTCCTCCCTTATGCTGCAAGCAGAGCATGAAAAGCCAATGGAACTGCCCTAATGGCTGCGTTTAACATCAGCATGTGAAACCTGAGTGGCACCAGGTAAGGCCCTTCCCACTTGGGCCTCCCCACATCTGAGCAGCTGTTACATGCTCACTGTTCCAGGCTTCTTCCAGGGGAACATTTTGATCCCAGCTGTGATAATGCCACGTGTGCACCTGCCCATGGGAATTAGTCCTGGGTGGCAAGCGAGCCTGCGAAAGAGTTTCATGGCAGTTCCAGGGGCTGGGAGAGTTTTGCCAGGGCACCATTAGTGACAGGCTTCTTATGGAAGTGGTGGGAAGTAGCCACATGGCTTCATGCTGCCCTCCAATCCTTTTGCAGAAGCTACAGCACCACGGTCACTGGTTCCGAAAATTGTCCTAGTTCAGCAGAGCAACACTGACTCACATCAGCTGAGGACCTGGCCCAACCTCTCTGCCCTTGGTGTGTTGGGTACAGGCATCTGAGATGTTGCTAAGATACCACCTTGATGAACCCAATTTGAATACAGTGACCAGGGGCAGGATGGGCAGACATAGGCCACTACATTGAGGTGTTTGTTAGAAATGCACGTTTTAAGCATCTGGAATGCGGGTGCTTATTGGAAATTAACCTGACCCCTCAGAGGTTTGCCTGTCAGAGGGGTGTTTGTGCGTGTTCTTCTTCCAATGGCAGAAGCAAGTGCAGGACCTTATTAGGCAGGCTGCTGTCTGTGTGAAACCACAGGAGGCTTCAGGAAAGCTTAATACAATAATGTGGGTCTCCTCCTAGCTCCTCCTCTCACCCCATCTCAAAAAAGATCTATTCGAATTGGAAAGGGTACAGAGAAGGGCAACAACAATGATTCGGGGGATGGAACAGCTTAAGGAGAGATTAAAAAAACTGGAACTGTTCATCTTAGAAAAGAGACGACTCAGGGGAAATAGGATAGAGGTCTATAACGTCATGACTGGTGGGGAGAAAGTGAATAAGGAAGTGTTATTTACTCCTTCACATAGCACAAGAACTAGGGGTCACTTGATGAAATTAATAGGCAGCAGATTTAAAACTAACATAAGGAAGTACTTCTTCACACAACTCAGTCAACGGCCACAGGATGTTGTGAAAGCCAAAAATATAAATGGGTTCAAAAAAGAATTAGACAAGTTCATGGAGGACAGGTCCATCAATGGCTATTAGATAAGATGGTCAGGGATGCAACCCCATGCTCTGTGTGTCCCTAAACCTAGGACAGAAGCATCTGCACTGGCCACTGTTAGAGACAGGACATTGGGCTAGATGGACCATTGGTCTGACCCAGTATGGCCGCTCTTACATTCTTATCTCTCTGCTGTCTAATGGATGCAGCAGTAGCACTGTACAGATTATCATCTGTTTTGTAATTTGCTCCCTATGTAAAACACTGTCAATCACTACACTTTGCAAGGAATTTCCATACCTTAAACAAATGCACAATTCCTGGTCAGTTCCCTGATTCCGGTGACATGTTGAATCTTCCATGGTTAAAAGACCCATTTGCATTTTCTCTGAAGCCCTCTTTCTCTGTACCAGGGAAAATGAAAAGCAGTTTGTAAACTGAAAAAAAAAAATGCCTTTTTGCAATAGTTGCAGCCCTGTGAGTAAGTCTAGAACTCTGCTGCCTGGTGGCCTGCCTGATGTAGGACAGGAAATGGAGCTAAGATGGGATGAGGACAGTGCTATGGAACTTGCTCAGGCATATGGCCTTAATGCTTCTTTCGACATAAATAGCGAGTCCTGTTGTTTTGTGAGCTCCATGAGAAACCAGTATAAGGAATGTTACTAGTAATGAGCCACGGTCTGAGATAAATTGGGGAGGACCCTCTTTTTTTCCCCCCTGAGAGTTCAGCAAGGACAAGCATTAAAACAGCATTGTCCCTACTCCCGAATGTTCAACAGGGTGTTGTGTGTGAGTGTGTTGAGACTGAATGCTTACAGTGTGTGTGTCTGATTTCCTCAGCATGCAGCGCACATGTGTACTGACCATCAGTTGGGGCAAGCGAGTCTATTACCTTCTCCCACCCCTGGCCACATACATTAGCGAGATTGGGGAGCACTCAGAGAGCAGGCCGGGGTGTGCAGTGTCTCAATACTGCTGGCCGGCAATCCCAGGGCGGAAGGAGCTGACAGAGTTCACTCACCAGAGCAGCACCTCCTGCTGGCCTCCTGGGGGAGTAGCTCTCTCAGCCAGCACACCGCTTCCCCTCCCATGGTGGTGCTTCTCCCGCCACCTTCTCCACCTGCAGACCTGTCTCAGCCCAGGAACCACAGCGTCCTTTTCGTGACTTAGCCCTCCAGCCATGTCACCATCTGTGTTTCCCCTGCAGGGAGGGAAGTCTCTCCCAGTTCTATAGTTTAGCCACTTCCACAGTGATGAGTGGCAGGGGTGGGGGAAGAACCCGAGCCCAGCCACTGCTCTGGGTTCTGGCCCAGGGACCTTGTAGATAGCAGCCTTTTGCTGCCTCTCCTTAACTTCTCCATCAGAGATGCTTCAATCTCCTGGACCACTTCCCTTCGGTCACAGCACCTTCTTCACCCTCTTTTCAGGGCCTCCAGCCAGCATGTCCCAGTAGCCAGCCAGGGGCTCCCTCTTGCTCCCCTGGTCCCTGCCAGCAACTTCTCCATCCAACGTGCTACCTTCCTGTAGCCCACTAGAAACCCAGTCCTCTCTCCTTGCACTCCCTGCAGCAACAGACCCTGTTCTGCCCTGCAGCTCCCTTTTATGTGAACCCGCTGGGCCCTGATTGGCTGCTCCGTGCAACCCCTCTCCGATTGGCTGCTCCCTGTGCAGCCTCTCTAGGCTGCTTTTAGCCCCTTCCTTTCCAGTGTGGGGTGAACACCCCGTCACACTGCTAGAAACTGGGACTGGACAACAGGGGATGGATCACTCCATAATTGTCCTATTCTATTCACTCCCTCTGAAGCATCTGGCACCAGCCACTGTTAGAAGACAGGATACCATTGGTCTGATCCAGTATGGCCATTCTTATGCTCTTGTGAGGGCAAACAGGGGCATCGGGATTTACAGCACAGGGGGTGGAATTCCTGCAGTTAATGAAACACTCAGTTACGGCCAACTCTGGTTAGAGCAGTAACTTTGACTATGAACATGGGGTAGGCGGGGAAGTGAGTCAGTTGAAAGGGAAGGAATGACATGGTGGGGAGGAGTGGAAGTGGGATAGGAGAGACCGTACTTATGTGTTTTAAATTTGAGGTCAGCAGCCATGCATTCTGTCCCTGTTAGGACAGCACACAACCATATGGTTGAGTGGTTTCCTGCACCACAGAGACAGGCAAATAAACCCGTTTTGATCACACACACAAGTGATCCAACCCGTCGCCCAATCTTAACCCTGCACCTGTGGAAGTTCATCCTTCTATTGCCCTAGCACTAAGTTAATTTCACCAGTCTGTCCACTGAGAGCATCATTGAGACGATCCAACCACAGAGGAATTAAAACCAGAGTCCAAGATTTTCAGATGTGCTGAGTGATTTTTGGGTATCCAGCCTGGCACATCTTAAAGGGGCCTGATTTTCAGAGCGTGCTGAGCACCCACCCTATGAAAATCAGTCTGAAGGGCTAAGTTGGGATGCTGAAACTCAATATTTTCACTTTTAAAGGTTTGGCCCAGAGACAATGGACTTAGATGCCCTAGAAAGCCCTCCTTGTCAAGTCATAAGTCACATTGTTCTAACAGGAAGGCCAACAGAGAGGGACTGTAAGATTGGTGCCTCACCTGTATCCCGGGGGGTAAATATCCTGGGAAAGCGTAGGGTTCTATGTAAACCATGGCAGAGGCGTAGGGCCAAGTTCATACATAAAAATGCTTCAGTAGCCATACAGTTACAGCTCATAGAATTAAAAATAGCAAAGTTATCCGCACTATAGCAACAGCATAGACAAAGCGCAGGCAGGGAAGAACCACTGAATTTACTGAAGGATTGAATGAACCAAATGATCCTCTCACCCCTTGTGCCATCCATGCAGGTTAGTAGCAGGGCTCCGCAGGGAAGCTTGTGCTGCCATTGCCCATGCTGTATATGGATGAGCACAGGATTTACGTGCAGCAGGGCTGTCATAGGATGGTTTTGTTCATTAGCTCTAGAGCTGGATGAAAAATCCTAAATTTCAAAACATTTTCAACCAAAAAAAGTTACAAATTATTCCATGAGAATTTTTCCCAAACCAGCTCTGATTAGCATTCAATAAATTAATCTTTTTTTTTTAATTAAAGGAAAAGTGTGATTGAGTAGCAGGAAAAATACATTTAAATGAGCATTAAAATGGACTGATAAAGAGGACCCTCCTTGAACCCAGGGTTAATCTGATCACTGCAAAAAGCAGCTTTCCTTGTGCACACTTGGGATTTGCACTAGTGCAGCTACATCACTGGCTGGCCCTGGGTTCCTGGAAGTGGGGCAAATTCCCATCATAGAATCCCCAGCAGGTAGTGTCTTGGAACAAGAACCTCTCTAGCACGGGAGGGCAGAATATCAGAACAATGGACGTCTGTGTCACTCAGGCACCGAGCAGCCAGGAGAAAGTTTCATAGGGTGTTGGCTTTAAAAACACCACACACTTGACAGAGAAGAGAATGAGTCCTTGTTTGGAAATTACAAAAAATTACTACTCATAATCTGGGGAGAGCTGTGGAAGGGGCAGGTTCGTGTCCTGGGGAGAGGGAGGATCTAGAGGGCCTCACATTTGTAAAGAGTTAGTGTTCCATGATAGCTGCCTTCTGCAGCATTAGTGGTATGTGCTGCACTACTTTGGCAATCAGTACTGTAGGACTTTGTTTGAGGGTGTGAGAATGGTGGACAGATTGGCAGCTCTAAAGACAGACATCCTCTCTCTGTCACAGGAACAGAGCAGCAAGCTTCCCCACGCTGTCTTGCCAATGTAACTCCCCCAGGCCTGGAGCGAGTGACATTCCCTTTGGGAACTGGGGAGCTTGGTGTCCAACCCCATTGTATCCTTGGCACATTCAGAAAGGCCCCTTTTCAATGAGCTCCACTCTGGGAATTGGGCCAAGAACATGAACTAATTTCATATCAGCCCTTGAAGGACCGTCAGATGACAAGCTTTGTTCACTATTGATCTGGGCTGCACTCCAAACTACAGATGACTAAGAAGTGACAGACTATTGGTCCTGACACCTGCAACACACATGAAATCAGGGAGAGCTGCAAATGCTCAGCACCTCTTAAAAAAAAAATCACATCATATCTCCTGTTACTGCACAGCAGTAAGGGCAGGTTGCTCTGTAGTGCCCCCCTCTGACCATCATCCAGTCCTCCCTAGACAAACTCCTAGTGGCTGAACATACTGCAAGTAGACATCATTACAGCAGGGTTCTGACATGGTTTCTTTGACCCTTGAAGGCCTTAGGGGAATTTTCAAAAGAACCCTAATGACCTAGGCTCCTTAGTCATTTGGGCACTTATAAAAAAATGTATCAGATGTCAAAGTCATGTGTAAACAACTTAACAGTCTACCCTAAACATTTTATTTTATAACACTTTCCCTTACCTGCTAGGGACTGTGCCCAGACTAGCACTGTGGATACAGTAGCACAACTGAAACTGTCTGCTCAAGAGATTAAAATTCAAGATGGGCTCAAGGTGAACATTTTAAAACAGCCCAACGTTCAGCTCTTCGATTTTGGTTTAACCCACTGTAAAGACAGAGGCCATTTGTAACATTCAGATGCAGCTTGCAAACTCTCACAGTGATGTTTGGGGCATTTGGGGATCTGGGATTTTGGATGGAGTCTTTCTCCAGTTAAAATTCCTGCTACAAATACAGCTCACTCAACATGGCCACTGTGACACTGGCAGACCAGGTGCCAGCTCTTGCTAAGGCTTTAGGCCTTAGCTGAGCACTGACAAGTTCATTGCTGGAAACCAGTCCGTTTCACATGTGTGCTAATATGGTTAAGATGGGTATTGGACTTATGACAGTGTCTTTAGACTTTATGTAATGCTTTATGTAAATTGCTGCGTGCCTTAATCTCACTTATAATTTTTTTATCACATCATATTTAAGTTTTTGCTTTGTGACTTGTAAAAAATGTTTGCTCTGAAACTGTGAACCCAATCAGGAGGGATTGAAGGCCTATGAAAACTAAATGGGCTATCATGGGAGATCATAATACAAAGACTTTGTTAATTGCCTCTTCACATCCATGAAGAGCAAAAGGAGTCGTCCCATCATCTTGAATTCTGGATGAAGGCAATACAAATAGGTGACAAGAAAAATTTTCCTCTCTCTTTTTGCTGTTTGGACCCTCACAGAGCTGGAGCTAGAAAACTGAAGCAGAGATCCCCACCGTCAACCTGGGTTAGTCCTAAAAGACATTCAGAGCTGACAGATTACTACAATTCTGTCACCTTTTAAAAGCACAGACTGTAACTTATTTGTGTATATATGCTTGGCTGTTTTAACCTCGTAATAACTCTCTAATTTCTTTTTTCTAGTTAATAAATCTTTAGTGAGTTTATTACAGGACTGGCTACAGGCGTCATCTTTGGTGAGAGATCTAAAGTACAAATTGACCTGGCGTAAATTACTGGTCTTTTGGACTGGGAGTAACCTGAATATTTTGTGATATTTGGTGTATAGCACCCCAAGTCCAGCTTGCCTGGGTGGCAAGATAGGATGCCATGTCTGTGACTCCATGATAAGACTGTTAAAGTGCTTTAGGAGTTCACACTTGTTACGGAGTTGGTGAAATCTAATGATAGAACATACAGCCAGTTTGGGGTCCCTGCCCTGGTTCTTGACAGTCTGCTCTGAGGCTGGCCCTCACAGTCATGAGCCACTCCAGACAGAGTGACAGACACTACTGTTTATGAAAAAGATTTTCAGTGCTGGGAGGATGGGGGGGAGGTGGGAGGAACTTCCCTCTACAGATTTATTTGTTTTCAGGGAGATTAGATATTTTTACTGTCTGTTTACTTCCCAAGATTAGGCTCCTTTGTGTATGAGCTGCCAGATCGGTTAAAGAGGACTGCTGCATGGCTTGAGCTAGAGAATATTTTCCAAAGGGTGAGATACACATGGATGCTGTGGTTCTCAATACCTGTATTCTGGTACTAGACACAAGAATTGGGGGCAAGAAAAAGTGGCTTCAAGCCCCTTTTGTGTCTCCTAGCATTTGGAGCCTGGCCAGAAACCTGCTGAGCCCTTAGGTGGATGTTAGAACAGCCTCTGAGCCACAAGTCACCAAGAATAGCCAAGAGCACATCATACTCTGGCCACAACTCCTCTTCCTGTGGAGAATCCAGCCCGATATTTGTGCATCTCCACAATTTGTAAGCCATATTAACAGTGTAACTCTGTCTCCCTCTAGTGGAGAGTCCACACAAAAGTTTCAGCTTGCGAGCTGGGGCACCTGGTTCTGTGGCTCAGCCAATAGAAGCCCAGACTTTTAGATTCGGGAAGTCAAGGTACAATCCTCACTAATGGTGACCCATGCAGGGGCATTGCATTGCATAATCTTGTTCTTGATGTGGGAGTGTCAAATTAATGCCTCCATTTTCCTTTTGAAGGCCCACGAAGATGATGGGAGTTTGAGACTAAGTCCATCTAGCAGTCTGCATACTCATTACATTCACTCACTTGAGAACTTGAAGCCCATCAATTTTTCTCTTTTGAGGGAGGGCGTCCATGGGGTGCAGGGGAATATTTAGGATTTTAGTCTAAGAAAGAGCCTTTCCAAAGCTCTGATGCCCTTGACATGCTTATAAACATGTGTTAATGAATAAGCCTGTGCCCTCAATGCCCTCAGGACTCCCTACAGCAAGATCTGAATGATTAACCACAGAAGATGCAGTTTCCTGCTGTCTAGATGTAGCAGTAGGATTTAATGTTTGAATTTTGTGTAATTTAAAATAAAAAATAATAAAATAACAATGTAGCATGTATTAAATGTATTGATGTATAATTTCACCATATCCTGCCAGCCACCCTTTTTAAATAGCAAAAAAAAAAAAAAAAAAAAAGGCCTAATATGCCATTGGTAGAAATGCATTAGCCAAAATTTCTTTGTGTCTGGACTAATTTCAAGGCAGCAACAAACCTTTGAGGGTCGCCATTTTGTTGTAGATTTAGCATTTTAAAATTGGTAAAAGAATGCCTTGATTGTTTTCTTTTGCATTGCAACTTGATGTTCCTGTTCAAAATGTTCAGTGTAAATTAATGCTGTTTTGTGTGTAAATAAAAAATGTGTGTGTTAAAAAAAAAAGTGTAAAGGCCATCGCTGAACCAGATGGTCTAGGGAGGAACCGGAGACAAACGCAAGGGTGCCAGGAGGCTGCAACATGCCCCTATTGAAATGTCAAAGAAGGGCAAATTAAAGACTCTAAAAATAAAACAAGCACCTATCAATGTGGACAATATCGCTGTAATCAAACATAGCACAGAATAACTCCCTAAAAAAATTAATAAAAAAACAAACAAACAAAAGAAAACAACTTAAAAAAACAAGCACTCGTCAAACAACAATTGATTACAGCATGATGGTGCAAAACTCATTGGTCCCAATAAAAAAAAATCACTATATAAACAGGGTGCTTTGCCATGAAACTTTGGGTTTGTCCTGCCAAGACTTCCCCAGAGCATCGTGTCGTGACCAACAGAACCTGGCTCCTCCCTACCCGTGATCAACCTAGCTGGCCACTAGATTGATCCGGACTCTGGACTGGTAACTATAATATCGACTGGCGGGACAGTATGTGTGTGTGTGTGTGGTGTAATTAAATACATATGCTAATTGTTGCATCTTCAATAAATGTGGCATATTGCCTTTTCCCCTGAAAAAAAACCCATGTGCTTTTTATAAGCATAACACAGAAAGCATTACAACTATCTGTATACCCATGTAAACCCCTGGAGAGAGCCAGAGAGAGCAGAGAGATGAGAGCAGACAAAGGGTACTGGGAAACCAATGGATTCACTATGGATTCTGGGATGAACCTTGAAACAATGAAGCTACTGTAGCTACACAGGAGGCAAGAATCAACCTATGCCATCAGAGAAGCTGCTAGTCTCTATGGGCACTATTTGCCAGGTTTCTGGCTGTGAATAGGTTCCCTGAGTTTATACAAAAGGGCCTTGTGTTTTAGGTGTGCACCAACACCACCACAGGACTTTTCTTTAGGTGGACGCAAAAACAAATGCCCATTTTTATTGTCAGGCTCAATCCAGCAATGTCAGAACATTATACGGTACAAGAGGTATGTCTGCATCATGGAACCGAGGTTGTTCTCTTGCTAGTACTCTCCCCCAGAGCCACTATACTTGCAGCTGGCAGCAGGTGAGCAGACCTCCCTTCAGAGCCCATCAATGCTGTTCCTTGATCAGCTGCACTCCCATCTTCTGCAGGCCCAGGACAAGAGAACTGGACCAGAGAGAAAATTCTGGCCATACTGATTCTTTACAGAGATGGGTCAGTCCTGTTACATCATAGAATGAGGCTTCTCAATCCAGACTCATGTTACCATCCAATTGTCACACCAGTTCCTCCAGGGATGAACCTCTTCCTTTATAGAACGGCTGAGCAGTTCTCAGGTCCACGTTTTCCAGATTTCCACCCCCCTCACACACAATGTTCTTCCATCTCCCACCAGCAGGTGGAAACTTGTTCAGCTAAAGTGTGGCCAACCCCAAGCATTTGAAGTCATGACTTGGGCCCACAAAAATCCATGAGATTTTAAAAATACATTAGTTTTGCGGGCTTTTATTTGCCTTGTGCTTTTTGAGCCTTCATATTTTCAAGCTTTTCTCTGCACCCAGCAGGGCTAAAAACTTACTGTTTTAAAATTACCAGAAACTGAGATTCTCATGTAGTCACATGACTTCAGGAGCTGGGGCTTTGCTTTTCTTAAGCTATTGAAAGGCCGGATAAAACTGCACGAGCTGATAACACTGCAGTTATGCCTTTGATATGCCAAGCATTGCACTGTGCTGAGGGGCTGATCCCCTCCCATATTTCAGCCCAGCATTTCTGCACACAAGCAATCCTTCAGTCACTCTTGTAACATGAATTCTGTTGATCCACACGATGTTTGCCTTTAGACCCACTGGGGTGAAGCCAAAAACAGTCAATGAATACAACAGGCAACAGGCAGGACCAAGGTCATCCAGGAAGTGTGTGTCAGGAGAGTGGAGGGCAGGACTTAAAAATAAAGTAATGGCACCAAATGACAGACCAGGCACGAAGGCAGGAGCTGATCTGAAGCAGAGTCAGCAGTTTTTACTCAGCAAATAGTGGAACAGAGACTGTCAAGGCTACGGGGCTAAAAATACGACCAGCCCTTTCACCCTGTTGTATGTTTGCAGAGCTCACATAGTTCTTCCTATGTGTGTTTCAAAGCATCCCTTCAATAGCTTTCTTCTAAAAATAAGCAATCATTCCACTGCCAGCATAACACCCTTCTGAAGGCAAATCAGCATGAGCAGCCCTTACCAAAATCCTAGAGCAATAAACCAGCATGTGTAGCCCAGTGCTCAGGAACAACCCTACAACTAGTCAGGGTCATGATACAAGATAGTTTGTTGCTCCTGTTCTGAGCACATGTTTTGAAAATCTTGGCCATCTCTGTTTATTACTCCACTACACCATTAGCTAATTTGAGTTCATGGCACAAAGAGAGGGCTGTATGGTGACATATGTGCCTCTGACCCGTAGGGGACTCTGGTATTTGGAACCTTTGTCGTTTAGAAGGATTCAGGCTTGACAAGGACTGGAATAAAGTGAATTCACAACTGAAGATATAAATGAGGAGGAAGAAGAAAACAACAAGCAACAACAAAGCAAATCGTTACACCACTGGAGACTAATGAGGCTTATGGCATGTAACAGGGATGCACTTAACAGGGATCAGTATGCATTCTTCTAAGGGAAGTAAAGGTTAAGGTGAAGCTAGCCAAAGCTTAGCTAGGGGTTATGGGGAAAGGCCAAGTAAGAGAGTGCCACATAAGGAGTGGGGAGATCTGGTTCCCCTTCCTACACCAGTTTCTGGCCCCAGCCCTTCTTAATTCAAGTGCTGGCTTACATAAGTCAAGGCTAGTAATATACCTTTCTCACGTGCATTTCAATCCTTGCTGCCAATTCACTTCTGAAGAGTGGCTAAGGAGTGACATGGGAGTTTCCATGTTAAAGCACCACAATGACTTTTACATCAAATGGGTTCATTTTTCTACAGTTAACACTGCCACTATTGCTAGCATGGATGAAGCTACACTGGTTCTCATGCAAAATCCCACAGAGTCAGCAGAAACAGAGCCTGTGTGATATTTAGTCTTTTCTTACCTAAACTGTACTCCTCAGGGCAGTGTGTGTGCCTTTTGTCTAAGAAGTGTCATGTAAGTCTATGGTGCTTTATTCAAAATAAAAGAGTTATGAATAAATTACTGGAAGTGGTTTTCATGAAAACTGGTGACTCATGAAACTGAAACTCATTCAGAAGTTCTTCTTAGAGCAACTTTAGTTTCATTCTCTATTTTTTCTTATGTTCCTCTTTTTGGGTCTTCAGATGACTGTCACTTGGAGAAAGAAAGAACACAAGTGTGTTGCATCACTGATCAAGGCAATTTCTTAGCAGAGTTTCTCATCCGGGTTATTCTCTGCTTCAGAGAGTCTTAAACATTGTTTAAAAAATATATAAACAATACAGCATGCAGCCTGGGGCATTTAGAACAATTGCTTATGAAGAAAAGCACTTTTGGTTTCTTTTAAATAAATGTAGCAGATGGAAATAAGGATAAGAAGCCAGAATCATGGGCCTAGTCTATAGAAAGTATGAGTAATGGTGACTGGTCAAGAATTCTCATCAAAACTTTGACCAAAAAAACCCCAACAATAACAACAACAAAAGGTTTTTCAACCAAAACAAACTTTCATGGAATATTTTCAGTTTGGTTGAATTTGGGGGATTTTCAAAAGACACCCCCACCCTCCATACAGACACATGAATTTTTACCAAAATCTTTTAAAAACAAAACAAAACAAAGAAAAACCCCAAAATTTTGAGTTATGGTTTTTCATCCCAAACCAAAAATCCTACAGGAAATTCAGACACATTTTTTTTCCTCCAAGAAAAAAATTAGCATTTTTAACCAGCTCCACCAGTGAGTGCTCCTTGGAGGAGTAAATAGTAAAACAACTATTTTATTTTACCAGGATAGAGGTATTGGGACTCTCACACCAGGGTGAATTACCAGACCTATCAGACTTTAAACATAAATCCCCTTTAGTCTCTTCCTGAAGAAGGTAAATCTATTATGCTGCTCTTTGCCTTGCTATGTATGCTAATTGTTACAGAACTGTATTTAACACAATGACTTCCTTTTCCTCATCCCTACAGAAGTGGCCAAGACAAAATCAGGTAAAGTGGGCCAGGAGGGAGAAAACTCATATACAGGCACATTGGCAGAAGTTCAGAAAGATGCTAGCACAACAATAGCACAAGTTTACAGCATCAAGAAACAGTAGCTGTAAGTGTGGCAGGTAAAGCAGGATGGAGGTCTCCTGAGTCATCAAGGAGTCAGTGCCACTAGTCGAGTTGTCCAGGTGCTTTTCACAGAGCTGCCGATAGACACCTTTTCCTCTCCTGCCTGCACCATCGCAAAGGCTCCTGTGCATGAGGAGATTGCTGTCCCCAGAGGTGTATAGTGGAGCTAGAATGGCATTCCAGCACTTTGCTGCGTGGAGCATGCCATTTTGCTCTCAAAATGGTGTCCTCCACACAGCATGAGACTAGTGGGGGCATTGTAGCATAAAGCCATTCAGGACAACCCCACTGGCTGTCTCTCCCTCCTGCATCCCCCGGGGTGACTCCACTGCAGGCACATAATATTTTACCCTGAAGCCCCTTGAGGATTAAGCCACTGCAAAGAAGTGTGACATTCTGAGTGTTTTCCCACCCTCATTTGACCCCTCTGAGGGCAGAATGATAAATACATCCTCCACATTGACAGGAACAGAGGTGGATCCTGTCCCAGCAACAGAAAAGGGACTAGGCCAAGTCAACCGTGCTAAGGATATAATCCTTATCTCCCGCTGCCCAATCTCAAATCCCGACAAGAAAGACAGACAAGAGTTTAGTCCTATTTACACATAGAGAGAAGCCACCTTGTATACACCTGTCGTCCTACCAGCATAAAATACCAGGTTAGCCTAGAACCCCCTTCTGTGGGCACTCTGAAGTTGTTTAGGTCTGGTGACTCAAAAACCAGACCAGACAAGAACCAGATCTGTAGCTAGGGAAGGGGAGATATAGCACAGTGGACTGTCCAGCATTGCTATTTCCATTCTGGGACTCACACACAGGACACTCAAACAAACCCAGTCTCAGAGTGGGAGACCTCCTACATTTATGATCAGATATAACGTTCACAGTCCGCTACCTCCTTGACCTTCCTATAAGGCCAGCTGAACAGAGAGACGTCTAGGCTAGCAGAGCCCTGCAGGGACATCCAGCCCGATCTTGGCAATTCATGCAAGGCCAGAGGCATCATTTACAGAGTCATGAAATCACAGCCACCAGAGGACTCACCACCAGCGACCTTGCATAAATCAGCATGAACTCTAAAGAAGGGCACGGCTGTCCCACAGTTCCAATCCTCTTCCATAAAAGGAAGCCAACTTCTCCAAGAGACCGTATTCATTAACACTAGATATCACTGAACAAAGGAAGCCATGTCCCATAAGCACTAGATATGACTAAACAAAGGAAGCCAGACTCCCATGCCCTGCCCAGCATTCCTGGGTTGGTTACTTCTATAAGAAAAGCAGAATATACATAAACAAAACCACATACAGAGAGGGCTAGACTCCGATCTGCCCAAGCCCTCTGAGCAAAATGGAGAGGCCTTCTAGCAACTCTTTTCCTGAATCCAGTGCCCTCTCATTATCAGCCTCTCTATTAGGAATGTATGCAGCACAGTAATCTTCCATGATTCAGGTTCAAAGGGTTCAGGTGGCCTCTATCAACTCTATGCTAGGGGAGGAATTCCCCTGGGTCCTAGCTTCCCCGGTAGTGCTGTTTAGACAACGAGCAATACATACATACAGAGCACAACCCTTTCAGCCGCACAATTGATCTTAGAAATGAAACTAAAATCTCTTCCACAATAGATCTTTGGTGCTTCCCAGGAAATCACAGCTCAAACTGCAAAAACTCAGCTGCATTTTCACATCTGCGCCACAAACAGCTCTCTCAAACACACAACACAAGTATTTTGAATATGGAAATAAAGCTGGCCGTGTGCTTTCAAAAATACGTCATCCTGGTAATGTCTGACCCACAATCATAATGGAAAACAAATAAAAGAACAGCTAATTAAAAATAATCAGCATCACAGACATGAATTTTTGAAGTTCTACGAAAATGTGTATTCACCTTCAGGAGTTCCCCTGGTAACAAAAATTAGACTGTTTTTGAGACCATAACAGTTCAAAGGAAAAAGGACAAAAAGTGCAGTTGGAAGCAGATATCATCAAAGTTCAAAATGTCATATGGGCCTTTCCAACTGGCGAATCTCCAGGGTCAGCCGGCATTAGCAGCCAGCTCTGTAACTCTTTTCAAGAGTTTCTATAGCCTTGAATAGTTCAAATGTTCCATCACCCTCTTGAACAGGGAAAATTGCCCAGTTCCTGCTTGGAAGCCAACATACCGATACTCCTGAGAAAAGATGCAGATCCAGAAGACTGATCTTCATACCTACCAGTTTATATCATTAACTAATTTAGACAATAAAATGCTGCCCAAAAAAATCTTAGCAAAATGCTCTCTCTAGCCCTCTCGCTACCTATTCACACTGACCAGCTTGATTTTATCCCAGGGAAATCATTAATCATAAAATCCAGTGACTATTAAACATCATCCATCAGATGAAGGAAACGGATAGAAGTGATCCTCTTTTTGCACTAGATGTAGAGATAGCATTCAGCAGAGCTCTTTGAGAAGTGGTGTAGTCCAATGGAGAGGTCACTGGACTGGAACTCAGGAATGTTGGTTGCTGTTTCTGACTCTGTCACCGACCTGGTGTGTGATCTGGGGCAAGTCACTTTCCCTTGCTGTTGCCTCTCCTGTCCTTATTCAAATGGGATTCCTCACATACTTAGAATTAGGTACTTCGTTGATGCGGGTCTTAAATTGGAAGTTGGCCCAGAGATTTTCTCCTTCTGGTGCAGGCCTCACTGCTGTGATCTGTGCATTTGTCACTTCCAGACTGGATTGCTGCCTTGTGCTGAAGCGATTAAGATCACTTGGATATTTTAGCTAGTCCCATGCTTTATACAGGAGGCAGATTATACTCATGCTCCAGAGACTGCACTGGCTTCAAATTTGTTTCGCAGTGCAATTGAAGGTCTTGGCTTTGATCTATAAACCCCTTTAAGATTTGGGTTCTTTCTGCATACCTTGGAGACTGCCTATGTTCTCCTCTGATAGATAAGGAAAGATGAGCTGCTAAGGCTCACAGAGGATGGTTTTGTTTGTGGTTAGGGATGGAATCCACAAAGCTATTTAGGCACCTAACCTCAGATTTAGGCACCTAACTTGAACTAGAGGCCCAATCCAGTAGGGGCCCTCTGAGCATATCTACTGGACTGGAGCCCCAACTCAGCTGGAGGAGGAGCCAGATTCAGTCTGGAGCAGGGGAACTTGACTTAGGATCTCCTGCCCTGCAGCTGGGTGCCCTTACCACTGGATTACAGAATCACCTCCACTGTCTCTCTCTGGCCCAGTCACTCTTTATTTACCCAGAGAGCAAGGGCTTTAACAGGAGACACTGAGGGAGACACCACATCAGAATATCCCAATGGTTAGAGGTAGGTGCTCCTGGTTCAAATCCTCTTCCCCCCTGCAACAGGGAGGGGGGAATTGAACCTGGGCCTCCCACATCTCAGGTGAGTGCTCTAACCACCGGGAAAAAAGGAAAAAGATGGGTATTACCGCCACCACCACTACATCCTCCTCTGGTCATTTTGTGTAGCGCAAGGGAGGTGCCAAAGTCAGGAGAAGGGTTCCTCATCATGGATCACTAGCAGTGCTAGGCACCTCCCCGAAGTCTGGATTAAGGCACCTATCCCTGAGAGAGGGGTGGGGCTTAGCACTTTGGTGGCTCCCTACTTAGGGTGCTAGTTATGCAGATTGCACTGTAAGGCACCTTCTTCTTAGCATATGCGCAATGTGCCTCAGGTGGCATGTGACCAGGATTCATCACTGAATTTGGTCATCTAAGGCACCTCTCTTTCCCCATTCATTGGTGTGATGTTGCACTCCATGTTTTATGGAAATATGCTTATGAGTGTACTATGATGTGACTGGAATATGCTTTATGCAAAAGGTCTCTTGTAAGGTATCATTACATCATATTCTCTGTGTGTATATAAAGTCTGCTGCAGTTTCCACGGTATGCATCCGATGAAGTGAGCTGTAGCTCACGAAAGCTCATGCTCAAATAAATTGGTTAGTCTCTAAGGTGCCACAAGTACTCCTTTTCTTTTTGCGAATACAGACTAACACGGCTGTTACTCTGAAACATTACAAAGCTTAAAATCTACGGAGTGTGTTCATCCTATTTGTATGTATGCATCATTCTCGTATCTGAAGCTAGAAATATGAAGTATAACTCTGAATTCCTATTGTAATTATAAAAAGTGTAGGCGATTAATGGTGGTTTGGAAGCTTGATGGCTCCCATTGACTAGGACAATTGGTTGTAAATGGCTCTGTTTACTTGCAAACCTCCCTGGGTAAGTGTGGGCCAGCCCTGGAAGAATGCAGAATGAGGTCTCACAGGACACGTGACCATGTCACATGATGCTGAAATCCATCTTAAATCTGGTACTTTTCCATTTAGAAGGAGGGATGGGGACTCAGAGAGACAAAAGATTCCCGCCTTGGGCCAAAGCTATAAAAGAGGGTGGAGCAGAACAAGGGGGGCTGCCAGTCATGAGAAAACCCCTAGTTACCATCTGAGCTGGAACTAACAAGGACTGTACCGGGGAAAGGATTGGATCCAGACTAAGGAGGAATCTAGTCTGTGAAAGAAGCTTATTGGAACACCTCTGAGGGTGAGATTTTACCTGTAAACAGTTTCTTCATGTATTAGGCTTAGACTTGCGTGTTTTTGCTTTATTTTGTTTGGTGACTTACTTTGTTCTGTCTGTTATTACTTGAAACTACTTAAATCCTACTTTTTATTCTTAATAAAACCACTTTTGTTTATTAGTAAACCCAGAGTAAGTGATTAATACAGAGTAAACAGCTGTGCATATCTCTTTATCAATGTTGTAGAGGGCGGACTTCATGAGTTTACTCTGTATAAGCTTTATACAGAGTAAAACAGATTTATTTGGGGTTTGGACTCCATTGGGAGCTGGGTGTCTGGGTGCTGACATAGGAAACCTGCTGAGCAGTTTTTGGTTAAAGCCTGCAGCTTAGGGGGTGTGGACCAGATCCTGGGTCTGTGTTGCAGCAGGCTAGTGTGTCTTACTCAACAAGGCAGGGTTCTGGAGCCCCAAGCTAGCAGGGAAAACAGGCTCAGTGGTAATTCCAGCATGTCAGGTGACAGTCCCAAACCCATCACAATTGGATAATGAATCTAGGTGCCTACATTGGTTTTGTGGATGACAGTGTTAATCCTGTCATTTTGTAAGTACCTAAAAGTTAGGTGCCATGATGCTCAGCATTGCAATGCCTAAGTCCCTTTGTGGATTTGACTCTAAAGCACTAGAGCAGGACAAAGGAGATCTGCCTTCAGTTACGTGCTCTGCCACGGACTTCCTGTGTAACTGTGGGCAAGCCACTTATTCTCCCTGCTCCTCAACTGTGAAATGGGGATTTATAATACTCCCTTTCTCCCACCCACCCTTTGTCTAGTTAGACTGTGAACTCTGGGGAGGGGCTGTCTCTTCCTCTATGTTTGTGCAGCATCTAGTGCACTAGGGCCCAGCTCACAGTTGAGGCCTCTAGAAGCTGCTCTAACAATCTAGTAAAAGTGCCCACATGCAAACAGGAGGGTGCTGGTGGCCAGGCATTTTAAGTGAATGGTTTTCAGTTCTGGAATTTACTACACTCATTGGGCTGACAGAGACCAAATTTACTGAATGCCTGGCCATGCTGCAAGGCCTATTGCTCAAACTCTCCCTGGGGGAGGGGTGCTTTGCTAGGGAGGTAATGCGAAGTGTCACAGGCATTGAGCCAATCGTGATTTTAAACTGATTTGCACTTGAGCTTTGCAACTCACTTTAAAAATCTGAATAGGCACATAAATGTATCAAGGTGGATTGGCTGATCCATTTTGATTGAGATTGGTGGATAATACTCACATAGACAGGAGAGTTTCTTTCTCTGTTTATGATAATAGAATCACACTTAATACTTAATCAGTGGGATATATGGGCACTCTCAGAATTAGAGCTATAAGCCAGTTTCATTTCTGGAGAAAGAAGTAGGCAGTTGGCTACAGATCAGCTTTGTTGCCTGGATAGTTAGTACAGTAGCTCCTTCCTACTCTATGTCAGGGCCCTCTAAGTGCACTTCTTTATTTTATTTCAGTCTAGAACCATTACTGCTATTTATCCATCTCTGGTGAACTACTCCATTTACTGCTTCACATGGATTCAGTCTGGCATGATAGATGATCCCAACTGCATCCTGTACACTATGGAAGCAGTCACAATGCTACCTCACTGATCTTTCAGGAGGAGTTGAATCCCTGAAAGCCCTATTTTCTCTGTAAGGTACAGCAAGTAGTTCCCCCCACCTTCCTGCTATGCTGCAGAAAGACACTACAGTCAGCCTTGCTGTATTGACTGACTGTTCCTGTCAAACCCTAGGGCCAGCTTTATTTTCATCTCTTTATAAATAGCTCTTTTGTGCTGGAGAAACAGCAACTGAGGTCCTGGCTGATCGGAGAGGGAAAGACAGACAGTTACATCTATATTTAGCTGCTGGTCCTATGATTCTATTATTCCAGAAAAATTGCTATGACTTTTTGGAGATTGATGTCTCTGGATGGCACCTGACAGCCCAGATAAAATAAAGGAGAGGGTAGAAGTGACTCCTCCTGTTCTGCACACCTAAGACCAGCTTTCAACTGGTATAAATAGATACAGCTTCATTAACCCAGCCCAGATTCATCTCACAAGAATGATTGTAAAATGGTATTTCCACATTTATTACCCTGCAATGCTTTTCAGATACGTGAGCTTGGTTGACAGGACAGTTAAGTACTACAATAGGCTTCCAAGGCTGGCCGCAGAATCCCCATCATTGGTGGTTTTCAAGAACAGATTAGACAAACACCTGGTTTAGGTATATTTAGTCCTGTACCTGTAAAGTGATCGTAAGCATGTTAGCTAAGTACATCATATTGTAGGGGAAGTGGAGACATAACATTTTTCATGCAAAACTCAAACTCACAGAAAGCTCAAGAGTTCAGGTGACAAAAGCACCACTCAACACCCTAAACCTGTTTTTATGAAAAGCATGTTACTGAAGTTACAACTGCTTCTGCACTGGCACGTTCCAGGAAGTCGCCCACATTTCTGGTGAACTCCACCAGGGAAAGCACTAGCCAAGCAGCTGCCAGGGTCTTTGTTTTAGTTTAGCCTGATCACAGCGAGTCTAGATGATTAGAGGTCAAGAACGCCAGCAGCAAGTCTGCACTAGAGTTTCCACTAATGCTAGTGTAATATTTCTAACAAGACATATGATTCTCTAAATCAGTCAGTGACTTTGTTCTCTTAACTGCTGTGAACCAGAGCTCTTCAAAAGAAAAAAAAAGTGAGTTTATCCTTTCTGGGCTATTTGAATAGCTAGGGGGATTTTCAGAAATTCATGGACTTCAATAAGAACAGTAAAGCCAACAGTAAACATTTCTGAAAAAATCCTACAGTAGTGCCTCCACTATAAACTCATTAGAAAGGGGTATGGCCTAGGGTAAATTTCCCCTCCTAGAAGCTGCTTTTTTTGGCAGAGAATTCTGTAGCATTCAGTGAACTAACATGCTGGAGTTAACTGTCCCTCATGAGCAATCTCTCTGGAAAGTTAGCAATTAGGTCTCACTCTGCATTTAGATGGATGTGCAAAGCAATCCTAACTAATAGATGCCACTGATGTACCTGTGCAACAGCACATTTCAGGTGCAGCGTACATATAGCATGGCTGCATCTCTGAAAGTCAGTTGGCATCTATGAAGTATGGCAGGGACTCAGTGCAACATGCATTGCACAGTAATTAGAACAATCTTCCACTGACTGGCAAACTGCTTCAATCCCATATTTTAATTGAGTCCCAAGCTGCAAATGTTACTGGTCAAGAGCTTACAAACCCAGTAGTGCTGTCAAAGTGAGCCTTTAATATATTTCTTAATGAGTTTGATTCTTTGGACCATGTACTGTAAGTATCTGCAGTTGAAAATTACAATTTCATTCTCCCAAAGGGACCTTTGCTTTTCCCTTCAGCAGAGTCAAGATTTGCTACTACTTGATCATTCTCCTACATTTAGAATTTAATGCTTATGCCTCAATTTGTTTCACATATTTCTGCAGAAATGTTAGTTTTCCCACCATGTAACATTGCTAAAGTTATGACTATGATAAGGTATGAGTAATGTCAGCTTCAAAAACCACGACCACTGGATTAAAGGTGTTACAAATTCAAAATATTTGCAAACTGACCCTCTAAAGAATCAGAAATGGCAGTTTTAACAAGTCATGCTATTAGTAAACACTGCACATTCCCTCAAATGTTTTATACACTACACTATCTTCCATACAAGCCTATACAGGAATACTTAAAAAAATTTATTGTAATATAATACAATGTCTTAGCAGAAAGCAAAGAAATAAAACAATGGCCAAAGTAAAACAAGTTCCCAAAATCTAAACATTTCTCCAGAGAACATTTACACATATGCTGTAGATTTCACAGATATATACATGTTTCAACATCATGTTACTGTTTCCCACAACACACTCAACTTTATTGGATTGCTTGCTGGAACAAGATTGAAGTCAGAGGTTTAACAAGGAAAAAAGCACCCCTAGAAGCCAACAATATGCCTCAGTTGGTAAAAAGCGTCTCCCTCTCCTCATGCTCTGAGGGAAAGGAAATTCTCTTATTTCCCTCATTCCCAACACACCTTCCTTACAGACCTGTAATGTGGTAACGCCCCTCAGGTCAAGGAGAAGGGCTGCCTTCAGTTGGGAGTATTGTTAATGCCAATCCAGTGATCGGGGGTTGCTACAGTAATTCAAGGCACTCATCCCAGTGCTCCCAGCCTGGAGAGCTTCATATACAGCACATTGCAATACTGCTAGATAGCCAGGCTGAACAATAAAGCATGCTCTTGATGAAGGATGTGAAATGAATAGGTTAGTCATCCCAAATCTTTTCAGAATTTCCAGTTTAAGATTCATCTGTATTTCATTCTACAAAGACATGTACATGACGACACCTACATTCATCTGTATTTAGATAGACTTGACAGCAAATTGCTTTAATGTGTCCTTTAACCATTTTGCTGTACATAGCAGCAGCTTTCTTGAGACCATGTTCAGGGGACACAATGAGGCTAATACAATTAACTCACAATAAGGCCTTTCAGCCAGCTTCACAGTATAACAGTTGTCCTCAGACACAATTGATCTTCCCATTGACCAGTAGTGTCTACAATGCATTACCATTTACAAGTGTTCTTGTCACAATGTTCACCAGAATGTCAATAAACCCCCTAAAAACAAAAAAGTACCAACAGTAACACTGTTTGCTCTGGATGCATGTGGTATTCCACACTTAACTGTAAGCTTCCCCATAATATAAAATACCCTTTAGATTAAAAGGATTTCAAGATATTGCACTGCTGTATTATACTTTTGCCTCCCAATCTCATTCCAAAGATTTCTTATGAAACTGTAAACAAATAAACCAAGTGATTTTTGTACAGTCTTCACAAATTGTATATCTGCATTCCAAAAAAAAACTGGAATCCACTGAAACCTTCATTACAGATACAGTAGCCTAAGCACAGTGGAAGTTCTGTCCAGCTGCTTTCTTTGTACAGTAACAGATTGTCCATTCTTCCAACATTCACACTTTAAGTTTCCTCTTCTGGTCAAAGTATGCATCAAATCTTGACAGTGCATAGTCCTAAATAAAATGAGGTAAATCAATTTCCTGAGAAACAGTGTCAGTTGTGTGCTGCCATGATGTACATGCATTCTTGTCTGCAGTTTGGGAGGCTATATATTATGAATATAGATAGAAATATTTCTATATTATCCTCCTGGCATCACCTTCCAAGAGTATTTGGGGGGCAAAAGGAAGAGACCTTTTAAACAAGTTAAAGTGTCATGTTAAAGTCTAATTTCAGGTTTAGTAGTATTTCTGCATCCTATCTAACCCTTGGCTATTAGTTTCATGTCAGTTAAGTTTGTCTAGCAACAAAGCAGGGCTTATAGCCAATGCTATAACACTATTCAAGTGTACTAAACCTTGATCAGCAATTTCTCCCTATAAAGTAACTAAACTGTAATATCTTTACCATTCTTAGTCCCAGAGAAGAAAGCTATGGAAAGATTTGTTTTTTCCTCCAAAACAAAAACTAGTATTAAAACTAAAATCCACTGTTCATGTGTTAGTCAGGTACTGTGGAGGGCACATGCTACAACCCTTTCAACTACAGGAGAATATGTCTGGGAGTGTGAAAGAATCAGCTCACTGGGAGGCGAAAAATAAGTCCACTTCTGTTCGCTACTGGACAGAGGATTAGCAGAAATTAAAGTACCACCTGTAGAATCTTTTGACTTAGGCATGGTAACTGTATAGGACGACGGACAATTGTACTTAGAAGAAAACTAAATGTGTGCGCGCGCGGCGCAGATAAATTTCTTAAGAAAGCAACACTGACTAAAATTACTAAATTGCTCTTAACATGCATTAAGGTTTACTTTTAATTAAATGAAAGGTTAAGATTTTACTCTTTCAAAAAAAGAAAAAACAAAAAAACATACCATGTATCCAAACTCAATGGATGAAATCTTTGCTTGTATAATGGACCACAGGCCCCAGAAGAAGTGTGATGCCAGGGCAAACCTGCAAATTACAAACAAAAGGCTTGCTGAAAGACTCTTCTAGCATCTCACTTTAACTGCATTATCTAGCCCACTTAGTCTAAATCAACAGTGCCAATTTTATTATTATAACTTGCTATCTTTTAGATGAGCTCATATATATAATGAGCATCCCAGAACAGAGTTCCTTCTTGCTCCAAGCAGCCATATGACATGACATCAGTATCCCACTGACTAATCCCCAAGCTTGGAAAATGTACCTTTATCTTAAGATAGTTTTCATAGCACAGTTAATTTGTATAATGCCATTAGTAACTTCTATAGCCTACTATTCACATTGTGCCGTAACAGTTTTAACATGGAACAAGGACTCATTTACAACCATTATGGGCTCTCCCCTCATTTACCCTGGAAATGCTATTTAAGGCAAATCCTAACTAGAAATTTCTCAGTGATGCAAGAATGTGACACCAAAATGCAAGTGTTAAACAGGTGGACCATATGCAGAATACCAACACTGCACTATCACTACAGCAAATATAAATAGTTACCTATTAACTTCCATTAACATATCTTCTTCTGTTTTGGACTTGTCTTCATTACTTAGATTTTCAAATCCATTTTGGAATGCAGTCAGGTAACTGGAGATAAAATGAAACTAAAGACAATAGTGATCATGAGAACACATCAGACAATTCTTAGACTCAAGAATGGTTAATATCAGCATGCTAAATTTTTATAAAGACCAAGAAGTTTAGTTTTTTCCAAGATTGAAAATTTGAGTATTAACTGTTCTGGATCATTTCAAAACCTGAGCACCAAAGAAGAATGCCACTGAGTAACAGATTAGGAATTCAGTATATAAAGACAGTATCCCATTAGTTCTATCTAACCCTTTTGCTTTTGGTCTCAACCCAAAGCTATTGAAACCAGTGGAACATCAGGACCACCTTTGTATATACATGTGGGAGCACAATAAGGCCACAACTACACTACCCGCCACATTGGTGGGTAGTGATTGATCTATCGGGGATAGATTTATTTCGTCTAGTGTAGATGCAATAAATTGATCCGATTGCTCTGCCATTGACTCTGGAACTCCACCACGGCGAAAGGCGGAAGCGGAGTCAACGGGAGAGCGGTGGCTGTCGATCCTACGCTGCGAGGATGCGAAGTAAGTGATTCTAAGTCGATCTAAGATATGTCGACTTCAGCTACGCTATTCTCATAACTGAAGCTGCGTCTCTTAGATCAATCCCCCGCAGTGTAGACCAGGCTTAAGTGTTCCATTGCTGCCAATAGCTTTTCAGGTAGAAGTTTATCAGGGCTTTTGTATTTTTTAAAGCATTGTACACTAACAGTTTATGAACAAATGACTACTACATCCAGTGACAGTGAGGAATTTTGGTGGACAGGATGTATAGTAACAATCAAACTGGTAATCAGAAAAGACAGATTTGAAGCTTGTGGACCCTGACATTTGAGTAACTCTACTTTCATGCACCTACCTGTTGCATCCTTGTGGGATACTTCAAAAAATTGGCTTTGAAGAATGGGTATTTTTCATAAGTATAGTCATACATCCATTCACAGAAGTGATTTGCAATGTCAAATCCTCTGAAAATTAACCGTTCAATAGTTAGGTTAGGGCAGAGTTCAAGTTTCCAGAATATTTAAATATTAGCTCTTGTTTAAAATTTCAAGACTGTATTGATTTAATATTATAAAGCATGAGGAGAACGTTGGCATGAAGTACTTTAAGTTCTACAAATAGAGATCAGAATTGGCAGTAAAAGCTTATTGATGAACACACAAAAAGCAAATAGTGCAAGATGCATCAACAAGCCTTTTGTCTTTAAAAAAGCTAGCAGTAAAACCAATGTCCTTATTGTCCATGCAGGAGCACTTGCTACTGCTGTTTGTGTGGAGTACATCAGCAATACTAGAAACTGTGACCTTGACTCAAAACACAAAGGGTCCAATATATCAAAGAATTGAGAACTATTTGCCAGCATTTTTTATGGAATGTAAGAGGTAATTTAGATCACAAGTCAATTAATACTGTAAAAACCCACCTCTATATAAGTGGCTAATACTCCACTGGCATTTTGAGTTCAATTAAGTTTCTGTTGTGATAAGATTTAATGGAGTAGTACATTCAGAGCATACTTTTCAACTTGGCAAAGACTGATATATGATAAATCAGAAAGGTGATGAATGAAGGCATTTTTGAGTAGTCCTGTATCATCCTAAGAATCCTTGCACACATGGCAGGAGGAAAGGAATTCGACAAAAGGGTCATGAGAAAGGAAAGCAAAGTAGCAAGAGTCTTTATGTTTACAGAAATTGCTAAATGAGTTAATTCACAGATGTTCATGTACAGGAAGTGGAAGCTTATGCTGCACTTGGATACATTCAGAACACCAGTAACTCATGCATTTTTCTTAATTACAGTAGGTGGTCATAGGTGAGAAAGTTCTTTGAAGTTGCCTCAGAACAGAGTAACAAAGCAGATCTTCCTGTGCTAAAACAAGGTTGCTGCAAGAACTGATTTCAGAAGAAAAGCAGCAAACTACAGTGCTAGGAAAAGGTTTTGGTAATAAAAGCCAGGACAGTGGAAGTAATTAAGATAAAACGAGAATTTTTAAGATTTGCAGTACAGATTTCAGACACATTACTTAGCTGTTACACTAATGATCACATCTTTCTGATTAATACAGAGATTTCTTGCATTTTCTAAAGAGATGTTCGCTTTTCTGCCATTTATGGGGAAAAGTCATGTCTTGGAGGCATGCTATCACAAGACAAATACTATGTGAACTGAACTGCAGCAATCTTCAGACTTCTGCAGATGAATTAGATTTCAGATACACTGATTTAGTCACCTGTGAGACTGCCAATTTGGCTTGTGCGCCGAGCTTTTGGCATTCACGGTTTTGGTGAATCAAAGGCAGGACTTAGAACGTAATGCAGAGAAATACAACTCATTGGAAGAGATTAGATTTAGAAAAAAGTTTTATTTCCTTTTACTGTAGTTTATTTAAAGACGTGCCAAACAGGAAAATCTTATGTTTGGAACAGTTTACCTGTAATTATAGCTGCTGTATTCAAAGTCAATAAGCATTAGCTTTTGTTTTTCAGAATCCTCTCTGCCTTCCAAGAGCAAGACATTACCTGAAGAGTTTTGAGAAAACACAAATATGTAGTGAGCAGAATCACTGGAATTATTTTGATAAAAATTCAGACAATACTTCTAATATAAAAAGTTTAAAAAAAAACAAAAACGTCACTCGAGAATCCTGGCATTCCTTTTGACAAAAACAGGAAAACATGTGAAGGCATCGGGATACCTATATTTAAGTTGTAACAAGCTTGTCAAACCCCTACCTGTCCCCCAACTCAACCCATCATAATATAAGGTGTCAGAGTTCACAGGATTGAATAGATATATAGCCCAAAACAGCATTAGTAGAAATCAAGCAAGAAATAAGAAATAAGGCTGCTCTTAGCACTGCAGTATTAACCTAGTTGCCAAAGTAGTGTCATCCTACCTTCTTGGCAGTCATTGTGGCAAAAGACAACTGGCGATGAAGTAGCTTCAAGCATAGATCTGAAAAACCAAGAGCAAGGGGCCAACAAAGAGCTAATTAAGACAAAAAAGTTTAGACCCAGCTAAATGTAAAACTTGTTTATTGCATGAAGTCCAGGTTTCAAAGCATTCCTGACAAAACCTACATTTTAATGCTGCATGTAGGCTGAGAATTTAAGTGCACAGCAATCAGGACACTCAGAGGTAGGGCTCTACACTAGAACCAACTCAGTACATTATTACTGAATGCACTATTGTATCTGTTTGCAAGCATGTACAAACAAGGGACAGTTGTGCAGGCTATGGGAACCATATCAGTTTGACCTGAAAATGTAAGTTAATACAGTTCTCAGAATTCAATAAATACATCATTACATATACACACTCCTCTAGTGTCAGTAGTAATTACTAAATTAATGTAAAATGGTAGCAAAAGCTAAAATCTTACCTTAGGCTTTTCATTTCCTGGGGAAGATTGTAACTGAGGATTTTGTTAAATTTTCTAATCCGGGATTCTCTGGTAAATTTAATCCTCAATACTTGGTTTAGATACCTACCCAAAAACAAAGTTGTAAAAACAGTGTACCAAGTTTGAATGCTAATTATACTACAGTTGAGACTTTAGTTTTTTCTTTAGTTTGGTCTTAAAAAAATGTAAGATTTCAAACTCAAGATGCATCAAATCGAAACTTCTGGAAAGAGTCAAGTCTTCTGGACTCCCCCAGATAAAGCTGCTTATAGACAGCAAGCCTTCATCCTTACAAAATACCTGCCAGTTTACAGAAGAGACCCTCTAGAACAGCAAGACTTCTACCTATTAAGAATGTCATTGGCTGCTGTCTTCCGACCCCCCCCCACGTTTCATAAACTTTACAATAAAAGTGAGAAGACTTACTTTTCCATTGTCCCAAAAAGCCATTTAGGTTCTTTATTAAATGGCATTTTCATACCATGAAACCTGGCCATTTTCTCAGCTATTTCTGCAGATATATCAGGTAAGCCTAGTTCTTCTGTATCTAATTTCCTGCTCTGTAACAAAATAAAGCACACTTAGAAAAGCTGATAAGGTCAGAGAAACATGAATATCACTCAATAGCTTTGAAGTAACAATCAAAAGTTTAAATTGTTTCATCAAAGTTCAGCACAATTATATTTGGGAAGAAGTTAACTGGAATATCTATTAAGAATTCATTTGGTAGCCTCTGATCTTCTGTCCTATAAGGTCAGAGGGTTAAGTCCCACCCAAAGTCTTATACCCTTGGACAAGAGTCCAGGGGATACATTAAGTGGGTCATTGAAGAGAATAAAAACAAATCTTTGTGCTATTCTTTTAATTGTTAACAGAACAGCTGCTCTCAAGCTTGTTTCAGTCCATATTTATTATGATCCAACTTAAAACTACAGCTGGAGAAGAAATTTTTACAGACCTCTTCCCTCCTGCCCCAAAGATATTATAGAGTCAGGAAGTCTAGTTACAGCATCAAATTAAGGCTAACAATTACAAGTGCCAAATATTTCATTCCCACACCTCTGCTTTTGTATACAGTCCAAAGACACCCTGGTCATGTTCAATTACAACAACTAACAGCTACTAGCCTGTTGACTAATCATGAATGTGACTCACTGGAATGAATTCCTCTAATCGGCCTTGTGGAAAGATTCCATACAGCTTCGGGCCAAGATTTCGCTCTGCAAGAATGGCAAACATAACACTCTCCAGTACCATGGCTTCTGCACCCTGCATAAAATTAAGGTTTACACAAAAAAAGAGTTAAGTTTAGTATACTAAAGAGCAAAGCTTGCAAAGTGAAAGTTTGTTTAGGATTAGTTTTTAAATAAATTCTGAGACTAACTGATGTAGGCTTTTTTTATGACAGCAAAGAAAAAAGGTTGCTCAATACAAGTAGTTTTAATATGGAAGCCATGCAGCATTACAGCTTCAGGAGGAAACTTTAGTGAATGAAATTATGACAGGCCCATTGGTGCCTACTGGCAAAGTGTTCACTGTTCTTTACAAGCAACTCCTGTCACACTTGACCTCACCACACCTTGAATACCACTTTCATGGATATTTATCCATGAAGGGTAGCATATGAGGTCTCCACTGAAACTTATAACTTATCAATTGACAATCATTGCAAGATGTGTACATAGTTAATATTAAAGGAACAATGTAATTATATTGAAAAAGGCTCATTCCTGTTTCTTCGAGATGTGGGTGCAGATGTGTATTCCACTCATGTATGAGCACACCCAGTGCACTGAAGCGAAGTCAGAGAACTTTGTCTAGCAGTACTTGTAGGGAGCTGTGATCATGCCCTTTTGTCAAAGCTCCTCCTATGGCTATATAAGGACAGCAACACCCCGAGCTCCCTCAGGTTTCTTTGCACAAAAATGCCAGGCTGGAGACTTCAATACGGAGGACAAGGAGGGCAGGTCATGGAATACATATTTGCACTCTCTCAAAGAACAGTTACAATACAGATAACAGTCTTTTGAGTGGTTGCAGATGTGTATTCCACTCAGGTGAGTCACACGCCGTACTCAGGAGGTGGGGCTTGGAATTTATTTAAATAGAGATTGTAAAACTGCCTTCCCAAGGTTTTCATCAGGCCTTGATGCTGTGGCGATAGCATAATGTCTAACAAAGGTATGCATGGAAGACCGTGTTGCAGTCCTGCAAATTTTCATTGTAGACACACTTAAACACAAGGGATGTTGCCTGAGCGCTTATCCAATGAGCCCACAATGACTATGGGAGTATCATCTGAGCCATTCCACAGCCTATGGTAACAAGCAGTTATCTACTTGGAAAGCCTGACTGCTGAACAGATGAAAGGCTGACCAGTCTCCAGACAATATTAAGAGCCAAGGTGAGAACAAAATTTAGTCCTCTCAGAATGCTAAGCACCACCTCCCACCACCTAAGGTATGGAGACTTTGCTCCTCTGCCATTGAATATGGTTTGGTTAAGTAAATAACTTGAGGTGAAACATATCACTGGGGGGGAGGAGGAGGAGGAACTTAGGGTGCCCTAAAGCCACTACGTCCTTGAAGAACTGATCACATGGAGGATCTGCCATCACAACAAGCAATTCTTGCAGATGTTACAGCTACCAGGAAGGCAATCTTCTGGGAGAGGGGAGCCTATGATTGTGTTGCTATCTGCTCAAATGGCAGGCTCAGTGCTGCCAGCACCATACTAAGGTCCCACAACAGCACCATTTCTTTGATTGGTGGAAAAAGATGGACAATACCCTTCAGAAACCTATCATAGGGCTCAAGAATATCAAACTTTCCTCAGATGGGAGAATGGAAAGCTAAGATCACAGTTAAGCAAACCTTCAGGGAGCCAAGAGGTAGGCCTGAAGATTTCAAATATAGCAAATGGGCTGAATTTGTTTTCACACTGCCCAAATAGAAAATGGTTTCCACTTAGGGAAATTCTGCTTAGTAGTAGAAAACCAACCCCTTGTGAGCATTCTCCTCATCTAGCCATGCAGCACCCACACAGTCAGGTGCAGACTATCCAATACCAGATGAATAACTTGGCCGTGAAGTTCAGACAGCAAGACTGGAAGAAGAGGGAGAAATTTGCAAAGTCAAGTTGATGGTTTTCCAACTTCACTCTAACATTGCCTTGGCCATGCTGGTGCAATCAAAATTAGTTTGGTGTTGTTCATTTTGAGCTTTTTGATAAACAGAAGATCAGAGGGATGTGGAAAAGGCATATCAAGTTCAGTCCCCAATGCAGATGGAAGAAATCAGTTAGGGCCCCTGGACTGAGCCCTGCTTGGGAACTGAACTGACATTTCCTGTTGTCCTTTGTTGTGTATGGGTCAGTCGATGGGAATATCCCATATTCAGAAAGTGAGCCTCAGCACACTTTAGGGACCATTTGTGGTTGTTTGAGAAAATGCTGCCAAGGTGGTTGGTGACAAGTGAGTTGGTGTGGGCGTGGTATCTTCCTTGATACAGACGTACCAGAATTTTGCTTCCTGGCAGAGCTGATCGGAGCTGTCTCCTCCCTGCTTGTTCACATAATACATTGTGGTAATATTGTCTGAATTGTTAGCTGCTGTTTCCTTGATCTGGTCTCAAGCCCCCTGGCATGTGTTGAATATTGCTCAAAGTTTCAACACATTGACATAATAATCTGTTTTCTGTTCTGATCAAACTCTGAACCTTTAACTACACCAAGATATGCTCCCTAATCTATTGGAGACAATGACGAACATTCTTGCTGGTGGAGGATGGAGAGACTGACACTGTCCTGCTCCATCCACCATGGAAGGGAGTCTAATCTCTGGAGGGACCTCTACAAGGCTGCCCAGTCACTGGCAACTGGGGTGACAAACTGAAGCAACAGCTGAAGGCAAAGACACAACCTCACATTGTTGCACTTTGTAAGTGCATGTGGCCTAGTAACCTCAAGCGTATGAAGACTCTGGTAGAAGGATGCAAATGGGAGGTCCAGGCAGAAGTGATTTATCTGGAATTGGCATGGGAGAAAGACCCTTGAATTCATACACTCTAGTGGAGCCCCAATTAATTTGATTTTTTGAGTTGGGTTCAAAGTCTTTTGTTGAGGATCAGTCCCAGACAAATCAAAAAGGGCCAGCATCAAGTGGATGTGACTGTGGACAATCTTCAAGTATGGAAAGACAAAATTTCCCTTCTTAGGCCCCAAGAGAGTCATGCATTCTGGCAAAGGCACCTGAGGCAGATAACAGGCCAAAAGGGAGAACTGTGCACTGGTAATGTTAGCCAGTGATGAGGAATCTCAAGAACTTTCTGTGGCTTGGGAGAACTTGCCTTGAAGAAATAAGCATCCTGGAGAAAGATCAGCAAACTAGTCATGATTCAGAGCAGGAAAAATAGTAGCCAATGTAACCATGTGGAATTTGATATACTTTACGTATTGGTTGAGACTCTGGAGATTGAGGATGTGCCATTCCTCCCCTCCCCTCAAGTCTAAGGGTGGAGATCAAGAAGTACCAGGAATAAAATCCTTTTCCAATGAGGAATCTTCTCTATAGCCCACAAAGTAGATAGGGTTTGGACCTGCTGTAGCAGCATTGATTCAGGAGAGAGGTCCCTGAGAAGGGACCGGGGGGTTGGGGAAATGGGAGAGAGAGAACCAAATTGTGTAACCCAATCCCAAAGTGCTTAGGAGCCATCTGTCCACCATTGCTTCCCAAGCACTGTAGAAGCAAGATAGCCTTTTCCAAACTAAGAAGATTGGGTTGAAACCTTTGCCAGTCATATGATCTTCTCAATGTATACATCAAATAGGCTGCCTGCCTGAAAATGGAGGGGGGAGAGACTGGCTGGGTAAAACTAGACCCAGAAGATCTTCTCCTGAGATGCCTGATTTCCTGTTCAAGAGAAATCTTGGTTGGTATGGTCACTCTAAAATACTGCTGGGGGTTGTACTGCTGTTGATCCAGAAAAATGGTGGTTTTTGGAGGTTTGGGTATGAATTCCCAAAGAGCAGAGTTGCACCCTTGTCCTTAAACAAGTGTAATGTCTCATCTGTTTTGTCCAAGATGGAAACTCAATCAAAAAGCAGGTCTTCCACACACACTGGATATCTGGTGCTATTTCTGAATTTTACAGCCATGATGTCCTTCTCATTGTGACTGCTGACACGATATGTTGAGCACAGACTAATGATTCCTTGGCTATGAGACAGCCCTCCTCAATAAAAGCTTTGAACTCCTCCCTAGAGGATTCAAGTGACTTGTTCGAAATTGGTTCTACAGTCCCATTCACAAAGTTATATTTAGAGAGGCATACCTGCTAATTCACAATGTACATTTACAAAGGAGGTCAAATAGATTTTCCATCCCCCGATATCCAACCTCTTAGCTTCTTTGTCCTTGGGGGTAGACCTGAACCTCCCCTGACAATCTCTCATTGGCCGTCACAGCTAGCAAGGTAGGAGCAGATGTTCATAAAAACAACCCTCTGCAAAGGGACATACCACTTGTCCATATTTGCTGTCAGCCTCAAAGAAGCTGGAGTGTCCACAAAGCCTTGGCAGGCTTCCATAGTGCTTCAACCTGGAGTGCTTTCTCCTTGGGGTTGAGGACTGAAGAAAGTGCACTAGCTTGTGGATATTCTCCTGCACAAACCCAATCTGTACTCCCAAGGTGAAGCCATTCATCTCAGGAGATTTTGTTGTGCCTTGAAGTCTTTGGGCACCAGGGAGGGAGCATCCAGTACTGTAGTGTAATCTGGAATACTGTATGCAGTTGTGATCTCCCGGTTTGAATTCATCTTTCTTAAACATTGAACAGGTGCAGAGAAGGGCTACTAGAATGATCTGAGGAATGGAAAACTTTCCTTATGAGACTCAGGGAGCTTGGCTTGTTTAGTCTAAGCCAAAGAAGGCTGAGGGGAGATATGATTGCTCTCTATAAATAGATCAGAGATACAAACTCCTTTCCCTCCCTGGTATTTAAGTGTCAATGTGAACACAAGAACAAATGGATATAAACTGGCCATCAACAAATTTAGGCTTGAAATTAGACAAAGGTTTCTAACTATTGGAGTAGACATTCTGGAACAGATTTCCAAGGGGTGCAGTGGGGGAAACTAACTAGCTTCAAGACTGAACTTGGTAAGTTCATGGAGGGGATAGTGTGAGGCAACTGCCTACAATGGCATGTAGCTACCTGTGACTACTAGCAGCAAACCTCTCCAATGGCTGGTAATGGGACACTAGATGGGGAGAGCTCTGAGTTACTACACAGAATTCTTTCAGAGGTGTCTGGCTGTTGGAGTCTTGCCCACATGCTCAGGGTCTAACTGATTGCTGTACATGGAGCCAGGAAGGAATTTCCCCCAGGTTAGATTGGCAGAGACCCTGTTTGTCTTCCTCTACAACATGGAGCATGAGTCACTTGCAGGTTTAAAGTAGTGTAAATAGTGGATTCTCTGTAACTTGCCTTTAAATCATGATTTGAGGACTTCAGTAACTCACTTTAGGGGTCTATTGCAGGAGAGAAAGGGTGAGGTTCTGTGACCTGCAATGTGCAGGAGGTCAGACTAGATGATCATGATGGTCGCTTTTGGCCTTAAGTCTATGTGTAAGAGGAGCCACAAGAGTCTGCTTGAGCCTGCTCCAAGACAAATGTCCTCTGCCTAAGTCTTTAACATAGGTGGCTGAAGGGATACCACTGGTTGGTTTGGTGATCTTGCCCTATAGTGGGTTTCAAGATCCTGATCTTAAGGAACAAGGGAACCTTCCATGGATTCCAAGGCCTCTCTCTGGGGCAGAGATAGGCATCAGCAGCCAGAAGGTACCAGGCCAAGAGCCTGTCTTTGCTGCGGGAATGGTGCCAGCACTGGTACACCAATCAGAATCAGATGGAGGCCTCTACCTCCTTGACTGGCATGTGGAAGATGGAGAGGGTGATGAGGACCTGAGTTGATCTCTAACTGCTATCAGCATCCAGAGGAAAAGGATGCGCCACAGTGGAGAGCAAAGAAACAGCCAGCCTTGTCTGAGATCCAGTGAGCCGGTTCTACTGGTACAAAAGCCAATAAAGAAATCTGCTCTGAAGATGGGAAATTGTATGGTTCTCCCACTTGATATCAGTGGGAAGGGAGGAATTGATGTGGAAGCTGGTAATGACCCTGAGGGCAAAGTCTGTACTGCAGACAATACTTGTACTGAGGAGAGCAGTTGTGCCAGGGAAGAACTTAGGATCAGTACAGAGGACAGCTTTGACTGCACTCTGATTGCAAGGCATTGTTGATGCTTGGAAAACCTCTAATCAGCTCAGCCTTTGCCTTCATTATTATAAGAGACCCTGCAGGTATCTGTCCCTGGACAATTGGGAAATGGACTAAAAGGCAAAGCAGGTCTGACATTCCTTGCCACTGACATACCAGGCAAACAATTGATGCTGATTCCATCAGTATTGGACTAAACATCCTGCAGATGGTGCTGAAGTCAATGAGAGAGTCTCAAATTGATGACTCAGTACTGGAGAGTGGGTGAAAGGCCTGACTCCATCACCCACACTGAAGAGTCACGGTGCCAGTCTGCACTCCTTGATGAGGACGATGACTATCCCAGCACCTGGAATGGCCACTGTGTTTTAGGAATTCTTTTCCTCAGAAAGTGAGAGGAAGGAAAACCATCCCTTTTCTTCCTGGGGGAGGCCTCAGTGCCTGGCCAAGGAACAATCTCTTCTCAGACTCTAACATTGTCTAAGGAGCTGGTACGGTGGAGGTTCCCAGTGCCGACAGGCTTTATATGGCCAGCTCCATCAAGTCCCTTATGTCTCAAGTCCCTTGCCATCTGCCTTCTCTTTTTGAAAGATTTGAAGACGGAGCACCTTTCTTTAATGTGCCACTCTCAAGCACAGTAAACAACGTGTGTGTGGATCAGAGTTAAGAATAGCAACCCCACATGATAGACTGTTTGAATTCTGGTGAAGGCATTCTACTAATAACACCGCTAACCTAATTAACTATACTTAACCAAGATACAATCACTATGCTCAAGCTTATAAACTATTTACAAGAAAGCCGCAGAAGACCTAAAATCAACATCAAGAAAATGCCACATTGAACACTCCAACTCTGGCCATGGGTAATGAGAAGGAACAGAGGGGGATTGGAGCAGCACCATCTTTATATAGTCATGGTAGAAGCTATGAGGAAAGGACATGAACATCACCGTTACAGCTACTGCTAGGCAAAGTTCTCTGGCTTTAGTGTGCTGGGCACGTGCAACTGCTTGAAGGACTAGGCCTTATGGTCTTGTAGTAAAACCAAGTCAACAAGGAATCAGATCTGAGATGGCCCATTCAAGTGAGGTAGAGGTCATCTTTTCCCTGGTCAGTCAATAATGTAATGCAAAGTTCAATTGTCTACCCTTGCCTCATCCCCATATAGACAATGGAAAACCATCAAAGACAACCGCAAACAACTGAAACCAGTTGGAGTTGAAAAGAAACATTTATAGCAGGCAGCAGATCCCCCTGGCTCTGAATAAAGTTTTCACTATAACAGTGTAAGGAAAGGTATTCAGTACCCATTCACTGTAGAGCCATCTTGTTGAGCATGGGTGTTTCATCAAAGATTGGATCCTGGCTCCTGTGAAGTCTACTAGCTCTGCAACAGACTAAACTTTGGGGGAGAAAACCTTCTTTATTAGATAGGAAAGGTAACTAAGGACCTAATTTGCATTTTGTTTTGTATTGTAATGGACTTGTTTCCATCATACTTTATTGTTTCTAGGGAAACCTTTATTTTAAGAAAAGATAAAAGGGTTTATTTAAGTGCTCACAAGTGCTGTACATCATACAGGAAGCCATGATATAAGGTCACTAGCAAACTGGGGTATGCTTTTCCTTTGGGAACAGATCTGGGATTTCTGTAAGTAGCCAGCATCAGGGGTTGGATATCACAGGGGAATGCTTGAAGGGCACTTGGACTGGGTGTGCCTCTTGTTAACCTTCAAGAGAAAGATGGTGATAGCTAGTTAGGTGATAGCTAGTTGTTAGGTCCCGAATAGCACCTGCCTACCACAGGTAAGACTCCCTTTAATTGAAGGTAGGGGATAACAAGATGACTCACATTCCTGGGTACCCTGAGAACCATCAAGTATCTGTGGTAAGCAAATCATTGCCAAGGCTAGGTTACACAAAACTGATGTACATTAAACCTTATCAGTTTTGGTTTTCCAGCACCACCTCTATCTACAATTATTCTACTTGTTACAACATTGCAGACCATGTATGAACAGGAAAATGGTAACTTGGACTGGTGCTATAAATACTAGTGAATAACATTAAGGTATCCTAACACTCTAAATTAATCTCATGCAATACAAAAAAGTCAATACTATCTACACTTAACTATGGGGCTCAGCATTTAAAATAAAAGTGGACTTCGTCTATGGCTGTTTGGATTAAGGTGAAAATTTTAGTTTGAGAAACTAAATTTAGTGACCCAAAGTAGAATATTCAGTGTATCCTTAATTGGAACACTTTAGATCCATTTTCCCTGCACCTATGCAAATTTGGTCATTCTTTAGCAGCAACAGACCTAGTTATTTTTAGGAATAATGTAATAAACCTTTGCAAAACAAAGGTGGGAAGAAAAAACCCAATGTCTTATAAAACCCTAATGCAAATAGATTTTTATTAAGACTCTGGCTCCATCTCTAGGATACAATAAACCAAAACTATCAAATCTATACAGTAGATATAGAAGTACTACATTTGAAGAATATTAAACATTTTCTTCTACAAAAGCTGCCTCTCCTTGGAAACATCCCAGCAGCAGCATCACATGAACACCATCAACTCCAGTATTTTTATACGAATGGAAGGGAATTAGAAATTAGCCATGATCAGTCTAGACCTTTTTGTACATTGCTCACTCAAGGTCAACATCACAGAAGTGTAGCTGTCACCATGTGCAAGATTAGCTCTGTAAAGATGTAAAAACCATAATATAGAAGAGACCACATTGGATCTGCCTGTTATGCTAAGAGGAAGTTATTTGTACTACAGTAAATCCTAAAGTGCTGATCAGGATACTGATGGAAGTTGTACAAACACAGGAAGACAGCCTCTGCCCAGAAGAGCTTATACAATGTAGGGAATGAGGACAATTTTCACACTGTGCTCTTCATAACTTTTTTGGCATTAGACAGGTTGAAAAAAAAAAGTGGTTTCAGATAGTGGGGTGCAGAATGCGTTTTTCCTGCAAGAGTTACCAGGGGCAAATACACTCTGGAGTCTGCTTCTTCCCTTGCTCCTGCTTCCAGCAGCTCTTTTGGCTTTGTTGGGCTCCTGGCTTAGGTCTTATTCTCCATAGTTCTTTAGTTTTCTCATAGCTTTGACTTCACAATGCTTTCCCTGGCCTCACTATATTTGTACTATAGTTTGTGCTACAGCTGTATTGACTCAGTCTCTACCCCTCACAGCTGAAAGAAAACCACGAGAACATGAACCAAGTAGGAATATATACTCTGGTGTCTTCCCAAGTACACTGACAGTCAAACATCTAGGGGTCAGGATAACCTCCAATATGTCTAAGGCTTGTAGGAGGTGCTTGGGCATCTTAAACCTCTTAAGGCTCTCCCCTCCTGCAGCCTTCAGGAGGTCCAAAGAGACAGATGCTCCCCTGATTTCCCCTGCTGCCAAATCCTTTGTGCTTGAAGCCCCTTTCCCAACACATCAAGTGTTTGCAGAAAGGGTGGAAACTGAGATCTTCCTCTGCAAAATTACTCCTGACCTGAATGGTAGAATGGCCCCATCAATGTGCCCTTGGAAATATACCACCAACACTGGATTCCTTAGTAAGCAATTTAAATCTAGGTTTGGGAGGTCTTTTGAGCAACTCTTACTTTGAAATGTGTGTATATTGGAATCAGATACCCTAGCGAGTAACCTTTAGAATGAAGGTATTCTGGTCAGGGAAGTTTTTGTACTAGTTTTAAGGTGTTCTGGTGGAATCCTTCTTGCAAATCTCTAATATTCTACAGTGTAAGATGGGAAGGATAGAAAGACAGGTATATCAACAAGTATTTAACATACTGAGTTAAAAATACAAGGCAAAGCTTAAGGATTTCAAAATACTGCTAGTGGCAAATCTGAGGGGTATGACACATGCAGCACATAATGGTTGTGTCCCCTTCCTTCATGCAGTGTTTCTCCATCTTAGTTTCCTGAGGCAGAATTAATACCTCTAACAAAACACTCCCGATAGTTTCACATGCTCTTGCTGAGGCTTTGCCAAGCACCAAAATTCAAGTTAGAATAGACAATCAACAAGGTAAGTTTAGCAGAGGCACCAGATTTTTAACGAATAGCCTATTTATGACTACGCACTCTGGATCATCTAAGATTTAAAGCTTCAAGTAAACTGATGCTTCAGATCCAAAATGAAGGTCATCTGGATAGTCATACTTTCACATTTCTAGAAGGTGAAGCGGCACACTCCTCTGAAGTTACTTGGATAATATGGTGATGGGGCCAGGCAAGTACCTAATTAGATAAAGACATATTCGGTTTAGACAAAGCTGAAGAGACTGCTCATCTAATTCTACACCTCTGAAGATATTTGACTGGATTTCTACTAATCTACCCTGTCTCCTCAGACTAAAGGACAAAATGTTTATTCCAGATTTAGCTCTGTCAAATATTCCTTAGGCATTAGATAATATTTTGACTGTTTCATCCTAAGGAAAGCTGGGAGGGAAATGTGGGAATCAATTCAAAGAGTATACTCAGAAAAGTAGAATTATAGTTATACCTTTTCTGAAGATACCACAGACTGAATGGCTATACTTGGAGACTAAAAGGTGATGCAGTAATGCTTTGTTGGTGGGGCAGCATAATGGATCATGCTTTTGCATAGACCACTTGCTCATTCCAGGTTATCAAGAAGGCTTGGGACTTCTGATGCATGAGAAGCAAGTCAGTCATGAGGGAGTGGAATTTCATGTACTCTACAGACCACACCTAAGTGATGGCTTCCCCATTTGCCCTTGCCAGCATTAAGCTGCAACAGCTGCCAAACTGTTGAAGACAGGAATAAGATTGTCCACAACTACATACTTATCAAATTTACTAAATTGTTCTAATAGTACTAGAAAGAAAACTAGGAACAACTTATGTATTCCTATGGAAGGAATCTGCCCTCCCTTTACTAAAAAGTGTGTTGTAAGACCAATGGTGTGGCAAGAATCTAAAAGGCCCCAAGACTGTAATCCAAAGCATTCATATTACTTTGAATGTAAGCAAAAAGAAAAGGAGTACTTGTGGCACCTTAGAGACTAACCAATTTATTTGAGCATGAGCTTTCGTGAGCTACAGCTCACGAAAGCTCATGCTCAAATAAATTGGTTAGTCTCTAAGGTGCCACAAGTACTCCTTTTCTTTTTGCGAATACAGACTAACACGGCTGTTCCTCTGAAATGTAAGCAAAGTAAGTCTCACCATCATTAGTGAAACCCCACGTGTTACACCACAATATGCACATGGTTTTAAAATAAATAAAATTCACATTAAGAACCAGGGACTGCCTGGTTTAGAACAAATTCTAAGGACAAGTTCTGGAATATTGCATTAGAGACGGTAACTCAAGCTAGGTCAGTGTGGTTCTTCTATGAACCTTCAGAAGAAGGGTGGCTGATTAATCTTTCCTGATTCTCTATCTTTCATATGCTTAATCCACATGTATTGTTTGGAAATATTAAATAAAAGGCACATCTGAAAATCTGGTCACATTACCATACAGACTGATATTTACAAAGCCTTACTGTTTATCTTTACTGAAATTTTTCAAGGTCTAATGTTTCAGTTTAAACCTAGAGGCAAGTTTATCATCTCAAATCTGATTAAGTGGCCCTTTAGAAACTGCCATATTACTAGGTTAATGATTTACCCAAATGCCTTTGAAAAAAGATTCTGTATTGTTTTACGCAGTATAAAATGACCTGTTAATTTTTAGCCTGCAAATGGTCTAATTAAAATTGATGTTTCAAGGTTACAGAACTAAGCAACAAATTGCAGGCATAATCAGATACCTGTTATCCATGCAGAGCCAAAGCTTCAGTTGTTCTGAAGTTGTATCACTTGCAAAATGAAAGTATGTTCACTGAGAAATTATACAATGACACCTGCAGCCAAATGTCAGCTGTAAATCTTTCCCAATCAGCAATTCAGTCTCCACTAGCAAGAGCAAGGATCAAGTGAATGTTTTCTCATCTGTCAGAAGCTACCAAATAACCATGTAAATTTATATATATGGTGGTAAACCAGTTAAAACCTATTCTGGATCAAAGCTAATATTCAGATATTAACATTTTTATAAGTATATATTCTTATAGGATTGAAGGAGGAAATCCTGACCTATCAAGAACTAGTGTTTTATTAATTGATAGATAATTACATGACAACCCTGAATATTTCTACTAGTGTTGATCTTTCTAACTTGGAGGCTGTTACTCTCCTTGAAATAGCCTCAACCTTCTCTGAAATTTTACCTGGAGCCAGCCAAGTGTGCTTCCTTAACCTACCAAATCCACCCTGACAGGAATTCATGAACTCGCTGAAGCAAGGCAAGAACATAAGAATGACCCTACTGGGTCAGGCCAAAGGTCCATCTAACCTTTGTTAGTATCTGGTCTTCTGACAGTGGCCAGTGCCAGGTGCCCCAAGAGGAATGTCCTGAAGCCAATTCTGTGGTCTTTATGGCAGAAGATTAAATCCACAATCATATCAAATACCTGCATAGACGCTTTGTCAGAGTGTACAAATGCAGAGGGGAGAAATTCTGGAGTCCTCTATACAGTGCTGCATAGAGTGCATCAGAGAGCTGTTGACACATCTTCTGCCTTGGTCTTTTATGTGGAACCACCAAAGCAGATGCTAAATGCAAAAAGATAACCAACCACCAGAAAACATGCCAAGTGCTGGAGGCAAAATACTTAAGAATTTACAAGTTTCAAATGGAATGATTAGCAGGTAGCGGGTATGGGAAAAGGTGGTAGTATTTTTGCATTAGAGCAGTGTTTGTGTGTTTCCTTTCCTCTCCAACTATGGTCAAGAAGAAAAATGACTGAGGATAGCAGAATGGTGTTGCACAATAGCCTGCAGAGCACCTGGTTCATGTTCTACTGCTCCTTACTCAGGACAAAGGACTGCGAGGGGAGTTCTATCAGTCTGGTACCAAGGAGTTAAGAACTAGGAATGAGAATCCTGCACAAATGATATCTTTTATGTAAGAGAATTCCATTTTGAAAAAACATCATGGAGGATTTTTCTACATGTAAGAAACATTTTGACAACTCAGACAATGCGTAGGACTTGTGTTATTCAAGTCACAAATCTCTGGCATGCAGACAGAAAATAGAGTCCAAGTTCTGGCATTTTAACCAAAAGCACTGGAATGATACAGGAAAGAAGATTGGGAAAGACAGCAAATAGCTGAACTACCTCCATTTTCGTAGATCAGTGGCTCAGAGAAAGGGAGACAATTCCAAGAGCAACAGTGGTCATACATACCCATGTTGAGACAGGCTATTAGACTGTCTGAAATTATGAGCACACAGGAGACAAATGTGCTCCTATCTTCATCTCTATGGAATGCAAAATTAACCAGAGGTATTACACTTACCTGCAAGTCATTTTCCTTCTGAGCCTGTCCTGATCCTCCTTTATTACAGGACCTCTATAAATGAGAAAAATTAGATAGTAAGAAGATGAAAGCCAACATAATCAGCAACCACCAGAATAGAGGGAGTAAATAAAACCAGCTACAGTTAACTATTTAACTCTCCACTGACTTAATCAGTAATATCTACAACACTAGTTTCCAACATCTGACCACACCACTCTTATCTCACTGCATACAGTAGTTCACTCCAAAGCTTTCAAAAGGATGTGCCACTGAGATCATGCCACTCCCATAATATACTGGAAGCCAAATATTTTCCAGTATTTCAGACAGAATTTTGATTTGTTATTGAATATTTAGAAGAATCTTTTTAATGTTAAAAATATTAATGTACATTTTACTTTGGAAAACATCCCTCCTGTAAGTAAAGTTAACAGTGAAGACATTAGGCCAGGTCTACACTACAAACTTACACTGGTATGACTACATCACTCAGGGCTGTGAAAAATCCACACCTGAGTGACGCAGTTATACTGACCTAAACCCTGCTATAGACAGTGCTATGTTGAGCAGAGTGCTTCTCACATCAACGTAACTGTCTCTTGCAGAGGGAGATTAACTATGCCAATGGAAGAAGCTCTGTCAGCATAGTAGCATCTTCACTAAAGTGATACAGCGGCACAGGTCTAGTTGTGCTGCTGCAGCTTTTAAAATATAGACCTATCATTAGATACATCATAGTCAGATTACATACAAGTCTGAATGAAGAGAGAAGTAGTGGCAGAGTTACAATAGAAAGCTTGCAGAGTACCTGCTTTGCTATATCTAGATAATCAGATCACCTTTTAGCTTTCACAAATACTAAAGTTTATCTAGTTTAATCACTAAGCTCTACTATATGTGTATCCTATTTGTTACATGTACTGTAGGTTCTTGTAAATCTAGGACTTAAATTTTCAAACAAATGGTGTGTATATATGGAGAACAAGCATAAGATGCCTCAATGAAATTGAATACAAGCGAACACTCAGTTCCATGCGTAATGCATTGTGCTATGTTTGTTAATGCTATCATAAAGCAATTTCAAAACATTAACAAGTCATGCCCTCAGCAGCTGAACCCTCAGTGGCACATGCTTTTAATAAAGTTGCACATTTAAAATGCAAATGGGAATAAAAACCATAAAGGGTTTGAAGGCAAGGAAACAAACAAGCAAATATTTGCTTAGTTCTATTCAGCATTTTGTGTGTGGCTGCTACTGATGTTGCAATTCTGCTGCAACATTGCTGTTTGTGTATTCAAACCACATTAACTGTGAAGGCCCATAAAGGAAGCCTCCATCTCATGATGTGAACAGAAACATTTGATTAATGGAACCATGAGTATACCTTTCTGTTCCAAAGCTCTAACATCATATCTGTACCAAGGGTGGAAGTGTGGACTGAACAAAATACAAGTTAATCACCATCTGCCCTAAGTACCACACAGCAAACTAATGATTTACACAAACAATACAGCTACAGTATTTATTTCAAAAGTTACAGCAAGGATGTAGTTGATATAATCAAGAATCTGTCAGAAAGTACTTCCTATTCCACCAAGGTACTAAGCTCCTAACAGACAATATGAAGGCTACTAAATTAGCATATATTCCTTCCAATGAAATTAATTAGTCTTAAACACCCACTGAGCCTAATGTGTAATTAAGCAATAATGTTAAGCCTTGTACAAAAGGACTCCTCTGAAAAGTGTGTCTTATGTCAATATTCTTGGAACAGCCAAGGGTTACTCACCATCCAGGAGTCTTTCCTGCTTCATGATGCTCCTAGAATGGTTCAGTTTATCAGAAGTTAAGTGGATTAGATGGCTTTTTCCAAGACCTGAATAGGTATCACTTTCAATTTATTTGGTTCATACCAGTATCAAGAGATTGGTCAGTACTCTTGTATTACTATTCTTCAGATTGGTGCCTGAGAATCTTAAGGGCATCTACTGTACTATATCTTTAGGAGAAAGTAATGATGGATGTGTACTGCAGATTCATCAGAAAACGAGACTTCTGCAGCATTCCTTCTTTTCTGTTACCTCAGCACAAAATGTTAGAAGTGTTCAAGCAAGGCAGAAGATGGAATGTGGAAAGTTCTGAAATTAATCGTTTGCAATTATGAATAGAGGGTTAGAGTGGAGTAGTACACAGATGGCTATCCATCTAGTCATGGTGCAAAATTAGATAAAGCTCCTGTTATAGTCTGACAAGGAGGATCTGTAACTAGTGAATACTTTTGGACTGAGCTTTTTGTGAGAAAAGTTTCTTTAAGGCTTAGATATTAGAGGTTAAGAAAAACTCATTTTAATGGAGATCAGGAAGTCACCTGTAAGAATAATGTTTGAGAGAATTATTTTCTTGCACCACCAGTTAGCGAACAGACAGTGCATGTAGTTCTCCTACTCTTGACCAAACAACCATCAAGAATGCATTTTTCCCATAATAGAGCTCACTTCACAAGCTATCAGAAGCTCAACTCTAGTTTTTATAAGAGTCAATGCTATTGATCTTATGTTTGCTTTAAGAGCAATGAAGAGATTTTTTAGAAGTGATGAACTATTTGAAGTAGAGAACCAGGACTGGCTCCCAAGATTTCTGTAGGGAAATATTTTGTTAACTGGAAAGCACATATACATGTTCTGAAATCCATTTTAAGGTGGTGGGCCATTCCTTGAAGTAGGACTGTATACTAGTGTTCTTGTTATTGCAGAAAGGAGTTTGCTTACAAAACAGATTAAAAGTAAACCTAATAAATTCAAGGTTAATAGGTGCCAGTGAGGACAACTATTTAATACTAAGATGTAGGTAGGAGGGGAAGTGGGGGTAGAAAAGTTGCTGCAAGTCTTTAGAGCTGGTAGCCAAAGGTGATTCCCCTCCCTCCCAACAGACCCTTGATCTTGAGTAACTAATCTTTAAATTTTTCCCACTCCAACCCTATACAGAATCTATTGACCTATGTGAAGGTTTCTTGCTGTTCGATGGCAAAGATTGTTTCACTGTTAATTAAGTGTTAAGAACATGACTGGTTTACATCTACACTGATCACATATGCCAGTTTGACAAGGAGAATTTAAGTTCTGCATTTTCATCCTGACACCCCAGGATTTACTGGACAAGCTGGCTTCTATTGGAAGATGAATTAACACAACCCTGAGTCTTTGGAGGAAGTGAGCTGGTCAGCACAAGCCTGAGGGTAGTGAAATTTGCTATGCTTTAAGCAATGGTCCCCAGCTCCTAGTTTGCAAGCTCATTTCTAGCACTGGAACCTGCAACTTTGCGGACTTACTCCATTGCTGGTGACTGTTTCAAGTGACCAAACATACTGAGTCACAGAATGGAAACATTTTTAAACCCTGAAATCTGGTCAGTACAACTCATTACCAAGTACCAGTAGAAACCTGAAGTCCTCCTTGGACTCTAAAGTCTGATGGTGAAAATTGATATGTAAGTTACCTGGTAAAAGGGATGCCCAGGGCTCTCTATTAAGCAGAATGTAATATATTGATTCAGACATTGAGTTCCACCTGAAAAGGATTATAGCTTGTGTTATGTGTGTCCTTGTACCTAGGCAAATCTGAATGAAATGAGACCAGAGTAACTTCATCTAAATCTTAGCAACTGGGAATTGGTTAGTTATTTTTTAGGACCTGCAATAGGAACTCTGCCTTATATCAAGACATCTCTAATCCTCTTGACTTCAGACAAAGTTACCATTCTCTAATGAGGGAGCAGAAGAAAGGAATGGGGAATATTTTGTGCAATATTTTGGTATTTGTAGTTACTCTTTACATATTTAGACAGCATAAACTAGCTGTTCTACTTAAGTTTTACTATTTTCTAAACATATCAAAACCTGGAACTAAAAAAAATGAAAGCTGTAGAGAATGCTCCAACTTCAGAGATCTCATACTATACCGTGAATCGTGTCTGTCACCTGGAAACCAGAGTGCTCTAGGCACGATCGCATGGGCAAGCCTGCAGCAGAGAACACATGCATATACAACTAAAGTGGTACATTACCCTCAGAACACCCTTAACTCCACCCAACACAAATATATCCCCTGTAAGAGGTGCTTGGCTTCATTCAAGCTATCTGCCAGTGCCAGGGATTTGTAGTTATTCCATGCTACAAACAGACATTAAAAACAGCAACAATCACAGAAAACATTGATAATTACAGTTACACAGCAGTCTGCATTTTATTTAGTTACAAAAAATAAAAGGCAGCAAGGCAGGTATGGAACAATTTTCTACAGAAATGTGGCAAGCATTTTAACTTGTTCAATTGTTTGCTTGAATGAAAGGTTAGAGACCAGATAGAACATTAGAGTTCCCAGGTCTTACTTGTCTTCATTTATATGTAGGAATTTGTTTTGGCTGTTAAACAATGTAAAGCCCCAGTAATGCTGAGTTAATGCTTTTATTTTGACAGAAAAAGTGGGAATGTGAATCAATCTCCAGTCATCTTTTGGTAGGTAAACGTACATAAATAAAAAAATTAAGTTGAAAGTTATAGTACCAACTGTTGTAATAATGTGGGAGCTTTTGAGGGAGATTTAATTCTGAATTTAAATAGGAAAACAGCACATAATATTAGAGTGTTCTGCATATGAAATCTAGTCTCAAAGTCCAAAACGTTAAGTGCACTTTAGCAAATCTTTCAGTTCAATAGTTTATACACCAAGATAGACAACACTTCAATAGTCACTTGGTTGCATTGAGAGGTTTTAAAGTTAAATGCTCCCGTAACAATTTAGCTCTTTTGGGCAGAAATGAGAAAAAAAAGCAGCAAAAGGCATTAGTTTACTTTGAATGTATGTGACATATCTGCATTGTGCCTCAAACACTTCAATTTTAATGTGGTTAGTATTTTTACCTTTCACAAGCACAAATACTTGTCCTGTTTAAAAAATAAAAAAGATCTGCTCAAGGATATACTCAAGAGAAGTCCTTGATGTGTATAAACATCCATGCCAGTGAGACCATTCATAATGGCCAAGCCAATTCAGCTCCGCCCTCCACCCCACATTCATGCACACAGAAAATTTCTTAAACATATAAACTATTATGACAGAGGAAGGACAAAGCTATCCTTGTGTGGCAGCTTTAACCAACTGGCATGGTTTATATTTGATGAGTTATATGTACTGACATTTGTGTCTTCCAAAATTCATAATAAGCAAACTGGGATCATTTTCTATTAGCAACAAATGGTTCTCCCAAAGGTGCCAGTATCCTTCATTTAAAAAGTCAGTGTCATCTACTTTTCTGTGTTTCACTCCTTTTTTATTTATTATGAATACAGTCTTCACTGAATGAGGGAACCTAGCATAGCTTGCTTTGTGCACCACCAATTTCAACAGAAATTGAAACTGACAAGTGTTCAAAACTGCTATTCCAAAGGCGGCAAAACGAGTTAAAACTTACAAGTGGTGACTTATTTTTCTAAAACTATCACTGGGTCTTTAGAGAAATAATTTTAGTGTTAGGACCCAAAACTGAGGAACTTCTTAACTATTTCTATTTAAAATTGAGCAAGTGCTACTTTTTAATCACTAAAAAAGGGAAGAATTTTGTTCACTCGTTCTTTAACCATGCTTAATCATTTTAGTTTATGCCACCAGAAATTCACTGCAATCCTAAATGAGGCTTCCAAAATACCCCAATTAAAAAAAAATCAGTTTGCTTCTTTTAATTTGAGTTTAAGATGTAGGTGCTGGAAGAGACAAATGTTGGTCGACAGAAACTGTGAACCTCAATGCAATCTGAAAGTTTTACCTTGGGACTTTCTCTGCTTACTTAACCCTTAGTGAACTGCACCAACAAGAGCAGTCATTTCACTGCCACTATGGAAATAAAGGAAGTTAGACATCTCAAAAGATCCTTCAACACCAAGATGAAAAAGGTTAGAAAAGTTCTGAATGCACAGTTTCAAATGATTTAACCAATTTACACAAATTAGTTCTTAGATTTTAAAGCCCAAAATCTTGTTTTGATTCCTTTATGAACAGGGCAGAAAAGAGGTAAGTCAAGAAAAAACCCCGAGGGAAGGAGGCAGGTGACTAAGCTCTAGTATTTGTAGTTTGTTTTTCCAAACTTTTTCAATGCATAATTACATTCAAAGCCTCTTGTTATTAAAAAAAGACAGATGTTCTGCCCTTCCATTACTCAAATACAGATGTTTTGCAGTCCATTTTCATACTAAAAACATTTTAAGAGACTAAAATTAAAGCCATTAAATAAAGTTATTCTATTGTGAAAATCATTTACTGAATTATACTAATATCAATCTCTATAGCCTATTTTGTAAATTGACTATGGATTAAGTTTTTTAAAAATAACCGGTTCTCTTTCAGAAGGTTTAATTAAAACAAAAAAGTTATTAAAAAGACAATATTCAGTTAAGCCAAATGCAGACTGAATTCTTAATTTACATCCAGCTGTGCCTGGGTGGTTTCAGACCAGTGGATAATCTTATGGCTGTTGCCGCAATACTTTGCTACAGTGGGCCAAAAGAATAAACCCTTTAAAATGAACGATGGTCCAGGCTTTCAGCAATCAAAGTCAGGACCTGAATCTCATTTTTAGGTTGTATATATAAATAAGATGCATTTTGTGATTAGTTAAGTGACACCTTCAGGTTTAATTGGATGCTATTATCACTTTCTGGTCAATTCACAGAAGGAAGCATGGATTACATTTTCAATAATTAACTGATGTAATAAAACCTTCAGAAGATTATTCCAAGGAAATGATTGGGAATTGAAGGAAATTGCCACCAACTAATGATCAGTAAGAGACAAATTTCAATCACATGGGAAAAACTGAACATTATTGTGTGACGTGTCAAGCAAGGTAGATAAGGTTAAAATTTGTTCCATAGTTATGCAGTTATAGCTGTTAAGAATTTTATAATAGGTCACCTTTACAAAGTGTTTTGTATATGCCATTTGGAAGTTCACCTGTTAATTCTCTATAAATATTGCCACATAATTCTGTCAATCTTTAAAAGGGGTTTTAATCTTGGTACTGACCAATTGGCAATGAGAGCAATACTGAAAGAATGTTTGATAAAGAGCTCCATGTTAGTAAGCTGCTATAGCAGTTGTCACACCTAGCATTCATTCCAAAACTTGTATTTCAGAATGTGACAGCTGCAGGGTACTGGATGTTTGTGTCCGAAGTTTTAATGCTATTAAATACTGTACATCAATAGGTTTTACAGTAACCATAATAGACACCTACTCAGCACAGGTCTCTACAAAACGCTTGAAGACTATTCAGAGTAAGTTTGACAAAGCTTCAACTTAAACCTCAGAAGGGTTTGTGAAAGTGAGGCTAAGATTTAAAGGATTTACAAATTGTTTAGTCCTTTGAAATCTTAATGATGCCAAAGAAATTCCTATAGATTACACAGCAGCAGATTTTATACCTTGTTTTGGAATATCACACTCCAAACTCTTAATACCAGAAATAAACATTATGGACCAAACCAACAGCAAATGAGCCTTCAGCTGATAGACACAAGCCAGGATTTCTGTATAGAAAGGAGTACAAGTTCTAGGCAACGACAAATTAAAACAGAAACTGAAACTAGAAATCTATTCCCACCACCACCACCAAAAAACATTCCCCAACAATAAGAGTGGAACACACTTGCCTTGACACTGATAATTTAAGTCTCTTGAAATAATTATCCAGATATAAACTATAGAAACCCTCCCACGCCCAAAATGTTCTATGTACTCACCATCTGTAGGATTGCACCATATAAGCGGAGGAGAACTTTTCGTGGCTCATCTGCAACCGTCTCCATGGTGTCAGGTAACGAGCACTGGAACAGCATGTTGCTAAGGCCACCTCTAACAAAAGAAAGGCAATCAGAAAACTGATCATTCCTCTCATGTCTCATATCCGTGAAGAGCAGATTCCTGCTTTATTACATATTTCAAGGCTTTGGACTGTCAGATCTGGAATAAGTGACCTGATCTAAATGCAGACTAAATTCAAACTCTTCAGCACATCACTAAATCACAAATCAGTAAGAGAAAATTTTTTTTTAAGACTGCTGATAATAGCTTGCCATTAGAAGCGGTATAGGACAGAAATCTACCTTTTTATTTGGGGGGGAAGAAAAAAATAGGTGTTTGACTTATTACTGTGGGATAGTGTTTCTGCTGAAGAAAATCATTGGAATCTAGCCTAGGAATGAAGACTTTTCCACATTTTCAAAGGCCATTTTATTATTTAAGTGAACAGCAACAGGATCTATTTGTGGAAAGGCTCATGAGCAGAATAGTAGATATGGTGCAGGTCAGGACTGACATATTTTAATGAGCTTCTCCCACAGTAGCTAAAATGATGCTGTTTTAAGCTGTACTCTTCTTTCTGGAGATTTAGTGCTTATGAAGAGATTAGATTTAACAGTCACCGAAAAAAGTTCGGTCAGTTTATCACAAGAGACATGCAGTTATGAACACAGAAGTTTTGCAGGAGTTTTCATTTGCTTCTGCGAACTTGATTGTGTACTATGCTCTCTCCCTTTGTTTACTTGTAACATCAGGTATTGAAGGATACCATCAATTAATGGTTTAATTAGAACTCCAAAGAAATTGCATGATTTTGGCCCTGATTACCCATAGTAAAAAAGTAAGAGTCACATGGTAGTTTCATATGCAGAAACCTGTAGATCTAAAATGTACTGAAATTTGATTTCCACTAGCTCTCAGTTTAGCTAGCTGAATATTCATCTGGGGAGCCCTACTGTAGTGGGACTAGCACCTGTTACAAGAGATTGTGAAAGAAACATCTCTACTATATGCTCTCCATATGATATGATTAATCTTAGAGGTTCCTTTTTGTGTGTTTTAAAGAACCAGGTTTTCAGTTTGTACCCCTTTTACTAGAATAGTTTAAAATTTTACTTGAACAAAAGCTTCCAGCGCAGGTTGATCAGTCAAAATACCTATTTAACTATCCACGGACAACAATTTAGTGTTATTGCATGTCAGCTCATTGTGCAAACAGACTAGACTTACATGGTCTGTACCTATGGTTGCAGTGGTGTTAGGTCTTATGAAGTCCAGTAATAAAATATCTTCATATAGCATCTTTAAATGTTATTTTTGTATTTAAAGAGTAACCAACAGCGTCAGAGGAGACAATACTGCCTACAACTGTGACGATAGTTTTATAGAGGGGAAATGAAATACATCTGGAGTGATATTTTCCTCTGTTGGTGGTCCAATAGCAAGCAGAATATTTGTTTGAAGCCCCTTTTATAGGCAAAGAAAAATGGAATAAGAAGGTTGATGAAGCTAGGCAGGTCAAAGGATGAAAACTGAAAATGTTAGAATTCGTTCACAGCTTCGTGAATGGGACAGCTAAAAATGATAGATGTGTCTAGGGCTATTTTTGTTCTTTGTGGTTGGGACAGAGTGATAAGTTTGTCAATTGTAATAGTTCCAAAAGGAAGATAATAGTTGCCATCTGTCAGATGGCTCAGAGGGCTGGAGTTTGGCACTTGTACCTGCAAACGGATTCATCTCTATGAGCAAGCCTGGCATTTTTTAAAGTGTTTATATTATCATAGCTACTCATCCCTACTAGGTAGTATACTAATATATGATCAAAGACATCAGGGAAACATGCAAAAGCTCAGAAAGGAAGATGGTGGTCAGTTTGCAGTGATAAATCACAAGAGCCACAAAGAACTGAGATGTTGGGTGAACAAATGAAAGTTGAGTTAGGCACCCCAGGAAGTTAGCATACTTTTAAGCTAAATATCTAGTCAAATTTAAATATGGTACCTCAATTAGTTATAGCTAGACAGGTATCTGTCAAGGGGAAAGTGTCAGTATACTTCTGGTTCTCTCCCGTGTCAGCAAGATCCCATTGCTTTGCTATCCTGGAGTTAATACTGCTTTGTGTACCCCAATTACAAGTTCATCTTTTGAAAGCCTTCAAGCATTTAATTATCTTGGCAACATCCTGGATATCCAGTACCTTTATATAGTAAATTGAACCTCCTCCTTTAAATCATTTCAAGATAAAAAAAGATTGAACACTTTTGCTCATATCATACCCCATTTATGCTCACTTATTTCAAGTGAAAAATTACTACAGAAGAATTTACCACTACATTGCCTACTTGTTTCTAATATGTAAATCAGTGATCTGATTACCTTGAAGATAGCCATACATATCTGTTTCCTCCCTCTAATTCTGATGTCATACTCCCACCCAGTAAATTATTCATAAGGCAGCAGCAAGCAGATTGAGAGGGAAAGAAGAGAACACTGATGTCACTTATAAATAGAATCATAGGATAACTGAAACCTATGAAAATCCTGCAGTTGTGATTACAGATGGGCATCACCTCTTACCTGTAATGCATAAAGCTATGTTCATTACAAAATTTCATAATGTCTGAAGTACTGCATTTCAAAGAACGGTCTTTATGACAGTGGTGTTTTACAAAGAAGCCAGCTACCGCCACATACTCCACTTGCTATTAGTCTTATCTTTTAATATTTCCAGTGTGCTGAAGTGGCTTAGAAGGACCCAGGAGAACCTTGTTTTTAAAAACTGAAATAAGTTGGTTCAACCATTTAAGTTCCAGTATGCAACATAAAAGTTATTGTCTCAGTTTAGCTTTAATTAAGGAGTCTTATTTAAAATGCAGTTTTACCCTGAAACATGACTAAATATAGTTCATTCTTACTCAACAGGTATGCTCCCTGCATATAATAGAGTCATAACAGGCTGATTAATGCATTGTTACTTTTGACTTGTGAGCACTGTAGATCTAGTAGTCTAGTGAGGTGATTTCAAATCATTCTTGAGCATGACTAAGAATTGATTACCAAGTTACAGTTGCAGGACCAGTTATACTTGTGCAAACCCACTGAAGATACCTGTGCAACACTTATGGAGGGCAAAATCTGGCCTGTGGAACCTTTTTCTACTGGTAACATGGAGAAAGAGCTTAAGTTTGACTTCAGGATCCCAGGTTGAGTTTGCTGGGACAGCAATTAGAAATCCATCTTTTTTACTTTAACTGAGTTCACCGGACAGGAAATAATTGAGACAAACCGAGTAGCTTATGCTGCCATTATTTAGTATTCATTTTCAGACCACAACTGAGCTTTAAACAAATAATGGCTGAGGCACTTGTTAGGAACAGGAACTTATACAGGCATTTGGAAAAAACTGCTAAATCATGGTTGATATTTTAGCTGGATAAGGTGTTTAGGAAATCCTGCAGTCCTTTAAGTGGTTGTGCCAGTATCCTGGAACTACTTAGTAAAGTGCACCAGTATCAAATTTTGGCAGAAGATGACAGATAATTAATCTTTTAGAAAAGGTTAGCATGCAATACATATTACTATAGCCTTTATTTTGGCTCCCACAGATTTCAGAACATTACTTAGTAATACTTAAAGGTTCCCAGTTCCACTTTGCTTTTTGGGGAAAAAAGCTTATTCACTCACCCCACATTGTCTCTATAATATTGCTTTTCTGCAGCAGGTCTTCATTATTGCCTCTCCTATCAGCATTATCAGGAATTTCCCTTCACAGCAAAGAAAAAACAGTATAATACTGATGGGAGTATAATTGTTGACAGTGGTAATATGGGTTCATCTTTCAAAAAAAAGGTGACCAGGATAAAGTAGTAGGCTAAAAACTACATTTTATACTTCATTATGTCCCTTAAAATTTGCGCTGTATTACACCAATTAAGTTAAATCAATACTTTGTGTATGTCATGCCATGATCTCACAACTATCTACAAAGATACAGCTCTTTCAGATGCCCAAAAGCTCAGAGGTCTGGGAAAAGCACAGCATGGTAGACCTGGTCATATTGTATTGCTCAAGTTTTCCTTCAATGGGATCCTAGGAGTCAATGTCAGGCCCACAAAAAAAAAAAGCTGTGTAGATCAGCACTTCCTAAACTTATCTGCAGAGAGCTAGCTACTCACATAGCACTAGCTACTTATTTTCAGCTGCTTTTACAGATATCTATGCCCTTTGTGATGAAGGATTAAAAAAATAAAAATTAAATTAAAAAAGCCACCACTGAGAAGCAGCTAGCCTGTGTGCTTCTACAGGGGCTGCTAATTACATAGAGAAAACAGCAGCAATCCTTTGGAACCAGAATCTTCTGTGGGAAACAAATATCCAAGGAAACATGGTACAAAGCAACCAGATCCTATGTTTAAGGAAAAAAGGACCAGGTGGTCTGGCAAGTATCCAGGGAAGTATGTAGCGGGGGGAAGACTAGGCAACTTATAACCATACAGGTAAGCAGGGAGAAGAAAGTAATAAAGATAAGGGAGATCAAATGAAGAGCAAAAATAGATCATGTAGAGTCATGACTAACACTAGGTCTACCTACATCTCCAAATAGCATTTAACATAAAACAAAATGTTAATGTTTACTTCCCTTGTAAAGCCCTTGAGAAGGGTATAGTCTGTTTACTGGTCTTAGGGTATGTCTACCCTATGAAATGAGGTCAATTTTATAGAAGTCGATTTTTCAGAAGCGATTTTATACAGTCGATTGTGTGTGTCCCCACAAAGTCCATTAAGTCGGCAGAATGTGTCCGCAGTACCATGGCTAGTGTCTGGGTTAAGCTCCCAATGACTGATGGGGCAAAAACATTGTCACGGGTGGTATGGGTACATGTAGTCAGTTGCCCCCCCCATGAAAGCAACGGCAGAAAATTGTTTTGCAGTTTTCCTGGGTTAACCACGCAGACTCCATAGCACTGCTAGCCATCCTCAACGGTGTTTTGCTCACTCCACCGCTTCCGCTGCAACTCTGCGATCCTGCGAACTGGAAGCTTCTGCCTCAGGCTGCTCTCCCAGCTGGCAGTACCACGTGGTCATACCTACCCCAGCCTACCCCTTGCTCCCATGGCTCAGGAAGCCTGGGACAGTGGTAAGGAGCAGTTCAACTATAGGCTGAGCAGGTGTGAATGGTGGAAGAATGTGCCTTTGGACATTTAAAAGCTCGCTGGCGCTGTTGGTCAGACCTCAGCGCAACCAACATTTCCATTGTTATTACCGATTGCTGTGTGCTCCATAATATCTGTGAGAGTAAGGGGGAACACGTTTATGGTGGGGTGGGAGGTTGAGGCAAATTGCCTGGCATCCAATTTTGACCAGCCAGACACCAGGGCTATTAGAAGAGCACAGCAAGGCACGCTGTGCATCAGAGACTTTGAAAACCAGTTTCATGACTGGCCACGCTACAGAGTGACAGTTGTGCGTGTTTCTCCTTGATGCAAACCCACCCCCTTTGTTGATTTTAATTCGCCATAAGCAAACCGCCCTCCCCCCTTCGAAATAAAGTAACTATTGTTTTGAAACCATGCATTTTCTTTATTAAAAAAATTGAGATAACTGACAAGGAAGCCACTGGTGGTTTTGGGTACATGTAGTCAGTGACCCCTCTGTCCCTCCCTCCATGAAAGGAATGGCAGATAATCATTTCTTGCCCTTTTTCCTGGATTGCCCATGCATATGCCATAGCACTGCAAGCGGGAGCCTGCTCCGATCACCGCTGTAGTTGTGAGCATTGTAAACACCTTGCATTTGCCCTTGGAGATTTTCGCATATATATTAGCATTACATCCTTTGGAACGGAGTTCTGATAGCACGGATTCATCTCCCCATAGAGCGATCAGATCCAGTTCCTCCTGTTCGGTCCATGCTGGAGCTCTTTTGCTATTCTGGGACTTCATGGTCCCCTGTGCTGATGAGCTCGTCACGCTGGCCAAACAGGAAACAAAATTCAAAAGTTCCCAGAGCTTTTCCTGTGTACTTGACTAGTGCATCTGAGTTGAAAGTGCTGTCTAGAGCAGTCACAATGGAGCACTCTGGGATAGCTCCAGGAGGCCAATACCGTTGAATTGTGTCCACACTACCCCAAATTCGACCCAGCGTTGTTAGTTTTAGTGCTAATCCCCTTGTTGGGGAGAAGTACAAAAATTGATTTTAAGAGTCATTTAAGTCAACCAAAATGGCTTCGTCGTGTGGACGGGTGCAGGGTTAAATACACCTATTGCTGCTAAATTCAACCTAAACTTGTAGTGTTGACCAGAGCTTAGGATAAACGGTCCTTTCAAGTTACTTCTAGAACAATACAAAACCAGGGTGAAGGACAATTCCTACATGAATGACTGATTTTGAAGTGTATTAGTCTGGTGCTCTACTGGTGACACTATTTCAAGGCTCAGGAATCCTTGTGCTACCCCATTTAACTTGTTTAGGTTGAACTTGACTCGACTATGTTTTGCAAGGGCAATAGTTTCATGTACTTCATCTCTGAAAGATTTAATCAAGGCACATCATACAGGAGACCAATAGAGGCTTTCCTTGTGACACAAGTCACTTAAAGCTGTATTTACAGCTATTGAATACAATTCCAATAGGACTATGAAAAAAAGGTATGTGAAAAGGCAACAAGATTCAATTCTGTGGCACCGTACGATTTGGCACTTCAAACGGACTCCTCTGTCAGCCTGTAGAGAGGTGCTACTCTACTCAGTAAAGGTTGGCATACACCATCCTTGCGCTTCTGATTAATGGCCACAGATAGGGAAAAAAGTAACACCTTTGCAAGAGGCAACATCTCCAATGTCTCTGCTCAGTTTTCCAAAGCAGAGCAGAAACGGCATGATTGTCATTGTCACATATTACTTCGTTCTGTTACATAAAAGCAATTGATATAAAAATTTTATAGGAATTGCAGCTTTATAAAAGCTGTGCAATTAACCAGAGCAATGTGGTTCACTCTGCTATCAATTCACAATATTTTGACCCTCCCTGACATCAGGATCAATATATTCTATATCTAAACTGGTAGCAGTTTTCCATCACCATCCTATTACGCAGGGATCTCAAACTCAATTTACCTTAGGGCCAGTGCCAGTCCTCAAATCTTCCCAGTGGGCCAATAATGTCACTCATGCTGCCCCAAACTCCACCCCGCCCCCACCTGCCTAAGGCTCTGGGAGAGAGTTTGAGGGTCGGAGAGAGTTTGAGGGTCAGAGAGGGTGCAGGCTCTGGGAGAGAGTCAAGAGGTGTGGCGCTTAACTGGGACTGTAAGGCGGGGCGGGCCAGTGGGCCTCCATGCGCTGCTGCCCCCAGACACCGCCTCCACAGCTTCCTATTGGCCACAGGGGCGCCTGGGGCAGGAGTAGTGCATGGAGGCACAACCCTGCCCCACCCCAGGGCCACAGGGAGGGGCTGGCAGACAGAGCAAGCAGGTAGACACCACTCAGCTCTGCTATGCTGCCAGGGCCCCAGGCCACTTTAAATTGCCTAGTGGAAGCACCTGGGGGTGGCAGGTGGGGCCAAGGGAGAGACCCCAAAACTGCTAGAGCCCCACAGGCCACATTGGCTACTATGCAGCTGGCGTTGAGGGCAGTGTCAAAGCTCCTCCACTACTGTGTCAAATCTTTCAAGTTTCCCAGCTGTGCTTCCACAGCTCTTCGCCATGTTGTTTTCAGGCAGCCTCATTTTTGCTTGTCTTCAGGTGTCCATCTTATTGCTACTCTGGTGATTGAATCAGTTTTCATCCGAAGCACACGACCAATCCAGCTCCAGCACCTCCTGGCAATGATGGTGCTCAGAGCATCTTGAATGCACTGTCATTAGAGCAGTTCTCTATCAATAGCCAGTAACAGAGTACCCAATTTTGTTAATCCAGGGCTATGTTCTCCTTAAGAGGGAAACTGAGTCCAAGAGGTTCTATGGTAGTAGAGTGCAACTTCCAGCCAGCAAAATGCAACAATTTAAGTTTTTGTCACAGCCCCCTTCCTGAGGGCAGCTGCCAGTGCAAATGACCTGGATAATTTGTCTCAAAGGCAAAAGGGAAACCTTCCAAGAAATGCAGGAGAGCGCACCACAGTCTGAGGCAAAATGGAAATGTTTAGCCTCAGTTGGTGAAACAGACTGAAAGAGGAGAACAGGAGTGGGTAGATCAGAGTAAAATAATAAGTATCCAACACAGCAGGAAGAAGATTAGTCTATTAACTGGCAACAAAAGGATTTTTGGATAATGTCATTCTGGTGACTATTCGCAGCTATTTGGACAGGTAAAGTCAGAATATTAGAAAACCACAATGATTGTGATCCTTTAATGTTTAAATAACTATAGAAAACAGCCGACTCAGATCATATCCATATAAAGAGTTAAAAAACAGACACCATCTTAGTTTAGTGTAACAAATTCAAGAAGAGTCTTCATTTTATACTTGTATACTCCAACAACTCTGTCTAGTCATTTCCACCATTTAACCTGAATAATCAGTGCTCTGTATGGGTTTCACATAACAAGGATGGGAGAAACATTTAAAAATGGAACATGTTCTAGAGCCACAAACAATGCCAGGGGGGCTCAGGTACAAGCATAGCTCCTGAAGGTCAGTTAGAGAATTTAACAGTACTAGATTTCAAGTTAATTAAGATCCTACAATATTTTAAACTGGTTGGGCAAATAATTTTGAAGTCACAAATCCCTTTCACATAGTGGATTTTGAAAATGCAAACCCTTAAACCACAATAATGGTCAGAACTACTGGGCATTTGGAATTATTTAAGACTGATGTAAAAAACAGATACTGCTCTTTCACTCAGAGAGCAGTTTCAAAATACATTATACCGTTGCTGACCAAAGAATCCACACTTCAAAACGCCCCCATTTTCATATCCAAGCCATACAAACCTGGTTACTCTATGGTAACCAACTGACATGCTGAATCACAGCACTACAGAAACCTAAAGATGACTCACAATGCTGGGATTTGCACTACCATTTTCAATTTACAGGATGAAAAGAAAATATGAAATTTTGAACACTGAAAAAAGCCACTGACACCAAAAAACCAAGGAACAAGTTTGAAACACTCAAATTGTTCTAAATAGAGTGCAAGCATTTCTAGGCATTTGTACAAGCAGTGCAGGAGCTCCCACAAACTCCCTGTTGAGCCACGAATCAAACATATTTTGGTAACCACCCAGAGCACCTCCTCTTGGCTCAGAGGAGAGCCACAGACGTAACGGTGCCGGACCCTCCCCCTTTACTGTGGTTCTGGATTCGATGCCGTGACTTAACAATGCTGAACTTCAACGGATTTCTGCTGCCCAGCCCCCTATGCCGCCTGGGCTTTGGAGGATACAGCGGAAGGTAGGTCCTCCCTGCCCCACCCCCGCGGGACTCTAGGTTGGTTGGCCGCGCTGACCTTGCAGGTGGTCTTCCTGGCGAGGGGGAGAGGAGGAAGAATCCAGCCTGAGGAGCTCAGCCTGCCTGCTTTCCCCCCGCCCCACAACAAGTGCGGAGGGTGTGGGGGGGGCTACCCCTTGCATCCTACAGTGCCCCAGGCCAGAAGGAGAATGCAGGTGGGAGAAGGTCCCCGCCCACTCAGCCCCATAGCGCCCGTCACCCGGCCGGGGGGGGGGGGGGGAGAGAAGGAGGAACCAACTGGCTCCCCACCCCCTCAGGCCCAGAGCGCCCGCCACCCGCCCCATCTCCACAGTGCCCCCCTCCCCGGTCCTCACTCGCTGCCCCGCCCCCCCATAGCACCCTTGATGTAGCCCCGGGGTCCCTGCCCCGCCCCCCAGGAAGCACTGACCTGATGGGGCTTATGCGCAGCTGCTCCTCCCGCAGCCCCCGCCAGGCCCCGGGCAGGAACTCCTTGCACCACAGATACGCCTTGCGGCGGGTGCGGGAGTCGGGCTCCTCCTCAGGTGGCGGCAGCGTGGCCGGCGGCTGGTGCGGCGGCGGCGGCGCCCGCACCCCCGCCAGCTCCTTGCCGTCGGCCTCAGGGTGAGTGGGCGGCGGCGGCGGCTGCCCCGCGGCGGGCAGGACCACCCCGGGGCCGGGGCTACAGCCGAGCAGCAGCCCCAGCGGGGAGGGCTCGGTTTCGCCGTTACAGAACTTGGTCTTCATAGCGCGGGCGGGTGAGGTAAACCGGTGGGGGAGGTGCGCGCGCTAGAGTCGGTGCCCGCAGACGGAATGCGAGAGGCGCGCGCCTGCTTCCCGTTCTTATACCCGCTCGGCACGCGGATCCGCTCATCCCACTCACACCCCCTTCGCCTCCCTCCCCCTCACCCCTCGCCGCCCTTTCTGATTGGCTCTCGACCCGCACCAGTCCGGCGGGCTCCGGCACCAGACGCCTCCTGATTGGCGCAGAAAAGAAGCAGCGGCTCCAGCTGCCGCAACGCAGGCTTTTGTGAGGGGCACACAAGCAGCCGATTGGCTGCTCTCGGTTGCCCCGGCGATCGGTGCGGCTCGCGCGCATCACAATGATGTGGAGAGAGAGCAAGGTGATTCATCCACGAAGGTCAGCCCCACCTCCCCCCACCCCGTGCTCAGCCGCCATCCCCCTTCCCTCTGAGCTCCGCCCCTCAGCCCCTTCTCTGAGCTTAGCTCCCCCTCACTGTGTGCTCAGGCTTCACGCCCCCCTCCTCCTGAGCTCAGCCCCCACTGCCTCCATCTCCCCCCTGTGCCCACCACCCCTCCCCTCGGTACCCAGGCTCCATCCCTCCCCGTGTGGCTCCGTCTCCCCCCTCCAGCTCTGCCCGCCTAGCACAAGGATGCTCTCTCCTGGTGTGCTCAGCATCCCCCTCTCAATCGCAAGATTCTCTGTGGGTGGGTGGGCGGGAGGGGGAGGACATTAAGCCTTAGCAGAGCTGGGCAGTCACTGGAGAGGAAGGCAAAAGGTGGGGCACAGCTAGAGGGGTACTTGAGCTGTGAGTACAGCTGATCAAGCAGAAGAGGGGCACTGGGGCTAAGCTGAGGTCACCTTATTTTAGGTTTGTTTTAACATCTGGGAATTCAATATAGCATTATTACATCATTTGGTTGCTAGTGTTTAATTGACTATGTCCTGGGGTGTTAGGCTTGGCGTGGCAGTGCCATCTGTCCACTGCAGTGAGCATGGTGGGAGCTGCTGCTGCGCAAGACAGATGAGCAAATGCTTACCAGCAACCACACACCAGAACCACTAACCCAGGAACCTATCCTTGCAACAAAGCCCGTTGCCAACTGTGCCCACGTATCTATTCAGGGGACACCATCACAGGGCCTAATAACATCAGCCACACTATCAGAGGCCCGTTCACCTGCACATCCACCAATGTGATATATGCCATCATGTCCCAGCAATGCCCCTCTGCCATGTACATTGGTCAAACTGGACAGTCTCTACGTAAAAGAATAAATGGACACAAATCAGATGTCAAGAATTATAACTTTCATAAACCAGTCGGAGAACACTTCAGTCTCTCTGGTCACGCGATTACAGACATGAAAGCTGCAATTCTTCAACAAAAAAACTTGAAATCCAGACTGCAGCGAGAAACTGTTGAATTGGAATTCATTTGCAAATTGGATACAATTAACTTAGGCTTGAATAGAGACTGGGAGTGGCTAAGTCATTATGCAAGGTAACCTATTTCCCCTTGTTTTTTCCTACCCCCCTTCCCCCCAGACGTTCTTGTTAAACCCTGGATTTGTGCTGGAAATGGCCCACCTTGATTATCATACACATTGTAAGGAGAGTGGTCACTTTAGATAAGCTATTACAAGCAGGAGATTGGGTTTGTGTGTGTGTGTGAGAAAACCTGGATATGTGCTGGAAATGGCCCAACTTGATTATCATACACATTGTAAGGAGAGTGATCACTTTAGATAAGCTATTGCCAGCAAGAGAGTGGGGTGGGGGGAGGTATTTTTTCGTGCTTTGTGTGTATAAAAGATCTTCTACACTTTCCACAGTATGCATCTGATGAAGTGAGCTGTAGCTCACGAAAACTTATGCTCAAATAAATTGGTTAGTCTCTAAGGTGCCACAAGTACTCCTTTTCTTTTTGCGAATACAGACTAACATGGCTGTTACTCTGAAACAGGACAGATTGGCTCATGGTAACCAGGAGTTCCTTTAGCCCAAGCTCTTATGGAAAGAGGCAGGCTAATTAACAGTCTTATTCAGTTAGAGTTGATTCACACAGGGATGACAAACTGCACATATTTGACCTGTACTGAAAGGTGAACTCCAGAGGAAAATTTGTTTCTGTGTACATAGCTTTAAAGTTTTGTTTTGTTTTTTAAAAATCCATTTGTTGTTTACATTGGAAATATAAGAAATATCATGCTCTGACTTCTTTTTCTTGAAAGACTGGCAATATTTGCCGTATTGGAATGGTGACATCATAATCAGCTGAAATCAGTGTCAGCTTTCCTAGCCCTCAGGTGGAGTGGGAGGGAATGTTAAAATTGCCTAAGACTTAATATGCTCTTTTATCATAAAAGAGCAATAAAGAAACATGCCACCTTTGCACTGCTATGATCCTGACCTACCTCTCCCTCAGCCAGGTCCCCCAACATACATAAGAACATAAGAATGGCCATACTGGGTCAGACCAATGGTCTGTCTAGCCCAGTATCCTGTCTTCCAGCAGTGGCCAATGCCAGGTGCTTCAGAGGGAATGAACAGAGCTGGTAATCATCAAGTGATCCATCCCCTGTCGCCCATTCCCAGCTTCTGGTAATCAGAAGGTAGGGACACCCAGAGCATGGGATTGCATCCCTGAACATCTTGGCTAGTAGCCATAGATGGATCTAGCCTCCATGAATTTATCTTGTTCTTTTTGGAACCTTGTTATAATTTTGGCCTTCACAACATCCCCTGGCACAAGTTCCACAGGTTGACTGTGCATATATCAGAGCAGCTGGAGGGCTCCTCTAATACCAGCTGCCAGTGGCTTCAAGGGACTAGTATAGTAGCTGGCGATCATTGGGGTGCATGGAAGATTCATCTACACTTTTTTCTTAGCTAATTCTTTACAGTGCTGGCCCATGCATCCTGGCCCATGCATCCTGGCCCATGCATCCTGCCCTGCCTCTTCACCATTGGAGAATCCCCCACTAGCATAGGAGTTCTGAGAGAGGAGTCAGGAGAGTTTTGTGGGTTGGTTTTAGAGCTGCTTTTTGCTGATAAAGAAGCCACAGCACAACTGAAAATCAGACTCATGGCTGAGGCATATTAGTCCCTAATAATTGAGAGGAAGGGTGGTCCAATGGCAAGGGTGCTAGACTAGGACTCAGGAGATGTGGATTCAATTCCTGGATCAATCCTAGACATCCTGCACAAGTGACTTAGTCTCATGTCTCAGTTTCCCATCTGTAAAATGGAGATAATACTACTTCCCTACCTCACAGGGGTATTGTGAGGTGCTCAGGTACTATGGTAATGGGTGCCATATGAGTACTTCTGTTTTGTTTTGATCTAATTTCAGTTGTTAGGTTCAGTGTGCCGATGGTGGTTGGAGTTGGTTGTCTATGGAGGTCAGACTAAATGATCTGGTAGTCCGTTCTGGTCTTAAATTCTATGACTCATGCTAGATAGATTCAGTAAATCTTAAGTGCTTTGCCAAACTGAGGCCTTGGTGGGGCCCATTGTTATACCTATTCTGTGGACAGAAGCACCTCCTTTGGTGTGGACAGTGCTCTTTGAGGAGTACAGCTCAGAACAAGAGTCCAATTTACCATGGTCAGATGGACTTGAAGCTGTTTGCTGGTGTTTTTTGCTGCATTTGAGATAGAGGTGTCAGGCCACTACCTAAGGTGCATATCTGTTCTGGGGCCACAGAAGCAGAAGAAATTTCTGCATGAAGGGACAGTGGTTTCCTCTCTGCTATTCACACAAAAAAACAAAAAATGGCTAGCTCCTCAGCTTGTGTAATTCAGCATAGTTCAATTTGACTTCAGTGAAACTAGGCTGATCAGGTGAGGGTCTGTCCCCGAATGTTTTATAGGTGGTGTCCCTTTAATCAGAATATTTCATGGCTTTTGAGAACGGCAGTCAGGGCCCTGGTAACAGAAGAAGGGATGGAATGTTGGGGGTCAAGAGGTTTTGTGGCAGTTGGGAATGACAGTTGGCTTCTTATGGTTGATGAGAAATACTTCTTTCCAGGGATCTATCTGGAGAAGCAGAAAAGCCTTTGATGCTAGGTTTCAAAGTAGTAAGAAGAGTTCTATAATTGCAAAGTTCATCTTGTAACTCAAGCTGTCATTGAAACATGCAGGCAGGAGAACCAAAGAAAACACTGGGAAGTTTTGGTGTCTTGGACTTTAGGACTGACCTTGTGTTTCCTGAATGCCCTGGTCTCACTCTGCTTTATCACATGGTAGGAAACAGGAACTAGCTCCATCAATTTTTTTCTCTGACTAGAATTTTCTGACTAGCTTTCTCTACAATTGCTATCAGAGTGGAAAAAGCAGAGAAGTCAAAGAAGAAAGCCATTATTTGCTTCTCCTGTGGAGAGATGATTCAATCCACTTGTCCAAAGAGTCTGTCTCATCTCCTCATGAGACTCCAAACTGTTGGTACTGATGGATGGTCTCACTGACATTTGCTCTACCTGACCCTTCTGTCTCAAACTCTGAGAAGAATATGTTTCAACAGCTCAAAGAACTTAAACGGAGGCAGAAAAATCACCTTGTTTTAAAGCCTTCTCATTACAGGACATTCACCTTCTTTGTTCCTTAACATCATTCTTCTCAATAACTAAGGCCCCTGTCCAACACTGAGAGCCACACAGACAGACTCCATGCACCTATGTGGAAACCTATTGAGCATACAGCTATTTCCTATAGCTGTGTGTTCTGTTCGGTATTCCGTTTATTAATTATTATTGGAATTTTAGTAATTTTTATAGAAACATAAGAAACATAAAAACTTTACAATAGCTCATAGTGTTATGCACCCAGCTTAGCATAATCCATCCCTTGAGGGGCTCACACACTGGAGTCTTGAATGGATACAGTGCAGTCAATTCAAGAGCAGAGAGCTAGAAGGACTGCTGACAAATGAAGATGATCGTTCATATGAGCTTCAAGCTGCTTAGCTCATATAAAGCTACATACAGGGTCTGATTATCAACAGCTTCATTTTTTCTCTTTCTAATGTTTTAGTTTATTCCTTTAAAATTTTTTTTTAGAACAAATTTAATTATTTTTTAAAAAGTTATATTGAGCTACTTTCTCATCTGAAAAAAATCCCCAGGAGGTGGATTTGGGTCAGGGTCTTGGTTACTGGCGAGAGAGCCTTTCATCTCTAAGTTGAAAATTCCAGGTCAGTGTAGACTAGAAGTTGTTACCATCTCAAGGCTGTTCTGTGGCCTTTATGACATGAGTTTGTTCTTGTCAGACCGGTTTTGAGTGGGCAGGTGATCACATAACAGATAGCATTGGCACTAGCGGCAACTTTGTTGGCAGTTGGTGCAGACGGGCCAAGGATGAATGCGCTCAGAGCTCAATCCAGTGCCGAGTGAAGTCAGTGGAAAGACTCCCATTGATTTCAATGGATATTAGATTAGACATATAGAGAATACTCTTTGGGGTCTAGAGGTGGTCCCCTCCAGGTTGGGCATGAGGCACACTGGTGGATCCATGTATGAAAAGTTTGTACTGACATGCCTCTGCTGTACCTATTCTGTGGGTGAAACGAGAACTTCACTCTAGACCTGGCAAGCTGGTACTTTTTACAAATGCTAAATTCACATTAAAATGAAAAGGAAAAATCTGTGACCATATTTTAACTGCTTGCAACTGTGTTTGTCAGCACTTTACTCTATTCCCCAAAAGGAGTCTATGTTATTGTTGGGAATTAGACAATGCACGTAATAAGGCTTTAATTTTGCAAAGGCTTTCTGGTAACATCATAATACATTGGAATGAAGCTCATTACCAAAATCCCAAAATAGAATTATAAAATTAATTCCTAGAACACAAATGATCAAGTGTTTAAAATACAGGAATGAGATTTAGATATAAGTCCCACTCTTATTTCAGTTCCACCTTAGTAATAGCACCAGGGAGTTCAGGGTTTCTAACAGATGTTTTACTCTTAAGCAATGGAGTTAAATGCTTCTGTGTATGTCCCCTCAAATTTCTGCTTATTTCTTCCCAACCTCCAATGGGGTTCGGTCGTGCAGTCTTTTAGTCAACTCAGATTCTTCAGACAAGCTCCTTGCCAGTTGGACCTGCAATGGGAATCATTGCAGGTTATGCTCAAAGAAGAAAGTAATTACTTACCATAGCAACCATGAGGCGATTACCAGCACGATCCATTCTCACTGCCCTCTTCAAAGGACATGAGTATTCAGAAGTTATGAGCTCATGCACTTCACCTACAATATGGATCCCTACAGGCAGTCATCTTGAATCAAGGTTGTTGTGGTAGGGAGCCATTCTTTATGTGGCAGTCGATATTTCTCTCTGACACTCTCTAGCTGGACTGCTCTGGGGACTAAGTCTCTATCCTAACTCCTGCCCCCAAATTTCAGTGCGAAATATAAAGGAACAATTATCCAATCTGTTAATGGACCCTCCACACTTTCTTAAACTCATTTGTGCGTTTCCCACTTCAGCAGGTTTCAACCTGCCCCCATCAATCCTCATGCTATTCTGCTGTTAGTAGAAAACCAGGTTGGCTTTTCCGAGGAGCAAGCAAAGGGGGAAATATCTCTTTCTTGTGGCAATGTCTCAGCCTATCCTCTGCTACAAAATGATCTGTCAGCTCCCTGGTTCTGTCTTGTTCATGATGGCATCAGGAGAGCATGCTCTGGTCTGTCAAATTGAAGACTGGGTCTAGGAAAAAACACAACCTGAAAGTAATCTAGTTATTAACAATCCAGTTGGGGGACTTACCCCAAAGGAACTTCCTGCGTTAAAACATTGGGGGGTGGGAGGAGAATGAGGAGAGGTAGCTACCCTTTGTTTATATGTCTCTCTATCCAGGGGTGCTGGAACAATTTTTATAGTGGGGGTGCGGAGACCCATTGAACCAAACTGCAAACCCTGTATATAATGGAAACCACTTCAAGCAGGGAGTGCGGCAGCACCCCCAGCACCTCTGTCTCTATACCACCATTTATCTGAGGAGCTCTGAGTGTGCTATCTACAGGTGTATTATGAGGATTCATTAGCTGGTGTTTGTAAGTATTACAGGAAACTGAGGTCAATGATTTTCCTAACATCACAAGACAAGTCAGTGGCAGAGGTGCAAGTAGAACTTAGGGATGCTTACTCAGGCAGAACTTGCATTTGCTTCAACAGAGTTGTCTGAGTAAAAACTTAAGAATTTGGTCCAAAATACATACAGGAATTACTTTATCACTGGAATGAAGCCGTGGGTGAGGTGGAAGGCAATAACCTCTGGACAACCAACACACACTCAACCAGTTGTGGGAGGGGAGTATTTTTTAGCTAAGGACATGCATCAAATACTAGTTTTCTAGTTCATTTATACCCATTCTTTATACCAGAAAACAATCAGAGATAAGTGCTCATGGGAGCCTAAACTGTGCCTTGAACAGGAAGAATATTATTTCATTTTGTTTGTATCCAGTCCCTCTTTGCTTTTTCTACTGTAGCCATACACGGGGCTAATGGCTGCCAGTGGTATATGTACCCTGTGGTGAAAAGCTTCTGCTAACAATCTCACAAACCCACAGTAAGAAAGAGCGTCCAAAGCCAGCCCTGGTTTCATTCAGTTGTGCGTGGTAAGGAGCATGTTCCCATTGGCAATGTGTGTGCTGCGGGGAGGAAGTATGCTTACAGAGGTGGTGGTGGTGGGAAAGGCCCAGATGAGACATCTGTCACTTGTTAGAGTTGTATGTTACAACTCTCCCAAGACTTACTCACTTCTGTCAATGATATTTCAGAGACAGCTGATGCTGATTTTAAAGTAAAACATATGAAATTGAGGATGTGTACATTGGCTAAGAACTTGATAACATTAAGATACTTCTGTGTGCAGATGCTTGGAAAATACAACAGCCAAACCAGTTAAAACTCTCCTTCCTATGTTCAGGCATTTCTTGTTAACAGGGTAGTAAATCCTGCACATAACATAGGGTTTAATTTTAATATTTACTAAACAAACAGATTGCTGGGGAAGAGAGAAAGCTCTGCACTTGGACAAACTAGTACGTACCTAATTAATTCAGTGGGCAACTGAAAGAAAAACATTAATAGTTCCCCTTCCCCTTCCAATTTCTGGTAGCCATGTCTATTAGGTAAAAAGACCCCACTGCCCCCCAAAGTTGCCAGAACTATTTCTGTAACACTTGCTTCAAAGTCTGCTGTCCTGTGCACATTCAAACTATATGATGAAGTAGCTCATAGACTAATCCTAGAATGACTTGGTTTACCATATAATCCATTTTCTTCTCCCTATAAGAACATAAGAATGGCCATACTGGGTCAGACCAAAGGTCCATCTAGCCCAGTATCCTGTCTTCCGACAGTGGCCAAAGTCAGGTGCCCCAGAGGGAATGAACAGAACAGGTCATCATCAAGTGATCCATCCCCTGTCGCCCATTCTCAGCTTCTGGCAAACAGAGGCTAGGGACATCCCGGCCCATCCTGGCTAACAGCCATTGATGGACCTATCCTGTATTAATTTATCTAGTGCTTTTTTGAACCCTCTTATAGTCTTGGCCTTCTCAACATCCTCTGGCAAGGAGTTCCACAGGTTGACTGTGTGTTGTATGAAGAAATACTTACTTTTGTTTGTTTGGTTTGCTGCCTATTAATTTCATTTGGTGACCCCTAGTTCTTGTTTTATGAGGAGGAGTAAATAACACTTCTTTAGTGGGGTGGGGAGAGAAAACCTTTTGAAGTGATAAACTCCCATTTTTTCATGGTCTGTGTGTATAAAAACATCCTCACTGTATTTTCCACTTTTATGCATCTGATGAAGTGAGCTGTAGCTCATGAAAGCTTATGCTCAAATAAATTGGTTAGTCTCTAAGGTGCCACAAGTACTCCTTTTCTTTTTACTTCCTTATTTACTTTCTTCATACCAGTCATGATTTCATAGACCTCTATCATATCTCCCCTTGGTCATTTCTTTTCCAAGCTGAAAAACCCCAGTCCTATTCATCTCTCCTCATATGGAAGCTGTTCCATATCCCTAATAATTTTTATTGCCCTTTTCTGAACCTTTTCCAATTCCAATATATCTTTTTTGAGATAAGGTGACCATTTTTGCTTATTGTGCAGTAGTTTACTATGCTAGCTATGTATGTTAGGCTAATAGGTTTTAATAATTGAGTCTGAAATAACATTTGTAATAGCACTTGTGACTCGAGAGCATGGTTAGTCATGAGTGATGCAACTCTTTCGTCTGTTTAGAATGTGTTTAGAGAGTGGAGTCTAGCTGCTACAGTTTTAGCTTAGCTGTTTCTATTTGTGTAACTTTCTTGAGGTTCGGCTTAGCCCACAGCTAAAGCCATAAGAGCTGTTACAAATAGGTTTTAATAAGCCAAAAGGAAATAACCAAACATGCATAATTAGCATAGTCATTCAATTAATGGTGAACAAGTGCATTGTGGGGGTGGGGTTCTAAGTCTGTTGCATGCTTGAGACTGCACTAATGGTTGTGGTCGACTGTGTGGTCTGGAGGGGAATTATTCCATCACCTCTAAAGCTCTCCTCACAAAATTATGCCTACTTTGAAAGTTTCCTGGCTAATCGATGTCATAGTTGCCACAAGCTATTGTGGAGGGGCCATGGTTGGAGAGCAACTTAAATGACAGCCTTGAAGATAGTCTGAGTGCCACAGCTCATCCATACACTCTAAGGGAGTGCAACATTATCTGAAGTTAGCCAAACTTTCTCATGCCTGAGTGCAACAGACCGCACCTCTGTATTCATACCCTAGTGTAATAATCTTTTTACAAAATATGCCTTGTGAGGTATCTTTTGAGAACTAATAACTTGCTGGTCAATAATACCATGTTGAAATGTGTGTAGCAACATTATACGTAAAGTTTTGATCATAAGCTGAAATCTTGACTGAAGTGTGTTTACCAGACAAATCTGGTAAGTGCATGAATCTGTTTCTCAAAGACAAAGGACAAGTTGACACCCTTAGCCAGGTGTCATCAAAGCTAGTTGGCCATCATCTATCAAGTGGCCATTCTTTGGCATGGAAAGGAGCGGAAAGCAAGAGACGAGGCAAATCTGCTTTTGAGCATACACAGGTAAAAAGAAACAGTGTGGAACTTCCTCCACCAGACTCCATGTCTCCTTGCCGTTGGCTGGAAAGGACTTTATTTAGGTGTCACACTCAGGAAAATGCATTTCAAAGCTTGACTGAACTATAAAAGTGAGGGTCAAAAACACCCCAAGTTATCTCTTCCTATCCATTTCTCTGTTTTCAACTAATATTACAAAAGAAACAGCTGCTGGACCTTGGGAGCAGATCCGTACCTGAAAATTGTTCAGCAATGCTAATGAAAACTTGTGGTAAGAATTTCACCTTGAACCTCGTCTAGTTTGTTAAGTTTAGTACTACGAAGCATTTTATCTTAATTTTTCTTGAAATCACTTCTGACTTTAAAGCCTTAATACTTGTACTCACCTAAAACCTCTCTCTTTGGAGTAAAATAAACTCATTTTATTCTTTAAACAAAACTAATCCAGTGTTGTGAACTGTCCGGGTAACTCCATATAGGGTGGCAAACTGTTGTATCTTGAACCCCTTAAAGGGGCAATGGACATAATATATCCGGACTGTCTGAGAGGGCTAGACAGTGCAGAACACATGTTTTTTGGGGAAAATTCAGGATTGGGAGTGTTTGGGTCACCCTGCATGTAATAGCCAAGGCTGCTGGAAGCCAGAGTGTGGCTGGTGTTTGCTAACAGGCTGCTAGGGTCAGAATTGCTGGACCAGGGCTGTGGCTGTATACAGACCCTCAGGGTGTGGCCTACAAGCTGTTTGTGAGGAGCCCAGGTTGAGAGCCACAGCAGCAAAGCATTGCAAGGCACCCCAGGTTGCAGGGCAGATGGTGACACACGCAGGGCCGGTACAACCACTAGGCAAACTAGGCGGCCGCCTAGGGCGCCAAGTGGTTGTAGGTGGCCAAAAGCGTGCTCCAGGGAGGCGGTGGAGTGGAGGTGAGCTGGGGTAGGGGGGCGCGGGAAGGGCCGCCTGCAGCAAGTAATGGGGGCGGGGGGTGCTGATTGGCGCCGCAAGCCTGGGAGGCAGAAGAAGCAGAACAGCAGCGGTGTCATAAAAATAAAGGGAAGGGTAAACCCCTTTGAAATCCCTCCTGGCCAGGGGAAAGCTCCTCTCACCTGTAAAGGGTTAAGAAGCTAAAGGTAACCTCACTGGCACCTGACCAAAATGACCAATGAGGAGACAAGATACTTTCAAAAGCTGGGAGGAGGGAGAGAAACAGAGGGTCTGTGTCTGTCTGTATGCTGCTCTTGCCAGAGACAGAACAGGAATGGAGTCTTAGAACTTTTAGTAAGTAATCTAGCTAGGTATGTGTTAGATTATGATTCCTTTAAATGGCTGAGAAAAGCATTGTGCTGAATAGAATAACTATTTCTGTCTGTGCATCTTTTTTGTAACTTAAGGTTTTGCCTAGAGGGGTTCTCTATGTTTTTGAATCTAATTACCCTGTAAGATATCTACCATCCTGATTTTACAGGGGGGATTTCTTTATTTCTATTTACTTCTATTTTTTATTAAAAGTCTTTTTGTAAAAACTGAATGCTTTTTCATTGTTCTCAGATCCAAGGGTTTGGGTCTGTGGTCACCTATGTAAATTGGTGAGGCTTTTTATCCAACATTTCCCAGGAAAGGGGGGGTGCAAGTGTTGGGAGGATTGTTCATTGTTCTTAAGATCCAAGGGTCTGGGTCTGTAGTCACCTAGGCAAATTGGTGAGGCTTTTTACCAAACCTTGTCCAGGAAGTGGGGTGCAAGGTTTTGGGAAGTATTTTGGGGGGAAAGACGCGTCCAAACAGCTCTTCCCCAGTAACCAGTATTAGTTTGGTGGTGGTAGCGGCCATTCCAAGGATAACGGGTGTAATATTTTGTACCTTGGGGAAGTTTTGACCTAAGCTGGTAAAGATAAGCTTAGGAGGTTTTTCATGCAGGTCCCCACATCTATACCCTAGAGTTCAGAGTGGGGGAGGAACCCTGACATGGTGGCACAGTGGTGGGATTAACCTGAAATCATCTGAGATCCAGTTGAGATTTTTTGAACTAGAAATACAGATTTTAAAAAGGAAATTTTTTTTTCTTTGGAAAGAAAGTCCAGAAAGCAGCTTTGAAACTGAAAGCAGCTTGGTTTCTCTCTGCTTTGTGGCCAAGCAGAGACAAAAGGGGATTATCTTGTGAATTGCAGGTTTTCTTTGCCTGGAGGCAGGGTACTTAACTCCTGCAGGGAAATTCACAGTCTTCCAACCCAGAGGTTTTTTTTTTCTTTTCTTCCTAAAAGTAAATAGGGGGTGTGTGTTCTACCCATTTGCTTTTTCTTTGGGCTGGGTAAGCAGGTTTCCAAGTAGTTGGAGGTTTTTTGCTTTAATTTGGGCCCAGAGCAGAGACAAGGGAATTGTCTTTTTCTGTAGGCTGACAATCACTATCAGAGAATAGGTATTCTATTCCAGCACAGCAAAATTTTACAGCCAAGTTTTGTTTGTTTATTTCTAAACCTCGGGTGTAAAGTTAGTTAAAAACAGAGAGGTTAGAATGACCAAATCCTCAGCTCGACTACAGCTGGAATTAGCCAAATTTCAGGCTGAGGAAAGACAAAGGGAACATGAAAGACAGATAGAACTCATGCGGCTGAAGAAGGAACAAGAAAGGGAGGCAGCGAGAGAAGCAGAACAACACCAAGCAGCTGCTCACAGGAGAGCTATGGAAGCGAGGGACAAAGAACTGGAGGAGAAGGAAAAAGAGAGGAAGTATGTGGAGGAGATGGAGAAGATAAAGGCTCAGCAGAATATCCCAACAAACCCTAGTAATCCTTCTCCAAGTACCACTTCCCATCCCAGAAAGTTCCCCACCTACAAGGCAGGCGATGATACTGAGGCCTTCCTAGAAAACTTCGAAAGGGCCTGCCTTGGGTACAACATCTCTACTGACCAATACATGGTAGAGCTGAGGCCGCAGCTCAGTGGACCCTTAGCTGAGGTGGCAGCGGAAATGCCTAAAGAACACATGAACAAGTATGAACTGTTTAAATCCAAGGCGAGAGTCAGAATGGGGATAACACCCGAGCAGTCTCGTCGGAGGTTCAGAGCCCTAAGGTGGAAACCAGACGTGTCATTTACCCGACATGCCTACCACATTGTGAAACATTGGGATGCCTGGATATCAGGAGCAAGTGTTGAATCTCCAGTAAATTTGCCCTTCCTAATGCAAATGGAACAATTCTTAGAGGGTGTTCCTGAGGAAATAGAAAGATACATCCTAGATGGGAAACCCAAAACTGTAATTGAGGCAGGAGAGATTGGAGCCAGATGGGTGGAGGTGGCAGAGAAGAAGAAAACTGGTCGCAGTTGGAGCGGAGACCAGAAGGGACCACCCCAGACCACACCTTATTACCGGGGGCCGCCCAAAGCCCCACCTACCTCCCAAAGAACCCTCCAGACCCCTTATCGTCCCACCACCCTGTTCTCCAGCAACCCTCCTCGCCCCAGTGACCCGTCAGCTGGACGATGTTTTAAGTGTAACGAGCTGGGGCATGTAAAGGCCAACTGCCCCAAGAACCCCAACAGATTACAGTTCATTGCACTGGAATCACACCAGAGGTCCACAGGCCCAGATACCTCCCAGATACCCTTGGAGCGGAGGGAAACTGTGAGTGTGGGCGGGAAGAAGGTCACCGCGTGGAGGGACACCGGAGCACAAGTGTCAGCTATCCATGCTTCCTTAGTGGACCCCAATTTAATCAACCCAGAGATCCAAGTGACGATTCAACCCTTCAAGTCCAACTCTTTCAATTTGCCTACAGCCAAGTTACCTGTCCAGTACAAGGGCTGGTCAGGAATGTGGACTTTTGCAGTCTATGATGATTATCCCATCCCCATGCTGTTGGGGGAAGACTTGGCCAATCATGTGAAGCAGGCCAAGAGGGTGGGAATGGTCACCCGCAGCCAGGCTAAACAAGCCGTGAGGCCTAGCTCTGTTCCAGAAACTTCTATCAGGACCCAGTCAGAGGTGATGGACCTGGACCCCAGGCCAATGTCTGCAACAGCAGTAGTGGATCCAGTCCCAGAGACCCAGACGGAACCAGTCCCAGAACCGGAACCAGCCGAACAACCAACACCAGACCCCGTGTCAGCACTGAATCCAGTACTTGCAACCTCAACACCAGAGGGCCCCACCGAACCTGAACTGGCAGCAGCCCATAACCCTACACAAGAGGCTCAGCCGGAGCCTGAATCCCAACATAGTGCACCAGCGGAGAGCGGTTCACAGTCAACAGAAACAGCTCCATCCCCTATATCGCTTCCAGAGGGACCAAGCCTAGGTCCACAATCCCATGAGGAACTGATGTCTCCAGCATCAAGGGAACAGTTCCAGACCGAACAGGAAGCAGATGAAAGCCTCCAGAGAGCTTGGACGGCGGCACGGAGCAACCCACCGCCTCTCAGCTCTTCTAATCGATCCAGGTTTGTTATAGAAAGAGGACTTTTATACAAGGAAACTCTTTCTGGTGGACACCAGGAAGACTGGCATCCTCAGAGACAGTTGGTAGTTCCAACTAAATACCGGGCCAAGCTCTTGAGCTTAGCCCATGATCACCCTAGTGGCCATGCTGGGGTGAACAGGACCAAAGACCGTTTGGGGGGGTCATTCCACTGGGAGGGAATGGGCAAGGATGTTTCTACCTATGTCCAGTCTTGTGAGGTGTGCCAAAGAGTGGGAAAACCCCAAGACCAGGTCAAAGCCCCTCTCCAGCCACTCCCCATCATTGAAGTTCCATTTCAGCGAGTAGCTGTGGATATTCTGGGTCCTTTTCCGAAAAAGACACCCAGAGGAAAGCAGTACATACTGACTTTCATGGATTTTGCCACCCGATGGCCGGAAGCAGTAGCTCTAAGCAACACCAGGGCTAAAAGTGTGTGCCAGGCACTAGCAGACATTTTTGCCAGGGTAGGTTGGCAGGTGAGGTTGCATCCTCACAGATGCAGGGACTAATTTCCTGGCAGGAACTATGAAAAACCTTTGGGAAGCTCATGGGGTAAATCACTTGGTTGCCACTCCTTACCACCATCAAACAAATGGCATGGTGGAGAAGTTTAATGGAACTTTGGGGGCCATGATACGTAAATTCGTAAATGAGCACTCCAATGATTGGGACCTAGTATTGCAGCAGTTGCTCTTTGCCTACAGAGCTGTACCACATCCCAGTTTAGGGTTTTCCCCATTTGAACTTGTATATGGCCGTGAGGTTAAGGGGCCATTGCAGTTGGTGAAGCAGCAATGGGAGGGATTTACACCTTCCCCAGGAACTAACATTCTGGACTTTGTAACCAACCTACAAAACACCCTCCGAACCTCTTTAGCCCTTGCTAGAGAAAACTTACAGGATGCTCAAAAAGAGCAAAAAGCCTGGTATGATAAACATGCCAGAGAGCGTTCCTTCAAAGTAGGAGACCAGGTCATGGTCTTAAAGGCGCTCCAGGCCCATAAAATGGAAGCATCGTGGGAAGGGCCATTCACGGTCCAGGAGCGCCTGGGAGCTGTTAATTATCTCATAGCATTCCCCACCTCCAACTGAAAGCCTAAGGTGTACCATATTAATTCTCTAAAGCCCTTTTATTCCAGAGAATTAAAGGTTTGTCAGTTTACAGCCCAGGGAGGAGACGACGCTGAGTGGCCTGAAGGTGTTTACTACGAAGGGAAATGTGCTGGTGGTGTGGAAGAGGTGAACCTCTCCATGACCCTTGGGTGTATGCAGCGACAGCAGATCCAGGAGCTGTGCACTAGCTACGCGCCAACGTTCTCAGCCACCCCAGGACTGACTGAACGGGCATACCACTCCATTGACACAGGTAATGCTCACCCAATTAGGGTCCAACCTTACCGGGTGTCTCCTCAAGCTAAAACTGCTATAGAACGGGAGATCCAGGATATGTTACAGATGGGGGTAATCCGCCCCTCTGAAAGTGCATGGGCATCTCCAGTGGTTCTAGTTCCCAAACCAGATGGGGAAATACGTTTTTGCGTGGACTACCGTAAGCTAAATGCTGTAACTCGCCCAGACAACTATCCAATGCCACGCACAGATGAACTATTAGAGAAACTGGGACGGGCCCAGTTCATCTCTACCTTGGACTTAACCAAGGGGTACTGGCAGGTACCGCTAGATGAATCTGCCAAGGAAAGGTCAGCCTTCATCACACATCTCGGGCTGTATGAATTTAATGTACTCCCTTTCGGGCTGCGAAATGCACCCGCCACTTTCCAAAGACTTGTAGATGGTCTCCTAGCGGGATTAGGAGAATATGCAGTTGCCTACCTTGACGATGTGGCCATATTTTCGGATTCCTGGGCAGACCACCTGGAACATCTACAAAAAGTCCTTGAGCGCATAAGGGAGGCAGGACTAACTGTTAAGGCTAAGAAGTGTCAAATAGGCCTAAACAGAGTGACTTACCTTGGACACCAGGTGGGTCAAGGAACTATCAGCCCCCTACAGGCCAAAGTGGATGCTATCCAAAAGTGGCCTGTCCCAAAGTCAAAGAAACAGGTTCAATCCTTCTTAGGCTTGGCTGGTTATTACAGACGATTTGTACCGCACTACAGCCAAATCGCTGCCCCACTGACAGACCTAACCAAAAAGAAACAGCCAAATGCTGTTCAGTGGACCGGAAAGTGTCAGAAGGCCTTTAACAAGCTTAAAGCGACACTCATGTCTGACCCTGTACTAAGGGCCCCAGACTTTGACAAACCGTTCCTAGTAACCACAGATGCATCTGAGCATGGTGTGGGAGCAGTTTTAATGCAGAAAGGACCTGATCAAGAATTCCACCCTGTAGTGTTTCTCAGCAAAAAACTGTCTGAGAGGGAAAGCAACTGGTCAGTCACTGAAAAAGAATGTTACGCCATTGTCTACGCTCTGGAAAAGCTACGCCCATATGTTTGGGGACGGCGTTTCCACCTGCAAACCGACCATGTTGCACTGAAGTGGCTTCACACCGTCAAAGAAACTAACAAAAAACTTCTTCGGTGGAGTTTAGCTCTCCAAGATTTTGATTTTGACATCCAACACATCTCAGGAGCTTCTAACAAAGTGGCTGATGCACTCTCCCGTGAAAGTTTCCCAGAATCAACTGGTTAAAATCGTCCTTGAGATGTGGAAAATATTGTTAGTCTTTATGTACTTGGTAGTATATTTAGAGATGCATGTGTCTTATTAACTCTGTTTTTCTTAGAGCTCCAGGAAGAAATCCCAGCCAGTGTTTCACCCTAGCTGAGATTTGGGGGGCGTGTCATAAAAATAAAGGGAAGGGTAAACCCCTTTGAAATCCCTCCTGGCCAGGGGAAAGCTCCTCTCACCTGTAAAGGGTTAAGAAGCTAAAGGAAACCTCGCTGGCACCTGACCAAAATGACCAATGAGGAGACAAGATACTTTCAAAAGCTGGGAGGAGGGAGAGAAACAGAGGGTCTGTGTCTGTCTGTATGCTGCTCTTGCCAGAGACAGAACAGGAATGGAGTCTTAGAACTTTTAGTAAGTAATCTAGCTAGGTATGTGTTAGATTATGATTCCTTTAAATGGCTGAGAAAAGCATTGTGCTGAATAGAATAACTATTTCTGTCTGTGCATCTTTTTTGTAACTTAAGGTTTTGCCTAGAGGGGTTCTCTATGTTTTTGAATCTAATTACCCTGTAAGATATCTACCATCCTGATTTTACAGGGGGGATTTCTTTATTTCTATTTACTTCTATTTTTTATTAAAAGTCTTCTTGTAAAAACTGAATGCTTTTTCATTGTTCTCAGATCCAAGGGTTTGGGTCTGTGGTCACCTATGCAAATTGGTGAGGCTTTTTATCCAACATTTCCCAGGAAAGGGGGGGTGCAAGTGTTGGGAGGATTGTTCATTGTTCTTAAGATCCAAGGGTCTGGGTCTGTAGTCACCTAGGCAAATTGGTGAGGCTTTTTACCAAACCTTGTCCAGGAAGTGGGGTGCAAGGTTTTGGGAAGTATTTTGGGGGGAAAGACGCGTCCAAACAGCTCTTCCCCAGTAACCAGTATTAGTTTGGTGGTGGTAGCGGCCATTCCAAGGATAACGGGTGTAATATTTTGTACCTTGGGGAAGTTTTGACCTAAGCTGGTAAAGATAAGCTTAGGAGGTTTTTCATGCAGGTCCCCACATCTATACCCTAGAGTTCAGAGTGGGGGAGGAACCTTGACAAGCGGTGTGCTCGGGGAGGAGGCGGAGCAGAGGTGAGCTGGGGTGGGGAGCTGCCGCACGGCTCCCTGGGCTGGGGGAGGGTGGTGGTGGGGGGGGGGCTGCCGCACGGCTGTCCAGGCCAATGGGGGGGGGGCAGGGAGCTGCTGCACGACTCCCCGGGCCGAGGGGGGGGGGGGGAGCTGCTGCACGGCTCCCCAGGCCAAGGGGAGTGGGGGGGGCGGGGAGCTGCCACAGGGGGGGCGCCTCAGGGTGGAGTGGGTGCGGGAAGCTGCCACCGGGGGAGGGGGGCGGGTGCAAGGTGGAAGTTTTGCCTAGGGCGCGAAACATCTTTGCACTGGCCCTGGACATATCCCCTTACTGGTCTGGATTGCACCCCAGAATGTCATATTGAGTGAAGGGTGAGGTAGGTACAGCTTTCATTCTGGACAAAAGCTTAGGCAGTTCATATGTTACCCAGACGAGGTTTATCATCTTTAATGATAAACTAACAACTAACTAACAACCAACAACCTGTAGCTAGAGGGCCCATTAAAGTTACACATTTAGAAACCCTTTCTAACAGTGAGATCATTTAGAGAACAACTTGTCAAGGAGGAAGTCACTGGGTTAAAAACATAAAGGCCAGAAGATCACCAAATCCAAGAGATTGTCACAGACTGAGAAGGGATAGCTCTGCTTTTCATCCTGCTGAGACACATACATTAAGTTCCAACTGGTCTTGGCTGAGACCTTAAAAACTAAGGTCTAGTCAGGTCTGCATAGGCACTAATGCTGAGGTTTTTAACTCTTCCTAGAGAATCTGGGACACACAACTCCCCGACTGATGTCAAAGAGTTGTCTCTAAATCCCTTAAGCAGCTTTTAATATGTCATCCTAAATATCCCAAGCCATTTGTAAGAGTTGCTTGCTCTGGTATCCTTAGCCAACATTTTCTCCCTTTCCCCCACTTCAGAAGTGGCTGGATATTATGATTGGACATATCTGAGGCTTGACTTTTCATGAACTTCTGTGGAGTTATGCTGACATAAAACCTGTGCGAAGGAGTGGAGACTTGGGCCCATACCTTGTGAAGTACTCAGGGAACCTTCAGGACAAAAGGCATTAATTATATCAGTGTCAAATATCACTGGCAATGTCCATCTGTGATGATATTTCAAAAGCCCCGCAAGTTATTTTGGGACACATCCAGTTTGTAGGCTGTGGGACTGATGGATTAACTCTAGGATTGGCCTCTCTTTTTATCTGGCATTTGTTTGTTGTACTTTGCAATGTAATGGTTTAATTCTGTTATCTTTGCATTTTACCTTGAGTGCAGGAGTAATACAATTATTAATATTACTACTAGAAGACACATCACTAGGAAATAAATCTGACGTAGCTTTACTCCAACAAAAGACCTGCTCTCAAAATAAGTGTGCTCCCACTAAGCACCAGCCTTTTTCCTTTAAAGATATTTAATACATACTTATAGACTAATGACATTAAATAAAGTATCAAGGAGTTCTACTCTATTTTGAAACAAATGAATTTACAAATATGGTTTGTTATATATTAACCAGACATGGGGAATCCAACTGAGTAAGGTAGAAGTTGTTTCAACATCAAGACTCCATATAAAAATCATTATTCAGGCTTAAGTAAATATTGGTTCAAACAAGAGATAGATATGACTGCAGTTTAAGAGGCTATAGTCTCAGACTGAGCTACCTTAGCAATAATCTCTCCCTCTGTTCTCAACTGAGATCTACTATGTCGATCTGAACTCTTGGGCATTCCCAGCAGCTGGCCTTCATTTTTGAAACTGGCTTCTTCTCCATCAGAGCCTAGGTTTGATGCTTTTCATGGCTCCATACCACATACAACTTACTAGGCCATAACTTGCCTGATTATTGATCCTGCAGTCAGGCAGGTTTTCTGGCAGTAGAGGGAAGGGATGGTGTAGGATAAATTGTTCTACACTGGACACTGAGGACAGTGCATAGCATAGTTTGTTATACAATGCCCAGATGCTGTAGTAACAGGCTCCAAATAAGTCAGGTGCATGCATATGGAATTTGACTGTAAGATATAATGATACCTCCCCCAGTTTTGGTAAACTGGATGGGTCTGTCATTGATTTCAAGGAGCTTGGAGAAGGGAGTGCCCCTATTCGGTTTGTTTATAGAATGATTCGAGGAATTGTCTGCTACATCCACACTAGTAATCTGCTATTTGTTGCAATACAGATATCTCCTTTGCTTAGCCTTGAATTCCAATTGCTCTGCTGAGTGGGAGCAATACAAATCCTTCTGGATACATTTTATTTTTGCTGATCATAAGCAAGGACTAGCTTCCCAATGTAGTTGGGGTGCTTAATCTCTTTTTAAAATGTGCCTTTAGTGCTAATGAAAGATATTGCACTCACCTGCAGACTGAGGTTCTGCATTTATTTATCCACAGAAGAGGTTCAACAAAAGCAGTGGCAGTATAGGCTTCTCCAAACTGCTGTGCAAAGACACCTTAACACTGACCAGGAGGCACCATTGAAGGGGTGGGTGAAAATAGTCTGATTTCCAGCTGCATGCAGCTGCTTTTGGGATATAATTGTGGTGGGATTTTTACTCTTCTGGGAGCTGGATTGGAATTATCACATTTCACGTATGCCTCCAAAGAAACAACAGAGTTAACAACTACTGGTCACTTTGGAACTGGGAAAGATCTTCCCGTGACCCAGTGGAAAGAGGCAGCAAATCCCCTTGCCAACCAGTCCTATGTGTGACATTTATTAATCACAAGTGTCTACCCTAAATTTCCATCTCTTGTTAAAACTCACTTTTGGTAGTGACTCTACAATTGCTATTTTTGGTAAACATGAAGAAACAAACTATTTCCAAGGACTAGTTTTCAAATAATGAAGATAGACTAGCAACACAATCAGTCCACAATGTATGGTCTTACAATTCCGGTGAGATACACATATCTTTATCTCCCAGAACAGATTGGCCTCTCTTCCTGTTTTTAATATGATACAAAAACCTAACCCAAGCACTGTCTTGGGTCTCAAAACAAAGTTCTTTCCTTAGCAATATTCTTAACTGAAGGAATAGTTGGAACCAAAATTGGTGGCATTGTGACACCTGAAATCCAGATGCCAAATATATCATAAGAACTTGGAAATAAGTAACCACCATCAAAGCGCACGGTGTTTCCTCTGGCTAACTAGACACCTTGGCAGTGCTGATTGCCCACAACAAGCCATTAATTCCATGTTGTCATGAATCCCCAGGAAATGCCCTTAAGTGAAGCTGTTACTATTATTTGTTTTTCATTTTATAATAGTGTGTGCGTGTAAACTCAGTTTCCCCCTTTTGTATCAAATTTCAGAATAGTGACTTGTGCATGACTGGCAGTGGCACAAGGACTGAAAAACATCCCTTGGAGATGTGGAAAATTCTGTAAAGTATTGGCCAGTGGGGGTGAGGAGGGAAAGAGACCTGCATTATCTCCCTATGAATAGCTGGCTGGTAGGGATGAGATGTGTGCTGGAAATCAGTTGGCTACTGTGATATTAGAGGTGCCTTTTTAGCAAGGACAAGAGGGTAGGGGCAGCTCACTACTAGCAATGGGGGGAAGGGAAAGAGCTGCTTATCTGCAATGAGAGGGCAGTAAAATCCTCCTGCTTGGAAGAAGGGGAGGGCAAGAGGCCCATGGCTTGCTGGTTGCCTGTCTTAAAATGTCCCAGCTATGTTCTGAAGCAAAAACATTTGACCTTTGTTACTTCTCAATACCTGAGGTTTAGGAATTTCCCAGCTTCAGCATTGTGACCCAGCACACAAGCTGCAGCAGAATGCAGCAGCAACAAGGTTAATGTTTTCTACTTTGGTTCAGTTGATGCTGGTGGCTGATAACTAGTAAAATAAAACTTTACTGCTATTATTACTGCACTTGGGAGATTAGTGTGGAGGACAATCCTGCCGTCATGCAGGGAGAGAATAAAGCACTAGACAGATTCCCAAACTATCGGTTCACCTACCACCTTGCAAAAAATGGTTGTGAAGTGAATTGATGGAACACCAAATTCACGTACCACCAGTGGTACATGTATCTGGTTTTGGGAACCCCAGACTAGAAGACTCAGGAGTTCCCTTCTAACTTTATCTTCTAATTTTATCTTCTAGGAGAGAAAATACTAACACCCATCTTACTTCCAGATTTTGAGGGATGGCTATTGCAAAACCAGAGCCATCTGGTAGGTCATGATACAGCTATATGAACAAGTCCTGGCTGTGGACTGGTGTAAACGGACACAGAGCTGGGGGGTGGGGGGGTGGATCGATCTAAGTTACGCAACTTCAGCTACATGAATAATATAGCTGAAGTCGACGTACTTAGATCTACTCACCGCGGTGTCTTCACTGCAGTGAGTCGACTGCTGATGCTCCCGCATCGACTCTGCCTGCACCTCTCACTCCGGTGGAGTATAGGAGTTGACGGGAGAGTGCTTGGGGGTTGATTTATCGCGTCTAGACTAGACACAATAAATTGACCTCCTCTGGATCAATCGCTGCCCGCCGATCCAGCGGGTAGTATAGACATACCCTAAGTCACAAATTAGAACGTGGTCCGGGTCAATAGGGACCAAAATGTTGTAAACATATATTTGATCCATGCAAAATGAGTATGGTGGCCTGTGTTCTTCAGAAGGCCAGACCAGATGATCACAGTGGTACCTTCTGGCCTTGAAATCTATGAATTTTTTGACAAAATGGTTCATCTCTGGGAAATATCAGTTTGTCAAAAGTGGGAACGTACTGGATTTCACAAAAATGTAGTTGATCAGTGACTTGAACCCAGTTCTTCCACATCCCAGTTGACTACCAGTTTAGTAGTTATTCTACAGCTTGGGGTTTTCTCCCAGTCTCTCCTGTTGGAACTGTTCCACTTTGTATATGCTAAATAGTCACTGGAGCAGGGACTCCAACTTGACTAATGCCAGGGGCACTGGAACCGGTGTGTGTGTCTGTGTGTGTGTGCAGCGGGGTCCTGCCCTCCCATTTTTAAAAATAGGAGAGCCATGCCCCCTTTTTTTAACATGGGCACAGTTTGGAGGGCAAGGGGGTGGCATTGCCCCACGAGCTGGCACGGAGTGGTGTCGGCAGAGGCTGCACTTCGCAGCAGATGAGCCTCTTCCCTCTGAGGCCCAGCCCCTGTCCAGGCCAGAAGCTGGAGCTGGGCAGTGATAAGAGTCACCTAGGAAGCCCAGGTCACTGTGGAGAGCCCTGGAACCTCCACCTGCTCTGGGTGGCACGGGCCAGGGGCTGCTCTCAGGCACCCCGCTCCCACCCAGGGCAGGTGGAGGGTCCAAATGTGGCCTGGGCTCTCTGGGCGGCTCTTACCACTGCCTGGCTCCAGCTTCCAGCCTGGCCAGGGGCACGGCCCAGGTCGGCTAGAGAGCAGCAGCGAGGCAGTGGTAAGAGAGCAGAGGCTGGAAAGTGGCAGCAGCTATGTGGGGGTGCTAAGGAAAATTTTGGGATGGCAATAGCCACTGCAAGGCCCCCCCAGCACTATACCTGCCCGAGGCTTGCAGTTTGGGGGGCAATGCTGGCCCTGGCCCCCCAAACTGTGCCCATGTTAAAAAGTGGAGGGCCATGGCCCCTTGGTCCCCTCGGTTCTGGCACTGGTGGCCCCCCCACTTCTACAGAGGTTCCAGTGCCCCTGACACACACAACACAGGTGAGTGCCTTAACCCGTGGGCTATGGAGTCAGTCTCTTCCTCGCTTCTTCTGGCTCCATGATTATTTAAATTTATACAAAGTAGCATGAGAGAGAGTGAGAGAAATTGCCCCTTCCCCCCACAATAGCCAGGATATTCACCTGGGTTGTAGGAGGGAAGGGTTCAAATCCCTATTCCAGATCAGGCACCATGGGACTACAAACCCGCATGAGTACCCAAACCAGTAAGCTGTTGGCTACCCTGGGGCATGTGCGCCTGCTATCTTTTATTGATGAAAATCGTTGAAAGGTCTCGCTTTTGTTCCAGTGCAGAATGGGAAATTTCAGAACTCCTGAAAATATTCACATGATGGAAAAAGTCCCCCTCACCCCCAGCTCTAGTTTGGACCACTAATCACGCACACGGTCTTCCTGCTGTGCCTACAGAACTCTTTCTAACTCTATGGCATTGCAGCAGGCACAGCAAGAGACCTACATCCCTAGGTATAGAAGAGGGCTCCTAAATCTAGCATGGACTACACACTAATTGTGTATATTTCTCTCCCCCACCCCCTCCAAAGTAATTCATGAAAATATGTCAATTCACAATGCTCTGGCCCGTGTGTTTTTGTGCCCCATGGCCTTTTTATTTACTCAGCGCCACTTTGTGTAAGGTTGTTCCACACCCACTCCCTGGCCTTGCGAAGGCCAGTCCCCTAACACACCACTTCACACACTCTTTGTTTTAGTAATTCTTACTCAAGGTCTTGGATTTCTATTTGTGCAGCTTTGGACAGAGTCGGATGTTGGGCTGGGGAAATCCCTCAATGCCTAGTATTTACTATGTAGCCTTAAGCACTATGGTATAGTCAATGATTTACAAGCTTGTTGCGCTGATGGTGTTTCTCCGTGTGCATCTCTGCTCCTCTGAGGATAGGTGGCTCAGGTTTTAATTATAGCACTCAGAGGATACAAAAGCTTCTGGGAGCTGCCCAGCAGGAGCTCCGGGAGTTCTAGCACTGTGCATTGAACTCCTGGGAGCCCTGGCTCTGACGCCTGGGGGAGAATGAAGGTGGCACAACCCACTCCGAATCCCTCCACCAACCACACAAAGATTTTTACAGGGCTGTGCCCTACAGTGAACTAGAACCATCTTCTGCTGTCATCACAGTTACAACATCAGTCACAGCACGAATATTGACCTCATGAGCCTGAAGTGTCACATCATTGGCCCTGTTATAGCCTTGTCCTGGTTCCTGCAGAGAGCAGTGTGAAACCTCAGCCCCAAGTCTTTTGCATGTTTCTTGATATGTGCTTGCAGTACGGTGGCAGATGTGACACCAGGAGTATTGCCAGCAATGGTTTTGGTTTGATGAGTTCCAAAATACTTTATTTCCAGAGGTTTCTAAGCATCTGTTTGCCTCAATGGAAATATATTAACGGCTCAGAATTTGCCTAGTTCCACTGTAGATAAATACTTAAAGAATCATTGGGACAGAGAGACAGAATGACTCTGAAGCCTGGTGGTTAGGGCACCTACCTGGGAGGTGGGAGACTCTGGGTCCAGCACCCCTGCTCCAATCACTCTTTCATTATTTATCCACAGTGGAACAACTTCATCAGGAGAGACTGAGAATATCCCATAGCTCAGTGGTTAAAGCACCCTCCTGAGAGGTGGGAGACCCCCTCTTCAAATCCTTTCTCCCCCTCGGGCAGAGGGGGGAGGAATTGAACTCCCACCTCCCAGGTAAGTGTCTTCACCACTGGGTTAAGTTATAAAGCAAGCACCTCCTCCTCCTGGATTTTGAATGGAACGCAATCCAGGAGGTATGCTCAGAGGCCACCTACTAGATTGGGCCCTGCACATGACTTAGGCAGCTGAACACTCTTTCCTCCAGTGCATGAATTAGTCTGGGGCTTAGGTGGGACATAGGTGGCCAGATGTCTAGAAGGAGGAAGCAGTGTGCATACCCGAAGGTTTAAAACTTGGGCACCTAGAGAACGTTCACAGCAGAAAGGTATCAAGCGAGTTTAGGCACCTCTATGGTTAGGTGGTAGCCCCGTGACAGTTTCATGAATTGTACTGGTGCCGCACATGGGGACTTAAGCACCTAACTCTGGAATTTGGGCACCTAAATTGCTTCGGGGATTGCAGCACCCAAGTCTTCAGCGGTCAGTGGATTAATACAGGTAGGGCTAGCTAGAGAGCTAAAGATGTGGAAAATGAGAGCTGGGGGTGGAGTAGCAACCTGCATGGAACTTGGAGGGGGAAGTACAAGTTGACGGAGGAAAGAATTGGAAGGAGCACCAGGAAATCTGACAGTGTGCACACGACTTGACAGATAGCTGGAGTTGCAGCATATGTGTAAGAGAATTTAGTTTTAGAAACATGAAGTCCTCATGTTATTACCTAGCTTGCAGTACACGGTGGCAGCGGACAAGCTAGTGACACCCACAGCAGCTCCTAGAAACAGAACAAATAGGCAGCATGGAGTGACTCAGACTATTGGATTTCCAGACAAAAAGTCTTGCACAAGCATGGAAGCAAGAATTGAGTCTAAACAGAGTTGATCATGGGGGATAAAGATAAGAACATGTAGGTAAAGCTTTTTTACTGTCTTACTGGGGGGTGGGGGAATGGGTGACAAGAAGTGAGTGAGACACAGTTGCCAGTAATAATGCCCAAGATACAAACAGCAAAAGCATTCGAGCACTGGATCCCAGACAGAATGAGTCTGTAGAGCACTGACGTTTTAAAACCCAAAACCAAGAAGCAGGAGGAGGAATAGATACTTATATTACTGAGCTGAGAACTCCGGCTTCCACATATAACTTCGGAGACATAAAAGACTGTCTAATTAAAGACAGGATTGTTTGCAGGACACATGATTTCATCTGACAGGAAAGAGTGTTGAGAGAAATAGCTCTAATCTGAGAGAAATGCCTCCAAATAGCAAGAGAGTCAAGGTGGGTGAGGTAATCTCTTTTATTGGACCAACTTCTGTTGGTGGAAGAGACAAGCTTTCAAGCTTCACAGTGCTCTTCTTCAGCTCTGGAGAAGGAAACTAGAATGTCCAAATTAAATACAAGGTAGGACAGCCTGTTAAATTTAACTACTTGACCAGTTTTAGACAGTTGAAGATGCTCCTGCTCTGTCTACATGATATAGGTGGAGTAGATGGAACAGCATTACACTGTCTCTCTTCTTCTCAAACAGGATGCCAGACAGATGGGCAACTGAATCTCTTTCTCCAAGGGCTCCGTTTCAGCTCCTGCCATACCCCCTGCCCTGTATCCAGCCAACCCCTGCCGCACGCACCCCCTGCCCTGCCCGCAGCCAGCCCCTGTCTCCAGCCACCCCTGCACCCTCTGCCCTACCCACACCAGCCCCTGCCGCACCCCCTGCCCTGCCCGCAGCCAGCCCCTGCCTCCAGCCACCTCCGTACCCCCTGCCCTGCCTGCAGCCAGCCCCTGTCTCCAGCGAGCTCCGCACCCCCTGCCGTGCCCGCAGCCAGCCCTGCACCCCCTGCCTCCAGCTAGCCCTGCCCCACGCCCCTGTCTGCAGCTGGCCCCACGTCCACTGGTGCCCTGCAGTTCCCAGGGCAGTAACCCTGCACACCTGTTTCAATGAGGGGGGCAGGGAGCAGCTGGGACCCACACATGTGCACACCCTAGGGTAACCAGACAGCAAGTGTGAAAAATCAGGACAGGAGGTGGGGGGTAATAGGAGCCTGTATTAGAAAAAGACCCCAAAACCGGGACTGTCCCTATAAAATCGGGACATCTGGTCACCCTAGCACACCCCCAGGGAGTGGTGGGGACCCACACATGTCAAATGGAGCTGATTTCTAGTTCAGGCCCATCTTTTTAAAAATGAACTTTAGACAGGGTTAACATACACCCGTATTTTACCGGACAGGTCAGGCTCTTTGGTTCTTAAATCGCCGTCTGGGAGGAATTTTTAAATTTTAAAAATTCATCCCGGGAAAATACGGACGTATGATAACTCTGTTGGTACAAAAAATACATACTGGGGCACATCCCTTAAATCAGAACTTTTTATAGGGAATCGGTCGTTAAGATTTTGGCAGCTCATCACTAGGCAGTGCTCTTCTTGACCAGCTGCTCACAAACCGGAAAGAATTAGTAGGGGAAGCAAAAGTGGATGGGAATCTGGGAGGCAGTGACCATGAGATGGTCAAGTTCAGGATCCTGACACAGGGAAGAAAGGAGAGCAGCAGAATACGGACCCTGGACTTCAGAAAAGCAGACTTTGACTCCCTCAGGGATCTGATGGGCAGGATCCCGTGGAAGAATAACATGAGGGGGAAGGGAGTCCAGGAGAACTGGCTGTATTTTAAAGAATCTTTATTGAGGTTACAGGGACAAACCATCCCGAAGTGTAGAAAGAATAGTAAATGTGGCAGGCAACCAGCTTGGCTTAACAGTGAAATCCTTGCTGATCTTAAACACAAAAAAAGAAGCTTACAAGAAGTGGAAGATTGGACAAATGACCAGGGAGGAGTATAAAAATATTGCTCAGGCATGCAGGAGTGAAATCAGGAAGGCCAAATCACACTTGGAGTTGCAGATAGCAAGAGATGTTAAGAGAAACAAGAAGAAAGTCAAGGTAAGTGTGGGCCCCTTATTGAATGAGGGAGGCAACCTAGTGACAGAGGATGTGGAAAAAGCTAATGTACTCAATGCTTTTTTTGCCTCTGTCTTCACAAACAAGGTCAGCTCCCAGACTACTGCACTGGGCAGCACAGCATGGGGAGGAGGTGACCAGCCCTCTGTGGAGAAAGAAGTGGTTCGGGACTATTTAGAAAAGCTGGATGAGCACAAGTCCATGGGGCCGGATGCACTGCATCCAAGAGTGCTAAAGGAGTTGGCGGGTGTGATTGCAGAGCCATTGGCCATTATCTCTGAAAACTCATGGCGATCGGGGGAGGTCCCGGATGATTGGAAAAAGGCTAATGTAGAGCCCATCTTTAAAAAAGGGAAGAAGGAGGATCCTGGGAACTACAGGCCAGTCAGCCTCACCTCAGTCCCTGGAAAAATCATGGAGCAGGTCCTCACGCTATCAATTCTGAAGCACTTAGAGGAGAGGAAAGTAATCAGGAATAGTCAGCATGGATTCACCAAGGGCAGGTCATGCCTGACTAATCTAATTGCCTTCTATGATGACATAACTGGCTCTGTGGATGAGGGGAAAGCAGTGGACGTGTTATTCCTTGACCTTAGCAAAGCTTTTGACACAGTATCCCACAGTATTCTTGCCAGCAAATTAAAGAAGTATGGGCTGGATGAATGGACTACAAAGTGGATAGAAAGTTGGCTAGATCATCGGGCTCAGCGGGTGGTGATCAATGGCTCCATGTCTAGTTGGCAGCCGGTATCAAGCGGAGTGCCCCAAGGGTCGGTCCTCGGGCCGGTTTTGTTCAATATCTTCATTAATGATCTGGAGGATGGCATGGATTGCACCCTCAGCAAGTTTGCAGATGACACTAAACTGGGAGGAGAAGTAGATACACTGGAGGGTAGGGATAGGATAGAGAGGGCCCTAGACAAATTAGAGGATTGGCCCAAAAGAAATCTGATGAGGTTCAACAAGGACAAGTGCAGAGTCCTGCACTTAGGATGGAAAAATCCCATGCACCGCTACAGACTAGGGATCGAATGGCTTGGCAGCTATTCTGCAGAAAAGGACCTAGGGGTTACAGTGGACGAGAAGCTGGATATGAGTCAACAGTGTGCCCTTGTTGCCAAGAAGGCCAATGGCATTTTGGGCTGTATAAGTAGGGGCATTACTAGCAGATCGAGGGACGTGATTCCCCTCTATTCGACATTGGTGAGGCCTCCTCTGGAGTACTGTGACCAGTTTTGGGCCCCACACTAAAAGAAGGATGTGAAAAAACTGGAAAGTGTCCAGCAGAGGGAAACAAAAATGATTAGGGGACTGGAACACATGACTTATAAGGAGAGGCTGAGGGAACTGGGATTGTTTAGTCTGTGGAAGAGAAGAATGAGGGGGGATTTGATAGCTGCTTTCAACTACCTGAAAGGGGGTTCCAAAGAGGATGGATGTAGACTGTTCTCAGTGGTAGCAGATGACGGAACGAGGAGTAATGGTCTCAGGTTGCAGTGTGGGAGGTTTAGGTTGGATATTAGGAAAAACTTTTTCACTAGGAGGGTGCTGAAGCACTGGAATGGGTTACCTAGGGAGGTGGTGGAATCTCCTTCCTTAGAAGTTTTTAAGGTCAGGCTTGAGAAAGCCCTGGCTGGGATGATTTAGTTGGGGATTGGTCCTGCTTTGAGCAGGGGGTTGGACTAGATGACCTCCTGAGGTCCCTTCCAACCCTGATATTCTATGACTCTATGATCTGGCTTTAAAATAAGTGATGCTAATTCTGAAATACAGGCTTGAAGTTTGCTAGACTTGGAAATCATCCCTCCAGAAAAGTTCAGAATGTGAAAAGACATTCTGTTCGGCAGTTCAGAATTCAAATCACCTGAAAAAGCTGAATGAGTCTGATGTCAAACCATTACTTCAGCAAATCAGAAAAGTCTGGCACGCTGGGGGAAATGTGCAACAAGTTGGTTGGGGAGAACAGCCACTGCCAAAACAAACAACTTGGCTTGAATATACCTTATTTCAAAATCTTCCTATAATTGCCGTAGCTAGAACTCTAACTGGGATAGAGAGCATAGTGCTAGAATTGACACAGAATACGAAGAGTTGTGAGCAGAAGCATCTATTTAAGACATTAGGCCAGCTGAACTATCTGTTCCAAATCTTAGATGTTATCAAGCCACAGCTTAAAGTGCAAGTGGACTGGAATTGCTCTCATCCAATCAAATGCTGGGACCTACATTCTGAGCTGCACCCAGCAGAAGGCATCTGAAAAAGTTGCAGTTCCCTGATCCTAGGTCAGTTCTGTGCCAGCCCTGGTGTAGATTAGAGCCACCTGGCGGCAGCTCTGATTTACACTCCCTGGAAATGTCCCCCAGGGCCTATCACCAGCCAGGGATTGTCAAAGCTCAACATGTTCTGGCCACACCTCCACAGTGCCTCAACACACCTGTTATGTTCGATGCTGAAGAGGGAGTAAAATAAGAGCTGAATATGCCCCCACCCAGAACAATTTCCAGCATGAGATCCTGCTGATTTTAGTTCCCTTTGTGCTTCTAAAGGCAAGAGAATCTGGCCCTAGCTCCCCATTGAACAAAATTACAATAATGAAAGATTAATAATAAATATAGGAGCCAGACTCTCAACTGCAGTAGAAATACACAAAGTGATCTTAAGAGGAAGATAAAGCATAGATGGCTGCCTGACTTTTTTACATGCTACTTGCAGAGCTTGAGGCAGGGCTAATTCAGCTGCTTGTGCAACTTAGAGCAGCCTCAAGGTTATTCTAACTTGTTGGTACAGTAAAGCCCCGCTCCTTCCCTTGTAGCCTTTGGAGGCCTAGAACTCCCCCTCTGTGGGGGAAGAAGGGGTGGTATAGAGCCCAAGGAGCCCAAATGGGACAGAAGGGGGGGGGCAAGATTTTTAGTTTAAGAAATTCCTCATACAGTGGACCTGACCAGCACCTTTTGTAGCCATTTATACTCGTGCAAAGTGGGTGTCATATGCCAGCTAATCAGAATGCATTTTACACCAGTGCAAATTATGCAAGGTGCAGGCAATGGTAAATAGGACCAATATGTCCTGCCTTGTGTAGAGAAGCGTTTCCTGTAGCTTGGGATTGCTCTGCCAGCTGGGAAAGCTCAAAGTGTCTCTTGTTGCACTCTGTCTCCCCGAACAAAATGTGCTAAGTTGCTGTTTAATTATCAATACTGCAACCCTGGTGATTATTTAGGAAGAATGAGCAATCGCACTGAACAGCTATAAAAAGAAACACTGGAGACTCTAGCAAAAGTGCAAACATTTCACAAATCAGGGAAGGCAAAAAATCCATAATTTATTGCTTTTTATTCATCAAAGTGGGTATTTATCCCCTTCCAGTGAGAGACAATGCCTGCACAGCTGTCTCGCTCTTCCAGCGGAGTGGGGGGAGGGGTCCTCATCCTCAGTGCTGTTTAGTCTTTGTTATTCTTTCCAAGGTCTCCCCTCTCTGCTGCCAGGGCTTCATTTCACTCCCTTCCTTGGGCTCCAGTGCCCATCAGCCTCTCACCCTTGTCTTTGTTGCCATCCCACTCTTTGTCCTGTCCCCCTGGTCTCTCTGCTGCAGGTGCCACTTAGCCTCTCCTATGTCCCTAGTATAGTTTTCCTGTTTCTTTCCCTTCTCAGACCTGGTTCTGGCACAAATGAGCATTCACAATCAAGCAGCCACAGGGAGAAAAAGCTAAAACTTAGGCTATGTCTACATGACAGGCTATATTGGCATAACTTCTATTGATCAGGGGTATGAATAAACCACCCCTTTGAGCCACATAAGTTACACCAACATAAGTGCTCGTGTGCACAGCGCCATGTTGGCAGGGGAGCTCTCTCCCGTTGGCAGAGAACATCATCACCAAACGCGCTGCAGCGTTGCAGCTGCGCCACTACAGTGCAAGTCACGTAGATGTGCCCTAAGTCTCTTGTGAAGGAGCAAAGCCACCAATGTACGTTGCCCCAGGGACTTAAACCCATTGTCCATACGCTGCAGGAGAGGAGAGTCCAACTGTGGCACAGGGCCAGGGAGAGGCTCACTGCAAAAGGATTGGTGCATCCTGAAGACAATAGGCTAACACTGGAATCTTGCACTGAGTGAAGAGGGTGCAGTGGGAGGTGGTGGCAGAGGACAGAAGCATGGCACCTGGTGCTAAGCTACCAAGAATAAAAGCAGGCAGTCCAGGGGGCTCCAGAGATTTTACCTTGCTAAGGATGCCAGAAAACATCCATGCTTCCCAGCCAGCGTTGCCAATTTTGGTTGGGTGTGTTCCTGGAGGTTTCGTCACAGGACACTCTTTAATTGCAGATCAAGCTTTCATTCCTGGAGACTCCAGGACAATCCTGGAGGGTTGGCAACCCCATTCCCAGCCCTCAGTCTCATGCAACAGGGTTAGCATGTATTTTGCAGTCCCCTTTTCTGCAGGTGGGGTAGAGGTGGCCATGGTGAGGAGGGGAGCCATTCTGGAAAGACTGAGCTGAATGTGAGACTCTCAATCATTTATGACAGGTTTAAGAGTAGCAGTCGTGTTAGTCTGTATCCGCAAAAAGAAAAGGGAGTACTTGTGGCACCTTAGAGACTAACAAATTTATTTAATTTGATTTATTATTTGGATGCTGAAGTGAGCTGTAGCTCACGAAAGCTTATGCTCAAATAAATTTGTTAGTCTCTAAGATGCCACAAGTACTCCTTTTCTTTTCACTCATTTATGGTGCTCTTGCTTTTAATGCTGTTCTCCCTGCATATTTAGCTCCACTTCTTGCTGAATTTTGCAAGTTAGGTCACCTACCATGGTTGTGTTCACTGCATACACACCACAAAGTTAGTAAACATATAAACTCTCTTGCTGGAAGATTGCAACGTAATACTACATCAATTCATATAATTCAGAGGGATAACACACAAGAACCCAAAAACCACAGAGAGAGAGAGAGAGAGAGAGAGAGGGGGGGCTGCTCCCTATGCAGAGACGCACAGCTCACCTCACCTTACTCTAGGGAGCCAACTGCAGATTGACTGCTGCTCGGCCCAGATCACACACTTCCCTACAGAGCCTTCTGTCTGCAAGCAGGATCAGGAAAACCCCCTGACATTTAAAATGAAACTTCTGATTTTAAGCACAGTTTTCAATACACCATAGACCTAAGCCAAACAATGTGGGTTCCTAACATTTTGAATGCACAGCTGGGTTCCTCTGCTTGGGTGGGATATGTTCTGGAAGTGGGGCACCTTCAGCAGTTATTCTGTGGAAGGAACTGCAGTGGGACCAGCCAGCAGAGCAGAGGCACTCACAGAGATGTCAATTTCTTCCTGCAGACACTCAGATTTGCTAGTTATTGGGTGAAACCCCAGGCATCTTCCACAGTGGAGTAGCGTATGTGCCCCAGATGGAACAATAAGCATAACGTCTGAGTTTCCTTTTTTCTCTGAGCAGGGAGGCATGGAACCATCAGTTTTAGCAACAAAACCAAACTCCTCAGCCAAAAGCTTGAACTGATCCTGATCTCTTGCGGAGAACTGAACCTGTTTGAACTGAACCTGGCTTTTATTTATTTATGTGGCCTTGGTCTCTTCCAGATTTAAATCAAAACAGAAGTGTTGAAATGCTGGGAGAAAGGCCAGGCTTGAGATACACGAATGCCACATCCAAACAAAATACTGGAACTCTCATCTTTGAGCTAGAGCCTCAATCAGACAGCAGGGCTGGGAAAACGATCTGAAAGGAACCTGAAACACTTTCACTGATAAGGAAACAGAGGCACAGAGTTGCAGCCCAGCTTCTCAGAAATCACCACTCATTTGGGTGTCCTAAAAATTAGAGGCTTTTTGAAAACAGAGGCATAAGTGACCTTCCTCCATTGACACAGGAAGTCTGGCAGAGCAGGGATTGTCAAAGGTGCCTAAGGGAGTTGGAGTTGGGTGCCTAATTCCTTAGGCACTTTGATAATCCCAGCCCCTAAATACTGACCCATACCCACAAGGCCATGCTCCCTCCAACCCTTTCTGCTAAGGGCCATTCATCACTAATGGGAGAAACTTGACAAATGTCCAGTGTGACAGATCCCCCATCCTCTCTAACATAGATTGTGGGTGGTTCCCATATAGCTCAGACGTTCTGGTGAGCAGAAAGCATTGAAAGTAGATGGCTAAGCTCAAGCACTGGGGCTTAGGGTGGCAGCTGCCAGCAGGTTCCCTGTGAGAAAATAGGCCACATTCTACTGAGCTGAAGTAGCAAGTAGTTATCTCAAGGCAGTTACAAAGCTGCAGCTGAGGCTGTTTGAACAGGGGTTTGTGTGTCATAGTGAGAACTCATCACAAAGTTCAATTCGCACTTGTTTCAAAGGACACATAGTTCAGCAGCCCCTGGGTGATTTCTACAACATTCCTGTGGTGGGTCAGAGTGTAAGGTCCGCCTCTCATAAAAAGGGAATTTATACATACTCAGCTGACTCTGCGTTGCCCTTTGGACAGACACATCAACAGTATGGGCTCTGCTCCCTCTCCCATTTCCCCTTTGGGTTTTTTTGTCACTGCAAACTGGAAACAGAGACAACTCAGAGCTGCTACCATGAACTTTGGCTGCAGCATGAAATGTTTACTCTGGCCAATCAGGAAGTATTATCTAATCTCCAAAATCAACGACTTGCCTGTTTAAACTGAATGACCCTATAGCTAAGATAAATGTCACCCTGAAGATACCTACCCCATACTGGTGGTGTCTGATGTTTTCTAGGGGTGATACATTTCCTCACCCAAGGAAAATACTTGATCAGTTGAGCTACCGAAATGCCCCATTGCTCACAGACAGAAAAAGGGTTGAGGCCCCAATTCAGCAAAGCACTTAAACATGTGCCTAAATCGCACTAACTTCAATGGGATTTAAAATGCTTTGTTGATTTGGGGCTATATAATCAGCCCCTTGGAAAACACAAGGAGTTCCAAAGCCCAGTTACGTTACTGAACCTAAAAGCAAACAACACATAGAAGGCCTGGGTACGTCTTCACTGCAGTTAACTTGTGTTATCTATGCTCAAGTTACTCCTCTCAAGTTAACCTAGCTTGCCTGAGAGCAGCCACACTGAGAAATAACACTTGAGCTGTTGTCATTCAGGGCTGGTCTACAAGGAAAAGTTACATTGGCATAGCTACATCACTGCACACCCCTGAGAGACTTCGGGCTTGGCTACACTTACATTTTATAGTGCTCTAACTTGCTGGCTCAGGGGGGTGAAAAATCACCCCCCTGAGCGCAGCAAGTCAGAGCGCTTTAAAGCGCGCGTATAAACGGGCTCTGAGCTAATCCCCTCGTGGAGGTGGATTACCAGGAGCTCTGGGAGAGCTCTCGCCCAGCACTCACGCGCGATCACACTCACACTTCAAAGTGCTGCCGCGGCAGCGCTTTGAAGTTTCCAGTGTAGCCATGCCCTTAGTTAAGTTGACCGAACCGCTGGTGTAGGCAGCTCTAGGTCAACGGAATTCTTCGGCAACCTAGCTCCTGCCTCTCAGGCGATGGGAGAGCCCTTCCTGTCACTGTAGTACACGCTGCAGCATTGTCGCTGTGCCACTGTAGTGTTTTTAAGTGTAAACAGAGCCTTACACTGAGGTGCTGTACTCTCTCATGTGGTGCTAAGACTTCTAAGGGTGTGTCCCATGGTTCTTAGGCCTGGTCTACACCTAAAACTTAGGTGGACCCAGCTATGTTGTTCAGGGCTGTGAACAGTATCGGGCCCTGTGTGACACAGTTAGGTCGACCTAACCCCCACTATAGATGCAGCTAGATCGACCAATTTTTTTTCGCTGACCTCGCTGCTGCCTCTTGAAAGGGTTGATTCACTACAGCAACAGAAAAAAGCCCTTTGTCACTGTCGCAAGTGTCTACACTACAGTGCAGTTCCAGCAGTGCCACTGTCATGCTTGTAATGTAGACATCCCGTCAGCGCTGCAGTAAGCGGAGTTGCTTTGGGAAGTCTTTCCCAGTTAATTGGGAGAGAGTGTATCTGTTCTTTCTGGGCACAGGGTTGGGGGGAAACTGTGGGAAGGCACTGAAGGACTAGCAGCACTCAAGTGGAGCTAGCCTGCCTCCACACAGCAGAATAGTTGTGTTAGTAGATGACAAATTGTCCTAACTTAAGCTTTAGCCCATTCCCCCTGGTTCAGCCAGCCAACTCAAGTGAAAAGCACTACTGCACTTGAGTTAAGGGTTCTTCTGTGTGGACAGGACTCAAGTTTGGGTTTGATATTCCTAAGGTAAAAAACATTCAGAAAAAATATTCTCACCAGGGAGCAGGAGGGGAAGCTTTTTTGAGGCCACTGAAAAATAGCATAAAAGGCACTTGAAAAACCCTTAGCAGTTCACCTTAAAAAACAAAGCCACACTGTATACATGGAGTCCAGCATTTCCCACCACGCCCACTTTCACGGTGCTGGGGCCACAGCCAGACTTAGGAGTCAGAGGAAAGCCAGCTAAATTATTCTTTGGTCCCTTATTTAACAAAGCTAGGACACCTCTTGCCCAGTGTGAGGCTGTGAATAATCTGTGAGCATTCGTGTATCAGGGTGATTTTTTCCTCTCAGCCTCTAGCAATCCATTTAAATTTTTGAAGGACAAAAGTTTGAGCCAACTCCCACTGAAATCAATGGGAAGATTCTATTTCAGAGATTTGAACCGATCCTTAAATGTGCAGTGGAAAGAGCTAGAAAAATCCATCTTTTCCACTGAAAAGGACCAAGATTAGCCTCAGTGGTTGAAGGGACCAAGAACATCAGGAATCTGGGCCTGAAATCTTTGCAGGACCCAAAGGTTTGTTCTGTGCTGGGCTGAGGAAGATGGTTGTTTCCAATGCTACATGTTCAAAGCAACTGAAAGCCTTAGGGAAACTACTGTATATAACCAGCCATGCACCTAACCTACAGCCAGGCTCATTCCCGGAGCACCAGCTTACCAGAAGGTAGTGCACTCTTTTCCTTGCATGCTACATCAGTAAAACAGAAATATTAACTCCTCCCCTTTGCCATGCACAGCACATTATAAATGCAGTGGTATCAGAACTCCAGAGTTTGGCAGCCTAGAACTCCGTTTGGGCCCCACCCCAGGCCTCGCAGGGTAAGGTGGGGTCACCAACTCCCTCTACCTGGTAGAAAGGCTGTATGCAGAAAGCCCTTAGAAATTATCCCACAAGGGCTCTCCAAATCCACAAGACCCATCCACAGTAATACTGAGCTCTGATCTAGCACTTCTCATTTTCCAAGGGTTTTCAGACATGAACTGAACAAGGTAGGGCATCCCGCAAGACATCTGCTTTCAATTGTTGTGCATTATGCTTTTCCCTCTTTAAAAAATCAAGTGACTCCAGGACTGTCATTTCTGGAGAGGAGGCAGTGTGGCCCAGTGGCTAAGACATGGGGCTAACTCAGGAGACCTAGAGTCTGTCCCTGTCTCTGCTACTGACTCGCTGTGTCCTTGGGCAAGTCACTTCCCCTCTGTGTGCTTCAGTTCCCCCTCCCATCCTGTATCTTGTCTATGTGGTGTGTAAACTCTCTGAGGCAGGGACTGTCCATTACTATGGGTCTGTACAGCGGGGTCTAGATGTCAGGTGAGACTTCAAGGAACTACTCAGTTACAAGTAACCAATATTTTAGTCACATGACAGCATGAAAATGAAGCACATCATCTTTGGCCTGGTTATATATATATATCTGTGCTGGTTATTTCAGAGAGCAGCGTGAATCCTCAGTACAAGGGCTTTCCCATGCAGGAAGCCAGGCCGCTGTTTCCTATGTGCTCCTTTCAATCCAATAGCAAACACTGTGAAGGCAGGAGCTTTGGCAGCAGGGATTTTGGTTTCATGAGCTCCAAAACAGGTAACTCCCTGTAGGTTCTAAGCACTAGTGTTTGCATTATTGGAAATATATTATCTCCGAGGAAACTGGCTAGTTCCCAGGTGGATAAGACCACTTCGGGACTGGGGAGGCTTTGTGGGAGGCCAAGTGTGGGAGGCCAAGGAAGGTTTCAACAGTGTCCTAATGGACTAGGTCAAAACTCTTGCTTTGATTGAATCTCCCTGTAACCATGCCTCAGTTGGTGACAACTGAGGATGCCAAATTCAGGACGAACTGCTGAGAAATAGGGCAGATACACCCCAAGACTGGTGGCTAATCCCCGCATAGGTTATACCAAACCAGCAACAAAAGTAAACTTCTGTTTCACCACACTGGCTAACAAGAAGTCATAAAAGCAATTTCCTTAGGTATCCCAGTCCTTGTATTACCACCGAAAACACTGGATTTAAAGGTGAATGGTTCTTTAGAACCATTCAAGTAAATAAAAGGTTCTGCTGATCCCAAAGGGCCAGCTACACACCCAGGTCAATATATAACTTAAATCTTCCCCAAAAAAATCACACTGATGCCAATCCTTTAGTATCTAAAATCTAAACGTTTATTCATAGAAAGAAAGAAAGGTGAGAGTTAAAATTGGTTAAAGGAATCATATACATACAGTAATTGCAAAATTCTTGGTTCAGTCTTGTAGCACTAATGGAATAAACTGCTGGCTTAAGTCAAGTCTCTGGTTGCTTCCAAATCATTGGAAGGACCTCAATCCCTTGGTTAGAATGCTCCCATTAGTATAAGTTCATAGTCCAGAGGCTGGAGCAGGAGAGGGGCAAAATGGAGGCGATTCCAGGGCCCTTTTTAGCATCTGCCATGTGGACGGAATCCCATTGTCCCTACTGTGGAAAGTTACAGCAATAAGATGGAGTTTGGAGTCACATGGGCAAGTCACATGTCCATGCATTTTTCCTAGGCACAGCAGGAAGTTCCATTAAGTGTAGATGGGCATCTCCCATGGTCCATTGTCAGCTAAATGTTCTTTCGACTGGCCACTCAATTTGAATAGTTCCTCCAAGATGTGCTGGCTAGCTGCCTTGTGGGCATAACCCCCAGGAGCAAACATTTGAAATCCAGATATAGAGCCAATATTCATAACTTCAATGATACATGCATACAGATAGCATAATCATAACCAGCAAATCATAACCTTCAAATCAACATCTTACATGCCATGTTTTGTACAAGATTTGTTGCAAATGTATAGCAGTGGTTGCAACAATGATCTATACAGTCATATTTTAATCAGATGTCACCTTCCCACCCCCAGAAACACTCACGGATCCTGAGCATCATATACCACCTGCCTCTGCATTACAGTGGTCTGACGTGTCACAGTAGAAACCAGCGGGGGCAGTGAATCTGCCAGGAACACAGGGTCGAAGGGGCTGGGAAGGAAGTGGGTTGAATGCAGAACAGCAGCAGAACTGAAGTGGGCAGCAGCGGCAGGAAACAGAAGTAAACTGGCCTTGGGGAGGTTGGATGGGAGAGAAGCTGAGTTTTGGATTGTGGGGCAGCGGGAGAGGAGTCTCAGCTCAGCTCTCACAGAGTTAACACAGACATGAATGGCTAGAGAGCTACTGAGGAGTGACAAATGAGGAGGCGGATGTAGTTTGCTGGGTTTGCTCCAAGCTCATTCACTCACCAGTTCACGTACAGGCATTAAACTTATAACTGCTCCCTCTGGTGGGGAACGTTGGTAAAACCACAACCACAGTGGGGTTTGGTTTGGTTTGGTTTGGGGGTTTTGGTTTGGCTTAAGCAAGCCAGGCTGCTGGTGAAAGTTGCTGCACTGACACAGCACTGTAGCGTGACAGCCTCTCCCGCTTCACTGCCAGGTCAGGCAGCAGCGGTGCAAGGTATCTGTACACTGTCCCACCTGCCTGTCTCAGCCCTGTACCCCGAGCGTAGGTTCAGGAGCCTAGCCAGGGCTCAGGCATTAGTGTCACTTATGACAGTGGCTTCTGGGATGTGGACTGTTGTCCAGCAGGAATGGGGGACAGGCCCTTACCTCATCTGACACACGCCACTGAACGTCCAGATTTTTGGTCACAGCCATCTACCTGGATTCAAATCAGTCATCTAGAGGTATGAAATAGGATCTTAAACACTCTCAAGGCGGAGAAGATTAACATTTCACCTACAATTTTCCCCTCATGGTTGCTAACTCTATTAAAAAAAAATCTATGACAAATTTATTTAAAAAGACATCTATTAAATGAAACGAGTATCAGCCGCCCAGGTCCGCTGAGAAATGCGACAAACAGCAAGGGAGCACAAACGATGGAAGGGGGACAATTCACTGTGAGTGTTTTTAGTGATTATTTGTATTACAGCAGCACTCAGAAATAGCACCCATTTGATATCAAGGCCCCGTTGAGCTCGGTCCTGTACACATGCAGTGAGACTGTCCCTGGAAATAGAAAAGCTAGACACAGGGTAAGAGAAAGAAATCGTCTGCATTTTACAAAGGGGGGAATTGAGAGACACAGAATTGTGCAAGGCCATGCAGAAAGCTGTGACAGAGCCAGGAACTGACCTTGAATATTAAGAAGTGCCAGGCCAGTTCTTTAACCATGAGACAGTCATTCCTCTTTGATTTCGCAAGTGTCACAAGGGCCCAACTAATCTTGCAGAACCTTAAATACTGGTGGCAATGTGCATGGTGGAAAAGAACCCAGGGTGGCAGTTAGAATACACACTTTGTAAATTGAGCAAATGGAAATCACGGAGACTCAATAGACATGGAAGCCCATGTTGCCTATTTTACAGTCCCTTTTCAAAGCTGCAACTCCTTCCTTGACTTGCCCTCTTGCATCTCAGAGTGGCAGTGAACCAACTCACCAATGGCTGGCAGAACCCTGCTGCAATAGCTAGGCAGTGTGAAATGCACTCAGTGAAGTGAGTTCCACCGCCATCCATTAACTGAGCGCATTTCTGCACTTTGAATTTCTTCTCCCCTGCAAGCCCTCACATCTCCTCTCTAGATTTTATAAAGCAGTGCGAGAGTGCAGTCACATATGCTCATCTAGAGACACAATAGATTTCCAGAGCCAAGATCAGCTGAGGGGCATTTCATGGACTTCTACTCTGTAGAAAAATGGAAAAAGTTAAAGTTTTAACTTGCTCTGCAAAGCTAGTTTATATAGTGACTAACCACTAAGGAGAATTATAATCAATAAGGGGGTTCCGAAGAGGATGGATCTAGACTGTTCTCAGTGGTACCAGATGACAGAACAAGGAGTAATGGTCTCAAGTTGCAGTGGGGGAGGTTGAGGTTGGATATTAGGAAAAACTTTTTCACTAGGAGGGTGGTGAAGCACTGGAATGGGTTACGTAGGGAGGTGGTGGAATCTCCTTCCTTAGAGGTTTTCAAGGTCAGGCTCGACAAAGCCCTGGCTGGGATGATTTAGTTGGGGATTGGTCCTGCTTTGAGTAGGGGGTTGGACTAGATGACCTCCTGAGGTCCCTTCCAACCCTGATATTCTAGGATTCTAAAGAAGAGATTCCAAAGATGATTAACAATGGGAGAAGATCACTTCTGTCCAGTGGCTAAGAAGAGAAAGGGGTTTTCTTCTAGCTAGCTTATTATAAATGTAACCCTTCTGCCAGTCAGAATTGGTAGCAACAAGGGCCGGGTTCAAAATCTAGGGGATCCATTCCAATAACACAATGCAAACCGGCTCGAGCCCCCACCCAGTGACCTGGGACAAATATACACCACCCCCACTGGGCGCCTCCAAGAGGCAATACTTCCCCTCTCGCAAGCACATAGTCTGAGTGTAGCAAAAGCCTTTTAATAACAGAGAGAAACAATGTGGCATTATGTTTGGGAAACACCACCAACAGGATTCATAACACAACCCATGAGCAAAAAAAAAACTCACCCCAAGCAAATTGGGGCATGCCCTTTTCCCTTTGGTTCTTGAGTCCAGCAACCCCAAATCACCCAAAGTCCCAAAAGTCCAATGCCCCAAAAGTCTCTGTCCCTGGTCAGGGCAGCCCCAGAGTTCGAAAGTTTATCTGCGGAGCTTTACCTCCCAACCTGGGTGGAAATGGGACGGGGGTAAGAGGCACCTTACATGATCTGAAGCTGACCGCCCCATAGCTCCATAGCAGCGCTCGGCTCCGCCAGCCGCCCCACAAACTCCTTCGCTCAGCTGCGCTCCGCTCTGCCAGCCGCCCCACGAACTCCTTCGCTCAGCTCCATGGCCCACAAGCAGCTCCTGCCATCCACAAACTGCTCCACCAGCCGGTCCGCAAGGCACTCCAGCCGGCCCGCCAACCGTTCCACAATATAGCTTCAGGCTCCCCCACTACTTAACACAACACTCAGTGATTTCAGCTCTTAGGTGAATTCAGCTTGTAGTAGGGGGAGCCCCAGTGCTGGTGCACTGTCAGCCCAAAATGAGCTCAGCAGCCTATAACTAGACTTCTAATGAAATCAAAATTAGCTCCGATATTCCACAGTGGAGAGAGGAGGAAGTGCAATTAGCATGTAAGGCCCTCACCAAGGGGCCCATGCCACCAAGTATTAATACTTGTCCCCAGCCTCTCTCCATTCACACAGTTTTGGAACCCATGACCCTTGCCTAGCGAGTGCTACTTAGTTGATGGTGAATCCCTCCATCATAACAAAAGGCCACGTACAGTTCCAAGCACAGTTCCCATAATCAGGGTAATAACAATTTATTCTTCCTGCCCCAATAACAGAGACACTGGGGATCCCACAGCAGCCAAAGTGACCATTTGGGCAGCTATGGTCTCATTCTAGGCGTGGTGGGTGTGCCTATGCAAATGAGATCGGCCCCTGAAGTTCTTTTCCACAACTTGCCACACCTCACCACCAGATGTCAGGGTGGAGCTCATCCTGACACTGCTTACATCCTCCCCCCAGCCGAGACTTTGTCGTCCCGACAAATCACACTCCCTTTATACCAACTCATTGGTTTCCTCCAAAGGGCCTCAGGAAGCCCACTTTAGCTTCCACAAGCCTGTGTGCTAAATGTATTGGCTCCTCACTAGTCACCCCAGGTGCATCATAAGTTAACCGTTTCACTGGTCTTATCACCCTGTCTCGTCTATTGAGAATCTCTGTTGCCGAGGTAGGGGGAACATCCTCTTGAGTGACGGATGGAGAGGCTTCCCTGGAGGGTCCCTCGGCTACTGGCGTAGGCCCCTGCACTCCTAGTTCTAACGCTGGAGGGTCCAAGCTCTACCTGTTTGTCCCCATTGTCCAATAACCTGTGTGTGTCATCACAGGGGGGTCTCATCAGCAGCACCGGGGTATCAGAAAGGGGCCTAAATAGTTCCGTCATTGGGTTTAGGGCGGAAGAGGGAAAACTCTTGTTTGGTTCAGCTGATCGAGACTGAAATCTTGTCTCCATCCCAGGATACACCAGGGTTGTGTCTTCCTCCTCAGACTCACTCTCAGATGTGCAGAATAGGGGTAAGTTAGCTGCAGGGGGCCCACTGTCTGTGTTGGATGGCGGCTTTGGTCTAGCACCTCTGTTCTGCCCGGCGGCCCTGCCGTGGCCCATCTCATAAGGGGTGCTTACCAATTCCCCCACAGGGAGCAAAAGGTTTCTATGTAACGTCTTTATTTGCCCTGGACCGTCTTCAGGTTTGATCTTGTAGACCGGCAGATCTCCCAGCTTTTCCATCACCAGGTAAGGTATTGCCTTCCATCTGTCAGCTATCTTGTGTTTGCCAGCAATACCCAAATTTCGCAGCAGGACTCTGTCCCCTGGCTGGAGCTCCTGTGAACGCACTCTAGCATCATATCGATGTTTGTTGCGGTCTGCGTTCTTCCGAGCCGCAGCGGTAGCTAAGCGATAAGCATCCCGCAGCTTTTCTCTTAGTCGGGATACAGATTGCTGATGAGTTTCATAGCTATCTCCATCCTCTGATACACCAAAGCACAAGTCTATGGGTAATCTTGGTTCTCGCCCAAACATCAAGAGATATGGGGTGACTCCCGTAGCATCGTTCTTTGTGGCATTGTAGGCATGCACCAGAAATGTGACATGCTGGCTCCAGGTTGCCTTCTGCTCTGGTCGCAAAGTTCCCAACATATCTAATAGGGTTCGATTGAACCTCTCTGGCTGAGGATCACCTTGGGGGTGATAAGGTGTTGTCCTAGACTTTTTAATTCCTGCTATCTTCAGCACCTCCTTCAGAAGGTGACTCTCAAAATCCCGCCCCTGATCAGAGTGTATCCGAGCCGGGAATCCATAGACTGAGAAATATTTGTCCCACAATACTCGAGCAACGGTGGTGGCCCTCTGATCACGTGTGGGATATGCTTGAGCATACCGTGTAAAATGGTCAGTCACTACTAGAATGTTTCCAACATTCCTCTTGTCTACCTCTACAGACAAGAAATCAATGCATACCAACTCCAAAGGTTTGTTGCTGGTGATGTTCTTGAGATATGCAGCCCTCGTGGGCAGAGTTTTCCTTTGAACACATCGAGCGCAAGTCTCACATTTCCTGTGAACATCTTCAGCCATTCGGGGCCAATAGAACCTACTACGAATAAGTTCCAGGGTCCTCTCCATCCCTAAATGCCCAAAGTCATCATGCAGGGCCCTCATGGCCAGGGCTCTGTACTTTTTTTGGCAGTACTAGTTGTGCTCGTTGTTTTTGTAAAGGGTCAGTGGTCATTCGGTGTAGCACTCCCTGAATCAGTTTTAGTTTGGTCCATTCTCTCAATAGTAGTTTACCCTCCGGGTTAGGTGGGACAACCGCAGCTGGGCTTCGCCCCTCCCTTTTGGCAAGTAGTGTATCACGAATGTCAATATCTTGCCGCTGGGCTTCTTGCCAGTCAGCCGCATTGAGCATGGGCAAAGGAGATTGGTCTAATGCAATATAGTTCACTGAAGCAGAAGGCATGCATTCAGGGGGCAGGCCCAAAGCTTCTGCAACACATCCCTGAAGGCCCTCACGGGCCTCTGGCTCTTGGCGACTCACACTGCAAATAGCTCTCACTCCATCTGTGGGTATCACAGCAACTTCTGGAGCCTGCGGACGCCTGGACAATGCATCTGCATCTACATTGCTTCTCCCTGATCGGTACTGAATGCTGAACTCATAGCTAGCCAAGGCAGCCACCCATCTCTGCCCTGTAGCATCCAGCTTAGCACTTGTTAACACATAAGTCAGTGGATTGTTGTCTGTCCACACCTGGAACTGAGCACCATACAAGTAGTCTCGAAATTTCTCAGTGATGGCCCATTTCAAGGCCAAAAATTCCAGCTTGTGGGTGGGATAGCGAGTTTCACTATCAGACAATCCTCGGCTGGCAAAGGCTACAGGTTTACATTTGCCTTCCACTTCCTGGTACAGGACTGCTCCCAGACCCTCCAAACTGGCATCAGTATGCAGGATAAATGGTTTGCTTGGGTCAGCAAAAACTAGGACTGGAGCATGAGTTAGGCAAGTAATGATTTCTCGAAAAGCCCTTTCACATCTCTCATCCCACCGTGGCCCAAATGGTGCAAAGGGGCCATTGTGTCTCTGCACAGGAGGCTTTGGGGACCTCCCCTTATTCTTGGACTTAGATTTATTCTTGCTGGACTGATGTCCCCTGGTAAGATCATTCAGAGGCTTTACAATTGTAGCATAGTTTTTCACAAATCTGCGGTAGTAGCCACTAAATCCAAGAAAGGTCTTGAGTTCTCTGTAGTTACTTGGACGTGGCCATGTAGTGAGTGCTTCTATTTTATCAGGATCAGTACTCACACCTTCTTGGGACACAATGTGACCCACATACTTCACTGAGGTTCTGCAGAACTGGCATTTGTCAATTGAAAGCTTCAGACCATAATCCTCCAACCTATCAAGCACTTTAAGAAGTCTTTCTTCATGCTCCTCTAAGGTTCTTCCAAACACAATCAAGTCATCCAAATAAACTAACACTTGCAGTAAATTCATGTCTCCCACAACTTTCTCCATGAGACGTTGAAAGGTGGCAGGTGCTCCAGAAATCCTTTGGGGCATGCGTTCGAACGGATAAAACCCTAATGGGTAGATGAAGGCTGTCTTCTCCTTATCTTCTTCTCCCAGAGGGATCTGGTAGTATCCACTTCAAAGATCCAACACAGAGAACCACTGGCTTCCCAGCAAACAGTCTAAGGCATCTTGCACTCGAGGCATAGTGTACTGGTCGACCACAGTACGGCTGTTTAGGGTGCGGTAGTCAATACACATCCGGATTTTCCCATTCTTTTTGCGGACTACCACAATGGGTGAGGCGTATGGGCTGCGGGACTCTGTAATGATGCCATTCGCAGCCAGCTCCTGAAGATGATGTCGCACATCTTCCATCTCAGAGAGAGCAATCTTCCTAGATCTCTCCCTGAAAGGTCGAGAGTCATGTAGTCTGATATTGTGCTCTACTCCTTTTGCACATCCCACATCCCATTCATGCAGTGAGAACACCTTGGATCTTTCACAAAGTTTCTTCCTCAGGCGATCTTTCCAGTCCTCAGACACTGGTGAATCTCCAAAGTCAAACTTTGCTGGGTCTATTGTCGGAACTTGAGTTTCACACTGGGGTTTTACAATCGACTCAGGCTCAAAGAGGTCTGCTATCTTTTGTCCTTGCTTCACAACAACATCACGACTCGTTTCATTAGCAATCAGTATAGTCACCCTTTCCTGGGCTTCAGCAGGTAGGGTTATGACTCCACTGGGGACCAGCACTCCTTCAGGGAGCTCTCCTCCCATCGGCTGCTCTATCATTGCTAACGTCCCTTTACTGCCTTTGAGACAGGTACTCATGACAAGCACTTCTTGCTCCGTCCTTGCAGGCACTACTAAGGGGGTTGTGCCCACGTACTTCAGTGCCCCAAGCGGTAGCTCAGATGTGTCCCTTTTAGCGCTCTCAATTTTCCTATAGGCTTCAGCACAAAGCGTATGGATCATCAGGGTATTCAGGTATTGGTCCCCAGCCCGCCTTCTGCAGTAATCCGCGAGTACCTTGAAGAGACTGGAGTTGGTCCCTATCAGCACAGACAAATCAGAAGTCCCTTTAGGGTCAGGGCATATTAAGGCAGCTGTGTCTACCTCTTCTCTTACCCCAGCAACCTCCTCTGGGAATTCCAGGTGCACTATGACATACCCTTGATAGGGGTATTCATCCATGCTGAGGCCACACAGGCCAAGGCCAGTCAGTGGCTGTATAGGCAGGTGCCTAAGCATCTGTTGGTAGAATGACTGAAATATAATAGTCACTTGAGATCCAGTGTCAAGCACTGCTTTACACTCCACCCCTTCGATCCTCACCATGACCTCTGCTCGAGGCCCTATCAGTCCTGCAGGGATCCCAGCTGGACAGTCTTTTCTGGGGGAATCTTCAAATCCTGCAGACCTGGGGGGTCCCCGTCCCCAGACCCTCTGGCAGCTACCAGATCTCTCCCAACTGATCCTCAGCTTTCCATACACTAAGGAGGGGTTTTCTTCATTACGGCACTTGGCAGCACTGTGTCCATCCTGACCACATCGGTAGCAGAAGAATTGACCTTTCCCCCTTCGCCTGGGGGGGATGGTGGCTCTAAGTGCGGGCTTCTCAATCACCACAGTTTGAGGCTTCTTATTCCTGGAAGTCTTAACTCGGTCAACAGTACTTTGCAGCTCAGCTATCCGTTCCGTCAGGACCTGCATTTGTTGGGCAAGTTCCTCTCTGGTGCTCACCATCAATACACTGGCCGTTTGCAGTGGTGTTGTGCTGGCTGGCTCCGATGTTTGGGCTTCCCAAAACTCACTGGCAGCCTGCCTTTCTTCCTCCTCTCTGACCTCTTTTATCAGCTGGGAGTAACTTGGGGGATGTTCCCGTCGTTCTCTTAGCTGGAGATGAAGTAGAATCGGGTTCTGATACTGAGTTCCTCTTACAATTTGAGCCAGTCTGGTCTGATCCATCTGCTCAGCAGTCACTGCTCCCCTCATGACAGCTCTCTGAAGCAGTCTCTCCAGTCTCTGTATGTAGGCTGAAGCCTTCTCGCCCTTTTGTTTTCGGGAATTAAGGAACTTACAGTAGCTGTCTTCAGGGCCCTCTATGCTCCCAAAGTTGTGTTCAAGGGCCTCTAGGCAGTCCTTCACACTGACCCCAGGGTCAATGAGCTTCAGGGTGCGAATCACATCTAATGCTGGGCCGCCAAGGCTCTCTATAAGGCATCTTCGCTTTTCTGCATCTGGTACGGCCCACTCTTGCAGCATTTCAGTGGTATGCTCTAACCAGGGTTCAAACTCCTCCTCCCCAGCAAATAATCTTAACTTACGACAAGAGTCTGACTCAGCATGGGGCAGCACAACCTTTTCCAATGTTTGCCCCAGAGCTTTTGTCCAATCATCAGCCAAGGCTGCAGCCTCTGAGCTAGAAGCTGCTGAGCCAGGGCCCAACAAACCTGACATATTAGCCATTATACAAACAGTAATTTCCTCAAAATATAAGCACAAACAAAAAAAATATAAATTGTTTCCCAATGTAGTGGATCACTCAACAGGTGCTTGCGAGGGGTACTGACCCAGGCGATCCCGGACGAGCCCCCAAAAATGTAACCCTTCTGCCCGTCAGAGTTGGCAGCAACAAGGGCCGGGTTCAATATCTAGGGGATCCATTCCAATAACACAATGCAAACCGGCTCGAGCCCCCACCCAGTGACCTGGGACAAATATATACCACCCCCGCTGGGCACCTCCAAGAGGCAATACTTCCCCTCTCGCAAGCACATAGTCTGAGTGTAGCAAAAGCCTTTTAATAACAGAGAGAAACAATGTGGCATTATGTTTGGGAAACACCACCAACAGGATTCATAACACAACCCATGAGCAAAAAAAAACCCACCCCAAGCAAATTGGGGCATGCCCTTTTCCCTTTGGTTCTTGAGTCCAACAACCCCAAATCACCCAAAGTCCCAAAAGTCCAATGCCCCAAAAGTCTCTGTCCCTGGTCAGGGCAGCCCCAGAGTTCGAAAGTTTATCTGCGGAGCTTTACCTCCCAACCTGGGTGGAAATGGGACGGGGTAAGAGGCACCTTACATGATCTGAAGCTGACCGCCCCATAGCAGCGCTCCGCTCCGCCAGCCGCCCCACGAACTCCTTCGCTCAGCTGCGCTCTGCTCTGCTCTGCCAGCCGCCCCACGAACTCCTTCGCTCAGCTGCGCTCCGCTCTGCTCTGCCCTGCCAGCCGCCCCACGAACTCCTTCGCTCAGCTCCACGGCCCACAAGCAGCTCCTGCCATCCACAAACTGCTCCACCAGCCGGTCCGCAAGGCACTCCAGCCGGCCCGCCAACCGTTCCACAATATAGCTTCAGGCTCCCCCACTACTTAACACAACACTCAGTGATTTCAGCTCTTAGGTGAATTCAGCTTGTAGTAGGGGGAGCCCCAGTGCTGGTGCACTGTCAGCCCAAAATGAGCTCAGCAGCCTATAACTAGACTTCTAATGAAATCAAAATTAGCTCTGATATTCCACAGTGGAGAGAGGAGAAAGTGCAATTAGCATGTAAGGCCCTCACCAAGGGGCCCATGCCACCAAGTATTAATACTTGTCCCCAGCCTCTCTCCATTCACACAGTTTTGGAACCCATGACCCTTGCCTAGCGAGTGCTACTTAGTTGATGGTGAATCCCTCCATCATAACAAAAGGCCACGTACAGTTCCAAGCACAGTTCCCATAATCAGGGTAATAACAATTTATTCTTCCTGCCCCAATAACAGAGACACTGGGGATCCCACAGCAGCCAAAGTGACCATTTGGGCAGCTATGGTCTCATTCTAGGCGTGGTGGGTGTGCCTATGCAAATGAGATCGGCCCCTGAAGTTCTTTTCCACAACTTGCCACACCTCACCACCAGATGTCAGGGTGGAGCTCATCCTGACGCTGCTTACATAAATATTCAAGTAGAGTTGACTGGCCCCAGCCATGACCTAGGCCTCATTATAAGAACATATTGCACATGGCACAAGGAGAGGGCACCCTTCCCAGTGCTTACAGTCTAAACAGACAAGAGACAAATTGTGAGAGACAGGAAGCGTTGTCCCCATTTTACAGATGAAACACAGAAATTAAGGGCCAGATTTTCAAGCGCTCAACATCAAGCAGATCCCATGTTGACACTTAGAGCCAAATATTCAAAACAGCTCAGGACTGAAACAGTGCTGTTCTCTTGGGCCACTTATTTGGGTGCCTAAATGGCAGCTGAACTCTTTTGAAAATCCAGCCCCAAATGACTTGTCCAAGGTCACACGGGGAGTTTCTGTGGCAGAACAAGGAATTAAATGCAAATCTCCTGTGTTCCCTGCCCCAGTGTCGTAACCACTAGACCATCCTTCTGCTCTAGCTTAGGACTTGATTCTGCACAGAACAGGGGAGGAGTTTTGCCCTATGATTTCAAGGTGAAAAGCGACGAGCAGGACAGAGTCCAGTGTTAAGAGGCTGCTACACAGTCACCACATCCCTGCTGCATGCTACCACGATGGCCTCTATAAAAACATTTGGCTTTTTGAACATCTAGTAATCTTTTAAAAAGCACTGGGTTGGGGTTTTGCCATCGAGTAAAAAGAATGAAGGGAGACACGTACCATAGGAGTGGGGATCTTCGACTGATTTATAATTTCTCCCTAAGGAGTCTCAAGGGGAAAGCCACTCCAGCTATGTCCATTCCAACAGCAGCCCAGGCTTGGAAAGTTCTTCATGCCAGTCCAGGATGTGCGGTGGAAATGATAGTCTACTTAGACGGTAAGCTCTTTAAGGGCAGGGACCATCTTTTTGTCCTGTGTTTGTACAGTGCCTAGCACAATGGGCGCTGGTCCATACCTAGGGCTCTTAGGTACTCTGGCAATACAAATAATAAAATACTACTACTAATTACTTTATTGTGACCAGAGGAGAAGACATTATGACTAGGATTTGATTGACCTGTATCCTATTCCTAACTCTGTCACTTGCCTGTTGGATGACGTTGGGCAAGTCATTTCACTGCTCCGAGCTTCAGTTTCCCCATCAGTCGAATAGCAATAATGATACTTGATCTCTTTTGTAAGGTGTTTTGAAAGCTCTGGATGAAAAGTGATAAGAGAGCTAGGGATTATTATTGAGTACCTTTTAACTGTTAACCATAGCTCCAAAGGGTGCAGAGATGCCAGCTTGGCTGCTGTAATTCCTACCCTCAAAGGAGCAGTCCTGACTAATATGTTTCTTACCCAGAAGTATGTGTTTCTAGAATGAATACATCCCACGTACCTTTGTTACACTTTTTTTGGAAGAGCAGAGCATTACTCTTCTGTCAATAACTGCTAGAACAAATATTATTCTAAAGATAGTCTCTGGTCTGATCTTGTGATTCAATGAAGGCCTGCACATAGTCTGTGCTGGAGAAGCAGTGTACAGGTATGGACTTGCTCAGATCCTTTAGTCTAAACATGCTGTTCTTTAACTGATTAGCAAGGCTTGAAAGTGAGGGCACATGAGCTAAGCATTCAAGGGGCAAGCTCAAGATTTGGCGGATGCAAGGAGGCAATTTACCACATATTAGTTGTGTGGATTTCCTCTTCAGGCATCGTGCTAAGATTGTGCTGATGTGGGTGGGCACAGCAGGCCAGTACAGCTGCTAATCCTCTCATTCGAAAACATACAACATTGACCTAGACCAAATTTGACGGAAGATCTGTCCTCCAAAACTTGACCCAGAAGAGCGATGTTCTTAACAAGACCTGCACCTTCCTAGGAGAGATGGCACCAGAGAGGGCTGCGTGCCTTAGCAAATATCAATGATTTACAACAACAAAATAACTAAGAGTAAAAGGAGCAGAGGCCAAGTCACTGCTTGAATTCTGGGAGCTGCAAAAAACCCAGCCAACAACTCCAAAGGAACAGCATTCCTCATATAAGTGTGTATCAGCAGCCTCTAGATCTAGGCCAAGGGAAGATTCCTGCAGATGAGAGAGATGGGGTTGGGGGGATGGTGGTGGAGTTCTATTTGTAGGCTTTGTTCCATTCAGAGAAGTTTCCTGCCTCTTCCCGTTTCCTCCATTCCCTGCACCTCTCCTCCTCTGTCTATTGGATCCTGTTTGACACTAAAGAAGCTTCTATGACAAGAATCTTTGTAATAAAAGCCAAGGAACCCTGGGTGCAGTTGGTGGAAATGATTTGACTAATAGAAACAGCAGAATTCAGTGGCAGGTGTGGACAGAACTGGAACATGCAGATGGGAAAAATATCCCTTCAAAGTGGTAGGTGGTGTAGAATTTGAGTCAACAAGTGCTCCTGTGTCAAGAGTCAGAATATTCCCCTCTTTCCTCTGGAAGTCATTCTGCTCGTTGGAATCATTCCCTCTAGCTTCCTGCCAGTCTGATTGATACATGGGGAGAAAACGTTCACACACTCTATGGTCAGTACGGAGCAAAAAGCAATAAATGGACAAACTGCTTGTAAAAAACAGACTCCAGCTTTTCAAGGGTCACTGAGGAAGCATCAGCAGGGCTGAGAAATAAGTGGTCTCTCTCTTGGAAGGGGAGCGCCACCTAATGTACCTGAAAGGTAAAGTCCAGCAAACTTAGATGGCTACATTAACTTCTCCTTGTCCATTTGCTGTTAGTCCCAGCTGCACATTTCAGATTTGGATCCAAACTTCAGGCCTGGACAGATCTGGGTTTTTGGTTCAGACCACCTCATTTATTTAGAAAGGAGAGAGAGTTTCTCCTTCTGAGCTGGCTCAATTTAATATCAAATGCGGCCTCTGTCTCAGGACTGGGTCCTGCTCTTTGGGAAACAGATGGGCTTCATCTAAGAGGGAGTGCTAGAAAGTAAGGAAATGAGTGAGGAGAACTAGGGATTTGGCATTTGTCCTGAGTCCAGCCACCAGTGCAAACCCTTATTGCACACAAGTAAAGGCAGTGAAGAAACTAACCACTACTTGGAACTAAGATTAGCTGCACTAGTGCAAATCACAGTTTAACAGTTTACCCGGACTAAATTAAGGGTCTGCACTGATGCATCCACTCCAGTGGCAGGAATTGAGGCATGTCCCCAGTGTAGATCTAAGGCCCAAGAGTTACTGTTTGTAAGGAGATGTCCTGCTGAGTCCTATTTTACCAAATGTTGCTACCCACTTTTCTACACCATCCTCTTCCACAGCAGAGCCCCATCTGCAGTAGGTGGAAAAAGGCTCATCAATGATGTCTATCTATTTAAAGCCGGGAGAAAGTGGAAGATGAATGATATAAACCTGCATGCACCAGAGAATGAGCTGAAAACAAGGATGGGAGAGGACCACATAGCCAGGAGAAGAGTAAGACCTGCAGTGATTGCTCTCCCAAAAAGGAAAGATCCACACCCACTGGAGGCCAAATGCACCAGGGTTTCAAGGCAGGAATATCTTTAGCTCACTGGGTCAGCTAGTGTAGCACCTCCTGCCCATTCATTAATAATGCATGCATCTGGAAACAAGGGGTTCAAAACCCAGCCATGAGTCCAAACGACATAAGCACGGTCATGAAAGAAAAACCTCGAAGTCCTTCCTAACCAGGATAAATAAATCACAGCTTCAGGAAACAGTCTGTCCATATATGCAGTGACGCTGAACTTATATCCAGGACTTAACTGGATCAGGGAAATTATCTGGTGGTCAGGCATATATACTCTTTCCCCCACATTGGAGCCCCACAGGACTGGCGGATGAGAGGTACCTTTACAGTGAATAGTTTAAGTGTTGCAGACTGGACCATTGTTTGAGTAGGGGGTGGTGCTGACCCACCTCGCCAGCTCCATGTGAGCCTCACCCCAGATATGTACGCTCACACCCACCCACCAGGTCTTAGCCTCACCCCACAGCCCTTTCCCAACATGAAGTGTAGCATGGACAGTAACTCACCGTACAATGTTCCCTGAAAAGCCAGGAAGATTGCTTTCTGGAGCAGAGCAGGCCCTGTGTTACTCAAACCCTGGACTTCCGGTGCTTGGGAGACCCAATGGGTGAGCTAGGCAGTCTAGCTTTTCCCTCTGGATAGTGGCATCTGAGAGCTCCTCCTCTCCTCTGTCCAGGTTGGCTCTCCTCTCCTCCTGCTAGTTCCAATTTTTGTGACTTGATGGGTGTAATAAAATGTTAACCTGTATTATACTCGCAAAAAGAAAAGGAGTACTTGTGGCACCTTAGAGACTAACCAATTTATTTGAGCATAAGCTTTCGTGAGCTACAGCTCACTTCATCGGATGCATCCTTTTCTTTTTGCGAATACAGACTAACACGGCTGTTACTCTGAAACCTGTATTATACTGTTCATCCACTAGATGGCACTAGGTGTAAAATAACTTATTTAAGCTACCCTCATCCATCCTTGGCAGTGCATGAAAGGATCTTTTGATGTACAAATCTGATGTGTATCTTGCTCAGAAGTAAGCTCTGTAGTCTGTCTGTATCTAATACAGGAGCATGACGGGGGGTTCTGGTTTCTTGTCCTGCCCGATGCTGAGAGTTTGGAGGACAGATAGCTGCAGGGAACACTGGGTAAAGCGGAGGCTTCAGATCAGCTGGGCTTCTCTTGCTGAGCCGTACTGTCACATTTGCAGGTTTGTTTTTTCCACCCAGCCCCATTCTACCTTGCACAGAGCGGTCAAAGGGCTGCAGCTGCTGCAAGATGACTCCTTTTCCTTCCTCCAAACATTGTACTGGTTGGCTTGTACACCTGCACATGTTGGGCTAGTAGAAAAATTTCCATCAAAAAACTTTTTTGGACAGAAAATTGGGTTTTCACGAAACAATATTTTTGATGGAAACTATTTGCTTTTCTTGAGCTTTTTCAAATTTTCCTCAGAAAAGTGTTGGGTTTTTTTGGCCAGTTGGTTTATTATTATTTAGTTTAGTTGCACTTAGAAGTTCCAATTAGGCATTAGCCCTTAATTGTGGTAGGTGCTGTACCCTCATGTAATTAAAATAATTTAAAAAAAAAAACAGTTCCTGTCCCAAAAAGCCTACATCTTAGCAGATGATGAAAGACAAAAGAAAGACAGTTATCTGTTTCCTAACTGGTGTTCTTCGGGATGTGTTGCTCATGTCCATTCCATGCTAGGAGTGTGTGCTCGCCACATGTACCGGTGCTGGAAGTTTTTCCCTCAGTGGTATCCGTAGGGGACTGGCTCTGGCGCCCTCTAGTGTGGCGCCCGCATGGCGTGATATAAGGGGCGCCACTGGCTCCCTCCACCGTCAGTTCCTTTTTGCTGGAATGGACATGAGCAACAAATCTCGAAGAACAGCAGTTACAGAACAGGTTGATGTAAAACATCGAGGCCATGTTGTCCCTCAGCACTCAAACCACTCGGTTGGATAACTGTGGGAGGAAAACCGTGCAGGCTAGGCAAACCGCCCTGAGTTCTGACATTTATATGCATACCTTGCGTCCGCATCGTGCCAAGGTGTGCTCCCCAGCCGAGGTCTGAGGCATCTGATGTCAGCAAAGTTATAGATGCCCAGGCTGGGAGGAATAAAGAAAGGCGGTTAGAGAACCGGAGGAGGGCAGGATCCAGGACAGTGGCTGGAATGTCACCCTTGGGTGGACCCTCAAAATGCCTGCTTCAACCCCTGCTGGGAGCGGGAAGAGCCGGCCTGTGCCGAGGTAGAGGGCTGCTGGCTCTGATGACGTTTGTAGCCCTTGCCCTTCTTCTGGAAAGGCTCTTACCAAGGCAGCATGAATGGAGGGAGGAGACACAATAGATGCATAGCAGTGGCTGCAAACATTCCCTGTGGAAACTGAACGTGATGACGAACCCACACTATCCTACTGGAGCGCACCACTCCCTCCACTTTCCAAAGTACTGGGGGGTGCCTGTGTGTGTCAGACACAAAGAGAGAGAGAGAGAGAGAGAGAGTGTCGCGCATTGCCCCTTTAAGTGTGCTGACGGCACTCTAAGTACACTGCCTTTTAAAGTAGATCAGTAAGTTGAAACAACAGCTGCTGCCAGAAAACTCTCTCAGTCCTGCGCCCTGTCATGTCTGTCCATCCCCCTGCTCTGTGGAGATGGGGTACAGGGAGCGGGGGGAGGGGGACACCCTGACATCAGCCCCCCTCTTCCCCTCCACCCCCTGCACAGCAAGCAGGAGGCTCCTGGGAGCAGCTCCAAGGCAGAGGGCAAGAGCAGCACATGGCAGTGGGGGGAGAGACACCTGAACTGCCCAGCAACGGATAGTCTGCTGGGTGGCTGCTGCACAGGGAACTTAGGGGAGCTGATAGGGGGCTGCTGGCCCACCCTGGTTCCAATCCCCCACCAGCTAGCTCCAACAGGCTGCTCTTCCTGCAAACGGTGGACAAAGCAGACGGCTGCCAAACAACATTAGAAGGGAACATTTTGCAACTTTAAATGAGCATGTTCTCTAACAGATCAGCGACGAAGCAATGAAACAATGTTAACTGGGACGATGGTAAGTGAGGAGTTACTGTACATACCTACGAACCAGGAGCATACAAGTTCTTATCAGCCCTCCCTAACTTCTGCTAACACCAGCCTTCAGTGGCCAAGTCCCTGTAGCACGAATGCACATACAGAGCCTGGACCTCAAACTGGAGGTCAGCCCTGGAGGAGGGTAAGTGTGTTCTACACCCTGGACAAGTAACTTCAAAGACTGGTGCCTTTGGTTTCAGACCAGTAAGCTAGAGGCCCTAACTGATGTGAGCTCAGAGGCCCATGCCTGGAAATAAGCTCAGCAAGCCGGAGAGGTCAGTAACAATGTCACAAAATGTTTTCTCTCTCTCTCTCTCATCAGTACATGAAGGTAGATGTCCTGAATCAGTCAGTCCTAGCATTTCATGCTAGGAGCCACTGAGCCAATGAGCTCACGAAGGCCATGGCTTTGTTTGACATAAGCCCAGTAAACTAGAAGTGCTGGCCAGATGACATCACACATGCCTGCCTCTAGACACGAGTCCAATCAGCTCAAAGTGATGCATGCCAGACAGCACTGAGGATTGAATTTGTGCCATTTGTCTGTCATGTGTCTCAGGCCTGGTCTACACGCCAGGGGGGGGAGGGGGGAGAGAAATCGATCTAAGTTACGCAACTTCAGCTACGTGAATAACGTAGCTGAAGTCGACGTACTTAGATCTACTTACCGCGGTGTCTTCACTGCAGTAAGTTGATGATGGACGCTCTCCTATTGACTCTGCCTGCGCCTCTAGCCCTGGTGGAGTACCGGAGTCGACAGGAGAGTGTTCGGCAGTCGATTTATCGTGTCTAGACTAGACGCGATAAATCGACCCCTGCTGGATTGATCGCTGCCCTTCGATCCAGCGGGTAATGTAGACAAGCCCTCAGTTTGGGGCCTGGTTAGCTCCTCAGCTGCTTTTGGAGGCTCAGAGAGCACCAGTGGCCAGAACTGCTTTTTCTGGCAGTGTTTGGGCAAGGTGAGGCTCTTTCTTTGAGATGCAGCCCTCTCTACTATTGTCCATACCCTTGTCATTAGAGACTGGATTGCTGCAACATGCTTTACTTGAGGCTACCCCTTAGAACCAGTCAGTAACTTAGGCCTGGTCTACACTTGAACATTTTGCCAACATAGCTATATCCATGAAGAGTGTGGAAAAGAAACCACACCCCTAACTGACAGAACTATGCCAGCAAAAGCCCTACTGACAAACAGCTTATATCATTAAAAAGTGCTTTTACTGGTACAGCTTATTTTGTTAGGAGAACCGGTATACCCCAGGCTGACAAAAGAACTTTTTTTTGCCAGTAAAAGTTAAGCTGCGTCTCCACAAGGAGGATTTGCTCATATAGCTCTGTGAGCAAACTTTCTAGTGCACAACACTGGTGCTCGCTTGTGAAGCCGAAATATCTAGATGGGCATATACCATACCAGTGTGCTGTAACCCGCACTGGCTGTTGATTAAATTCAGGATAGAGTTTAAGGTGTGGGCATTGACCTATGAAGCAGTTAGTGGTCTGAGACCTAGCTAACCCAAGAACTTGCTTCTCCCCACCTATGATATTACTGCAGCTGTGGTGAGCAGAGGTGCTGAAGGGGGAACCCCTTGGTTTACAAGGCAAGGACAAGACTGTTTGTGAGGGCCATTTACTCTGGAACTTACTCTTCCTGGTCCAAAAAGCCCAACTTTGTGATTCATTTATCAAGCACTGGGGAGGATGACTGAGCAATACTGAGGGGGGGGAGCGGTTAGTTTTTAGAGTGGGTGAAAAGAAAAGGAGTACTTGTGGCACCTTAGAGACTAACCAATTTATTTGAGCATGAGCTTTCGTGAGCTACAGCTCACTTCTGCAGTTTCCACGGTAAACATCTGATGAAGTGAGCTGTAGCTCACGAAAGCTCATGCTCAAATAAATTGGTTAGTCTCTAAGGTGCCACAAGTACTCCTTTTCTTTTTGCGAATACAGACTAACACGGCTGTTCCTCTGAAACCTGTTAGAGTGGGTGAGTTAGTCTGTAGTTGATGGCCCAGATGGCTGCTTATTTGGTCATTTGTTGGGATGGGTTTGTTCTAAATGTTAAAGACCTTGCATATCCTCCAGTTGTCTGTACTTAACTTCTGTGCCAAAGGCCCCTGCGATTCTGTGTAATGCCATTGTGGCAGGCCAGAAAATTGGCAGCAGCTTCATTTAATTTCTTTTTTAAAATAGAGGTTTTTATTGAATGCAAACAAATCACACAGTCAGCCCAGCAGCTCCTGTGTTACTGATTTTTATATTAAATTCTATCTGTTTCATGATGTCACCACATTGAACATAAGAACGGCCATATTAGGTCAGACCAATGGTCCATCTAGCCCAGTATCCTGTCTTCCAACAGTGGCCAGGTGCTTCAGAGGGAATGAACAGAATAGGGAATCATCAAGTGATCCATTCCCTGTCGCCCATTCCCAGCTTCTGGCAAACAGAGGCTAGGGACGCTTCAGAGCATGGTTTTGCATCCCTGCCCATCCTGTCTAATAGCCATTGATGGACCTTCCTCATGAACTTATCTAGTTCTTTTTTGAACCCTGTTATAATCTTGGCCTTCACAACATCCTCTGGCAAAGAGTTCCACACATTGACTGTGCGTTGAGAGAAGAAATACTTTGAACTTCACTATCTTGAATAGTTTTGTATCATCTGCAAATTTTGCCACCTCACTGTTTATCCCTTTTTCCAGATCATTTATGAATATGTTGAACAGGACTGGTCCCAGTACAGACCCCTAGGAGGCACCATTATTAACCTCCATTCTGAAAAATGACCATTTATTCCTACCCTTTGTTTCCTATTTTTTAACCAGTTACCAATCGATGAGAGGACCTTCCCTCTTACCCCATGACTGCTTACTTTGTTTAAGAGCCTTTGGTGAGGGACCTTGTCAAAGACTTTCTGAAAATCTAAGTGCACTATATCCACTGGATCACCGCGTCCGCATGCTTGTTCACCCCATCAGAGAATTCTAGTAGATTGGTGAGGCATGATTTACCTTTACAAAAACCATGTGTACTCTTCCCCAACAAATGCTGTTCATCTATGTGTCTGATAATTCTGTTCTTTACTATAGTTTCAACCAAGTTGCCTGGTATTGAAGTTAGGCTAACTGGCCTGTAATTGCCTCTGGAGCCTTTTTTTTTTAAAATTGGCATCACATTAGCTATCCTCCACTCATCTGGTACAGAAACTGATTTAAATGATAGGTTACATGCCACAGTTTATAGTTCTGCAATTTCACATTTGAGTTCCTTCAGAACTCTTGGGTGAAAGTACCATCTGATCCTGGTGGCTTATTACTGTTTAATTTATCAATTTGCTCCCAAACCTCCTCTAATGACACTTCAATCTGGGACAGTTCCTCAGATTTGTCACCTAAAAAGACTCTCTCAGGTTTGGGAATCTCCCTCACATCCTCAGCCGAGAAGACCGCTGCAAAGAATTCATTTAGTTTCTCCGCAATGGCTTTTTATTCCTGTTATGCTCCTTTAGCATCTCAATTGTCCAGTGACCCCACTGGTTGTTTAGCAGGCTTCCTGCTTCTGATGTACTTACACATTTTTTTTTTGCTGTTACTTTTTGAGTCTTTGGCTAGCTGTTCTTCAGATTCTTTTTTGGCCTTCCTAAGTATACTTTTACACTTCACTTGCCAGAGTTTATGCTCCTTCTATTTTCCTCAATAGGATTTAACTTAACTTTTTAAAGAAGCCTCGTGTAATGCAAATGAAGAACTTTAGCAGGAAAGTGCTAATTCTTGCAAATTTGAAGGCAAGTGGTCACTGTGTGTGATGATCAGAGATCAAAGACTCTAAATGCATTCCTCTCTCCACCAATCAAAGAGCGAGCCCATGTGAGTTGTGACCCAGTCAGATTGTTCTAAGAGAATGAATATAAATATGGGTAGAAAGAAAAATCATTAATCTCTGCACTGTTTGGATTCTAAGATGGTGGAATAACTGAACAAAAAGACAGAGATCCCCAGAGTTATTCTGGGTAGCCCTGAGAAACTTTTGGGAAACTGGCAGATTCCTACAACTCTGCTACCATTTGGAATTCTAGATTGTGACTCATTTATACCTATATTTTACCGCTTCTCAATAACTCATTTCTTTTTCTTCACTAATAAACCTTTACTTAGTTTACTATAGCACTGCATTTTCTTTGGTGTGCGATTGACGACGCAGTTCAGCCTGAGTTGAGTGACTGGTCTCCTGAGACTGGGAGTAACCTAGAATATTTGTGATTTTTGGTGGTAAGTGATCATTTATAACATAGTCTATCTTGCCTGGGTGGCAAGATACACTGTCATGCAAAGGGGACGGTCTGTGACACCAGTATAAGACTATTGCAGTACTTTAGGAATTCACATTTGTTACTGGCTTGATGAAATCTAATTATAGATCATACTATCAGTATAGGGTGTCTGCCCTGCTTTTGACAGTCTGCCCTGAGATAGGCACTGATGGTTGTGAGCCACTCCAGACAGTGTGGCAGTAATTACCAGAGTTGAAATTTGACCAGTGTGATAAAGTTCCTCCTCTACCTTGGTGGGTCCTGCACTTATTGGCGGATTTTGCTCACCTCAGAGATTCACAGTAGCCCTCATTTTGGCCACTTACATGGCTCAAATCTGCCGTTCACTCAGATAACCTCATCACTGGCCAACATGGGAAAAAAGAGTAAGAACAATCCCCGCAGTTTCTGCTGATCCATCATGTGGGTCAGGGAACAGCTCAGAGACCTTCCCCTGTGGGGGAACCTCCTGTGTTGGGAGGTTTGGGGGGAACCTGGACCCACCTCTACCCCAGGTTCCAGCCTAGGACCCTGTGGACTGCAGCTGTCTAGAGTGCCTCCTGGAACAGCTGTGCAACAGCTACAACTCCCTGGGCTACTTCCCCATGGCCTCCTCCCAACACCTTCTTTGTCCTCACTATAGGACCTTCCTCCTGATGTCTGTTAACGCTTGTACTCCTCAGTCCTCCAGCAGCACATCCTCTCACTCCCAGCTCCTTATGCACACACCTCACTAACTGGAGTGACAGCCTTTTTAAACCAGGTGTCTTGATTAGCCTTAATTAATTCTAGCAGCTTCCCAATTGGATACAGGTTCCTAATTAGCCTGCCTGCCTTAATTAGTTCTAGAAAGTTACTGAGTGTTCTGAAATAGTCCCTGTTATCTTACGCAGGGAAAAGGGACTGCTTAACCTGGAACTAATGTATCTACCTTCGACCATGCTCTTTTAGCCAGCTGGCCTAACCCTGTCACACCAGATAATACCCCTATTTTTGCAAAAGATACCACAAGATCTTTAATGATCCCAAGTGGTCAGGACTTTGGTTAAATCGAATCCAAAAGAGAGAGGGGACCTTGCTGCTGAAAGTGCTAACACAGGGCTGGGGCATGGATTCAGGATTGATCAGAGAGAATAAATGCACCTACAGTCATCAGCATTGCTACTTTTTGCAGCACCCAAGTATTTCTTGGAGGTCTCCCATAAAAACGACCATACTGGGTCAGACGAAAGGGCCATCTAGCCCAGTATCCTGTCTTCCGACAGTGGCCAATGCCAGGTGCCCCAGAGGGAATGAACAGAACAGGTAATCATCAAGTCATCCATTCCTTGTCACCCATTCCCAGCTTCTGGCAAACAGAGGCTAGAGACACCATGAATACCCATCCTGGCTAATAGCCATTGATGGACCTATCCTCCATGTATTTATTTAGTTCTTTTTTTAACCTTGTTATAGTCTTGGCCTTCACAACATCCTCTGGCAAGGAGTTCCACAGGTTCCCATCCAACTATGGAAACAAGACTGACCTGACTTTGCTTATAAAATCTGACAGGATCACTGCCCTAGGTAATATAAATGCAGGTCATCTGACCCTATTAAAGGATGATGTAGTGTTAGGCCAGAATTCAGGTAATCAAAAGGAATAAACGTGGTATTAAAATCCTCTTTTTACTTGAATGGATTAAAGAGAATTTTTATTTCAATAAAGAACAGCGCTTGATTTACTGTGTATTCTAATGGAAGGAATTTTTTGGTCTACAGATCTATTGTTATGGATTTCCAGAACCATAATCTTTTAAAACCAAAACACATTTCAGCTCAAAAGGAAGAACAAGCTCTTTATGAGAGAGCAATTATGTCTGTAAGCCTCAGACTTAGCAATCACTAAAATTTCTGTACATTTTATGATTTAATACCTTAGAAGTGTTGTTAAATCAGTACATCTCAAATATCCCAAAGCTGCTGACATTTCCCATTGTCGCTGTTTAGACCAGGGTACTTACAAGCTGGCATGTTCTGTGGATACAATTTCTCTAGGTGACCCTTACAAAGATAAGCAGGATTTAGTGACAACTTGATGTATAAACGTGGCATGCTGGGAATAGCTGATGAACTTGGAAAGGGGCCTCTGTTGAGCGATATTGTAATATCTGTGTTCACATGGGCAAACTCCAAGCTTGTATCCAGAATTTCAGAAGTAACTGGTGGCACTGCACGTCCACTCATTCTAAACCACAAAATCCTCTCGCCCAGCTCCCTCAATATTCACTGTTCCTGGTGTAGGGTGAGATCCATTTTGATTCGCTCTAGCAACAGCTACATTTACCCCCGGTATAACTACTGTAATATCGGACTACAGCAGGATTTCAGTTAGACAAGGCAGTAACACATAGTGCCTTGAGGGCAGTAGAGTGGGTAGTTTGAGCCAGCATTCAAGACCTCTGTTGATGGTCCAAGTGGACTCTTAGGTCAATGAGGACATATAGATATGTCTTAAGACAAATCTTTCCCCTGCCCCATCTCCTCCCTCAGCCCCATCAAAAAGCTCATATTCTCCCTACCTTTCTTTCTCCCTCTCCTTTCTAAAGTACACCCACTTCAGAAGGTCTGAAGGGGTCTCATGATCCCTGCCTACCTTCCCTCTGGGTTCTAGATAAGAAATTCTCCAGATCAGCATCTGCAGTTGTTGGGGACACTGGGGCATGGCCACTAGGTAACTCGAGGGGATGGAAGACCACGAGTGTCGATGAAGCCTCCTCGCACTAGGCCCAAGTGTCCCCCCCCCCCCCCCCGCCTGGAGGCACTCGCAGCAGCTATGCGTACTAGGCCCAAGTGTCCTTGGCCCCCCTGCCTGGAGGCACACACAGCAGTTATGCTGAGGATCTGCAACAATATGTTGCAGAGTCAGACTGCCTGAAGCTAAACAAGGCCAAACAGGGCAGATATGGAAAAACAATGCTGAATAAATCAGCTTTATGTATAGTTTAATAAATGATACAAAAAACAAGGGAACTAGCTGGTAACTGGATTGGCTGGCTATATGGATACTTAGAGCAGCTTGCTATTGGATAAGTATGCTGAAGAAAGGATGTATAAAAGCCTGTGTAACTTCCTGCTCTGTGTGCAGGATTTGAGATTCTAATCTCCCTGTACCTTGTTTGCAGCTGCTAATAAACTTTTCTGTTTCTCCACCGTGTTGTGATTATTGGGTGACGCACACCGGGTAGCGAACCCCTGCTGTTGTTTTGCCTCTCGGCACTGGGTGCCGGCAACAGCTTTTGGCGTCCCTGGGTGGGCGACGAGGCTGCTATTTAGCCTTGCCTGGACCCCTCCTGGAGGTCGAGGATTGCGGCGAGAACCGACGCCCAGCGTGCACCGGTGAGTTCATCAGGGGCCTCGGAGGAGACGCGATTTGATCGACCCCAGAGGGCACAAAGGTGCAACGCACTCATATAGTGGAGAAGCAGCTGTGGGCGACGGTGAGGAACCGGTCCCTTGGACATAGGGGAGGAGCAGCTGCGGGCGACGGTGAGGAACCGGTCCCTTGGATAAGGTAGGAACCTTTTGAAATCCGGATTGTATGCTCTGTTGGAAACTGGGGACGCCCAGAGTTACCCTGTAGGTATGGGACAGGGACAGAGCTCGGGGATTAGGGCACGGTGTACGCCCCTAGAATGCATTCTAGCAAACTGGAAGGTATTTGGTGCGGATCCGATGACGAAGAGCCAATTAAAACGATTCTGTACAGTTGACTGGCCTCAATATCAACTAGAGGACCAGGAGTGGTGGCCACCAGGAGGGTCAATTAATTACAACACGATCCTTCAGTTACTCCTGTTCTGTCAGAGAACAAGGAAATGGAATGAACATATGCATGCGCATTTGTTTCTGACTTTAGGTACTCGACCAGATATTTTACAGCACTGTAATCTGACTCCGACTGGTTCGGTAGCAGCTAATGTTAGTCCGCAGGTCGGTAGCAGAACTGGAAATGGAGCCCAGGTGTCCTGAGTCCTAGCCCAGTGCTCAATTCATTGGACCATGCTGTCTCTCCAGCACCTGTAAGTTTGACTTGCCAGATTTATCCTGAAGACAGAGGGAAAATGTGAGCGTCGGGGGTTTTATGGCCAGCATTTTAAGCATTCACACCTCCCATTTTTGAATTACAGGTCACTAAAGTTGCTTTGCTTGCTGTTGACATTGGTCTAATGCTCCCTTAGGTTCCTCTAGTCTAAACACAGCTTGTCCGACAGTTTTTCGAGATAGTGCATGAGTCTCCACGTAGGTTTAACTGGCTATTTTTGAAGAGAATAGAGTCTAATAAGTCCGGTTATTGTGGACTTTTGTGGGCCTTGGCTTGCTCTCATTAATACATCTCTGGGATTTATCACTGACTTCAGTTTTGGCTGTTTTTACCTTAGATAGGCTGCGAGAGATCCAGAATGGTAGGGATCCAAGTCCATATTATGGTAGACCCAAGTCTTATCCCCTCCGTCACATTGCCACTCCGATAGAGGTGCGTTGGTTATCCTACCTCTACCCACTAAACACGCTCCCCGCACAGTGCTAGGGACAGATCCCAGGATTCCGATCACCATCGTTGGAGGTGCAGAAACAGTACGACCGGGATCGTATTAATGTCCCTGACCCAGACGCACAAATCCCCCGAGCAGACCCCAGGTGGGATCCAAATGATCATGGGGATATGACCTGCCTTACCTCCTATAAGGAGTTGCTTTTGCATCGACTCCGTCACTTGGCTGTCTGACATAATAATTGGGCAAAGCCCTATGAAGTAATGCAGGATTTAAAAGGTTTCAGAGTAACAGCCATGTTAGTCTGTATTCGCAAAAAGAAAAGGAGGACTTGTGGCACCTTAGAGACTAACCAATTTATTTGAGCATAAGCTTTTGTGAGCTACAGCTCACTTCATCGGATGCATACTGTGGAAAGTACAGAAGATCTTTGTATACACACAAACCATGAAAAAATGGGTGTTTACCACTACAAAAGGTTTTCTCTCCCCCCACCCCACTCTCCTGCTGGTAATAGCTTATCTAAAGTGATCACTCTCCTTACAATGTGTATGATAATCAAGGTGGGCCATCTCCAGCACAAATCCAGGGTTTAACAAGAACGTTGGGGGAGGGGGGTAGGAAAAAACAAGGGGAAATAGGCTTGAATAGAGACTTGGAGTGGCTAAGTCATTATACAAGGTAACCTAAGTTAATAGTATCCAATTTGCAAATGAATTCCAATTCAACAGTTTCTCGCTGGAGTCTAGTTTTGAAGTTTTTCTGTTGTAATATCGCAACTTTCATGTCTGTAATCGCGTGACCAGAGAGATTGAAGTGTTCTCGGACTGGTTTATGAATGTTATAATTCTTGACATCTGATTTGTGTCCATTTATTCTTTTACGTAAAGACTGTCCAGTTTGACCAATGTACATGGCAGAGGGGCATTGCTGGCACATGATGGCATATATCACATTGGTGGATGTGCAGGTGAACGAGCATCTGATAGTGTGGCTGATGTTATTAGGCCCTGTGATGGTGTCCCCTGAATAGATACGTGGGCACAGTTGGCAACGGGCTTTGTTGCAAGGATAGGTTCCTGGGTTAGTGGTTCTGTTGTGTGGTATGTGGTTGATGGTGAGTATTTGCTTCAGGTTGGGGGGCTGTCTGTAGGCAAGGACTGGCCTGTCTCCCAAGATTTGTGAGAGTGTTGGGTCATCCTTCAGGATAGGTTGTAGATCCTTAATAATGCATTGGAGGGGTTTTAGTTGGGGGCTGAAGGTGATGGCTTGGTGGTTTATTTAGCCTGTTATTGAAACTTCTCTTTCCTGTATTGCTTGTATTAATGGTATTATGCTGTGCAGTATCATGTGTCAGAGCCCTTTTGCAAAAGTTAAAAAGTCATTCTCTTCAGGGCTATCACAAAGTGCTTATACAAAGTCCTATTGTAAAGAAATAAGTAGCCCAAGGGAGAAAACTCAGAGCCAAGGCTGTTGAGTGTTCTCAAAGGAGGGAGTTGTTGGGGACACTGGGGCATGGCCACTAGGTAACTCAAGGGGATGGAAGACCACGAGTGACGATGAAGCGCCCTCGCACTAGGCCCAAGTGTCCTTGGCCCCCCCGCCTGGAGGCACTCGCAGCAGTTATGCTGAGGATCTGCAACAATATGTTGCAGAGTCAGACTGCCTGAAACTAAACAAGGCCAAACAGGGCAGATATGGAAAAACAATGCTGAATAAATCAGCTTTATGTATAGTTTAATAAATGATACAAAAAACAAGGGAACTAGCTGGTAACTGGATTGGCTGGCTATATGGATACTTAGGGCAGCTTGCTATTGGATAAGTATGCTGAAGAAAGGATTTATAAAAGCCTATGTAACTTCCTGCTCTGTGTGCAGGATTTGAGATTCTATTCTCCCTGTACCTTGTTTGCAGCTGCAAATAAACTTTTCTGTTTCTCCACCCCGTTGTGATTATTGGGCGACGCACACCGGGTAGCGAACCCCTGCTGTTGTTTTGCCTCTCGGCACTGGGTGCCAGCAACACTTTTGTCTGCTGTTTCCAAGCTTGATGGAGAGGGTGATTCTCAGTCGCAGGGGATGACAAGGCCAGTCAGGACTAGCTGCAGGTACGGTCAACCTGGCTCTGCCTCCCAGTAGACAGAAAGCTTATTTTACTGCTCTCGGGCTAAAACAAGAAAGAAAATTTAGACCAAAGCACCAGGGCCCTGCGGTCCCCCCGCCCTCTTTTCCTATAGCCAGGGATCAGGGAAAACGAGAAGCCTGTGCAGTAAGCTCTGGAGGTAGGAAAGCCCAGAGCACCAGGATCTTATCAGTATTCTTTGAAATAAACTCCTGCCACCATCACAATCTGTTGATACTGTACCATTCTAGAGTGTTCAGGGAGGCAACCCTTTGCCCTGAAATATTTTTACCACAACGTTGAGGGGTGTCTTGGGGGCAGTGGAATCCATTTTTATTTTATCCTCTGTAATAATAAACCCACCAAAGTTTCCCCTGGGGTAGCTGGGAGTTGTTGCAAACTCACTCAACCCCTAAGCAGCACCAGCACACCTATACAACATCTCTCCTTCCACCACAGGCCCTGCAAATGCAGGTGCACCTCAGTAACCACTGTTCCTAAGGTATACAATGGCTTCTTCATTATCGGAATATAAAATATTTAAAGAGGCTTTAAAACAAAATCTTATTTCACTATCCTTCCTCAGAAGAAATAATTTTTCAAACATTTACTTTTTTCCTATAAAATGAAATGACTGATATATTACATAGAAGTCCCTCATTCCAAACTAGAATGGCATAGTGTTTTTTGATATCCCAGTTCTTGTGTCTTTAATTGTTCTATTTCATTTGCTAACAATTATTACTTTTTCATTGTTTTAAGTTCAGAATGAATGGGTGTTCTTTATTTTTGTCATTTGTAGCCACTGCAGTTATCAAGATGTTGAGCAAGTGAATCACATTTGCACTTCTCAGGAAATTGCTTTGGTCAGTCCATGCTGTGGGAAAATACATCTTCGGGGTTTTCAGTTCCAGGTTCTAAGAAAGTCCTGACTAACACAGACATGCCCAGACACAGGTAATTATCCCACGTTCAACCATCTTTTCCAATGTTTTACTGAAGGACGTCATGTACGCTCTGCCGATAGCTAAGTAGCCGCTGATTTGGAGTTATGCAACATGTAGGATATTGACAGGTTTCAGAGTAGCAGCCGTGTTAGTCTGTATCAGCAAAAAGAAAAGGAGGACTTGTGGCACCTTAGAGACTAACATTTATTTGAGCATAAGCTTTCGTGAGCTACAGCTCACTTTATCGGATGTAGGATATTATGTTCCAAATCTGTTGGAGTGAAACTTATCACCTGACAAGAGGGAGTCTGAGAGCTGACCAACCAACATGAGAACAATGGACATTTGTGGAGACAGCCTATGTTTACTGTCCGGACTAGATGCAGACTGGATATTTACAAAGACAAATGAATCCCAGGAGAGTTCTCAAAAGAGAGGATAAGACACCATAGCTTGTAACTGTGTAAGAGCAGAAGAAATAGGCCAAGTGGTTAACCATTACACAGGAGTGACTAGCATTATCTGCTCCATGAGTGTAGTCATGTCTATTGACTATTGTACATTTTTTATTAATTATCACTATTAAATCTCAAGCATTTAAATTTAAAACATAGTTACAGTAAAGTAACGTTTGTATTTTAAAGGTTTGGCTCCCATAAGGAAAAATCCAGAACTATTTGGCCTGACAAACTTACAAGACTGGAGCTTGTTCACTCCTTGAACCAAAAGCTATTGGGCTTGCACAGTTTTCAAGCTCTGCTGGGTTTACTGGCTTCATTTGGATATGCATCATTTGTTTCTGCAATGTTGATAAGCACTGCAGAGAGATGCTCCCGCCTGTGGAGGTTGTAAGTTCCACAGGAACATAACATTCCCATAGAGTCTATTTTTGCATTGAGATCTGTCAGAGGAAGTCGTGCACAATGAAAATATTCTTCAGATATATATGTAACTGATTCCGTTAGTAATTTAATTCCCAACATTAGCAAAATTATACTCTTTTTAATGGGTACACATAGCTAAGTTTGGTTGAATAAAGGAAGGAAAAAGTCAGCATTATTGGAGAGAACAAAAGACTTAAAATTTACCTAGAGTGATTTTTTTCTCCCCACTGTCACTAATTGGCTCAAACAGAGCATGTTTGTTGTTTGCTTGTTGTTCTCCATGATCTGCACTAACTAGCTGTTAGCACCAGATGGAATTAAAGGTACTGGTTTTAACCTATAGAGACTAAAATGGTTTAGAAACTGGTTACTCAATAAACCACTTATGCCAATTCAACTGCTTTATTTAAGGTAAATGGAACTGGCCATACGTGAATATTAAATTGGGAGTGGGGAGGCAGGGAAATCACTGTTTGGCACATGGTAGAAGGAAACTGACTTCTAACCTTAAGGGAGGCAGAAGCAGGAGTGTGATAATGGTGTGGTAAAACAGTAAGCTAAACGAGATTGCAATTCCTTTCCCAAACGGTGCAGAAGTATACACAGGCCAGCATAAACTGAACAACTTGAGGGGTCACCGGTCTGTATGTACCAGGGGTCTCAAACTCAATTTGCCTTCGGGCCAGTGCCAGTCCTCAAATCCTCCCAGTGGGTCAATAATGTCACTGAAGATGGTGTTCAGAAAAGAAAACGTTTATATTGTATTTTTTATTTTGAATTTCTTAGAAATAATAAAGCTGTCATACAACTTAATACAATTCTTCGCCTGCTAGAGTTTTTAGTGTTTGCCAGACAGCTGGCAACGCTTCAGTTCTGTCAGTTTGTTGCTGTCTGGCCTCCATGACTGAGCAGTTGAAACCTTCAGGATTGCAGCAAGGTGGGCGTCGGATAGTTGTGTTCGGTATTTTGACTTGTTTATATTCATTGTGGAAAAAAGTGATGCTGCCTCCCTGGCTGACTCTGCCCGGCAACTAATGATGATACCTCTGTCCCTCTCCCCCAGCCAATGGGAGCTACAGGGGCAGAGCCTACAGCAGACATTGCCAGCAGTGTCTGCCTGTGACTCTCCTCCCATCTCTCCTCCGCGGGCCGCAGTGGGAAGCTTATTGGGTCGCAGATGGCCCATGGGCCGGGAGTTTGAGACCCCTGGTCTATACCTTAAGTCACACCTCAAAGACTATAGCTTTCCTCATTGTGCTCGCTATGGTCTCCAGTAGGTGAGAGCTAGCCTGGGCTGCAATGAGCCAACATTCAATTTATTACTAATCCATCTAATTTCAGCTACCTTACCATTGCTGGAAATACTCCAACTGGCCTTTAGCAGGTTGTCATCCAAGGAGAAAAAAGCTATAGTTGTCTTTCCCCTTCAGGGTTGCTTCTGTTACTTCAAAAATACTTTTGTAAAAAGCCTGAAGATGGAGAATAAGCTGAAGGTCAGGGTCCAGTACTAGTACAGTTTCCATCTAACAAAGCTAGAAGTTTTCTGTGGAAAGGTCAGTTAGGGATATGCAAATATGTATCTGCTAACTAAACTCAGTCATAAAATCTCCTTGCTGCCAAAGCTGAAAAATGTCACTTTAGCCTCTTCACCCCATCACCTGTACGCCAACACTTACCATAAAATGATCACTCCTCACTCTCAAATGAAACCTGCACAACACCATAAAAAGACAAGCCTAGGAATGTGTATTTGTAACTCTGCAAGACACCAAAAATCATGGCCTCACCAGAGGCACTGGTTTTATGTCTCATTACAATCTGTAACCCCCCCAACTCTCCTCTGACCTTTGCCCACTTCATTTTGAATAGTTTCTTACATGTTAACTCCTCATACTTAATCTGTTCAACCTTGCATTTAGCTAGGACACACTGATTACCAGACCTGAAGAAGAGCTCTGTAGAGCTGGAATGCTGGTCTCTCTCACCAACAGAAGTTGGTCCAATAAAATATATTACTTCAGCCAGCTTGTGTTTCTCATATCCTGGGACCAACACACTTACACCATCACTGCAAACAATTAAAGTAGCCAGTTTATTTATAGAGCCTCCACTGGCACTAGTAGGCTAAACAGATACAAAAGCCAAAAAGCATTTCTAAATACTTATTTTTGTAACTAGTCGGGATGCCTCCAAAGTACATACTTTTGTAGGCAATGTAACCAAATAAAGTCCAATGCATTACAAACAGGGGGAAAAAAATGCTTCCAGTGATTGTAAGCGACACACAAACCAAACAGTGTATGCAGTGTTTCTGTAGCCATGTCGATCCCAGGATATTAGAGAGACAAGGTGGGTGAGGTCATATCTTTGGACTGACTTCTGTTGGTGAGAGAAACAAGCTTTTGAGCTACACAGAGCTCATACAATCATAGAATATCAGGATTGGAAGGGACCTCAGGAGGTCATCTAGTCCAACCCCCTGCTCAAAGCAGGACCAATCCCCCAACTAAATCATCCCAGCCAGGGCTTTGTCAAGCCGTACCTTAAAAATATCCAAGGAAGGAGATTCCACCACCTCCCTAGGTAATGCATTCCAGTGTTTCACAACCCTCCTAGTGAAAAAGTTTTTCCTAATATCCAACCTAAACCTCCCCCACTGCAACTTGAGACCATTACTCCTCGTTCTGTCATCAGCTACCACTGAGAACAGTCTAGATCCATCCTCTTTGGAACCCCCTTTCAGGTAGTTGAAAGCAGCTATCAAATCCCCTCTCATTCTTCTCTTCCGCAGACTAAACAATACCAGCTCCCTCAGCCTCTCCTCATAAGTCATGTGTTCGAGTCCCCTAATCATTTTTGTTGCCCTCCGCTGCACTCTTTCCAATTTTTCCACATCCTTCTTGTAGTGTGGGGCCCAAAACTAGACACAGTACTCCAGATGAGGCCTCACCAATGTCGAATAGAGGGGAACGATCACGTCCCTCGATCTGCTGGCAATGCCCCTACGTATACATCCCAAAAGGTCACTGGCTTTCTTGGCGACAAGGGCACACTGTTGACTCATATCCAGCTTCTCATCCACTGTAACCCCTAGGTCCTTTTCTGCAGAACTGCTGCCTAGCCATTCGGTCCCTAGTCTGTAGCGGTGCATGGGATTCTTCCGTCCTAAGTGCAGAACTCTGCACTTGTCCTTGTTGAACCTCTTCAGATTTCTTTTGGCCCAATCCTCAAATTTGACTAGGGCCCTCTGTATCCTATCCCTACCCTCCAGCGTATCTACCTTTCCTCCCAGTTTAGTGTCATCTGCAAACTTGCTGAGGGTGCAATCCACACCATCCTTCAGATCATTTATGAAGATATTGAACAAAACCGGCCTGAGGACCGACCCTTCGGGCACTCCACTTGATACCGGCTGCCAACTAGACATGGAGCCATTGATCACTACCCGTTGAGCCCGACAATCTAGCCAACTTTCTATCCACCTTATAGTCCATTCATCCAGCCCATACTTCTTTAACTTGCTGTCAAGAATACGTGGGTGCCCACGTGGAGAAGCAGGAAGGGGTAGCGATCAGAGGGCTTGATGAGTCTCGGCAGTCTCTCTGTCACATCGTGAATCCTAGCTCCTGGCGAGCAGCAGACTTCTCGGTTTTCCCGGTCGGGGTGGCAGATAGATGACTCAGTCCCCCTGAGGCGAGAGTCCCTGACCACCACCCCCCTCCTTCTCTTGGTGGGTGGTCGTGGAACCCCCAACCCTAGGACAGTGCATCTCATGCCTTCTAATCGGCGGAGTCTCCTTCTGTTCCTTTCCCTCAGATGTATCATCTAGTCCACTCTCCGCATTAGTACCTGTGGAGAGAACATGAAAACGGTTACTTACCTGTATCTGCGTTGCTGGTATATGGACACTCCCCTTTCTTCTTCTGGAGGTCACATGATGCCAAATTTCTTCAGCATCCTCCTGTCCCCGCTGCGCAGCCTGCTCTGAATCTTTAGAACGTTGTGTCCGTAGAAGCATATCCTGACGTTTGTCCAGGAAATCTTCAGTTTCCTCTTATGCAACGCAGGGTCGATACCTGTTGCTCCAGACCTTGAACCTTCTCTTCCAATATGGAGACCAGCTTGCACTTTGTACAGACAAAGTCGCTTCTGTGCTGTGGAAGAAAGACAAACATGGCACATCCAGTGCAGGTCACAACAGATGAACACCCCCCCATCCATATTACCTTCCTTCTACGAGCTTCCTCAGGAGTTGTAGTAACTACTCAGAGAAGCCGGCAAGATGTAAGCCTGAGTGGCTCTCCCCAGGCGAACTCCCAGGCAAACTCCCTCTGTTAGCCGCTCCGCTGTTCGCTGCTCAGCTGGTTCGCAGCTGACTGGCTTTTTATACAGTCAGGCCTACTCTAGGCTCACCTGGAACATTCTTCAAGTCTGGGAAAGGTACTGAGACCAAAGCTCTGCATAGCTTGAAAGCTTGTTTCTCTCACCAACAGAAGTCAGTCCAAAGATATTACCTCACCCACCTTGTCTCTCTGAGCATTCAAAGTACATAGCAGGTGGGCACTGTCTCCCTAACAAAGTGACATTGAAAACAGAAAAGAGTACATGCAAGCAAACCAGTGATTGGGCATTCAGACTACATAATTTTGTAGAAAATGCATTGCAAACATGTTGGCTTCATGTTTTCAAGCTACACACACAGTACTTTGGTTTTCAAGTCCAAAACACATTACTTGCATGCTGCAGTTAGATTCAGAAGAGAGAAACCGTTAACTAAGTGGGAGCTTGGCTTGGATAGGCTCATGACACTATCTGGCAATCACAACCTTCCACTGCTTATGGAGGGGCTGGTCTATCTTGGCCTGAACAGCTTTCTGGGATCATTTCTCTGCACTCTTCAAGGAAACAGTGTTTGATCTTTGCCTGGATCTTTCTAAGCAGATCAGCCATGTTTCTCTCTCCATGTCAGGACACTTTCCCATTCCACTCTGCAAAGAGCTTTGGGGGAGCACTGCTTTGAAGTGGCTGACAGCATATGGCCCTGGGTGACAATGAGTCCTTTCAACAGCTGCCTTCTCTAAGCCTTCAGTGCCTTCATGAGCAATTTATCTGCCAAGATTCATCACTGCCTGTAATAAATTTAGCAGTCTACTGCATGATCCCTAGTTACCCAGGCTTCCCAAACCATCCCATATATGGTATGAAGTGAGAAAAAATATGGACAGACTCACAATTGCTATGGGGAATCTATAAAGGGCAAAGTTTCATAGAGTTGTATTTATCTTTTGATGTCTGCTAATCCCTTAAATATAAAACAATGTTTATGAGTTTACCATTATTTATCAGCGACTTCAGCTGGGGTATCCATGAGCGCCATCCCTTCTACACCTGCAAGACTCACCATGGTAAGGAAGAAAAAAAGTGGACAGCAGAAGACATGTTTGCAGAACTGCTCAAGACTTCCAATTCTGGAGTCTGAGACACTTGAGAATGGAGCGACCATAGGCTGGAGGAAACACAGAAGGACCAAGAGGTATACCAAGACATCATGCACCTCCTCCCACAAGAAAGATGCTCCAAAACATTATGGAGCGGAACATCAGAAGGACTACATGCCAGCAGCCACTCCACAGCATGGACAACAATTCCTTCTTCCAGGGAGTAGGAGTAGCTTCTTCCAGGGCCATGCACACACACACACACCCCCGCTCCCCCATCAGCTTCTTTAGGGCACCAGCATTCTCAGCAGCAGCATCCCTTCCACTATACTCCAGTGAGCAAAAAGGAAAAAACTGTTCTGAATACACCTACACTGACCTGTGATGCAGCCCAGAGAGATCACTAGTTATTACTGAGAAGTTATTATTGTATAATAAAGTTCAATTTTGTGAAAACCATGATTTCCTTTGTCTTACAATACAGAGATTTAGCCCCCCAAATCAGCAGCCCCCTTCATCCATGAACAATTCATAAACCAGCTAACTACTGCATGTGCAATAAAGTAACACTGTCTGGCTATAGCAAACTCTCAGAATGTGCTTTTTAGGCTTTGCTCAACTGCACAGCACCGTGGTGGGCTCTAGTAACTGGCTTTGTGTCATACTGCATGAAATCAGAAAACAGCCTGTCCACCTCCATCCTAGTGGAGACATTTCTCTTCTGGCCTTGCAAATGTTATGCGAAACGCAACATGCAGCAATGACAGTAAGAATATTTGGCTTGCTGAGATTGGTATCCACCAGCCCTTTGGTATGCCACTGGCATACTCCATGGTCTTCCTGCACCTTCTCAGGAGATAGTTAAATCTTTCATTGTTGCAGTCCAGGTTCCTGATGTATGGCTTCATGAGCCATGGAGGGGTAGGTTGGGTCCCTGATAATATCAACCCCACCAAACTGAATATGCTGTTCTGGGAAATGTGTCCCTGCTTGCAGCTTTTCCAAAAGTCTGTATTCCTAAAGATGTGAGCATCATACACCTTTCTTGACCATCCAATGTTAATGTCAGTAAGGTATCCAGGGTGATCCTCCAATGCTTGCATAACTATGGGAAAATATCCCTTTTCTCTTTACGTATTGGAGGCAAGGTGGGGAGGGGAAGGATCATCCATTTAATTGAATACATCTATTTCCCTCAAGTTGCCAGAGTCACAATCCTGTGCAGCAGGACATGCTGAATGCCCTGGCACACCTGGAGAATAGCCACCTCAATACAGATTTCCCCCCACACCAAACTGCCCATCAGCCAACAATATTTGTTTGATTTGCAGCTGTTATCTCCACTGTCATTCATTCATTCGTTATGTCTACGTACTCCTCACTATTCAGTTTCCCTAATGCATGGTTGGCTGCTGTGGCATTGCTATGGTTCCATAAAAAGGAAACAATCAATTACCCTGTCTCTGAAACAGGCAACAGAACTCTGCCGATCTGTTCCGCATCCATACTTCTGATGCTGAATTAGCAGAGAGATTGAAAACCAGCACAAAAAAGTAAATTATGGGATGGACCAGAGGATACTATCGGAATTAAAAGAGGATGGGGGAGCACCAAAAGAGGTAGATCATAGCATGGGACAGAAGGAAGTGTGGAAATTTGATCCCAAACTCCACAATTCCTGAGAAGAGTGCTGATGTCCCACAGTATCCTTCCACATTTTTCCACAAGATAATGTGCTGGATGGCAGTGCAGGGGACACTGGCAACACTACCCACAGTGCTGCATGTCTTTTGCCTATACAACCTGAGACCGTATGAGGACACAATGCACCAACAAAGGCAGCCAAGATTCAACACACTGTGCCAAAATAGCTATACTGGTAGCTGTATGCCAACAAAACTTTTGCCAGTAAAACTTTCTAGTGTAGACAAACGCTTAGTAATCCCATTTTTACAATAGCCTTACCATAATGACAATAATCTTATTCTCATACAATGTTAAAAATTGAATGCAAAATAGTACAGTACTTACCAGAGTTTACTACGTAATCTCAAGAACCAGGAATCCAATGCCTTAGCTACTGGAGGCTGGGCATTACATAAGGCATATCCACTTCTGTGATTCTATTATCTGTTCCACTTAACACACTGCCTGATCATGTAGCTCTTGGAGAGTTTAAATTCTCAAACATGGCAAGGAGTATGCAGCAAATACTCCTGAAGGGCTAAACATTAATATGGGCCAATGTCTAACTCTGAGAATAGATGATGGGAAACAAAAGAAGAAACTGATATTCTACTGTTTCATTTGCAATCTACTGAAAATAAATTATGACTCCAAACTATTTTGAAGAGTTAATTTGAAAAGACTTTGTTTTCCTGAAGACTGGAAGCTAGCAAAAACCAGCTACAAGATGATCATCTACTGTGCAAATTTACCCACCCACCTCTGCTAACGCCCCTAAAATTGTGCTCTGCAGCCACTTTGTCACTCCAGCTGGCTTTTCTGTGCAGACACTGGAATGTGTGTTTAACGGGAACATTTCACGCATCTTCAATGTTTCGGTTGTATGGATTAAGTTGATCCACTAAACATGTTCTTATAATCTATTCTGATTTCCCCATGTCTCTAGAAACTAAAGCACCCTAACAAACCACATTTGTCAGAATCTTCATCCACTGTTTAGTAAAACAACTTGTATGACACAGAACATACAAAAAACTGCCACTTAACTCAAATTGAAGACATTTCAAAAGATCTATGTGCTAAAATAAATAGTTCATCTGTTAAAATTTATAGATCATTTCCATTTCCTCCCCCCCTTCACCCCCAAGGGCTGTTCCTGTTCCTAATGGCCTTATATAAAAAACAAAACCCTGAAACTCTTTAAAAAAAAAAAAGATCAGTACTGTTATAACATATCCAGAGTGAAATCTTAAAATATAAACTAAATAAAAGCAAAGAATTCCCACTGATGCAGAGTTTAAAACTAGGTTTATAATTTCCTATTTTATTGGCATGAATGTAATTCTAAACTTAAAAACCCTTCTGGTAAGTTATCTCAATTTCTTATGACAAAATTTCTCACAACACACAAGTATTTACAACATATACATATTTTTTCAGTCCTTTACACTGGATTTCAAAAAGACAAACATTTGTATAGGTTACCACAGAACAAAAGCTGTGACTTAGGTTTTTTTTAATTTCATAAAACTATCATAAGTTAAAGTGAATAGATTTCTTTAAATTCCTTGTAGCATTTTACAAGTGCAACAGAAAACTATGAAGAACCAATTTAGGATAGCTGCAGTTCATTGGATAAATGTTGCCTGTTGTAATCACATTGTTTCACAGCAAATTCTTGAAAAAATAAGCACCAATCATTCTTGCAAAGAACAATTTTTATCTAAAAGTATTGAAAAAAGAGTTAAATACAAGGTGTTTAATTTACATAACAAGCAATAAATACACCATATCCAAACTTTTATTCTGCATACTGCTACCCTTGTACATATAATGTACTAAAAAGTCAGCAAACTGTCAACACCTTTTTATTTCTTTTTTTTTCTTTTTTTAAAGAAATCAATTTGACTTCCAACCAACGGTTTGCTACTATAACAAAGGCCACAAACAGTACGTCTGGGACAGCATACAGTGTTAAAACTGACAAACTTCAAGGGGGGAAAACATCTAGCAAATAAATTGAAAAGCCGTAGATCATTGCTGGTGATATTAACATATACTAGAAAACTTTAATATGCTGCTACTATGATTTTTTTAAATTATTGTTTAGTCAGATATTGTAAGAGCAAACTAATGCTCTTATAGGTTAAAAATAATTGTGTAGCCACATTATTGTGTTCTCATTGTCCTGCATGGAAAGTTTTGATGTAATTTTATAATTTTGCTTGAGCCTTTATTTTACAACAGAGCATTACCTCTTACTCTAACTCAGAATTGCACATAAAGAGGCTATTAAAAAGTACAATAAAAATCTGCACAAATCAGACTTAAGAAGAGTCAGTATGCTGTACACTTTCTACAATATTATGTTGATAAGTGAATAAACAATAAAGAAGTGCTGTTACTAAAATTTTCAGAAAGTTCTTCAGTTGAGGAATAATTGAATGGAATTTTTTTTGTTTTGTTTAAAAATGGACATCCTGGTCAGTTTAAGACCTATAAGCTTATGCATTGAGCCTCAAAGACTGATCTTCTCTTCTTCTAGAAGAAATATCAATGTCTATTGAATCCTTGCCAACTATAAGCCTTAATCGCTTAGCTGGAGGAAGAGGAATAAAATCATCTTCAAATTCATCATCATAGTCCTCCTCCTCCTCCTCTTCCTCTTCTGATGAAGATTCATCTGCAGTTTCCTCCTCATACTGACTGTAATCATCCACTTCCATTCTTGACTCCAAGAGAGAGAGCGTATCACTACAACACATGCCATTTTCATGAAGGTCCTCAGAGTACGTCCCCCTGTTTTCTTCGTCTCGTTTTAGTTGTATCTTTAATTTTGTTGAACTGTTGCCTGATCCTGAGTTAAATCCATTATTTAGCTTTGCTACATACAAGTTATTGTCTTTTTCATGGTCTTTACTTAATTTGATGCTTATTTTTGAAGAATTTATTCCATCATTTTCTTGGTCGTTTGCCTTGCTGCTGCTATCGTGACGCCTACGCAGGGTTAGTTTGGGAATCCCAGAACTATTTTCAAGGATTAATTGCGCATCATACCTTGTGATTCGTCTTTTCTTTTTACTTTTAGCAGTTCTAAAGCTGTCCTTTGCTTTGAAATTGTCAGATGTAACAATGGAGCAGCCACCAGACATAGGAATACCGTCCTTATATCCGAGGGCCATATCCACTATATTACTCCTTTCTCCATGTTCTGAATGAGAACTAATCAAATTTGGTACTTCATCTTTGCCAGGTGGATTATGTGTAGGATCAGCTTCTTCTATATTTGCAGATGATTTCACAAGTTTTCCTTGTCGTGATTTCTTTCTGGACATGCCCACATCATTCTTCTGGTATCTGACCTCCCCTTTATGTGATGTTCCATGAATCAGTTCATTTTCATGTATCACATGAGACTGCTGCGGTAAGATATCAGATCGAGTCCCCGTCAAGTTGTTTCTATAGGTATCCAACATATTTGGTTCAAGCTTTATGTCAGAGGTCTCCTTCAAATTCATCCTTGTTCTCATTGACCTCCTGGTTATGTATGTGCAGGGTGATATTTCACCATGCTCATGAGCACCTTTCACAGAATTCAGTTTATATTCTCTTGCTGCATGTCTTGTTAAGCATCCACTAGAGACTGCAACTTTAGCTGGTCCCTCTATTTCTTTATCCTTTTTAATAGGTAAATTTTTATATAGCACTACTTTAGGTTCTTTGAGAACTAAATTTCCCATTTCAAGCTTTCTAGAGGCATTCTTTTGCTCTAGCCTTTTGCACTGATTTCTCAACTTTATCTTTGAAAGTAAAGGCTTTGCAGGCTTTTTCAGTCTCTTTGGTACCCTGGAATTATTTATATGAGTTAGTTTAGATGAGGTAGAATTTGATGAAGCTGGAATTCTTGACATAGACTGTCTTGTTAATGCTCTACTCTTGCTGTTCTTTTTTACACCAATTGAAGATTTTCTGTTAGCTGCAAAATAAAAATAAAGAGTTAAAAATTATTTTTTTAAAAAGACAAGTTAATTATCTGGCCTTTTGCCAGTACTGTTTAACTTTTTACTTAAAAATTAAGAACACTTAATATTAATATAAATTTACAAAAAACAAATTTAAGTCAATGTAACATCATATAGTTTTCGAGCAGAAGAGAAGAGAAGTGATTCAGACCCCAAGGTACTGCCTTACAGTTACCAAAATACATCTAAATTCCAGATTCTGGTGACCCTACACCAAAAGAGCTTATTTGTATTGTTTCTTGATGGCGTTACAGAAATCATCTTTGCATGTCACTGTCAAGTTTTGCTCTACATTCTTCAAGCACAGGAGAGGATCGAAGCTCTGTGTTCCCCCACCCTTTTGCTAGGGAGCTCAAATGACCACCCTTTTTTTTTTTTTTTTAAAATGGTTTTGGCTCCCATCTCCTTCTCAGGTGCCACACTGTCTGTATCCTATACTTGGGTGAGCATGAAGGGATCGGTCTGCCTAAGGACAACATTTCTGAAGCGCTGTATTTACACATACTCTATGATGGCAGACACCACAGGTTTTTGGATTTCCTGCCTTTTCTTTGTACTTTGATTTTTCGTAACAGGGAACCATTTAAGGAAGTTAACAGGAACAGTGCTGCTATGACATCCCAGGAGCAAGTGGGAGCAAGATGGAACCTAAATGTTTTAAGCAATTTGATATCTGCTTGCTAGCCAAGTCAAACTATTTAGCAATTTATGTCTCATTTTAGAAAATAAAGGTAGATATGACCGCTTACTGTTACATGAAGAGGATCTTTCTAGTACTTCACTGAATAAAAATCCTTCTGAATTTCTTTTGAGAGTATCAGCTGTCTGCATTTACTTCAGACTAAAAACTGAATTGACCAGTCACTGATAGCAACTAGGTATATTATTGTCAAATTCTAGAATAGGATTGATGGTTTCTGGAGATATGAGAAACTGTCCCTAAAGAAAAATGACCATCAGTCTACATAATATAGACTCAAGTTATCTATTAATTTGAACACCGTTTTTCCTACATAAGTCTGTGAATGTGTAATTCCATGGGCAAGTCAGTGATAGAAAGGTAAGGAAGATGAAATTTGATTAATGAAAAATCAGATTCATAAATTTCAATGGCATCACCCCCTGCAGCATTGCTGGGGAGGATTCACTGTTCCCCAGCTCCCAACTCCATATTCTTCAGTTGGTGGAAATTCTGATAATACAATAGTGTCAAAAATGGGTTGAGTTGGGTGTCATTCGAAAGCACTTTCTCCCATGAACACAATGGTACCAAACGTGACAAATCTAAAACAATTATGTAGGTATATGAGGAATTATGTAGGTATACATAGAGGAAATGTTTAAAAATAACTTTTAAAAAAATGTACATTAACACAGGCATATCAAACATGCAGCGCTCACAGTTAAATTGTGGCTCTTGACTGACTAATGTGTTATCAGTCAATGCTCAGAACAGGAGGATACCTGATTGATTTTGTTAATGTTACAGATTCTGATAAATGGAAAGGGTGCTTCAAGTTGATTTGCCATCATCAGCAAAAAAAAAAAAAAAAGTGGTTCAGAGGTATTGATTATCGGCTTTGTTCATTATGCCAAAAGACCTAATGAGGCACTGGTTAAGACATCAGCATCCAGCCAGATATTCCTGGAATCCATTTGCAAACAGTATGCACACAAATTACGTAACACACAGATAATTTATTACAAAACTCTTTTTGCTTTGGTATTGATCATTTTTAGGTATCAGTGGCGAGACAAAGAGTACCTACCGACTGGTAGCTGAACTTTTGGAGAATACAACCATGGAAGACCTGGTTAAACACAATGCTCGGTGGCACCTTACATGCAATAAGAAGTGCATTCATAAACTGAATTTGGCAAGGTTGGAGAGGAAGTACATCAAGCACCAGAAAAATAGTTGAAAATGCCTGGACAAGTGCCAGCTGTGGGCAAGACTCGCCTTATACTGGGTCCCATTGCATGCGTTTCAAGAAGTACACCTGTTTGTTTCGTAGTAAGCCAGATGCCCAAAGGCATCTAGTGAGAAGTTTCAGTTTTAGCACATAAGAAACTATGAAACAGTGACTCATAGCAAGAACATTGCATGGGAAGTAAAGTGGGCACATGAGAGAGACCATGCAAATGACACTGCAAAATCACATTAAGAGGTACACCAAGAATGAACTGTACACTTGTATTCTGTGTTGTGATTGAATATATTTGAAAATGTAGAAAAAATATTTATAAGTTTAAATTGCTATTCTATTTTGTTTAATGGTATGATTAAAACTGCGCTTGTGATTTTTTTAAATCTTGTGATTAAAAATATAATCATTTGACAGCCATAAAATATACATCTGAGGAACTGAATCAAAACGTGTCATGACACTAGACATGGGCCTTTACAGTCCTGTTCATCAGCTAATAATGTCCCATGATGATCTCTGTGGGCAGTGGATTCTGTGTCCTGACAAAATACACATATTCTTCACAGTAATATGTACGATCAGCTCCTTTGCTGATTGCACTGGTATTCTGAAGATCTGGGTGATTTTGTATAGTGACAGTACTCTGAACCAAATTCTTGCAGGGAAAAAGCAGAAATGCGCTATGGATGAATAGACCCAAACACTTGTCGCCCTTCAAAAATGCTACTTAGATGTCTTCTTTGAAAAGCACACTAATGTGTTTGAAATGGATTCCCGAAGGGTACAGGATTTGCGAGACCAGTTCCACAAACCCAGCGTATATTCTGCTCTCAACGACCTATTGTGCGGGATGGAGAGCAGCAATATCACAGATCAAGCAGTTTGATCAGCTGAATAGGTGACAAAGCCAACTTTCATGATGGTGTGGTGATACATGAAGATGGTTGAATCTTCGTTGCTCTTTATTTGATTTGTCACGTCTGCTAATTGGAATTTGCACCTAGCAGCACTGGAAGACTTCATGAAATACTTCTTTGCTTTAGATTTATCCAACTATTCTGCGATGAATGCTTGGTACCTCACTGAAAGAAGAAGTTTAAAAAAGTCTGACCCTCACATATGGGATACATTTCAAAAAGGAAATTGGGTGTTAAAAGGTCGCCAGTTCCCTTCTGTGCACTTGGTTCAGACAAAGCCCTAGAACACAAAAACAGAGCAATGAAAGTCACTGGGGAGTTGGTGGGCATAACACAGCATCCAAGTGCTCTTTCCCAGTTTTTCCTGACAACACCAGAATGCCATCGAATTTCTAACAAAACATTAAGCAGAAACATTAACATTCTCCAGAAGTGATCAAGCACCATCTAAACTCATTAGGTGCTGTTAAATGCCAAGAAGGGGCAATTTTATAGCTACAGGAGAGCTTACTCACCTTGGCAACCCATTCACATGATATACTGGAGCTCACTAATATCATGATGAAAGCAGTCTTCAGTGATGAGATCTCAGCATGATGTTGATATATGAGAGACTTTGGGAAAGTACAAGTTCTCCAGCATACAACAACAGATATTCAAATGTGATGGAACACCACACATGTGCCAGGTGAAAAGCAAATTAATGCACATCTCACATGGTCTTCCTAAGCAATGACCTACTGACATGCCCAGTACCTCATAAGAGCAGAGGCCTTTCACTGTAGCAATCAGATGGTATGGTTGAGGTACAAAGTCTTGACAAACCAGAAATAATTAATACCTGCCAAGATTTATCCATTATGAGGCTAGAGAAAAGACTGGACCTATGACAAAATCCACCTCATGTCTGACAGGTATGCAGAAGAATAATTTAAAAATATTACCACAAAGAAGAGACTCCATGACATTGCACCTATCCAATACAAATTCACTGACTATGAACATCTCCAACTCACAATGAAGAAGCCCATACTCACATGAAGGATGGGGCTAACTACATACGTTGCAGGAAAAATGCTGCAGAACGCAAAGAATTACTCAAAGAATTTCTTTGTCACATGGCATAATGAAGCTGCTTCCTTGCACTGTTCAGTGGAGTTTCTCTGTAGTTCCCATGAGGAAGCTGACACTAAAATTATCTTGCATGCCATCAATGCCACAGAGAGATAATACTAAGCTCCAGATTTTGGCACAAGACAGTTGTTCTAATACTCTCCGAGACACAGTACCCAAGACTTCTGCAGGATTCTGTAAGATTCTGTTTCTGCACCTGCTGTTTGGGAGCAGAATCACTGTATGTCCCTTAGAGATGTGTTTCTATCACTCAGCCCATTAAAAGCCAGGTACTGCCAGGTTTCCACACCTGCTCAGAATGTGACACTACTGGAAAGGTATTTGATTCAGCCTTCAAATACTCTCTCCTTGCTCTAAAAGAACTTGAAATGGCTGAGACAGTCACGGATGAGGTCATAAATGACTTGGAGCTGTTCACATGCTGAGTTTACCACTTGAAGATCAACATTACAACACTTGCAGAGCCATGTTGGTGGATGTTTTCCAAAAAGCAGACAAATAGAGAAAAATTGCCACCGACAAGGGGTGCATTTATACCTGCTAACAGGAGGGCAAATCATCAAACAGTGGAATGGCTCTAGGATGATCAAGCTTATCCAAAACTGCCCAACCCTATTGGGCATGGATGAGTCTTGAAGGATGGACTGAAATGCTCCCAAATCAATCATTCAGCTAATCAAATGCTTGTGTGCATAGACCAGATGCTTGTCACCCTGCAAATGTTTGGCTAGCAACCTGCCTTGTACAGAAGTGTTGGAGAGCAGCACGGATGAGGATCAGTGTGACGTGTCCAACAGCAGTGCCCTAGATGGAGATGACACTGATGATGCCTTTGATGAATAAATGTTTTCAGTTCAACATGTCAAGGCTAATTTCCCTAGGATTATCACAGATCAATGCATCCCTGCATTAAATTTTAAAAAGTTGATTTTTAAACATTTTTGCAAATATCTATCTACATTATTGTTCTAGGTTTGTCATATTTGGTACCACTGTGTTAGTGGGAGAAAGGGCTTTTGAATGATACCCAACATGGCCCATTTCCAACGACATATCATCATCAAAATGGTCAACTAACTGGAGGACCTGGGAGCTGGGATGGACGAGGAACAAGTCCCCACTGCCTTGCCGCAGAGCGTGACACACTTAAATTATGATTCTGTAGACTTTTATGAATCAAATGATACCCCTCCCTTATCATTCTATCACTAACTTGCCCACCGAATCAGATTTTATGCTTAGATAATACTTAGTCCTGGCTTGAGTACAGGAGACTACGCTAGAAGACCTCTCAAGGTTCCTTCCAATCTTACGATTCTATACTCCCAGACTAATAATGTGGGTTTATTTACCTGCTTGAAGTTCTCTTACTCATGATCACTCATATTTCCTGAAATGTACTACTATATGTGGCATTTTGAAACTGAGTAAATACATACAGGCATACTAAGACATTTTGTACTGTGGTATGCTTTGAAACAGGAGACCTATAGAAAATTGTGGGTACAAATACAATCTTTATTTCTTAATCTTTTTTTTAATATATATTATATTTATATAAATAAATAAATAAATAAAAGCCTATATGTTATTGTGTCTCATCAACATAAGACAGGAACTCCACTGAAGTGAGAATTTTCTAATATTAAGAAAACAAAGCCTTTTATAAAAAAGTTTTCCCTTTGCTTACTTGCATTAGCTTTTTCCTGAGTGGTATCTGCATCAGTGTTAGAGCTGACAGACTGGCTGTCTGAGTTTTTGCTGCTGTCACCCAACTTTTTAAGCCTGTTTAAACGTTTATCTGTTTCTCTCAGTCCATATTTGCTATTGATCACAGGAGTAGGTGCTGGAAGTCCCACTCTTGATTTAAAAGCACCAGTTCCACGTCTATAAAAGAGAACAATACATATTAACAACTCGATATAGTAGTAAGGATGTTTGATGGCATATAACATTTGAATCCCAGGTATATTTAGAGAAGGTAAGTTGATGCAACTGTTCCCAGTTTTTTGGTATTTTGTGGGCCATTCTGCTATTGATATTGTAAAGAATTTGTATGTATATTTCACTTCCAATTAGAGATGAAAAGAAACTGGCATCTAATTACTGAGAGAATAGATACTTGTCTTTTGCAATTATCTTTTCCTTTTTTAAAGAGAGTAATTATCTATTAAAACCTGTTTCAATACCATTTGCATAATCCAACTTGTATAAAATGATAATTAAGTACAGAAGTTCAAACGGTATTTGCTATTAATCCTGTTATGAAAATTTCAATGAGAATTAACATTTTCCCCTCACATCTGCCTTTTGGGGGAAAAAAAAAAAGACAACTGGAACTGTAGCATTTGTTATTTTCAAAGTGATATCAGGAACAATTACGAAGTAGTTAATGATGGTATTCTCAAAATTATGATTGTCCCTTTCAACCTTTGTATCTTTCTTCCCTTCAGATGGATAAAAACTCAATTGATTTATTCATCAAACCCTTACTGTTGGCCAAAGAGAGAGAAGTTGTCCCAAGAAGTCTGGAAGGGGATGGAGATTTACCAGAGCCTTCAGGCTTCCTACTTTAGGTCTCATGTCACCATCACTGTCCATGCAGCAGAAAATGGTAGAGACTCCCTTTTGTACCCTTAAGAGTTAGAAGACAACCTCACTTGGGGATCCAGTGTAATAGTTGTATCAAACAAAATCATAATAATTAAGAGTACAAGAGACAACTGAGATGAGAAATAAAACCTTGGTCTCTCATGCACTGTTGTGCTAAACACTAGCCAACCCAGTGCTTTTTAGTTAAATTAACTGGTGCTACTTTGATAGAGAATATTAAGTGTCCTATTAAATTCTGCAAATCAGAGAGACTGACTGAGCTATTAGGCTTCACGCAGAAGGACGGGTCAGCTGCTCTGCCACCTGATGGAACTGTGCTTGAGAAAGATACGATTTTTCTTTTGCTCTGCACTTGTAAGAGCACCACTTACAGACTCCACTTCCCTGGTTATCTACTCTGGCCAGCATGAAGGATTCTGAGCGGAGCTTCTTCCCATTCTCCACTCATTTGATCACATGCGGAAACAAAGGAAGAAGCCACTATGACCAGAGCAGCAACCTGAGCAGCCAATACCAGGCTAAACAGGAGAGCAAGGGCAGAGTGCATCTGAATAAGAATTAGAGACAATCCAGCTCTAAATTTCTATGCACTTTCCAGCATCTTGGTTTACATGTCAAAACCAATTCAATAGCTTTTTAGCAAAAACGTGAAAAGGAAACTAAATTCCACCAGACCTTCCAAACATTTAATAATTTAAACTTGGATACTTACCATTTCCAAAAAACTAGAAGATTATAATCAATAGATTACTATTACTATGCAAAGAGGTAAAGATTCAGACAGTGCAGGTAACCAGTATTCCCTGGAGTCCCTCAAATCATTGGGAGCATCAAGGAACAGAGTATCTTTCTCATTCATATATACAATTTTTACACATAGACACATGCCCACACCCATATGAGGGTGCGCTCTCCTGTATACACATGGAGTGTGCATGTATGTTCGTGTATACATATAGACATGCACACACACAAATGTGTATAGCTTACAAGATCAGTATAGTTTTTCCAATAGTCTATCCAAAAAGGCTCTTAAAAGGATGTGTCAACATGGCAGCCATGGTTTGAAAGGCAACTTGTGCAGACGTACTTGTGCTAGCTGCACTCTAACTAGCTCACTAAAAACAGAGACTGCAGAGGCGTGGAATCACCACCAGCTTCGTAAGTGAGCATGTGAGGGGGGAGGGGAAGACGGGTGTCAGATGAGCTCCTGCAGCCTGTGCCATGGCATCCTCACTTCTATTTTTAGTGACCTAGAATACAGCTAGTGCAGTTATGTCTACACACAGTGCCATTCAACTCCCCAGCTGCAATACAGATACGTGCCCCGGCCATGCTTCCCCCAACCCCCCCAAAACCAAAATAAATCAATCTAGATAAAGTTCCCAGGATGGTACTGGAGCGGTCTCTCCGATGTCCAGATTTTTTTTTTTTTAAAAATGGAAATTTCGTTAGGGTAGAAGACAGAAAGAAGACAAAAGGGAGATCTCTTGAAATTCTCTAGATGGATGCAGTAAGAAGTTCAGTAGGGACAGTCTGGATAAAAAAAAATAAAAATGCAGCCAACTTGCCTCTGTTACTATGAAACGAGCTGGTGTAAACAGCAGTAGCACCAAATCAGATGTCTATGTTTAAAATACACAAATTCTATCAACTATACAGACTGTAAGAGGTACTACTCGCATTCTCACCAAAAAGCAGGATGTTTGAGCAACAAAAACTGAGTGAAACGGTCTTATAGGGTTGTCCCCCATTTTCAGTGATATCCCTGAAAATGAGGACATTAATTCACAGCAGAATTGTGAGAATTCTCATAATATTAGATGGCTAGGAGGTTGCTAATGCTGTTTTTCTGTCCAACACATGCACATTTTAGTATCCAATAAATTTTTGAAGTCTGCACAGTTCTATTTTTTGGGGAGGGGGAGAAACTGAGAGGAACTGAGCTATGAATAAATTTTGGTAAATATAGTCATAAAATTTGACAATTAAAAACAAACATTTTAAGAACAAAACATGATTATACTATACACCTACAACTCTTGAATAGCACTTGCCCTTCAGCTTCACAACACGCATGTTATGTGGGCATCCAATAGGCCCACATACCTTCTTATAGCTTATTGTTTACGTTGTCAACACATACCTTTCACAGGTGTAACATTCGCAGTATTCATTATTTTCTCCAAAAAAACCATCCCCGTAGTAACAAGAAATTTCTTCACCAGGTTCAATATCCCTTAGAGCTTTCACACATGCTGTATCTCGACCAGTTGATACAAACTAAGAGAAAACAGATAACCATTAAGGTTAATTTGGGTGTCTGAATACAAAACAAGTAAACGCATATTTAAGGGACATGCTTTGGGCGGGATTTGGTGGGGTTTTTTTTTTTTTTTTTTTTTTTTAAGTTTCATGCTTACCTTACAGTTAGGTCTGCAATCTGAAAAAGGTCCAAAAGATAAAGTCAATTAACTGTTGATAAGACCTGAAACATGAATAGTTATAGATATCTAAAGTAAGGTTTTGCTCTGACTTCAACATCTGCTAGAATCTCAACTAAATACTTGAGGATGTGTTATTCAACAAGAATGATTTATATACAAGCGGACATCTTAAACAGCTTTAATACAGTTTCGTTCCTAAGCTCTTTATGTTAGGGAGATTGAAAAAAAAAAAAAAACTCCACTAGGAAATACACATCCCTTACATTCCTGTGCCCAACTCTGAGGAGATTCTCTGAACACTGCCATGCAGTAGGGATTTGGGGAGGGTTGAGATCTGCTGTTATGCAGATTCAGCAGCCACTCCCCTGCATGTATGCTGGGGAGAAGCAGATGGGAGGAAGGAAAAAGAACCCTTTCCATAGCTTCCAATTAATTTCCCAGTGCACAGCTCAGCAGCTGACCAGGATTTAGGCCTTAAACTAATAAAGTATTCCAGATTATGTTAACTATATTTCAGATCCATAATTCAGAGTGAATCCAAGCAGCATTTCCACTTTGAGGCTGCATGGCATAGCTTACACACAGGAACATTTAAATGGAGTACCTTTTGTAGTCTTATACTTTCTATCCTTGTTGCTTACCATGGTTGATAAACGCAGCAGGACCAAGCCATAGCTGAGCACAGTTTTTCCGTGTGGAATACATGACACTGAAGTCATTCTCTCCGTGTCTGAGCAGCATGTTCTCTTCTATTTCTGATAGCTCAGCAATACAACCCACCAGTAATTCTATTTTGTCATTTCGTTTCCTAAGTGTTAAAAAATTAAAGATAGAAGTTCTAACAATTACAAAACAAGTAACAAAAACATTCCAAAATCTTTCTTCACCAAAAAATAGTTCTGAAAGATAGAAAATGCTTTTAAAACTGCTTAAGGTCTTAAACAACTAGCAGAATACACAGATAACACTAAAAAACTTTTTTTTTCTGTTAAGACTTTAGTTCAGGGATCTGTGTGTCCCCTGCAAGAGTTAATTCTTTACACTGCTTTACACATTAGTAGTGTCAATTAACACAAGAAAATCTGATACTTGAACTCAAGTTCTAGCAGTTAAATTAGAAAAAAAAAATCTTATGTTAATATATTTATTCATGCAATCTGTCAGCAAATGTGGATCTTAAACTATTGTCTGTATTTAACTGAAAAGCATTTCTGTTCACATCTAAAAGGTTGCATTCCTAAACATTTTTAAAGAGGTGTTTATCTTTGCTGAATAGGGATGGATTACTCAGATGCTTAAAACAAATGCTAAGTCTAAGTGCTTTGCTGAATAATGGCATTTAAAATGCATAAATTATGTAGATATAAAATATTTTATATTCATTTGAGACATATAAAATGTTGTATGTGCTTATGATTTACAAACAGAAAACTGGAGTGACAGAAGTGGGGACAGCGTCAGGGTACTGGAGAAAAGTTCTGGGGCCAAGGCCTGGAGCAGCGTTACAGGGGAAGGATCCTTGCTCAGGTCAATGGATTTTAACATAATCACAACTGGCACTGTTTCCGCGCTCTTCCCGATGTTAGCGAAGGCAACAGCAAAAGGTTGATGATGAAGCATACACAGTCCTCAGCACGGGCGAGAGCAATACTAAGGCTTCATCTATGCTTGCCTGCCTATTCTGCACTGAAAAGTTAATGGCAGACAGACTAAAAGTTGGTGCCCTATCCTCCCCAACTTTGCTGATATTAAGTGGAGTGAGGAACCTTACTGGCACTCTGTCTCTCTTGATTCTTCCACTTTTCCCTCTGGAGAGAGAATGTATCTTGCTGGATCCTGAATTGGAGTCTCATGCCTGCTTAACAGGACTCAGTAGAGAGAAGCTCTCCGACTCATGTGAGACAGGGATTCAGATGCTACGTCTGCCCTCTATGGTGAGAGGGTCTTTAGAGTCAAGATGCTTCTTGAAATTGCCAGTGCTAGAGCTCTGGAAAAAGACTCAGTTGACCAGGACCTTGAAGATGATGGTGTCAGACCCCTAGCACTCATCTATAAAACCAGTAGATATGGAAAATCCTGATACCCTTATGCACAATACACAGCCATTCTGCCAGTCTTCAGTTATTAGAGGCTTCTTAATGTAGACATACTGGACATACTCCATGGCAATGAACTCTACCAACCTAGACAGAAACCAGGGACTTTGACACCCCACTGTTGGGCACAGAGTCTCTACTAGCAAGCTGTTCTTTGGAGTGGACAGTTCCAGATGCTCTTCAACCAGATTCTGTTGACTCAAATGAATCTGGGAAATTTAAATCCACTTATGCCAGGCACAGAGCCACTCTGGAAACAAGATCTCTGAATCTGAGTAGCCACTCAACGTAGACAGTGCTGAATACCCTGTATCAGTGTTGGGTCCGAAGAGCTTCTCCCACTGTAACAGGTGTTTGAGGTAGTCCTCCTGCTTTTGCAGGTCTGGACGATACCTGCAATGGCAGAGGTGCTAAAACAACTTTTAATTTAAAAAAAAAAAAAAAAAAAAAACAAAAAACCTGACTACCCAACTAAATAATCAAAAATATCTTCCAAAAGGAGAGTCTGCATACACATGGCATGTTTGTCTCACAAACTGGAATATGCAGAAGGCATTCCTGAAAGGAGAAGCCCATTTTTCCAACTGTAAAAAATGTTAACTCTTTTTTCTGACACAGCTACAGCAAATCTGGCTATGTCTGAATCTTGACATGGGCATGTTCCTCACTGAGGACTAATGCTTATTTTTTTTTTTTAATTAATTAATTTTGACAGGATAGGATTATTCCAAAATTGTGTATAGAACATGTGGCAACACAAAACATTAAATCTACAAAGTTCACACTTTGATGCATTATAAGTATGTGATTAATTTATTGCGTGGTGATTGGCTTAAAGAACCTGCAAGCTCTGAAAAATTGCGAACTTAAATTTCCACATTTACTGGCTGTAGTTTTAACTCCAACTCTTTTATTGCATTTACACAGGTTTTACATTTATTTTAAAAATGTGGATATAAACAATGACTTAATTTACAGTTACAATGCTTACCACTCTTTTGTTGCAACAATTTTGGCTCCATTTTGCTCTGAAGAATACCGATTGCAAGGCAAGATCTCAAATCCGCTGTCAGTTGCAAACATTCGTAAATAAATAAATACCTGAATGGGAATGACAAAGAAGACAGAGTACTGCTGTATTAAATGCATGCAAAAAAAGTAATGAAAACTTCTGTATCTTATGAGTCAGAAATGTCCCTTTACAGTATTTGTTGCCTTTTGTTTGTGGACGTTCTGGATTACGGATTTTAATTGCACATATTACCATAGAGAGATGTATTTAATCCACCCAAGTTTGAAAGATTTGTAGATACACATCAATACCCTCCACACACTTTAGTGTCTTAAATATATAGGGGTACCTCAGGCTGCAACAAAGACAAATTGGGAGGATAAAGTTCAATTTTTTATTAGGAACTTCTTATGGGAGTCAAAACTTCTTAAGAGGAACAGAAAGCTATGTTTAGCCTTTGAGAACAGCCTCATTGTTTCTTTAAGGTAGAGTCTAGCTTTTCAGTCAACAGGCCAGATAGAGATACTACCCACAAGAGGAAGAGAAGACTAGCTACTAGATTTTTTTTGACTCCTGGGTCAGTTCTATGGGAGATGTTCTATTTGTCAGTTTTATCCAAAGGAAGCTTGTACAGCTTGTTAGACACTCTGGGAAAGGAGAGTTTGTAATATGGCTCCTTCCGTGCTTTACTATTTTTGCCAGATTTTGAGGACAGAAAACAATTCCATCTTTTTGGTTTTAACTCAAAAATATTTCCCTCTCTCTGGTCAGAGCTTTCTCCTCCTTGGGTTCCTTAGTCTCCCTAATCTAGTTTAGTCAGTGCTTCAACATCAGTCCCAATGAGATCTGGAAAACCTTAGATTTCTCCAGAGGCGGCAATGGCTTCTTTTTCCAAGAAAGAGACAGTCAATTGTTTGCCCTACCCCTTTGTATTCTGCAATTTGGTTTGGAAGAGGATACACGTGGAAATCCTCCAGAGAATGTGAGGAAGGGAGCAACACCAGGAACTCCCAAAATGGTCTTGTCTAACCAATTATAGACCTTTAGGATAAAACTCCAGGCCTCCAGAAAAGGAATGACAAGACCTATGGCCATGGGTCCAGGGGGCTTTAACTTCCTGAAATACCTCTTCAGAGTGAGGTCCAGTCACTGATTCTCTATCTGCCTAGGCAAGGGGAGGAGAGGGAAGCACCGTTCTCGCATCTTTGGAATCTGATCAGCTATGCCCAACCTGATCGTAGGGAAGGCAGGGCAATGGCTGTATTATTCCATCATCACTCAACTAAGCTGAAGTGCTGGGAAATTGATCTTCACCAGCAGAGGCTTGAGGAGATTGGGAGCGGGAAGTCTGAAAGAATATGAGCTGATATGTTTGAGTAGCACTTGAAGCAGGAGGCTGCCAAACAAAAACTGTGCTAACACAATCTGTCTCAGAACAGGAAAACACAAAACAAACAAACAAAAACTTTAAAACCAAGAAGAACCCACTATCAATTTATGAATAGGTAAGAGGGGCAATCTTAGAACTTGCCCAATGGAAAGAGTCATGTACAACCACGTTGGAAGCATTTTCTCTCCCTTGACAGTCCTCCATTAGGAGCAGGAATGTCGGACATGAATGGGGGAAAAAACCAAAAATGATGGCCTTTGACAGAACCAATTACAAAAGGAGACCCTACACAGCAGGAAAAGCCTGACATCTAGAGTGGTATGTCTGCTTATGCATGATGGCAGCAAAAGGAAATTCATATGTACTTTTATTTCTGGGCAAGTCCGTTAGATAATTTTACTTTTTTGAAGTTTTGGTTTTAAAAGCTAAAGATGGAAATGGGTAGAAAACCAAGGCTACACAGTGGCTTTATTTTTTTTACTTCTTCTATTTTCTCACTTGAATAATATTCAAAATACTCCTTAAAAGGCTACAAAAACATGTGAAATACATATTAGTAATCTGAAAACAATTATAAATAAACCTACATGTTCCTTGAACAACCTTTCCTGCATTTTGTTCTTGTTAAGAAAATAGTGCCGGGCCCAGTCACCTGCCGTCAAAGACCTGAAGGCTTTTTCTAAGTGCTCATCTTTCTTAAAACGTTCAATCACCTCTTTCAACTCTTCCTGCCTTCCTTTTATAGGTCGAAACCTGAAATAAAAATAAAACCACTCTAAATCAACTGTTGTTTATCCTTATTTAATCCTTTCACATATATCATTCCATTGCTGGTAAGAAATTTTGCACTAGGATTATTCAACTCTTAGCATCAAGGGGGCTACATATCATGTAGTCATGGTTAGATCCCTCATTCCCAGAGCTCTGAAGCAACTTAATAGGAACTTTAATGAATGTTTAATCTGGAGAAAATTATAGTTTCCTAACTATACAGTAGATCTGGCTGAGGAAATTTAGATCCTGTAATGAAAAAAAGATAGGTTACCATCAGTCATTCAGGGAGCAGTGACCAAACAAGAAATATTATTTTAATGCTTTCGTATCCTTCCCTTGCTACCAAACAATACAAATGCAAAAAAATCCAACAAAGCCAACCAACCACCATAACCCTTTCCCCCCATAATACTAACATCAGGAGAACTACCAAGGATTTTGGTTTGTTATTGTATAATTTCATCCCTCTTTCTCCATCTTCAGATCTACCACTAAGTGTAATTAGATGTGAACTGAAGTTAACACAAGAAATACAATCAGTTATTCTAAAAGCACAAATGGAAGAACACAATTACTTTAATACTTCATTTTAGGATGGAGTCTGCCTTAACTCAAACTTAGTGTTAACTGCTGCCTAAAGAAAAATATGGAGTATATTCACTCTAAAAGCCCACTACAAATCCTACACCTTATTTTGCTACTAAGTGGTGAACTCTGTACGTAATGGTATCCAGCCCTTTATCCATCCCTTCTTTTAGAAAGCAATAATGCACATTTCTATGGCTTTATGACTACACTTGAACCCACATGAAGAACAAATCTCACAGGTGCGCTATATATATATATATATATATATATATATATATATAAAGCACCAATTAAAAAGTATATATTATATAAAAAGTATCTATTAAAAAAAGTATCCTACTCCAATGATTTTCAAGATTTTACTTTGACCTAAGCTATGGCGTGTCCACCCTGACAGAAAAAGTCTTTCCAAAGAAAGGGAATAAAGGAAACTGATTAGCCATATCACTAAAACACTGAATCTGAAAACCAATGTTAAAAACAGGAAACTAGGATAGCTTTCCCCCTAAATATTGAGGATTAAAAGAAAGAAAGGTATACACCAAAGAGAAATTCCTGGTGATAGAAGAGACATTTTCCTCTGTATTGGCAACAGGAGGCTGGGACGCTAAACTGTAAATATCCAACCAATGCAAATGTTATCTTTAGTAGCAAGTAGAAAACATCAAAGTTCATGCAGTCTCCGTAAGTGATTTCTGACAACCAATATGCCATGCAGCCCAAATTTTTGAGTACCTGGTGTATGTCAGTGGACTGTTCCCACACAGGCCACAAGGAAAAAAAAAAAATCTTTTGCAGGTGTTTTTGCTTCTAAACACCCATTTGTTTATATAAGACATCTCTGTGGCATAAGTGACCTATTAACAACTGTTGACTGAACCATACTCTTACGGGGCAGAGGACTTTCCCTACAGGCCAACTAGAGGACACAGACATCTTATTTGAGGCTCACGGCCATTTCAGAATCTTCAATAGGGACCTACTATACTAATTTTGGTTTAGTTACCACTCAAACAGCATATTTCACATCAAACGAGAAAAAATATGCTCTGAGAAAACTCTTGGAGCTAATTTGGGTTAAAACATCAACAAGGCTAGATGAGACCATCACATCCCATTAATTCTTTGAGGTGGGTCACTGAATTAGTTGCACATCTTCATTTGTGTACAAAAACAAACAAACAAACGAATGCTGCCAATCATGCATTCTCCAAGTATGCTTTAATTCCCGTTTGCAACTTACCTCAGAACAGAAGACATCAAGATGCTATCCTCGATGGTACAATTAATAAAAGAAATCAAATCAAACAAGCGATAGCTTTAATCACTTTCTGCCTCCAGAAAAAACACAACACACCACTCTTGTGTCCTTGATACAAGTGGGAGGCAGAAGAGGAAGGCTTCATGTTAGTAATGGCACTTCTGCTGGCACTGGAAACCACCAAACCCTCATGGTTCTTTTATATTAGTGTGCTTTTCACTGGGTCTCCATTTTGTGCTCTCTTGAAACATAATGGCTCAGCCATTCTTTACTGATCTTTTTGTAGTATCCAAAAGATCTAAAGCCCCAGGGAATCTCACTGAGCAGAGAACTTGGCAAATGACCTTTTGTAAGAGGAGACAGATCAGACTGACTAGCTTTGTAATGGCTGGGATGAAGTCTGATAAGGTGGCAAGATTTAGGTAAATACAGATGCTCTCCTACCCCCCCCCCCAAAAAAAAATCAAATTATGGCATTTTTGGTTTATTGTGCCAAAAATCTGGAAATGGACCTCTCATACAGGGAATATCCCCAAGAAGCTGTCTTTTGAACAAGCTCTAAAGAGAGACCGCAACTTAGAAGAACCATGTAATCAGACTACTGAGGATATGCTTTTGCCCATTTTGTACACTAGGGAATTCTCCCTCAATATACATCTCACACAGAAGATGTTAAAAGGATAATTCCTTCCAGTACTCCCAAGATGCAAAAAAGGGACTACACCTGGATTTAATAACCATACTTAACTGAGCCTTCTCACAGATACAAGCATCAAACCATTCAAAATGGAGGATCCTAAATTGAAACAGCCTCCAATGTTAGAGTAGGACTTCTTGCTTGCTTTCTGCTTCTTTCCATTGTCTGATCAATTTCCTCAGTAAGCAGTGAGCTATGCTTACTTGGCCAAAACTGTGAAGCACATCTAGCAACCACACTAAATGAAACACTGTACACCAACAGTTTGCATAAACCTTTAGTTGCAATGGATATGGCAATATCTTATCTGGTTTTCCCCCTCAATTAGTCCTCAACTTTTATTTTTGAGCTGACTAAATGGCTTCAGCACTTTTATGGTTATTTAAACCACAAACATAGTTCCCCTCACAAAGAGGCATCTGTAGAATTGAAGATTACAGATAGAAGGGAAAATCATGAGTACTTATCTTCATAGAAACAGAATTTTAAGATATCATCATGTGGGAGTCTCAGTCTTGGGTCTCCAGCATGAGTTATGAGGGGAAATCCCCCAGTTCTTAAGATTTTTGGTCCTCGTAGGCACTTATAAACCAGTTCAAGGACACTGTCCTACTGATTATGCTTTGATGCCCTGGAGGCTCCACAACATTCCAGCCAGTTCCTTTTAAGAGAAGGAAGCAAGTAGTCCCCTAAATTTCAAATTGATACAGGCAAAACAATTCATTTACTCATATGCTTTTTTAAAAATGAATATATATGAAATACCACCAAAGGAGTCAACCAGATAGGAAATGGAGGAAAGACTGTTCATATGGCAAATGCACAAGACATCACCTCAATATTTAAAAACTCAAATTCAGAGGGGAAGTGGGTGGCTAGGTGAGTAAGAACCTAGCATAATATCTTCAGAGAAGCAGCATAATTTTCCCTTCTCTAAAGATACTATCAATGTAAGATTTTCGCTTTTGGAGAGTAAGCAATTTGAGGGAAGTCCCAATACTTGTGAAATAATTAAATACTATAGTAAATAGGCAAAACGAACAAGGAAAAGTCCATTAAGTAAGCGAGAATGTGACTATAAAAAAAGACAGCAATTCAGACTTCACTGTGGAATTGGGGATATATTAAAAAAAAAAGGCAAGCCCCATAAGCAAAAAATTTGGGCTCTTCATACTACAAAAAAACAGACTAAAGTTGTACTTTCATCCTCAAGATCAAATCTGATCAAAAATACTTGAAAATGTGTGGATATATGTAAAGCAACCACATGATCCTATGCCCAAGACTGAAAATCTTCCTATAGCAGGCAATGGGAAGTGTCCTGTTTAGGACTGAAATCAATTGAAATACTGTCTTCAAGACACAAGACAGCTTCCCAGGCAGGCAGTCTTTTAACATGGTGCTCCAGCGACAGCATTACCGAGGAGCTGGGGGCGGGGGGGGGGGTAAAAAACAGAAAACTAATTGCATTTCCAAGGCTTTTCATCTGTTCCAAGAACACCCAGAGGGTCTTTAAGTTAAGGGCTTGGAGAAGGGCCACTTGTCTGCAATGGGCATGCAGGTGTTGGAGAAAAGTTAAACAAAACACACACAAACACCCCCTCCCTGCACGGGAAGTCTCAAAAATAAAACACAACCCATCTGGGCTAGGAAATGTTGGATGAGTCCACAGCAGCACCTTTTACTGTAAAATCTGCTATAAGGTGAATCAGTCCCTAGTGTATGAAGCATACTAACTCTAGGAGCTGAAGGCAGTCCCATGTGGAAAGTGATCTTGTACACAAGGCATCTTAGCTCACAAATACAGCGTTAACTCAAAAAAGCCTTCAACAGTTCTGTCTGAAATATAAAAGGGTGCCTTTTAATGCTGAATTTGAAGGGTCAAGATAAGATCATTGTCTCATGATAGGCTGACAAACATACATTGCCAAATTAAACTAGGATGGAGTATAGGAAATTATATTCCAACAAGTGAGCTATTTAAAAAGGAGTCTATGTGCAACTAAAAAAGTCACCATAGATATCTGACATCTCTTCGTAGCCTCCTTCTGAGATGATGGAAGTAGGGAGACCTGCTTGGGGACATGACACATACTTGAAACTGTATCTTGAATGTAATTAACTGTCAGTGAGTATGCATATCACTTGGCTTTGATGCATCTGTTTCCTCCTGGGATGGGTTTGGATTTTGAATACTATAATGCCACCCAATGAGACCAGAACTGTATGTGCTGAGAGTCTTATAAAAGACTATCTTGGTAGTGCACAGAGAGCAGAACTCTGATACTTGCTACCCAAAGCAAGAAAGCTTATTCTAACCTGATCTCAAGGAAAGGACGGAAAGATAGCAGACACGGACACCAAATATTGGGTCCAGATGCAGAAAAGGGAAACAAAGACCTCAAGCTTCCAAGAACCATGGGAACAAGAGAGAGAACAAGTATGTTTTATAGTCCAAAAGGGCCCCACAGATCTGAAATTCCCCATGACATCCTGACTCTACAGGCAGACTAAGCCTTATTGACCCCTCATCTAGGGTGCTGACAAGTATTCATATTTTAGTGAAATGCCCGTATCTTCTCTGTGATCATAAGCAGCAGAGAGAGACAGTGTTCTACTGAAGCAAGAACCTGGGATTTTTATATGCCAAGGAAATTTCCGAGGGGCTAGTAGCAGTAGGTCTGTAAAAAGCATTCTTCAATTAAATAGGGATGCATTAGAGAATCCAAAGGTCTTGAAACTCAGAGCCTCCCAAAAAGAGGAGTACAAAAAACAAACCAACCAACCAAACCAAAACCCAGGAAGTCTGAAACATGGAAAGAGATCAGGGAAATGTCATGCTGTGCATACAGTCTCCAAAATCTGAAAATTAAAGTAGGGCTTTTGAGGTACTGCACGCTTGTAAAACCATAATGCCCAGAACCTGTACATTTGGGTAAACTCTGAAAGATTTGCCAGTTCAAAAGTAGTATCCAGGGACTCCTGAAGCACACGGAGAATCAAGGAGGCTTCTTTTCAGGATGGTGACAAGACTCAGATGATAGTAAACAGTGCACAGTCACGATCCCCACGGATACTCTAAGGGATTCTGGATCTAGCAATATGAATCCATGATATTAGAGAGATAAACTGGGTGAGAGAATATCTTTTATTGGATCAACTTCTGCTGGTGACAGAGACAAGCTTTTGAGCTTTTACAGAGCTCTTCTTCAGGTCTGGGAAATATACTCAGAGAGTCACAGATAAATACAAGGTGAAAGATTGTTTAGCACAGTTAACATATATGTCAAGGGACCATTCAAGGTGAAGTGACCTAGTAACACCACTCCAGTCAGAGGCAAAAACCAACACGACTACAACAGCACTGCATAAAATGCATAACATTATGGCATGTGGCACAGGCTTCAATGGTGCCAACATGATGGAATTTCTAAACACATTCTATAAAAGCCTGTGGCCCAAGAATGTTCACAGATCAATTGCGTAGGTACTGTTGGAACCTGGCGATGTAAACAGCATCATCTAGGAGTTGAGAAAATTGCCACGAGTCCTGGACTCCGAAGTGCTGATGAAAGGCACCAACACACTCAGAGATGTCCTTCCACACATACCCTAAGGCGCTGATTTGCCTCAAGGTACTGCCGCTTCAAAGATGCCAAGGAATCCTAGAGGCATAGTCCTCCTTAGAACAGCCTGAGAATGTCATACTTGAGAGGAACCAAGGGTCTTCACCAGTAGTGTTTTGACTTAGCACTGGGTCACGTGACAGTTTTCAAGCAGCACTTTCTGCCAGTAGCCCAGACAGCATAAGTAAGAGCCTGAACTCCGCACCTCAGGTGTTGTCTCTTTCTCTCTCAATGGCACTTTCTGCTAGAACCCAGATTTCATCCATTGGAAATAGCCGATTGAGAGTTCCCCAATAATGCCTCAATCTGAATTTAAAAGAACCTAAAAAGAAAATCATAAGTGAACATACATAAAAACATGAGCTAAAGGAGAAAAAACTTTACTGACCCAAAGAGTAAGTGACTAGCTCAAAGCTAGAAAACAGAAAAAGATACCCAGCTTCTAAATAGAGGCTGCAGTGTGGACCAGAGCTGTGCTGGTCAGAACTTTCGGGCAGCTCCTGCAATAAGCTCCTTTGCCAGCTTTAGTCGGGGAGAGAGAAAAAAAAACAAAATGGAATGTTCGGGTCCTCTGAGGCACATGATGTTGAAGCCTGCTGATTAAGACAGTCCCCTTCAGACAACCTACAACTGCCTCAAAGGGCCAAAAATCTCATGAGCTAAGGAGATTCCTGCATGACTCATGCTGGAACCAAGAGAGCTAAGAATGAAAATTCTGCATTGATAGCATCTTTAAAGAAAGTCATTTCCCTTCTTCTGATGAGCTGGAGAATAGTAATATTTCAAATTACCCTGTATAGTAAGTACTTTTTTCTCATCAATGAGATCCCACAATAGCTGAGGCTGTTGTAATAGGAGATCTGGCTAGATGATCATCTTGTCCCAGTTTGGCCCTTATAACTGAGAAGGCCCTATTAAGCAAGGCTGTCAAGAGAACAGCTACAGAGAACCAAAGCGCTCTCTCTCTCTGAAGTTTCTCTTACCTCGGGGTTACTTAAAGAATCTTGAAAGTCCAAGGTATAAAGCCAAGGGTCAGTGAGATGCTTGCCTATAAAGGAAGTTAAAGGAGAGGTTCTGGTAAGTTCAGGAGTACTGTACCTTGATTAATTCAGTCACTGAGAGCAGTGAGTTTGAACAAAAAGGGTAAAATGATTCTGCAAGAGATATAGAATGGTGCTCCATATAGTGCACATATCTGACATGCTGCACCAGTGAATGAAGAAGTTATAAAATTCTACAGCTGCTTCTTAAACTTAGACTAGGGAAAACGGAGAGAAAGACATGTTGGAGGTTACCAAAAATTGCATCCCAATGGTCTTTGCTTGAATGACAGGCACTTTATTCAGAAGATAGTTTGCTTTGGTGGACGTGAAAACAAAGTCTTATATTACATCAGGAGCACTATAGCATGAATATAAGGACAAACAGTGTAAGGTTCTCGAGCATTGAAGACAATGCCACACAATGAATACAAAAAATTCAGTTCCACTTATAACCAAACAGGAAATGCTATTTAATTTACTTTTAAAATACATATGAAATAAAAAGTAATATAATGCATGGTCTTCACACAGACAAAATTTGTAAACTTTATAATTTGCAAAAGCTAGTGGTACTACTTTGTTTTGTTTTTTTAAATCAAGTCTATTGTGCACTTAATCTTCAATGCTGTCATTAAGAAAAGACAGCTTCTTATCCTGTATGCCAAAACAAAAACTATATTCTCAATCGATAGCAAAGGGGAAGTACCCCAATAATTTAGTCAGTTTCAGTTCAAGAAACTTATTGCAAAATTAAAAGTCAGACTGATATGTCCAATCTTTAAATGTGTCTAAAATTTAAGCAGAAAAAAATCCTCCGCCACATCATTTCATTGATCAGGGCAGCAAGTAAATATTTCCCTGTTTTGGCTAAGATATTCAGATGTTATTTCTCTTTCCCTCCTATCATCCATCTCTTCATAAATACAATTTATCATTTCACTCTACTGTTAGCACTCCAGTCCAGCTACTGTGGGGAGGTTCTGTTGAAATTGCTATACTCCACTGAAATTCAGTTGAATGTTGTGGCAGCCTGGGGAAACATATTTTACCCAATGCACCCAATACCTTAGACAGCAGCAAATTAGCTAAATCCAAAACAGCCATGTCGTCTTGCAGAAGAAAACCAATAATGAAAAAGTCATGGAACTTATGGTTAGCAAGATAAACCCAAAGAATCAAAAATTGGACAATGCACAGATTTTAGACCACAGTGGTTTTTCAAAATGAGACAAAGTTCACTTTCAGTATCTAGATAGTTCTAGGAATCTGGGTCTCAAGAATGTAGATAAACTTTGACATGAAACAGTAAATTGTTCTATAAAGGGGCTACTTACCAATTGCAAACACATGTTCTCCAATGCATTACCTCCACAGAGCCACAACTTAGGAAACGTGTGCTTAATTACATGATCATACAATCATATTTAGCAAGACTTCACAGTTTGAGCATGTGTGCAAATTCCGTCACATTCTAGGTTTCACTAGTCAAGGGTATAAATATGCCAGTCCTCTAATGGTTCCTGGAATTCCTCTACTTCTAGAAGCCCTATTTAGAGTTCGGCTTTGAAGCAGAGGGGAGATTCAGTGTGACTCTGTGGAGTAAATGAATTTGTAGAACAAGATTTACTGCTAGTAGCTCATCTACTTTGCTCCTCCATGGTGCTATCTCCATAGAACCCTGCTGTATGAAACATTAACAAGCAGTGAATTCCTTGAAGAGGTGGGGGCTGAGGTGCTCTGCAAAGTTAAAACAACTACTGAAGCACTGCTCTCCTGAAATCAGGACGTGCTCTTTATGCAGTGATGAGAGAATGTGTGGGTGTGAGGTGAAGTCCACATAACAGCCCTAAAGATTTCAGATAAGGGCTCGCTGTGGAGCTATACCATTTGGAAAGCCAGCTACCTAGCCCCGTAAATCCAGATCTTCAGATGCAATGAGCATGAGCTAGTTCATAACGTTACTAAATGCAGTCTTATCCATTTAGAAAACCTGTCCTCTAGCTTTTTCTCCAACAGGCAAAAATTGTTTCCGTTTCTAAATACCTTAGTTCTGCCTAAGTAGTAGATGACAGCTCTCAGCATCCAGGATGTGACTCACCTCCCCAGGAACACTATGGAACATTGGGAAAGACAGGCAGCAATACCAACAGACTGAGAAGACAGTCTAATCCCATTAATGTGAAAATTTGGGATGAGACTTAAAAACTGCCTTGTCTGTTGAATGCTGTACAAGGTGGGTTGACTGCAAAGACTTGTAACTTCCTGGTGCTCATGGCCAACGAAGAGGCCACTGGAAGTGACACCTTCAGCGAAAGGTGGTATAGTGAGCAAGAATCCAAAGGATGAATGGGTCTTTCTATAGGTTTGATTAACACCAAAGTCAAGTCTCCCATATCAGTTAGGTTTCACGATGGGAGGCTACTAGTTTGTAAGACCCTTTAAAAAGTGTTTCACAGAATACCATGGACCATAAGCAGACCTTAGCCATAGCTAAAAATAGTGAAGGATAGCCTTTATAGCAAAGAGAAAGCCCAATATAACTGGACCCGGACAACAAACCTCCTAAACTGGCTAATTTGCAGCATAACACTTCCTACCATATGTTTTTTTGGACTCCAGTAGGGTAACCTTGGATTTCTCAATCACGCAGAAGACATCTTGACCTAGAAACCCATCAGCAATATTGCCAAGTGAAACTTGAGGTCTGGGTGAGCTACCCTACCATTCAGCTAGGAAAAAAAAAAACTTGACTCTGGAGAAAAGTGACTAGATGACTTCTAGACAGGGCCAGCAGCTCTAGGAACGAAGCCTGAGATCACCGATCCTGTTGAACCTTCCCCAGTATTTTGGGGAAAAGGAAAAAACGAAAAAGGAGTAGAGGAGCCTTCTTTCTTACTACAAAATGCAAAACATCTGATATGCATTGTGATCTCAGGTAGCTTGTCTTGGCATAACACAAGGAAGCCCATATCTGGACGACCACTTGGCAACTATCAGATGACCAGAGCAGAATCTGAGTGATCTCTTATGCAGATTTTTACGATGCCAACTCAGATGGTCAAGTGAGATGTTGTTTGTGCCAGGCAGATGCAGAGCAGAGTGTCCCTCTTTGTTTCAGATGCAACACTCTCATAGACGGATTGCTTCCTGACTCAGGTGACACAGCACTACCCTTTCTAGTTCAGAAGAGTACAGCTCAGATTAAAGGCTACAGTTATCTCAACAGCAGGCTAAGAGAAGGGCACCCCCTTCAAGACACTCTAGCAGTGTGCTCCCTCAAGAGTCTGCTGAGGGGGGAGGATATCAGCATGTGAAGCTGAGAACACTTATTCTGTACAGATTCCATCACCCTAGCAAGTATCACATCTGCACCAACACAAAAGAAGTGACAACGTGCAGGTGATCATCAGGCTGGACATTTGCAAATAAAAATCCCATTGACTGTTCTGGGCTGGATTTAGCTGGGTCTACTGCCTAGATCAGGTCTCAGATATTCTGAGATAATCAAGCTAGAGGCCTTGCAGAATCTACTGTATCCCCTACAAAAGCTTAGAGCCTAAGTTTTAGACCAAGATTTATTTACTTTCAGATAGAGAGAGAAAGGAAGCCCCCCACCCGCCCCATGATAGGAACTACCCTGCTGTACAACTGAGCTCCTATGAGCCAGACAAGATATAAATACATCTGCAGGTCTCAACAAAGCAGATCAGCTACAACCACCACCAAACATTTGGTGAATATACAAGGAGCTGCTGCCAGCCCAAAGCACAACACCTTATACGAGTAGTGCTTGTTGCCTGCCATGAACCTAAAGTACTTCTTATGTCTTCCTTATTGAGACAAGAAAACAAGAATCTTGAAAGCCCAGGATCCTGAACTAGTCCTAAGAGTTGATAGTAGGAATTATCTCCCTAACAAAACCATGCAGAATTTGGATTTCCTTAGGTATTATTCAATCTGCAAGTGGTCAGAACAGGTGCAGGCTACTGAGCCTTTCAGAAAGTGAAAAATATCAGGAGAAAGGTTTTGGCACCACATCTATTTTCAAGAGAGAGTCAACACTACTTCTTCCATCAGTTTTTGAGAAGGATGCCTAAAAAGGGTACAGGACAGAGCTTGGCATGGTTTCAAACTAAAGGTGCATCCCTGTTTGACTGTGTGTAAGATTCAGTCTGAAGAAATGGCTTGCCTACCCCAGAAAAAAAGGGACAGTTACCAAATAAGAGGGGAAAGGGTGAAAAAAATCTAAGTCTTACAACTGGTTATGAGTCGCACCCTCAGATACTGCTGAGATGCACTGCATACTGCTGCAGCGGTAGAGGAGAAAGTCTTTCCATCCCCATTGGAGGAGGAAAAGCTTCCAAGACTGTCTGGGCCCTGTGCCAGGCAGCTCCAGAAGAGAACTCTCAAAACTGCAACATTTGAAACCAGAAAGCACCTTTTAGGAGCCAAGTGACCCAAATTTAGAAACCTGGCTGTGGGTCTGGTGGTCTTCAGTTTCTTTAAGGCCACATCAGTCCCTTAGAAGAGTGAATCCATTATTTTGCCTTAAGCCTGTGCCAAAAGTTCAAAATTCCAGAGCCAGAAAAGTCTCCTGCAAGAAAGACTAGTTTGGCCAAAAGCAGACAGCTTCACTGGATATGTCAAAAGGGACTCTAAGCAAATGCCTACATATACTTATTGGTCCTCAAAGACCTTGAGGAACTCTTTCTTGTCCATTAGAATAAACTGGGCCTAAAAGGCCATCCTAAACTATAATGAGGACTTGCTGCCAGGCTGTCATGCCCCTATGTGAGAGGCCTTGAGCATCAGGACTGCAGAGAAATAACCTATTAGACATACCTAACTTCTGGATGTTTTGTTTCCCGGGGTATATGCCATTTTCCCAGCTTGCGATTTATCATTTGCAGCAAAACCACAAGTGAGCATGTGGAAGAATATTGAGAGATTAGCTCAAATTCCTCCCTAGCTCTTGGTCCAAAGAACATGATTTCCTAGAAACCAAGGCAGCCAAGAAAGACTGGTTGCAGACCTCTTCAGCCAGTTCCAGCAGACTTTAATTGATAGAGAGGACTACTTTCTCTTGGAGATTCAAGATGTCAAAATAATGTGTTATTTCTGGGAAAAGTCACTAAATGGATCTCCAGAGTTATCAGTCCATCAAGTCCTCAGTAACACCAGGCCCTTCAGAGGAAAGGGGGAAGTGGATAAGAGCCTCATCAGAGGATGGGGTAGAAAGGTGAACCTCTCAGGACTGGCCTTCCAGTTCCTCTTTTAGAAGTGTCCGACATCATCAAGCAGAACTACTAATTGTGGGGGCTACGGTAAGGGAACCCAGAGAAGACTGCCTTCTGCAAAGAAAATGACCTGTTTCATCATCACTCCCTGGAGAAAATCACTAACTCAGGAGGCAGAGGATCAACGGCCTAAAAGCTCTAAGATGCACAATACCCATATGGAGAAAAACCTAGGTGAGATTTAAACTCTGAAGCTGCGTAAGATGACATTTAATGCTCCACAGATGCTCCAGTAAAAAAAACTAGGCCCCCTTTGAGATAGTGTTGTAGTAGAAAGTGAAAAAACCTGTTTTTCTTGGTTTCAAGAAATTCAAATCACCAAAATTAGATTCAGTAAGAACTGTGATCCAATGGATTTGAAAATGACACTGGTTTGCTCCAGAAACATGGCTTTCATAGCATCAAGGACCTATTTGCAAAGCTCTGGGGAATGCGGAGGTACAGAGAAAATCTCACCTGAACCATTCTGATAGACCCTGAAGGTGAAGTAGTAGGAGCTTGGTACTATGATAATTTGAGTCTCCAATATCCTATCTACTGGAGTATTCAAAGTTCACTGACTTCTGGTGCTTTAGTCAGATGGATCCATCTTGCCATAGATGACCTGCTTCTATTCTTCTTGTGATCCCAGTATAGGTGATTTCTCCAAATTCTAGGAGTCTGGTGGCATGCTTATCAGAGCACCCCTTTATCTTACAATATTTCCTCTTCAAAATACCAACCAATTACTATTCAAAAGGATTTGGTGATTCACATGGCATGTGGGGCTCTGAGGAGGCATGGTCATGAGAATACTGCATTAAAGTTTCTAACTAAATCCAGGCATATAATTTCAGACTTCATATTCTTTCACTAATGTTTCAGAGAAAAATAATAAAACCACCAGCAACCTATAATACACAATTCACCACACTTATTTTCTATTTGACAGCAGCAGCTCAGTCAACTGGGGGTGGGGGAGGGCAAAAAGAGGAAAGGGAAAAAGTTAATTTAAATGTTTTACGAAGAATTTTAAAGATGTCTTGTCTTGCCCTGCCCAATGATTTCTGTGCAAATAACAAATCCTTAAAGAACCTTTAACTGCTAAATCATATACAAATTTTCTCTGTGGGTCTAAGACAAGATATTTGTATATTTATCCAATTGCAGCAGAAAATAGGATCTTGGCTTCCAGACATGTAAGTGAAAGTAGACCTTTAATCAGCCTTGTGCTGGACTGTTGTTTACATAAATACAAACCTTGTAACCATATGCAAATCAACAGATACAAACATCTTCAAGATTACTGTAGAATATTTGTCACGTAACCATTTGAATAGCAGCCTCCTCTCAACTTGCCTGAAGGTGTAAAGGAAAAAAGTGCATTTTCTACCGTGACTGGATATTTTGTTTTTAGACACACTTCAATATACAAGGTGTAATGTTTCCAAGACCTCTTAACACTGAAGTTGAAGATGTTCCAAAATTAAGAGTTGTGAAACTAATTTAATTTCTACTATCATGGTATGTCCTGGTACTAGTGTTTCTTATTCCCTGAACAATTATCTAGTCATTCTGCATCTGAAGTTTTTTACCTCATAAGACAATGCAAAACAAGAAACACACCTTACTAGATAAAAGCAACAAAAACCAAGCTGTCCTGCCCTGACAATAACCAGATGTGACCAAGAGGAGCTAAATAAGAACTAAGCTGATGCCTTCATTTTTAATTCATTACAATAAGACAATCTCAGCAAAATTGAGAAAATGTGTTTCAAATGGAAGCTTTAAGCTTCACTAAAATGTTTCCCACACTGCTTCAAATTTAATAACTATTACCCTTGAAGTCTAATTGCACACTGCCTGTAACTGTTTTACACATCTGAGAAAGGAAGAAATTCATGGTGATAAGTCTTTTGTTTCACCACCATTTGTTTGAAATAGTAACATCTTAAAACAAACAAAAAAACTGAAGAAATGTAGTTTGCTCATCGTAGTCTTATAACCAGAAAACATTACACATTTATGAAGTCGGCATGTCAATCATAAAATGAAGAAAGGAGAAATAATTTCTCTGCACGATCATTGCCCTGACAGGAAGCTACAGAATCATGTATATACCCATCTTCTTCATCTGACTTCCCATGCAATAGAAAGAGGGCTCCTTTAATTGCAGGAGCATCTGTAATCAGCTGGGCCAACTACAGCAGATGCTCAAATACTGCGGTAACAAGGACCCTAAGAATACTTACCTAAATAGGCAGTTTTATTGTGGACTCAAGATGCTAGTCTAACCAATACCCTGAAGTACACCTGAAGAATGAAAGCATTCCTTAAATGAAGGGCAGAAGGATGGATGCGGAGTTCTGAAAATGCAGCTTTTTAGAATGGGCCTGCAGATTTCAAGAGTTTGTTAACACTCCACTGCACCAATGTAACCCTAATGTGTAAGACCTTACTAGTGAATTATTTTTATTGCATGACGTGAATTAATTTAGCATTCATATTGGTCAACCTGTTTTTCTACATCCAAGACCTATTTGACCTAGTAAAATATAGCAACGATCTAGTAATGGGATTGTATATAAACAGTCATGTTTAAATAAAAATTATTCTAACATAATAGTTAAATATTTTGGATCTTCAATAAATCAAAACAAAAATTTATTCAAGGAAATACTAGCATGAACTGGCTGAATAATCTGATTATTTTTTATTTGTAATAAGGCTCCAACTGAGATCAAGGCCCCACTGTGTTTATACAAGGCCGAACACAAAATAAGAGACAGTTCCTTCCACAATTATATGTATTTTTGTTAAGCATATAGAATTAAACTACTGCAATAAAAATCCATACACAGGCAACAATTGAACAGGATGTTGCAGACTGTATATAATCTGTAGTATTTCTGAAAAATAGGAACAAACTCTCAAAAACCAGACACTGATCCACACCAATTTTAGGTTCAAGTTTTCAGGAAGGTGTGTGTCCAAGTACAAATGTATACGTCTGACAAATGTATACGTCTTGGGTGCGCAAGTCCCCAGTGTGCACATGTATATAGGCATGCGTACAGACAATCTGAATTGCATCCCTCTAGTGGGATTTTGCACACACTTGTTTGAGATTGTTGGCCTTAATGCCAACAACATTTAAATGGTTACACCAAGCCTTTTAATAAATCAGAGATTGAAGGAAGTCCAACACCTGAAGTAACAAAAATTTTACTTTTACCACCAAACATTATTTCAAAAGGTTAATATAACCCCTTCTGAACTGATTAACGTAACTGTTACCTAGATTAAGAAACTTTCTATTAAGTTCCTGCTCAATAATGGAACTTGACAACAGGGTTTAATGGAAATACCAACTACAGTGGTGCAGCTACATGTTGCTACCATGCTCCGAGTCCCATTTACCAGAGCAGCACCACTCTGAAGGCTAAAGATACCCAAGAGAACAAGAATATAAAAACAGATATTACCATTTTGTAAATTTCTACAGATATGCAAGAAACTCCTCATTTACCCTTTACTGTCTACATCACTAAGATGATTATTTCTCTGCTAGGTAAATAAAGGCAAACGAAGTTACCTAGTATTCATTTTGTGTGTCTGAAAACCTAAATAGGGATCAAGAACCAAACTAGTTGCTAGGTCATCATTTTCACACAGCTCCTTGGCAGACATTCCAGAGGAAGGCACGTAGCGACTTTGGCCCTCAAATCCTGAAGCACCACTACCTGCAAAAAGCAAAAACACGAGGGTTACTTAAATAGAAAACTATTCAATCTTACAGTATCGTCCCTTTAAAAGGGCAACTCCACCAAGGATACCAGCAGCAACAAGAAGCGCAAGGCACTGTACTAGTGCAGCTCTGGCTTGGATGCCCTCAATCAGCTGGGACACCAGCTAGAGTAAGTCCCTTTAAGAGAGACCACTCTGCTATCACCAGGGATTCCAGCAGCCTGTTTTGTTGATTGGAAGTATAATGGGAGAGGGGAAGAAGTGAGGACCACGAGTGTGATCTCTACCCTGTGAGTGCATGATGTAGGTTCTCATTCTTTCGTTTTATTTGATCTCCTTTGGTCTCTGTGGCAAGGGGCCATGAAACAATTAGGATGCTATCTTTCTTGGACAGGGCAAAAGACCAGATAAAACGTGAGATTTCTCTAATCCTGGGCTGACCTAGAATTTGGTTTAGGTGATCTCCTATTATTTAAATATGGCCAGAAAACTGATGTTTCTTTCAGATGCAGACCTTGCAAACAGTCTCACATACCTTCCTTGCCTAGAGATTAGATTATTGCAGTGTGCTTCACAAAAACCTCTCAAAACCGTTCAGAAAAAGAGGCTGGGACTAAGTTTGGAAGCATGCTTTTTATAGTGGCATACCAGAATTTAAAAGGTTATTATAACAGTACTCCAAGATCCGCAAGAAAGGGGATTGCTGGTAGGATGTTCTCCTTGACCTTGGAACTTGTACCATTTCACCCAGAATAAAGCAACCCAAATCTGTTAACATTTCAGACGTGCAAAAGGCCCATCTAAAGGGGATAATTAGGAGGGTGATGAGTCCTCAGGAAGGGTGAAAGTGACGATGCAAAGGGGAGATTGTTTTCCCTAGCTATTGTTGGTTAGTAAGGCTACGCAGAATGGATGGTGTAATTTGATTTTTAAAATACTGTCAAGGGTACCTAAAACCATGGATATGTGCTCGTAAAATCATTATCAGTACACATTTCAGCAATATTTGCCTCAGAGATATCAAATTAACAAGTGACAACATAAAAGCAAAGCCTGATTTTCCAAACTCCAAATACCAGTGTTACCTGAAATTTGTATCTGGTCCTCTACTTGAAATTCATAATAAAAATTTAAATTTGTTTTTAAGAAACCTCAGTTTTACAATGGATTACTCATGTAGGTGTGACTAATAAAATTGGGGTTTACGTATATAAGAATGTATATTTATGTAACTTTCACAACTGGTTCCACAAGCTTTGTGGACAAATTATTATTTTAGAATATGTCTAAAGTCCACTCTGCAACCATGTTAGTTCTTAGCCATCACATATTAAGGATGTTTGCTATATGCAATTTTTTTCCACTTAATTCAAAATAAATCAAAGTTAAATCGTTTGCATTTAACTTTTCAATGGGATTTAATAGATGCTTATTTCTGAAATAACCACCACTGAATTACAAGCATAATAAAAATTATTCTACTGCTAACTGTATGTGGGGACAACAGCCTTCCCAGTGAACTAACCATGTATCTCAAGATTTCAGAATAAGCAATTAAAAAGCTAACAAATCAGTAAGCAAGATTCTATGATTCACATCACAATCCAACCCTATGAACATGTACATACATCTGCTTGATCTTCTCTCAACTCCATTTTTGCTAGTCTTTGGATTCTCCTTTCCAGTGTGCTGCAACTTGGACTCATTCTGCTGATGTTCATTAGACAACTTGCCTCCATTTTTCCTGCCATTCACTACCATGTTCTTGGATTCTCCCAGCCACTTCATTCCCACAGACAACCTGACCCAGTTGCATTTAGTCACTTTTCAAAAGCCTTGGAGAAGTGGGTCAATAATTTCAGTTTCAATTCCTAGTGGAAACAAAACACCAAAATATACGAAAAGATTAAAACTAAATGAGAAGCCATTTCCAAAACACAGTTTTAAGACAAAATCTCAGAGGTGCCCAGGAACAGTAAGAATTATTGTACAACTATAACAAATTACAAAAACCATAGGCTTTAAAAAAAAAGTCAAGAAACCAACTGAGTACTTGTTAGTTTGAAATATTTAAAGGAATTATACTTTGATACAAACAAAGGTTTCCCTGATCAGGATGCACAACTGTGGAAGTTATGCATGTCAAAGCACCATGTCTTTGAAGAGACAAGAAGAGAGTATCAGCAACTGTGCTGGTTAATACTGAAAGGCATTATTACTTCTACATTACCATATGGTACCATAAGCATGTGAAGTACTTTATAGACATAAGTAATCCAACAAAGTTCCTCACAGCAAAACAGTTTACAATCGGAGTTGGTCTATCAAGCTTGTAAATACTAGGAGTCCTACATTTTTGGAAAAAAGATTAATCTTAAAGCTATAAACTTAACCAGCATAGGTGATGGTGATTATCATGTCAACTGGCATTATGCTCACAGGGTTAATAACTTTCTGGCAGCACTCAGGGCACAGAAAGAAACAAAACAGATTTCACATGACTCGAACAAGGAGCCCTGGCAGGAGCCATGAGAGACACCCTTATTTATTTTTGATCATTTGCAACAGCTACTTGATCCACAGCAGTGGATGCTTTGAAATTGGGTAAGCAAACTTGGTACCTCCATATGAGAAAATACTGGGGGAATGCTACCCAGTAAGTGTTTGACATTTCTAATGGAAACAATGCTTCAAAGTTTCATTTTAAATCATGTTTTCAAAACACACACAGCTCGACCACTTATAAAAATGGTACATACAATAGGCCAGAGGAGGCTCCAGAGGTAAAATATCTGACTATCATGCCCTCCTCAAAGGAAGCTGTAGCCCAGCTGCCTGTAATGGACTCTGGTGATGCATTGCTGCAGTCTACCCCATATTCAACTGTAAGCACTAGAGCAGGGGTAGGCAACCTATTGCATGTGTGCCAAAAGCGGCACGCGAGCTGATTTCCAGTGGCACTCACACTGCCTGGGTACTGGACACAGGTCTGGGGGGTGGGGGCGGGGGAGAGGCAGCTCTGCATTTTAAATTAATTTTAAATGAAGCTTCTTAAACATTTTAAAAATCATATTTACTTTACATACAATAGCTTAGTTATATATTATATAGACTTATAAAAAGAGACCTTCTAAAAACGTTAAAATGTATTACTGGCACACGAAACCTTAAATTAGAGCGAATAAATGAAGACTCGGAACACCACTTCTGAAAGGTTGCCAACCCCCACACTAGAGCATATTTGGAAGGCACTTAAGGATCCAGGTCTTAGACGGTTTCTCTTGTTTGTATAAGGCTTTCACACAGCCATAACTTAGGCTATGTCTATATTAGCACTTTTGTTGGTATCACTTATGTTGCTCAAGGGTGTGGAAAAAAATCCCACCCCCTTAAGCGACATAAGTTACACCGACAGAAGCGCTCGTGTCAGAGCTATGTCAGCGGGAGACACCCCCCCACGGACACATCTACCACCACTCACTGGGGCTGGTTTAATTATGACGACGGGAGAACTCTCTTCCATCAGCACAGAGCAGCTACACAGGAGATTTTACAGTGACGCAGCTGCATCGGCACAGCTATACCACTGTAAGGTCTCTAGTGTAGACATGGCCTTAAGCTACAATACTGACACGGGGATCACAGTGTTCACTGTAATGGTGAATTTGAATGAAGTCTGTGACCCCCACAGCAGCAGCTCTTTACCCATTCAAATATTGCAAGCTGGTCCACATGGTCGCAGGAGGTGCAGAGGGCCAAATTTGACTGGTGTTGCAAGCTGACCCACGGAGTCACAATGCCAATCAAATATGGTCCACATCCACACTATCTCCACTGGGGCAGATGCGCCAAACCTGAATGGTGCGGTGACTACATTGGCCAGCTCGTGATGCCTTGAGCAGGGAAGCGGGCCCAGCCCTGTGGGATAAGAGCCGTTGCTGCAGGGTAAGTGTACAGTGGGCTCACTGTTCAATCACAGCTCCACCTTATGGGGCCTCCATTCCCTTTGACATATCCTTGTTTTCTGCACCTCTGCTGGGACAGTTATTAAAATTTTTCCTGAAAAAATCGTAGCCTTAAGTAGAACTATCTAAATCAGCTCTCTGAGTGATGATGCTTACATTTAGAGCCAATATTTCATTTGGACAAAATGACCAAACAAGTGATGGATATCATATGGTGCTCAAATTCTTTGCTAGATCATTCAGTGCTGATAAATTCAAAAACACTTCAGGAAATCCCCACTGAAAATTAACTGTCTCTGAAACATCTGGATAAATGGAATTTTGAATGACTACGTAGGGATTAAAAGTTATATTAGACCAAAATCTGGGATTTGCTATATTCATCTGTCAACTGGTAACAAAAGAAAACCTGCTAGATTGAGAGAGCAGTGACAGCTATAATTCAAACCATAATGACTAGCAAAAAAATTCTGTACCATCATCATATGATTTTGGTAATAGATATTCTTTACATCGTTAGTGCTAGAAATCAATGACTGATAGTACCGAAAAGACAAGAATCCCAATTTTTACATAGTATAAAGCATTCACTTCTACCTTCATCAGTTTGTGACATCTCAGATACTCAAGTGTTGGAATCTGAGTGGAAAATGGCAAAGACAGTAATGAGAATGATGTGACTTTACAGTCAAATATCTCAGCTTGCCACACACATGAAAGACTAGTAAATGTTTTCAAGCAATGGTCCTGGAGTTGTAAATAAAGAAAACATGTTGATCCCCAACAGGGAAATATTCCATTGCAAGCACGGATATCTGAGGGAATTATATTGCAGCACAGTTAACTACAGTTTCTGGAAGCAGAGCAGACAGAATTTATGAGTTCTAAAGGTCCACTTAAAAGTTCTGAGTGTGCCTAGTTTCTAAGAGGAATACTCCTCAACTGTCAGAACTGATGGATACATATGCGATCAAGTAAGAAGATTATTTTCTAGTATACCTCCTGACAGAACACTAATTTGTTTTGAATTGTAAAGCACAACTTAACATTACTCTACAAAGAGCAATAAAAACAGAATGAACTAATAAGGAACACAAACAGCAGAGACAATGGACAACGTTAGAAATGGATGGGAGGAAGGGGATGACATCAAAAGCAAAGGTTAAGTCTGTTAATTTAAAATTCAGAGTTTAAAACAGATAGTGATCTAATGGCCTGAGGCTACCACTACACCTACTAGTCCATGTAAAAATTAGGTCTAGCTCAATGGGCCAGGAGTAAGTAGTGTTAAAATTAGAGCAGAAAATCTACAGTATGTAAATGACCAGCAAACCTCGCTTTTTGTTCACAGCCTTTTGCACAATTTATCATATCAGCAAGACATTACTGCTGTACACCACTGTACCTTGATCCTCATACACCACTGTACTTTGATCCTCGTGATCACATGATTTGTGGAGAAAGTGATCCAGTTCTAAACAATCTGAAAATTGCATTTAGGTACTGTAGGAGTCAGATTTAAATTGAAAAAGCAGGGTCCGTTTCATAGCATAAATGTACCGTACACAATAAGCTTGTCACACTCAATTTACAGTATTACCAGTTGAAAAGTGTTTTATCCTAGCAGATTAGATTGCAAGATTTTTAGTGACCTAATCAGATACTTTATATGTATTGCGCTCTAAATTCCCAACATTTAGGAAAAGTATGCCACATTGTTCGGTGCATGTTTTCATCAGTTAAAAATAATTATATTAGGTATCCTATGCCTCCAAAGTGCTCGGTGCCATATAATAAAGTAAACGTTTGTAATACAGATGGCTAGAAGTACTGCCAAAAGACTGCAAATAATTATTCAAACAAAAGGTAAAGGAAAAATATGACAAGTAGGGACAGAAGATTTAACAAAACTACAAGCTCCAAAACCTACTAGAACTCTAATGCAAAGACATAGAGGTTCAAGAATCTTTTCTGATAATTGTCATATCATAATACAAAGTGAAAGTATTTAGAATGCAATAGAAAGCATATGACCAAAAAAAAAAAAAATGGTTTGGAATTTTCCTCAGAAAAGCTCTGCACCAGGAAGTTTTGGTTAAGCCACTACAGCTATGGAGGCAGATTATATGTATTCCAATTAAATCTGTTTTAGCAACTCTTTGCTGTGAAGAGGTAACAAATATCATGTGGACATGAATTCAGTCCAGCATCTTTTTACATCCAGACTGAATTTTGCCAAGCTACAATAAAATGAAGTACAGGCAATTGAAGTCTGTTGGAGGAACTTTTTATTGTAGCAGATGAGTTCTAACGTAACCACATTAAGTGCTTCTGTCCAAGTAATGGGTGAGTGTTTCTGCTGTGACATGTGAAAGAAACACATCAGTTACACTTCAGCCAGGAAAACAAACATGCTACATGAAGGAGGAAACTAGGCTTGAGTCAGTTTAACTCTGGTTCTGCAGATGCCACTGAAGAAGCACTGTTTGTAAATTCAGCATTGGTACAATTCTTTGGGGGGGGAGGGGGGAGAAGGGGCAGGGGGCATGGAGGAGGGGAATAATACAAAACAACAACAACAAGGAAGGAGGGAAAGGGGGACAGGAGAGAGATCCATGGGGAGGAGGCGGGGGGGGGGGAAAGCAAGGCTAATTTGCTCAATTTTAAGGTAAAGATGGTCTCTGTAGCCAAAAATTAAAATGCTATTAATAGTTATGCAAATTTATTAGACAAATACTTGTCAAGGCGATTACAAGAGACAGGAACTCCCCTAAGTAGGATACAGATGCAATTCTGGTGAAAACTCCAAAACAATTTACACTCTAGCAGCAAGGAAGGGACAGTGGACTTCTCCGCAGGCCCCACTGGGACCCAACTTTTATTTGTCTGACCACTCCCACCTCTTTTATATTGGATTGGCATTAAACAATTTTAGTTTGCAAGCCAGTTGTAGGTGTCCGCAGAATTTTGCATATCATGTATATGCATCTTGGCCCTACACTGAATTTCTTCCTTATTAAACACACACTACCTCCAAGATCTGGTATCAAGGTCCAAAATCAAGAAACAGAATTTCTTTGGTGACCAACACTGTTGCTAGGTCAGATGGAGGCATCAAAGCAAAACAAAGCAAGAGACTCACTCACCATGCCAACCAAAAGTGCAGAATCAAACCTGCGTTATGCAAAAAAACAGCCGGAGAAGTATCATGGGCTAATGGTAGATTTTATGAAGTTTAAATTAAATTCTGAAATAATTCTAACATTCAAATGAGGGACATTGTGCAACACTACTTAATTTGAACAATTAAAGAGAAATTACGTTTTTCTGTAACAGACAGATCTGCCACTCATCACTGTAATAGCCATGTAGCCACATTAGAATGGCAATAGTGAAATCCCCATGTATTTGATGGAATCTGAGGCTCTTCTTCCTTTTCAAGTGGTAGAAACCTCTGCTTGGGGGTAAATTCTCACCCCCCACATACATTTAAGGATCCTTGTTAGTCTTTCAAACTACATAACCCAATAAACTACATAAATAAGTTCTAACTTGGGGCTTCTCTGCAGGAAATTTACTAGCCTAATTACACCAGTGTAACTCTTATTCTGGAACAAGAGAGTGTCCAAATGGGAAGTTACACAAGTATAACTATAGTAAAATTATACTGGTAAATTTCACTGTGCAAACAAGCCCTTAGTTTCAATGTACAGCCTAATCTCACTTCACATCTCTCACATCCAGACACTCTGAGTGCTGACTTCAAGATGATAAATTCAATTACATTTATCAGCTTCTGAACCCTGTTGGATCTACTTTTTTAAAAAAAAAACAACAAAACACATAGCACCTATTACTGTGCTCTCTGAATGCTCCCCAAAACTATAAGGTACACAAAGATAAAGTGGCTAATCATATATGTAAAAATGCCGTATTTACATTAATACACATCCCTAGAAAGCAGTGTAAAATGTAAAGTCCTGTGGTTAGTCAAAGAATTAGATCTGGCAGCACCCTATTTAAAAGCATGCTGGCAATACTCATTTCACTAAGTTTTTTTCATGTCACTTGCCCGCATTGCTTATTACAGTATTAATGAAATCACATCACCAATATTAGTCCTACTCTACACTTGTAGCAGAGTGTAGAGTACATGTAGCTACACGCCACAGTGAAAAACAAGCTGCATCCACACTCACTGTGGTATGCAGTTACATCCAGCAGTAAAAGACTCTGGAAGGGGCGAAACTTTTCCCTGCTATCCACCCCCTGCCAGAGAATTTTCCCACCTGAGTCTTTCATGGTAGCAGGGAAAGGCTCTGGTAGCAGAACACTACATTGCTAAAAATAGCAGTGTAGATGTAGGAGGCACTGCTTGGGTGAGTAAAGAGCCACATAGGACACATTCATAGAATATCAGGGTTGAAAGGGACCTCAGGAGGCCATCTAGTCCAACCCCCTGCTCAAAGCAGGACCAATCCCCAATTAAATCATCCCAGCCAGGGCTTTGTCAAGCCTGACCTTAAAAACTTCTAAGGAAGGAGATTCTACCACCTCCCTAGGTAACGCATTCTAGTGTTTCACCACCCTCCTAGTGAAAAAAAGTTTTTCCTAATATCCAACCTAAATTTCCCCCACTGCAACTTGAGACCATTTCTCCTTGTCCTGTCCTCTTCTACCACTGAGAATAGTCTAGAACCATCCTCTCTGGAACCACCTCTCAGGTAGTTGAAAGCAGCTATCAAATCCCCCCTCATTCTTCTCTTCTGCAGGCTAAACAATCCCAGCTCCCTCAGCCTCTCCTCATAAGTCATGTGTTCCAGACCCCTAATCATTTTTGTTGCCCTTCGCTGGACTCTCTCCAATTTATCCACATCCTTCTTGTAGTGTGGGGCCCAAAACTGGACACAGTACTCCAGATGAGGCCTCACCAATGTCGAATAGAGGGGAACGATCACGTCCCTCGATCTGCTCACTATGCCCCTACTTATACATCCCAAAATGCCATTGGCCTTCTTGGCAACAAGGGCACACTGCTGACTCATATCCAGCTTCTCGTCCACTGTCACCCCTAGGTCCTTTTCTGCAGAACTGCTGCCTAGCCATTCGGTCCCTAGTCTGTAGTGGTGCATTGGGTTCTTCCGTCCTAAGTGCAGGACTCTGCACTTATCCTTATTGAACCTCAGATTTCTTTTGGCCCAATCGTCCAATTTGTCTAGGTCCCTCTGTATCCTATCCCTGCCCTCCAGCGTATCTACCACTCCTCCTAGTTTAGTATCATCCGCAAATTTGCTGAGAGTGTAATCCACACCATCCTCCAGATCATTTATGAAGATATTGAACAAAACCGGCCCCAGGACCGACCCCAGGGGCACTCCACTTGACACCGGCTGCCAACTAGACATGGAGCCATTGATCACTACCCGTTGAGCCCGACAATCTAGCCAACTTTCTACCCACCTCATAGTGCATGCATCCAGCCCATACTTCTTTAACTTGCTGACAAGAATACTGTGGGAGACCGTGCCAAAAGCTTTGCTAAAGTCAAGAAACAATACATCCACTGCTTTCCCTTCATCCACAGAACCAGTAATCTCATCATAGAAGGCGATTAGATTAGTCAGGCATGACTTGCCCTTGGTGAATCCATGCTGACTGTTCCTGATCACTTTCCTCTCATGTAAGTGCTTCAGGATTGATTCTTTGAGGACCTGCTCCATGATTTTTCCGGGGACTGAGGTGAGGCTGACTGGCCTGTAGTTCCCAGGATCCTCCTTCTTCCCTTTTTTAAAGATTGGCACTACATTAGCCTTTTTCCAGTCATCAGGGACTTCCCCCGTTCGCCACGAGTTTTCAAAGATAATGGCCAATGGCTCTGCAATCACAGTCGCCAATTCCTTTAGCACTCTCGGATGCAATTCGTCCGGCCCCATGGACTTGTGCACGTTCAGCTTTTCTAAATAGTCCCTAACCACCTCTTTCTCCACAGAGGGCTGGCCATCTACTCCCCATGCTGTGATGCCCAGCGCAGCAGTCTGGGAGCTGACCTTGTTAGTGAAGACAGAGGTAAAAAAAGCACTGAGTACATTAGCTTTTTCCACATCCTCTGTCACTAGGTTGCCTCCCTCATTCAGTAAGGGGCCCACACTTTCCTTGGCTTTCTTCTTGTTGCCAACATACCTGAAGAAACCCTTCTTGTTACTCTTGACATCTCTTGTTAGCTGCAGCTCCAGGTGCGATTTGGCCCTCCTGATTTCATTCCTACATGCCCGAGCAATATTTTTATACTCTTCCCTGGTCATATGTTCAACCTTCCACTTCTTGTAAGCTTCTTTTTTATGTTTAAGATCTCCTAGGATTTCACCGTTAAGCCAAGCTGGTCGCCTGCCATATTTACTATTCTTTCGACTCATCGGGATGGTTTGTCCCTGTAACCTCAACAGGGATTCCTTGAAATACAGCCAGCTCTCCTGGACTCCTTTCCCCTTCATGTTAGTCCCCCAGGGGATCCTACCCATCCGTTCCCTGAGGGAGTCGAAGTCTGCTTTCCTGAAGTCCAGGGTCTGTATCCTGCTGCTTACCTTTCTTCCCTGTGTCAGGATCCTGAACTCAACCAACTCATGGTCACTGCCTCCCAGATTCCCATCCACTTTTGCTTCCCCCACTAATTCTTCCCGGTTTGTGAGCAGCAGGTCAAGAAAAGCTCCCCCCCAGTTGGCTCCTCTAGCACTTGCACCAGGAAACTGTCCCCTACGCTTTCCAAAAACTTCCTGGATTGTCTGTGCACCGCTGTATTGCTCTCCCAGCAGATATCAGGAAAATTAAAGTCACCCATGAGAACCAGGGCGTGCGATCTAGTAGCTTCTGCGAGTTGCCGGAAGAAAGTCTCATCCACCTCATCCCCCTGGTCCGGTGGTCTATAGCAGACTCCCACCACTACATCACTCTTGTTGCACACACTTCTAAACTTAATCCAGAGACACACAGGTTTTTCTGCAGTTTCGTACCGGAGCTCTGAGCAGTCATACTGCTCCCTTACATACAGTGCTACTCCCCCACCTTTTCTGCCCTGCCTGTCCTTCCTGAACAGTTTATAGCCATCCATGAGAGTACTCCAGTCATGTGAGTTATCCCACCAAGTCTCTGTTATTCCAATCACGTCATAATTCCTTGACATCACCAGGACCACCAGTTCTCCCTGCTTGTTTCCAAGGCTTTGTGCATTCGTATATAAGCACTTGAGATAAGCTGCTGATCGCCCCACATTCTCAGTATGAGGCAGGAACCCTCCCCTCACAGACGTTCCTGCCTGTGCTTCCTCCCAGTATCCCGCTTTCCCACTTACCTCAGGGCTTTGGTCTCCTTCCCCCGATGAACCTAGTTTAAAGCTCGCCTCACTAGGTTAGCCAGCCTGCTCGCAAAGATGCTCTTCCCCCTCTTCGTAAGGTGGAGCCCGTCTCTGCCCAGCACTCCTCCTTCATGGAACACCATCCCATGGTCAAAGAATCCAAAGCCTTCTCTCCGACACCACCTGCGTAGCCATTCGTTGACTTCCACGATTTGACGGTCCCTACCCAGGCCTTTTCCTTCCACAGGGAGGATGGACGAGAACACCATTCCTTAAGATTCAGGCATGTTGGGCACTCTACTCACCTAAGCAGTGCCTCACTGTCTACACTGGTATTTATACCCATGCTACGCTACCTAGGCATGCAGTGTCTGTACTCTGCACACCTACCCTTAGAGTGCTGCAATATACCTCAGAATGTACTTTTTATAAAGTTCTATTTTCATATAGTTATAGCTTCTGTAACAGTTACCTTTTCCTCTGAAGTTTCTTGTACTTCTTAACCAAAGGTGAAATGTTATGGGAAGTTTATAACGGTTCAGCTTGGCCAATTCTGTGATATAAAATGTATTTTTCAAAAGTCTAAGTTTTTGAGATACCCTTTTGTGTTGAAATATCTCAGAAGACAACTCACCTTTTTAAAAATGGAAGCTTGCTAGGATTTACCCCTTAACATAGACAAATGTCTTTGATATGTTTGAAAAAGTCTGGCCTAAAAATACTTGGGTAACACACATTACAGAAACTATAGACTGACTAGTTCCATCCCTCAAACTCACAAAGGAATTACACATTCTTTAACATTTGGCTGTTCTGGACCTACCTGTAAACAAACCATACCTCCCTTGAATTCCCTACTGTGTTTATTTAGATGACACATTAAATACAATTTTCCTACAGACTGGGGCTTTACTACAGACAGCACCAAGCTCTAGAAAGCATGTTTTGAAACTGGCAGTGAACATCCAGCAAAAAAAGTTGCCAGTTATGCTGGACTCTTGTTGATTGGGTGAAAGGTAAGCTTGACGGCCTTTCCATTGAGCACCCAAGCTACTAATTTCAAGTTTTGCATGCTCTGTAGGATGCTTGGGCTAGAGAATATGCAAGATTTTAACTAAACTTAAAACTGGGACACTGGCAACATAATCATGACAAACAAGTCTGCTTACCTGTGTTATATAGTTCTAATAATCTAAGGTATTATCTATAATAATTTTTAAAAATCCAGTTTACTTTTCAGTATTTATGCTGTTTACATTTTTCAGTGGGGAAAATGAAAGTCAATCAAGTCTGTTTTATTCTTTTTATAGGCAGTGTAACTGATTACAGTGATGAAGAGTTTGGACATAGACTTCAAACACTGCAAAAGTGTCCATTTAAAACAGTGGTTTTGCTTTAATTTGTAGAAAGATTTCTCATTGGTCTTAAATTCTTTGTAAAAACAAGCTTTTGCAAAACTTAAGTTTTTCCTCAAGTTTTTTTTTTTTTTAACTGATCAAAAATGTCTTCACAGTCTTGAAAAATAAAACCTAATATATGGTTTAAAGGATAAATTTTAAACAAAAAAGTTACCTTTGAGATTTTACATATGCTAACAAGAAATGCAAACCCGTAGTTTCACAAAACTCGGGCACATATCCTGCAAATACTTATATAAATCCTTAAAAATGAGTGGATTACTCATACGTTTAATGGGACTATTACCTGTACTACCAAGAGGCATCATTGTGGTATGGATGATCTAAGACATTACAGTTAACACTATATAGTGGCAAGACATAGGAGTTATTGTTGCCATTGGAACCATAATGGAATTTCTTTAATGTTAGGAAAATATGACTTTATAGCCACAAAAATTAGTAAGGTGGCCCAGGACACTTTAAGTTTAAACGTATGGTGTTCAAAGAATGAAATCAAATAAGCTGTGGACTCACTTCTGCAATATTCACCATATCAGGATGTAGTGTTTAATTCAGTGTAAAAGGAAACTTTAAAATAAGCCTCAACACATCCACAACAAAAGTGATATAAAGTACAGAAATGACATTTACTCTAATCTGCCATACTAGACATCCTTCATTAGTAACTGTATTATTTAAAGCCAACAGACAAGTTTCTCATTATAATTTGAATTAAAATAAGATACAACCAACTACATTCATAGAACCTGTTTTGCTTTCATAGCAGTCACAATTCAACCTGTTTGGGAAATCTTATGGAAAAACAAAACCGTCTGACGCATCAGTTCAACCACTGCAGGCTCACAATGGGATAAAAACCCATGTTTCTTTTTGCAAAGTGGAAAAACCTCAAATGACAGCCACTCTTTTTACTGTAGTAGAACCTCCTATGTAGCGCTCAACCTTAACAAGGAATCCACTTCATCGCAAGAGGAATTTCTGAAGAGGGAAAGGGAAAAGAGGGATTTGGGAAGCGGCACAGGATGAAGTTAGATCACACACTCCAACACCCAGAGATCAGTAGTAGTTCCACTTTACACCACAAGGAAGCTATCAAATGGTCTCCAAAAGGAAAAAGATGAAGAGAGAGTTAACAAATTAAGATTAGGACTAGGCTCTCAGGTAAATTTAAGGTTGGGTAGGGAGAACGCTAAAGAACCATATTTGTTTAAAATACCTCCTCTTACCCTGCCTTTTCAGTTTGACACAATTGAGACTTCTACTGCTTCACTTTAACCCTTCTCTCCAGAAGGTATTATTTTTGGATCTGGACAAAAACTACATCGGCCTACATTGGATAGCCCCAATGATGATTGAACAAGAGACCAAAACTTCATCTTCTTCAGTAACTCATTGGTCTTGCTACTGAACAAGGTCTTCCCATTAAAGGAGAAATCCCCCATTTTGCCATAAGGTGCCTAGCCTTGACGCAGTGATGCCAGCAAATGCAAGCAGAGCATGAGGTCAGATGCCAGTTACTGATGACACACAGAGGGCATTCTGAGGAACCACACCCCTCAGCAATGATGTCTCACTTCTTTTTCTTCCTACTTCAAGAAATAATCAAGTAAAGGGACCATCATGTACTAAAGTCTGATTTGATATTGGGGCACAACAGCCTGATAATTATAAACATAAATCTCCAACAAACAAAAAGTACACTTCTGCCCAATACATCTTCTTGACTTCTTTGTCAGATAGGGCTCCAACCCTAGAGCCCTTAGTCTCTTTGGGCCTACACAGCAATGAAACAGCCCCACAGCCTGAACATGAGTTGGGTGCATGGGCCAGCTGCAGGTTTTTCTTTGTTGTGCGGACCTACCCCAAGATGTGGGATGTTTCAACATGAGATGTATTAAAAGGGGAGGCATTGAAAAGGAATCTGGAGAAGACTGCTCCAAGGATCCTGAAAACCTCAGAGAAAAGACTCATAGCAGAGACCAAAGGGGAATGAGAATCTGCCCAATCAAAGCTCTCTTGTGAATGGAGCTGTTCAGGAGAGCCTCCAAGACCATCTCAAATGTTGTTGTTGGGGCCAACACAGGCAACACCCCCCCCATATATATATATATATATTAATATATATTAATTAGAGACTCTGAACTCTCAGACCCTGCTACACTCCCAGATTCAAAGGAGAACTCACCACAAAATACTTCTGAAGAGGAATGGATTGTATGTGTGGGATAAAAATGCACTGCCACCAAAGAACTAACACTACCCCCAAAACAGAAAGTCTCCAGTGCTGAAAGGGGCATATTCGCTAGATCAGCTGGTCCCTGTCTGGGAGCAAACACTGTCAGAGCCTTCAGAGGCAACAGAGCTGGCTACCGCAGTATCAACTCTGTCTCAGAAGAGAACAGAGAGCATTCTGCCATCATGGAGCTGGATGAAAATCTTGGGCCTGACATCAAAGGTTTCTGCTTTCCTACTTTAAAGGGGTCTGAAGCAGACAAAGAGTTACTCTGTCCCCACACAGATATGGGGCACTGAGGCAAGGACAGATCCACGGATCTAGTTCATAAGGCCTCCATAATTAGGAAAGCAGGAGGCTTAGTGCGAGAGCCCTTCAGGTCCAAGGAATGAAGGTTCAGCATTCTGAACAACTGTCCAAGCAATGGCCTTTTCCCCAAGAAACATTATACACTGGAGTTCATGCATCCAATCCTAGGAGGACAGGGAACCATGAGATAACACCACCTAGACCAGACTTTTCCCACTGCTGATTCCATGGGGTCCAGATCAGACATGATGCCTCAGAACCCGAAGTCCAAAAATCTACACATGTAAACCCTAAAGCTATTTACATTACCAAAAATTAGTAATAAGACAGGCGAAAAACAAACAAACCAAGCCTCTGTACACAAAACAGAAGTCCTATGCCTGTAAATGACCATGGAAAGGAAACAAACATACACTAGTGGCATTGCATCTCTATAACTTTGGCTCCGAATGTTCGGTGCCATGAGGGAGCACTCATGCAGTCCCAAAAGTCACTACTTTTCTAAAAGATTTATGAAGCTCAGTGACACTGGAAGGCTATATCCCACAAGTGGGAATATGCAGAGGCTACCTCAGAACAGCAGTCTGACAGACATTCATGGTAAAATCATGTGAGATAACAAGGAATCCTTACTGTGATAAGTTAGGGCATATGTCTTGGGCTAAACCAATGTACTGTATGAACTGAAAGGAATACTGGGAACTGCAGTCCTATAGCAGCACAATGTATCAGATTAGAACTAACATATACGAAACCCTCTTCAATGTTTATAATGAATACACATGGATCTGTTCTAACACGACATGCATTCAGAAAGATCAAGATATATAAACATTCATTTACTAAGTAAGATGATGTAGCTTCATTCAACAAATTTGATTTCTACTTTTTAATTAGGTGTTACTTTGATGAATAAACCAAATAGAATTTAGGACTCGTATGTCTTGTAACCAAAGAAAATCTTATATTAGGGCAATTTAATTATGTTTCAAAAGCATTTTACTACCATTCTACTTCTGAGATATTAGTATATTTCAGATATCTTGAACAAATTCAACCTAGAGGTTAACTTTTAAGAAAAAATGAAATTGAAGGATGCGTGTGTATGAATGTTCGTACATAGCTGTATTATGAAAACATTCTAATAGTTCTGATAAATTTAAAATTCATAAGATTGGGGTTATTTCAAGTTTAATAAATTAGAGTGCAACTTTATGAAATCTTTGTGTTCTACTTCTACAGTCAATATATAATCTGAAGCTCATTTGGCTCAAATAAAACTCACCTTTAATTTGCTAATTTACAATGTAATCAGTTTTTAAGTGTTTTGTTGAAGGCTGAATGCATGTGCTTTCAATTTACCCTAGATTTCAATGGAAATATTATAAACATATATGTGATCAATACACAGAAACCATTAGGTAATTACTCAATACTATATATAAAAGGATTCTGTCACAGATTTGTTAAAACACCTCTGTAAAACTTCACACATTTTCCCCCTGGTTGCTCTCTTTCAGAGAGGAATTTCTTAAAAGACCATTTAATTCAAAGTCCCCAGTACAAGTTTGATTCTGGATGAGGATACACATTTTCCTTCCTCATGATCCTTGTTGCAACTTCAGAACTTTTGGTCTTTCATCAACAGAAAACAGGAGACATTTCAATATAATGGCAATGTCTTCAGAACCAAGAATGCCCATTCAAAACAGGTTTAATAAAAAGCCAACCAGCAGAGATTTAACACAGATTAAGACTGTAATATTATTTATTCATACATAGCTACAAAGGATGCAAACTCTACAACTGAACTCTAGTGATCAGATCTTTTGGTATCAAAGTTGCAATAAGCTGCCAGCACAGTTTCCGTCCTCAGTTACACACACCCAAGCAGAGTGAAACTGCTCCCCAACTCCTAACCGCAGGGAAGAAATGGATTAGGGGGGAAGCTCCTTCAGATTGCCAGGGAAGATGCAACTTTATGCTATTCTCCTCTCTGCTTCTTCTCTAATGCTGTGCTGCCCCCTTGAGGTCGCCTCCTGCCTTCTCTGGACTATGTGGACAGACACCCCAGTCCCTTCGAAGGATCCAAAGTCCTCATCCTTCCTGGTCACTGCAGCCCAAGGTGTCACGGTCACCCAGCCCCCTCTTTTCTTCCACACCCAGCGAGGAGACGGAACACCCAGAGCCACTTCCCCTGTCAATCAATTCCTCCCCGGCCGACGGAGCCGCCATGGGTCCCTTTAAATCCCGGAGAACCAGAGGATGTCAGCTGTCAGAGAGCAGCCCACCGCCCGCAACCTCCCCGGGTGGCACCCGGCTCTCCTCGCGGCGGCACCCAGCCGCACTGCGATCCCCCCGGGGGCAGACACACGCGGCCCCCGCCCACCGAGGGCGGGGGGGGACGACGACACACACACGGCTGGCACCCCCGCCCCACACATCACCCCCGTCCCTCCCCCAGACGTTACCCCCCACACCATCCCCTTCGGTCCTGGCTAGTACCCCCCACGGTGCCCGACTCCCCCGCCCTGGGATCCCAGCCATGCCCCCGGTGCAGCCCCCGCCGCCCCAGCTACTGCCTCCCGCGACCCCCTCCACCCCCAGCGCCCCCGACAGAGCCACCCCCACATTAACTACCCCCGGGCCAGCTCACCATAACTCCCCTCCCCCAGCAGCCACGGACCCCCTGGGCTGGGGGCCCCTCCCCGGAAGGAGATCGCCCCCCCCGCCCCCTTGGGCACGGCCCCCCCGAAACAGGGCCGCTGGCCGCTTGGCAGCCCCACCCCACCGAACACTTACCGCCTGGCTGCCCCTCCGCGCTGGGGTCCCCGCCGCCGTCCCCGGCCCCGCTGCCCCGAGCTCCGACCAGAGGAAAATTAATCATAAAAAAAATATTAATAATTCCAGGGGGAAAAATGGCGGATTAAAATCCAAGATGGCGGCAGCGAGGGCCAAACGCTTGTGGGTCAGACCCACCTAGAGATCCATCCGCCGGCCCCGCGACAAAGAGTCCCCTGGGCCCCCTCGCAGAGACCCTGCGGAGCGGTGGCGATACAGTCACCGCCTCCTGCTTCTCCGCGGGGAGCCCCCGGCACTTGGCTCACACAACTTAGAGCGGCCTCCGGTACGCGCCGGGATCCCTTCTCTTCTTCCTAGCCCCACTACCTCCTCTCACAGCCGGGAGAGGCGCCTCCTGCCCGTGTGCTCCAAGGCGGCGGAGGAACACGCCAAGCCTCGCTCCAGCTAGATCGCTCCTCGCGGCGGAGGAATACGTCTCAAAATAAATCCCTTTTGTCTCTTCACGCTACTTCACAGAGCGACGGGGCAGCGCCGTACAGGTTTCTCCGTCTGCGCCTCACCTGTGGCGGAAGAACAGTACGGCGAACGACTCCCATGACCTCTCACACGGCTCTGAGCCTAGCGGAAGGGTTCACACCATCACACTGAAACGAGTTCCGGCCACACCACAGATTTACGGGGCGGCCGCGGCGGAGCACGAAAATAAGTCCCGGACACTAGCGGTCTCGAAAGGGATCCTTCCGCCGCCGGCTGCCCTTTAAATACCAGGCACTGGCAGCGGCGGAAGGAAAATGAGCCCCGCCCACCCGCGGAGGGGGGCGTGAGGGTCGCTCGAGGCGCGGCGCTTGCACACGGCGAGGAGACTTGTCCGCCTGCGGAGCGACCAGCGGGGTGCTGAGGAGATTTATCCCCCGCGCCTCACACTTCCAGTGTCCCCGGCCTGGGGACCCCGAGGGGTTCTCACCCCGGTCTCCAGATACCCACCTGTGTGTGTCAGCGCATATGGGGGGCGGTCACCACCTCAGGGCGTGGGGGTTTCCAGGGTTTACTTTGGCTCGCTGCCTCTTTGGGCTACTTGTAGCCCGAGCCGCCATCCCTCCCTTGCTGAAGGGGTGGCTCTGCTGGGGCAGGGCCTGGCTAACAGCGTAAGTGTCCTTCGGTGCTTGCCACTCGCCTGCTTTGGCTTCCAGTCAAAATCCCCAAAGTAAGGGATAGGTCGTGGCACGCACCAGGAGCAGCAGGTTTATGTCATTTTTGGTGGTGCCCAGAATGGGTCTAAATCCTGCTTCCCCCCCCCCCCCCCCCACATATAAGCCAATATATATATTTTAAAATAATGTAAAAGTGGACTGGAAATAACACATAACAATTTCCCCTGTACTGCCCAATGGGGGGCGGGGGATGAGGGCTCTGAGGATGAGGGGTTTGCCATGTGGGAGGTGGATCAGGACTAGGGTAGAGGGTTGGGGTGTGGGACTGAGGGCTGCAGGGTGGGGCAAGGGATGAGGGGTTCAGCCTGCAGGAATGGGCTCCTCTGGGGTATAGGGTTGAGATGTGTGGGGATGAGGGGTCTGGCTGGGGGTGCGGGCTCTGGGGTGGGGCCAGGAATGAGGAGTTTGGGGTACAGGCAGGCTGCCCTAGGCCTGGCTTCTGCAAAGTCTTGGTTACTATTATCTGAGAATGTCATTAAGCATTGACTTGGGGCAGATCAACACTTAAAAGGTGGCTGGGGTGCCCCTTCTTCTCTGCCCTTTTCCCACACGGTCTAGCCACCATTTCATACCTTTCTCCTGCCTTCCCCCACCTTTATTTACAAAGGGATCTCTTGTTTTTAAAACCTGAGTCACTTAGATGAACTGCTTTTCCCTAATACACAGTTACCCTCTTTAATGCGTGTCCTAACAGTTTTCTAGGGTTAACTGCACATCATAAAACAGGACCCCATTGAAGACAGGCTACAATTATGAGTTACCATTAGTTTATAAATTAATACTAGTATGTGCACTAATACAAGTAATTTATCAGAGATACATCATTTTGAGCTGTCTGCATGCCAGAATCATTCAGCTTCATACACACATGCTTGTGTATTGCACATTAGCTTTTTTAGTGATCTTCATCAAAATAGTTATTTTTCTGTGTCATTTAAAAAGAGGCAAGGAAAAGAATGCCATGGACATTTCTGAAAATTGTTCCTCCCTTCTCTAAGCAGAAAATGTACTACAATTTGGTATCCAATATAACTGAATTGAAAACCTATGATAATGCAATAATTGTTGAAAATGTTATATTTGCAGAAATAAAGAAATTCAAAAATAAAAGTTCTCACCACATTAGCTATACTGCACTTGTGTAATATTTTAAGTTGCTCTTTGTGTTTCTTATAATCTGATCTATATACACAGCATGACTAGTTTTTAGTATCACCAGTTTTATTATTTTTTACAAGCACTTTAGGTGGCCTCTGCAGCGTTTAAGCACTTTAAGAAGTCAAGATAAGATAGCAAATGCATTTCCCCAAAAAGGGAACATACATCACAAAATCTCTACCCGGCAACACCTCAGCATGTGTATTGAATGCTTCATGTTCTATTAGTACTATTAAAAGATGTGAAATCCAAGGATTTTTAATCAAATCTCATTGCTTGCGGAATTTTGTTTTAACTCACAGTTTGAACTATACAAGCAAGCAAAAAAAGCTTCTAAAACTGGTAAGTGACTTGAGTAAAAAAAATTCCTTATTAAATAGATTTTACTGAAATTTAGTAACAAGTAATTGCTCCCAAAGCTGAGAATGTGCAGCCAGCTGTTAGCCCAGAGGACAAACTTTTACTGTCAAGTTGTAAACCTCTGAAAATAGTGATTTTAAATAAGAAGTGATGGCACATACTTAATATCATCACAAATGGTGATACCATGATAACATTAATAACTGACATTTATACAAGGACCCAGAGTGCCCAGTCTGCTTTATGAACTAGCCCCCGAGGTAATTGCCATATTGGGTTTTACATTTACAGGGATCGCCTCACCTTTCACTGAATTCCAGCTACTTCTGGGCTGGAAGCTAACAGCCTTTGGCCTTGTCTTCACAAGTGATTTGCCTCAATTCCAGTAATGGATGGGCAGCTGTTAGTGTAGCTGAACCAGTTAAAACAATGAACTTTGAGAATACCTCTACCATAGACTCTTGCAAGGGAGCTGGAGGGAGAATCAAGGTTAACCTGGAAAGGATGTCAACTTTTGAAAATACACTTGCCTAAAAAGAGTTTTCCCTGCTATTGTGACAACACTCAAAAATTATTATACCTGAAAGAGATTAAAGAAAAGCAATATTTTCAGTTTGTTTACATTGTGCATTTGACAGCACTTTGTGTTAATCAACTTCACTGTTTTTCGCTCTGTACAGTAGTGCAATCCGTTTTCCTTTTGTATGGGTATTTCACACAGGAACATGGATAAGAAATACTTTTTAAAATAGGAAAGTTTGATGGTAAAAACCACAAAAATTGGCAGGGTGGGTCAGGAGCATGTTTGGTACATTAAGCTATTTTCAACTCTCTTTAAAACTGGCTAGACTTCAATATGACTGTGTCTCTTTAAGGCTGACTGGCTGTTTTACATACACTTATGACAACTAGCATGCACACAAAGCCCAGCTCCCTGGAAGTGCAAGCTCAGAAATTTAGTGAAAAATTTCTGTTGTACGGGCCTCAAATGATTTTCAGTATTAAATTTTGTTACTTTCCAGCCAAGTATTTTCTAACTAGGTAGTAGACATAATGCTCAGTAAGATAGGGAAAGTTTCAAATCTGAAAATTTTGCTGGTTTTGGAGTTAACTATCAGGGAAGAGGAAGGTGAAGATGGAATCATTTATTCTTTTAAATGGATGGAAAATATTACTTTATTCACACACTCATTCAAAATGGATATGACAGTTTGCCATCTAAACAAGAAAGTTTGCTCTGAAGCTATAGGATTGAAAGGTTTAGGACCCTTACCATTCAGTTGAGGGGGTGATAGGAATTTCAGTGGACAGTGACAAGATAAAAATAATTTAAGTGACTTTAATTCTTAAACAGTGGGGTTAACAGATTAATTTTTTTCAGTTTAGTTGAATTTAATAGTAGCCACTTGTGCTATTTGTTGACTTTTTATTCTTTTCCCACCTTGGGCAGGGGAACTTGTGTGAGATGAAATATAAATGAAAAAACAATAAAATGTGTTTTAATTTTTTGTTTTTGTTGTTTTGGCTAAACAATTTTCATTGAGAAATCATACTTAAATATTTCTATTCATGTTAGATTTTGTAAAACCATTTTTATTTAACAAAACCTGCTTTTGGGGCCTGAACTGAGGTCCCGATCCTTACAGCCCTATACTGTCAGAACCTTGCCTCTATAAGGAGTTCCACTGAAATCACTCATGCATCCGATGAAATGAGCTGTAGCTGATGAAAGCTTATGCTCAAATAAATTTGTTAGTCTCTAAGGTGCCACAAGTCCTCCTTTTCTTTTTGAGGATACAGACTAACACGGCTGCTACTCTGAAACCTGAAATCACTCAGGCTCTGTGCAGGTGAAAGGGTGTGTCCACTCAGCCCCAGTTTCAGGATCAGGGCCTAAATTCACAGCCTGCCTCTGAAGGAAAGCTTTCCACTAATATCAAGCCAAATTTAGCTTTAGTGGAAACAAATACATTTCTAGCTAAGTTAATGGTGTGTCCTCTTACACCAGTACTGAATTTGACCAGCTTGGTTTATTTACAAATCTAACCTTAAATATTGCGGTAATGGTAATTTCAAGAATTATGAACGTGCAACAATAATTGACAATCCCATTTTCCACTGACAATTTAATGAGGCCGTGTAGGTGTGGCAGGTAGGTATGGCAATTTCCTGCAGTATCCTGGACAAACTTTATTCAATTAAATTAAACCTTATTGAATGAAGTTTAATAGCTTTGGAGTCCATTGTATTAAGTGACTGGTTTATGTATCTTTGTGGGTCAGGGATTGTGTGTATTTCCATGAGAAGGGGTAGCTACAGTTCCACCAGTAAACAGTGGCAGTTGTTTAGGCAAATTCATTCAGGTTGTAACACCTCCAGAGAAGCAGCACGACCTGCAGAGGCTCACATATACTGATTCAGATTGGATTTTTTACAGAGTAGCAGACAAAGAAAGGACTTTTGGTTAAATAGCCCAGTTTAAACTGACTCAGAGCCTGCTTTCAAACAGACAGCACCTCTGGTCCAGGGCGGGGGGGGGGGGGGGGGGCAATCCTTAGGGAAGGATTGGAAGGACTTTGGTCTACTGAGGCCAAAAAGACAGGGGATGCTTGTCAGGAGCAGTGGACGCTCCCTAGAAGATGGAGGGGCCACCAGTGCCCAAACTGTGGCCTTGCCCCACCCATGCTGCCCCTTCCCCAAAACCTCCACTCTTGTGCCACCCCCTTACCCCGAGGCCCTGCCCCCACGCCATCCCTTCCTCCCAGAACCCGCCTCTGCTTGCTCCTCTCTGCCCCCTCCTGCTCTCGTTGCGTGCCCTTATGGCTGATAAAAAGTGAAAATCACATTTAAATGTGATGGGGCCATGGCCCCTCCCTCTACCCCACCCCTGTTGCTTGTTCAGAAGTTGTAATGAACATATGACCACAGGATAAACCCCTGTGTGGGGTTTGAAGGATTAATCACCAACCAGCACCCTTGGAGTGAGGGGGGTGATCTCTGGTAAGCTTATTACTAGGGCTGTCAATTAATGGCAGTTAACTCACATGATTAACTCAAAAAAATTAATTGCAGTTAAAAAAATTAATCACGATTAATCGCAGTTTTAATCTCACTGTTAAACAATAGAATACCAATTGAAATTTATTAAATATTTTTGGTAGTTTTTCTACATTTTCAAATATATTAATTTCAGTCACAACACAGAATACAAAGTGTACACTGCTCACTTTATAATATTATTTTTGATTACAAAGATTTGCACTGTAAAAATGATAAAAGAAACAGTATTTTTCAATTCACCTCATCCAAGTACTGTAGTGCAATCTCTTTATCATGAAAATGCAACTTACAAATGTAGATCTTTTTGTTATATAACTGCACTCTAAAACAAAGCAATGTAAAACTTTAGAGCCTACAAGTCCACTCAGTCCTACTTCTTAGTTTGCCAATTGCTAAGACAAACAAGTTTGTTTACATTGACGGGATGTACTGCTGCCTGCTTTTTACTTACAATGTCACCTGAAAGTGAGAACAGGCATTCACATGGCACTTTTGTAGGCGGCGTTGCAAGATATTTACATGCCAGATACACTAAACATTCATATGCCCCTTCATGCTTCGGCCACCATTCCAGAGGACATGCTTCCATGCTGATGATGCTTATTAAAAATATGCATAAATTAAATTTGTGACTGTATTCCTTGGGGGAGAATTGTATGTCTCCGGCTCTGTTTTACCTGCATTCTGCTTATATTTCATGTTATAGCAATCTCGGATGATGAGCCAGCACATGTTCATTTTAAGAACACTTTCACAGCAGATTTGACAAAACGCAAAGTAAGTACCAAAGTGAGATTTCTAAAAATAGCTACAGCACTCGACCCAAGGTTTAAGAATATGAAGTGCCATCCAAAATCTAAGAGGGACAAGGTGTGGAGCAAGCTTTTAGAAGTCTTAAAAGAGCAACACTCTGATGCGGAAACTACAGAACCCAAACCAGCAAAAATGAAAATCAACCTTTTGCTGGTGGCATCTGATTTAGATGATGAAAATGAACATGCGTCAGTCCACACTGCTTTGGATCATTATCAAGCAGAACCCATCATCAGCATGGAAGCATGTCCTCTAGAATGGTGGTTGAAGCATGAAGGGACATGAATCTTTAGTGCATCTGGCATGTAAATATCTTGCAACACCAGCTACAACAGTACCATGTGAACGCCTATTCTCACTTTCAGGTGACATTGTAAATAAGAAGCAGGCAGCATTATCTTCTGCAAATTGTAACCAACCTTGTTTGTCTGAGTGATTGGCTGACCAAGAAGTAGGACTGAACGGACTTGTAGGCTCTAAAGTTTTACATTGTTTTATTTTTGAATGCAGTTATTTTTGTACATAATTCTACATTTGTAAGTTCAACTTTCATGATAAAGAGATTGCACTACAGTACTTGTATGAGGTGAACTGAAAAATATTTTTTTTGTTTTTTACAGTGCAAATATTTGTAATAAAAAATAAATATAAAGTGAGCCCTGTACACTTTGTATTCTGTGTTGTAATTGAAATTAGTATATTTGAAAATGTACTAAACATCCAAAAATATTTAAAATAAATGGTATTCTATTGTTGTTTACCAGCACGATTAATCCCGCAATTAATCGCGATTAATTTTTTTATTCACACAATTAATTTTTTTAATCACTTGACAGCCCTAATTTCATGTTATAGCGGCCTCAGATGATCACTCAGCACATATTGTTCATTTTAAGAACACTTTTGCTACAGATTTAACAAAATGCAAAGAAGGTACCAATGTGAGATTTCTAAAGATAGCTGCAGCACTCGACCCAAGGTTTAAGAATCTGAAGTGCCTTCCAAAATCTGAGAGGGATGAGGTATGGAGAATGCTTTCAGAAGTCTTAAAAGAGCAGCACTCCAATGCAGAAACTACAGAACCTGAACCACCAAAAAAGAAAATCAATCTTCTGCTGATGGCATCTGACTCAGATTGTGAAAATGAACATGCATCGGTCCTGTGATGGGTCCGGTCACAGAGACCCCTTGGGACTCTCACCTGATATGCTGAAATTACCTCTGAGCCTGTTTTCCCTGACAGCTTGAGACTTCCAGAACGCTGTCTTGCTGAGCCAGACACGCTAGCCTGCTGCAACCCAGACGCAGGGTCTGGTCCACGCCTCCAAAGCTGCAGATTTAACTGAAAACAGCTTAGCAGGTTACTTATCTCCAGCACCCAGACAACCAGTTCCCAATGGGATCCAAACCCCAAATAAATCCATTTTACTCTATATAAAGTTTATACAGGGTAAATTCATAAATTGTTCACCCTGTATATCACTGACAGAGAGATATGCACAGCTATTTGTTCCCTCAGGTATTTATCACTTACTCTGGGTTTATTAATAGACAACAATGATTTTATTAAGTATAAAAAGAAGGATTTAAGTGGTTTTAAGTAATAACAGACAGAACAAAGTAAGTCACAAAGCAAAATGAAACAAAACACGCAAGTCTAAGCCTAATACATTAAGAAACTGATTACAGGTAATATCTCACCCTCAGATATGTTCCAATAAGCTTCTTTCACAGACTAGACTCCTTCCTAGTCTGGGCCCAATCCTTTCCCCTGGGACAGTCGTTGTCATTTCCAGCAGACATCTTAGGTGGCAAGCAGGGGTTTTCTCATGGCTGGGACCCTTTGTCCTGCTCCATCCCCTTTTATAGCTTTGGCACAAGACGGAAATCTTTTGTCTCTCTGGGTCCCCACCCCTCCTTCTAAATGGAAGAGTACCAGATTTAAGATGGATTCCAGTATCATGTGACATGGTCACATGTCACTGTAAGACCCCTAGTTTCCATTCTTCCTGGGTTGGCCCACATGTACACAGGAAGGCTTGCAGGCAAATAAACCATTTATAACTAATTGTCCTAGTCAATGGGAGCCATCACGATTCTACAAAAAGAAAAGGAGTACTTGTGGCACCTTAGAGACTAACAAATGTATTTGAGCATAAGCTTTCGTGAGCTACAGCTCACTTCATCACTACAGCTGTAGCTCACAAAAGCTTATGCTCAAGTAAATTTGTTAGTCGCTAAGGTGCCACAAGTACTCCTTTTCTTTTTGCAGATACAGACTAACACGGCTGCTACTCTGAAACCTATCAAGATTCTAAACCACCATTAATGGCCCACACTTTGCATAATTACAATAGGACCTCAGAGCTATATTTTATATTTCTAGCTTCAGATACAAGAATTATACATGCATACAAATAGGAGGAATATATTCAGTAGGTTATAACCTTCATTATGATACCTTACAAGAGACCTTTTGCATAAAGCATATTCCAGTTACATCATATTTACACTCATAAGCATATTTCCATAAAATATATGGAGTGCAATGTCACAGGTTCGCACTGCTTTGGATTGTTATCAAGCAGAACCTGTCATCAGCCTGGACGCATGTCCTCTGGAATGGTGGTTGAAGCATGAAGGGACATATGAATCTTTAGTGCATCTGGCATGCAAATGTCTTGCAACACCGGCTGCAACAGTGCCATGTGAATGCCTGTTCTCACTTTCAGGTGACATTGTGAACAAGAAGCAGGCCGTATTATCTGCTTCAAATGTAAACAAATTTGTTTGTCTGAGCAATTGGCTAAACGAGAAATAGGACTGAGTGGACTTGTAGGCTGTAAAGTTTTACACTGTTTTATTTTTGAATGCAGTTATTTTTTGTACATAATTCTACATTTGTAAGTTCAACTTTCATGATAAAGAGATTGCATTACAGTACTTGTATTAGGTGAATTGAAAAATACTATTTCTTTGTTTTTTACAGTGCAAATATTTGTAATAAAAATAATTATAAAGTGAGCACTGTACACTTTGTATTCTGTGTTGTAACTGAAATCAATATATTTGAAAATGTAGAAAACATCCAAAATATTTAAATAAATGGTATTCTATTATTGTTTAGCAGTGCAATTAATTGCGATTCATTTTTTTAATCTTTTGACAGCCCTACTTATTAACATGAGTGTACGTTCTTGTATTGTTTTAAATAGGTTTTCTCTGTAATGCTTTCCCCTTAAGAAAAGGTGTGCTTGCTTAGAAAGAGCTGTGTGGTGGCTTAATTGTGGCAATTGACCTGCTTTATTTTCTTCTCAGAGGTGGTAAACAGTGTAACTTAAGGTTTCAGAGTAACAGCCGTGTTAGTCTGTATTTGCAAAAAGAAAAGGAGTACTTGTGGCACCTTAGAGACTAACCAATTTATTTGAGCATGAGCTTTCGTGAGCTACAGCTCACTTCATTGGATGCTTATGGTCAAATAAATTGCTTAGTCGCTAAGGTGCCACAAGTACTCCTTTTCTTTTAGTGTAACTTAAGGAGCCTAGCTTTGCTGGGGGGTTCACAGTATCGTCAGGGAGCTGTGTAGTCTGGAAATACCCCTCGCAGGAGGGACAAGGATAGGGACATGGGTCTCCACACAAGAGAGGTGAAGCCTGAGGAGTCAGGAGGCTAAAGTGGGTGCCCTTTCTGGACCACAGAGGGTGAATGAATATGCAGTTGCCCTGAACCATGACTATAGGTATTTATTTTCTTGCTTGCCTTTGTTTTATATTATTTTAACTTAGTCCTGGTCAAAGAAATTTTTGAAATGGAGGCCTCATTTATGCCAGTAATAAACCTGCTTTTTAATACACCTTATGATATTTTAGTGGGTCTTAAAAAAAGGCAGTGATATATAAAGTTTCTAGGAATGGTACACCTTAAATATTAATAATTCTCCATGATACTGACCCCAAACAACACTGCATTCTCTATTAACCAGAAGTGCCAAAGGCTGCTCCCTCGCACTACCTCCATGTTCCCCATTACCCTAAAGTTCCCAGTTCCGCTACCCTGAACCATCTGTACATTATCTATTACATACAACGTCTCAGTGTTTTTTGAGGCATCAACAACATGGGCTACACCATTTCTTGTAATAGGAACAACCACCCACTTTATAGCCACTGTTTCTCTTGTTGGGGATTTTATATTGGATCACATCATAACCAAAATCCAGACATTCAGTTCAAATATGAACTGTTAAATGAACAAGGTGGTGATGTCACCAATTTATAAGCTCACAAAGGGGGAATTAAAAAAAAATCAAAAAACCCAAAGTAATTGAAATACATTTAGAGGTGAAACATACTTGATCATTAAATTAGGTGAATGCTTTACCTTTATTTATTTACAGCAATCAGAATATTCTTTTTACGATCAAAAACAGTAACTGGCTTCAGATCACTAAGTGCAGCCTTGGTAACAAAGGATTGCTTAGTGCTTTCAAAGCTTATGTGTACTTACTAATGGTTTGCTTCTTTGTATGCTAAGTAAATGCCCTTTCACTGATGTCTTTAAAAGTATTAATACCCTTCCGCTTACATCAGTAGGGCCCCAATCGCGCAAACACTTATGAACGTGCTTAAAATTACCGTGTGAGTAGCCCCACTGAAGTCAATATAACTCGCTCCACTTAAGTCACGTAAGTCATTTTTCACTGACATTTGCATACGGAAAAGTTAAAATGAATAAAATTGAAGTCATATGTTATTGAACTGTAATTAATTTATCAAAAAATGCACATATTCTAAGTAACAGATGGTCAATAGTAGATGATAGATGGCCTCCTCTATGTCAATAAATGGCTGTAACTCACTTGAGGGGTTCTGCTGATGTCATAAACTGCCAGAGTGCAGACTGAGTGATTTATTAACAGCTGCAGAAATCCTAGAGTGAATCACATCCTTGTATTCACTTAGTGTCCACAGAAAAGGAGTACTTGTGGCACCTTAGCGACTAAGCAATTTATTTGACCATAAGCATCCAATGAAGTGAGCTGTAGCTCACGAAAGCTTATGCTCAAATAAATTGGTTAGTCTCTAAGGTGCTACAAGTACTCCTTTTCTTTTTGCGAATACAGACTAACACGGCTGTTACTCTGAAACCTGTCCACAGATTGTTATTTATAAAATACGGAGGTTTATTTTTTTTCATTATTATAGGGTTTTTTTTATATTAATTTAGTCCTGGTGGGCCTTCCAGGCTTCAAGCACGAGTGAGCTCCTATGTTAATGAAGAGAAGCATCCAATTGTAATTCCAGTCCTGTTTGTCCCACCGAGGGAAGGGAGCTGGAGGATCTGTACTAAGCATGAGTTCCCTCATCTTTCTGTGGTTTCCCTCTTCTAGGCTGGCCTTATCTGCTGCACCAAACTGGCAAGTCAGTGCAGGAATGAGAGGTTGCAAGAAATGAGTACTTGCACTGTTTGTGCTTAATGCTGACTTTTCCTCTCCTTGTTCCGTAAGCAACACAGCAGCCTAACTGCAACTCTGCCCACCCCAAATGTCTCTATTCTGTGCTGCAAAGACTTTTAAGACTGAATGTGCCACTAAAAGGAGCAAGACATCATTTTGTGTTTATGGATCCACTTCATTTAAAAAAAATACAACGTCTTATATTACTGGCGTAATTACATTGGGCCAAATTCTGCTGCGCAGCCTCTTTAGCGTTTGATGGATTTACACCATTGTAACTGGGAGAAGAATTTCACCCATCTATTGCAGATCTCTATATCTAAAAGAAAAGTACTTTCAGCCATGCCACTGAGTTTTCTCCAACTAGATGAATGAAAATATAGTGCTCAAGTTCACACAACAGGAAAAAATCATGCTTTCTAATTCTGCAGGCTAAGTTACTGAAAAGCTGATAAGGGACACAGAATACTGGAAAACTATTGGGGGGCATTTTCTTAGATTTCAAAGTTCTGCTTTACGCCCAGTAGAGTTGTAACAAATAGCTCAAGGTATTATTTGTCCATATAGAGCACATATCAACCCTTTCAAATGTGGGAATACTAGTGCCTTTTTTCCTAAAATTGTCTGATAAGCAAGGGTTAAGCTGCCTGCTTCATATTCCTATCAGTAACCTTTCCTACACGAATCTTCTTTCTTTTCAATGTCTGCTTACAGCATCACAGCAATGATTTCTTCTCAGTTAGCACCTTCTGTTTTATCAGATAGAGATGGAATGATTTAGCCTTCTCTCTCTCCTGCTAGTATTAAATGTGCCTTCAGCCTTCCTCAGAAGCATGTCATTTTTCCAGGTGTTAGAACTGTTTCTAATTCATGGGATGCTCATTCCCACTACTCTATATTAGGACTTATAGTTAGCCGACAACCAGTGTTGCATCCATCTGTGAATCCTATATCCTGTCTGACGTATATTACGCTTGCACATCTCAGAGAAAGTAAATCCCATGAGAAGGGCATTAAGGGAGCTTGTTGTACACACATCTTCTCTTGGACCCCTCAGGCTCCCAGCTTTGGTCCATTGTGTCCAGAGTCTTTTCTACACTGGGATGGTACAGCAAGAAGACTGTAATTATAGAGTGGGTGTAATTTTAAATGCATGATGTTGGGGTGGCATATCAGGTTTTATTTTCCTTTACAAAAGGGAGATTATTAAAGTAATGGAGGGGTTTTGGCCAAAAAAGTAAGTCTGGTACTTCCCTGGAGTATGAGCATGAGATATAGTGGAGTTTACTGAGTTTCTGGAGGAAGTTTGTCAGTCACCAGCTGGTAGTGACTTTTTGAGGCATGCAAGAGGAAAATGCTTTAGGGAAAGGGCCGGGAAATAAACTCATTCCCTCTTTTCTCCCCTATCAGCTTGGTTGATGAGATGAGCTAGCTGAAGTTTTATTATAAAAGGCATGGGTTGAAACAAGTTTGGGCTAGGTAACATATTGACACCTGGAAAGAGGGAGAAAGGGTTCAGACCCAACATTTAAGCTACTGATCTTCTTTCTTGCTATCAGGTCAGAGGCTGGTCTCTGGTGGATGCAGTTCTGACAGCAGATTAAAGAGAGTACTCTTTAAAAGCCAGCCAATTTTTAGCTATTTGGACACTCTACCAGTTATCGCTTCTGTAGTCAGAACACTTGTATTTTATTTGAAATTGTAATAAGCACTCCAAACCTGTGGTTTCTTCAATGATCTTATGTCTCTACTGGTGTAACATATCTCCTTTTGCTGCTAGGCGTTGAGTTTTCATCTTTCCAGTTCGGCAGATAGGAGGGTCATCTTAATGGGGAAATGGTCCTTGTTTTGGAACGTTTGCCCAGCTTTGGAAGAAGTTCATAAAACGTGAGGACAACTGCATTGTGTGTTGGGGTGGGATTTGCTGTACATTTTTCCTTTTCTTCTCCAAAGTGACTAGTGGTTTTGGGTGCCCAACTTGAGGTGTCTTACAGGGCTCTAATTTTCAGAGAGTAGTTGTTCTACACTTACTGAAACATCAGGCACCTTTAAGTCGTGGTGAATTGGGCATCCAAAAATGAAGGCACCAAAGTGTGATGGGTTGGATCACAGAAACCCCCTTGGGGCTGCCAACTGATGTGCCAAGATTACTTCTGCCCCTGCTTTCCCTGCCCTCCCAGCTTGGGACTTCAGTGCCCTGCCTGGTTTGAGCCAGATCTGCTAGCCTGCTACAAACCCAGACCCAGGTCTGAGCCACATCTCCTAACAGCTGTAGGCTTAATTGAAAACAGGTTAAGAAGTGTTCCTGTCTTTAACACTCAGATGCTCAACTTCCAATGGGGTCCAAACCCCAAATAAATCCATTTTAAGCTTTATACAAGGTAAACTCATAAATTGTTTGCCCTATAACACTGATAGAGAGATATGCACAGCTGTTTGCCGTCCCAGGTATTAATACATACTGTGGGTTAATTAATAAGGAAAAAGTTATTTTATTAAATACAGAAAGTAGGATTTAAGTGGTTCCAAGTAGTAACAGACAGAACAAAATGAATTACCAAGCAAAATAAAATAGAGCACAAAAGTCTATGTCAAATACAGTAAGAAAACTGAATAAAGATAAAACCTCACCCTCAGAGGAGTTCTAGTAAGCTTCCTTTTACAGACTAGTCTCCTTCTAGTCTGGGACCAGCAATCACTCACACCCCCTATAGTTACTGTCCTTTGTTTCAGTTTCTTTCAGGGATCCTTAGGGGTGGAGAGGCTATCTCTTGAGCCAGCTGAAGACAAAATGGAGGGGTCACCCAGGGGTTTAAATAGACTTTCTCTTATGGGTGGATACCCCTCCCTTCCCCTGTGTAGAATTCCAGCTACAAGATGGAGTTTTGGAGTCACATGGGCAAGTCACATGTCCATGCAGGACTCAGAACTTACAGGAAGCAGCCATGGTTCACATGCTACCTTGAATGTTCTCATGTAGACTTCTTATGTGGATTGGAGCCTTCCAGGATCCATTGTCTGTTAAGTGCCTCTTGACTGGGCACTTAACTTGAAAATTCCTTTCTAAAGACGCTGACCAAATGCCTTCCTAACGCTATTTAAAATCAAACAAGTATACAGCCAATATTCATAACTTCAAATTCAACAATGACACATGCATACAAATAGGATGAATATATTCAGTAGATTATAACCTTTACATAGATATGTTACATGACATATGTAGCATAAAACATATTCCAGTTATGTCATATACACATTCATAAGCATATTTCCATCCAGTCTTATGGTGTGCAACATCACAGAAAGTAACTAGTCACTTTGGAAAATTTTGACCTTAGTATCTAGGATGACCAGACAGCATGTATGAAAAATTGGGACACTTTTTTTTTGGTGCAGAGTGGGGGTGGGAGGAGGAGCAGGGATGGTGATGGTTTATAGTCATATGGTATAAGACAAAGCCCCTAATATCAGGACAGTCCCAATAATATTGGGACATCTGGTCACCCTATTAGTGTCCAACTAAGTATTCATTTATTAGTCTTTTATCCCAGTATAGTGGGGTTCTGCCAGCATATCTGGGGCAGAGAGTTCCAGATGTCATTTACTCTCTGAGCAGAAAGAAACAGATCATCTGTGAACATTTGCTCTTAAGCTTTACATAAGCTTACATCTCCCATGTCCCATTGGTATGGAAGTGTAGCTTTGATAGCATTCTGTGAATAAATATAGTAGAAAGTCTCATTGGACTCCAGAAAGTCACATAATAAATCTGCTGCAGTTGTTATTACTTCAGGAGTTGTAGTAATTAACCTGCTTCTTCATAACCATAAATTACATTGAAATACATTCTGTCTTGCTTCTTGCAATCTGAGGGTTTTTTTTTTGTAGGTCCAGTGTAACATGAGATTAGGTCTGCTTAGGGAGTGCAACAGAAGCAGGCCACTAGAAATGCCATTTCCTTTCTTTCATTTATGTTTGTTCAGAACTTGAATTTGGAAAATATTTGTCTGTGTGCTGTCAATAATGCATCTGGAGATACTTGGTTTTTCTCTGTCCTGACTTTTGAACTAACTTTGCATTATCCATCTAGGCTGTATGGAATTTAACATCTTGAATCTGTTTCACTGTGTTTTGGCCATATATATTTTTTCCTACCTGTGAATGAGAAATTGCCAGTGCATCTGGATAGGCTTTGGCCTGGCAACAAGTTTTCTTTGGCTTCTGCTGCGGAGTTCGCTTTTGCTGTCTTTATGGGCTCCATACTTCTGACTGTGTCCTTTGTGCAATACTACAAAATGGCAGGTGTAAGAAGTGACTGCACAGTCAGTACTGGGTTCTTCATGTGCATATTTGATGTTGGTGGTGACAGAGAATGAGACTAAATGGACTTTCTGAGGGCTGGGAAATAACTCATTGCTGTAGTCTTCCTGTTTCCCTGGATTTGACAGACAGGAGGTATATTTCCTTTGAAAACAAGAGGAGATGATGCCTGTGTTCTCTACCAATTGGTTTAACAGCTTGCTAACAGCTGTACCGAGGAGTCATTCTGAGAATGACAAGGCCATCCTCTGAGAGGCAGTGTTTCTAGAGATTAGAGCAAGGGACTGAAAACCAAGATTCCTGGATTATCTTTTGGGTTCTGCAACTGACTCATTCCACTGACCTGCTGTGTTGGTTGAATCCCTTTCTTTCTCTTTCTCACCCTCAGTTGTTATAGCTGTAAAATGGAAATTAAAAAAAACGCATATCCTATGGGAGTGCTGTGAAACTAATTCAGTAGTGTTTGGAAAGTGCACTGGAATCAGGTAAAAAGTGGTATAGAAATGCAGCATTTAAATAATTATTCTCTTCCTATACAGAAAACAAGCAGGAGCTGCCATCCATTCTCAAATGAGTTAAGTAACTATTTCTGATATCATTAGAAAACAATGACAAATAGACGTTCTCATTTGCAGAGCTTTGAAAAGGCCCAGGCTCCTAGCAATTGTTCCTAAAATCACAGAGCAACGCCTCCAGCAGACTGACTCCCCCTCTTCAAGTCCCCCCAAGCAGACTGTCAGCTTCCAGCGACCCAACCTCAGACACCCCCGTTGCTCCTCCTCCTTCACTTTGTCTCGCTTTCCGAACAAAGGATCACTTGGTCATTACCTGGTTGCATCCCCCTCCTGGGTCTCAGATTACGAAAGGCACCAGTCACTGCATATGTGCAGACAGCTGGAGCAACTTCACCTGCCCCAGAGGTCTCAGCCAAAGTCACACACCGCCATTCACACCACCGAGGTATTGGTGCAACACACAGGGAAACTGAGGCACACACAGTATTCAGGCAAAACAGTAAAACTCACATAGGCTCAACAGTAAGACTCACATACAACATAACAAGGGAAAATCCCCACTTCGTCACAGTGGAAAAACCACCATCACAGATAAGAGTGATCTGTGACTATCCTCACAGTTGAAAACAGGACATGCAATTTTAGAGGGCCTGGATTAGGATTTTTTTCGAGTGTGACTGATCTGTCTGTGCAGGAAGGAGTACCTGATGTACAGGTGTTGCTTCCACCAAATACTGAGGGAGAAAGTTATTGTGAGCTCTCTCAAAGGGTCATTGAGAGAAGTCTGACTCACATGATGCAGGGTCTTTAATGGGCAGTTGAGGATTATCCCCATAAATACCAAGTACTCACTGGCAATATTAGTAGCCCACTGCCCAGACATTCTTCTGAACTAAGAGTCCTGCTCTCCAAGACAGATGTATGGGATGTGTAGGAAATTTAAAAGGACTGCTCTGGTGATTCATTGTGATAGGCAAGGAATGTTTGGCATGACTGCCTACTTTCATATTCAGTGCCACTGTAGACAAGAATGGGGTAACAAAGATAGCCATCATATAAGCAGATCCACTGGGGTGGATAAAGTATGTCACTAAACATACTTTTCACCCTCAGGGCAGAAGCCAGTTGGCTTCAGCAGCTGGAGTGATAGGTATCTCTTGAAGAAAGAGACAGTGTTCACTTGCCTCCTCTCTCCCTCCTCCCACACATATAAAGGCCATAAAATACTTGGCAGCAGGGGAAACTTGCATTGCAATTTTTGGTCATTGATAAGAAGCATCATTTTCCATTAAGAGTACTTTGGTTCTTCATGGCAGATCCCTTATATGTGAGGATACAGAAAGGAAGACAAATGGAAATTCATTCTACTTGTGGCAGGTCCATTGCACCTTCCTGTTGGGGGACTGTCTGATACAAACAATGTAAGCTCATCCTGACAGGTTATGAGAGTCACAGCTTCCCCTATCTAAGCACACTTTTTTGCCATCAGTGATGGATTTCCCCCAACTATCTCCAGAATTACCAGGAACTTTGTGGTGTTCTTCACATGAAAGCAACAAAACATCTGTCCCTAACCTGGCAAAAATGGAGGAAAAGTCATCCTCTCTTTCCAGTTCTATCCCTGTCCTGGTACCAAGTATTATTTTTTGGATTAAAGGAAAGTGAGATTGTATTTAACCACTACTATTAAGATTATATAACTCTAAAACAATAGAAACCAGAATTTGCTCTCCATAGCAGCCTGCAGCTTCCTGTCTGTCCCTGCAGGCTCTGACCCCACCTTCCAGTATGGAAGCTCTGAAAATTCAGTCCACATCTTTGAACAACAGCTGCTTCATTTAAGCTTCTAATACAGATATACTCTTCCTCCCTGCCTTCCCTTATTTCAGAGAAGCAAATATTGCTATATTGTCACATGAAACTCCTCTTCACAGTGTAGCCAGTCTGCCTGTTAAGAAACTTTGCAAATAAACATAACAAATAGATGGCTTCACTACAAACAAATCAAGTAGAACTTTTGAGTTGCAAACACAGCTTAACATTAAGTGCCAAGTTTTAGTGTAGGAAAGTTTAGAGAATGGGGAGAAGAATTTTCTAAACCACAGGTCCTCAATAGCAGGATCACTAAACTAAATCTTCCTATTAAAGAACGAGACATCAGACATGAAGCGTTTAGCTGGTTATTTACTCTCATTCCAGTCACCTTGTTGTCAGAGTGGTCTCTTGCTACCTTTACTTCATTTGGTTGATAATTCCTGAACTCCCTGCTTTTGAACCAAAACCTGGTATGTGCATTTCAGACAGTACCTTCTACATTTCCACAGAAACATGGAATGCCTTTCACTGAAGCATTTACTCCCCCACTCCTTCCTTCTGGGGACGAAATTTTAGCTGACAGCTTGTCAGGCACATTTTTATCACCCAAGGTCTAAAGGAAATCTCTGCATAAACCAGATCAGCTCTTACAACCCAAATGGGCTTTCTTGATTGGGCTATGACTGACTAAGAGGCACTCCATTTATTGCCTAAACTAGACAAAACAAACAAGGAAGTGTCACTTTGTTGCATTATTCCCCCATAAGATTGTTTCTTGCTGGCAGAAGTATTCATCTGGATCGGTGGTTTTCAACCTTTTTTCATTTGCGGATCCCTACAAATTTTCAGTGGAAGTGTGGATCCTTTTGGAAATCTTAGACATAGGGGGTCTGCAGACCACAGGTTGAATATCACTGATCTGGATGAAGTATAAGTAACACTAGAGGGGGCTAGAAGCGGTGATTCTATTTGTAGTATGCTGGTCAACAACAAGAATCCAAGTACCATCCTATTCTACATAATTTTCTCTAATGCATGGTCTTCTCTACTTGAGTTCCAGTCAATTCTGCTCACGGACATTCTGGTGGTGCGGAGGGAATTTGGGGCTAGTACATGCTAATGAGACCCATGTATCTCCTTGTTAATGAAATCTTATGGTGAGATAGAGGCAATTGTCAGCAAGCAATCTTGCCTTTAAACAAGGGTTACTAGATCCTTGCTTAAACTCTTGACGTTGAATGATAGTCAACAAGATTATCAGTCTCCAATCTTCCTTTTTTAAGATTACAGAGAAAGTGAAGTCAGAGCAAGTCTGACAATATGTAGCGCCTTCAGATTTCCTTGGGCCTGATCAGTCTGCTGTTTCACCTGGTGAGGGTGTGAGGATTGCACTGGTTTTGTGGCTCACTGTTATCCATACTGCTCCTTTAAGCTCTAACAGCTCCCTTTGATGCCCTTGACCATGAAGCATTGTTGACATGGCTGCTCATGCTGGCAGGGGACAGACAGACCTTGAGTGGCTCTATTCTTTCCTTTCTGAGAGTACCCGGAGCAGAGTTTTGAGTACCTGTTCATTTTCCGCCAGGGATGGGGATACACTAGGGTTTTCTATTCTGTCACCCCCTTCTGTTCAGTGTTTGAGGCCCGTCAGGGAGATGGTGAGGTGGCACAGGTTAAGATGTCTCCAACATGTGGATGACACCCAGCTCCACTCTATTTCATCAGACTGGGATGGTATGATTGATCAGCTTATCCAGTGCGTTCTTGAGTCAGGGCTTGGCTGCAGGGAAGGTAGCTGCAGCTCAGTACAATGGTGGCCAATCTGTTGCAGGGTATTTCTCCCAGGGAGCTCATTAGGTGTGTACTCAGAGATTTACCCTGGCTTCCAACTGATTTCCAGATGGTATCTGGTTTTAATGTATGAAACCTTAAATGGGTTGAGTCCTGGCTACCTGAGAGAGAATCTTTCTCCTCAGACTCATACCACTGCATCTACAACCAGAGATGTCCAGACTAATGACCTCCTTACTTAATCACAAGAAGGCTAGAAGTATGGGGTTCAGTGAGGGGTCTTCGATTTCACTTTAAATTTGCTCTTTGCATTGGCTGGACAGAACCCAGATTTATTGACCTTCAGATCATGTTGCAAGGCTCATGTGTTTTTTCCAGGTCTTTTAAGACATGGAGCAGAGGGGATGAAGATGCATAATGTTTTGAGCTGTGGGGATCTGGGATGAGTTGTGTTTTGGGGATGCTGTTGCTTGTATCATAGACAGTAATCTGTTCCATAATTGCTTAATCTGGATCGGGACCACGCATTGTAACACTGACGTCCAAGCTCTGTGGTTCAATCGACAAGATACTGAGCTAGGGCACCACAGAATCTATTTGTTTAACATTTCAAATAAAGAACCCTTTCTCTGTACACTGTCCCCCCGCGTCCCATCTGTTTTCTATTGTGAGGGACATGACCGCTCTGTTTGTTTACTGCATTTTTATAAAGCTTGAGCCTGCACTCAGGAGGATTTTAATGAGCTGTGATAAATAAGTATTGCTATAACACAGCAATATTTGGGCTTTTGGGGCCTCTCTTGGAAGTTCAGCTTGCCATGGAGCCTTTTCACAGTGAGTTGGAAGGGTGCTTGCTGAAGTTTTACTTCAGAGGTTACATAGAAACAGACAGGAAACGAATCTAGTCATCTGGCTTTTGAATGTTAAAGAACTTGCTCTCCTCAGTTTCCCAGATCACTACTCTTACTCAATGGCTTTTCATTCCTGTCAGAAGCACTGAAAATGGGACGCCATGTAGCCTTCTCAGGTAATCAAGAGATTTTACTTTAAACAAGATGCTGCTGTGGGGGCCTCAGGGTTGAGCCTTCTTCTCCTGGGTAACACCACCACAATCTTTTATCCAAGGGTCTCAGGCCCAGATCCTCAAAGGTATTTAGGCTCCGGAAGTTAGGAGCCTAAATACCTTTAAGGATCTAGGTCTCACTCAGTTCTTGTCCTTTGATATACTGAGCCTTTGCCAGATATTTTATAAAATTGAATACCATGCAAGTGTTCAGCAACTTATTTTACAAAATACATTGTGATGTCCTGAATATTAAGAGGTCCAAATATATTCAGTCAAGACAAGCGAGAGAACTAAAATTGTAAAATAAGGGCTAAGCCATAAGCTGCACTGCCTATCAAGGACAATGAGAGGGAAAAACAATTTAGAGTGGATATGAAACAGCCATCAAACATTTAAAAGCCTACTCCTGTGTTGAGGAAGGCTAATGAGAATTATTGTCTTGAATACAATTTGTTTTGTGTTTGCAAGATAATGACAGTTGGCTCATAAGTAAAATGAAGGTAAATCGTGACCAACAGATACAGTAACAGAAAGAAAGATCTCTGTGCAGACACCAGCAAAGCTTTGCGTTTTTTTCCAACAGCTCAGTCACGAATCGGTACCGCTTATAAAATAATTATGAGACAGAAGAACATTATGGGAAATAAGCACACCAAGTGTTTCACTTTGCTACTGATTTCCCATATCTAGCCAGTTTTAGCTTTGTCCGAGAAAATGATGAAAATCTCTATTTTACCCTTCTTTTTATTTATGTATCTAGGGTCTGGATCACTATGGGAATTTTCCTCTGGGTTTTCTGGGGATAATGCTGCACAGATAGGTTGTCCCCCTCCCAATTTTAGGCCACCTCTTCCCAACTGCACACCCCCTTGTCCCAAGAAGCGCTGGCCACAGAACATTCATATGAAGGAGCACCTGTGGTTCAGAGGGAGGAGGCAGTGATGTTGCTTGGCAATTATGTTACTGTCAGAGGAAGGGGAAAAACATTAGGGACAGGATCTTTGCCCTTTTCACACCCTCCATGCCACACAGTAAGGAGCTGTTTTGTCTCAGGATTTTTATCCTGGCAGTGCCCCTCCTATATAAAGTTGTATTCCCAGATCAATATCCTTCTCTTTAAAATTCTTACAGTATATCAGCATACCAGAGAGAATTTCCAGTGGGAACACTGGGAAATTGGAGATTAGTTCATAAACAAACATCTGAGGTCTGGCCCCAGAAGGACATTCTGCTTTAATAAGGACAACTCAATCATTCTGCTTTTATGTATATTAAAATCACAACTTAATGAAGGCAATTTTCCTTATGATTCAAGAAGAAGAAATCTGAATTGTCTCTTTCCCCTCCTCCCCTCATTAGTGGCATCTTCAGGTCTGTTCTTGTAAAAACAAAAAAATCAGACTAGAAAGGCCAGATAAGACCAAATGGCTCCTCTCTGCCAGTTCCCCAGGTTTTACAGGACTGCTCACTGCATTGTTCCTACTGATGCCTTATCTAACCTGCTCTTGGAACAGACACAGTTCTAATACTATTCGTTAGCTAGGAAATTTGTGGCGAAAGCAAGATTTTGCCATACTTTCCTTCAAGATATATGTTTTAACAACTGTTTTCTCAGCCAAAGGCCTCTCCCCAAACAGTTTGGGTCCAGCTGTCCATTTAACAAATATTGCTCTTTTCCTTTAACAGCCCCTAATAAACCAAGGGTAAATTATGGACTGACCTACTTTCTGGGATTGTTTAAATAATCCTCAACATGGCAGTGTAATTTGATGTTTTTATAATACAAGGCATACGAGTTCCAAGTTAAAGGCAGAACTGCACAGTTAAGAAATATTTGAATGTTAATGAAGACACAATTGGGTAACAAAATAGCCTGGGGCATATTATGTTTCATATCAAAACCCTTTTTTGCTTAACCTGCAGCATTTTCCCTCCATATGGTAGATGTATTAATTCTTGATTCTCTGATGAATAAACCAAGCAAAATCCTAGAGATCTGGATCCAAAAGGAGAGATTCAGAAAGAATTTGGTTATGCATTTTCCTGCTTAATAGAAAGCATGCAGCCCCTCTCAAAGCATAATGGCATCACCCAGTGTTCTCCTTCAGTACCTGTGTTAAACCCAAGGGATCACCTTTTTAAACAGAGAGGAGAAACATTGCAAGGAATGGAAAAAAGAAAAGGAGGACTTGTGGCAACTTAGAGACTAGCAAATTTATTTGAGCATAAGCTTTCGTGAGCTACAGCTCATGCTCAAATAAATTTGTTAGTCTCTAAGGTGCCACAAGTCCTCCTTTTCTTTTTGCAGATACAGACTAACACGGCTGCTACTCTGAAAGATTGCAAGGAATGAGAGAGAGGAAAGATAAAATACGTGATGTAAAATGTAAGTGGGGAAAATATGTCAGGTAGACATCAAATCTGTGAAATAGTCTTATTGAGGAGGTTGAATGTATTTTACCTATAAAAGCCTTAAGAGCCGTATTAAATTTTATAAAGGAGTCCACACCAGGGCACTGGATCTAAACTCCCCATGACTTTGAGAGTGACCCAAGGCTGGATTTGAACTTTCTGGTTTGGATAAATTTTTTTCCAGTAATTAATAAAATATGAAGGTGATACTCTTCCGTGTCAAAATTCTGCACTGGTCTGAGTTGCTGCAATGTTTGTAATACAGTTGATCAGTGGAGCCCCCTCATGGTTAAAGACCATAATCCCCATAGTAAAGGTGCCAATAAAAACAATTGCAACTTATTGTGCATGTCTTCTAAATGTGTTTAAATATTCTGATATCGGGGCTTTAGTGACAGACAGGATGTCTCAGTTGTCTAAGCCCCAGGTATGAAATACTTAGAATCACAGGTCCTGGTAGGGATGACTTTTCAGCCTTCGAAGAAAGATACATTAGAGTTCTTCCTTGCTCTGCAAGGCATTTTCCATAAAAGAGATGTTGCCCTGATGTCCTCTCATGGTACAGCTGCATTTCAGTGATGCTGAACGCATATTGTATTGCTCAGTTTCCGTATATTACTTAGTCACAAGGTGTCTGTGTTCTACATAGAGTTCCAGAGATGGTGTAGTCCCTGGTAAACAAGAGATAAAACTAGAATTTAAGCTGTGCAGAAGCATTTGAGCCTATAGTCCAGCACTGGTCAAATTTACTGACCCTCCGAGCCTCATACAATAATCTTCAGAAGTTCAAGAGCTGCAAGACACGCACAACCTGCCCCATGAGGTGGCAAATGCCAGGGTGCGGGGCTTCTTCTCTGATGACCCCCACTGGGCTAAAGCCCTTATTCTCCCCTCCCTGCAGGGCAGAAGCCCCTAGTCCCACCCCCCCAACTAGGGTTGGAGCCCCAAGATCCCCCCTGCCCAATATTGTAGGTGGAGAATGGGGGTGTCTGCATGTGGGGGGCTCCAGGAGCTGCACTTTAACTGTAAAAGAGCTTCATGTGGCTCACAAGTCACCGTTTGGCCACGCCTGCTATAGTCTGTATTTGTTTAATATATGACTCCTCTTTAGGACATGATTCTATGCATCATGGCATGTGTCATTTAGGATGAAGTGCTATACAAATGTAACAAAATATTTTTTACACCAAGTTTCCATATTTAAGTTTGGCAGATCTCATGCATGGAAGCAAGATTAGTTACTATAAAATGTAAACTCATGCAGTTATATGGCTCTGGCAGAGGTATAATTTAATATGGGTGAGTGCCCAGTCATCCTGTCTCCAAAAATGCTGGATCAGCTAGTTTGCAAACTCCACGTATCCAGAGGAGGGGCTTCCTGCATTCAAACAATAGAAAGACTGGGACCTAGGTTAAGTAGCAAAGGAGGAGAACAGGGGAGGAGGGGTGGCAGTGATTCAGAGAAAAATAAGACTCTGACTAAAAATTTGCACAGGATTATCTTCATCCAAAGAACTCACAACTCATTAAAAGTGAAGGGAAAACCAATTCACTGCATTGGGCATGGGACCAGGCCCATAACAAATTAGCGAAAGAACTGTGAAAAGAACCTAGTTTATCCTAACTCTCAGTGCTTCAAGCCACTAGGCACACTCCCTCCAAAACAAGAAGGCAGAGAGAAGAAGGGGTGGGGGGGAACGGTGAACCAGACAGATACTGTTATTTGAGGAAAGCTTGGCAATACTACAGCTAATGGGATGAGGTATAACTATCTAAAAGTAGTTGGAGAATGTAAAACATGAAGGGTGTAGAATTGTTCAGGTTGGTATAGGGGAGAATTACTAAGAGTAATAAGATACAGTTTCTTTTGTTTAATTTTAGGACAGGTAAAAGCTGGACAGATGGAAGGCCATTTTGTCATTTTAATATCAACAGTGAGGAAGACTTGCTTGGGGATCATTCTCAATGGTTTTGTAAAGTGAGTGTGTGAGAGAAGAAATCCCTGTGATCTTTAGGTGCAGTTTTTTCCTTTCGGCCTGTACATATGCCAGTCAAAAGTCTTAATTGGGTGTGATGCAGTGCAAAGATCCAACCTGGATTGCAGTAGAGGATTCACTTCCTGCTTAGAGTGCTAAGGTGTATAGATGGAGTATTGCAACAGAGCTGGGGAGTGAAGGTCCAACCAGGAACTCAGGAAAAAGGCAGAGAACCATCAAAAGCAGCTAGGGTTGCCAATTTTGGTTGGATGTATTCCTGGAGGTTTCATTAATCTTTAATTAGATTCATCTTTCATTCCTAGAGACTCCAGGACAATCCTGGAGGGCTGGCAACCCTAAAAACAGCCCATTGGGATTCAGAGGAGATTGTGAGGAGGCATGCATGAGCTCCACATTCAGGCACTGATCCTGCAATGAGGTCTGCATGGGCAAATCCTCATTGACTACAGCAGAGCCCCAGGTGGGCACACGAATTTGATCATACTGATCTCATAGCAGTACCAGGGGTGCTGGAACAGGGGGGACCTGGGGGCCTGGCCCCATCACTTTTAAAAGTGGGAGGGCTATGCATTTTACTGGCCGTAAGGACAAGCGATGGGGCAGCAGGGAGCAGAGAGGAGCGAGTGTGGGAAAGGGCCTCAGGGGACAGGGGTGGCATGGGGGGTAAGGGCACGGTTTGGGTGCCAGTGGCCCTCACACTTTTAAGAAGCTTCCCATGTAAGGCTCCACTGAAATCAGTGGAAGGAGCCTAGATATCTTTGAGGATCTGGGCCCTAGTTTTTAGAGGCATGGGCCTTACTTGTTTAAGTAAACTCCTTGTGATGGGATGCCTACCTCAGACAGGCATATAAGGGGTTAACCATGCCCTGCCCTGGAAGGAGCAAGGGATGTGAATCCTCTGACTGACCCAGAGAGGCTGTGTGAAGCACAGCCAATCAGGGAGGAGTTGTAGAGAGCAACCAATCTGAGCCCAGCAGGCTCAGATAAAAGGAAGCTGCAGAGCCAGACTGGGTCAGTTGCTGCTGGGAGATTAGGGAGTGAGGATTGTGTCCCTGGAGGGCTGAGAGAACTGTGAGCATCTTAGGGTATGTCTACACTACGGAATAAGGTCGAATTTATAGAAGTCGGTTTTTTAGAAATCGGTTTTATATATTCGAGTGTGTGTGTCCCCACAGAAAATACTCTAAGTGCATTAAGTGCATTAACTCGGCGGAGTGCTTCCACAGTACCGAGGCTAGAGTTGACATCCGGAGCGTTGCACTGTGGATAGCTATCCCACAGTTCCCGCAATCTCCGCTGCCCATTGGAATTCTGGGTTGAGATCCCAATGCCTGATGGGGCTAAAACATTGTCGCGGGTGGTTCTGGGTACATATCGTCAGGCCCCCGTTCCCTCCCTCCCTCCGTGAAAGCAAGGGCAGACAATCGTTTTGCGCCTTTTTTCCTGAATTGACTTGTGCAGACGCCATACCACGGCAAGCATGGAGCCCGCTCAGGTAACTGTCACCCTATGTCTCCTGGGTGCTGGCAGACGCGGTACGGCTTTGCTACACAGTAGCAGCAACCCCTTGCCTTGTGGCAGCAGACGGTACAGTATGACTGGTAGCCGTCATCGTCATGTCCGAGGTGCTCCTGGCCACGTCGGTTGGGAGCGCCTGGACAGACATGGGCGCAGGGACTTAATTTAGAGTGACTTGACCAGGTCATTCTCTTTAGTCCTGCAGTCAGTCCTATTGAACCGTCTTATGGTGAGCAGGCAGGCGATACGGATTGCTAGCAGTCGTACTGTACCATCTTCTGCCGGGCAGGCAAGAGATGAGGATGGCATGCAGTCCTTCTGCATCGTCTGCTGCCAGCCAAAGATGTAAAAGATAGATGGAGTGGATCAAAACAAGAAATAGACCAGATTTGTTCTGTATTCATTTGCCTCCTCCCCTGTCTAGGGGACTCATTCTTCTAGGTCACACTGCAGTCACTCACAGAGAAAGTGCAGCAAGGTAAATCTAGCCATGTATCAATCAGAGGCCAGGCTAACCTCCTTGTTCCAATAAGAACAATAACTTAGGTGCACCATTTCTTATTGGAACCCTCCGTGAAGTCCTGCCTGAAATACTCCTTGATGTAAAGACACCCCCTTTGTTGATTTTAGCTCCCTGAAGCCATCCCTGTAAGCCGTGTCGTCAGTCTCCCCTCCCTCCGTCAGAGCAACGGCAGACAATTGTTCCGCGCCTTTTTTCTGTGTGGACGCCATACCAAGGCAAGCATGGAGGCCGCTCAGCTCACTTTGGCAATTAGGAGCACATTAAACACCACATGCATTATCCAGCAGTATATGCAGCACCAGAACCTGGCAAAGCGATACCGGGCGAGGAGGCGACGTCAGCGCGGTCACGTGAGTGATCAGGACATGGACACAGATTTCTCTGAAAGCATGGGCCCTGCCAATGCATGCATCATGGTGCTAATGGGGCAGGTTCATGCTGTGGAACGCCGATTCTGGGCTCGGGAAACAAGCACAGACTGGTGGGACCGCATAGTGTTGCAGGTCTGGGACGATTCCCAGTGGCTGTGAAACTTCGCATGCGTAAGGGCACTTTCATGGAACTTTGTGACTTGCTTTCCCCTGCCCTGAGGCGCATGAATACCAAGATGAGAGCAGCCCTCACAGTTGAGAAGCGAGTGGCGATAGCCCTGTGGAAGCTTGCAACGCCAGACAGCTACCGGTCAGTTGGGAATCAATTTGGAGTGGGCAAATCTACCGTGGGGGCTGCTGTGATGCAAGTAGCCCACGCAATCAAAGATCTGCTGATATCAAGGGTGGTGACCCTGGGAAATGTGCAGGTCATAGTGGATGGCTTTGCTGCAATGGGATTCCCTAACTGTGGTGGGGCTATAGACGGAACCCATATCCCTATCTTGGCACCGGAGCACCAAGCCGCCGAGTACATAAACCGCAAGGGGTACTTTTCGATAGTGCTGCAAGCTCTGGTGGATCACAAGGGACGTTTCACCAACATCAACGTGGGATGGCCGGGAAAGGTACATGACGCTCGCATCTTCAGGAACTCTGGTCTGTTTCAAAAGCTGCAGGAAGGGACTTTATTCCCAGACCAGAAAATAACTGTTGGGGATGTTGAAATGCCTATATGTATCCTTGGGGACCCAGCCTACCCCTTAATGCCATGGCTCATGAAGCCGTACACAGGCAGCCTGGACAGTAGTCAGGAGCTGTTCAACTACAGGCTGAGCAAGTGCAGAATGGTGGTAGAATGTGCATTTGGACGTTTAAAGGTGCGCTGGCGCAGTTTACTGACTCGCTTAGACCTCAGCGAAACCAATATTCCCACTGTTATTACTGCTTGCTGTGTGCTCCACAATATCTGTGAGAGTAAGGGGGAGACGTTTATGGCGGGGTGGGAGGTTGAGGCAAATTACCTGGCTGCTGGTTACGTGCAGCCAGACATTAGGGCGGTTAGAAGAGCACAGGAGGGCGCGGTACGCATCAGAGAAGCTTTGAAAACCAGTTTCCTGACTGGCCAGGCTACGGTGTGAAAGTTCTGTTTGTTTCTCCTTGATGAAACCCCCCGCCCCTTGGTTCACTCTACTTCCCTGTAAGCTAACCACCCGCCCCTCCTCCCTTCAATCACCGCTTGCAGAGGCAATAAAGTCATTGTTGCTTCACATTCATGCATTCTTTATTCATTCATCACACAAATAGGGGGATGACTACCAAGGTAGCCCAGGAGGGGTGGTGGAGGAGGGAAGGAAAATGCTACACAGCACTTTAAAAGTTTACAACTTTAAAATTTATTGAATGACAGCATTCTTTTTTTTGGGCAATCCTCTGTGGTGGAGTGGCTGGTTGGCTGGAGGCCCCCCCATCGCGTTCTTGGGCGTCTGGGTGTGGAGGCTATGGAACTTGGGGAGGAGGGCGGTTGGTTACACAGGGGCTGTAGTGGCAGTCTGTGCTCCAGCTGCCTTTGCTGCAGCTCAACCATGCACTGGAGCATACTGATTTGGTCCTCCAGCAGCCTCAGCATTGAATCCTGCCTCCTCTCATCACGCTGCCACCACATTTGAGCTTCAGCCCTCTCTTCAGCCCGCCACTTACTCTCTTCAGCCCACCACTTACTCTCTTCAGCCCGCCACCTCTCCTCCCGGTCATTTTGTGCTTTTCTGCACTCTGACATTATTTGCCTCCATGCATTCATCTGTGCTCTGTCAGTGTGGGAGGACAGCATGAGCTGGGAGAACATTTCATCGCGAGTGCGTTTTTTTTTTCTTTCTAAGCTTCACTAGCCTCTGGGAAGGAGAAGATCCTGTGATCATTGAAACACATGCAGCTGGTGGAGAAAAAAAAGGGACAGCGGTATTTAAAAAGACACATTTTATAAAACAGTGGCTACACTCTTTCAGGGTAAACCTTGCTGTTAACATTACATACATAGCATATGTGCTTTCGTTACAAGGTCGCATTTTGCCTCCCCCCACCGCGTGGCTACCCCCTCAACCTTCCCCCCTCCCTGTGGCTAACAGCAGTGAACATTTCTGTTTAGCCACAGGCAAACAGCCCAGCAGGAATGGGCTCCTCTGAGTGTCCCCTGAAGAAAAGCACTCTGTTTCAACCAGGTGACCATGAATTATATCTCACTCTCCTGAGGATAACACAGAGAGATAAAGAACGGATGTTGTTTGAATGCCAGCAAACATACACTGCAATGCTTTGTTCTACAATGATTCCCGAGTACGTGTTACTGGCCTGGAGTGGTAAAGTGTCCTACCATGAAGGATGCAATAAGGCTGCCCTCCCCAGAAACCTTTTGCAAAGGCTTTGGGAGTACATCTAGGAGAACCGTGAATGCCAGGGCAAAGTAATCCTTTCACATGCTTGCTTTTAAACCATGTATAGTATTTTAAAAGGTACACTCACCAGAGGTCCCTTCTCCTCCTGCTGGGTCCAGGAGGCAGCCTTGGGTGGGTTCGGGGGGTACTGGCTCCAGGTCCAGGGTGAGAAACAGTTCCTGGCTGTCGGGAAAACCGGTTTCTCCGCTTGCTTGCTGTGAGCTATCTACAACCTCATCATCATCATCATCTTCTTCATCCCCAAAACCTGCTTCCGTATTGCCTCCATCTCCATTGAAGGAGTCAAACAACACGGCTGGGGTAGTAGTGGCTGAACCCCCTAAAATGGCATGCAGCTCATCATAGAAGCGGCATGTTTGGGGCTCTGACCCGGAGCAGCTGTTCGCCTCTCTGGTTTTCTGGTAGGCTTGCCTCAGCTCCTTCAGTTTCACGCGGCACTGCTTCGGGTCCCTGTTATGGCCTCTGTCCTTCATGCCCTGGGAGATTTTGACAAAGGTTTTGGCATTTCGAAAACTGGAACGGAGTTCTGATAGCACGGATTCCTCTCCCCAAACAGCGATCAGATCCCGTACCTCCCATTCGGTCCATGCTGGAGCTCTTTTGTGATTCTGGGACTCCATCATGGTCACCTGTTGTCAAGGTTCCTCCCCCACTCTGAACTCTAGGGTACAGATGTGGGGACCTGCATGAAAAAACCTCCTAAGCTTATCTTTACCAGCTTAGGTCAAAACTTCCCCAAGGTACAAAATATTCCCCCCGTTGTCCTTGGACTGGCCGCTACCACCACCAAACTAATACTGGTTACTGGGGAAGAGCTGTTTGGACGCGTCTTTCCCCCCAAAATACTTCCCAAAACCCTGCACCCCACTTCCTGGACAAGGTTTGGTAAAAAGCCTCACCAATTTGCCTAGGTGACTACAGACCCAGACCCTTGGATCTTAAGAACAATGAACAATCCTCCCAACACTTGCACCCCCCCTTTCCTGGGAAATGTTGGATAAAAAGCCTCACCAATTTGCATAGGTGACCACAGACCCAAACCCTTGGATCTGAGAACAATGAAAAAGCATTCAGTTTTTTACAAGAAGACTTTTAATAAAAAATAGAAGTAAATAGAAATAAAGAAATCCCCCCTGTAAAATCAGGATGGTAGATATCTTACAGGGTAATTAGATTAAAAAAACATAGAGAACCCCTCTAGGCAAAACCTTAAGTTACAAAAAAGATACACAGACAGAAATAGTTATTCTATTCAGCACAATGCTTTTCTCAGCCATTTAAAGAAATCATAATCTAACACATACCTAGCTAGATTACTTACTAAAAGTTCTAAGACTCCATTCCTGGTCTATCCCCGGCCAAGACGACTACAGACAGACACAGACCCTTTGTTTCTCTCCCTCCTCCCAGCTTTTGAAAGTATCTTGTCTCCTCATTGGTCATTTTGGTCAGGTGCCAGCGAGGTTACCTTTAGCTTCTTAACCCTTTACAGGTGAGAGGAGCTTTCCCCTGGCCAGGAGGGATTTCAAAGGGGTTTACCCTTCCCTTTATATTTATGACACCTGTGCTGATGAGCTCTGCATGGTCACCTGCAGCTTGCCACGCTGGCCAAACAGGAAATGAGATTCAAAAGTTCGCGGTTCTTTTCCTGTCTACCTGGCCAGTGCATCTGAGTTGAGAGTGCTGTCCAGAGCGGTCACAATGGAGCACTCTGGGATAGCTCCCGGAGGCCAATACCGTCGAATTGTGTCCACAGTACCCCAAATTCGAGCCGGCAAGGCCGATTTAAGCGCTAATCCACTTGTCAGGGGTGGAGTAAGGAAATCGATTTTAAGAGCCCTTTAAGTCGAAATAAAGGGCTTCATCGTGTGGACGGGTGCAGGTTTACATCGATTTAATGCTGCTAAATTCGACCTAAAGTCCTAGTGTAGACCAGGGCTTAGACAGCATAGCTGCTGGCAAGGACTGGGGGAGCAGCAGGGAGCTCCTAGCTGGCTGTTGGGACTGAGTTGCTGAGGGTCCTGAGGTGAGGGCAAAGAATGTGCTGGGGCTGTGGGGAAGTGGCCCAGGGAAATATAGCAGTATTAAGAGAGGTTAAAGAGGCACCGCAGGAGGCTGCTATTTAAAGGGTCCTTGGGTTGGGACCTAGAATAGTGGGTGGGCCTGGGTCTCTTCTATTCTCTTCCCCCCCCCCACCACACACACACACACACTAGGGAAGTGGCTGGACTATTGTACTGTGATATGACCCCTGCCCCCACTTCCCAAAAGGGAGAAAACACTGATAGTGGCATGGCCAGGAAGAGGAGGCTGTAGTTCCTGAGGCTATGAGAAGGGCTACAGACTGACAACAGAGACAGGGTGATGGTGTGCAGACCATGGATGGGGGCTTTAGCCTAGAGCTAATCCCCAGCACAACTTGGAGGAGGCATCAGCCTGGTGGTGAGTGATGCACCACCTTTTAAAAAAAATCTAAAAGATCAATGCACCCTAACCCCCAGGAACATAATCACAAGAAGACAATTCTCTTGGTGAAAAGCTATTTTTCTTGCTTGAGAAGGTGGTGGGCTCCATGATCTCCTGATAGAGTGCTCTGCAGGAGAGCACTGATGTGTGGTCTTTCTTAAAAGAATAAATTAAAATATAGACTGGTAAACAGTCTCCCCTATAAGACAGATGTAACCAGCAGTAGGCCACAAGGAATACATGAGCTAGAAGCAGATTTACGTATTGACCAGGACCCACAGTCACAGCTGGATCAAATGCCCACAGTGTGTAAGAGGTCTGCATGAGCAACATTGTTGTGGCCAAGGTATGGGCTGTTGGGCCTAGCAGGTGGGGTCAGAACTAACAGTCAGAAGCCAGGAACCAAAGCCAGGTAAAGGAGCAGCTAACTGGAGATCCACCTAGTTGCACAGACAATTTCCTAGTATCCCCTCCAGGCTTAAGTAGTTCACTTGGACCAATCAGGCCACCTGAGGTGGCACATCCTGTGGCACTTAGCCCCACAAGGCCCACAGCCTGTCGATCACCGCTCTGCCAGAGGTGGTGGCGTGGATGTGGCAGTCACTCCAGGACCACCAGACCCAGGTACTAGCTCTCCAGATCTTCACAAATCTCTTCCACCAAACAAATTTTAGATAAAATCAAGAAACTTTACTCAATTTAAGCTAAGGCCAGATTTCTTCCACACCCATCCCATGAGCCCTTAAACTCTATTCACATTCAGTCAGAACAACTGAAGAAAAGGAGTACAGTGAGATGGGGTTGAAAGACCTGAAGAGAGCAAGTCTCTTGATGAACATTTCTCTGGTCTCCTGGCACTGATTTGGGAAGCAGAAGACAAATACATGACTGTTGGTCCATCTAATCCCATCTCCAACAGTGACCAGCACCAGATGCTTCAGAGAAAGATGCAAGAAACCCTGTGGCAGGCAGCTGTGGGATAACCTGTCCATTTCCTGCTCATGAAAGTCTCCTCTTAAACCCTACTACTCAGGGATTGGCTTAAACCCTCAAGCATCAGGCTTTATAATTTTCTAAATAATCATTAACAAGAATATCTGGAGTTATTCATTTAAATCAGGAGTCTCAAACTCAATTTACCTTCGGGCCAGTGCCAGTCCTCAAATCCTCCCAGTGGGCCAATAATGTCACTGAAGATGGTGTTCAGAAAAGAAAACGTTTATATTGTATTTTATTTCAAATTTCTTAGAAATAATAAAGCTGTCATACAACTTTATACAATTCTTCACCTGCCAGAGAGTCTTTAGTGTTTGCCAGACACCTGGCAACGCTTCAGTTCTGTCAGTTTGTTGATGTTTGGCCTCATTGACTCAGCGGTTGACACCTTCAGGATTGCAGCAAGGTGGGCGTTGGATAGTTGTGTTCGGTATTTTGACTTGTTTATGTTCATTGTGGAAAAAAGTGATGCTGCCTCCATGGCTGACTCTGCCTGGCAACTAATGATGCTGCCTCCATGGCTGACTGACTGGCAACTAATGATGATATCTCTGTCCCTCTCCCCCAGCCAATGGGCGCTGCGGGGGCGGCGTCTGCAACAAACATTGCCAACAGCATGTCTGCCTGTGTGTCTCTTCCACGGGCCACAGCGTGGAGGTTCTTGGTCCGCAGATGGCCCATGGGCTGGGACTCTGAGACCCCTGATTTAAATTCCCAGCCCCAATTTGTATCTTGATAAATTCTTGGCCTCAATGACATCTTGTGGCAATGAGTTCCATAGTCCACTTATGCATTGTGTGAAAAGGCTATTTCCTTTATTGGTTTTAAATTTGCCATCTTTCATCATCACTGTATGTCTCCTTATTCTTGTACTAAGGCAGGGAAGACGCTACGTCTACCTTCTCTAGACACTTCACCATTTCATATATTTTTATCATATCCCCTCTTATTTGTCACCTTTCTAAGGTAAATAACCCTTGTCCTCGTACATAGAGAATCCAGTGCTGGTTTGGAGGCCAGCAGTACCAGATGCTTCGGGGTGATGGAGAATGTATAAATAGTTTGGTTCCTTTTAAGTGACTGTCACATTGCAAATGATGAGCCTGATAAACATGTTCTGAAAGAAAACTTTTATTTGCTGTGATCTAATCTCTTGAGCTCAGTGGCCAAGAGACTTCGTTTAACCGTCAGAAGAAAATGAGGAGCATTTAATACTTGGAATCAAGGTGATGTTGACCAACAGGCTTATGAGGGCAGACCGAGGGTACAAAGAGAGAGGGGCCATGAGTAGTGTTGTGTTGTGGTTTGGTTTTTTTTTTTTAAAGGGGCATCATCAATATGAAGTCTTGTCAACTCAACTCAAAATGAGTCCACAGTAGCTTCAGGTACTAGCCCCACCTTGGTGTCCCCAGCCAACTGTTGCAGTTTGACAATGCATCTTCCTATTTTTTTAAATGTTTGTCTTTCCTGGTGCGGCATGAGAGAGGTGCCCAAGCCACAGGGGAAACAGACAGATGAGACCAGGGAAGCAGTTAAACTAACTGTACATCTAGCGCTGTCAAATGCGGAGTAAACAAACTGAGCAGAGGGGCTTCTCTACCTTCTTTCAGTCCTAGCATTATTTATTTGTAGTACACTAGCACCACCTGAATTTGGGGACCCATTCTGCTGGGTGCTGTACAAACACAGAGTAGAAGACAGTCCCTGCCCTGGAGAGCTTGCATTCCAAACAAATAGGGGGAAGGGGAAACAAGGGGGAGATGATTTGTCCAAGGTCACAGAGCTGGTGAGTGGCAGAGTTAGGAATGTTTGACTCCCAGTTGAGTGCTCAATCCATCAGGCCCTGCTGTCTTATCCTGAGAGCTGGCTGGTATCAGCATGCACAGAGATATTATGCTCACTGAAATGCAGTAAGTCAGTTAGCAGGCTGGCTGCAGTATAAAAACAGCATTTCATAATTCAAACTGATGGCATTTGGTGTAACGCATCAGAAGCTGTAAGGACCACAACGCACTTCCTTCAGACCAGCCTGGGTGGTGAATGCTCCAGCTAGAGTTACAGGGGCTGGTTAGAAAAAGTGGCCTGCTTTCTCAGGATACCTGCTTGCTAATTTTTTCAGTCTCTCCCCCCGCCCTTTTTTTTGGGGGGGGGCATCAGTATGACAAAATTTCCACATCTAAAAAAAGTGAAGCTGTGCACGCTTTGGTTCTGCATAACTTTTCATGTCAGCAGAAGAGAACAAGACAAGGCAAGCAGTGAAAGTAACTCTACATCAAGTGATGTCAAATGCATAAAGTGAACAAACTGAGGAGGGGGAAAGGGTTTATTTCAAAAAAAGGCTTGGACTCTTTGTTTTTCTTATTTCCATTTGTTTTAAGTTATTTAAGGGAGTCAGCAGAAAGGCTGAAACCCAAGCACAGAGTTCACGGGATTCATGGTTCATACCCTGTTCTAGCTGCACTTTGTGTAACCCGCTCAGACACACATGATGTGGTCTCTGAAATAGAGGAGACAAGAATATTCATGGGAGAGAGTGAAATAGTCATAACAATCATATCAGAAAAGTGACAGGGGCCTAACACAAACTATTAGCTCAGCTGGAAGTGATCTCGGTCCTGTGGAGAATAGGAATTGGTCCTTTAAATAAAAGCAATTTGACTGGCAAAATCTCAAGTGCTGCTACAGAGTGACTTAAATAGGAGGAGGGCTGAGCCTGCAGTGTTCGAGACCTCACAGCTCCCACTGAGGCATTGCTTACTGAACATAGGAGCAGTGAGTACCTGTGAATATCTGGGTTATAAATCTCTAACTTGCATTCTGATGAGGTTGGTAGGGCTTTCATTACTTATACCCTCCCATCACGTCAGTTACATGGAAACTGCACTTTAATATGCCCTTGATGGATGCATTATCATACCTTTGAGCTCTATATTCTTAATAGGGTTATGGTAGTGCCTAGAGGTCAACCAAGTTTGCATCCCCCTTGTGGTAGGCGCTGTATGCACATTAAAGACAAGAAAAGCAGCCTAACTGGGCAAGGAGAAACAGAGGCAGAGAAGAATGACTTGCCCAAGATCACATAGCAAGTTATTAACAGAACCAGGATTAGAACCCAGCTCTCCTGAGTCCCAGGCTGAGTTCCTACCCATTGGACCATGCTGCCTCTCAGTTACACGGAATTGAGCACAGTCATCCTGTGCTAGGATAGCAAGAGTCTGGGTTTGTAGACCTGAAGTTGCAGCCAGTCGTCCGACAGGAGGGACAGAATGATAACACCTCGTAGCAATGACATAATTCAGCAGCCAAGTGAGACCCCAGCCACGTCCTGCATCAAAACAAAGACAAAAGCGGGGAGGGGGCTGACCAATTTTCAGTCTGTGGGTTGTTCGTGAATTGTTCACTTTGGAGATGCGCTATTCGTGGTTTGAGAGCGGTCACCTGCCACATCCTATTATTCCTGCTCCCTGATTGGTCCCTTTTTTTAAACAGAAGGCTAGTTGTAAATGACGAAGAGCCAATACTTTTGTTCACGTTCCTGTGTGAATGAGAGTATGGCTATTAATATGAAAAGCAGCCATTCTCCAAACATCCTGGACAAACAAAAACCTTTAGCCCGAGTGTTTGTGAATAGCAAATAAGAGATACAGACATGGTTCAGCCAAACAGCCATTGGGAATTTGTATGCACATTCACAGACACTTCTTTTTTTTTTTTTCTTTTCACCATTTGACCCCTCTGTTGATGGCAATGAGTTAAACAAGATTAAGAAAGAGTTAAACGCTGACATTTTGCCATCTTTTGTTCATATCGCAGGCTGATGTCCTACAATAAGAAAGGATATCCTGTCCCTAAAGGGAATACTTGTCCTCAACTATCACTGTTTTATTAGTAAATACACAGCATAGTGATCAGGGCAACTCGCATTCAGCAAAATCAAATAGCAGCATGAAAGGTGGCGAGGACCAGCAAGAGGAAGACTGCACAAATGAAAATGGGAACAAATCCAAAGATTTAAAAAGGAACCAAGGAGCACTAAGTAAGAGTTGAAAAGGAAGCCAGAGCTAGTGTTTCAGTGCAGAGGGCTGATAGTGCTGCCTATGACGGGCCTGGCTCTACAAGGGATGAGGTGAAGACAGATTAAGCGGAGTCCATCTCTGCGCAAGCATTTTTGTACAGTCCCAGCCAGCTTTCCTCCCATGGGAGGGGCAACAATATTTATGGGCCTTGGGTTTTTTGCTGGTTGCAAAGTTGTTTGGCCACAAGATACAGTTTGGTAGGAAGCTTTGAAATAAAGATGGAAGGAGTTAATCTCTAAAATTAAATCCTCCCTCCTGCTGACTTGGTTCTTCTCTCTGCCTCTCATGTTGTTAGTTTACATTTGTGTTCAGAGTCCTAGCCATCAAGTACAGAGAAACTTCCCCATTGCACAGTGCTCAACCACAAATACTAACTTCTTCCAAAGCATGTCTGATTTCTGTTTTTAAAGAGAGCTTATTTAATCTGTGTTCATATTTAATTTAGTGGTCAAAGATTCTATCTGTTTAACCTCACTAGGAGAAGGAGGAGCCTCCAAGAGGGCCCACTCCATGGGAACATCATTTGTTCACCCTCCCTCAAGAGAGAGAAGATGCTACAAAGTCAACTAAAAAGGACAAAGCTATAATAAAGGAGTGCCAGTGGGGGAAGGTGGGGACCAAGTGGAGAACCCCAGATCATGCTCACTGCTCTGAGCACAACTAAGGGAGTCTGAGCACATCACCTACTTGGATGCGTGCATGAATTAGGGCAAGTAATATGGCCCAGCGGCCGCAGAGAACTTCCTGGCATGAAAGATTCTGGACCAAAAGCTGTGAAGACCGGATCCTTATTTATCTGCTTTGACAGTTCAGGATGGGCATATGCAATATTCATTTCGGATATGGTGAGGCGGAAGGGATGCTAGTGGAGATTTCCTCCCTGGTCTTCTTCTGTGGATTTTTCCCCTTGAGAGGATGTTTTATGAGATGGTTACTACTACAAGGTCATCAGCACCTGCGTGCAAGTGTGTTTTAAGGTAACTGAGGGCTTGAAAGCCACACACTGTATTTGTATTATATGAAATATTTAAAACATACTATACCATATTTGGCATTTGGTGAGTACCTCTGTCTAGAGGATTGGGTGCTGACAGTTGTGGCATCTCTCCCTAGACAATCTTACTGTACCTTTCAGCAAGGTCTTACATTTGCCATATGACCCTGTTGTTGGACACTGTTAAAGGGCCACAATCAACATGAAATATAGGCAATTTAAAAAAAAAAAAGGAAAATCAATTTTAGGTACCACACCTGCCCAGGGAGGGGTCCCCTGTCCAGCTAACTTTTTGTTACTTTACTATCACGTTTATACATCTTACAATGCTTTTCCCCTCACCTGTTGTGTGGAAGGGAACCCTTCCCTCACCTCCTCTCCCGCACACAGCGGGGAAATAGCCTAAGAACACCGTAAAATGAAGCTGACTATACACAGTGTTTTAAGTGAACCGACAAATATTTTCTGTAAGTTCTTACCATTGCTGTAACCTTCAGTGTTTACTGTTAAAAGACAGACATTTACAGAAGAAAGGGCATTTTCCAAGTTGACTGGGTCCCTCTAATGATCTCCAGACAGAGAAACAGATACATTTGCTAGAATTTTATTGATGGGCCAGAATATGAGAGACCCTAGGATATAGCGTCAAACCACCACGATTTGTAAGGCTTTTATTTTTAGAGGGGTGTGTGTCTGTGGGTCTGTCCTTGAGTAGTAATGACAGACAGTATCTGTACTGAGGAGGGGGAGTGCCAGGGAAGAGCGTGAAGCATTTGTAGATGGAAGTGTCTGTGTGCAAAACAGAAATGGACATTGAGATTGTTTAGGTTTTTCTTTTCTTTGCTAAAACTTCCTGTTTTCCTTCTTTTGTGTGCCTTCCTGTTTTCCTTCTTAACCATTGTTCGGATCTCTGCATGCTCTGAACTCCTTCAGCATTTGAGGGAGCAGTACCTGACTTGCTTGTTAATTATCAGGTTGCCAAGAAGACAACTTCTTCTTTGACTACATTACTCACAATGAATCCCCTGTCCATCCTGTAACCATGTTTATTTTCAGAATCCTTGAGTTCTCTTGGCTTCGTTTTCCATCTTCCCCGCACTTGATTTGTTTTTTCTTTGGGGTCTGTGTTGTAAATCCCTCTGGTAAAATCTACAGACATTTCCCTCTTCAATCTATTCCTCATCATTACTTGGATTCTCTGTCTCTTCCTTATTCCCCCTTCATCTTATTCCAGCAGCATCTACCACTATCACCATCATCAACATTATCCTAGTTTACTATCTCCTCTTCCCTTGTAAATTGTACTCCTCTCAAGTGAGATGGGGGTGACAGTGCATGAAGACAGATTCATAGACTTCAAGGCTGGCAGGGACCATATGATTATTCGGCATAACACAGGCCACAGAATCTCACCCTTTAAGTCCTGTGTCGAGTCTAATAATCTGTGGCTGATCTAGAGCATCTTTTAGAAAAGTACCAATCAAGACTGGATGTCCATTTCCAATTTTCACAGGAACACAGTAAAGCAAATCCTGGATCAGATCGGCATACCATCTATTCTGGAATCCTACTTCTTAAAGTGCCTAGGTAGCTGATGCTTTAAAGCAGGGGTAGTCAATAGGCAGACCGCAGGCAAATCCAGACCACTGGATGCTTTGGAACAGACTGCAAAATCTTTTTATTTACTTACTATCATTATTGTGGTGTGTAAAATGTTTCTCTGGAGTCTGGACCTTGACTATACCTTGACTAAGAAAGTTGAACCTTGACAAAAAAAAAGTGACCCCTGCTTGAAAGGAAGACCAAAAAGAAAAAGCCCTAAGTACAATGCCTAGCATGCACAGTTGCAAGTGGAGTGAGACCATAGAGTCTTTTGGATTCTAAAGTCAGTTATTTTATGCCATGAAGCATGAGCTGTATGGTATGAAATATCTTGTCAGGATGGAAACTCTCACTTTATAAGTATTCATGCTTATTTTCCCCCTTATTTTTCCTCTAGTAGAGCAAGTAAGTGTTTATCACGGAGTACAGAACACTTATCTTCAGTTCACTTTAGCCCATCTGTAACATCTGGCCTTGCTGCTGATCCTTCATTCTCCTTTGGGTTTGGAGGAACTGATGACTTGTCACAGGCTGGAGCATGTCCCTCTAGAGGAACTTGGACCTCTCTGTCCATTTTCATATTCCAAAGGATTCTCCATACAATCAAGCAAGCCCAGGGAAGTGAGTGAGAGAGTTTAACATAACCAGGATACCCTCTCCCTGTCTGGCCACATGCTGTTAATAACCTCTGTCAGATGGTGCTAAAACTGTTTCCCTAATGAGTGCAAGGAGTTACTCTGAAAATACTTTCCACTGACGGAGCACCCTTAATTCAAGGATCCCAAGGCACATTACAAACTTTAACGAAGTCTAACAACGGTCTGGGCTTTTTTAATGTGTGGGCACTGGAACGTGCATTGCTTACAATGTTCTATTTTACAGGTGTAGAGAGGCACATACGACCAAGCTCAGTCCTCGTGTCAGCAGGTGCCACTCCAGTTGGAGGAGTGGAAATTTTGCCTGCCTTTGCATGGCTGAATTTGGCCCAGAGTAGTAAAGTGACTTACCTAAAGTCACACAGCAGGGTCCACAGCTGAGCCAGTCAGAGAAAACACCCACAAGTTGCCTGTCCTAACAACTAGTCCGCACAACCACTCCTATTGCCAATATTTGGGTTTGTCTGGCAGGCTCAGACGGGCTCTGATTCCCACCTAAACCCTTCAACCCAGCCCAAGGAAACATAATCATCCAAATCTTGCACATAAGGCAAGTGACTGTGACCCTGACCATTTAGGGAAATGAACTCAAGCCTATGCTCAGTCTGTAACCCAGAAGGCAGCCAACTGACAGGCCCTTGGGAGCCAATTCAAGGCAGAACATTAGCTGAACACACAGTTTAACATCCATGAAGCAAGCAGAAAGCAGACCCAAGTAGGGAGGAAGGCAGGTTGAGGTGGTTGGATGGTGTGTTTCTCTCCAGTGCTGACACTGGGATTCTCAAGGAGAGAGTAGAATGTGCTATGGAATCCTTTATTTACATTCATAGGCTCAACCCATAATGAAAACCTCAAAATGAACCCCCCTCTATTTTGGGAAGGGGTTGGTGGTGGGACTGTGTTTGGTTAAACATTCCTTAGTTACTGAAGTGTTTAGAAAGTTTGTCTGCAAAATTAATTTCCTTCTAGAGAGATAACAGCACATTAATTCTATAACAACCTAATCACACTTTTATGATGGTCTGGCTGGATGGGGAGAGAAAGTGGAGGACTGTGATTTGCATGGCTAGCCTCAGATGTTACATTTCTAAACAACATTTTAAAATTAAGTCCTAATTCAGTTCACATAAAATACCTAAGGCAAAGGCATTGGGTCAGATCCAAATATTAAATCTGTAAATTTTAACCACTTGCACTATGGAGGGTAGCTTGAGAAAAACAAAGTAATCACTGTGTTGGTGTCTTTGCTGATACAGTCAACACCAGTGGTGAGCTGGAGCCGGTTCGTGCGAACCAGTTGTTAAATTTTGAAGCCATTTTAGAACTGGTTGTTAAAGGGGTGGGCAAACTCCGTCCTGTCCAGGCCGCCTGAGCTCTCGGCTGGGGATGCTCCCCTGAGAATTCCTTTTTAATTTTTACTCACCCAGTGGCGCTCCCGGTCTTCGGCGGCACTTCAGCGGCGGGTCCTTCACTCGCTCTGGTTCTTTGGCGGCACTGAAGGATCCGCCACCGAAATGCCGCCAAAGACCCAGAGCGAGTGAAGGACCCGCTGCCGAAGACCCAGAGCGACTGAAGGACCTGCCACCGAAGAGCCGCCAAAGACCCGGAGCGAGTGAAGGACTCGATTCTTCAGCTTTTGGCAGCTCATCACTGATCAACGCAGGTCGATTACTAATCCTTGGTGTATGACTAAGCATGTGGCACTTTTCATCCATAGACCTCAAAGCACTTTACAATGGAATGTGTCATTATCCCCATTTTATGGATGGGGAAACTGAGGCAGAGAGGCAAAGTCAGACCATAAGTTTGTGGTAGCGCAGGGAACAGAACCCAGATCTTCTAATTCTCAGTATGGGGTCCTGTCCACATTAAAGCCGTTAGTAATGCTGACAAGAAAGTCGAGTACCCTGGGTCCTGTGCTTTTTAAAGTTCTTAAGGTTTCCAGGTTTAGGAATAACAATGGTATATAAAAAGAGATCTAGTGGCCTGGACAATGGCCGGAAGTAAGGAATTCCAAACTTTAATTCTGGGTCTGATGCAGTCACACATAGGTCTTGTCTAGACAAGAACATGGTACCAGTTTAAATTGGTTTAAATATATAAAGTTAAACTTTCTCATCTAGACAAACCCTAAATCTCTTTGACTCAGTTTCCCAATCTGTAAAAAGGGGATAATAATACTTTACCTACCTCAGGAGGTCTTCTGATTGTATTATTGTAAACCAATCCAAAGATGAAAGTTAGGCTATGTCTTTTCTGCGGACCTTACCAATGCAGCTGCACTGCTGTAAGGTATCCTGTATAGCTGCTCTATGCTGGTGGGAGAGAGCTATCTCACTGGCATAATTAAACCACCCCCAACGAGCGGCCATAGCTATGTCAGCGGGGGACTCTCTTCCACCGACATAGTGCTGTCCACAATGGTGCCTTGTCAGTGAAACTTATGTTGGTCAGGCGTATGGATTTTTTTTTTTTACACCCCGTCCGATAAAAGTTTTGCTTACAAAACTGCTCGTGTAGACAAAGCCTTACTATGTAAGTCCTAGGTGGGGTTTACAATTATCACATTGGTAGCTACATTCAGACACATTACATTTAGGTAGCATTTGCCACAGTTTAATCTTGAAGCACATCACAGGTGGTACTCACTCCATGCCTCCAAACCTCATTTCTCCCAGCAATAACAGTCACCGCTAAACCCTTAACACTGCACAATGATTTGTAGATGGAGAAGAGAACTTCTAAATCCAAAACAGTCAGGGGCAAGGTAGCAGAAAGAACAAGTCATTGTCTGAAATGGTTGGCCAAGGCACCAAGTCTCACTCTTTTTCTGTTGTAAAAAAAAAAAAAAAGAGATCCTTACCACTGATGGTCACGAAAACTCAGCCAAAAGCCTGCACCTCCCCCATCAGCGCCTTTTTTCAAAAGAGGCCAACACATTGGGTGCTGAATCCTAAAAATCTAGCACCACCCTTTACGCTGGACCCAGTATCAAGAACTCAGAAGGAAGAACACACCTACTGAATCACCATCTCAACTTCTTGCAGCATCTAAGTTTCGGTTGGGAGTCTCCTCTTCGAGTATTATCCAACTGGTTTATCCAATTTTTTCATAACAAAATCGGAAGTCAGACAGAATCCAAGCTGGGTTACAGGTAGAAACTGATTTTTGCTGAACTTCATTTGGAGATTTGGGGGTTCAAACTTACAATTGAAGGTGAATTACATGGGAATAGAAACTCAGCAAACTGAAACCAAAAAACAAGCTGCCACCAAACTCCTATGGCCTGAACTGCTAATTTTCATATGACTAGTACCATGGCTTCTGAGATACTGTCTGACAAGATCACAGTCAGCAGTGGTATGGCTGCGAGCCAGGAATGAATGAGAGAAGGCTAGTTTTTCAGGTTTGAGTCTTGTTGACACTGGTTTGTGTTTCTGTGACTGGTGTCTGGATGCGAGGAAGAGGAGGCAGAGTTGGCTTGACAGATCTGTGCTTGTGTGACGATGAAATGCCTGGAGCTGTGAAAGTGTTCATCCATGTGGAGAACGTCTTTTTGTAGGGGAAACTCAGCCCAGGATGGCAACAATCATTCCACAAATGCTTGATCTTGTCTGAGTGGGAGGAGAGTTTGTTCATAAGACCCTCTCTCCCAGCTACTGTATTCACCTATACAAAATAGGCAGAGAGACGGTCCAGTTTCAGTGCTGACAGATGCCCACTGATATGACTCACTCCCTTCCCCCAGAGTGTTCCTAAATGGTGCAAGCTTTGCTGACCAAATTCAGATTTGTTGGAATGAGACAAGCTGGTCAACGACAGTGTGGTCTGTGTTGCAGAGGAAGGCTCAGATTTCATCCAGATGGAGAACAAGAATCAATTCAATACTAAGAAACAGTTTTCTTTGCTGTGTTCATATTAGCTTATGATTTAGAGGTAGGTAAGATCACAGGCACCAGCTTCCTCCTTTCCCCAGGGGTGCTCAACCCGTGCTCAGCCCCAGGCCCCGCCCCCACTCCATCCCTTCCCCCAAGGCCCCATCCCTACCCCGCCTCTTTCTGCCCCGCCCTGCCTTTTCCCACCCAGTTCCACCTCCTGCACGCTGCAGAATAGGTGATCGCGGTGGGTGGGAGGCACTGGGGGGGGGGAGAGGGGGAGGAGCTGGCTGCCGGTGGGTGCTAAGCACCCACTAATTTTTTCCCATGGGTGCTCCAGCCCTGGAGCACCTACAGAGTCAGCACCTATGTTTAAGATCGTTCAAAAATGTATGCGATCGTATTACAGATATATAGCAATACAAATATGCAAGGGGGCACAGAATTAAGGCAGCAGATATAGCATTAACTTTTGTATATCCTTAAGTAACTGAGCATCCCTAAAGTCTCATTAGTGTAGATTATTGTAGTTGCCATAATTCCGTCAGGGAAGAATAAAAAAAAATCTTAGAATACTGCAAAACCACACTGGGTTGCTCTATTAAAAGAAGCTGTTCTCAACTGTTTAATAGTAAAATATAAAAATAAAGAGTTTGGGAAGGGATGTAGTGCAAGGACTTCCATTTTCTTTGGAAATAGGGTGCTGTATGGAATCGGTTGCATCTCCCTGATGCAGGGCCACCCAGTCCTGACACAAGTTAGGGATCTATGCAATAAAGGATCTGTCATATCTCTGTTCCTGCTGGGTCCTGCCCACACACTCACCCCTCCCTGAATACCCCCAACATACCTTCCTTCCCCTTATACCAGTAGTGCCGTGGCGCTCTGGTAAGGAGGAGGAACTGCTCTGTCTACCAGCACAGAGTTCCCCAGCAAAGGGGTAATTCTTCACTTGTTATTTCTGAATGTTTTAAGCCACTGTGTGCCAGTCAGAGGATTCAAAATGGCCTTAGCAAACCCAAGAATATAGCCCTCTTGCTTCAGGGCATAAGCTGGCCTCCATCTACTGGGGGGCAAAGGAAACTTTCCCTGCAGGCAGATTATTCCATAACTACCTACTGCAGGGTTTCTTGCCAATAGTCTGAAGCAGTTTGTTCTGACCACTGTAAGAGACAGCATAATGGCCTTGGTGGGCCAGTGGTCCGTACATACACACACCACAGAAGCCACAGCATCATTATCTATTCAATGCATCACCTAAAGCCAGGCAGGGCTTGGCAGCAAATGATCCCAGACAATAAATAAACTCTCACTGTGTGACTTCATAGGTCAACAGTGGGGAGGGCGAGGGAGAAAAAACCCCAAAGCTCCATTTCAACCCCCACTGGAGCCAAACAGGCTCAGTCTTAAATCAGGCAACTCAATTTTTCATTATGAATGAATCATTTTACTAAACTGAGACAGGAATAATCAAGGAGCCATCTGTGCCACTTACCAGCCAGAAAGATTCTCCTACATCCCTCCATTCTCTAGCACCCAAATGATTTGTGACAGTTCATCTGGGGGGCTAAGAGGTGCTGAAGAAACTGTATCTGTAGGAAGTGCTGTGACCCCTTTTCATTTTAGATGGCCACATCTAAGCTCCTGACAGAAGATGAGAAGAGGGTGTAACGGCTCTCAGGCAATTTTGGTAACACTGGGAATGAGGTCTCCGAAATATAATTCCTGGATAAATATATAAAATAATCTACTGCATCACTCTCTCTGCATTTGTGTAATCTACAGTATTCATCCCTCATCCCTGCTCTTCTGAAGTGCCTTCTTAATTTTTCCTGCAAGTCTTGCGGAAGCATCAATCTGCACATGTGAACTGGGTAATTGTGCTCCTATCAATCCATTTATACATACCATGACATGTTCTGCTGTGTGCAAATGCAATGTAGTGTGCACACAAATAGATGTGTGCACACACTGTCAGTGGAGTAGGAGTCAGACCATCACAGATAAGATCCCACTGAACCTCCCAAACTAAGCAATTTTGATCTAGACGAGAGCCGTCCAAGAAGCACTTTTCCTTTTGATTCAGTACTGAGCCAATACCACAGCCTAGTGTTTGGGGAAAGGCACTGTGCTGCTGGAGATATAGAATGTAGGTCATACTGTAGAAGGAGAAGAGTCACCAGATGCAATATGCTGATGGCAAAGGGTATGGATTACTTTAATTACTTAGATTGATCTCGGCTGCAAAGCACTTACATCTTTTGTCCTGTGTTTGTACAGCCCCAGCACAATGGGGACCTGGTCTATGACTAGGGCTCCTAAATGCTACAGTAATTCAAATAAATAATAATGCTGAATGAAAATCTACTGATAACAAAAGAGGGAGACACTTCAATAAATCCCATTTTTGGAATAGAAACAAACTGGTCACACAAATACAAACATAGGGTTTGATATATGCACACCTGTTGTGCTATGTCTACACCAGAGGGGTTTATTTTCACTCTGTAAACCACAAATGTTTGTGTCTTAGATTTTAAGGCCAGAAAGGACCATTATATCCTCTAGTCTGATCTCCAAACATGTGTCCTGGAACAAATGTTTATTGAGTATCCACCTCACCTTAGTATCATCCACTACATTGTAGTTACTTGGCAATCAGTTAACTTGAGGTAAAAAACTAATGTAGATATAGTTTAAGTGTCAATCCTTTATCAAAAATCAGAAATGTTTTGATGATGTTTACTCCAAATATTCCCCCAGTTTCCCACCAACTGTGGAACTGGTTGAATTTTAGATTTTTTTTTTTAAAAAGGAAAAAAATTAAAAAAACATATCCACAACATTCCCCCTCCCACCAGGTCTAAAAATATTATTGATGATAATGGAGACCTGGTGAAAGGTTAGCTCTAAATGAGGGCAGAGTTATAATAGGTTATCAAGACCATATTTAGTAAGATTTAGTAGTCAGTTAACAGATCCCTATTTTTACATAGCTGTTAAAGATTACATGATCTCTCTTCGAAAACTGACAAACACTATTCCTAATAAAACCAGTTCTCTTTGTATGCTTATTTCCTCTTCCTCTAGCTCTGTCCTTCGTTGCCCGGGTGATATTAGTTCCCAAGCAGAAACAGCCCTTCCTTCTGTTATACTGTGAAGTTCCAGGTGCCATTACCCAGAGCGGGCACTGCATTCTGTTACTCTGATGGTCCCAGTGTCACTGCCTAAAATAAACCAGGCATTGACCTTTCCTGGGTCTCAAGGACTTTCTAAAGCCCTCCAGCTCAGTCCTATCCTTGGTAACATCAGCATTTCCATAGCAACCAACTGTGATGTCAAACAAAGGATTGTGTGTTTTCGATGAGAACAGCAGGAACCAATGAACTCTTCAGAAACAAAGGTCCATTTTTCACGCAAATGTCTCTCATGGTGTCTGCTGCAACTGCTGTTTATTACTGCGATCAGAGCCATCTCATTGTTACCTTCTCTCGCCCATCCGTTATATCCAACTTGCTGTCCCCCATCTGTGACTATATGCACTTTAGAGAAGGGACTCTCTTTTTGATATATCTGCATGCAGTGCCTAGCACAACGGGGCCCCTGACTGGGGCCTTCTGGTGCTACTGTAACACAAAGGTAGTAATAGGAAAGGAAGAGAAATATCAGTAACACACAATATACAAAGTACAAAGATTAAAGAATAACATGGACCTTGGAAATAGGTTTTAAAACTGTATGGTAGATTGATTTTTAGCCCAAGAAACGTTGTAAGTGCTCCACTTCCTAGCTATACAACAACATATGCTCATTTTTTACCTACACAGTATGTTTTTATTTACAGATAAGATATACAATTTTATAGTTGGAGAGAGCTCACAAACACTCAGTCTTTGACATCCCTTCCAGACCCCCAACCAGCATTTCTAACACCTGAATCATAGACAAGCCCTAAGGAGTCCATCACAGAATCAGTATATAATAGCAGGATGGGACCAGACACACTGCTAGATGTAAAGAATTAGTAGGTATCATTGAATACCTTAATACAAAGTCTTAATGAACTAGTTAAGGCTTCTGGTAACCTGAGACACTACCCCAATCTGTCTGAAAATATCTACCCTATCTATCAATCCAGGCTAGAGCAAACTGTTTCATACTCTCTGCTCTGTAGCTACAGACATTTATAAAGAGACTTGAAATAAAAAAACCAAAGAACCTGACTGGCATCATTTATATAAAACAAGTCAGTTGTCTCACTCCAGTCCTAATGAAAATCACCATCACAACTGAAAGTCCCAGAAGGGAGAACAGGAACCTAATGGGTCTAGAAACTGAAAAACTTGGAGTCTAGAAACTCCAAGGAGTGGTGCAACCACACAAGAAGCATCTGTGGAAGAAAGAACCAAAAGTAAAAAGCATGAATCTTGTATCTGTGCTGAGGGGGCAGCAGCAGTACAGAAAAACATGGATATGCAAAATCTCTCTTTAAAACCACCACCCTCGCCCATCCCTAATGTTTTAATTATGCTTCAAGTTAGGGGGTGCGGCACATTAGCAGGACAGCATGCAGCCTATGATGTATCTGGTCTGTTGATCCCAGAAGATGTCAGTCTCCAGGACTTTCAGCTAACACCAGCACTAAATTTACTTAAAATAAGATTAACAAAAATCCAGTAGGCCAGCTAGGTTTCTGAGCCTTATGGGCATCCATTGTAAGAGAGGCTGTGTGGCCTAAAACAATAGCACAGAACCTGGAGCCAACATCATGGTCTAATTCCTGGCTCCGTTTAAAATTTTTGAATGGCAAACCTTACACACCTTGGGGCTGATTTGCATAGCTCCCATTGACCTGAAAATCTCCAACTGAAGTCAACGGAAGTGGTAGGTGGCCTACACCTATGGAAACCAGGCCCATCGTGTCTAAAATCAGGCACCCAAAAATGATCTGTCACTTTTGAAAATTTTTGCCTTAACCAGTCTCTGCCTCAATTTCCCTCTTTGTAAAATGGGGATAATATTTACCTGACTCACAAGGGTGTTGTGAATCTCAAGGTTATGAAATTGCTTTGGAAGACACTAGAGATGTGCAAAGCTTTTTAGAGCTGCAGAGGCTGGGATGTAACAAACACACTTCTGGATAATGGGCCTGAACAAGCTCTGTCTAGGCATAAAACCAAGTACACACCACTGAAAGAAGCTCTTGGCCTGCTTTGCTACACAGGCTTTCTGAATTAAAGAGTCCCTCTCCAGGTCCTAAGAGACTGATTCAAACATCACTGATTACCCTACAGGGAAAGAGGAAATTGCTCCTTCCCCACATATTTGTAGAGAAACTAGAATTTTATTCATTTACAAATTAACAAAACTCATTAATTTTACATATCACTTATTCGCACCAAATATGTATTAGATAAGGGCTCAAAACAAATTCTCAAACCTGATTCCACCCTTTCTCTGAATTTTGGAGAAGAGAACAAAGGAACTCAATCTGAAGAATCTAGCTCATCTGTGAGAACATACCATGCCCCTTAGCAAGACAAAAAATAAAATAAAATAAAATAAAAAAATAAAGGAAAGAAAACAGGAACTTATCAGGTAGAAAAGAAAGATGCAGCTACAAAAGAACTCTCTGAGGGCTGCAAGAATTTAGCTGTGCCAGATTTAAAGGGCTGGTGCCAGAAAAGCATACGGGGGGGGGGGGGGGGGAATCTATAAAAGGACAGAGCTGATAACAGTCAGAAAACTATCAGAAAAGAGCTGCTTTGATGTTGTGCTTGTGATAGTATACTGTCTTTTTAGTTTCAGATCTAAAGCTAGATGGAACCTAGTTTTTATATCTATTTCAGATGTAGTTCAACATGGTAGAAATTTCTCAAGAATATGTGGTATGATTTTAGTGCTATCAAACCCTTTTCTAAGTTGGTCTCTAAATCTTTATGTAACCTAGTATGGAATCCAGGCATTATTTCTCTGATCTGTCCCTAAAACACACCCAAGTCTTGGCCTTTAATAATTCCTTATAAGCAATTTGACAAAGGCATTTGCATATTTGTGTTGCTCTGTGGGGTAGAGAAACCAAAAGAAATTACTAATGATGGCAAAACCTGTTCTGGAACCTGGTATTAGGCATATCTTTTGAAGATTATGTGACATTTCTCCTCTGTAGAAACCTCTGTAAGGTTTATTGTTTCTGTACAGATCTGTGCATTTCTCAGACTATTAAAGGGCAAGCAGTTGTGTTTTAGAATCCTGTACAAAATCTATCTGCATGTGTTTTGTGTTATATCTACCATGTGCCCCACATACCACCTGTCCTGAGTTCTGGGAGCGGGTGTGTTTAAGCTACAGGGATGCCTGTGGGGTCTGCACTGGTAACAGCGTATAGATAGTTGGACAATGAGGCATCAGCTCTTAGGAGGTGGGTGCTTGATAGAAGTCTTCATCCCGAGAGTGTGTCTAGACTCTCCAACACAGGGGAAGTGCCTGGACTTAGTTCAGATTCTGGAGGTTTAAAGCACAGGGGACCAGCTGTTGGGTCCTCACAGCTGTATGAGTGGCCAAAAGGGGGCACTTTGACACAGTGGTAAAAATACCAAAACCTACTGACTGGATCTTTTCTAGACCACTGCTCATCCCAATGGTAATATCAGCTCAACTGAACCAGTGTTACTACTGGTGGGAATGCTTAAAATTCTCTAATGTATACACAGCCAACATTATATATGATACCTGGAGACATCCTGTGGCTGGAATAGGTGTGTGAGTAAGGGTCTATTCACTGCTCTAGACCAGTGGCTCTCAACCTTTGCAGACTACTGTGCCCCTTTCAGGAGTCTGATTTGTCTTGTGTAGCCCCAAGTTTCACCCCACTTAAAAACTACCTGCTTACAAAATCAGATATAAAAACCAAAAGTGTCCCAGCACACTATTACTGAAAAATTGATGATGTTCTCATTTTTACCATATAATTATAAAATAAATCAATTGGAATATAAATACTGTACTTACATTCCTGTGTATACTATATAGAGGAGTATATACAAGTCTGTATGAAATTTTAGTTTGTACTGACTTTGCTTGTGGTTTTTATGTAGCCTGTTGTAAAACGAGGCAAATATCTAGATGAGTTGATGTACCTCCTGGAAGACCTCTGCATACCCCTAGGGTTACGGATACCCCGGTTGAGAAACACTGCTCTAGACCATAGCAAAAGGCTCTCCTGTACCTGGCTCTTGGTCTTATAATAGCCCTAATATCTTGTACTCTTTAATTTAAGGATCTCAACATGCTTTGGAAAGGCTGACAGAGCTCTCTGGAGTGTGGCTGTGTCCTGCATGATGGGGCTCTCCTGGGTGTAGTTCTAGATTGTCAAACTATCTTGAAGGCAATTTGTGTGAAACCTCTGAAGGAATCCTATGGTATTAAACAGTAGCTCATTTGGAGGCATTAAGCAATCTAGGAGTTTGGCACTCAGAGTAAGAGAGGTCTCTGCCCCGAAGAACTAACAGGCTTGCTAAACAGCCATAATTCCATGGAGGCAAAAGTGGGGGGAAATGCAACTATCTGCTCTTTTAAAATTCTTCCCTCGCAAAATCTGATTGCTGTAGCTCTTTCTTATTGGCCCTTTATTCTCCTCCCCCTCTACAAACCCACCTTCCCAACAAACTGATGCTCCAGTGCGGAAAGACCTCCTGGTGTTAGAGGGCACGAGCAGGCTCTTGGGGCTGAATGAGTCCTTAGTATTCTACCTACTGCTCAGTCTGTTCCTGCTGAGGGCCACTGGGGCCTTCTGAAGCTATCCCAGGAGGTGTTGCTGAGTGAGGGATAAGGTGGCTTCAGTGTGTAACCCTTCTGCCCGTCAGAGTTGGCAGCAACAAGGGCCGGGTTCAGTATCTAGGGGTTCCATTCCAATAACACAATGTAAAACCGGCTCGAGCCCCCACCCAGTGACCTGGGACAAATATATACCACCCTCTGGGCGCCTCCAAGAGGCAATACTTCCCATCTCGCAAGCACAGAGTCTGAGTGTAGCAAAAAGCCTTTTAATAACAGAGAGAAATAACGTGGCATTATGTTGGGGAAACACCACCAACAGGATTCATAACACAACCCATGAGCAAAAAACCCACCCCAAGCAAAGTGGGGCGTGTCCTTTCCCTTTGGTTCTTGAATCCAGCAACCCAAAATCACCCAAAGTCCAACGACCCAAAAGTCTCTGTCTCTGGTCAGGGCAGCCCCAGAGTTCAAAAGTTTATCTGCAGAGTTTTACCTCCCAACCTGGGTGGAGGTGGGGGGGGGTTTAAGGGGCACCTTACGTGGTCCAAAGCTGATTGCCCCACCTCTCCATGGGGCTCCGCTCTGCCAGCCGCCCCCATGAGCTGCTCCAGGCATCCGACAAACTGCTCTGCTCTCCATCCCGCAAACTGCACTGCTCTGCCCTGCCATCCCGCAAACTGCTCTGCTCCACCAGCCGCTCTGCTCGCTGTCCCACAAACTACTTTGCCATATAGCTTCAGGCTCCCCCACTACTTAACACAACACTCAGTGATTTCAGCTCTAGTAAGTTTAGCTCTTTTGTGATTTCAACTTGTAGCAGGGGAGCCTCAGTGCTGGTGCACTATTAGCCCAAAGCGAATTCAGCTCAGTAACCTATAACTAGACTCCTAATGGAATTAAAATTAGCTCTGATATTCCACAGAGGAGAAAGCACAATTAGCATCTAAGACCCTCACCAGGGGGGCCCATACCACCAAGTATTAATACCTATCCCCAACCTTTCTTCATTCACTGGGTTTTGGAACCCATGACCCTTGCCTAGCGAGTGCTGCTTAGTTGATGGTGAGTCCTTCCATCATAACAAAAGGCCGAGTACAGTTCCACTGTCCTTGATTCACATAATCTGGATAATAACAGTTTATTCCTGCCCCAATAACAGAGAAACTGGGGCTCCTACAGCAGCCAAAGTGACCATCTAGGCAGGGTGGGTGTGCCTGTGCAAATGAGATCAGCCCCTGAAGTTCTTTTCCACAACCCACCATGACTCGCCACCAGATGTCAGGGTAGAGCTCATCCTGACTATGCTTACAAGTGTACAGGGTGGGGTTTGAGGATGCTGTGCCCTGTCTCTTGCTCCTAACCCTTGATTGCTCTTCCGGCTGCTCAGTCTCTCTTCTGGGGGGGGGGAGAAGTTGGGACTTTTGTAAGCTGTCCCTGGGAAGTGTTTCTGGGTTTATGTGAGGAGACGACCTAAAGAGGTGTGGGTGGGTGTGGGAGGAGTGCTTGATGCCCTGATCTAAAGGGGCAAGGAGACTCAGCTGCGTTTCTTGGATTGCTTATTTATTGTAAATAGGAACGAGGCAAAGTTTAACCGTGTTTGGAATTGGCTTCCTGTATCTGTTTTCCTAGTCAACTCCCCTCCCCTCCCCCCCCTTAAGAGACAAGCAGAAAAGCACAGCTTGTCTTTCACTGAGACTGGCTTCCTGATGTCCAAACGTTCCAGGGAAAAGGCACTTCCAGTACTACAGTGATGGGGGAGGGTCATGTTTACGGAGGTTGCTGAGGAGCACTCTTCCAATTGTCAGGGTTTATAACTTTCAGAAACTGTTCTTGGCCTCGGTGCAAGCTGTTTGTGTACATTCTGTGGCCAGACCTCCCCTGTCCTCTCCCTGCTTTGTGCCTTTTAATTAAGCACAGGACTGGCAGTCGTGATGGTGTGAACTGGCCACAGGAAACACAGCCCCAAAAAGTTATATTGCCACAGGGGGAGCCCCTCCAGAGATTCCATGGCCGGTCCAAAACCAGCATGACGTGTCCATACAGATGTCTTATCAACATACTGATACAGTGACCCATGATGCTGCAGGCAAGTGTGCATCAATATGGCTCACTTGTGCCATCACAAGGTGAGAGGAGGGTATACTGCAGGGGTGGCCAAATTTACTGGCCCTCCGAGCCACATATGACAATCTTCAGAAGTTTGAGAGCTGGAGCACACCTGCCAGGAGCCAGGGCTCCGGGCTTCAGCCCTGCTCCTGCTGAAGCCCCAAGCCCTAGCAGGTGCACCCAGCAGGGCTGAAGCCCTGAGACCCTCCTCCCTGCTGGACAGAAGCTTCTACCCCCTCCCCACTGCAAGGCAGAGGTCCCAAGCTCCCCCCCTCCCCCGAGTCTGGTAGGCAGAGAAGGGTGGGGCAGAGGGGGCTTGTGAGCTGCACTGTAATGGTAAAAGAGATGCATCTGGCTCTCGAGCCACAGTTTGGCCACCCCTGGTATATTGTATAAAGGGGTTAGTGGATAGCAGAAAAGAGAAACCAATAAAGACTATGTACAGTTGGGTTTTGGCTAATATTGACACTCCCCCCAGAGAACAGTGGGAGCTAATAATATGTTGCTGAAACGGCAGCATCTGATTCCAAAATCTGTCCAAACCAGTCTTACAGAAAATCAAAGCTGTCCTAGTGGTTAGCACGGGGGATGGGGACTCAGGACTCTGATTCTGTTCCCAGTTCAGACACTGACTTGTTGTGAGATCAGACCCAAGTCACCCCAAACTCCCTGGGCCTGTCTTCCCCACCTAAAAATGGGGGTGATAATACTTCCCTGCCTCATTTTGGTGTTGAGGCTAAACTAATGTTTGTGAAGTGCTTTGTTCTTCTCTAGCACCTTCCATGCAAGGCTATCAAAGTGATATTACATTGCCACACCCCTACCCTTCCCCATTTTTCTCCTGATTCCTATTAACAAGTGTTTATCCCAGTATATTTACTAGAATCATTAGTACAAAACTGCTTTTGCAAGAGGAAAATGAGAACAATAGCCTTTGTGCATGGACCTTACAGGGACAGACTCACTATTGCAATGATCACAAGTGTGTCTTCCACAGATGGTTGAAACTTTCCCTAGCTTTTGGCCACAAATTACTACTGTGCAGAATTTTCCAGAAAAAATGTTCCACGTTCCCTGTTTAAAAAAATGCCACACACCATGACTGGAAACATGGTCTTGGTGAGACCAAATCTAAAATAAGACTACACAGGACTCCCATGCTGGAAAAAACTCTGAAAGATGCAAAGTGTCTGCAGCCGCTGTTCAAAACTGACAGGAGTGGCAGATGTTGTGTACCTCTGAGGACTCTGCCTGCTGATTGAGAGCTAACTTGATGGAGCCTGAGAAGTCTGTCATTGTGCTAATTGCAGCTGACCTGAGTAAAGCCCTGATCCTGGAGCGAGCTCCATGCAGGTGGAATGACATAGGATTCGTTCCTGGATCAGAGCCGATAGCAAGAGCTGGAGGGATAGGAGGACGTGCTTTGAGAGACACTTATTGACACTTAAAAATCTCTTGGTCACTTTTAGTCAGTTTTATACTGAGCCCATTGATGTGGCATCTAAGCATCCTGACAGTAGCTAAAAACAACTGACATGGACAATCTATCTCAACAGTTAAAAAGGGCAAACAGGACAACTCAGGTAATTATTGGCCTGTCTGCCTGACATTGACCTCAGGTAAAATAATGATGTGGGACTTCTTTAATAAAAACTTAAAAGAGGGTAATATAATTAATGCCAATCAACATGGGTTTATGGAAAATAGATTGTTCAACTAATTTATTTGGAAGAGATTTCAAGTTTGGTTGATAATGGTAATGGTGCTGATGTAATATACTTAGACTTCTGTAAGTCCTGGTGACAGACACAGGGGAGCATAGTAACTTGGATAGGGCTTTACTGTGTGGCTACTCACGCCTGGGGGCCAGTCACCCAGGCTAATTTTGTAGTAACGATATACCCTTTGCTTCTGCATCAGGTTTTATTGGGCATTGTTTTTTTCACCTTCCCTGAAAAAATCCAGGTTTTAGGAGCAATCCAGGGTCTGACTTCAGTATGGCTGCTGTAGCAATGAATTATGCTAGATTGGCTAGAAAGGTGAAAACGTGGTCTCAGCAAATGAGTCAGGCTGGAGCAGGTGGCTCGGGTTTCTGGAGAGAGCTTCGATGTGTGTGCAGAGGTGTAAGGAAAACTGGGTTTGGAAAAAAAAACAGCTTGAACTTCCAACTCAATTCTTCTGCAGAGGTGTAACTCTGCAGAACCCTCAGCAATGCATCCTTTTCCCCACCACCTGCCTTAGCTGAAATCTGTATAGCAGCAGGGCTGGGACAGCCCTACTCTTCCCCAAAATCACTGGCTCCTGCTACAGACTCCTGAAACATCTCGGGCAATGCAATCCAAAGTATCTGGTGCAGAAGAACTCTCCTTGCTAACTCATCTAACACAGAAGAGTTTCTAAAATACATTAGGTGTTTCCATTTAAATAGCTAAGAAAGGGCTACACAATGTAGCAGAATACGTAAATACCAGACAGACCAGGCCTTAGGAGTCAGGAGTGTGGAAGCTGCTGTCCATGTGCATACCAGTATAAACAGAGCATGGAATCGTGTTGTAGAGGTTATATATAAAGGGAAGTGAACATATGGGATTATCTAACTTCAGTAGTTAAGGCATGAAGTGATCGCTCCTCTTTCTTTCACTCTTTCTTAGCTAGATCAAAGGCCGTCCCTATGATAGCATGTTAGTTCACAAGTCAATATCTGAATCTATCAGAAAACCAATCATATGGCTAAAAGCTGGATGTGCTGAGTCATCAATAACTTCGCTCAAGCTAATGGTTGGTGCAGTAAAGGGCTGTGCTAGGAACTGCTGCACTGAAAATGCAGCTCTGATATAGATTTCATGTGTGATCTAGGTCACTTTGCCCCTACTTCAGTTGCTCCCCCTGTAAATGGGGATGACACATCCCTGCCCCACAGGGGTCGGGCAAAGGCTGATTAGTGATAGGTCGCTTCCTTCCAGACTCCATAATTTTTCACAGAAAGGAGAGAGGAGGGGATGATGAAAGAAACAATGTCTCAAAGCACTTCTTTCTTTCTCCCGTACTGTGACTGTGAGAGGTGAACACAGCAGCACCCAGGAGACGGATCAGAGGGGTAGACTGCAGTTTGAGTGGGTCAGGCTGAAGGCCCACCAGCCCGTAGTTTGGGTGGGTCAGGCTGAAGGCCCACACAAGCACAATTTGCCACCCCACAACTGGCACGTGACCATGTCCATCCTCCATTTTGGTAGGCAGGGTTCTGGAGTGCAGGGAGCTGCACGCTGCAGTTAACATCAGGGTCTGGTTGCTGTTGCGTTCACTTTTTATTTAAACATGAACTAAGGTTTAAATAAAAGTGCTGTGGTCTTAGAACAACACAGGACCTGCAAGAAACATGCAAGACTTCCTTCAAAATGAAATGACCCTTTCAGCTCCATGGCAGTCTGTTCTCCATTACAATCACCAATTTCCTACTTTGCTGCCCTCAGATTCCTCTTTCCTTGGTCTCCCATACCATCCCCACGCTACTTCCTCCTCCTCTTAACATTGGCACTTCTTCACTCTAACCATTATGGGTTGTCAGCACTTACAAGAAAATGCCCAGCAGGCAATCCAGTCACTACTGGTAGCAGTTTCAGCACACAGGCCAAAGGAGAGGCGACACAATGGCCCCCTCATTGCCAGCTGGTGAATTACCTGACCTCTGTCTTTCCATGCTAATGGAGAAAGAAGTGCCAGGGAAGCTTCCTGGTGCTGCCCCTGTTGAGAACTGCACTGGCAGCAAAATGTTTCAGCATGGGTCACACAGCCTTTGGCCTCACAAAGTAACACATCTCTTTACAGATGAACATCTAAGCTGCCAGCCCTATGGCTTTCAATATGACTTCCCTGATGGATGGGAAGCACCTAAATGTCCCTGTGGGGGGCTAAAGCTCATAATAGGACTTAAAATGACAGCTGGTGCAATAAACGGGGGATGGACAGGTGTGCTGGTAAGAGACTGATCTAGGCTTCCTGACACCAGTTACATAAAATGGGGAAAGGACTGAAAAAGACAACTTATAACAAGGGAACAGGCTGTTGCCACTGACACCAGTGGCTGCTGTTACAACGAGGTAAGATGTTCATGCCATAGGTGGAAATACAAGACTAGAAGAATCTCCAACAGCAGTTCAGTAACTGAAGCTTGCAGGGTGACTTGAGCTGTATGCTGCCTTTAGTAATAGAGAGCTTAAAGTGGGGTGGATCTAGCAGAAATTAAACAAAGGCACAATCTGGCTAAACCCACTAGTCTTGCAGGTGACTCTCCCTTCAAAGGTGTGGCTATGTGCAGACAGATTGCCAAGCAGGCAGTCATGGCCCCCTCCCTCAGGTCACCCACCTTGCGTATCTACATGGCTCCTCTTCCTGTACTATTTTAGCACCTCACAGTCTTTAATGTATTTACCCTTACTCACAACACCCCTGTGAGGTAGAGAAGTGCTATTAACCTCATGTTACAGAGAGGGAATTGAGAGACTGTGACTTGCCATAGGTCGTGCAGTAAGCTTATAGCAAAGCAGTGAAATGAACCGGCATTTCCAGAATTCCAGGTTAGAAACCTAATCACTGGAGAATCCTTCCTCTCCTCCTTATGAGAAGGGGCTATGTCCCTTTTTGCTTTTATATTATGATTAAAGGAGGCCTGAAAATTGCTTTTGTTTGTAAAAAGTAAAATAGGGTTTTTTTCTGCTTGTGTTTTACATTAGGGATTAAATCATGTTTTCTCTTCTTTGTCTTGGAAACTCTGTAACCAACTGATGAGCTGTTAATAAGATTATGATACTGCAGATGCGAAGAAAATGAAACCTGAGCAACTGAATGGGGAAGAGAGCTGTTTAAAATAGTGTTTGCTTTCGCCAAGACTTATTTAACTCAGATGCCTGACAAACAGTTGGGAAAAAAAGATCTCTTTGAAAGTTTTAACACCTCTGGTCAATTCTCTGGTCCTGTAGGGGCTCTCCAAGCAGAATTTAGGAATTGCTTCCAGTAATTTTAAAAAAGAAGAAAAGTGCTCTTTCAAAACCAATCCAACTAATCAGACCGTTCAGGCTTTCTCTTTACAGTTTTGTTTTCTCATTGCTGATGACCTTTAAACAGTTCTAATTAAAAAGAAAAGGAGGACTTGTGGCACCTTAGAGACTAACAAATTTATTTGAGCGTAAGCTTTCGTGCGCTACAGCTCACTTCATCGGATGCATTCAGTTCTTTGTATGGATCCTTATGGGAGCTCTCAGGGCTTGGGTTCTCCATCCAGTCCACTATGTGCAGAGGGGCAAGGCATGAACTCCTGTTGGTATTAATGCTAATTACCACCGAAGTCACCTCGGCAGGGATGGACAGCAGGCTCTCCAGTTTAGTAATTCTGAATGGGTTGAGGGCGGAGCCCTTCTCCTTGTAGGTTCCTGTTCAAATCCAGCCCAGGTCAGTTCTATGGGAAAGGTGGAAGGAAACAGACTGGCCAAGACATGGAGGGGAAGGGGGCAACATCTGAACATTCTCATGGCCGCACTCTGTCAGGCATCTACTTCCCTGGGAAGTCACACTTCAGTCTGATGCATCAGGCCCAATCTTCGCCTAGAATTGAAGACACAATGGGACCAGTGCAGAGTTTTGTTCCCAGTTGGGGCTTGTCAGGGTGATTCTGACACTCTTCAAATCCTCTTTGCTTTGGGGCCTCTTGTTTTCCTCCAGTCTCCAGAGCTGTCTTTTCTTTGCCCCTGCTGCTCTTTGGGTGTCACCTCTGCAACCACTGAATTAGCTGGGAGTTTTGTAACGGGAGCTCCAGATGGATGAGATGGCATCGGTCTCCTGTAGGAAACAGCACCTTTATTAAGCAGTGTGACTGTTTGCATTGACTGAGTGCTCTGGCTTTTCTCTCTCTGGATCCCCCAGTTACCTTTTCTCCCGGTGCCTTTCTTCAGGCAGGTTTGTGTCTCACACTTCCTGGTTCCCTGCTTTCCATAATTTGCCACAGTTTCCATCCAGCTCAGCTCTTGAGACAGCAGCTTGTTCTTCCCAAGGCCTCAGTGATCTTTCACCCTCTGGAACTGTTTTAGATGCTGGCTCCCTAGCACCATGTGCTAAGGGCAGGAACATTCCCTCCTTTTAGCCACATGAGCACGCAAAACTTTCTAAGATGCCAAACTGGACTGTGCAAAGAATGTCCCCGTCTACCCCCCCTGACTAGCAGAGTGATGTGCTAGTGGCCACTTACTGTTGTTCAATAGCTGGGCTAATTGTCTCAAAGCAGAATAATAACTCCTGTCTACTGCACCTTTCCAAGAACAGATTATGTGCCTATCTTTTTGTAGAGGTGCTGAATTCTCCAATGAAGCTCTGGCTCAGCAGTGCTGAAAATCCAACCAAATATGCAATGCTTCACCGTGGAAGATATGCACCCACCTCTGAGGTGGAAGGCGGTGTGGCCCAGATCCTCAAAGGTATGTAGGCACCTAACTCCCATTGATCCAACAGCTCCCAGCAGCGCTATCCAAAGGCTTAGGAGATGTGAAGAACAACACTGTACATCATTGAAACGGCCTGGGGAAGTCAAGGTGGCAAAATTAAACTACAGACATTGGAATTTGTGCATGACACCAGAGCTCATGCTCTTCTCTGGCCAAAACTGCCATGGCCTGTATCAGCAGCTCACTTGCCAGCCAGGGCTGTGTGGAGCCCCTGTAACTCCTACTGAAGCTGACAGGAGGGTTGCAATTGCTCAGAACCTCCTAGGACCAAGCTACGTCTGCAGAGTAGGAAAGAAAAATAGTTTGCCGTTTTCTGGGTGCCCCCAAATCAGTGCTCACTGAGCAATTTTGCTTGTAACAACTTGCCCAAGGTCGCACAGTGAATCAGTAGTGGAGTCAGGCCTGGAACCCAGAGGTGTGTCTACACAGCAATGAAAAACCCAGGGCTGGCCCATATCAGACGACTCGGGCTCACGGGGCTCGCGCTGCGGGGCTGTTTTATTGCTGTGTAGCCATCTGGGCTCGGGCTAGAGCCCAAGATCTGCCCCCCCACCCCGCAGGCTCCTAGATCCCAGGCTCCACCCCAAGCTCGGAAGTCTACACAGCAATGAATAGGACCCTACCAAATTCACGGCTGTGAAAAATGCGTCACGGACCATGAAATCTGGTCTCTCCCTTGAAATTTGGTCTTTTGTCTACTTTTTCCTTACTATACAGATTTCATGGGGGAGACCAGCATTTCTCAAACTGTGGGTTCCGAAATGGGGGGGGGGGTCGATTATTGTGGGGGGGGTTGTGGTATTGCCACCCTTATTTCTGCACTGCTACCTTCAGAGCTGGGTGGCCAGAGAGCGGTGGCTTCTGGCCAGGTGCTCAGTTCTGAAGCTGGACTTGCCTGGGCCAGTGCAGAAGTAAGGGTGGCAATATCATACCATGCCACCTGTCGTGGGGCAGCTGCCCCACTCAGAGATAAAAGGGATTAAGAGGGAAGCTGGTGAGGAAGTTGTCTCCAGGTGTGGCTGGCTTAATTAGGCCACAGCTGGCCTGGATAAAAGTGCTGGGAGACAGAGGAGTCTCACTCTAGCCCTGGAGTGGGAAGGGATAGCTGCCTGGGAGTAAGGTACCGGGAGTAGTGCACAGTGCTGGAGAAGGGCAAAGGGAGCTGGGGAGCTTCAGCCTGGCAACCCTGCAGGCTTTGGTGAAGGCCTAAGAAGGTGCTTGGGCTACAGAGGAGTAGCCCAGGGATAGGCAAAGGCAGCAGATCCTACCCCCTTGCTAATGATGAGGGGCCATTACAGATTGCAGTCTGCCCCAGTGAGCGGGGGCTAGATGACTACTGGCAGTAGCCACTGAGGCAAGGTGGGATTAGAGGGTTGGGGGTTCTCCTGGGAGTGCCCCAAAGTGTGAGGGTACTGCTGGGGGCAGAACCCTGAGGAAAGGGCACCAGGGTCTGGGAGGGACACGGGGCCTGAGGCAGGGCTGGTGTAACCACTAGGTGAACTAGACGGCCGCCTAGGGCACCAACATTTGGAGGTGCCAAAAAGTGGTGCCCCCAATTTTTGTTACACTATTGCTTAGGGGCAGGTACCTGTCAGTCTCCAGCGCTTGGGCCATGCCAGGGCCAGCAGCCTTTTTACCTCGGAGTCTTCCCTGCTTGCCCGGGGGCCACTCCTCCTCTCAGACTCCCCGGCTGCTGCCACTGTGACCACCCAGGAGCCGGGAGGACGCGGGCAGGGGGGGCTGCTGCGGAGGAGACACAAGGGGCCAGGTTCGGCTGGGGCCCCGCACCTGCTGGCCGAGAGCAGCAGGAACCGAGCGCCACTCGGGGGGGAGCCGGGCGGCCCGAGCCCAGGGCAGTGGCAGCCTCCACAGCAGCAGGGGCAGGTGGAGAGCGTAGGCGCCCTGGGCTCGGGCCGCCCGGCTCCCCCCGAGCGGTGCCCGGTTCCTGCTGCTCTCGGCCAGCAGGTGCGGGGCCCCCGCTGAGCCCGGCCCTTTGCGTCTCCCCCGCGGCAGCGCCCCCAGCCCGCGTCCTCCTGGGCGGCCGCGACAACAGCAGCCGGGGAGCCTGAGAGGAGGAGTGGCCCCTGGGCAAGTGGGGGAGACTCCAAGGTGAAGAGGCTGCTGGCCCTGGCATGGCCCAAGCGCTGGAGACTGACAGGTACCTGCCCCATCCCGGCATCGCCTGCCCCCCCAGCCCAGTGAGTGTTACCTGCCACACCAGCCTCAGTGCCGTGCCCCATACTGTCAGCCACCCCAAGCTCACAGTGACACTAGCATCCCTTGGCAAAGGGCCCCTGATCTTCACAAACAGCTGTCACTGCAGGCCTGGCAAACTCACTGCACCCCACACATGTCTCACAGGGCACTTACCCACAAAGAGGAACATGGAAGGGATCTACACAAGGCTGGTAACTTGTCAAGAGTGATTAATTTGTGAGATGTGTGCATGGGTAATATTGAAGGAATAATGTATTTACCTTAAAAGTCTGCTTTAGAGACTTGGAGTAGAAATTAGTCACCAGGGGATAATGGCCCTTTGGGGCAAGGGGGATTTGTCACCCTGCCTAACCTGGCTGGTGATGCAATGCAAGGCTCAATTGTTTAGCTTTGCACAATAGTAAGACTTTGAATGGGACACCATCAAAGGCAATGGCAAACAACTGAAACACCTTAAAGGTAAAAAAGAAACATTACAACAGCCGTTACCCATTCTGACAGGCTGTTTATAATGCTAAGTTTACTAGTTTTCGGAGGCTGTCGGGCAGGGGGGTGAGGGGGCGCAAGGTGGAAGTTTCACTTAGGGTGCAAAATATCCTTGCACCGGCCCTGGCCTGAGGCAGGTGAGACACTGGCCAGAAGGAGGCGCTTCAAGGCTGGAAAGAGCTAATTCCCAGGATGACCAGCAGGAGGCGCTGTGGCAGTGAGGCTGCAATCTGCTACACCACCCATACTTCTGCGCTGCTGCCTTCAGAGCTGGGTGGCTGGAGAGTGGTGGCTGCTGGCTGAGGTCCCAGCGCTAAAGGCGTACCATAGCGGCCGTACCATACCATGCCATCCATACTTCTGCACCACAGCTGGCTATAGCCCCCTTTTGGGTCAGGACCCGCAGTTACAACACTGTGAAATTTCAGATTTAAATAGCTGAAATCATGAAATGTACTATTTTAAAAACCCATCACTGTGAAATTGACCAAAATGGAACCTGAATTTGGTAGGGCCCTATCAATGAAGCAGCCTCGCAGCCCAAGTCCCGCAAGCCTGAGTTGGCCAGCTGCAGGTGTCTAGTTGCTGTGTACACTATCCCAGGAGTCCTGACTCTGTGTTTGCTGTTCTAACCACTAGAAAACACAATGAGGTGGCAGTTCTGTTTGCTTTTTCTTTCTTTATTTTATTTAAAGCAGGGGAAAATCAGAGGCAGATCCACAAAGCTGAGTCCCAGGCTCCAAAAGGTTCCACAGCGCAGCATCTGTGTACACATTGCACTGCAAATGACACCACATTGACACTGGCCTGTTACAGGGTTAATCCTTTTCCTGTGTAGCACACTACCAGCAATGTCTGTCTTTAGCCATTTGTCAGTGTAAAGAGCAGCGAGGGATTCTAAGCAGTTCTGGTCTGATCACCTTTCTGTATTCCAGCTCCCATACACTCATGCACACACCCCCTTCTCCTTTGCTAACAGCAGATCACGAGAAGAAGTGAATGGAGTTGGCCCCCAGGCAATAATTTTTCCCAAGGTAAATAGCGTGTCAGAGGACTGGGAGTGTAAGGCAAGCCCCCTGCAATTCTGCAGTATCCGTGTTCAGATTTAGCTGCTGTATTATCACTGTGCAACCACCACTGAAGAATGAATGCAGCACTGTCTGGATTCCCCCCCCCCCCCCAGTCTTTTAAAGTAAATGGAGACAAGTAAGGGCCTGATTATCCAATGCCTTGGACAGAGTCCTTTACCCTGGTGCAAAGTGAGTGTGAAATCCTACCCTGCTGGTCAGGCAATGGCTTAAACCTACCCTGCAAAGATATAAATGCCCACACATTGTGCAAGGCCAGGGAGAGTTGGGCCCATAGTCCCTACAGAGGCCAAAGAGGTACAAACTCCCTGGCTAGGAAAGCACAAGGAGGTTATCAGCCCCCAGACTCTACTCTGATGATGAAAAGGAATTTTAGCAAAAATGCCCTAGCGTAGGGGCTGCCTGAGTTTCATTCCTGCCACTCCTTACCTTATTTCTGGAAAAGCCTTCCCCTCCCCACGCTCCAGCTGAAACTCTCTCCACCCCTATTCAAATCCCTTCTTAAACCCACTTTGTTTGCAAAGCCCTTTCTGTGCTGAGTGGCCCAGTGCTGCCTTTGCATTTGAAATGAATGCTCTTGGATCTGAATGGCTGTCCTGTGTATTTTGCTGGTTTGAGTTAGACTGCAAGGGCCAGACTTTCAAAAGAGCTCCTCTCCCATCCAGGCCCCTAAATTGAGGGGCCAGATTGTCAGAAGTGCTCCACTGTGGTTCCTGAATGGGAGAAGAGCCCATTTAAAAATCAGGCCTTAAGTCCTGGGTAATGCAGGGACCCTGTCTCTGTCTGTGCTCAATACGATGTATGTTTATGGTGCCGTATTAATCATGTTGGCGTTTGGGCTGTTTCCGATCCAGAGCTAACATTGCTTTAATACAGTGTCACTAAAGCACTGGATAAGTCAGTGTCACGTGAAATCTGTGATGGATTTAACAACACAGGCAGCTGAGTCGATCTCAGAACCCCTGTATCAATCTGGAAAAGCCTGTATGCCAGAATAAATGACTGACATGAGTTAAATCCAGTGCCACCACCCGCTAATTTATTCCTGGCCTTCTGGCAAAGTTACTGTGCCATATACAGCCAAGCAGAACCACCCCATGTCCAGTGTAAGTGAGATGGAGTTGGGGGAGAATGCTTCATTATGCTGAAGCAAACAAACTAAAGAGCAGGTGGGGAGACTATGGAGGGCTGCACAGGAATCAAGCTGCAGAGAGGTGTTCAGTTATGTCTTACTGGAGCATTTTTTCTGTACACTGCCCTGGGCCTCTGATCAAATTAGAGTGCTCCAGTAAGTATAACTGGGGCTGGAGCTATGGGGGGCTGGGAGACTGGGTTTCCCCTTGGTCAGACTATGGAAGCGTTTTAGCCCTCGGCTATATTGTCATTGTAGAAGGGGTGGGCAGCCATCCAGAGTGACTGAAACTCACTGGGGCAGACGCAGCCTGGGGAGCAGCAGATTTAAGTGGAGGCAGCAGAGTCTCTCCTTTGCCGGCCTTTCAATGTTCTGTGCTTTAAGAGATCTGGCACTCAAGCTGGGACTAGCATGTTCCACAGTCAGCAGCTGTATCTGAAAGGGAGCTTTACTTTGACACAGCAGTAGCAACGGTGGCTATGTCTACACTGCAACGTAAGTTCAGTGTTAGTGGGACTTGAGTTTGTGGACCTTGGGTTTGAAACACCAGGGCTTGAGTGACCACACTCATTGGTGGTCCAACTGAAGAATTTTTGAGCCTGGATCCCACACCGAGTTGCCAGCGTCCACACTGCGGTACACAGACCCACATCCAACCTACCGTATCCCAGACTACCTAGCACCCTTCCACAACACAGCTGCTCTCGCCCTTTTGTTCGTGGTGTAGCGTGAGAAAACTTGACTGTCCAACTCACATGTCACAGGAAATTGTCACAGTCTCCTACACATCCTGCCAAGCTGACATTTTAGTTTGCTTGCTCCCAGCAACCGGAACTAGCAATATGGAGGAGTTGCCATTGGAAGAACTTCTCTTGCTTGGGCTTTCGCTCCTGTTTCAGGAAACAGGCTGTGCTTCCATGAGATGCTGGTGACCATTTTGGTGATTTTTTTTTTAACTCACCGAAGGTACCTGATGGAGCAGGAGGAGGAGGAGGACACTGCAAACTTGCAAGCCTGGAACTGGCTGATGCTGCTCATGACTGTTGGTATAGCAACTGATACCCCCTACATAGACCGGCGCTTCTGGAGCAGGGCCACAAGTGCAGACTAGTGGGATCACATTATCGTGCAGACCTGGGATGACCAGCAGTGGGTCCAGAACTTTTGCATGAAAAAAGCTACATTTCTGGAGCTTTATAAGCAGCTGGCCCTGACCCTCCAGCACCAGGACATGTGCATTAGGGTGGCCATAGGGGCTCAGAATCAAATTGCTATAACCATCTCGAAGCTGGCTACCCCAGACTACTACAGGTCTGTTGCTAACCAATCTGGTAAAATCAACTGAGAGTAAAGTGGTGGCAGAAGGTCTGAGGCAGTCAGGCATGTGAGTTCCCCAACGCCGGTGATGGGCATAGACAATATCCCTGAAGTAATATCTGGCTTTGAGAGAATGGGCTTTCCATTCTATTCTATTCATGGGACTCATGCCCACAGTTTGCCCCCCTCCCGGAGTACATGAGTATATAAACTACAAAGGGTACTGCTCCACTGTTATGCAGGTTGTTGTGGATCACAGGGGCCAATTTATGGACGCCAACATGGGCTGCACTGGAAAAGTTCATGGTGCCAGGGTTTTCTGCCAGTCAGGAATCTACATTCATGGGCAGCTGGGACACTATTTTCACCAAATGACATTGTCATAAGTGGAGTTACTGTCCCCACCATTATTCTGGGGGACCCTGTGTTCCCCCTCTTGCCTTGGCTTATGAAACTATAACCTGATATCAGAGGGCCTGACAAAAGAAGGTTTAATTACACTTCACAGTTGCAGAATGGTGGTTGAACGTGCATTTGACAGATTGAAATCCTGCTGGTGCTGTCTACAGCCCCATTTGGATTCCACAATGCTGTGTGCATTATTGTGGCTTGTGTTACGAATTACACCTGGTAGGACACGCACATAAGTGCTACGAATTACACCTTGTAGGACATGCACACAAATGCTGCGAATTATACCTGATAGGACATGCACACCAGTGCTGCGAATTATACCTGATAGGTCACGCACAGTTCGAATCTAGGCTGAGGCACAGAAACAAAGTCCACAACTGCAGAGTTCCCAAAAGACACTAAGTTTATTACGCTCGAGCGTGGTGCCCCCCTGCTAGCCAGGAGGGGACCCTGAATGCAGATTATACAAAGATTATATACCTTTTAGCAAAGCATGTTGCCCTCGTGCATCGGAAACCTTAGCCAATAAACAAACCCTTGTTTTATCTACCACCTATCCCTGCTTGGTGCATTCCTCGTGCTATGCCAGTATGTTAATTACACAGCATGGTCCTAAAGCCATGCATCAGTAACTTTTATTATCAGGATGGGAGGCCTCACATCAAGGCCAAGAAACCGGGAGTTAAAGACTGACAAAAACCAGATACTGGGAGTCAAGGCAGGCTGGAGACAAGGAGGAGGATTTTCACAGGGATTCAATATCTAAGGATTACTCCTCCTGGTGTATGATGTGCTGGCATTTAAACAATGGTGGGCCCCAAACCAAAATGGAGTCACATGTGCTAACTTTTCCTTAACACTTGCTGTACTCTGCACAATCTTTGTGAAGCCAAAGGTGAGCCATTGCCCCTGGAAGGAAACTCTGACAGTAATGGATTGCTGAACAGGTACACTCAGCCAGAAAGGGCACCAAGCACAGCGGGAGCAAGATGCACCCAGGCAACAGTAATCAGGGATGCTTTATGCTTCCATATTATGGACTTGCCTGGGCCAATGGAGAACAGTACATTTAGTAATGTTTTTGTACAGCAGCGTTTACAGTGAGTGAGGTACTATCACATCACACAATGAAATGGGGGTGGGGGGAAGGTATTGATCACTGTACACAGTGAATGGAGGGGTGTATGGACTGCCATGAATTTGTATTTTGGATGACATGACTGTTAATGTAATGGGGGGAAACTGCATTTACATTACTGATTGGCATACACAGACATACTGAGAAATTTGTGTTTGGATACAACTTGCCCATTGTGCCTTGCCCTGTGTTTATCTTTATTATTCAAAATACACACAATAAGACATGATGTAGTGATGGCAATAAACTCTCCTAATAAAATAAAGTCTTTATTTGTATTACAAAAACAATATTAAAGCATTGCCAGTCCGGCCAGCTGCTGTTAGAACACCAAAACAACAGTAGTTAACCAATGCCACAACCAGAAATGCAACAAAGTGCATCAACCAAACATTAAATAGTGCCATCAACAAACCCCTCAAACCCTAATTTTGCATGTCCCCTGGCATGTTCTCCTTTTCCTTTCTCATGCATGTAGCAGGCACTTGCTGCTACTGTGCAGATATGGAGGCCTGCGGAGGGCGGGTGGACTGCAAGGGTGGGGGGATGGAAATACACTGGGGTCAGATTTGTTCTGTCCAGCTGATGTTAAGGCCTGGATGCGCGGGCCACCAAACCCGGGATTGTTCAGAGTGTTCCTGGTATGCACGCCATGGTACAGGACCAGCTGGAGCCTACACTCCTGCAGCCATTAGCGAACCAGCCGCTCAAACAAGTCTTTCTGTTGTGCTGTCTTCTCCCTCAGCTGACATTGTTTTCCCAGGAACTGCAGTGCAAGTATTTGCTCCCACACTGCAATTCTGTCCTCAAGCTCTTCTGCAGCCTGACAGTACCATTCCACTTGCCACATGGGAATCCTTCTCTCTGTTGTATTGCATCTGCATGTTGGCTCTGTCCCGAATGTCAACCATAAGTTCGTCATGGACATGCTTCCTCTTGGACAGGGCCAAGGTGGGAGAGAGATCCAGGCTTCTGCTGGAGTTGGTGCAAGCTGCCGAGGTACACCAGCCAGCAGAGCTTGAAGTGCCTGCAAACAGGCATAAAACAGAAAGTTATTGTCTCAGCGGTTCACAAATGGTCCAGCGCATGAGCACATGCACAAAAAAATCCTTATGGAATCTCAAGGACAAAAAATGATACTTTGTAAAAACTGAACTGTGGTGGGCGGGAGAGGAACGCTTGGATCCTAGAAGCTTTGTACACACAACGGGGTTAATAGCAGTGAAAAGAGTACACAGAGAATGGTCCAGTAGTCACAGATGGACTACATTTCGCATAGATGGACTACATTTCAACCTTCTCCCTCACTCTCAGGACAGTTCACCGTTTACAGGCGTCTTGTTACACCATTGTGTTAGCATGGAGTGGCATGCTAACAGGGAAGGCAATATAAAGTTCTTATTTTTAACTCCCTGGCACATCTGAGTGTAAAGGGATTGTTGCCCCCTTACTAACATTCAGTGGGGGTGTTTTAGTTGCTAGCTCCAAGCACTAAAAGGGGAAGGGTCGATGGGGAATCAGGACCCTGAGACTGACAGCCCCCAGGAACAATGGGGAGAGGCCAATGCTCCAGGTCAGCCTGAATGACATGGTGGGCAGGCTAATCAGGGAGTCAGGAGGCCAGGGAGGTCCGTCCTCCATGTGAGCTGGATTTGCCTGGGTCAGACAGAGTGGGGCTGAGCTAAGGAGAAAGCAGGGGCCCAAGCTGAGCTGGGGAGCAGAGCTGTGCCAGATCCAGAGGGACCAGAAAAGCAGCCCAGAGAGAGCAGACCCTGTCCTGGGAGCAGAGCTGCAGCCCCAAAGCCAGAGGCACAGCTCAGAGAGAGCAGACTTGCCTTGGGAGCAGAGCTGTAGAAACCAGAGCCAGAGGGGCCAGAAAAGCAGCCCAGGAAGCAGGTCAGTGCTGGGAGCAGAGTCACAGAAGCAGCCTGCAGAGCAGACCTGTCCTGGGAGCAGAGCTGCGGCAACCAGAGCCAGAGGGGCCAAAGAAGCAGCCCAGGGAGCTGGAGGCAGAGCAGCAGCAGCGCAGAGACAGAGTGGTGGAGCTGGGGCTGGAGCGGTCCAGAGCTGGGTGCAGTGAGCAGCTGGGAAACCAAGGGGGACCCTGGGCAGCAGGCCCAGCACAGGGAGATGCCTCAGCCAAGAGGCTCTGCAGGCCAGGCTTGGATCATAACCCCGACAGGGCGGGGACGACACTGGGAAGAAGGATCCTACCACTTAGAGCCTGAGAGCGTGTGGCCACCACCAGAGCAAGTGTCCAACCCACAGCATCCCTGCAGCACAGCCAGGGCCTGAGAAGGCCTGGGACTTACAAGGAACAGACTGTGAACCGCCCTGACGTTCCAGAGACACTGTGATGTTCCCTGCCACAGAGCGGGGTGATGTGTTTCCTTTAACCTTTCCCATTTTTCCTTATTCTTTTTAAAATTAATTGTTGATTAAATAACTTGCATTTGATTTAACTTGTGTGTAATGGTCAGTGGGTCAGAGAAGTGCCCAGTGCAGAGAGAGTACCCCGGAGTGGGGACACCCTAGCCCCTGTCCTAGGTGACCACAGCAGGGTTGGGGGTCGAGCCCCCCAGGAATCCTGGGCCCAGCCTTGTCGGGGTTACGAGGACTCTGCCAGACAGGAGAGTGGAAGGGGCATCCTCAAGGGCAGGGAGGCCTCTGGGTAAAGGAAGTGAGAGCGAGGACTCAGATCCTTTCGCTAGCCCACTTCGCCCACTTCACCGGGGTAGTGCAGAAGCCAGGAAAGTTCCCCACAATAGCGGGACTATTCCCCCGCTTACATTAGCAAGAATTGGCAAGTTCATTTTTAAATGCTTGTTTCACTGTTTGGGCTTCCTGGTCTCCATTTTTAGTTCCACGTGGCTGAGAGGTGTGTGTGAGGGAACACCAAGGCGCAGGTGGGCAATCCGCCATTAGTGGATACTTGCTGCTGCCCACGGTTCTGCAAAAATAGCTTTTGCTTTGGTTCATAACGTAGAAATCCCTCCCATCCATATGTTAATAAAAACAAAGATGGAGCCCGAAACTTATCAGGCCCCCAGGGTGAGCTCTGTCTCTTCCATTTCTGCTGCCAGTTCTATGCCAGGCTGTTCCTCAAGGAGGCATCAAAAAGCTCCTCCAAGGACCCAGGATGCGCTGCCGGTGCTCCGGCAGTAAAGCCTCCGTGGGGACTGGTCCCAGCACCAGAGTCACTTCGCTAACCTGAGCCAGGCCCTGCTGGCTCCCTCAAGTCCTGTAATGGGTTTGGGGGTCAGGAGATCCCCATACTGGCGGATGAGGCCATCAGGAAGCACTACTGGCTCAGAGACTGGTGCAGTAGCCAGCACATGGTCAAACTCCTTGTAAAAGGAGCAGGCTCACAGTGTGTTCCCAGAGGTGCCGTTCTCATCCGTGGGTTTCTGGTAGTTGGTCTTGAGCTGCTCAACCCACTCCCTGCCCTGGTCACCAGTCCGGTGAATCCCCAACACTGCCAGCTTCTTGGTTGTCTCCTGGTATGTGTAGTCATTCCTGGTACTCTTGCTAAAATGGAACTTTTTGCTCACCTTACACCAAAAAGTCACCAAAATCTGGCTGTGTTCAGGTTGTTGGCCATTGCAAACGCAGAAGAAGGTTCACAGTGTTTGCAGCTCAGTGGTCAGAATAAAACAGAAGGGTTAAATACCAAGCTGCTGTACTTGGACATGCGGGGTTGGTTCCAGCTCCTGAAAGTTGACTGGCTGCTCTTGGGATAGAGAGGACAAAGAACACCAGCCCACTGGATGTGGGATAGCATTGGCAGACTCTCAGGGTCTGAGTCTGGGCCCAAGCTGCATCCATACTGCAAAACTATGGAGTTTTGGCTCGAGTCCCAGTGGGACCCAGGCTCAAACCCACCTACCCTGCAGTGTCATGGACCCCAGGCCCAAGTGAGACAGAATTGCGTGCAATTAAAAGGGTTTGGGCTTAAGCCATATGCTGAGTTTGGGCTTGTATTGCAGAGTAGATGTACCCTATGCCATCTCAGGCAGGGAGGGAGGGTAGTCTTGGGGTTAAGTCGCTGACTGAGATGTGGGAGATTTCACCCACCATTCTCCAAGCTTCAGTGACAGTGTGGTTTAAAACAAACGCGTACTCAAGCACCCTGCTTTACAGATGAGGGACACTGAGGTACGGGGGATGTGACTTTCCAAAGGTCCCCCAGGGAGAGTGGTGGGAAAGGGGGTGTAACACAGGCTGGATGGCCTGGGAAACCCAGGAACTAGCATGGAATGGGTGAGTGACATGGACCAGATGATTTAGGGAATGGCAGGGGCCTGATGGTTGGAGTGACAAAGCAGAAGATACTCAAGGAATTGACCCCCAGAAAGCCTTGTAGGATTCTGTAGTATATCGGCAAACTAGAGCCATGCATGCCTAGCAACACCCACCCCTTCTCCAGTCAATAGATGCTGAAAGCCTCATCATTTCTGATCACTAAACAAAGTGTCACCCTGGATGAAACCACAGGGCTCTCCTACCCGGGAGATATGCTGCCTTTGTACACGGCTCCAGCTTTGCTCCTGTCTGTTGTGCTTTACAGCATAGGTGGAACAATCCTCTGGTTCCCGTACAGCCCTGAGTGCAATCCAAGAAATAATAATCCAACCTTGCTTTCTGCCAGTAGCTTCCAGCTCCCGCTCTAGCATCACAAAGAGGGGATGGAGGAACAAGTCATCCATGGTCTGTTGACAATACGCCCTCTATAACTAGCCAGAGGTTCTGATTGTGGGGAGCCCCTCTCTAGAGGCTGGGCAGGATTTTGTGGTAGGCTGGACCTGCTTCACAAACAAATATGATTGCAGGAGGAGACAGTGGGCACCTAACCTGTTAGACTCTTTCATGCAAAGGGAAGCAGCAGGCAGTGTGAGACCTCTGAGGGTACGTCTACACAGCAAAGAAAAACCCATGGTTAGTCTGTGCCAGCAGACTCGGGCTTGAAGCGTTGCTTCATTGCTGTGTAGACTTCCAGGCTTGGGCTGGAGCCTGAACTTTGGGACCCTCCCACCTCACAGGGTCCTAGAGCCCAGGCTCCAGCCTGAGCATCCATACAGCAATGAAACAGACCCACAGCCTGAGCCCTGTGAACCTGAGTTGGCGGGCATGAGTCAGCCGTGGGTGTCTAGTTGCCATGTAGACATAATCCTGAGCCTCTCTCATTATCTTGGGTGGGCCAGCGATGGGCTGGTCTAGCCAGGCCATGTCCCATCACATCATCATATCCTGACGTGTCGCTGCATGACCTGAGGCTGAAAGACAGCCCTCGACAGAGTGCTGATTTCAATATGTTTCTCCCTACTCCTACCCCTGACCCCATCTACTCAGCCAGCCTGTGAAAAATTCAGCTTGGAGGCTAATCGCTGTTGAAATGGTTTTTAAATCTAAACTGAATAAAATGATCCCCTGAAAGCTGCCTGAGTGCAGAAACTGCAAACCACAAAACAGCAGCCTCCCTTCTAAAGGTCACTGGCAGGGACTACGCCTCTCTCTGTTTGTTCTTTTAATGTTACCCTTGAACTTTGAAGCTGGCCCTGGAAATAAATCCTTGAGACAGCTGGTCCCCAGCAGCTTAGGAAGGTGTTGCTGCCGCCTCGATGTGTCCTCTGCATTCCTGGAAGGCTAGAAGGGCTGATAATGAGCAAAACTGAAAGTCAGTGGGAGGGACAAAACCACTGTCATGTTCCAAACTTGGATTTAAGACTCATTTGATCCCCTCTCTGCTGGATCTTCCATGCTGATGGTCCACTGAATGCCCAATGGGTGAGGTCTGGAAAATGCCAAACTGCTGCCACTAGCCAGTGAGGCCTGGCAGCGTTTGGGGATGGCCAGCTTGTTGCAGGTATCAGCAGGGAAGTAGGTGCCTAGCTGTAAGGGAAAGAATGCAGTGGGGGACGCATCCAGCTGCTACTGGACCCAGAGAGGGCTAGCAGCATGGGAGCTGTCAGAAGTTCCCAGTGAGGTTGGGGAGGCACCTGGCTGCTGGGGGTAGCCAGTGCATTAGTCAGCAGGGAGGCAGTAAATGAAATCACTGTAACACCTGGGCTGGGTATTTTGTTTGCACTAGAAGGCAAAGCCACGTTGCAGTTGTGGTGTGTTCTCCTCCAGAGTTTGCCCTTTGGTCTCAGGGGCCGGGGTACCCTTGTTCAAAGGGCAATCAACATGCAGCATCAAAGGTAATAAATGGGGGCATGGGGAGAAGCTGCAATAGGCCACACAGCAGGCAGCCCTTCTGGGAAAGCCACCTGTATTGCAGGGATCTGCTGGATGTTGAATGGGGATTCAACAAATCCTCCCCACAGTCTGGAAATGGCCCCTCTTATCGCATGGCTTATGGGGATTGTGGATGGTCTGAGGTGATGTCCCCCTGGCCTAGAAGGAGGGGGAGGACATGGGTTATAGGTTGCTGGCAGAACAGCAGCCCCCAGGAGGAGCCGACAGGGGGCAAACTACAGGGCTCTGTTCCCAAAACAGCCTGCACCCGCTAAAAGGTGGAGGGAGCAAGACAGAGCCTCTCAGCCCTCGCCACTCCCTTATCAGCCCCACTGAGTCCCAGTCGGACCCAGCATCTCCTACAGAGAGCAGCAGCAGGGAGAAACCTTCAGGCTCTAGATGTTCATTGAATTCTGAACCTTGGCCTCTAGATATGTCTCTCCCCCTCAAAGCATAATTTGCTTTCTTGCCTTTGGTTGTTCCCTCTGCTTTGTGCCTTCCTGTCTTCTTCTCATTGTGCTTCTCATCTTCCTTTCTTTGCTTTCCTTTCTGCTCCCTCTCACCCCACCAATTGCCCTGCCCCTGCTCCAACAATCCCTTCCTCTTTGCACTCCAACCCTAAGCACCTCTGCCCCAGCTGGGCTTTTGGAGTAATATAAACAAATACACCAACAAGTATACGTTCCAAGAAGACTCAGAACGGGCTCACTGTGTCCCCCAGATCCCCCTGCTTCTGTGCTGTCTCTCACTCTCCTCTCCCTGTGTCTATTTACTTGTCTGTTTAGCCTACAAGGTCTTGGGGCCAGGAACCCCATCTGCGCTATGCATAGTGCCCGATGCAGTGGGGCTCTGATCCTGCCTGGGGCCCTCGAATGCTACTACAGGACCAATAATTGGAAGGGTAACCCACCCCAGGTTTGCAAGGCAGGTGTCTCCTCTCTTTGTGTGCTTCCTTCAATCCAGGCCATTTCACCCCTCCCTTCCGATGTGCCCTGACAGACACACTGGCAATGCCTTTCTGCTGGACACAGCACCATCTACAGGGAAGAAGAGAGCATTGCAGATAATTCAGCCAGAAGCACCCTCCTTCCCTGCATGCAATGCTGCTGAATAGTCTGCATGACTGGGCACTTCAGCTAAGCTGTCCCAACAGGAGCAGGGACAGAGAGTGGTGGCACAAAGGGGATGGCAGCCTACGTGTCTGCCCACCTGCACTCACTGCCAGGGATTATTCATTTCATTCACCGTTTTGGATTTGCTGCAGTGATTCCACTAAAGTCAATGGTGGAGGGAGGGGGGAGAGAGATGGGTTTGTGCATCTTGCCTTCTAGGAAGTAACCTATAAAGAAGATGTGCTATGTACGTCCTAATGCTTTTGACAGCTAACTGACTAGAAGATCCTGTGATCTATACCTTATGCCATGTGTGTATGTGTGTACGCTTACCCCTGGGGGTACACAGGGGTCTTCCAGGGGAGTACATCAACTCATCTAGATATTTACCTAGTTTTATAACAGGCTACATAAAAGGCACTAGCGAAGTCAGTATGAACTAAAATTTCATACAATGACTTGTTTATACTGCTCTATGTACTATACACTGAAATGTAAGTACAATATTTATATTCCAGTTGATTTTTTTTATAATTATATGGTAAAAATGAGAAAGTTAGCCATTTTTCAATACTAGTGCATTGTGACACTTTTGTTTTTTACGTCTGATTTTGTAAGCAGGTAGTTTTTAAGTGGGGTAAAACTTGGGGGGACGCAAGACAAATCAGCCTGCTGAAAGGGGTACGGTAGGCTGGAAAAGTTGAGCAACTGCTTTAGCTGACAGCTGTAATGTCTGGATTCACTACAAGTGTTGGTGTGTTTGTGGAAAAGAATGAAAGTTAGCTACATGGGGCCAAATTCACCCTTGGGGTAACTGCACAGTGGTGCTAGTTTCATAACTGCTCACCCAGATCTCAGTACTGTGAGCCTGGTCCAAAGGCCACTGAGATTGATGGCCTCCTTCAATGAGCTTTGGCTCAGACGCTATGTCAGCGGAGATCAAAGCCTGAAATATCAAGAGAGAGATGCCAGCAAACCAGCACAGGATAGGGCACCTCTCCGTCTCAACTCCCAGCCTCCAGATTTCCAATGAGAGCCCAGCCAGGTCATAGCTGCCTTTTCATTTTTTTCCAGAAACGGCTATAAAAGGAGAATGGCTGAGAGCAGCCTTCTGGAGCCCAGAACAAAGGCTGTCTGCTGCTCCAACCAGGCCGTGCATCCCAGTGATCTAGTCGGGATTGCATTTATTTTCACTTCCCATTTATTTATAATACTGTAACACTTAAATAGCATTTCTTCTCCTGCCGGCTGTGTGTCCTTGGAAACATTTTACAGCACCCCCCTTCTCCTCACCCCTGAATTCCTAATGTAATGGAACTTGAAATAAACAGCTTTCCTCGATATGCACCCAGAAGGCTGCTGGGTTCTTTCTGCTCACCAAACACTCTGGGTCACTTTCAGAACAGCCTCTGAACTTGAGTATTTTGCATGTGTTCCCATAGGGCTGAGCTGCACCCAATGAGTGCAGTGCAAAAGATATGGCCCTGATTCATCACTGTGTTATACCAGCTCCATGGCGATGTAAATCCAGCATGGATTCATCAAGGGAAGGTCATGCCTGACTAATCTAATCGCCTTTTATGATGAGATTACTGGTTCTGTGGATGAAGGGAAAGCAGTGGATGTATTGTTTCTTGACTTTAGCAAAGCTTTTGACACGGTCTCCCACAGTATTCTTGTCAGCAAGTTAAGGAAGTATGGGCTGGATGAATGCACTATAAGGTGGGTAGAAAGCTGGCTAGATTGTCGGGCTCAACGGGTAGTGATCAATGGCTCCATGTCTAGTTGGCAGCCGGTATCAAGTGGAGTGCCCCAAGGGTCGGTCCTGGGGCCGGTTTTGTTCAATATCTTCATAAATGATCTGGAGGATGGTGTGGATTGCACTCTCAGCAAATTTGCGGATGATACTAAACTGGGAGGAGTGGTAGATACGCTGGAGGGGAGGGATAGGATACAGAAGGACCTAGACAAATTGGAGGATTGGGCCAAAAGAAATCTGATGAGGTTCAATAAGGATAAGTGCACGGTCCTGCACTTAGGACGGAAGAACCCAATGCACAGCTACAGACTAGGGACCGAATGGCTAGGCAGCAGTTCTGCGGAAAAGGACCTAGGGGTGACAGTGGACGAGAAGCTGGATATGAGTCAGCAGTGTGCCCTTGTTGCCAAGAAGGCCAATGGCATTTTGGGATGTATAAGTAGGGGCATAGCGAGCAGATCGAGGGACGTGATCGTTCCCCTCTATTCGACATTGGTGAGGCCTCATCTGGAGTACTGTGTCCAGTTTTGGGCCCCACACTACAAGAAGGATGTGGATAAATTGGAGAGAGTCCAGCGAAGGGCAACAAAAATGATTAGGGGTCTGGAACACATGAGTTATGAGGAGAGGCTGAGGGAGCTGGGATTGTTTAGCCTGCAGAAGAGAAGAATGAGGGGGGATTTGATAGCTGCTTTCAACTACCTGAAAGGGGGTTCCAAAGAGGATGGCTCTAGACTGTTCTCAATGGTAGCAGATGACAGAACGAGGAGTAATGGTCTCAAGTTGCAGTGGGGGAGGTTTAGATTGGATATTAGGAAAAACTTTTTCACTAAGAGGGTGGTGAAACACTGGAATGCGTTACCTAGGGAGGTGGTAGAATCTCCTTCCTTAGAGGTTTTTAAGGTCAGGCTTGACAAAGCCCTGGCTGGGATGATTTAACTGGGAATTGGTCCTGCTTCGAGCAGGGGGTTGGACTAGATGACCTTCTGTGGTCCCTTCCAACCCTGATATTCTATGATTCTATGATTCTAACCTAGCCAGGGGAGTAATGCAGTGGTGACTCAGTCCCATACCTGCCCAGCTGGTGGTCTGATCTGCAAATCCAAATGTGGGGTTTGCAAACAGGTGTTGTGGGCTTTTAAAAATTTGCATGCACAAGTTCAGGTCGTCTTTTAAAATATGGCTGTTTGCAGTAGGCCCTACATAACACTAGGTAATATTTTTAAATTGTTTCCTCATGACAGAGTGGATACATTTAGAGGCCAGTGGCCATTAGTGTAGCAACTTTAAAATGGGAATATTATAGGGTGCAGAGGTCTTATTTGTTTTCTGGAAAGCAGAGAGCTAACTCTCTACTTGATCTCACAAAGATGTAGAGGATGGGCTGGAGAGTGAAGGCTCAATTAGTCTGTCAGTATAATGAAATGTTCCTTCAGTAATTGTGTGCTGTACAGAGTTCCAAACAGGATGTAGTCACTGGCAAACAAGGGAGACAAAGCTGGGACTCAAGCTATGTGGAACCATGTTTTGTTTGTATCTGTAGCTGTCTTCTTTAATAAATGTCTCCTGTGTAAAATGAACTGTGTTTACATATCACGTAACAGTAAGTGGGCATGATCCTGCTAGGGGCTGAGCTATTGATGAGGGTTGAGGGAACTTTACAGGGTCAGGCACAGAGGAAATATAGGAATGTCCCGCAGACACCTACTTAGTAATTTCAGCGGGTGAAGGCAGGACTTCCACCAGCTATAGGACTGGGTTGTACCCTAGCTGGGAAGTGTTTTTCTTCATTGCCCATTACTATGAAATCACTTCTGTTTGCTTTTGGAAAACACCAGTCTAGCCCTCAAGAATAAAGCCCTAAGGAAGAGGCCTTTCTAACTGAGCTGGAACATAATGTTATTACATTGCTGCTGACTCACTGCGTTCCCTCTATTAATTTATATGGTAGAGTTCTGAGCCTAAATTACCTGACAGTGTTTCTTGAAATAGCTGGGAAGTCACAATTTGACTGAAACTTAAACGAGTAAAGGTGAGGTGCATTTCACAGCACTAAGAGACTGCTAGCAAATTGAAATTAACTTGAAAGCCTAACGGGCAAACTACAGCCAGTAAACATTTGATATGTCATGTGCTGGGTGATGTTCCCTGATATTTAGCACAACAGCTGAAGTCCAGCTAGCAGAAGTCAGAGTGGAATCTTGGCTAAATAATTCTGCCTTTCATTGATTATGGCAGCAGGTGATAATCCTGGGTTAAGAAGCAGGCAGCAGCTTCCCAAGGAGATTAAAGATAGTAATCAACTCTCTCCTATACAACGTGGATGGGCACATGTACAAGTGGCCTTGGCCATAGGAAACAGAGTCTAACTGTGTGACATAATTAGACCAAGGCGAACTAAGGACTGCGCAATGTGATAAGTGGGGAATTCTTTTCTCACATATGTAGTGACCTACATTGCTACTTCCCCTTCATAGCTATGTGGTATTGCTTGTCATTAAGCTATCCATCTCTTTAAAAACATCTAATCTCATAACAGAAACTTATTTATTATTTGAATTACAGCTACAGCTAGAGGCTCCAACCAAAATCAGAAACCTACTATACAAGGTGCTGTGTAAACAACTAGTAAGACTAAATAGAAAAAGACACAGGGTGGAAGAAAAGGAGTATTATTATTCCTCTTGTATGGATAGAAGAACCGAGGCACAGAGAAACTAAGGCCCAAATTCTCAAAGGTATTTAGACTCCTCACTTTTATTGATTGCTGTAGAAGTGAGGAGCACTAAACACCCTTGAGGATATGGGCCAAAGGGTATGTCTACATTGCAATATCAACTCAGGGTTAGTAGAACTCCAATTAGCAGACCTTGGGTTTGTTAACCTGAGTTTGAGCCCCTACACTCATTTGTAACACCAGTTTAGGAATTGTTGAACCCTGCATCCCAATCTGGGGCTTCAGTATCTACACTGCGTTATGTGGGCCTGAGTCCAACCAACCAGATTTCCTAGCAAATTTCCTCCCAAAATGTGGCTACTGTAGTTCTTTGTTCATGATGCAGTGTGAGCAAACTTGACCGTCCAGAGGACAAGGAAAGTCGGCCTGTGGGATTGTGGTATACTTGGGGAGGACTCCCAGAGCATGAGTCTAGTGGGGCTGGGCCACCACTGCAAAGCAATATGGCTTGAACCCTGGGTCTTGGTTTGACTCAGATTAGCACAATTTGTGTGTAGACAGAAGGGGGGTTAGGTTTAAGCCTGAGTTTGAACCTTGGGCTTACACTACAGTGTAGACATACCCTAAGGCAGTGGTTCTCAACTAGGGGTTTGCTTACCGCTGGGGCTACGCAGAGGTCTTCCAGCGGGTACATCAACTCATTTAGATATTTGCCTAGTTTTACAACAGGCTACTAAAAAGCACTAGCGAAGTCAGTACAAACTAAAATTTCATACAATGACTTGGTTATGCTGCTCTAGACTATAGACTGAAACTTAAGTTCAATATTTATATTCCAATCATTTTATTTTATAATTCTATGGTAAAAATGAGAAAGCCAGCAATTTTTCAGTAATAGTGTGCTGTGACACTTTTGTATTTTTATGTCTGATTTTGTACGCAAGTAGTTTTTAAGTGAGGTGACACTTGAGGGTACGCAAGACAAATCAGACTCCTGAAAGGGGTACAGTAATCTAGAAAAATTGAGAGCCAATGCCCTAGGGGGTCCCAGAGCCTGGGCTCCAGCCTGAACCCGAACATCTGCATTGCAGTTTTATAGCCCTGCAGCCTGAGCCCCACAAGCCTGAGTCAGCTGACTCTGGCTAGCCATGGGTGTTTTATTGCAGTACAGACACACCCTCAGTGACTTGCCCAGGGTCACATGGGGGGAAGGGGGGCGGCTGTGGCAGAGCCAGGAGTTGAATTCAGATCTGCTGAGTCCCAAACCAGTGTGATGACCATCCTTTCTCTCCAACTCCTGGGAATGCTGTAATTATGTCACCTGTTCAGGGCTGCCTGACGTGGCAATAAATTACTTGGCAGATGTATATTATCTCCTAGCCAAGGACCTGAAAGGGTTAGTGGAAAATCATGTTGCTAGATGCCCATTTGAGCCGCTCCCTTTTTCTTTGGTTCCTGTATGTGACTGAATCGTATTAACAATAGCTCCAGAGGCAGCTGTCCCTGAAAAATATAGTTTTGCATCTGAGGATTTGGAGCCAAATCCATAAAACATTTCTGCCAATGAAAAATGCCTGGAACCTGTGCCCTGAAATGCACCTTCTCTTCCAGAATGTCACGTTGTAAGCCCCTGAGTCACAGGGAACTAATTTATTTCCTTATAATTGCATTCCTCTGGGCCATGCAGCCTCCAGAGAAGCCTCCACATCTGTGTAACTGCGTCCCTAGCAAGTACAGTAACACAGGTGTGACACGGGAGGGCTGCTAAGAGACCAGGATTTATTTCTGCCATGTACACCTTGTACGTGGTAGGTTGCAAAGCTACTACAAGAGGGTCAGGTTTCTGTATCAGATATGGACTGACCACAAAGTTTCCTCCTCCAAGAGATACACCAGATATGCTCACTATAAGATTCTTTAATGCTCTGACAGGCATGCCTGAGGTTAGCCTAAATAAAGTATGTTACACACAGCATCATCTAGTGGCTGAACAGCACAATGCAGATTAATATTCCATGACAGGTTCCTGACCCAGTCACATAGCTGGGGGCAGGATTAACAAGAATGCCACATAACAGGTCGCATTATCTGCTGTTTTCGTCTTTGTTTTTGAAAATCAAATGCAAAGGAAACAATACCTGCTAAACAATACAATCGCAAACTACCCAGCCAATTAACGAAACATGGGGAATGCTAGAGGTCATGGTAGACCATGGGATCTCAGCTTGGGGGTCACAACCACTCTGTCTCCCTATACTTCTAACTGGGAGAAGGACCCGGGTAGATCGGAGGGAGGCACTAGGGATCCTGACAGGAAACAGGGATCCACAATAGGGATGAGGTGAAGAACCACTGCGGTAGATGAAGATGATTGAAACCCCCTGACGGATGAGAGTATTCTGTGTCTTACTGGACAACTGTCGATAGCTACACACTCTCAACCTTTCTGCTCTCAGGAGTTCCTTCTGCACTGACCTCTTTAGCCTGGATTTGCTCCTGGAGCCTGTCTTTGCTGCTTCTGATTTTTTTACAGTCAGTGGCTTGGTGGGCATGTGTTACTTTAGTTAGCACAGGAAGATTCTCAATACCATGCTGGAGGCTCTACGGGTGCAGAAAGCCAGTGTTCTGCTTTGTTTGTTTAGATGCCTTCTCATCCTCCTGCGGAGTGGCTTGTGTCTTTTGAACTTGGGGCACAGAGGTATGGTAGCCAATATTATATACTTTCCACAATGCTTTGTATTATGCTAAGCTTTATTGTGGAAATTTACTAGAAGTGAAACTTGCATAATCTTGTTCTTTGTATGTGTAGAATCTGTCAGCAACAAGACGTATGTTCTGCTGAGGCTTGCCAAATATGAACTAGGTATGGATAGATGCAGCGTGTTAGGGATGGTTAGTACAGGTGTCTTTGTGCCCTGCAAAATATGTATGAAACCTGTGGCAGAGCTCCGACCTTGTCCCCATGGGTCCCGTGCTTCCAGGTGGTTTATGCTAGCTTCAGAGGCTCACTGCAACCCTCCACGTAGCCCTCTCTCTCTCTCTCTAGGACCAGGGATACAGTCTACTGAGCCCTTTTCATCATAAGCCAGCAATGGAGGTTGGTGAGAGAATTCCCAGAGTCTCTGTTGCTCCTACGGCCTCATGACAAAACAGTTCAGCCTCCTGTCCTGACAGGGGCCTGTTTTCCCCTCCCAGGAGGTGTTTCTGTAGTGGTGAGCTGGGGGGAACCCAGGCTCACCCTCTACTCCGGGTTCCAGCCCAGGGACCTTCAGCCACACTTCCGCTCCTCTGGCTCCTCTCTGCCTGACTGGAGTGAGCCCTTTTATATTATCAGAGGGGCCTTAATTAGGATCAGGTGGTCACATTAGCTTAATGGCCTCACCTGTCTCTTTGCAGGTTAATTGGAGTCAGGTATGCCGACGACATGCTCCTCGTGGTCCAGGACACGGGCGACTTGGCACGGGTGGAGGCTTGCCAGGCCATCTATTCGGGAGCCTCCTCTCCCCGGGTCAACTGAGTCAAGAGCTCTGGCCTGGTAGTCAGGGACGGCTGGAAGGCGAGCTCCCTCCACCCGCGCTTCAGGCCATCCGGTGGAGCGCAGGTCCGCTGCTCTATCTTGGCATTTACCTTTCTGCCACGCATCCCTCTCCGCCGGAGAACTGGCAGAATTTAGAGGGCAGGGTGATAGAGCGGCTCCAGAAATGGACAGTACTACTCTGGTGCCTCTCCCTTCGAGGGAGAGCGCTGGTGCTTAATCAACTAGTCCTGTCCATGCTCTGGTACCGGCTCAACACCCTGGTCCCGGCCCCTGGTTTCCTGGCCAACCTCCGGACATCGATTCTGGAGTTCTTTCAGTCAGGACTGCACTGGGTCTCTGCAGGGGTTCTCCATCTACCCCTGGAGGAGGGAGGGCAGGGCCTGAAGTGTCTGCAAGCTCAGGTCCATGTCTTCCGCCTCCAGGCCCTGCAGAGGCTCCTTTATGGTGCAGGTAGTCCAGCGTGGAGCATATTGGCGCATGCCTTCCTGCGCCGCTTCCAAAGGCTCCGATACGACCAGCAGCTCCTTTATCTCCATCTGAGAGGTCTTCCGCGAGACCTCTCTGGGCTGCCAGTCTTCTACCAGGACCTCCTCCGGACCTGGAAACTGCTTTCAACAACCAGGTCTGTGGCGGCCACCGAGGGGGCAGATCTCCTTGCGGAGCCCCTGCTACACAACCCACAGCTTTGCGTGCAGGTGGCGGAGTCCCCCTTGGTGCGCCAGAGGTTGGTCCCGGCAGAAGTCACAAGAGTCGGAGACCTCCTGGACTATGACCGGAGAGACTGGCTGGATCCTCTGATGCTCGCTCAGCTCATGGGGCTCTCCAGACCTCGTACTCCCCAGCGCATACTTCAGGAGGTGAGGCCCACTTTGCCGCCCGCTGCTCGGGTTTACCTCGACTGGGTCCTGCACGAGGGTGCGCCCCACCCAACCTCCACCCCAGGCCTGCCGGACCTTTTCATTGGGCCCCTGCCCCGTGGACCCAACCGACCCGCCCACCCCTTCACCGTGAGGTGGCTGCACGAGCTGCAGCCGGTCTGCTTCCAGAGTGCGCCAAGGAAACATCTATACACGATCATGCTCCATACCCTTCACGCCCTTACCCTCGTGTCCCACCCCAATACAAAATGGTGGGACCTCCTGTCACCTTTGGAGGGTGAGGAGCCCCGATGTGCCAGCCTATATTCCACCTTGGTTCCGAGGCCCGCCGGGGACGTCAGTTGGTGGCTCCTTCACGGAGCTGTGAGCATGGGCGTGTACTTGGTGCGGTTCACCCCTATCCCAGACAACTGCCCCTTTTGCGGTGTGAAGGAAACCCTGGCACACGTATATTTGGAGCGTGCCAGGCTGCAGCCCCTATTCTGGCTCTTCACGAATATTTTATTACGTTTTTGGTTGCACTTTTCCCCTCACCTTCTTATTTATTCACTCCCTATCCATGGCCCCACAATGTCGCAGGACCTCCTGGTCAACCTCCTCCTGGCCCTAGCTAAAATAGCCATCTGTAAAAGCAGGGTGAGGAGATTGGCCGATGGAGTCTCCTGTAACTGTCAGGCCTATTTCTGATCCTCCCGTCCGTTCACATATCCGGGCAGAGTTCCTCTGGGCGGCATCCACTGACTCCCTTGACGCCTCTGAGGAGCAGTGGATGCCATCCGGGATTCTCTGCTCAGTGTCCCCGTCCAGTTCCCTTCGTTTGACCCTTTGACCACACTCCTGTCCCTGTTATTTCATTAGTTGTCCCCCGTAATCATTTGGTGTCCAGGTCCTGTGGATCCCCCTCTTAGACTGGGGAGGATCCTTTAGCAGTGGACGGGCTTCACCCTCCCACTTCCCGGATCCCAATAGGGCTACTCTGCTGTACCCAACTGGCCTGGGTCGATCACAAACCAAATAAGAAAAAAGAGGGTGTAAGGTCTGTGGAGTTTGTGGAATCTTCTACTGGTTGTAAACAAGGGGAATATGATCAGAATTGACGTCCTATTTTGGAACACACTGAAGAAGTAACGCTGCAAGACTGTTCTCCAGCTTGCTAACGTATTAACTTTTCTGTACCATGCGGATTTATCTTTGATTAATATACTGATTGAGCCTGGTTATTTGACAGCTTATCAATAAATAATAAAAGCCTACAATAGTTAGCTGTGACCCATGAACTTGGAGTGCATAGTACAGTCATTACTTTGGCAGACTGCCAGCCATTTCTTGTTTGGACCCTCGCATTCTTTCCCATGTACAGTGTGGGTGATTGTCAGGAATTCTTGTCCTATTAATTCTTTTGTTCCACTTTCCTGGCATATAGCTCTTTTGTAACTACCTCAAGGGTAATGTTTGTAGCTCATGAAGCTTGTTAGATATTGGCACTAAAGTTTTTATCCTTCTGCACCATTGAGTCTCTGAACTGCTGATCCTCATAAAGTATTTTGTGGTACATGGTGAAATACTACAAATGCCAGCTATGGACCTGTGACTATGCCAGGACATTTTAGCTAGTTCTTTGCTATTTGCACTTTTTTTTTTTTTTTTTTTTTGCCAAGGGCTTGGTGTGGTATGCTTGAACTGATATATCAAAAATAATTCCCAAAATGAGCCACTCATGAATTATGGGCTGTCACAGGCTGGCTGGCCCTTTAAGGCAAGCAGGGCTCAGCCTTGCCTATGACCTACCAGCTAGCCCCCATTGGCAATTCAA